>NC_057386.1:124259578-125459578 GCF_019320065.1 Cervus canadensis
TTTCCAGCCCTTCACTTTCAGTCTGTATGTGTCTCTTGTTTTGAGGTGGGTCTCTTGTAGACAGCATATATAGGGGTCTTGTTTTTGTATCCATTCAGCCAATCTTTGTCTTTTGGTTGGGGCATTCAACCCATTTACATTTAAGGTAATTATTGATAGGTGTGGTCCCGTTGCCATTTACTTTGTTGTTTTGGGTTCACGTTTATACAACCTTTCTGCATTTCCTGTCTAGAGAAGATTCTTTGGCATTTGTTGAAGAGCTGGTTTGGTGGTGCTGAATTCTCTCAGCTTTTGCTTGTCTGTAAAGCTTTTGAATTCTCCTTCATATCTGAATGAGATCCTTGCTGGGTACAGTAATCTAGGTTGTAATATCCATCATCTTTTAATGAACGTGTGGGTTATTTCCACCTTTTGACTATTGTGAATAGTGCTGCCATGAATATGTGTGGACAGGTATTTGTTTAAGCAAATAATGTCGTTTTTAATTTCTTTAAACTTTATCTCATTCTGTGGCATGCTTTGCTTACTCAATGTTGTTATTTCCACATTGATGCAAGCGGTTCTCCATTCACTTTCACTCTTACAGAACATTCCAGTGAATAAATCTAACAATTTATTCACCCATTCAGTGTTTGAGGATATTTCCATTATTTCCAGTTTTCCCTATTATAAATAGTGCAGCTTTACAATTTCCCGTATATAACTTGTTGGGCCCCATCTTTGAGGGTTCCTCTGGGGCATACACCTAAGAGTGATATTGTTGGGGCATGGGGAATACACCTCAGATGTACAGTACTTCATATTACCAAATGTGAGCTGTTTTTCCATGAGTCTCTTAGGGGTTTTCAACCCTGACTGTGCATTAGAATCAATTTTAGAAAAATACATAGGCACCTGGATAACTCCCAGACCTATTGAATCAGAGTTTCCAGGGATGAGACCAGGGAGCTGCAATTTTGAAAGCTCCCTAAGTAATTATACTGTACAGACAAGGTTGAGAACAGCTGGGACCAAGCCTTGGCCCACAGTATCTCGGTTTCCCAAGGTCAGCTCCTAGAGGACAGCTACTGACTGCCTAACAACATTCAGATATTAGAGGCTGAGCAGAGGGAAGAGACCAAATAGACACATGCCCAACGAATAAACAAAGCATTTAAAACAAACTCTTAAAGGATTTCCCTAGTGGTCCAGTGGTTAAGACTCCACACTTCCACTGCAGGGGATGCATGTGTTTGATCCCTGGTCTGGGAACTAGGATCCCATATGATGCACGGGGTGGCAAAAAATAAATAAATAAAATAAAATAAAATAAATTCAATTATTCATGGCAATGGGAAACAGAAAATGGATAAATGGAGATGGAATCTACCATTTTTAGTTATCAATTCCACTTTTTCCCTCTCTTTCCCCCACCCCAATAATTTAGAGTCATATTCTGAAGAAGGTATTAATAGCTTGTGGATAGATCAGAAGGCAGGAAACCAGAGGCAAAGCCACATCAGGTATGAACAAATATAGCACATGGTTAAGAGGTCTTGCTCTGGGCTCTACAGTAGACCAGTCAAAGACCTCAGCTGGTGGACTGACCTGGGGTGGACTTTGCTCTTTGAGAAGGCAATCTATAAATTAAGGTCTATATTAGGTGATATTAGAGGCTGGTATTGGGGACAACAGTTTCCACATGGTGAAAGCTCACTATAAGCCAGACACAGTGCTAAGGAGTTTGCATGGGTATCTCAGTCCATCCTCAAAACAACCCCATGAGGTAGGCATGACTATTTTCCCCATTTTACAGGTAAGGAAAGTGAGTCACAGAGAAGGCAAATCACTTGCCCAAAGTCACCCAGCAAAGCTTGGATTTTAATGGAACTGGCTTTCAGTTCCTGCATCCAAAACCACGGCACTGTGTCTCCCTTGAGAAAACTGCTGATGCTTTTCTGTGTCTGCTATTTAGCTTTGCTTTGGTGAGTGACAAGCGGTACCAACGGAAAGAGCCTGTCATCAGTTCTGTGCACAGCAAGATAAAAGGGATAGCAGAGGTGAAAAGGGAGATTATGGAGAACGGGCAGAAGAAGGTTGTGTGGAATGTCTTTGACATGGCGGATTACACCTTCCCCTTGCAGGTGAGCACCTGTCAGCATCCTCCCAGGACTCATCCCTGGTGACTGTCCCCAGGGCCTCCTCCGCCTCCCCTGGGACCTAGAGACTCGCTCCAGAAAAACACTGGCCCCATTTAAAAAGCTCTGTGAAAATCCCAACTGAGAAAACCTAAAAATTGCGAAATTGGGTCAGATCCAGCAACTCAAAGGAAATGATACTTTGCTTTATGAAGTCCTACAGGGTTTCTCAAAATAGCAATATGTCCTGGTGCATTGAAAACATGATTTGATTCACTCGAACTTGATTTATACATAGCTTTTCAGAATCAGGGCCATCAAGTCAGCAAGCTTTACCTAGATACAGAAGGGCAAATAACTTTCTGCCTGGAAGGGACCAGCCCTTCTATATTGTTTGTGTGGCATTTTATCAACAAAAACGTCTCCAGGAAAACTCTTGGCTACAGTTTTGCACAAAGAAAGGCTATAGATGACAAAGAATGGAAGGGTGTGGACCACAGTGAAAGGGCATGAGATTGTCTCAATCTGCAAAAAGAGGAAATGAACATAGAATTCTCAAAAGGAAGAGATTGAAGAGGGGTTGAGAACACCAAAGAACAGATGGAGGGGGGTGGCGAGAGGGACAAAAGGGCCCATTGGCAGTCCCTGGAACCTGGAAAGCTTTGAAAAACCATAAAAGCCAAGCTGCTATCCATTTGTTTCTAACAGAGGGTCTTTAAAATCTCCACCTATTGCCCAGGTGGTGGGATGCCCTATGACCCTTTCATTAAAGTCCTGGATAATCTGAACAGCATTCTGATAGAGGTAACACCCCCACCTCTGCTTCCCCACATCTTTTGATTTTCAATGTAATGGGACTTACTGTGTCCCCCAAAATGAAAAGGCTGCTTTTGAGGCTGGAATGGAAAATGAGTGCTCAATCAATTTGAATGTTCCTCCGCTCTCCCTCAGCTTAGTGGGGCGGCTCATCCAGCTTGGATATTAAGCGCTCTGGGTAGTTGATTTGCTTCCAGACCCAGATTTAGAGACTGAAGCTTAGAAGAGTAGAAAGGTTCGCCCCCGGGCACTTAGCCAGTTGGATTACTATGATTAAGCAGTTCTGTTCTCAAAGTGCTTGCCATTTTGCCTTCTCTCCTTTTTCTCCACAGGGGAACTCCTTCTTTGTGATGACAAACTTTCTCAAGACAGAAGGCCAAGAGCAAGGGTTGTGTCCTGAGGTAAGGAGGGGGGGATGGGTGATAAGAGTTCCTGGAGGAGGCACAGGTCAGAGGAAATGGAAATTGGGACCAGGGGTGTTGTGAAGCCCACAAATATTGACTGAGCCTCTGCTTGTTACAGAGCAGGGATGTAGATCTGGGCTGGCTGGAAAGGGTGAGAAGACCCTGCATTTCTCACTCTGTAACCACCAGATCTCTCTCGGTCGCCCTGGGTCTCCAGCTGTAGCCCTAGGAGCCTGTGCAGCTCAAGGCCTGCTTTCTCCATTGCTTGCTCCCGGAGCAGCGTAGGACAGCAGGGATCCTTGGCGTTTGCACAGTGTCTCGTGTTTCAGTGGAGCCTCACAACAACTTTAGGTGGGTAACAGCACTCCCAGCCTTATTTTATAGGTCAGCACAAAGATCAGAGAGGTTCAGTGACCTTCCCAGTATCACACAGCTTGCTGGAGGCAGAGCCAGACTTAGAATCCGGCTGTCCTCATTCACAACTTCTCCCACTGTTCACTGTGAATTGCCTGCAGGGCCAGCCTGGGAAGATGTCAGACAGTGCAAGTGTGATATTTCACTGCACTTCTTGAGTTTTAGGCTCTGTGTGAAGTGGGGAAGCCCCGATATCTCCCACCCTCACTACCACCATCCACTCACTCTTTCCCCACCCTGCTTTGCCTTCTCTGTACTCTCTCTGAACCCTCTGCCTTCTTCCGGAAAACTTTCTTCCCTATAAAAACATGTGTATCTTATTCTGTCCCATCCCAGGCTTGTTCACTGCTCTGTAAAATGACAACTTGCTATTCTGATAAGTTTGTCTATAGTGATGTCTTACTAGGCAACACCCTCCTGCTGTTCCCCTCTCAAGTAAGACACCTGTGTTTTACCAGGGACTGTCCCAACGCTGAGAGGTGCAGGTGCAGAAGCCTGTGGGGAAGACCAGCCTTGCCTCTGGGTCTTGCTCGTCGGCCCTCTCTGGTGACAAGGCCTAGATTTCTGAGTGTCTGAGAACTCAGTGTGGATATGCTCTCTCGCATCACAGTCCTTGCCATCATTTCTACCTAAATTTGGAAATAAGCAAACGTTCCCTTCAGGTCTATCTCAATAATGATCCCCTAAAAAGAGACCTCTCTATGTTTATTTTGCCCCCATCTCTCCTAAATGTCCCTGCTACTCTAATGAAGTAGCCAGGCGCCTGTCCAACTAAATATTCCCTTCTATCTCCCTACCCAGCAGCATCCAAAGTTGAAAGTTGAGTCCAGTTGGGGCCTTTGGTTCCCTCTTGTCCCATACCCTGAAACTGCTACTCACACTCCTCCCCGCCCCCGTGGCACTTTTCACAGATACTTTTCAAGTTATTGAGACTTACAAGAAATAAATAAAGAGACTTGTAAAAGAAGTCAAGGAAGAGGGTCAGGATAGCACAGAGATTAAGAGCCTGGGTTTTAGGAGCTAGACTGCAAATGGTTCAAAACTTGACTTATTACCTTTGTGACTCTGGGCAGGTAACTTCACAGCTCTGTGCCTTGGTGTATTCATTTGCAAGATGGGGCTGATTGCAAAACCTAGCTCTTGGGATTATTGAAACAAATGAGCTAATCTCTGTGACAGGCTGGAAATAAGGCATGATACATTGTAAAAAGCAGTGGAATGTGAGCTGTTATGACCCAAATGACAAGTTACTCCTTCTCAGACAGATGTCACTCAGACTGAGCTCTGTGGAGGCAATGCCAGCCTGGAGAATACTATGTAACTCTTGGGATTTTAATCTGTGATCAGAGCTGGTTTGGGTTGCTCTAATGGGAAATTTGCCTCCTCTTTGCATATTGACAACCACCCCTCTGCTGCCCCTGGCCCGGCAACTCTTACCAGAAGGTGGAAGTCAAGGATAGGGCTTGACATCTGTCTCCAGTAAATATGGCCAAGCCTGAGGTGTACACTGAAATGAAGAGACATTGGTCCTAATAATCTATTGCTGCATAACAAACTACCCTGAACCTGCTGGACTTAAAGCCATGAGCATTTCTTTTTTTAAGTTGGTTTTTTTTTTTTTAATGTGGACCATTTTTTTAAAAGTCGTTTCTGAATTTCTTACAATATTGCTTCTGTTTTATGTTTTGTGTTTTTGGCAGTGAGACATGTGGGATTTTAGCTCCCTGACCAGGCACCGAGCCTGTACCCCTTGCATTAGAAGGTGAAGTCTCAACCACTCAACCATTAGGGAAGTCCCTAAAGCCATGAGCGTTTTAGGAGCTCTCATAGTTAGTTCAGTGGTTGACAGAGCTCCGCTGGGCAGTTCTGCTGATCTTGGGATCTGTGTGGGGGCTCTCATGGCCTGGGCTTGGCTGGCCTTCTCTTCCTCTCTGGGGACCCTTAAGGCTTCTCCTCCTTTCAGGGTCTCTCCACGTAGTCTTTCCAAACTTCCTCACAACACCTCAGGATCCCTCAGACCCAAAGAAGCTTCTAGGCCTCCCAGGCTCAGGACTAGAGCTGATGCAGCATTACTCCCACTGCCTTCTGTTGGTTATTCACTCAGAGTCAGACCTAGCTTCAAAGGGAAGGGAAGATGCTCTACCTCCCAATGGCAAGAGTGACAAAGAATTTGTGGCCATCGTTGATGCATGTGACAATCACAAAAGAGATGATTCGAATGTCTATTGTTTTTTCTTTTTTTTTAATTTTGGAATTTCACCTTGAGAGTAAAATAGAGTCGGTTTATCTTCTTTCCTGAGAGTTCTTTCCAGTCGATAATCAAAATAACATAACTTCCCAAGAGCCACAGTGAATGATCATTCATTCATTCATTCTTTCCATGTTTATCCAGACCCACTATGTGTCAGGCACTCAGACTACAAAGACACAACCCAGGCTTTGTGTTCAAAGGGTTCACAATATAGTCAGGGATCACAAGAGCAGCAAACCAAGGACATGCTGGGTGACAGGAAGAAGGCAACTTGGGAAGAAAAGAGAACATGAAAGTGAAAGAGATTGAAAACTACAGGAAACATTCACTAAGCAAAAGCCACGTGCTAACCCCTTTCTTATCATGACTCAATTAATCTTCACAACAACCATACAAGACAAATCTGTCCATTCCCCTTTTACAGGTCAGGAAACTGAGGTGCAGAGAGGCAAAATAACTTGGCTAAGGCCACTCAGCTAGAAAATGGTGCAGCTATTGCCAAACCTGGTTGCACCTGCGTCTAAGCCTGGGCCCTCCCCTGTATTTCTGTAACACTGCACGGAAGAGCCTATTTTCACAAAACTCCTGGTGTCCCTAAGACTGGCCATTAAACATGGTCCTCAAAAATTGGGAAGTCGAGAATGCATAAACTAAGCCATCTCCCTATTCTTTTCCTCATTCTGCCCTCAGCCCTTAGTCTTGGAAGCTGACTGACCTCATTTTTCTCAGGCCGGTAGAGAGGGCTGGCTGGAGTCCTTGATTTCCACATTTCCTGCTGAGCCATTGCACCTGTCTGCTTCACTTGGTTCCTCAGCCACAAGGCTGCATGATCCATGCCTCCGCTCTCCAAACCAAGGGCTGTTCCCTGAAAGTGGCCCCTGGCAGATGCTTCTTAGACTTTTACTTACTTTTATATACTTATTAACTTAAAAAGTGTTCATTTATTTGGCTGCATCAGGTCTTAGTTGCAGCATGCAGGATCTTCACTGCTGCATATGAAATCTTTATATCAGCAAGAGGGATTTAGTTTCCTGACCAGGGATTGAACCCTGGCCTCCTGCATTGGGAGTGAGGAGTCTTAGCCACTTGACCACCAAGGAAGTCCCTATTTTTATTTTTTTATTGAGATATAAGTCATGTACCATAAAACACACCATTTTCAAGTGTTTAGCTCAGTGGTTTTTAGTATATTCACCGAATTGGGCAAACATCATCTCAGTCAGTTTCCAGAACATTTTCCTCATTCCAAAAAGGAACATCATACCCATTAGCAGTCACTCTCAGTACCCCGCTTCCCTCAGCTCCTGGCGACCACCAATCACCCTTCTGTCTATGGACTTGCCTGTTCAGAACATTTCATATACACAGAATCATACAAAACGTGGTCTTTCCTGTCCAGCTTCTTTCACTTAGCATCATGTTTCAAGTTTCATCTACACTGTAGCATGTATCAGTACTTCATTCATTCCTTTTCATGGCCAAATAACATTCCATTGCATGAATGTCCTAGATTTTAGTTGTCCGTTCATCTATTGGTGGCTATTTTGGCTGTTTCGATTTTTGAGCATTATCTTCACACAAATGTATGTGTGAACATAGACATCTGCTCTCCTATATCTTAGAGACACAATTTATTCCCCACTATTTTGTCCTTCTTTCTGCAGTACCCCACCCGCAGGACGCTCTGTTCCTCTGATCGGGGTTGTAAAAAGGGATGGCTGGGCCCGCTGAGCAAAGGTATGTTCTGTTTCTTTTTCTGAGACCCGTGGGGGGATGGTCTGGAATCCTGGTGATGTTTGAGAAGCCCAGCTCTTTAGCCTCTGGCCCTCAGCTGCCTTCGTCCACTTTCCTCGGGCCACGGATGAGCCTGTGCCTGCCCCATGCCTTGACTCTCAACCCAGAGGACCAATTGCTGACTATGAATGTGACTCTAATTCCCAGTGAGGGCAGCTCCTGAAAACCTCACAGAATTAGCCCCTTCAGGGTTCTCATTGATAGAAAATTTGAACGGCCCGTAGCATCATCTGAGTATTCTACACGTTTCCTCTTGAATTTCCCTGAAGGTTGAGAAGCATGAATGTGTACCTCCCCCCACCACAGGACCCTTGGGGGCAATATCAACCTGCAGAGTTTCCAGAGAT
Organism: Cervus canadensis; assembly: GCF_019320065.1. Lineage (NCBI taxonomy): Eukaryota > Metazoa > Chordata > Mammalia > Artiodactyla > Cervidae > Cervus > Cervus canadensis. Next base: position 124,267,722 of record NC_057386.1, read on the forward strand.
CTTGTTTTAGCTTAAAAAGGCACATAACATTAAAACAAAAGTCACATAAGAGAACAAGAAGAAGTAAAAATATCATTGTCTTGTTTTGTTTTTAAGTGGAGGAAAACTGCTTTACAATGTTGTGTTAGTTTCTGGCGTATGACAACTTGAACCAGCCACAATATGCACGTACCCTCTCCCTCCTGAGCCTCTCTCCCCTCCCTCCTTTACATCCCCCTAGGTCATCACAGGGCACCAGGCTGGGCTCCCCGTGTTATGCAGCAACTTTTCATCAGCTTCCCGTTTTATACATGATAGTGTATATATGTCAATGCTACTTTCTCCACTCGCCCCACTCTCTCTTTAGCCCACTGTGTCCACAAGTCCGTTTTCTACGTCTGCTTCTCCATTCCTTCCCTTCAGATAGGTTCACTGATATCATTTTTCTAGATTCCATATATGTGAGTTAATACATGATAGTTGTTTTTCTCTCTCTGACTTATTTCACTCTGTACAACAGGCTCTAGATTCACCCACCTCACTAGACCTGACTCATTCGTTCTTTTATATGGCTGAGTAATATTCCATTGTATATATGTACTACATCTTTATCAATTCATCTGTAGATGGACATCTAGGTTGCTTCTATATCTTGGCTCTTCTAAACAGTGCTGCAATGAACATTGGGGTGCATGTGTCTTTTAGAACTGTGACTTTCTCAGGGTATACACCCTGTTCTGCCTCCCTCTCAGGCATCTTTTCTTGTGAAGAAACAAACAAGCAAGCAAAAATCCAACAGCATATGTGGTCTTTATGTCTTCTCTTTGATCCTTCTTTGAAAAACTTACCGTTCGCTGTGTTGCCTGCTTGGTTTTTCTTATGTAAGCCTGTGGTTTGGATGAGGTTACACAGAAACTAAAACTGCTTTGCCCAGTACTGGGATTTCAGGGTCATATAGTAGATTTATTCCTAGTTTTTTAAGGAATCTCACAGTGTTCTCCATAATGGTCGTATGTTTTCCACAATGGTTGTATCAGTTTACATTCCCACCAATAGTGTAGGAGGGTTCCCTTTTCTCCACATCCTCTCTGGCCATCAGTGTTTATAACATGTGCTAAGTCACTTTAGTTGTGTCCAACTCTTTGCAACCCTATGGACTGTAGCCTGCCAGGCTCCTCTGTCCATGGGGATCCTCCAGGCAAGAATACTGGAGTGGGTTGCCGTGCTCTCCTCCAGGGGGGTCTTCCCAACCCAGGGATCGAACCCATGTTTCTTATGTCTCCTGAATTGGCAGGCGGGTTCTTTACCACTAGCACCACCTAAGAAGCCAGTTTATAACACACATGTGCACAGAAAGGCATTTGAATATTCAATTCCATTCCATAAGGCTTGTGCATTTGAGTTGGAGAAGAGTTAACTATTTACTATTTAACTTTCCCCTCAAATATCTGTTAGTGACACTGATACTCCAGGAAGATGTGCCATGCTTAGTCCGTGGCCCTGTGCATCCTGGTCCATGCTGTACACACCTAGAGGAACTCAGATGCCTGTTTAGAAGCCATGTGCTAGCCCATTTATACCAGGCAAAAGAATATACCCTATTCAGCCTCCCTCTCAGGCATCTTTTCTTGTGAAGAAACAAACAAGCAAGCAAAAATCCAACAGCATCTGTGGTCTTTATGTCTTCTCTTTGATCTTTCTTTGAAAAACTTACCGTTCGATGTGTTGCTTGCTTGGTTTTTCTTATGTAAGCCTGTGGTTTGGATGAGGTTACACAGAAACTAAAACTGCTTGGATTGAGAAACAGCCTCTTGCTTGGGTGGAGCGGAGTTTCCTCCCACAGTCCTTTCACACCTGTGCTTCTACAACCCCTCGACCCTCCACAGGCATCCAGACCGGCAGATGTATAGATTATAACAAGAAGCAGAAGACCTGTGAAGTCTTCGCCTGGTGTCCTGTCGAGGCAGCGGAAAAGGCTCCGGAGTGAGTTGTAGGGAGGGGACAGACACAGTGGCCCGCAGCGTCGAGCAGATGAAGCTCTGCAGGCACTGCTCCAGCTTTCCTTCTCAGCACCATCCTCCCTCCCCACGTCCCGGCTCTTAACTGGCTTAGTGACTCCCAGGCCAGACACACTAGCGGTCTCTGGGAGGGCCTTGCTTGTGGTCAAAATATTGACATAATTCTGGAACAGCTGGTAAATAGCTACTACCTTGAGCACCTTTGGGTGCCCCCTGCCCCTTGAATGTTCCAGTACTTTCCAGGGCACCTCCAGACACCACCTCCAGTGCTATAGCAGGGTCCATTCTGACTGTCAGTGTCTGTACTGAGAGATTAAGGAAGAGAAGGTGAGAGGGGAAATAGGAAAAAGGAAGAAGAAGGGAAGGGAGGAGAGAAGGAAGGGAAGGGAAAGGAAGTTTTCTTAAATGTTCACAGTGACATACACATTTGGTGCTCCCCTGTGTTGATGCTTCTCAAGGTCAGGCCCAGAAGGCAGAACTTGATGTTAAATCTCAGAAAACACTGGGAGGGCTGCATTTCAGCAGAGAATAAGGAAAGCTGGATTCAAATCCGGGCTTTAATGCACCCTTGCATATGTGACCTTGAACAAGTGCCTTAACCCCTTTGGGTTTCAGTTTCCGTGTCTTTAAAATGAGAATAACAGGACTTCCCCAGCAGGCCCAGTGATTCAGACTCTGCACTTCCAACGCAGGAGGCGCAGGTTCCATCCCTGGTCAGAGAACTAAGATCCCACAAGCAGCGTGGCCAAAATATATTTTTTTCAGTTAAAAATAAAATGAGGATAATAACTGCACCAACCTTACTGGGCTGTTGTGAGAATTAAATGAGATGATACGGTGATTGCAAAGTGAGCCCTGTGCTTGGCACACTCTAAAGTGCCCAATAACACACAAACGCACACATGATCTGCCCCTAGACGTGTGGTGGTTCTAGACCAGCACTGTCCAATGGAACTTTCTGCAATGACAGAAAGATTCTGTACCTCCACCATCCAATCTGGTAGCCACTAGCTACATGTGGCTATTAAGCACCCGAAATGTGATTACCACAACTGAACTGAATTTTGAGTTTAATTTAATTTCAATAGTCGGGCTTCCCCAGTGGCTCAGTGGTAAAGAATCTGCCTCCGGTGCAGGAGACATAGGAGACATGGGTCCAATCCCTGGGTCGGAAAGATCCCCTGGAGGAGGAAATGGCCACCCACTTAGTATTCTTGCCTGGAGAATCCCATGGACAGAGGAGCCTGGCGGACTACAGTCCACGGGGTCGCAAAGAGCTGGACACGACTGAGCGACTGAGCACACACAGACACAATTTAAATAGTCACACACACCACACGTGCCTGGGGGTGTTGGACAGTGTAGTTCTAGAGAACTGTGACTCAGGGTCACACCATCAGCATCTATGGGGCAAAGAGAAAACTTTCCCAAACTAACTTTTTAGGAGCTTCAGGCAAAAGTTCCTGACGTCAGAGTGGGAAGCACCAGGCAGGACCAGCTTGTCTGGCTCTCAGTCACTGATGGCACTACCCAGGTTCATTTGTAGGTCAGGGAAGATTCTTTGTCCCAGAAGAAATTATCCAGGACCCGGGCAGGACATGAGCCTACATTCAAGAAGGCCCTGGTTCCAGGCAAGAGGCTTCTTGATTACCTGTGGTTTTCACCCTGGCTCTGCCAGCAACTCATTCATCACATAAATACCGTGCATCTCTGATGTTCTGGGCCCTGGGCTGCAATTTTACATGACCCTGGACAAGTACCTCCCTTACCTTCAGTTTCTCATATGTTATATAAAACCGCTACTAAGATGATTCATTAAATTGTTTCTCCAACACGTCCATTATCAGATAGTAGGGAGAACTGTGCTCATTTTTTTTTTTTTTTGTAAAATACAAGAAGACCCAAATATGGAGCAGGTCCCAAGGGTTTTGCAATCTAAAAGAAGAGATAAGACACATGCACAGAGGGCTGTCATTCAGAAAAGGAAATTTTAAGTGTCATGAAAGAGAAATAAAAGGGACCGTTTAGTCCTTTGATTCTGAGCATGTTGCCCAGAAGTTTGGAATGTTCTAAAGGCAAAGGGTCTGACAAATAGCAGGCATCTGTTGTAAACAAGATTTTGTGTGTGTGCAAGTGACAGTATAACTTCAACGGCTTCAGAAAAAAAAAGGACTGTTAATTTTTGGCTTGTGTTTTTGGCTCACATAAATGAGAAGTCCAGAAACACTAGCTTCAGGCAAGGCTTGATCAAGGCTTTAAATGATGTCTTAAGATTTTCTCTCTCTCTTCCTCTACCTTTCTCTAAGCTGTTCTTTTTTTCCATGCCGGCTCTCTTCCCACTGTGGTCTGGGGCACTCCAGGTTTATGCTGTCCTTGCTATTAATAATCCTAGAGAAAACAAGTGTTTCTTTCCCAATAGTTCCCACAATAATCCTGGGGTGTTCTCAATGGCCTAAGGCATGTGACAGTCAGAGAGTCAATCACTGCAGCCAAGGGGATTGGATTACACGGTTTGGTTTTTTTCTGTCATTATTGTATAGTTTTATTATTGCTTTTATGTTAGCATTTTCCAATTGGATTAGGGACTCTTTGAGGTGAAAATGGTATTTTATTTCTATCAAGATGGCTCAGCACAAAGCTGGTTGATTAAATATTTTTTAATTGATGATTTATTAAAAATGTAGACTATATTAAGACTACCATGAAATTCAAGCTGCTTCATTTGGGATGTGATTTTTTAAATTAATTTATTTATTTTAATTGGAGGCTATTTACTTTGCAATATTGTAGTGGTTTTTGCCATACATTGACATGAATCAGCCATGGGTGTACATGTGTCCCCCATCTTGAACCCCCCTCCCACCTCCCTTCCCATCCCATCCCTCAGGGTCGTCCCAGTGCACCAGCCCTGAGCACCCTGTCTCATGCATCCAACCTGGACTGGTGATCTATTTCACATATGGTAATATAAATGTTTCAATGCTATTCTCTCAAATCATCCCACCCTCGCCTTCTCCCACAGAGATGACCCTATATGCAAGACAGCAAAACAGACACAGATGTAAAGAACAGACTTTTGGACCCTGTGGATTACACTGTTAAACCAGCTCCAGGTCACATACCCACCCTGGGAGCTGTAAGGGATGGGCAGGAGATGACAGTGGACTGAGAATGGAAGAGACCTGGCTTTCCCAAAGGGAGAAAATGGAGGTGCTACTGCTAGAGGGGGGGAATTGATGTGGAAAAGCAAAAATTATAGTGTTCTCTATAATTACATCCCCAGTAGAGCCAAAGTTTCACTCTGGAAGTCCTGAAACAAAAAGCAGATCTTTCTTTTTTAAACAAGTTTTTGACTGCGCTGGATTTTAGTTGTGGCACACAGGCTCTCTGTGACAGCACGGGCTCCACGGTGTGTGGGCTCAGCAGCTGCAGGGCCCAGGCTCAGCTGCTTTGCGATATGTGGGATCTTAGTTCCCCAACCAGGGAAGGAACCCATGTTCCCTGCCATGGAAGCAGGGAGTCTTAACCACTGGATCACCAGGGAAGTCCCCAGAGCAGATTATTCTTGATGCTCCCTTCCAAATACCCTCTACCTTTAGCCTGTGCTTCTCCCAATTTGCCACCTACTCAGCTGTGCCAGGAAACAGGATACCAGCAGCATCATTTTGTGGAGCCTGTTCTCTCCATCTTTAACAGATTCTCAACCTCACCAGGACAAAAACCTCGATTGTCTTGTTCATTGCTGCGTCCCAAGGGCCCAGCCCCATTCCCGGTACAATAAATATTTGTTGAATGAATCAATGGTGGGTGGACCTTCCAGCAGTCTAGAATTTGGGCTCCTCTCGCTCATGGAGGATTTTATACTACTCAGAGTCTTTAGAGAATGAATGATAGAGCCAAGTATGTATGTGTGGCCCTGTGCTAAAGGCTGAGGATGCCAAGATGAGAAAATTATTGTCTCAGCCCTGCAGGATCACCAAGGTTATTGTGGAAAATACAAACAGGAGTGTGCTGGAGCTGGCTTGTACCAGCTCTGAGCCATTTATGCTCATCCCTTCCCAATTCCAATTCAGTGATGGTCTATTGGTAGCTTGAAATCAGCAATGGTGGGGGTAATTATACCACAATAGTCAGTAACTGCTACAATATCAGGGCTTATTGTTTTAAACATTTATCAACACACCACTGTGCATACCTAAACATACCATTATATCAGAGTGAGAAGTATCACAGTAAGTGCCACGGAGTCGTTTTTTATGCCACCTCACACAGCTGTGGGATCTTAGTTCCCTGACCAGGGATCAAACCCATGCCCCTGCAGTGAAAGCAAGGATTATCAACCACTGGACCACCAGGGAACTCCTTCCATGGGGTCTTAAGAAGGGAGAAATTCTTCCTGGAGAAGCTGGAGAATTTTGGGAGGTTTTGCCCACTGGATTGCATTTCTCTCCAACCATCATATTGACCCAAGCAAGAAATGAGAGCCTCTGGTCACTGGCTCACTGACTCCCTTGGTCCCTGTCGTCACTGATCCCATTTTGCATTTCTCTCTCTCAGGCCTGCGCTCTTGGTCAGTGCTGAAAACTTTACTGTCCTCATCAAGAATAATATCGACTTCCCTGGCCACAATTACACCACGTAAGTGCCCAGAAGGTCTAGCTGTATTTGTTATCTACTGTTGCATAACAAATCACCCCATCACTTAGAAGCTAAAAACAACAAACTTTAATTTTCTCACAAAGTTTCTGGGCATCCTGGAGTGACATCTGGGAATGACTTCATTGGGCGGTTCTGGCTCCGGGTCTCTTAGGATACAGTCAAGCTGTCAGTGGGGGCTGCTGCCATCTCCAGACTTGACTGGGGCTGGAAAATCCTCTTCCAAGCTCACTCAAGTGACTGTCATCAGAGCTCAGTTCTTCACGGTGTGGACTTCTCCTTCAGACTGCTTGAGTCCCCTTGGGACGTGGTGGCTGGCTTCCCCAGAGCAAGTGATCCAAGCCAAAGAGCAAGCATGCAAGATAGTAACCAAGAGAGAAGCCACTGTATTTTATAATCTAATCTCAGAAGTGACACACCATCACTTCTATCATATATTACTGGTCACACAGACCAACACTGTACAGTGTAAGAGGGGAATACACAGGGTGTGAATCCCAGAAGGCAGGATCATTGGAGGCCCTCACAGTGCCAGGTACCACACTGGTTCATGCCCATGAAAGAGATGGATCCCAGTTTTCACTTGCTTGTTTGCCTTCCATCATGTGCAGGAGAAACATCTTGCCGGATTTAAACAGCACTTGCACCTTTCACAAGACTCGGGATCCACAGTGTCCCATTTTCCGACTAGGAGATATCTTCCAAGAAACAGGAGATAATTTTTCAGAAATGGCAATTCAGGTTGGTGATGCCTGTTTGTAAAGTGGAATGTGGGGAGGGTGGGTCAAGGGATGGAGGATGACAAATGGCCAAGAGGCTGGACCACTGGGTCTTAATAATATGCTCATATTCATGGAGGATTTTGTAAATCCATGTTCAGTGACAAGGACTTTTCCTGCATCACATCTAATCTCACAACAACCCTATGTGTGAAACCCTTCATCTGTTAGTTTCCTGTGGCTGTGGTAACAAATTAACACAAACTTTGTGGCTTAAAACAACACATTTTTTACACTTCTGGAGGTCAGAAGTGCAAAATGAGTATCACTGGGCGGAAATCAAGATACTGGCAGGGCCATGCTCTCTCTGGTGGCCCTAGGGGAGAATCCATTTCCTTGCCTTTTCCACCTTTTAAAACTGCATTCCTTGCATTTCTTAGCTCATAGTTCGTTCTTCCTGCTTCAAAGCCAGCAGCATAGCATCTTGCTTCAGTGGTCACATTGATTTCATTTTTCTTTTCTTTAAAAAAATATTTTTATATTTGTTTATTTGGCTGCACTGTGTCGTTGTTGCAGCACATGGGATCCTTCACTGTGGCCTGCAGGCCTATTTGCTCTGGGGCATGTGGGATCTTAGTTCCCTGACCAGGGATCAAACCTGTGCCCCCCTGCACTGGAAGCATGCAGTCTTAACCACTGGACCACCAGGGAAGTCCCCTACATTGATTTCTTATCCTGTGTTAAATCTCTCTCTGCCTCTCTGTTCATAAAGATCAGTATGTCTTTATAGGGTCCACCCAGATAATCCAGATTTCCTCTTCTCCAGATCTTTATTTAATCACACCTGCAGTCTCTTTGGAGAAGGCAATGGCAACCCACTCCAGTACTCTTGCCTGGAAAAATCCCATGGACGGAGGAGCCTGGTGGGCTGCAGTCCATGGGGTCGCTACGAGTCGGACATGAGTGAGCGACTTCACTTTCACGCATTGGAGAAGGAAATGGCAGCCCACTCCAGTGTTCTTGCCTGGAGAATCCCCAGGACGGGGGAGCCTGGTGGGCTGCCGTCTATGGGGTCACACAGAGTCAGACACGACTGAAGCGACTTAGCAGCAGCAATCTCTTTGGAGGGTTCTCCAGTGGCTCAGTGGTAAAACATCTGCCTGCAATGCAGGAGATGTGGGTTTGATCCTTCGGTCAGGAAGATTCCTTGGAGGAGGGCATGGCAACCCACTCCAGGAGAATTCTTGCCTGGAGAATCCCAAGGACAGAGGTGCCTGGTGGGCTGCAGTCCATAGGATCATAAAGAGTTGGACACAACTGAAGCGACTGAGCACGCACGCATGCCGCCTCTTTTGCCATTTAAGGTAACATATTCAGAGATGTAGGGATTAGGACCTAGGATTAGGTACATTTGGGGGGCTATTACTCAGGCTGGGCTTCCCTGGTAGCTCAGTAGAAAAGAATCTGCCTGCCAATACAGGAGATGTGGGTTCAACCCCTGGGTCAGGAAGATCCCCTGGAGAAGGAAATGGCAACCTACCCCAGTACCCTTGCCTGGGAAATCCCACAGATAAAAGAGCCTGGCGGACTACAACCCATGGGGTCACAAAGAGTAAGACACAACTTAGAGACTAACAATGACAACTATCCAGACTACCACACTTTGGTTACTCAGGATTATTCCAGTTGCAAATTATAGAAATCCAACTCAAGTGATTTAAGCAAAAAATAAAAAGTAATTTAGGGGCAAATAACAGAAACAAAACTCAAGTGACTTAAGCAAAAAAGGAACCATATTAACTTGTGTAGAAAGACCAGGCGGAATGAACATTCTAGTATACCCAAAGCATCTTCCTACCTTGAGAGTTTTCCCTTGCTGTTCCCTCTGCCTGGAACAGTCTAGCCCCAGACATAGTATTAACTGCCTCCTACATTTACTTCCAGTATTCACTCAAATATAGCTCAGTGAAGCTTTCACTTACTGCTACATTTACAATGACAATTTCCACCTCTATCCCAGCAGGCCCTTTTCAGGTTTATATTTATCCCTGGTACCAAGCATTATCTGACATACTATATATTTTACATCATATCCATTTGTCTGTTGTCTATTTTCTCTGACTAGAATGTAAGTTCCATGAAGGTAGCTCTTTTTTTTTGGTTCATTTTTGTATAACATTCAGCACATAATGGACAGTCAATAAATATTTGTTGGCTGAATGAAGAGTATGATAGATTTAGGCATAGCTGCATCCCAGAACTCAAACACTATCTTCAGGAATCTGACTCCTTTCATTTTTTTATTGTTTCCTTAATGATGATATTCTCCACATGTCAAGTCAAAACCACCAAAGCTCTAGCACTGTGCTATCCAATACGGTAGCCACAAGTCACATGCAGCAACTTAAACTTAATTGAAATTAAAAACTTATTTCCTTGGTCATACTAGCCTCATTTCAATAACCACTGGCTACTGTCTTATAGGGCATGAATATAGACTATATCCATCAGCATAGAAAATCCTGTTAGATGGTGCTGCTTTAGACTTTCACATTCCATGGCTAGTGGTCTTAACCAATAGAGGACCTTTTTCCCTATGGTTCTGGCAAAATGTCGCAAGGAGAGTTCTGGTTAACCCTACCTTGGGCTACATAATCTATCTGAACTAGTCATCAGGTCCAGAGGGAAGCACTGTCCTGATTGGCTAGGACTGAGTCAGGTGCCCATTCCTGGGAGAGGTCACAGCCCCATTCAAACCACAGAGAGTTAAAAAGGTGTTTCCCAAAGGAAATTCCAGGTAGCTTTCCCAGAAGGCGGCAAATTGGATGCCAAGTGACAAAGGTATTAATACATTGACTATAGTAGGTAGAGTGCTTGGTCTAGTGTGCCTGACCCCCCAAAAAAGGCAGTTGTGATTATTCTGTATTATTTCTCCTCCCTCTAAGTCAGACCTCTTTGTTACTCATTTCTGTATCCTCAGAATACTACATCTAGCATACTGTCTTGAAATGCCTAATTTCATCGATTCAAAGAAATATCTTTTTTCACTTTTAATAATTTTGAAATCAGTAAGTGCTTTCAGTTGATGGAGTCTCACAGCTTAACAGACACCAGTTTTTTCCTTGGAGGAACATTAAAAAAAAAAAAAAACAAAAAAAAAACCCTGCGTGTCTTACAAGCAATGGTGTCTAAGCTTCAGTGAAATATGATGGCCAGTGCTCAAAAAATGTCTGTAGAAAAAAAAGAAGTACCAAGTATAGGTAAGAGATGAGCAGATTCTTTAGAAGTTTAGAGGAGAGAAAGGTCACCATGAATTGAGGAGCATAGGGGTGCTTGAGTGGATGGGGAAGGATGTTGGCTGGGTCTTGGAGGATGAGTAGAATTTAGCTAGAGAAGTGGGTGGGAGAAATGTTTCATTGGGAGAAAAGGTCAAGGGCCAAGATTAAAAGATGCAAAGTATACCCAGCAATTCCACTCCGAAGTATGTACCCCCCAAAAATGACAACTTATATTCACACAAAAACTTGTATGTAAACATTCACAGCAATATTATTCATTATAGTCAAAAGGTAAAAATGACCCAAGTGTCCATCAAAAGATGAACAGATCAACAAACTGTAGTGTATTCATACAATGGAATATTCTTCTACCACAAAAAGGAATGAAGTACTGACACTTGCTACAACATGTACGAACTTTAAAAGCATTATGCTAAGCGAAAGAAGCCAGACATAAAAGATCATGTATGACATGATTTCATTCATGTGAAAGTTCAGTATAAGGAACTCTGCAGAGACAAAAAGTAGATTAGTGGTTGCTTAGTGTTGAGAGGGGTAATAATTAAAGTTTACATGTTTTCTTTTGGAGGTAGTGAAAATGCTGTAAAACTGACTGTGGTAGCAGTTGCACATATACATGAATATAAGTGTGGAACTGTACCTGTTAGGTGGGCGAATTGTATGTGAATTGTATCTCAATAAAGCTGTTGAGATACAGCTTTACTTTAAAATAAAAAAGAAGTGAAAATGCAAAGTGTGTCTGGGAAAAGCATAGTCTGGCCTAACAGCTTTCTCCAAGGGAGAATTCAGAGATAAGCAGAGAAGAAGTGATGGAGCACACTGAATTCCAGTATGATAAGCTTCAACTTAATCTTTAATGGGGGTGGAGGCATTAATAATGTCTGATTACTGGAGGAGTTTGTTGAAAGTTGGGCTTCCCTGGTGGCTCTGAGGGTAAAGAATCTGCCTATAGTACCAGAGACCTGGGTTTGATCCCTGGATCAGGAAGATCCCCTGGAGAAGAGAATGGCAACCCACTCCAGTATTCTTGCCTGGAGAATCCCATGGACAGAGCCGAGTGGGCTACAGTCCTTGGGGTCGCACAGAGTCGGACATGACTGAGCGACTAACATTACTACTACTTGTTGAAAGTTATATTTTAGGAAAGTAAATTTAATGGTAGTATGTTCCAGGGGGGGAGGAGGAACAGGGAGATGCATTTGTAGTTGCCAAAGTAGTAGTTGTATGAGTTAAATTGGATGGTACTTAGGGCTCTAAAATTTTTTATCAGCATTTTTTATCCTCAAAAGCAAACTTTTCTTTCAGTGATCATCACCATGCAGGGAGATGTCTGATGGCTACATAACGCACATCCAGCGAGGTTTAGAGATTATCTCTTGTTTTCTTCCCCAGGGAGGAATCATGGGCATTGAGATCTACTGGGACTGCAACCTGGACAGATGGTTCCATCACTGCCGTCCAAAATACAGTTTCCGTCGCCTTGACGACAAGACGGCCAAGGAGTCCTTGTATCCTGGCTACAACTTCAGGTAACAGTGCTCCGGGTCAAATTTGCCCAGTAACTAGCCCTTGGCTCCCCAGGGACCTGGGGAATTGAATTCAGACCCTGCTGAATTGTATCCCCAGCAGCCAGTAAGACTAGTTCTGTTTCCCAAGGCAACAAGATGAATGTAAAAGACTTCCTCTCAGAGCTAGGCAGTGACTGAATTTTTGTATGAATTATTAAAGAACTGCACTCTCTTTGTAAGATAAAAACAAAACTTGGGAAACAGATAACCATAGAGAAGAGGATAAAAATCACCCATAATTCCTCTACCCTGAGATAACCGAAGATAACCTTCTGGTGAAATTTCCTTTGTCTAACCAACTCTTTTGTGAGGCTTATATGAGATCATATAATATGTATAACCTGGTATTCTGTGAGATGTTTTCATATGCCAGTTCAGTTCAGTTCAGTCACTCAATCGTGTCTGACTCTTTGCGACCCCATGAACCACAGCACGCCAGGCCTCTCTGTCCATCACCAACTCCTGGAGTTTACCCAACTCATGTCCATTGAGTCAGTGATGCCATCCAACCATCTCATCCTCTGTCATCCCCTTCTCCTCCTGCCTTCAATCTTTCCCAGCATTAGGGTCTTTTGAAATGAGTCAGCTCTTCGCACCAGGTGGCCAAGGTTTTGGAGTTTCAACTTCAGCATCAGTCCTTCCAATGAATATTCACAACTGATTTCCTTTAGGATTGACTGGTTGGATCTCCTTACAGTCCAGGGGACTCTCAAAAGTCTTCTTCAACACCACAGTTCAAAAGCATCAATTTTTCAGGGCTCAGCTTTCTTTATGGTCCAACTCTCACATCCCTACATGAATACTGGAAAAACCATAGCCTTGACTAGACAGACCTATGTTGGCAAAGTAATGTCTCTGCTTTTTAATATGCCCTCTAGGTTGGTCATAACTTTTCTTCCAAGGAGTAAGCGTTTTACGTGCATTTTATGATATGTTAATTATATCTCAATAGAACAAACAAAGAAATCCAATAAGACCATTTCAGATGATGATACATGCTTTGAAGAAAATCAAACAAGATAGTTTGATAGGGTGGGGAGCAGGGATGCAACCAGAAAAGGCCTCTCCAAGGACGGGATAGGAACCCCCCATAGGCACTGTGCACTTTCCTGAAGAGTGAGCTTTCCTAGTTAAGAAGGGAAACTGCACACACAGGAGTCCATCTTAGGGAATCAACTTACAAACATATTAGCTTCCCTGAATACTTTTCCTACTAATGGTCTGGACTCTCAAAGTGTGAGTCCCCACATCAGCATCACGTGGGATCTTGTTAGAAATGCAAATTATCAGGCTCTCCTCAGACCTACTGAATTAGACACTCCAGGGATTGTCCCTCCCAGGTTATTTGGATGCAAACTCAAGTTTGAGAATCACTAATCTAGACCCTCGATACTCAAAATGTGATCCTGTTACTAGGAACATGGGCCTTGCCTCAACATGGGAGCTTGTTATGATGTAAAAATCTCAGCTTCCACTCTTAATTTACTCTCTTATGTCTCCTGCATTGGCAGGCGGTTTCTTTACCACTAGTGCCTAGAATCCGGAGAAGGCAATGGCACTCCACTCCAGTACTCTTGCCTGGAAAATCCCAGGGATGGCAGAGCCTGGTGGGCTGCCGTCTATGGGGTCGCACAGAGTCGGACACGACTGAAGCGACTTAGCAGCAGCAGCAGCAGCAGTGCCTAGAATCTACATCTTATGATTCCCAAAAGATTCATGTGCATATTAAAGTTTGAGAAGCACTGGTCTAGGCTATGTCATCTAGCATCCCAAACATGCTTTCTTCTTTGATATTTCATTTGACTGTATTTTGTTTCTTACAACCAGGTTGCTAGTTGCCTGGGAGAATGAATAAAATGAGGTGTCTACTTAATCTGAGCATGCAAGTACAGGCCAAAGTGCATGTGCAAACACACACACACACACACACCCATTCACTGCCTCCTAACCCTTCTGCTAGCACTCTTATTGACTTTTTGTTATCCACTCAAGCAAATGGATCCATTCATATTTTAGGTAAAGCAGCATCATTAACTGGCAAGCAGACTTCAAACTTTTTTGTTGTTGTTGTTATTGTTGTTGTTGGCCTGTACAATATTTTGAACATTGAGATATTCTACATAAAAATATGAACTTCCTGCTTTTTCCGAATTAAACTATTTGGAAAAAAATCAAACCATGTAACAACACTGGCTTCATATCCCACAGGAGAGCTCTCAGCTGGAGCTGAGTATCAGTGGTTCCCTCTTGGCTTGCCACAGTCCTCACCACTCTTTATTGCCTCATACCTCGCTGTATCACTTATTTCTGTTATCTGTCTGGCCCCTACAGGCATCTGAGTTTGAAACTCCTGACTAAGAGCTGGCTGAGATCAACACACAAGAGGCATTTTTAAAGAACACTGTCTTTGCTTCAGTGACTTTATTTTTTTCATATTTATTTATTTGCCTTCTCCCCCTCCCGCCCTGAGTCTTAGTTGCTGCAAGTGGAAACTTCATTGCAGTATGTGGGATCTTTTTAGTTATAGTATGTAGGATCTAGTCCCCTGACCAAAGATCGAACCTGAGCCCCCTTCATTGGGAGCTTGCAGTCTTAACCACTGGACCACCAGGGAAGTCCCATAAGAGGCTTTTTGCCTTCTCTGGGTCCATGGAGTCTCATCCAGGGCCCTGAAACCAGCTCCTAGTTTAGGTAATGTTTTGATCATTCCCTGCTGCTCTACTGAATAGGCTTGTGGCCATTAGTGGGAAGCGAGGCCTGGGTCAGTGGTCCCCAATTGCCCTCACAGGCTGTTTTTTCAGCAGCCAGCAGACGCATGCAGGGCAGTGTACCCATCAGATGTTAGCAAATGTCCTTCAAGTCTCTGAGCTGAGCCTAAGAACATTAGCTCCTGGAGAGATCTGAGCATTCTGAAGAACTGGTTGATCTTTCAGATCAAAGTGTTAGAGCATTTCTTCTCTGGAATCAAGCACCAGAAGAAATCTGTAGCCAAAAATAAATTGTGGAGACCTGATGGGTAACTTTATTTTCAAATAGCCACAGAAAAGAGAAGGAAATTAGAGGTTATATGAGGTATATGAGAAAATATATATAAGCTTTCTAAAACACAGAAAGTTGAAGGAATTGATCACATTGCAGATATTTCATCCTTTACCAAAAGATCTGTGGCCAAAGGTCCTTAGACAATGATTCAGTTTATTTATAAGATGTGTAAAGCAGGGAAGACCCACCCAGGACAGAATGCCTGATGGGCTTCTCTGTTCTCAGAATAGGTATATATGTGTATTCATTTCCTGTGGCTGCTTTAACAAATTACCACAAACTTGGTGGCTTTAAACAGCAGAAACTTTTCACAGTTCTGGAGTCCAGAAGTCCAAAATCAAGGTGTCAGCAGGGACATTCTCCCTCTAAAGGCCCCAAGGGATGATCTCCCCTTGCTGCTTCTGGCTTCCGATGGCTCTTGTTGTCGTGCTTAGTTGCGTCCAAATCTTTGCGACCCCATGGACTGTAACCTGCTGGACTCCTCTGTCCATGAGATTCTCCAGGCAAGAATACTGGAGTAGGTAGCCATCTCCGACTCCAAGGGATCTTCCTGACTCAGGAATTGAACCCAAGTCCCCTGCACTGGCAGGCAGATTCTTTACCACTGAGCCACCAAGGAATTACAGATCTTCACTGGTGCTCTGCTCTTAATGTGAATAATGCTTATTTTTTCTGCTTCTCAAGGATATCACCTTGCAATATATAATTGACCCTTGAACAATACAGGTTTGAACTGCCTGGGTCCATTCACACACAGACTATTTTAAATAATAAATATTAATACTATAGTACTACACAATCTGCAGTTGGTTGAATGCACAGTTGCAGAGGAAGTATGGATATGAAGGGCCAACTGTAAGTTAAAGTGGATTTTCCACTGGGCAGAGGGTGGGCACCCCAACCCCTGTGCTGTTTAAGAGTTAACTCTGTAGCCCTTCTAGCACCAGCACTCCATTTAGAACTTCATCTTTTTTTTTAAATAGGCCAATTCTAGTGGTTTTTTTAATTTCAAATTCCTAAGACAGAAAGTTTGATTGACCCAAAATATTGTTTCAAGCCATTTCCAACAAGATGAAACTGCTTGGTTCTTAACTCGTGGCTGCCTCCCTCCAGTATCTGCCTCCATCTTTACATGGGCTTCCCCTCTGGTTTCTGTTTTAACTCTCCCTCTCTTTCCTCTTATAAGGATAAAGTCACTGCATTTAAGGCCCACCCTAAATCCAGGATGATCTCATCTTGAGATCCTTAACTCATTTGCACTTGCAAAGATCCTATTTCCAAATAAGGTCACACTGACAGGTGCAGGGGTTAGGCACTTGAGACTTGCCTTTGGTGGGGGCATTATTCAACCCACTACAGCAGGCAAAAGCATCCTTGCCCGTGAGGGCCTGGTATTTCTGAGTGTGGTCCACTATTCACCTATATCAGAACCAGCTGGTCCCTTTCCTAGACATACAGGTTCCCAGAAACATTTCACACCATCTGAAACCACCCTTTGGGGGTGAGGCCCAGGAATCTGCCTTTTGAAAGTGCTTCCCAAGTGATTCTTGCCCTCAGTATGAGAACCACCATACCAAGCCCCTGAAAACTGAAATTCAAGTATTTACTACAGTGTTAACCTTCCAGCAAAACAGCTTCCATGGAGAGATTATGCAACCCTGGGGCATGGAGTGGTGATGCATGCGGGCTTTGCATTTTAAAAAGCAAATCAGTTAATAGAGCAAAAGAAAGTGTTGTCATTAAATGAGAACATTCAGATGCGAAGAAACTGAAACCCCTTTGGCCAGAAACAGGCACTGAAGTGCTGAGAACATCTAATTCATCTCTATGTCAGATCCGGAGAGTTTAAAAAAGAGAAAAAAATAGGAATTTCAGATGTTCCATACTATATTTTGGCAGAGCATTCATTTTTTGTTTTCTTCTCTCCCCACACCTATAAGTAGATTGTGAGTTAATAACTCAAAGAAAAAAAGTGTCCTAGGACTTCCCTGATGGTCCATCTCTAGTGGGTCATCTCTATGCGGTGGTGTCAGCTGTAAATGTCTGTAACACTCTGAGCTCCCAATGCAGGTGGTCTGGCTTCAATCTCTGGTTAGGGAACTATATCCCATATGCCACAACTAAGAGTTCAAAGATCACAGCTAAAGATCCTGCATGCTGCAACCAAGACCTGGAGCAGCCAAGTGAAAGTCCCTCAGTTGTGCTGGACTCCTTGTGACCCCGTGGACTCTACAGTCCATGGAATTCTCCAGGCCAGAATACTGGAATGGGTAGCCTTTCCCTTCTCCAGGGGATCTTCCCAACCCAGGGATCGAACCCAGGTCTCCTGCATTGCAGGCGAATTCTTTACCAGCTGAGCCACAAAGGAAGCTAAATAAATATACAAAAAAAAAAAAAAAAAAGCAGACTTTCCATCACTCGGTTATGCCAAAAGTAGAGGAGGTGACGTGGGGAGGTGGTGCTTTGGTTCCAGGTGAAGAGAGAGAGAAATTTGTGTTCTTCCCTTTGCTAACAACAGCAGAGCTGGAAGAAGACTAGAAAAGTAGATCGGACAAAGAAGACTAGATTGGCTACTGTTTCAGTTTTTCTTTTCATAAAATACCAGCACTTTCAGATAGATCTTTATAAATATGCATCCTTTTCCTCCTACAGATTTGCCAAGTACTATAAAGAAAATAACACTGAAAAGCGGACCCTGATAAAAGCTTACGGGATCCGTTTTGACATCCTGGTTTTCGGCACCGTAAGTCTCTTCTCTGCTCTCAGCCACTGGCATCTCCGTTCCTATGACTGTGTCTTAAATTACTGCCATAGTATCTCAAAGGGTGAATGCTTTGGTCCTAGTCATTAGCTGGCACTGTGCACTTTGCACATGGGATACAAAAAGGGGAAGAAATGTCCTTGTTCCTAACAAGTCATCTAATGACTACAAGAGTAGGCTTGAGGAAAAAACCTAATAATTCAACTTTTAAAATACTCTGATGCTTAAAAAGGAGAGAGAAATCGTATATTAATGCATATATATGGAATCTAGAAAGATGGTACTGACGAACCTATTTATAGGGCAGCAATGGAGACGGGGAGGCCTGGCGTGCTGTGGTTCATGGGGTCGCAAAGAGTCGGACACGACTGAGCAACTGAACTGAACTGAATGGAGACACATTCATAGAGAACAGACTTATGGATGTGGGTGGTGGGGAGGAAGGAGACGGTGGGACGGATGCGGAGAGTAGCATGGAAACATATACACTACCATATGTAAAATAGATAGCCAGTGGGAATTTGCTATATGACTCAGGGAACTCAAACTGGAGCTCTGTAATAACCTAGAAGGGTGGGAATGGGGTGGGAGGTGGGAGGGAGATTCAAGAGGGAGGGGACATATGTATACCTATGGCTGATTCATGCTGATGGATTGCAGAAACAAACTCAATATTGTAAAAGAATTATCCTTTAATTAAAAATAATTTTTTTAAAGGAAAGAGAAAGAGATCCCTCTGTAAAATAGTTTGTCAGGACAGAACCAAATTCAAATTGGGTTAGTTCACATAACTGATAAATCCAGAGGCAATTTTCAGACTTCAGGTATCGCTGAATTCAGATGTTTTAATAACATCATAAGGAACCTGCCCCCCTCCATCTCTTACATTTTTCTCCTCTGTTCTGGCTTCATTCCCAGTGGGTCATCTCTACGTGGTGGTATCAGCAGCTACTTATATCTTTGCAATTTAGCAACCTCTACAGAAAGAGAACACCTCAGCAAAAACCTCAGCAGATGCCACTGGCTTTGACTGGCCCAATATGGGCCACATGCTCACTGATAAACTAATCATTATGACTAGGGTCACTCACAATGGCTGGTCTTAGACCAGCCCTGAACCAGCCTCTTCCCTGCAAACTACAGGGATTGAGTATGCACAGAGATGGTTCTCCAAAGGAAAACTGGCATGCTGTCTCCAGAAGGAGGAGAGATGCAAAAACCAATGGATGCCCACATATCTTGTCTGACAGCATATTATTTACTTAATGTGGTAATAAGCCCCACAGGAATCAATGAGATATAGTGAGAAGATACAGTGAGAAGATACAAAGACACTGAGAATAAAAATCACAAGGACTTCAAAAGGGAGACTTTGTGCAGACATTCCTTCCCTCTGTTTCCAAAGTAATTTCAAATCACTTTTAGGGAAAGCTCTTCTGAAACCCTCACCTTGAATGGAAAAATAAACTTTCAGTGGCTCTCCTCTCAGTGTGTGGATTCTAGTGCTTCTTAGTTTAAAACACCCATGTTTTCAAGCACATCCTGAGAGACAGAAGCAGAATGAATGGGATTCATATTTTCAGTCTCCTTAATCTTTGTTGCTGTGAACACATTGGATGCAGTTGTCAGATTCATGGCACTAGACTCCCTCCTCTGCTGGAACTTACAATTACATGTTAGAGCAGAAAAGCATGATTCTGAATTTCAACCAAGTAATCTTTTGTACTCTGTTTTCAGGGGGGAAAATTTGACATCATCCAGCTGATCGTGTATATTGGTTCAACCCTCTCCTACTTTGGTTTGGTAAGAGATTCTTTTTCTCACACTTTATGAAAATGAAGTGCTTAAGGAAGTTTCACTGACAAGGTGCTTGTCTGGTTTTTTCCAGGCCACTGTGTTCGTTGACATGCTCATCAACACTTATTCAAGTAAATACTGTCGATCGCATGTTTATCCCTGGTGCAAGTGCTGTCAATTCTGCGCAGTCAATGAATACTACTACAAGAAGAAGTATGAATCCATTGTGGAGCCAACACAGGTAAGACTCAATGTGTCTACGGGATATCAAAATCAAAACACCTGAAGGGCCCATTGGCTCACTGAGGAGAGTGCAGAAATAAGGCCAAAAATTATAGGTGTCGTCAATCCCATGGTGGATAAGTATCAGGATCCTACCCCAATCCACATTCTCCCTCAGATGAATCCTTTCATTTTAGTGAAGAAAAGAGACAAAAATAGAGAAGCAGGATATAGGGAAAACAAATGTTTATGTTCTAGAATTTGTCAATTTGGTCAGATTTATAAAGCTGGTTGTGCAATAAAAGTATAATAACTTTGGAGAACAATTTGTCAATCTAGTAACATTTAAACAGGACATACTTTACACCCTGGCATTTCTGCCTCTCCATACCTGTCCTAGAGAAACACTCACATGGGTACCCAAGTAGTGCACATGTACAAGATGTCTGTCACAGTGCTATGTGTGACAGTGATGAAGAGCATCTGCCCAAATGCCCAAGAGGTGAACAGTGAAATGAACTATGATAAATCCATAGTAGGGAATGCCTGGCACCAGTTTTAAAAAATGACACAGATAATTATAAAAGCAAATGCTCATATAGAGTTCCCAGTGCTGTGTATACATTAACTCACTGAACCTTCACACAGCCTTACAGGTGGGTTTATAGGACCGTGTGATTATCAGTAGAACTCTAGATAGGTACTACTTTTATCTTTCTGCAGATGAGGAAACTGAGGCACAGGAAGGTTAAATTATTTGCCCAAAATCATACAGTTGGCAGAGCTGGTATTCTAACTCAGGCAGGCTTGTTTCAGAATCCATGTTGGTAATTATTATGTTAGAGGTACGGACATGAGCAAATATCCAAGATTGTTGAAAGTGAAAAAGCAAACTATGGAACAATATCTGTGGTATGATATATAGGTTAAAAAGCAACTATACACAAAAACTAATTTTATGTATTTTCTACACATATATATGTGTATTTATATACACACATATATATTCTGTATATTTTTATGTGCATTATACACACACATGTAAATGTGTGTGGGGAAGTAATAAACGTATACAAAAAGGTTTGGGCACTCACAAATCACTCACAGTGATTGCTTATGGAAAGGAGCCTCAGATGGGGGAGTAGTCAAAGGAAATTTTAGTTCATCTGTATGGTTTTCATTTGATTCATTTGGAATTTGATTAATTTTGGAATCCATGATTTCCTCCAATCAAAGAGAAATCTCTGGTACTTTAAAAACAACAAAGAGGGTTTCTTTCCCTTGTCCAAGAACACTGCTGTCCTTTTGTAGCAGCTGAATGCACAATTCATTGTTCATTGTACATGTATTTGCAATTAAAATCAAAGTTCATCTTTGCAACTAAAATTAATCACCATTTCATGGCCCAAGATGGGAGGCAATTTAATGAAGATATAAATAATTTAAGTTGCAATAGTATAACTTTCCGGAGATATTCAACCTTAGCATAACTGAAATTGAGGGAACACAACAAAGGAATTTTATATAGCACTTGGGGTACCTGGAGATAATAGGCAGTAAGCTGTGGATACTCTAAGTCTACAAATTAAGGTGGCGGGGGCTCCATTTCTGATACTCAGAATCAATTCTTTCTTAGTTAGCAAGAGTTTCTGGTTAGCTTGTTTAATGGGTTGTCATTCGGTAAGTAGGAATAACAGTTGCCTTTAGATATGTTCAGATACACAGTAGGTGTAACTCTGTACTAAAATGGCTAACCGTTTATCTCCTAGACATTAAAATATGTGTCCTTTGTGGATGAACCCTATATTAGGATGGTAAATGAAAGACTACTTGGGAGAAGTCTGCAAGATGTCAAAGGTGAAAAAGTTCAGGTAAGTTGTTTAGTGCTTGCTTTTTGTTTTTTGGCTGTGCAGCACAGCCTACGGGATTTTAGTTTCCTGATGGAACCCACACCCCCTGCAGTGGAGGCTTGGAGTCCTAACCACTGGATCCCCAGGGAATTCTCATTAGTCTTTCCACACTAATTAATTGATTGATTTGGTTGTGTGGGGTCTTAGCTGTGGCACACAGGATCTTCCTTGCGTCATGTGGGATCTTTCGTCGAGGCTCACAGCCTCTCTAGTTGTGGTGCTCTGGCTTCAGCAGTTGCAGTGTGTGGGCTTAGCTGCCCTGCCGCATGTGGGATCTTAGCTCTCAGACCAGGTATCGAACCTGTGACCCCTGCATTCCAAGGTGGATTCTTAACCACTAGACTACCAGGGAAATCCCAGTCTTTTTAAAAGAATACTTACTATTAAATGTAAATATATCTAGAAATGTGTATAAATCACAACTGATGACAAAGTAAACACCATGCAACACATGGTACCAGCACCCAGATTTTAAAAGTGAATATTAATAGCAGAAGGCCCTTTAATGCCTCTACCCAATTACTATCTTCCCTTAAAAGCAGACATTATCCTGCATTCAAACGTTAGTTTTACCTCTTATAGAATTTTACAAAATTTGAATCCTATAGTATGTATTCAGTACATACCCTGTTGAGTGGCTTCCTTCACTCAACTCTATTTTTGTGAGAGTCATCCATGATGTTGTGTGTAGCAGTGGTTCATTCTCATTGTTGTATAATTTCTGTTTTATACACATTCAATTTATTTATCCATTCAATTGTTGAATGAACTACCCATTTGGTTAGTTTCCACTTTGGGGTTCATGCCAATGTTGCCGCCACAGTAAACATATGGCACCTGAGAAGGGAACTGCTGAGTCATGAGGCAGGTCTGGGTGTAGTTTTCATAGTTACTACCTAAAAGTTCTCTAAAGTGGGTGTTCTCATTCACACTCTCCCCAGCAGTTCTGGCTGCTGGACATCTTCACTGACTGCATTAGTTTTCTACAGCTGCTGTAACACATTACCACAAACTAGGGAGCCTGGAGCAACAGAAGTGTATTCTCTCACAGTTCTGGAGGTTAGAAGTCTGAAATCAAGCTGTCAAAAGGGCTGTACTCCCTCTGAAGGCTCTAGGGGAGGCTCCTTTCTTGTTTATTCCAGCTCCAGATGCTTGTTTCACCTGTTAGGATGTCCAGCACAATACTGATCAGAAATGATAAGAGCAGGCATCTTTGTTTCATTTCCTAAATCAGGAAGAAAGTTTTTTTATTTCACTATTGCATTTGCTGTAGGGTTTTGTTTTTGTTTTTTTGGCCTCCCTCATGGCTTGCAGGGATCCCAATTCCCTGACCAGGGGTTGAACCTGGCCCACCGCAGTGAAAGTGCTGAGTCCAGGCAATTCCCTGTTGTAGGTTTTTAAAGAATACCCTATCAGATTAGGAAAATTCCCCTCTGCTCCTAAGAATTTTTATCATGACTGGATACTGAGTTTTAAATGATGTATTTTTTCAGGCTTTTAAAATAATGAGTTTTCTTTATTCTGTTTTTTAGTACATTACACTGATTGGTTTTCAAATATTAAGCCAACCTTTCATTGCTGCAATAAAATACATTGAATGCAATGTATTATTCTTTGTATTTACTGCTGGATTCAATTCACTAATACTTAAGAACTTTACATCTCTTCTTGAGAGAGACTGGCCAAAAATTTTCCATTCTTGTAATGTTTTTAATCAGGCCTGGGTATAAAGCGAACTCTCATATGTTGGGGAAGGGCAGTAAAATACACATAATATAAAATTTACATCTTAAACCATTTTAAACCATTTTACAGAGTACAGTTCAGTAACATTTAGTATATCCACCACACTGAGCAACATCACCACTGCCTTGCTCCAGAACTTTTTCATCACCCCAAAAGGAAACTTTGAATCCATTCAGCAGCCACTCCCACTCACTTCTCCCCAGGCCCTGTGCAACCACTAATGTGCTTTTTGTATCCATGAATTTGCCTATTTTGGACATTTCATGTAAATTGAATCTTACTTGTCTCCTTATGTCTGGTTCCTTTCATTTAGCATAATGTCTTCAAGGTTCCATCCATGTTTGGCTAAACAGCCATGTTTAGTATTTGTCAGTAATTAATTCCTTTTCATAGCCGTATGAACATAATTTTTTTTTTTTTGGTCTGTGTAGGTCTTGTTGCTACATGTGGGCTTTCTCTAGCCATGGCGAGCAGGGGCTACTCTCTTGTTGTGGAGCGTGGGCTTCTCATTGTGGTGGCTTCTCTTGTTGCAGAGCATGGGTTCAGTAGTTGTGGCGCTCAGGCTTAGTTGCCCTGTAGCATATGAGATCTTCCCAGACCAGGGATCAAACCCACGTCCCCTGCACTGGCAGGTCGGTTCTCAACACTGGACCACCAGGGAAGTCCTGAACATAACAGTTTTTTATCCATTCATTCATTGATGGACATGGGTTATTTTCACCCTTTGGCTATTATAATAATGGTGCTGTGTACATTCATGTACATGAACCATTTAGTTTTAATGTACTCAACTCATACTCTCTTTGTCTGGTGAATGAAGGTATATGTCACAAAGAATAGATATAAATGATGGCAATTATGGCAAATTCCCTTGGAGGATAACAAATGGATTTTTCAGAAAAGGGAGCATGGTGAGAAAGGAGAGCTAAGTCAGCAAATATTTATTGTCTACTATGTGCTGGGCACTGCCGTAGGCACTGGGGATACAGGCAGTAAACAAAGCAAATAGGGCCCCTGCTTTCATGTGGAAGAAAAATCATCCAGGAAACATATGAGTTCATAAGATCATTTCAGATGGCGGTAAGTACTAATGAAGAGCATAGGACATCATCATGTGGTAAGAGAAGGACCGGAGAGGAGAGGAACTACCTAGATCAGGTGGGCGGGGCCCGGAGGTCTCTCTGATGAGAGGATATATGCACCAAGGCCTGGCTTTTCTGAATTTCACTTTCCAAACCTGTAAAATAGAGATCTGGACACATATCTCATGAGGCTTTCCTTTTTAAAAAAAAAAAATTATTTATTTATTTTTGGTTGCTCTGGGTCTTTGTTGCCACACGCTGGCCCTCTCCAGTTTCAGTGAACAGGGGCCACTCTTCGCTGAGCTGCACGGGCCTCTCACTGCAGTGGCTTCTTCTGTTTCGGAGCACAGGCTCCAGGCACATGGGCTCAGAAGTTGTGGCTCATGGGCTTTAGTTGCTCTGCGGCATGTGGAATCTTCACAGACCCGGGATCAAACCTTGTCCCTTGCATTGGCAGGCAGATTCTCACCCACTGCGCCACCAAGGGAAGCCCTCATGAGGTTTTTCAAAAGCTTAAATGAGGCGATGCTTGCGAAACACAGACTTGACGTGTACATTTAATAAATGGGAGCTGCTAGTATTAATGTAGTATTAAATGTAACTTTATAAGTTCATAAGAAAATTAAAGAACCCAGAACCCTAGGGGCTGTCACTGCTGACGGGTTTGGAAACTTGCCTTTTTCAGAGATCCCAGCTGGACTTTTCGGACTTGTCCCGGCTGCCTCTGTCTCTTCATGACCCACCCCCCATTCCCGGACAACCAGAGGAGATCCAGCTGCTTGGTGAAGAGGCGCGCCTTAAATCCAGGGACTGCCCGGATTGGTGCCAGTGCGGAAGCTGCCTTCCATCCCAACTCCCTGAGAACCAGAGACGCCTGGAGGAGCTGTGCTGCCGGAAAAAGCTGGGTGCCTGTATCACCACCTCAGAGCTATTCAAGGACCTCGTGCTGTCCAGGCGGGCCCTGCAGTTCCTCCTGCAGTACCAGGAGCCCCTGCTGGTGCTGGATGCAGATTCTGCCAACAGCCGGCTGCGGCACTGCGCCTACAGGAGCTACACCACCTGGCGCTTTGGCTCCCAGGACCTGGCTGACTTCGCCATCCTGCCCAGCTGCTGCCGCTGGAGGATCCGGAGGGAGTTCCCCAAGAGTGAAGGCCAGTACAGTGGCTTCAAGAGTCCTTACTGATGCACTGAGCAGTCACAGAATATTGCCTTTGCTTGCACCTTGAGCTTCACCTGCAAGGATGTGTGTCCAGATTTTTAGCCAAAGGGAAATGGGCTTTCCTCTCCCCCAGCTCTATGTGTGTCAGAGAGCAAAGTGACAGGGTAAACAAACAACAGATAAACCAGAATCCCTCAGCATGGACTGAGGGTCAAGAGATTCAGATTCATTTCTCCATTCTGTCCCTAGGTGGTTGAGATCCTAGGCCTTTAACCTCTGTACCTTAGTTGCCTTATTAGCCAACCTACTGTTTCACAATTAGGAGAGCAAATTGAGGCAGTGTACACAAATTTTCTTATTAATGCATAAAAGCTACATGAATATGGGCTTCCCTGGTGGTCAAGTGGTTAAGAATCCACCTGCCAAAGCAGGGGATATGGGTTCAATCCCTGATCCAGGAACACCCCGCATGCTGCAGAGCAGCTAAGCCCATGCACCACAACTACTGAAGCCCATGCCCTAGAGCCCATGCTCCACAACAAGAGAAGCCACTGCAATAAGAAGCCCGCATATTGCAATGAAGAGGAGCCCCCGCTCTCTGCAACTAGAGAAAGCCCGCACACGCATAGCAATGAAGACCCCAGCACAGCCAAAAATGAATTTTTTAAAAAATAATGTTCTTTTGAAAAAAGAATGAGGAGGGTTAAAAGTGCCCACAAGTTTTTTTGACATCTGTTCCACAGGACCTGAGAGTTATATCTCCTCCCCTTGGGTCTTGACAGCTTTGATCACTTTATCCAATGATAAAGTGATGCTGTATCTGATTCAGGGTCTTGGTCCTAAGATGCTGACAGTTTCCATTTCCTGTCCCTTGAAACTCTTGCTACAAAGAAAACCAGCTCTCCTATAAAAACCTGCCCATTCGGAGTCCACCCTGCTGTGAGGAAGCCCAAGCAGATGCGTGGAGAGGAGAGATGCCTGACCAGCGCCCAGCACTCAAGACATCCAAGCCTGTCACTAGACATGGTAGAGAAGAATCCTCCAGGCTATTCCAGATCCTGCTAACATATAACTGCAGCTGAACAGACACCCTAAGTGAGAGTTTCCCAGTGAACCCACAGAACAGAATTGTTATCTTAAACTATTTTTGGGGTTGTCTGTTATACAGCAACAGATAACTGGGACAGACAGCAAGCCTGACTCATAGGACGTAGACTCAGCCTACACCTTCTCTGGTTCTAAGGTTCTTAGGCAGCCTGGATATCCCTGGAGCCCCTTGAGGGCTTAGGTTTCCTTTTATTTTAATTGGAGGATATTTGCATTACAAAGTTGTGTTGGTTTCTACTGTAAAACAATGCAAATCAGCCATAATATATATATGTTGTTATTGTTCAGTTCCTCAGTCGTGTCTGACTTTTTGCAATCCCATGGACTGCAGCAGGCCAGGCTTCCCTGTCCTTCACCATCTCCCAGAGCTTGCTCAAACTCATGTCCATTGAGTCAGTGATGCCATCCAACCATCTCATCCTCTGTTGTCCGCTTCTCCTGACTTCAATCTTTCCCCACATCAGGGTCTTTTCTAATGAGTCGGCTCTTCACATCAAGTGGCTGAAATATTGGAGCTTCAGCTTCAGCATCAGTCCTTCCAGTGAATATTCAGGACTGATTTCCTTCAGGATTGACTGGTTTGATCTCCTTGCAGTCCAAGGGACTCTCAAGAGTCTTCTCCAACACCACAGTTCAAAAGCATCAAGTCTTCAGCACTCAGTCTTCTTTATGGTGCAACCCTCACATCCATACATGACTACTGGAAAAACCATAGCTTTGACCATATGGACCTTTGTTGGCAAAGTAATGTCTCTGCTTTTTAATACACTGTCTAGATTTGTCATAGCTTTTCTTCCAAGAAGCAAGCATCTTTTAATTTCGTGGCTGCAGTCACCATCTGCGATGATTTTGGAGCCCAAGAAAATAAAATCTGTCACTGTTTCCATTGTTTCCTCATCTATTTGCCATAAAGGGATGGGACTGAATGCCATGATCTTCGTTTTTTGAATGTTGAGTTTTAAGCCAGCAATATATGTGTGTGTATATATATATACAGCATATATGCACCATATGTATCTTCAGCAATATATATGTGACTACAGACCAAATCAGGTAACTCACCAGACCAGCTCTGGAATCCATCAAATCTAACTGCTGAGCTACCCAATACATTGCAATCCACATCACATTTCTATGACTGGAAGTAACTATTGCTGTTAAAAACTGGAAAAAATAAAAGCCACCTTTATGCCTTTAACATCCTGTACTTTGCAACCAGTTACAATGGATACAGTCTGATTGCTACTTAAAAAGCAATTCACACTCAAAGCTCTTACCATTTCTATCCATCAACCACTGAGAGTATAAAAATGAATAGCAGGTTTTAGGATCCTCCTCAGGATTTCCTTTTCAAGGTTTTAGCACTAGAACAGGCTGTTTCAAAATGACAACTATTTTAAACAATAAATACAGAGCACTATTCAAAACTGTGACTAATAAATGGTGTGTGAGTTTTTATACATACTCTTTAATATTTAGCACTTTGATACTTTTAAAAAATCACCAGCTTTCTACTGTATTAATGTAAAATAATATGAACAAAAACCTTCCTTTTTTGACCTAGCATTTTATCTGGCTTTAAACTCAGGAATCAAGTTAACTGGGCCAGATTTAACTCATTTTTACTACCTTTCAGAGATATTTTTGAAAAGTGAATTACATATGACTTCTTCAGCACTGAAATTTTTTACTCCAAGAATTCTATGTACCTGCTACAGATTTCCATTCTGATAGCCTCTGAGCCTTCACATGAAATTTTTTGGTGCCTATTCCTAGTGTGTTTCTCTCACCTTGTGGAGGCCCCAGATGGAGTCAGAATTCAGAATGACAAATAATCACTGGATCCACCTACTGTTTTCCTTCACCTTTCCCAGATGCTCTGGGTGAGAGGGTGAAGTGTTACGTCAACTGCATGTCTGACACTTCCTAGAATAACATGCATCACATTTATATTCTTATTTTTAGTCTACTGTAGAAAACAGTGTCATTGCCAAAGGCATCCTAATTAAAGTCACATTTTATAGGATCTGTTTTTTGAACTTAAATCCATTCTTCTGTTATAGGAATTGCACAGTATTCACTGCTTCATCTCTGTATCGGAGATTTGCTTTCTTGTAACTCTGCCTGATTTCATGTAGCATTGGTATGGACTTGCATTCTTCTCTTTAGAGGGAATCCTTCTTAAAACCCTTCCTAATTCTAGCTTGGCAATGCAGATGTCTTAACTGTTTTGATAATAAAAAAAAAAAAAATAATGTGTAATTCGTATTTATTGACGTATTCCTTTTACTTTCTTTTCTCAGAAGATCCGCAAATCAGTAGTCTTATTCACTGACACATTCATTCAACATACACACCCTGAGGCACTATGACACACAAAGATGAATTTTAGTCTCTGCCCTCAGTTCCTCACACAGATCTCCTAAATCCCTTGGAATTTCCTGGAGATGGAGCTGTCTTGTGTTCTAATGAGGCCAGTCTTGGTGGGCTCCTGGATAACTTCAGAAAGGGGGCTGGTCACCGAAAGACCAAGCCATGATTAGAAGCTTGGAACTTTCAGTCCTACTCCCATACCCTCCAGAGTTGAGGAGGGGGGTGGGATGGAAACTAAGTTAGTCACTGATTTTGACTATGTAATGAAGGTTCCGTAAAAATCCCTACCTTATGGGGTTAAGAAACCTTTCATATTGAAGAACACATCCACATTTGGGGAGAGGGGTACACCCCCAACTCCACAAGGACAAAAGCTTCTGTACTCAGGACTCTTCTGGCTCTCACTCTATGTAACTCTTTATCTGGCCATTCATCTGTATCTTTTATTATATCTTTTACAGTAAGTGAGTAAATGTGTTTTCCTGAGTTCTACTGAACCTGAGGAGGGGGTTATAGGAACCCCCAACTTACAACCAGTTGGTCAGAAATACAGGTGACAGCCTTGAATGTCTGAAGTGGGGGACAATCTTGTGGCATTGAGCCCTTAACCTGTGAGGTTTATGCTAACTCCAGGTAATTCATGTCCAAACTGAATTGCAAGACACCCAGTTGGTGTCTGGAGAGTTTTGGAGAATTACTTGTGTTGGAAAACCCCATGCACATTTGGTGTCAGAAGTGCTACAAGCAGACTACAGGTAAACAGGAGTTTTCTTTTAGGCATTTACTAGAGATCAAAGATAGATAAGTTGCTGCTCTCATGGTGATGTGAGGAGATAAATGTTAATCAAATAATTCAAATAAATGTAAACGTGCAACTTATGATAAGTATCATGATGAAGAAGATGTTTTGAGAGCCTATAATAGGGGAACTTGACCTATTTGGGGAAATCAGAGAAGTCTTCCCTGAGGAAGGAGCCCTTCAGCTGAAATACGAAGGATAAATTCTAGATGAGTTAGATGAGCTGGGGAGGAAAGAGCAATCTTGACAAAGAAGATAGAATGTGCAAATGTCCTGGGGCTGACAAAAACCACAGAAGCTTTGCAGAACTTAAAGAAAACTTGTATGCCTGTTCCAGAAATAGTATGGGGAAGTAAAGAATGAGGTAAGACTGGATAGGCAGGGGTTGGACTGCATAGGGTCTTGAAGGCCATGGCAAGGAGTTTTGTCCTTCTCTTAAGAAAGACCAATGGAGACCCATTGATAGGTTTTAGGTAGGAGCCTGGTAAGATTATATTTGATTTTTAAAAGATAATTCTGATCATTAAGAGTGCTGGTAGATGTCATTTTAATTTTCATTTCAGTCTTTCCCTACTCCATGAAACATCTGTCTCAAACATGCAGCAAAACAGACTGAATTTCTATTCTCTCTTGCTGTTCCTCTTGGGCTTGCAGGATCTTAGTTCCTTGACTGGGGATCGAATCAAGGGCCTCTCAAGTCCTAAACACTGGATGGGCAGGGAATTCCCATTGTGCCTTGAATTTTAGAGTATCTCCTGTCCCAGGTAGATGGGGATGAGAACACTCATTGACTTTGAATCAGGGGCAGGAATGTGCCAAATCTAGAGACAAGGGGCAGTCAACAAGAGCCTATAGATGCATTCCACCCTGTGGTGTAAAGCCTAAAATCAAGGTCTAATATCACATGCTGCCTTAACATCTGGTGAAATCAGGAGGGCCTAGCTTGGCTTAACTGCAAGTTTCTCTTCTGATAGAAAATGTCACCTAGTTCAACAGCTTTCCCTCCTTATTAGATGGACCAGATGCAGTTCCTGCCGATCCCTGCAGAGTGGATTTGAGTTCCCTACCAGGCCACGGAATTATCCAGAAGAGCCAATGACATCCTCCTGTGGGAAGCACATGACACCTCACCTTCCTGATACTACAAAGCAAGCGTGACTCCCACTGCTTCTGGTTGTGCACTCTGTTCCTAAATGCCATCCCCATGTGACCCCGCAAGGCATGCGGTGTCCATCTTCCCTGTGCTGTGAGTACATGTGACTAATGAATTGCTGCTGGTTTCATCTATCCAGTGCTAGGTGTCCTATGCTTGGCCATCCCCATACCCTCAGGGTGGGAATCCCTCCCTTACCAATGGGGTGAAGAGAAGGTGATTCAGGTACCCTTAATTCCAGTTGCCCTAAAAAATTAGAGGCTTGGCTTCTGTGTAGTCACTGTGCAAAGTCCTGTTTCCTAGAGCCCATGAGAAACTGGGACCATTACCCCCATTTACTCAATTAACCATCTGAGGGCACTGGGTGTGGTTACACTGTCTGCTGCTTGTGTGTTTCTTAGCGCATACTCTGATCCTACGCAGTCATCATTCTGGGAATCCCCGAGTCCCCTGACTGAAATCATTCTGCACCCTTTTGAATGGATGTAGTCATCACTATCTTCTTTCACTTTTACTGTGATCTTTCAGATTCCTCTTTTTAAGTCCCAGGAGGGTTGTGAATCTTGTTTCCAAAACAGATGATGATCTGTGGAGAGGATTTTGCATTTCCAACATCCTTATTTCTTCTAAATGAATTATGAAGGTCACATGAATCTGAGTCTTCAGGAATCAAAGGAGGTCAACACTAGTCATTTTAACCAAATAATTACTGTACTTGACAGGCTTGGATAGGAGTCTGAGGCAAGCCTGTGGAGGACAGTTTAAATTATGAGTTATATTTTACTTCCCCAAGCAAACAAGAAGCTCCTCAAAGGCAAAGGGCTTGGCTCTGCGTGCCTGCTTGCCTACTCCAGCACAGTGGTGCAGTGGGGAAGAGCTGGGATGCTGGAAACTGACCACCTGAGTTCAAATCATAGCTTGCCCATTAATTAGCTGAGTGGCTTCAGGCAATTTATCTAATCCTTAGAAACTTCAGTTGTGTCCAAGGGTTGTATTAAATATTAAATGTGAAGCACTCAGCATACTGCCTGGTACAGAGTAAGTGATCAATAAATGTGAGGCATGATTATCATTTAAGTTTAACCATGTCTAACGATGCTAGCTATACTGTTATTTGGAGAGTACCCAAGCATCACTCCTAAGGTCTAGGCCCTATATTTAACTGCCTGTGGATGAATATTCTACTTAAACAGTGTTAGAGGCACCTCAAATAAGCACAGAGGAGAAATCACCATCTCTGTTTCCTCCGATCCACCCACAGGTGCTCTTCTAGAACTCCGAAGCTCGGTTAGCAGCAACACCTGCCATCAGCTCAATTTCCCAAGCCAGAAATCCAAGGGACAGCCTCAGCATCCCCTATCTCTTTTTCCATTCCATCCAATCCCACACCGATTCATTCAGCAAACATTTATTGAACACCCTGGCACTGTGTAGGTACGGTACCAGGATAAACAAGTGAACAAGAGGTTAGGTGCAGTGGGAAAGATGGGCAAGCAACGTGTAAATAAATGAAATGAACAATGCCTGGGATAAAGGGTCTGAAGGAAACAAGCAATGTTCTTTAATTTTTTCAAAAATGGAGTTACTTATCTTTTTAAAAGAATGTTTATTTATTTCGTTGCGCCAGGTCTGAGTTGCAGCACCCAGGATCTTCAATCTTCATTGCAGCATGTGGGATCTTCAGATGTGATCTAGTTCCTTGACTAGGGATTGACCCTGAATTGGGAGAGGAGAGTCTTAGCCACTGGACCCCCAGGGAAGTCCCAGCAATGGGGTTACTTCTGACAGGGGTCAGGGATGGCCTCTCCAAGAAAGTGACATTTAAACTAGATCTGAATGATAAGAAGGAACTAACCATGATGAGTTGGAGGCAGAACATTTCAGGCAGAGGGACAGCAAGCACTAAGCACCGAAGTGGGAAAGAAATGAGTACATCCCAAGAACGGTCGGATGGCCAGTGTGACTGGGACATTTATGACAAAGCCCTTCCCTTCTAGTCTAGCCAGGAAGGGACATAAACGTACTTATTTTTTTACTGCTTCATAAACTGTGTGGTCCCATCTCAGTGAGACAGAAGCTCAAAGAAAGGCAAAATAAAAATCCATACTGACAAGAATAACCACAGGGGGCTTTATACAGCTTATGACACATGTGCTGGCCCTCCTAGATGAAGACTGCAAATATCCAGTGAGATGAGAAGAGGGATTCCCAACAGGACGTGGCACCAGCCAGGTTCAGAGAAGTAAGTATGATATGTGCTGAGATTACAAGTAGACTTGGCTGGCTCCCCATGTTGGGAATTAAGTGGATGAAAATTAAATAAAGGGTGATTTGGGGAAATCTTTTTTTAAAAAGACGGGGTGGGGGGTGCAGGGGAGGACTTCCCTGGTGGTCCAGTGGTTAAGAATCCACCTTGCAATGCAGTGGACACAGGGTCAATCCCTGGTTGGGAAACTAAGATCCCACATAACACAAGGCAACTAAAGGAAGCCTGAGTGCTGCAAAGACCCAGCTCAGCCGAAATTTAAAAAAAAAGGGGAATTTAGTAGTGGTTCAGTGGTTAGGACTCTGTGCTTCCACTGCAGTGATTGCAAAGTTAAGATGGAGTCGTTCTTGGGTTGGCAAGTGATATGAGGAAAGCAGTGACTTAAGAACAGTCTTCAGACAGCCATGAGGATGGTGGGTGAAGGGGGAAATCCCAGGAAGGAAGATTACTTTTAGACGTCTACTGGAATCATATTAGAGTGATTCAAAAAAGCAACCTGGACTACTAATTGGGTGGCGGTGACAGAAAGAAAAGAATCTGAGTAAGAATTTTAAAAATTCCATTAACTCCAACACTAGAAGGCTGGTTAAATAAATTATGGAACACTCATATAACAGAGTTGTATGCAGCTATTTAAAATGATGCCATAGAAGGATAGTAAGTGACACTGAAATATGTTCAAGACAAAACACAATCTGCATGTTTCTTGCTTAAGGGAAATGTGACTCTTCAATTAGAGTTCATTTTTTCTTGCAAAGATAGTATTTATTGCAAACCTTTAACCCTGAATGCACATCTAAAGAGACAAAGAATCACCTCATTCTACAGTGGAAAATGTCACAGATAATGACAAAATCAGAGACAGCAGGAAAGGTTGATGGCATTTCTTGAAATCCAGAAATCAAGTTTAAAAACCATCTTTTGGGTTTTCCTATACCCTGATTTGTCTTGAGTAAGTCACTAATAGCATACCCACCACCACCAAAATGTATATATTGAAGTCCTAGCCCCCATTATCTCAAAAAATGACTATGTTTGGAGATGTAGTCTTTAATGAGGCAATTAAGGTAAGATGAGCTCACATGGGTGATCTAATCCAATCTGACTGGTGTCCTTATAAGAAGAGGTGATTAGGACACAGGCAAAGAGGGAAGATCAGATGAAGATACAGGGAGAAGATAGCTATCTAAGAAGCAGGGAGAGGAGCCTTAGGAAAAATCAACTCTGCTCACACCTTGATCTCATACATCAAATTTCTGCTATTTAAGCCCCACCCTCACCCCCCACCACAGCCTATCCTGCGTCAGGAAGATCCCCTGGAGAAGGAAATGGCCACCTGCTCCAGTATTCTCGCCTGGAGAATCCCATGGACAGAGGAGCCTGGTGGGCTACAGTCTATGGGGTCACAAAGAGGAGGACACGACTGAATCAACTGAGCACCCACACATGCACCAAGTCCATGGTGCTTTATTATGGTAGTCCTACCAAATATCTCTGTTCCTTTTAACTGTGATGAATATATTTTAAGTACAAAATCTAATGCTTGAGTTCATCAAGTATCTGTTACTCGAATACTTACATATAGAATTTCCTTATGATCCAGCTATTTTGCTCCTAGGTATATACCCAAAAGAACTGAAGGCAAGGACTTGTACACAAATGATCATAGCGGTACTATTGACAACAGCCAAAAGGTGAAAACAACCCAAGTGTCCATGGAGAGACGAATGGATGAACAAAATGGGTTATACACATACAATGGAATATTATTTGGCCATAAAAAGGAATGAAGTATTGACATTATGCTATAGCATGGATGAACCTTGAAAACATTATAGTAATTGAAGTAAGCGAGACACAAAGGCCCTATGCTATATGACTCCACTGATATGAAATATCCAGAAAAGACAAATTCATACAGACAGAAAGTAGAATAAAGATTACCAGGGGCTGCTGTGGGAGAAGAAAATGAGGAGTTCGTGTTTAATGGGAACAAAGCTCATGATGATGAAAAAATTCTAGAACTGGATAATGACCACAGTTATACAACACTGAATGTGTTTAACTCCACTAAATTGTACACTGAAAAGTAGTTAAATTTATGTTATGTATATTTACCACAATTTTTTACATCGACAAAAGCAGAAACCAATGCTTAGGCAACTGTAGGATTTTTACATTTCATGGAAATTTCCTTATATCATTAAAAGTATAAACTTTTTTTTTTTTGCAGCATCTAGAATCTTTGTGACAACAGAGGATGAAATGGTTAGGTAGCATCACCGACTCAAAGGACATGAATGTGAGCAAACCCCGGGAGATAGTGGAGGACACAGGAGCCTGGCGTGCTGCAGTCTGTGGGGTTGCAAAGAGTCCAACAGGACTTAGCAATTGAACAACAGCAACAATAGATTGTTTTAGTCTGAGTCTCAGTTGGAGGCTTGGCTCAGCTTGTTGTTCATACATTTTGTTCCCTCCAAACACATATAAATGTATCCTGTCAGAAAACATTCCAACGGAGATCCCCAGCCTGGTCAGCAAGCCAGGAGAATAATATTTGTGAGGACATGCAAGGTAGAAGGGATAAGCCAGTGGTTGGTGGATATATATCTTACCTTGGGCTTTCTTAGTGTGGAATTTGAGGCACTGGCCTTGCCTGAGGCATTGACTTTGCCATCCACTATCAGGAAAGACATTTTCGCTCTTCTGGGAATAAATCTGCCTTCAGCTTCGGATAAAGCACTAAAGGACTTGGTTCCCACAGGCACTTGCTGTTGCCTGTGAGGATTCAGGCTCATAGGTAGGGAGGCATCCATGCATATCATGGGCACATGCATACCATGCCCATTCAGTCTGAGGACTGCCTAGAGCGGCACCTGAATCAGCTTTGTTTGCTCAGGGTGCATCCACATTAGCTCCTGTGCTGCTGGGAGAGCAGAGTGGCTCGGCCTCCAAGGCGGGTAAGGTGAGAAACCCACATGCAGCCAGGCAGCGCTGGTGGGTAATTTCTTTGAGTGTCTTTGCGATGCGGAGGTTTCAGAATATGCCACAAAGGTCTTATCAAAAGAAAAAGTGCTGGGGTAGGTTGTCCTGGAAATGGGACAGCAGCAGCCTGGAGAGTACAAGGTGGGTTGAAGCTGCTGCCTCAAAGAAACAGATCCAAATGTTGAAGTGAAGCAGAGAGGGGTATAATCAGAGTGAGCAGAACATTTGAGCAGAGGAAGGAATCCCTGTGGGAAACTCATGTTGTTTTTTGGATTTTTTTTTTTTCTTATGGAGAGCTGATTTAAAAAAAAAAAAAAAACTTATTTACTTACTTGGTTGCATCAGGTCTTAGTTGCGGCATATGGGCTTCTCTCTAGTGGCACTCATGGATTCGGGAATTGCAGCAGTACGTGGGGTTAGCTGCCCCCTGGCATGTGGGATCTCAGTTCCCTGACCAGAGATCAAGCCTGTGTTACCTGAGCTGGACGGTGGATTCTTAACTCTAGACACCCAGGGAAGTCCTGAGAAACTCAGTTTATAAAATAACTGGGTTTGAATAAACCTCATCTATAAAAGTCTAGATTTACAAAATAAGTACATAGGATGGGTAAGCATGATTTTTGCTTATAACAAGGTAAGATTCCTTTCAATAACATTTGAATGAAATTATATAAAAGTGGAATCCTCTCTTTTGGGATTTTATCTATCAGAGTAACAGGAGATGTCCAAAGCCTGAACTTCAACGGGCTAGCTGTGAAACCCCTCTAAACCTCATCTTAGTTTTCATATTTGCAAAAGGATTGGGCTAAATATGATCTCTAAGGTACCTTTAATCTCATAGTGCTTCCTTCAGTGCATAAAATGCAATCCGTTTGTACTTGTACTCTACAAGACCTTTTAGAACTAACACCCAAAAAAGATGTCCTTTTCCTTAGAGGGGACTGGAATGCAAAAGTAGGAAGTCAAGAAATACCTGGAGTAACAGGCAAATTTGGCCTTGGAGTACAGAATGAAGTAGGACAAAGGCTAATAGAGTTTTGACAAGAGAACGCACTGGTCATAGCAAACACCCTCTTCCAACAACACGAGACAAGACTCTACACATGGACATCACCAGATGGTCAACACCAAAATCAGACTGATTATATTCTTTGCAGCCAAAGATGGAGAAGCTCTATATAGTCAGCAAAAACAAGACTGGAAGCTGATTGTGGCTCAGATCATGAACTCCTTATTGCCAAATTAAAAATTAAATGGAAGAAAGTGGGGAAAACCACTAGACCATTCAGGTATGACCTGAATCAAATCCCTTATGATTATATAGTGGAAGTGAGAAATAGATTTAAGGGACTAGATCTGATAGAGTGCCTGATGAACTATGGACGGAGGTTCGTGACATTGTACAGGAGACAGGGATCAAGACCATCCCCAAGAAAAAGAAATGCAAAAAAGCAAACGGCTGTCTGAGGAGGGCTTACAAATGGCTGTGAAAAGAAAAGAAGCAAAAAGCAAAGGAGAAAAGGAAAGATATATCCATTTGAATGCAGAGTTCCAAAGAATAGCAAGGAGAGATAAGAAAGAGTTCCTCAGCGGTCAATGCACAGAGACAGAGGAAAACAATAGAAAAGGAAAGACTAGAGATCTTTTCAAGAAAATTAGGGATACCAAGGGAACATTTCATGCAAAGATGGGCTCAATAAAGGACAGAAATGGTATGGACCTAACAGAAGCAGAAGATATTAAGAAGAGTTGGCAAGAATACACAGAAGAACTATACAAAAAAGATCTTCATGACCCAGATAATCATGATGGTGTGATCACTCACCTAGAGCCAGACATCCTGGAATGTGAAGTCAAGTGGGCCTTAGGAAGTATCACTATGAACAAAGGTAGTGGAGGTGATGGAATTCCAGTTGAACTATTTCAAATCCTAAAAGAGGATGCTGTGAAAGTGCTGCACTCAACATGTCAGCAAATTTGGAAAACTCAGCCGTGGCCACAGGACTGGAAAAGGTCAGTTTTCACTGCAATCCCAAAGAAAGGCAATGCCAAAGAATGCTCAAACTACCGCACAATTGCACTCATCTCATATGCTAGTAAAGTAATGCTCAAAATTCTCTAAGCGAGGCTTCAGCAATATATAAACTGTGAACTTCCAGATGTTCAAGCTGGTTTTAGGAAAGGCAGAGGAACCAGAGATTAAATTGCCAACTTATGTTGGATCATCAAAAAAGCAAGAGATATGCACATTTCATTGTCTTTCTTCTTTATGTCAGGAGAAAAGATATTTCTGATGTGCTAAATAAACATGTGGAGGTAAATTAGCAGCATGAATAATTTAGTCATTGCTGTCAGTCACCTTCAGACAATAGTCAATAACTTCAAGTTACAGTTTGTATTTTTTTGCATCATGTGATGGTTTTGTATGTTAAGAAAATTGAAAAAGTATTGCATGTGTTTTAGTATTTGTTGTGTAGAAAATGTAACTTTTTTAAATTAAAAAAATTAAAAGTGATAGCTCATTTAAAAAATAAAAAATAAAAAAAAAAAAGCAAGAGAGTTCCAGAAAAACATCTATTTCTGCTTTATTGACTATGCCAAAGCCTCTGATTGTGTGGATCACAATAAACTGGGGAAAATTCTTCAAGAGATGGGAATACCAGACCACCTGACCTGCCTCTTGAGAAACCTGTATGCAGGTCAGGAAGCAACAGTTAGAACTGGACATGAACAACAGACTGGTTCCAAATATGAAAAGGAGTACATCAAGGCTGTATATTGTCACACTGGTTATTTAACTTATATGCAGAATACATCATGAGAAACACTGGGCTGGAGGAAGCACAAGCTGGACTCAAGATTGCTGGGAGAAATATCAATAACCTCAGATATGCAGATGACACCACCCTTATGGCAGAAAGTGAAGAAGAACTAAAGAGCCTCTTGACGAAAGTGAAAG
Organism: Cervus canadensis; assembly: GCF_019320065.1. Lineage (NCBI taxonomy): Eukaryota > Metazoa > Chordata > Mammalia > Artiodactyla > Cervidae > Cervus > Cervus canadensis. Next base: position 124,307,322 of record NC_057386.1, read on the forward strand.
AGCAGAGTGGAAAAGTTGCCTTAAAGTTCAACATTCAGAAAACTAAGATCATGGCATCTGGTCCCATCACTTCATGGCAAATAGATGGGGAAACAGTGGAAACAGCAGCTGACTTTATTTTTTTGAGCTCCAAAATCACTGCAGATGGTGACTACAGCAATGAAATTAAAAGACGCTTACTCCTTGGAAGGAAAGTTATGACCAACCTAGACAGCATATTACAAAGCAGAGACATTACTTTGTCAACAAAGGTCTGTCTAGTCAAGGCTATGGTTTTTCCAGTAGTCATGTATGGATGTGAGAGTTGGACTATAAAGAAAGCTGAGCACCAAAGACTTGATGCTTTTGAACTGTGGTGTTGGAGAAGACTCTTGAGAGTCCCTTGGACTGCAAGGAGATCCAACCAGTCCATCCTAAAGAAGATCAGTCCTGGGTGTTCATTGGAAGAACTGATGTTGAAGCTGAAACTCCAATATTTTGGCCACCTGATGCGAAGAGCTGACTCATTTGAAAAGACCCTGATTTGGGGAAAGATTGAAGGCAGGAGGAGAAGGGGATGACAGAGGATGAGATGGTTACATGGCATCACCAACTCAATGGATATGAGTTTGGGTAAACTCCGGGAGTTGGTAATGGACAGAGAGGCCTGGCGTGCTGCGGTTCATGGGGTCCCAAAGAGTTGGACACGACTGAACGACTGAACTGAACTGAACTTGTACTTGATATGAGGTTTACACAAAGTACATAGCACATCATCTGGTAAGTATGGTCAATGAATTTACTCTGTTACTTAAAATCAAACATCCATACCATGGTCTCTGAAGCCCTGCTTGATCAGGCCCCTGACTACATCTCAGGGTCTGACCTCACCTCACTCTCCTCCTTGTCCACTTTGCTCCAGGCCTTCTTTACATTCCTGGAAAACATCAAGCTCATTCCTACCTCAGGGCCTTTGCACTTGCTGTCCCCTTTGCCTGGGATCCTTTCCCCCCTGATTTCCAGTGAGTTGACTCTTTCTGGACATTCAGATCTCAGTTCAAAAAAAAGTACTTCTTTACAGAGGGCCTCCTTGAAGCTAATAGATATACAGAGAATTCAACACCCACCAAGAATCCAAGTTCTTTTAGGGTACACATGGAACAGTTACAAAAATAAACATGCATGTATCTCCTTCAACATATTCCCAATGAATAATATGATATAGATCAGGTTCTCCAATGGCATTTCAGTGAAATTTGAAATTAATTTTTGAAAGATAATTGTTTAGAATATTTGGAAACCAAATAAAATATGGCTCAATGACTCTTAGAGATATTTTAAACTGGATGATAGTGAAAACACCACATGTCAACATTGGTGGGGCACAGACAGTGAAAGTACTACATTAAAGGCAAATTTATAGCTTCACATACATTTATCAGGAAACCAGACAGGTTGAAAAAGACACGAGCTAAAGCATTCAACTCAAACACGGGGAAAGCAGCAGCAGAACCAATGGAAAGAAACAAAAAGAAAATAACTAGGAGAGCAGAAATCAACAACATACAGAACAGCTGTGGCGGCTACCAAAACTAAATGCTTCCATGAAAAAGATCAATAAGATAGAAGTCTTACTGGAGGTGTATCTAAGAAAAAGGTGGGGAGGAGAGCAAACAAATTATAGAATAAAAAATAGAATACAACCACAGTCACTAAGGAATTTTAAAAAAAATATTAAAAGAGTTATAAACGATCATGGGGTAATAAATTCACGTGGCTTTCCCTGACTGTTCTAACTTAGTATTGTTATCGTCTATTATCTGTTCCCTGGAATTGAAATGTAAGCTCCTTGAGGCAGAAATTTTTGTGTCTTTGGTTCACAGATAACCAGCAACTATTTGATGAATGCACAGATAAATATCCCCAATAAGCCAGCACAATGAGGTCAGATAAGTTCTCAACACAGATGTTTTGGTCTTCAGTAGATTTGCCCAGAACAAGGACAACTGCAAAGGAATCCCGCTAAAGGCCTCTGCGATCTGATCGCATCACTGGCACACTGTTACTGTACCTTAGTAATTTCGAGAGCAACTCAAAGGAACTACGAATTTCTGCCTCAGCAGACCACAAGTGTGCAGAAATGCTGGGTATGAAGACTAAAGAAGTAAAACAGTTTGGTGGTCCCTCAAAAAGCCAAACATAGATTTACTGTAGGACTCAGCAACTCCACTCTTAGGTAGACACCCCAGAGAACTGAAAACCCAACTCAAAGTGACACTAATAGACCAGTGCTCACAGCAGCAGTATTCATGACAGCCGAAAGGTGGAAGCAACCCAAGTGTGGATATCAGAGTGACGCTGCTCAATTGTGTCCAGCTCTTTGTGACCCCATGGGCTGTGGCCTGCCAGTCTACAGAGGACAGGTTCCTCTGTCCATGGAATTTCCCTGGCAAGAATACTGGAGTGGGTTGCCATTTCTTTCTCCAGCAGATCTTCCCAACCCTGGGATCAAACCCAGGTCTCCCGCATTGCAGGCACTCTTTACCATCTGAGCCACCAGGGAACCGACCCACAAAATGTGATGTATCCATACAAGAGAATACTGTCATTGTTACTGTTGTTTAATTGCTCAGTTGTGTCTGGCACTTTTGTGACTCCGTGGACAGCTCCTCTGTCCATGGGACAAAAATAAATCTGAAAATTTTCCTAATGTTTGTTTATTATTTCCATTTTATTCTTATACCTTGCTAATCAAATTTTACAGTTTGGTTTTAATACTATACAAGCATTCATTCCTCAGAATTGCTCCTATGATTGCTCCACTGAACATCTGGATATTGCTTAGATATTTGCTTTCAACAGTTGGCAGGTGGAGCTAAGTAAGATATTTTTGGTTGCTCTGTCAGAACAGGACACTGTTGCTTGTTATGTTGCCAGCACATGACCATGATAAAGATTTATGTCCTCTTCAACTTCCGTAACTTGAAAACTGGGTGATGATGCTGGAGCAATGCCACAAATGAAGCTTTGTGTACTGCTTGAAGATACTTTCTGAATATTTTCCAGAGCAAGTGAAAGATTATTTCTTCACTCACATTTTAAATTCCTAATATCTTGAGGCCTTTATTATTATCCAAATTATTAACTAGCCAAGAAAACTCTCTCCTAAAAGTCTATCCATCAATTTATTCTATTAAATGTACAAACTATTGATAGAACCTCAACATGTAAGGAGATCTTCCACTTCACTTATAACTAGAATGCTCATCTACATTTGAAACTGAATGTTCACATATTAACAACATATCCCAGGCCACATTCATATCACATTTTGATGCTCTGATTAGAGATGATGGTTACTCAAGGGCTTCCCTGGTGGCTCAGCTGGTAAGGAATCCATGTGTAATGTGGGAGACCTGGATTCATCCCTGGGTTGGGAAGATGCCCTGGAGGAGGGCATGGCAATCCACTCCAGTATTCTTGCCTGAAGAATCCCCATGGACAGAGAAGCCTGGCGGGCTATAGTCCATGGGGTCGCAAAGAGTCAAAACAGCAACTGAGAGGCTAAGGACAGCACAGCACACACAGCATGGGCTCACACATCCACGTACAAGTTCAGAGCGGCCACACACAGTGCTGAGGTAGTCATTTGAATACCTGGCCTTCCAAAGGCTGAGACTAAAACCCAAGCCAAATGACAGATTTGGGCAAAACAGAAGGCTGAGGCTGATGGTGTTTCACTCCTAGTAAAGAGGCAAGACCAGGGAGCCAGAGGAGCTGAGCAATCTGGATAATTCTTGTGGTAGAAAAGAGGCAATTTTTGCCCTCACTGACCCAAAGAAAGTGACTGCAGTTTGTCACCCTATTTTCCATGGAACTTCCTACTGACAAGGAAACAGAAAAAGGGAAGCAACCAAAGAGATAGGATGCTACCCTCCACAAACACTTCCTGCTGTTTGTACTAAAACTTATACAGCTCACGTCAGCACACTCTACAGCACAGCTCACGTCACACACACCTAACACTGAGAGTTCTAAAACTACTCAGGTGCAGTGTTCACTAAGTTTTCAGGGCCTACACTTAAGGTTAGAAAAGAACTGAGAAAATCCCAAGAGAATGCTTTGTGATTTGCTTATGTGGATTTAGAGGTTATTCTTGTCTGCATCCAGACAACAGAAATTCAGTCATTATTATCAGGTGGATGGTTTTAGAGTCTAATGAATCCTTGCTTTCCTCTGTGCTTTCATTCTCTCCCAGCCACCAGTTATGAAGAGAAATCTCTTACCGACAGAGAGAGGCCTAATAACTAGAAAAAGCAAGAACTCCAGGATGTCTTATAAAACATTTATGAGGCCTGGGCTTCTTCAGTGACTCAGAGGTAAAGAATTCACCTGCAACACAGGAGATGTGGGTTCGTTCCCTGGGTCGGGAAGATTTCCTGGAGAAGAAAATAGCAACCCACCCCAGTATTCCTGCCTGGGAAATCCCAGGGACAGAGGAGCCTGGTGGGCTAAAATCCATAGGGTTGCAAAGACTGAACACGTGCACACACACACCATGAGGCTGAGCTTTCACTCAACTCAAAGGGATTGAGGGATTCTGAGTATCCCTCACTTGAAAGTGGTTTGCAAAATAGAAACTGCTGTGAAGAGCCAAAGAAACCTGAATTCCCACTGTGCTGGATTTAGATTTGCTACAGGCTGTTTATTTGGCTAATAATCCAAAAATTGCAGGGATGGGGCACGGATGGAGGATGGGGAGAGACAGTGTATCTATTCCAGAAAAGTCTTTTGTCTTGACCAGAGAAGAAAGCTGATGGGTTTTCATTTGAGAGGAGTCATATAAAAGGTGCACCTTTGATGGTTTTTGTTGTTGTTTCGTTTTCACTCAGGCTTCCAAGAAAGGATGAGGTTATCTGATACAAGATCAGGAGAAGTATGGGTTGGAGGCTACATTTCTTACAAAGCCTCCCTGCTTCTTGCAAAAGTCTTTTTACTTTTTAAACAGACCTATTTCCAGTTTAACCCATACCAGTACCCAGAGAGTGAAGCTTGACGTGGATGAGCAGAGTGGGGTGGGCGGTGTCAACAGCCTGTGGGGCCCTAGGTCAGAATCCACGCAATCATGAGCCTTCCCGAAGCTAGCTGACTTAGTCATTCTGGCAGTCACCAACTCATCCTGTTTGCCATGGACTTTCCCAGTTTTAGCAAAGTCCCACGTCCCTGGGCTTCCTGGGTGGCACTAGTGGTAAAGAACCCACCTACCAATGCAGGAGGCATACCAGATGTGGGTTTGATCCCTGAGTTGGGAAGATCCCCTGGAGGAGGGCATGGCCACCCACACCAGTATTCTTGCCTAGGAGCCTGGCTGGTTATGGTCCATAGGGTCACAAAGAGTAGTAAATGACTGAAGCTACTTAGCATGCAGGCAAGCTCATCCCAGGAAACTTCTTAGTCCCAGGCAAACCAGGACGTTTATCAATCATCTGAGGATTTACCTCCCTTGCAGAAGCCATACCTTGTGCAAACAAGACACCGAGAGCAGGATTCAAAGTACTACAAACGTTTCAAGTTAAATCCGTATTTTGCAGCCTTTGTTTCTGTGCATTACCAATCTCATCATCAGCCTTTTTCTACCACTGGAAGGAGGCCCATCTAGTTACCACAAAAAAAGTCATAAAGAACACTAAATGGCGCAACATTTTTACTCTGTTAAAGATCTTTATTTTCCACCTTTTTTTTTAAAGAAAAAAATCTAAATTTATGCAAATAGTCTTGAGTTTTTTTTAAAAACTTTAAACCTGTTTAGCTGAGAGATTTATTTTCTGTGTTTATAAAAAAATACGTTGTGGGGAGAAATAATGATTTACCTGGAGGAATAATGATCTACCTAGTTGGGTTAGCTTTGTTCATCTCTGTCAAGCTCTAGTCCCTTGCCATGTATTCGAGTATACACAGAAAAACAACACCAAAATCCTCCCAAAGACAATAAATCAAGCTGTCCCAAGATTAAAGACTAAAAGATAGTAAATTAAATTCTCTGTGGCTTAATCTGAATTAAGAATCTTACGCTTATAGTGTTTCTACAGAGTTAGTAAACTGTATTAGCTTCCTACTGATGCTATAACAAACTACAGTGGCTTAAGAAAATGCAGATGTTATTTTATAGTTCTGGGGATCAGAAGTCCAAAATGGGTCTAATGGGCAAAAATCAAGGTGTCAGCAGGGCTGTGTTCCTTCAGGGAGGCACTGGGGGAAATCCATTTTTCACCTTTTTGAAAAAAGCTTCATTGCTTGGTTCATGGCCTCCAATTAGCAGTCTCATCACGCTCACCTGTGCTTCTGTTGTCACAGGCCTTTTCTGACTCTGATTCTTCAGTCCCTCTCTTCCATTTTTTTAAGAACCCCTGTGATTAAAATCAACTGGATAATTCAAGACACTCTCTCAAAATCTTTAACTTAATTACACTAGCAAAGTCCCTTATGTCATATGAGGTAACATATTCACAGGTAGTGGGGAGGAGAACCTGGATATCCTCAAGGCGGTCATTGTTCTGCCTCCCACAGTAATTAAGACACCATCTTGGAAAGTTATCAGATTTGACATTAATGGGATTGTATCTTGAGGTCATATTTTCTTGAGGTCCTATTATCTTGAATCTGTTAGGTAATCCTTTCAAACATTTAGGTATCTAATAGCTTCTAAGTAAATCTGAAAAGATATTACATCGCAGGCTAACACCAGGGAAGAGGATGAAATGTACGGGGGTTCCAATAATGATCATCTCCACAAGCACAACTTCTCCCATTTCAAGGTGACCCCCATAATCCTCATTGTCGCTTAAACTAACATTACACACCAAGCAATGGAACCACAAAAAGAGTCCCATGTAATTTTACACAATTATTTAGAGTGGACAAAATTTCACAGCATTTTAAAACTACATAATGAAATCTTTCAGAGCAAAAATCTTGAAATAAAAGACATGGACTCAAATCCCGACTCAACCCCTTGAGTGATCAAGTCTCAGTTTTACTTCTCAGTGTCTACCTCACAGTTCATGTGAGACTGAATGAAAGGAAGCCTATAAAGTTTTTGGCAACATGTTAGCCGTTGTTATCCCTGTCATAAAAGCGATATACTTGACACAGTAACATCGATCCCCATTTTACATATAAAGAAACCAACTCCCCCAACCTAAACAGCTCATCTAAAGGAAGTATGTGAAAGTGAAGTCTCTCAGTCGTGTCTGACTCTTTGGGACCCCATGGATTATAGCCTACCAGGCTCCTCCATCCATCCATGGGGTTTTCCAGGCAAGAGTACTGGAGTGGGTTGCCATTTCTTTCTCCAGGAGGATCTTCCCGACCCAGGGATCGAACCTGGGTCTCTCACATTGTAGGCAGATGCTTTTACCGTCTGAGCCACCAGGGAAGTCCAAAGGATGTATAACTAGTAAATAATCTTATACACATCCCAGTGCCTGGCACACATTGTATCCACTCCTGAATACCTTTGTTTTCAGCAATGTCAGATACAATCCCCACAAGCTGACCTCACAACTGTTCCATCACCTCTTGTATTCACAGCTTTTTCCCCTATCCATCCTCTATTCAAAGGATGTGGTCTCTGATATCATTTCGCTTCCAAGAAACCAAATGTGCTGAGATTTCAAAACACAGTTTTCAAAAACAGGTCCAGCTCATCAACAAGAATATACTTTCCACTTTTTCCATTTCGATAAGCTATAACTCCTCCCACCCACTGATCATACACCTGATAAGGAACTGAAACTACAATATATAAAGAACACTTACAACTTAAACACATAACTCAAATACAAAATGGGCAAAGGATCTGAACAGACGTTTCTCCAAAGATGTACAAATGGCCAATAAGCACGTGAAAAGCTCAACGTTAATCATTATGAAAATGTAAACTAAATGTTTAGGTATATACATGGGCTTCCCTGGTGGGTCAGAGGTTAAAGCGTCTGCCTGCAATGCAGGAGACCTGGGTTTGATCCCTGGGTCAGGAAGATCCCCTGGAGAAGAAAATGGCAACCCACTCCAGTATTCTTGCCTGGAGAATCCTATGGACAAAGGAGCCTGGTGGGCTAGAGTGCACAGGGTCGTGTATTATGTATATACATGCACAATGCACACACATATATATATATATATGAGTGTAGGCCAACCATATTTCATATTAATTTCTTTCAAGTCTCCTAATGGGGTATTAGAAAATATTTCTTCTTAAAAGGATGTTGAGTCTGATAGGGTTGTGATCCAGTGATCTAGCAGATATGATCAACACATGGCCTGTTAGATAAGAGTCAGGGTTTTTTCTTCTGCTCTGTTCCACAAAGGCTTCAGCCTCAAGGACTCCATGGGAAAAGCAACAGTAAAATTATAAAGTAACTTATTCCTCACTTTTGCTACCAACTTGTTCTTTATTTAGGGAATGTGCTGTTTCTGGAGATACATAATTATACATGTAGAGCTCATGCATCTGTCATTATGTTATACAATGACATATTTTACAATGTCTACAGTGCCAGATAAATGAATCTTGCATCTATAAATGCCTGAACAGTAATTTAAACTTTTTTTTTCATTGAAGATACTCCTGAATAAAAGATACAGCTTTATCTGGCTGACCTTTTGCAGCTCAAGGCCACTGTAATGACCATGCAATAAAATGCCCTAACATGCACCACAGTCAGCTACTGCTGGCCTCTCAACTAAATAATCCCAGACAGATGAGGTTTTTGGAGTTCCTGGCTCTGCTTTTTATAGGAACTTATTTCTTTTTATGGGCTATTAATTAATTTATTGCTGCTCTTAGCACTGGTGGCCTCAAGCAGTGCCTCCCACCTCTAAGATGCTGCATTCATACAAACATTTGTTTTAACACCCACATTACCAGTGACAGTACATTTTTCATCTCTTGGTACCTAGTGCCATAGCCAAAGCCTTTCCAATCACAACTTTTTAAAAGTTTACTAGCTTAAGAAAAAAAAGAACAGTTATTACAAACTTATGGGGGTACCTTGAGGGCAAAAGTGAACCAAGGATGTAGAACCAGGAAGTGGAAACTCAGCAGAAACCAAAGAGGCAAGTTTCTTAGTATCCTCACCTCTGCTCCCTTTGCCTGCCTGTTTCTTTCTTTTGGTTCTGTAAACTCCCTTTCTTGGCTTCCGACTCTACAAACCCTGAGGTTACATCAACTCACTTGCACAGAACCAAGAGCTACTTCTCTTTCAGTGCCAATCTAGAAGAGAGAAACCAGACTGGCCCTTTTGAGTTAAGTTCCCCTGTGGCAGTTGATAAGGTCGTGTAGTATAAAAACGGCTGCTGGGGCCACCTTGGTGAGGAAGGGCAGTTTTTAGAGGATGAATGTTGTGATAAACTGGCTTAACATCCAACAAAGGAATCGGATAATCCAGACTGCTGGAATTTAAGATTCTAAAATAAGAATTAGCTCCATATGAGGGCCTAAGGTGCTCCTCTGTTAGGAAAGAACATGAGCCCCATTATGTGGTAGGTACTTTTTTTTTTTAGGTCTTTGTCTACTCCCTGTGTCTTTCTTTCTTCTTTTTTTTAACTTGATATACTTCACATACCATAAAGGGCTTCCCTGGTGGCTCAGCAGTAAAGAATCCACCTGCTGAGGCAGGAGATGCAGGTTCTATCCCTAGGTCTGGGAGATCCCCTGGAGTAGAAAACGGCAACCCACTTTAATATTCTTGCCTGTCTCCCATGGACAGAGGAGCCGGGCTGGCTACAGGCCATGGGGTCGCAGAGTTGGACACAACTGAGCGCACACACACACACATACCATAAAAGCCACCTTTTTAAAAATGTGTAATTCAATGACTTTTAATAGATTCACAAGAGTTCTGCAACTATCCCCATTATCTATTTTTCAGACCGTTTTTATGATCCCAAATGGGAACCTCAAACTCAGCAGCAGTCACTCCTGATTATTGTTTCCCTAGTTCTAGGCAACTACAGATCAACTTTCTGTCTCTATGGATTTGCTTATTTTGGACATTTCATAAAAACAGAACCATACAATTTGTGGCCTTTTGTACTTGCCTTCTTTCACTTAGCATAGTTTTCAAGGTTCATGCACATGGTAGTATATATCAGTGTTTCATTTCTTTTTATGGCTGAAGATTTTATTATATGGATGGACCACATTTTATTTATCCATTCATCAGTTGATGGACATTTAGGTTAATTCCCCTTTTTGGAGCTTACAAATAATGCTACTATGAACATTTATGCATGAGTTTTTACATGAACATATCTTTTTCATTTTCTTGAGTATATACCTAGAAGTAGAAATGCTAGGTCATATGGTAATTTGTTCAACGTATTGAGAAATTGCCAAACTGTTTTTCTAAAGCAGAGGCACCATTTTACTTTCCCACCAGTAGGATATGAATATCCCAATTTTCTCCAGCCTCATCTTTTTGATTGTCAATTGGTTTGATTATAGCCATGCCAGTAGGATGAAGTGGCACCTCACTGTAATTTTAATTTGTACTTTCCTAGTGACCAGTGATACTGAACATCTTTTCATATCCTTACTGCCATTTGTGTATTGTCTTTGTAGAAATGGCTGTTCAAACCTTTTGCCCATTTTCTGTCATCATTTTACAGATGAGTTATGAGTTAGAGAACTCTTATGTAGGATTCTAGACCCTTATCAGATATATAGTTTTCCCTATTATGTGGGTTGTCTTATTTCAGTAGTGTCCTTTGATGCACAAAAGTTTTAAATTTTGATGAAGTCAATTTATTTTTTCTTTTTGTCAGCTGTACTACAGGTATCATAAAAAACCACTGTCCAATTCAAGGTCACAAAGATTTACACCTATGTTTTCATATGACTCATAGTTTTAACTTTTATATTTAGGTCTTTGATCTATTATGAGTTAATTCTCATAGATGGTAAGAGGTAGGGGTACAAATTCATCATTTGTATGTAGATATCCAGTTGTTCCAGCACCATTTGTTGGAAAGACTATCCTTTCCTTATTGAGTTATCTTTACTAAAATCTTTTCAAGAAAAATTCCCAAAGTTGCTCAATAACTGACTACACTCAGGCACACAATATGGAACTCAATGTGATTAAGACATATGCGAAAAGTCCCAATTGTCATCTGCAGTCACTTTCCTTTATACACTAAAATTACTCTGGCTATCACATTGGATATTCACTATCTTAATTGTGGTGATGGTTTCATGGGTGTGTACATATGTCAAACTTATAAAATTGTACACTTTAAATATATGCAGTTTATTGTATGTCAATCATGACTTAAGAAAGCTGTTTCTTAATGGCAAGTGTGTAAATGAAATAATTTTCTTTTCCTAATTATTTTTCAGGATCAGCTTCTCTGGTTGGACCTAGGGGTACACTATCAACTAGGCACTCACAAAAACTTTTTATTTCTACATTTCTCTTAACTGAGTATTGTTTCAGAACACAATCAAACATTTAAATTTCAGATCTGTAAGGTGGGGACCATCATTACTACGAGATAAGTATTAATGAGAGCTGGAAATGTGTTTGACTTTTAAGGAAAAGTATTTTGAAGTCTCTTTCCAATGAGAACTGAGTGACTCAGTTTTCCTTTTCTGCGTAAAATTTAAGCCCCACCTCCACCCCAACAGCACAAAGTTCCATTTCAGCAGATACTTCATCTGTCTGTTCCCCTCCTATGCCTAGAACACTGTCCAACATACAACAGGCACTCGGTAAATATCTGTCAAAGAATGAATAAAATCCCATTTAAACTGTTACCACCTTTTCCTGGGGCCATTTTGGACTGAGGGAGATGGCAGCTCTATTCCTCCCTCTAACATGACAAGTCCATCTCCAGAGGCACATACTGTCTTCCTCAAATTTTATTATTCACCTTCCTATATTTGGAAAAACAAGGCGATGTGGCTTAGGAATCTCACTTCCAGGAAAAGAACTAAAATGGTGTGTCAAAGATTATGCATAGGATCCACAAACTAGAAGCAATCAGATGAAAGCAGTTAGAGAAATTATCCCTAACTGAGGAAACAATCCATAGATTTATAATGACAGGTCTGCGGTAACGTGGAAAATGAAGTGTGAATCAGGAACTGGGAATCACTATTAATGACTATGCTTACAAACTATATACAACCATATACAACTGCTGGAATATATACTCCATAAGGGTAGGATGTTTGGGTTTGTTCTGTTCACTAGACAGTGCCTGGTATATGGAAGGTGTCTATTAACACTTGTTGAACGAATCAATGAAACTAAATATAAAACATACTTATGAAAACATACCTGAAGGGAATGAACACACGTGGAAAATTATGTTCAAGTCGTGCAACTGTGGGTGTTCCCTCCACTTTCCCTCTATTTTCCAATTCTCCCTAAAGTTGTGATAAAACTTTCTCAGTTCAAAGGATGGTCAAAGAAACCCCTCACCAGGCTCAGGCTGCTTCCTCCTCTGTCCTGCAACTAAGGAAGCATCCGGATTGGAGTAGGGAATGTGCCTGCCTTCAGTTTGGGGACGGGTATTTTACAGCGTTTGTGGCTCCAGCCAAGAGCTACTGCTGCTGCTGCTAAGTCGCTTCAGTCGTGTCCGACTCTGCGACCCCATAGACGGCAGCTCACCAGGCTCCTCCTTCCCTGGGATTCTCCAGGCAAGAATACTGGAGTGGGTTGCCATTTCCTTCTCCAACAGCCAAGAGCTCCTGGGGTACCAATAGGCTTTTCCCCCTGGTGGCTCAGATGGTAAAGAGTTCGCCTGCAATGCAGAAGACTGGGGTTCGATCTCTGGGTCCCTGGGTGGGGAAGATAGAGAAAGGAATGATTACCCACTCTAGAATTGCATAAACAGAGAAGCCTGGCGGGCTACCGTCCATGGGGTCGCTTAGAGTCCTACAGGACTGAGCAACTAACTTTCCCCCTACCCCCCGCAATAGGCGGCCGCTGCCCCCTCTTGCAGCCTGCATGAGTTTGGACTTCCAGTCGGACTACTTCTTCTAAGCTGCCCCCATCCTTAGCCTCCCTCCCCTCCGCCTACAGTCACTTCTAGACATCCCACGGGGGGCGCGCATTGCCCGTCTAAGGTGGGAGGGGGTGAGGCGGGCAGGGTACCTTGTTCCCAAGGGGGAGGTCACTCTCTCTTTGAGGGCTCTATCTCCCCTGAGCTTCCACTGGTCCTCCCTGGACCTCCTCTTTGGGTCATTCGTCCCCGTAGAGTTCATCCCCCTTGAAGGATGTCGCTCGCTCCATTATTCCCTCGCCCCTCTCCTCAGGGATCATTCATTCCCAAAGAGGAGGTCACCTCAGCCCCCGGGCTCATTCCCCCTGAGAAGGTCGCTCGTCCTCCGGCCCCCCTGAAGCGGCAGGGCACTCGTACCCGAGGGGGAGGTCACGCCTTCCGCCCGGCCCCGTCCCCCCAGGGCCAGCGCCGCCTTCTTCCGGGCCCTGCGCTCCGCGAACGGCGGTTCCGGGCGGGGCTCCCGGGCAGGGACGCGGCGGCGGGGCCGGCCACCGGGCCTGGAGAGCAGAGCCGGGAGGCGCGGCGGCGGCGCCATGGCGGGCTGCTGCGCGGTGCTGGGGGCCTTCCTGTTCGAGTACGACACGCCGCGCATCGTGCTCATCCGCAGCCGTAAAGTGGGGCTCATGAACCGCACGGTGCAGCTGCTCATCCTGGCCTACGTCATCGGGTGAGCGCGGCCGCGGGCCTCCACCCCGCGGGGGTCCTGGGGTCAGGGCGTGGCCCGAAGGCCCGCACGGCGCACCTGCTCATCCTGGCCTAGGTCCTCGGCTGAGCCCCGCGAGCGCCCCCCAGGTGGGGTCCTGGGGACAGCGACCCGAAGCCTGTGACATACCCCACTCCCCTAATCCTCCATCTACTCCACTCCACCCCCAGCCTCGAGGGGGACCGGCTCTGTCCCGGGTCTGCGTCCGGAGGTGCTTTGATGTTGTGTCTTGAAGGCAAAGCCTAGCTAGACCTTCATCTTCGCCATTCCTGCGTCTTGCCCTTCTGACTTGCTCCCCGATGGCCTTTGACTGGGGCTGCGAGGGCTTCTCCCTAAACTTCTCACTCTTTGCTCTTCACTTCCCATTTCTGATGGTCTGCTGACAGAAACCAAGTTTTGGGATTTTCACATGGTTCCTTTGGGGTCTGTGGCTTCCTGTCCTTTCCTTTGAGCATCATGTGGTAACCCAAGATAACAGGTCACACTTTGAAAAATCACTTAAAGTTCAGTTCCTTCGTTTTGTGGGGTTGTTGGAGTCTTTGATATAGGCACCAGCCCTAACCTCATCATTCGCCATGCTGCCCTCCTTGCTTACCTGTCCTGCCACCATAAGTCCTTACTGAGTGCTTAACTTTAACTGATGTACCCGTTACACTGTAATAAAACTAGCCAGGAGGTAAAAATTAATTTACCAACTGGGCCTGTTTTCATGGTCCACCTGGAGTGTTTACAGGTGCTGAGCTGACAGATGTTATCTGCTGCTTCATTTTTTGTTTGTTTTGTTTTGTTAAAAGGCCTAATACAGTGTTCCCCAAACTGCACATAGAGCCATTTGGGGATCTTTAAAATATACTGATTGCTGGCTCTCAGACCCAGACCTTCAGATTGAAGTGCTGTAGAGTATGACCACCTCCCCAGGTGATTCTGATGTGCAGCCAAGTTTAGGAACCAGTATCTTGCTGCTGCTGCTGATGCTAAGTCGCTTCAGTCGTGTCCAGCTCTGTGCAACCCCATAGATGGCAGCCCACCAGGCTCTGCCGTCCCTGGGATTCTCCAGGCAAGAACACTGGAGTGGGTTGCCATCTCCTTCTCCAATGCATGAAAGTGAAAAGTGAAAGTGAAGTTGCTCAGTTGTGTCCGACTCTTCGCGACCCCATGGACTGCAGCCTACCAGGCTCCTCCGTCCATGGGATTTTCCAGGCAAGAGTACTGGAGTGGGGTGCCATTGCCTTCTCCGAACCAGTGTTTTAGTGTTTCCCAAACCTATCTGATCACGAGAGACTCATCTGAGGAATTGTTTAAAGGTAACAGGAACCTGCTTCTCTCCACTGGGTTGGGGCTTGGAATCTGTTAACACTGCCTGAAAGAATCCACATGATCTGGCAGGTTTGGCCTCTACCATCCATCGGCACAGCAGCAGTAGGTACTGACAGTGTTCAGTAAAGTGACTTTCCAGGTATGGAGTCTACATCACAACCACCTGGCCAACCCCCAGGTTTGGATTCATTAAGTCACATTAAGTATCATTAACAACCAACTCCTTGTCCCTCCAGTGATTGGGATGCACCCTTAAATTTTGAAACCCATTACTAATGAGTTGGGCTTCCCTCATAGCTCAATCGGTAAAGAATCTGCCTGCAATGCAGGAGACCTGGGTTCGATTCCTGGGTCGGGAAGATCCCCTGGAGAAGGAAATGGCGATCCACTTCAGTATTCTTGCCTGGAAAATCCCATGGACAGAGGAGCATGGCGCACTAAGGTCCATAGCGTCGCAAGAATCGGACACAACTTAGTGACTAAACCACCACCACTAATGGGTTAACTAAACTCACAGTACTAGGTTGGACCTTTGAAATCAGGAATTGTCATGCAGCTTTTTCCTTTTGGCTTTTGCTGCTCATAGGAGGATCAGTTCACACCTACTTTGGGGTATCTTAAAGTTCTAGACTACATCAGCACTTGTACTGTATGGTAGGCAGAAGTCCCATGAGGCTGCTGAACATTTGAAGTATTCCTGCTCCGAATCAAAATGTGCTGTCACTGTAAAATGCACACCAGATTTCAAGGGCATAGTATGAAAAAAAAGTTAAATATCATATTAACAGATCTTATATTGATAACGTTAAGATATATTGAACATACTGAGTTACATAAAATATATCATTAAAATTAATTTTACCTGTTTCTTTTTAACATCACTACTAGAAATGTTTAAATTACATATATGACTTGTGTTGTATTTCTGTTGGGCAATGCAGCTTTTTTTAAAAAATCAATTTATTTTGGGCTGCACAGGGTCTTCACTGCTGCACACGGGCTTTGTCTAATTGGAGCAAGTTGGGGCTGCTCTGCGCTGCCGAACCCAGGCTTCTCATTGTGATGGCTTCTCTTGTTGCGGAGCTTGGGCCCTAGAGCACTGTCTCAGTAGTTGTGTTGCACAGGCTTAGTTGCCCCGAGGCATGTGGAATCTACTCTGACCAGGGATTGAACCCATGTCCCTTGTGTTAACAGGTGGATTCTTAACCACTGGGCCACCAAGGAAGTTCCTGGGCAATGTAGCTTTATAGGGTTCCTATGGAGGGTCGTCTGCCTCTGTTATGAGGATTTTTTTAAGCAGAAAATGCTTTGCTTTTATACGTCTTGCTGTGATCAAATCAGACTCAGGATCTGAATTTAGGGGATTTGGGAAAAAAAGAAAAAGAAAAACACCATCTCTTAACTTCCTGATTCAGTTCCTTTTGGTGAAATTGTGGTCTCTTTTCCAAATGTGATCAAAGGTAATCTTCCTTCAAAAAGAGACTGAACACTTCTCAGTTATCTAATTGTGTTATCAGTCACAGGATGAGGTAATATTTATTTACATAGTGACTGCTGTGAAGCCATCTGTTTCTGACTTAGCAACTCACTGTCCAGTAGGCTCTCCATATTTGCAATTTAAGAGATCTGTTTTATTTTATAGGTGGGTGTTTGTGTGGGAAAAGGGTTACCAGGAAACAGACTCTGTGGTCAGCTCAGTTACTGCGAAAGCCAAGGGCGTCACCATGACCAACACCTCTAAACTTGGACTCCGGATCTGGGATGTAGCTGATTACGTGATTCCAGCTCAGGTAAGCCTCCCACTGTGACTCTGTCTTTTAAAGCTCAGGCCTCTAGTTTACTGCTTTCCCTTCGACTTTGCCCACCTGACTGGTGATTGGCATGCCCAGAGTGCTAACATCACCAGTGCCCATACTGATTGTTCTAGTCCAAGAAAGCAGTGTAGACAGGCCTCTTTTTGGCTTAGGGCCTAATAGGCAATATTCAGTCAGCTGCGTTTCTTCAGCCCTAAAACATGGCTGGGTTAAAGAGAGGAAGCTTTCATATGGACATCTCGGTCTGTCTCAGGCCCTGAAAAGTGAAAGAGCATATGTTTTAAATCCTGGGAAAAGTGCAGGTGAAACTTTAACCTTTCCACATTTTATGATTTAACTTGATTGTTGTAAACCTGCAAGGTAAATCTTTTCAGTTATTAGAGTTATTGTTGTTGAGTCGCAGAGTTGTGTCTAACTCTTTTGTGACCCCATGGACTGGAGCCCACCAGGCTCCTCTGTCCATGTGATTTCCCAGGCAAGAATTCTAGAGTGTGTTGCCATTTCCTTTTCCAAGGGATCTTCCCTACCCAGGGATCGAACCCACATCTCTTGCATTGCAGGCAGATTCTTTACCACTGAGTCACCTGGGAAGCCCCAGCCATTAGAGACCCAAAGCCAAACAAGAAGGAAACAGACCTACCGACTTGGGATTCCATCAGGAACAAAGGGAAGGGAAGAAGCTGACACAGCATCGTAGTCTTCCGTCTGTTAAGTCTGTTAATCCACAAGCTCCAAGTTAAATATTGACTCTCTTTAACCATGATATGACTGTGATCCATAGCCAGTCCCTACATATCTTTTCAGATGGCCCCATGCTCAGATGACTGGGCTGGCCAGGTGCAGATAAGCTGCCAACTCTTGGCTCCGAGCAAGGACTTTAGAAACTCTTTCTTTCTTCAAGTGTGTTCATTTTCCTTCTGCCTTCTCAAGGAAAGGGTCTAGCGGGATGCCCAAAGAGAAGTCAGAGCTAATGGAGCCATTAAGGTCAAATGGAACAGAGGATTTATAGTTTACTGGAGGAAGCTGGTCCTGTAGGCATGCACCTGTCCCAACAGAGAGACCTCTGTTTCCTGCAAAGCCACAGCCTCATCGTGGCAGGTTCTAGGAATATCACGCTCAGCCTGTTTACTGGACTCGCAGAAGGGTACAGCACCCTGCTTGTGACCCTCAGTGGAAGGGAACACTCAGCAACTTATCCTTCCATCTTGGATCAGGGCTGGGGGCCACATGAGTTCTGCAGGGCTCTCCTCATGAGCTCTCACGATACCCTTCTGCTTCTCCAAAGAGGGAACACAAATATCTGTTTGCACCACATCTACTCAGCTCACCTCCAGACTGAAATTTCTCTAAACTTAAAAGAGATAAGAAATAGGAAACAAAACGTAAATCTCACTGACTTGTTCAGGTCTAACTCAGGAGCGATGTGGGAGCAGCCTTCTGTAAACACCGAGCGAGCAGTGTGTCTATGTATGGAACACGGGAGCCTGACAGGGCACCTGACCTGGCCTCCTGCCCCATCATCATGCCTCCCCCTCCGGCCATTTCCTCCACTCCTAACATGCTTTGCTCCAGGCCTGTCCTTGAAAGATGCCAACTGTTCCCTGAGCTTCCGTCACCTTGTCAGACCTGGGGGTGGAGTCATCTGGAAACTCTTTGGTCGCTGAGTTTCCCTGATGGCTCCCTGCGCTGACTGTTCTTCCTGAAAGTGTGACCTGCTCAGTGCATTTTAGAGTACCAGTGGCCATTGTGGAAGGTCCAACTAGAATTTGCAGGACCTTTGTCTTTTATTCCATATAGTAGGAGGTCACTGTTAGCAGTTCTCCAATCTCATCCCCAAGTGAACTGTTGGCCAGAAACTTCACATCAACCATTGGGCACTTTCATACTTGGGAGGAGAAAACAGAACCTTCTCTAAGGGAGAAGTGTCAGTGGCTAAGCCTGATTGGGTCTTCTGTATAGTATGTTTGATGTATTTACTTTAGTTCCTGTTAGGAAAGAGAACCAGCCAAACTTGAGACCTTTGAGCTCTCGTGTTTCTGGGCCTCTGAGGTAGTCCAGTTGGCAGAGGATATTCCGGGTACTTCTTGGCTCTTTCCCCTCAACAAGTCAAGCTTTATTAAGGAGCCATTTCAGGGTGTAGACATGGAGGTGTCTTTTTTTTTTAATGGAGGTGAAATTCATGTATCACATTATTAACCAGTTCAGAATGACAAATTCAGTGGCATTTAGCACATTCACAGGGATGTGCAACATCACCTCAATCTAGCTCCAGAACATTTTTATCAGTCTGAAAGAAAACCCCACACTCATTTAGCTATCACCTCCTCGTCCACCTTCCCCTCCTTCAGCCCCTCACAACCACCAATCTACTTGCTCTCTCTGAATTTGCCTCTTCTGTACATTTCATATCGATGGGCTCACACACTACGTGGCCTTTTGTATCTGACTTCTTGGACTCAGCGTCATGTTTTGAAGTTCATCCACCTTGTAGCCATGTCAGTGCGTTGCTCCTTTGTATGGCGGAGCCATATTCCGTTACAGGTGTGGACTGCAGTTTGTTTATCCATTCACCCATTAGACAATTTAATTATCCATTCACCCCTTGATAGATGCAGAGTTATTTCCACCTTTGGCCTATTGTAAATGCTGCTGCCGTGAACACACGTGCAGGTGTTTGAGTCCCTGTTTCCAGTCGGTTATAAACTCTCATCGGTGAGAATGGGAGACCCTAAGATCAGTGTTTAACTATTTCTGGTGTGGCATGTGGGAGAAGTGAAAGGTACTGTCGTAATAAAGGGATGTCCGACCCTCCTTGTGGCTCTGCCTGGCTCCCTGGAAGGTCACACGCAGCGCTGTCTCCCTCTACCCGCTCTACAGGAGGAAAACTCTGTCTTCATCATGACCAATATGATCATCACCATGAACCAGACGCAAGGCCTCTGTCCTGAGGTAGGGGGCTTCTTGGAGAAGAGCCTTGGGCCTCATACCCTGCTCTCTATGCCTGTCCCACAGTAGGTGGGGCCAGGCTGTGTGAAACCTGTTTTCACTGGTTTTTCCTCCTCCAGATCCCGGATAAGACCACTGTGTGTGAAACTGATGCCAACTGCACTGCCGGCTCTGCAGGCACTCACAGCAGCGGTATGAATCTGTGACCGTGACCCCACAGGAGACGCTTCGGCTGGGGAGGGCAGCCCCCAACCAGACTGCCTCCCCGGGGTGGGGGAGGGGCCCTCTCAGAGGGAGATCTCCGCGATGGAGGAATCCCCTGCACCCCCCCCCAGTGCCTTCACATGACCCAGATGGGGGTCCCAGGACCCTCTCAAAATTCATCTCTGTCCTTTGCACCCCTAAACCATTCCAGATCTTGCCCTGTCCTGTGGCTCGGCATCACCCTGCGATCGGCAAAGCAGAGATGTGGCTAGGTCTCAGGCAGATCTCTTCCTCCAGTTTGAATCTCTGGACAGTGTAAATCCCAGGATCGGAATAGCTTGAGACTGACTACATAGGATGCATGGCAGAGCTTCCACTCTGACTCACAAAGTAGAAAGTAGAAGACCCCCACAGACCTGGGTGCCCCTCTCCCCTGTAGGAGTCGCAACAGGGAGGTGCGTGTCATTCAGTGGGACCTTGAAGACATGCGAGGTGGCAGCCTGGTGCCCGGTGGAGAACGACACAGAATTGCCAAAGTGAGTCCTACTCAAGGAACGCAAGTGTCCTCAAGGCTGGGTCTCGGGCTTGAGGGAGGCAACTGGGAATTAGGGTTTGTGCTCTCAGTGTCAGCCTGTGCTGGCAGGCTTCCCTGGGCTAACGGTTCTCAACCACCAGTGGTGGATGGGCCACGGTGTTTATCACCCATGATAAGAGTGCAGATGACTTATTTCTACATTAGAAACCTGTCAGTTACAAGTAACTGACAGGATCAGTTCTCAGGGCCTTAAGCAGGTATGTGCACACATACACATACACACGTGCATGCTCACACACATGCATTCACAGTGGGGGCAGTTTATTGTTCAACTAACCACAGAGATCCCAGCATGGCTAGATCTGGGCCTCAGGGGACAGCATCCGAGTCTTTACCTCTTGGCTCTGCTTTCTTCCATGTTGGCTTCATTCCCAGGACCCATGACGTATCCCAGGTCTCCCTACCCAGCTGTCCATAGAGATTCTGTGTGTGCTCAGTCATGTCTGACTCTTTGCATCCCTATGGACTGTAACCCGCCAGGTGACTCTGTCCATGAGGGTTCTCCAGGCAAGAATACTGGGGTGGGTTGCCATGCCTTCCTCCCAGGGATCTTCCCAACCCAGGGATCAAACCTGTGTCTCTTGAGTCTTTTGCATTGGCAGGCGGATTCTTTACCACTCTGCCACCTGGGAAACTCATAGAGAATCTAGACCTGTCCATCTTTACATCTTCAGCCACATCTGTCAACCCATCCAGCCCATTCCTGTGGTTGGGGGATGGATTTTGCTTATGACTTGGGCCTGGGTCACAGGCCTTCCTGGCTAGAGGTGAAGTCAGAGCCACCCAGATAACACAGGCTGAGTGGATTCTGAAGGAAGCATGGAGTTCTGTTACCAAAAAAAAAGGGGAGCAGATGCTGGGCAGGAAGATTATTAATGTCCATGGATGTTTGTTTGATAAACTAGAGCAGGTTCAAGGTTGCCTCGAGTAACATTGAGTAACACAGCCTAACTGTGATCGTCTGTGCTGTGAGTGGGTAGAGTTAGAGGTAACGCTCTTAGAATCTGGAATTGCTAGCAACCTGGAGGCCTTCCTTACTCAGAATTCAGACTGAGGCCTAGATAAGCCCAGGGGAGCAGGTAACCTGGTGAACCTCATCCTGGGTGTGTCGCAACACAAGACAGTGTTGAGGTCTGCAGGTTGCCGAGGGCAGCAGCTCCGGCTAGGGAAGGGAATTCCACAAGACAAGAAATCCTAGCATTCTGGGGCTGGAAAGGACCTTATGGAGCTGGTGGCCATGTGTGTCTACTGAGCACTTGAAATGCAGCCTGGGGGACTTACCTGGTGGGTCAGTGGTTAAGACTCCATGCTATCAATGCAAGGGGCATGGGTTCCATCCATGGCCAGGAAATTAACATGCTGCATGACTAGGAAAGAAAGAAAGGAAGGAAGAAATGCAGCTGAGTCCAAAATGAGGTCTCAGGGTGAAATATACTCCAGATTCTGAAGACTTAAATTATTTAAGAAAAGGATATGTAATATCTGATTAGGGCTTCCCTGATAGCTCAGCAATAAAGAATCCACCTGCAATGCAGGAAATGTTGGTTACATCCTTGGGTCAGGAAGATCCCCTAGAGAAGGAAATGGGAACCCATTCCAGTATTCATGCCTGGGAAATCCAGGGGACAGAAGAGCCTGGTGGGGTACAGTCCATGGGGTCACAAGAGTCAGACACAACTTAACGACTAAATCACAGTATCTCATTAATAATATTCTTTGTTGTTTACATGTTGGAATATTATTTTAGACATACTGAGTTGTTATAGCAAAGTTCATTTCACTTGTTACTTTTTAATGTGACTATCAGGAAACTTAAATTACAACACAGTTTGTGTCTTGATCCCTGGGTTGGGAAGATCCCCTAGAGAAGGGAATGGCACCCCACTCCAGTATTCTTGCCTGGAGGATTCCATGGACAGAGGAGCGTGGCACAGACTACAGTCCATGGGGTTGCAAAGAGTCAGACAGAACTGAGCGACTGACACTGTGTGTCTCACAGTATATTTTCACTGCACAGTGCTGTTATAGATCACATCAGTGTAGGATGGTTTTTAAGGGTTTACTGATAACATGAAATAACACTGAGTCACACGAAGAGAAAGGGATTCCCATCTTTACTCTTAATCAGCCCTGAGCCGACGTCAAGGAGGAGGTGCTGGTCTGGAGTCTGTATCCCTCACCGATTTCCATTTCTCACCAAGAACAAGCCCCAGGCTCAGCACACGACAAAAATGGGAACCACAGTTTGTAATGACATTGTTCTGACTGAGTTATGTTTATTTGAACAATGACCTCTGACTTGGGGCAAATGATATTTTTTTATAGTCATGATGGAAAGTTTTACTTCGAAATGAATGTCAAAAAAAAAAAAAGTGAGTTGAGGGACTTCTCTGGTGGTCCAGTGTTTAAGACTCCGCACTTACGTTGCAGGGGGCATGGGTTCAATCCCTGGTCAGGGAACTAAGATCCTGCATGCCAGGTGATGCAGCCAAAAAAAAAAAAAAATTCGACCTGGGTTCGGGGGGCCTCCTCCACCAAGGGGTCAGTTCACAGTGCCACATCCCCCTGTAGAAATGCTCTAAGGCAGTGTACCCGCCCCCCACCCCGGGACAGATTCTGCTCCTACTGTCAGCAGGAGCGACGTGGCACTTCTGAGAAGAGGTGGCACAGCGCAGTCACGTGCCACATGCTGTCTCCAGCCTCTAGGTGAATTCACCTTTGCTTTCACTTGTTAAACCAGATCTGCTGCGAACACCTGAGGCAAGCCCTGAAAATCAGCACCTGCCGGAAGAGTGAATGCTAGGGAGGCCAGGAGACCCTGCCCCTCCCACCCGTGTCGTTAGCTATTCCTCAGGTTCTTAAATTCCCATGGCCTCAAGGAAAAGGCCCTGCCCTTCTGTGCTTGGAAGAAACCAGAAACCTTGGTTTACTGTCTCCCCTCTTGACCTAGTGTTTATGCAGAGGAGAGTAGTTAAAAAAAAAAAAACACATGAGAAACGTTTTACTTTTTTCTGGCAAAGTGATATTGTAAGACACACGTGTGTCTGCTGCTTAAAAATATTACCTAGGTATATTAGGAGTGTACATATGTTTGTACTTTTATTAACAATATGTTATAATTTTTTTCAGGCCTGCTTTTTTAAAGGCTGCAGAAAACTTCACTCTTTTGATTAAGAACAACATCTGGTATCCCAAATTTAACTTCAGCAAGTAAGTGGCGACCAGCCGTGTGAGTTCACCAATGTCTTGGAGAAACTTCCAGCTCTTTGAGGTTTTCCTCGCTCCTATTTTCTGCTTCCTCCTAACTTTAGGAGGAATATCCTTCCCAACATCACCACCGCCTACCTCAAAACATGCATTTATGATGCGAAAACAGATCCCTTCTGCCCCATATTCCGACTTGGCACAATCGTGGAGAGCGCAGGGCACAGCTTCCAGGACATGGCCACTGAGGTGGGTGCAGGTCTTGGCTTTTCTTTGAAAAAAAATTATGTATTTATTTATTTGGCTGTACCAGGTCTTAGTTGTGGCTTCCCTGGTGGCTCAGCTGGTAAAGAATGCACCTGCAATGTGGGAGACCCAGGTTTGACCCCTGAGTGGGGAAAATCCCCTGGAGGAGGGCATAGCAACCCACTCCCGTATTCTTGCCTGGAGAATCTCATGGACAGAGGAGCCTGGCGGGCTACAGTCCATGGGGTCGCAAAGAGTCGGACACAACTGAAGCAGCTTAGCATGCACACATGGCCTTAGTTGCAGTGCATGGGATCTACACTGTGGCATGCGGGGTCCTTAGCTGCCTCATGCAGGGTGTTTAGTTGCAGCATGTGGGATCTAGTTCTCTGATCAGGGATTGAACCTAGGCCCCCGGCTTTGGGAGTGCAGAGTCTTAGCCAGTGAACCACCAGGGAAGTCCTAGTCGAGGCTGTTCTAGCACAACATTTGACACATCACCTTCTAGAATGGGCTCTGCTCGCACCCCACAGGGAGGCATCATGGGCATCCAGATCAAGTGGGACTGCAACCTGGACAGGGCCGCCTCCCTCTGCCTGCCCAGGTATTCCTTCCGCCGCCTGGACACCCGGGACGTGGACCACAACGTATCCCCAGGCTACAACTTCAGGTGGGTGCCTCACGTGTTGGGGACGATGGCAACTGGATCACTCCCCAGTGGGGGCCTCCACGTCCACCCAAGACCAAGGGCAGGAGGGGAGGCATGCGCCAGGGAGGGTGGTCCAAGCAGGGCCTCGCGCCTGTGGCATTACAACCTGTGAGAGCCCCCCTGCCTTTTCTTGCCTCCAGGAGAGTCTGCCTGCTTTAGCTTTCCCAGACCAGCCTCCGCCAGGACCGTGCCACTAATTCTGAGGAGTGGCTGAGTCTGTGGTCCTCCAGTCCAAGGGCCTCTGGGGCCTGATTTGTGAATTGGTTTCTTAGGTGATCTGGCCCCTAGAATCTCCAACGAGCAGGGGATACAGGTTTTAGTCTCAGGAAAGGCCTTTGCTGGTACACCCGTGTGGGAAGTGCTGTGCATTCCCACAGGACTGCCCTAACAAATGACCACAAACTGGGTGGCTCCAAATGGCAGGACTCTATCTTCTCACAGTTCTGGAGAACCGAAGCCCCAGATCAGTGTATCTGCAGGCCAGGCTTCTGTATATACAGGCCAGCATATCTCCTGGCCTCTTCCTGCTTCTGATGGCTCCTGACAACCCTTGATGGTCCCTGGCTTCATGCATCGCTCCAGTCTCTGCCTCTGTCACCCCATGGCCGCCTCCTTTCTGTGTCTGCGCCCTTGTGTGTCCTTCGTCTCTCTTTTATAAGGACACCAGTCGTATCGGATTTGGGGTCCACCCCAATCCAGTATGACCTCATCTTAACTGTGATTACATCTGCAAAGACCCTATTTCTAAGTAAGGTCCCACTCACAGGTTCTGGGTAGACATGAACTTGGTTGACAGTATTCAAACCAGTGTAGCTGGTAATCTGAGGAGAGGGCTGAGGGACCAGTCACTTTTTGGCTGACAGTTGTCACTTCCTTGACCCAATGAAATCTGTACCACGTACATTTTCATGCAGTCTTTGTTGCGTTTTCCACACCAAAACCAAGCACCGGGAAGGACCACCTGAGCAGGCTCTGCTGTTGTGTGCTAAGTCGCTTCGGTCATGTCCGGCTCTCTGTGAGCCTATGGACTGTATAGCCCACTGGGCTCCTCTGTCTGTTGAATTCTCCAAGCACGAGTGAAGAGTGGTGCTCTTGTGCTGCACTTATCGCCCTCTAGTGGTGATGAAGTGAAGTGACGTGAAAGTCACTCAGTCCTGTCCGACTCTTTGCAACCCATGGACTAGGAAGTCCAGGGACTTCTCTAGGCCAGAACACTGGAGTGGGTAGCCTTTCCCTTCTCCAGAGGATCTTCCCAACCCAGTGATAGAACCCAGGTCTCCTGATTGCGGGTAGATTCTTTACCAGCTGAGCCACAAGGGAAGCCCAAGAACACTGGAGTGGGTAGCCTATCCCTTCTCCAGCGTATCTTCCCGACCCAGGAATCTAACCGGGGTCCCCTGCATTGCAGGTGGATTCTTTACCAACTGAGCTATCAGAGAAGCCTAGTGGTGATGTGTGGAATCAAATGCATGCAGGATCTGCTGTCCTTTTGAACCATCTGGTTCACTGATTAGAAGGGAAGATACTTACATTTTTTCCTAGTAAGGGAGTCTGATTTGTACTGTTCTGTCTCTGTGGTTACACAGTTCTTGTAGAAACCACTGTGGAAAAACCTCCAGCTTGGGCTGGAACCCCAGAACAGGGAGAAGTCCTCACAAGGACACCCGTCAGCATTAGTCCCACCTGAGTTCCCCAGGGCTGGACCACGGCATGGAAGTTGGGGGCCAGACAGATCTCAGGCCACAGCTTAGGCTCCTGGTGGATCCCCTGTGTAACACGGGCAGCAAATGGTAAAAGTCTCAGTGGTTCTCCCCACAACGTTCCCTCTCTTGTTCTTTTTAAATGGCTTTATTGAGATATAGTTCATATTCTACACAGTTCACCCATTTAAAGTAGAATTCAGATGGGTTTTTTTTAAGCATATTCATATTCAGAGTTGTTCAATGATTACTGCAATTTTAGTATATTTTCATCACCTCAGAAAGAAACCCCAGGCTCTTAAGCTTTCACCTCTTTATCCTTCCATCTACCTCAGCCCCTGGCAACCAGTAATCTACCTAATTTACTGATTCTTGAATTTCATAGGAATGGACTCATATAATAGGTGGCCTTCTGCGACTGGCTTCTTTCACTTAGCATCATTTTTTTCCAGGTTCATCCACGTTGTAGCATTTATCAGTACCTCTCTTTTTATGGCTAAATAATACTCCATTGTGTGGACATACCACATTTTGTTCATCTACTTTTCCTACTGATGGGTCAAAGGTTCTTTAATTTAAAAAAAAAAAAAAAAAAAAGGTCCAATGCCAATGCTCAGTCTCCCCCACCGACAAAGCAGTCTTCATGATTGCTGTTGCCTGGCCACCTTTTATTAGTGGCCAAGGTCTCCTTACTCAGAGAGGCAGGGGCTTCAGCAGTGTCAGGAAGGACTTTCAGAGGAGGAAGTTCTGGTTTTAAGTCATAGCAGGTGACAGTGATGACAGAGGGGGGATCTCTTTGTGTGCCGTTCTGCCTGCATTCCAGGCATTCTGCATTGTGGGCTCAGGCGCCCCCCTCCTCAACAGGCCAGCCCTTCTCCCACATGGCTCACATTAGCCAGGAAAGGCCTTGAGGAGCTAGAGTGTGGTCTATACAGCAGGCAGGCATGAGTGAATCCTTAGCCAGTGCCAGCTCCACCAGGGCCTCAGCAGTTCAGTCTGACATCCCTTGCCAGGATCCAGATGCTGTCTCAGGCCACCTGTACCTTGGCGCTGTAACCTGGCCTTCTGTCCGCAGGTTTGCCAAGTACTACAGCGACCCGAACGGTGCCGAGCGCCGCACGCTCATCAAAGCCTATGGCATCCGCTTTGACATCATCGTGTTTGGAAAGGTAGCCTGGCCACCGGTTCCCCTTGTTCAGAGCCCACTAGTCTTCTTCTGGGTTGGCCGGGGGGCAGAGGGCCCACTCTGTGCCCCCATCACAACTTTTTCTTTTTCTCCTATCACTAACAGGCTGGGAAATTTGACATCATCCCCACCATGATCAACATTGGTTCTGGCTTGGCGCTCTTAGGGGTGGTGAGTGGTTCATTTAGACTTTCCAGTTACTCATCCCCACCCCCACCCTGCCCCAGGGTCGCAGCCCTCCCAGCAGTGGCTAGCACTGCAAGTTGAGACCCTCCACTGCCACCCTGGTTCTTCCCCTCCACCCCAGACTTGTTTCTAGTCTCAGCCCTCCAGGCTTGTTTCCCTTTCCCCATCCTGCTGCCTCCACCTGCCATTCTCTAAGACTATGCCCCTTGGGGCCTAATCGTTTCCCCCAAGAGATGGGGGGAGCCTTTCCTTTCTTTGGAGGATCCCAGGCGTCATGGGAAGCAGAGACCACAGCAGCTTGGCTCATTCTTTCTCGCCCTGTGCTACATTCAGGCGACAGTGCTGTGTGATGTCATAGTCCTCTACTGCATGAAGAAGAGATATTACTACCGCGAGAAGAAATATAAATATGTGGAAGATTATGAGCAGGTAGGCCGCCTCCTGAACTCCCAGCAGGCAGGAAGGCCAAAGCGCCTGACCTCACCTGCCTCTCGTACCAGTGGTGAGAACCCAGTACATTTAAGTATATTGTCCACCCAGGCAGTCACACACCACTCTCATCATCCGCTCCATTTCTGGACTATCTGTACTAACATTTGCTTCATACTTGTCTTCAGATGGACTCACCCTTTAAAATCTAGCCTCATTTTAAACAGTGACGTCTCAGGCTAGTTAGAGCTTGCCTGGTAGCTTAGCTGGTAAAGAATCCACCTGCAGTGCAGGAGACCTGGGTTTGATCCCTGGGTTGGGAAGCTCCCCTGGAGTAGGGCATGGCAACCCACTCCAGTATTCTTGCCTGGAGAATCCCCATGGACAGAGGAGCCTGGCGGGCTACAGTTCATGGGGTTGCAAAGAGTCGACTGAGCGACTAAGCACAGGTTAGTTATGAGAATGTAGCATGACGAAATCTGTGTCCACACTCTACTTAAATTTGACTTGTAGAGCAAGAAAGGTTGGGTACCTCTAGGATCTACCTGAGTACTTTCAGTTGTGAAGGGTCATCCAGATGTCCTCAAGGAAAGTGCCTGACCCTTCTTTGCCCCTGATGGTCCAGGCTTACCTGTAGGCAGCAACTGGTGGGTGCACACGTATCCATAAGCGCATCAACTGATGGCAGGCATGTTGTTCTTTTCAGGGTCTTGGCAATCAGACGGACCAGTGATGCCCGCCCCTCACCTGGGCTCTCCACGGCCCTCATCAGAGCACAGCGAGGAAGGAGGAAAGGCTGCCATACCACCCCAGAGAAAGTTCCAGATTCTGAGTCAAGTCTCCACAAGTACTGCAGGGTTGTCCAGCTGCTCCCATGTTCTCTGTGTAGGGTTTGTGTAGTAAACCACTCTGCACAGTGGCAGCTGGGTCACCTCTGCCAGGTGACCTCACCTCTAAATTGCTCCTTCAATTTAGCATCACTGGGGTGAGCTCTGGCCCAAGGCCAGTGACGCGACTATGGCTGCAGGGCCGGGGGCCTTCTCCAGGGCCGGCTTTCCTCAGAATCTTCCATCTCCAGCCCCCTGGGAGACCAGGCCGGTCCTCCAAGGCCCGGCAGCTCCATTCAAGCACGTTATGAGGAAGGCAGGACACCTGGGTGTGGTCATAGCTCTTTAACACTCTGGGCCGCTGTTCCTCTTCCCCCAACCGAGGCTTCAACCCCACACTTGTGAGGCTGAGCCCGTGTTTTTCCTTTGTGAAGAGCTGCACTGAGATGACTGAGGACCAAACATTAAAACAAATGACTTTCTTAATCTCTGTGTGGTTTCACAGCATGGGCTAGAACTTTCCTTCCTTCCCTTTTATTTCAGCCAGTAAATCCACCTGTTACCCCAGCTCACTGTGTTCAGAAATGTTCCTGAAACAAGTCTATTGCTGGAGCTTAGTTTTTTTTTTTTCCCCCTACTTTAACCTTCTCTTAAAAGCCTAAGAAGTCTGGTTCTTCATTAACTTATGTTCCTATGGAGTTTACAAGATTTTTTTTCCTGTGGTCTCTTACCTGTGCTTACATTTTACATAAAAGTATGGGTGTATGCTACAGGGAACAGAGTTTTAGGGGACACGAAGTTGGCTTATCCTCCCTCCCCATTTGCCTTCCAGAAGCCTTGAACCAAAAGCAGCACCAGCTCTATCTACCTTGCCACCGGTTTGAAATGTTAATGAAGCTATTTCTGGCCTGGGCTTCACACCGACTTCATTCTGCATCAGGTGTTCAGCGTCTCCCTAAAGGAAGCAGCCTGCCTCTCAGCCTTGTCAGAATTCATTTCCAACTGTTAAAGGGAACATTTATTTTAGAAGTGCTCTGCTTCTGTGGGGTAAATGACAACCTGGGCTTTTAATGCTTTGGGAGGGGGAAAAAAAGTTTACTGACCCCTTTGAAAAAGTTCTGGTTCAAGATACCTTCTCCCCACAGCCATGGGACACAGTGTGGATCTTAGTTGCCTGACCAGGAATCAAACCCATGCCCCCTGCATTGAAAAGCAGATTCTTAACCACTGGATCACCAGGGAAGTCCCTTGAGCTACCGTTTTGAAAAATGCCTGCTTGAACACACGGGTCCCATGGAGCTTGACTGTTTAGGAAAAGTTTATTGTCTTGCAGGCTAAGGAGTCATGGTTGCTTCTTATGGCCCCCCTCTTTCTAAAGATGGGGTGAGGGCTGGGGGTGGCACTGATCTTGAACTCACCAGAATTGCCTTGCGTTCTGCTAACAGCCCCACTTGTTGGCACTCCTTGGCGCTGCCTCTTAAGTAGAGCTTTTTCAGCCTTGTATCCATGGATGACCTTCCAGGAGATTCTGAAATCCCTAAAACTCTGCAAAGTGAGGCACCTGTGGGCATTTCTTCTCACTTAGGGGGAGGGGGGTCTTTAAATAGCAACAGTATTTCAGGGCTGTTATTTCTGCAGTAAGGGAACAGGAGTCTTTCAGATTTCATCCACTGTCCACTGATAACACAGAACTGAAGTTCAAAGCCAGTAACGCAGAGCCGTGGGCTGGATTCACATTTGAAGTGCAGGGAACCTTCAGCCCACAGTCTGGAGAAAGCAGCAGTTCTAAAACAGTCTCTCCAGACGTCATGAAAGCTGGCAACCATCAAGGCTCTGCAGAACACTGAATTAGTTGATAAATTTGGAGCCTTTTCTGAGCCTGTTTACAGATGACGACCCGTTAAATGGGCTCAACACCCACCTTATGCGGTAAAGTGTCACGTAGTGTGACCCCACAGGATGTGCTCAGTGTGTGATTAAAACTACTCCCATAGCAGCTCACCTGTTTGGTCTTCACCAGAAGAATCTACCTGGCAGTGAGCTCCCCAGAGCAGTGCATTGCAAACTTCAGCATCAAGTGAGTCACCTGGGGATCTTATGTAAATGGGGCCTGGGAATCTGAATTGCTAAGCCACTCCCAGGTGACGCTGATACTGCTGACGTGGGGACCGCCCTCTCAGTAGGGAGGTACTCTCGTGCTCAGTCGTGTCCGACTCTTTCTGACCCCATGGACTGTGGCCCACCAGGCTCCTCTGTCCATGAGATTTTCCAGGCAAGAATACTGGAACAGGTTGCCATTTCCTACTCCAGGGGATATTCTGGATCCAGGGATTGAATCCTCATCTCCTGCACCTCTTCACTGGCAGGTGGATTCTTTACCACTGCGCCACCTAGGAAGACCCAGGGAGGTACCAGGACATGCTTAAATTAGGGATTTGCTGAGTACATCAGCCCTGACTTGGGCATTCAATTTTGCTGTCAGTCTAAAGAAGGAAAACAGACATGAGGACAGATGACCTCAAGACCACTGACTTAATTAACCAAAAAAAAAAAAAAAATCCCAAAGAGGCCCAGATTTTGCACCATTTTGCTGTTTATTTCAAGTTTACAGAGACGCTTAAACATTTGTGGAAAAACACTGAAGGCTTATTTTTCTCTTAAGTTCATGTACTTTTCAGTGATAAATACACAGTATTTAACTTTGTACACCTGATAAAAGGAAAATGCATAGTAGAAAGGATCAGGAATAAAACAGAAGCATCGGGCATGAAATCAACCACAGAATAGAAAAGTCAGTAGTCCCATGAAACTCGGCCTGTAAAGCTGGAGAGAAGATTGAAATCAACGACCTTGAAACCTTCCCTAGCACCTTGGAAGCGAGTGGAGGTCTTGGTTCTTCCCCCTGGTGATGTGAAGCTCCCCTTTGGAAGATGGGTGAGAGCGACAGGTGGAGCCTATGTGTCTAAATTGCACAGTTCTTTGCCTCATCCTGAAAGGCTTGGAGGACGAGAGCCCTAGCTTACGAGAAAGGCCAGACCAGCGGGTAGATGGCCTCTCCGGCCCCAAGTGCCAGCAAGGGGCTAGATAAGGCTTTATGGGAGCCACCGGCCAGGCTGTGGAACAGATGGGGAAGTGAAACAGGGCGGAAGAAAGATGGATAGAGAACATGTGCTTCTTCAAGGCCACAGGCGCAGGCCACCGCTTGCTTAAAAATTGGTCCCACAGATGAGCCAGTAATGGAAGAGAAGGATAGGCATCCTTTTTGCTTACGTAGAAAAGCTGCTCATAACAGCTTCTGCCCTTTTCTGACAGGGAAAAAAAATCAGTGTTTGTGCTCTAAGAGTGGAGACAAACCCCAAGAGTCTGCGCTCCAAGTAGCTCTAATGCTTTCTGTTACAGCCCTCTCTGCTCATCCTTTTCTCGGTGGGGTGGTTCTTTTCCACAGCTTTCTTTGGTGTTTCTTAGTGTAAAAAAAAAAACAAAAAAACAGTAATGAACATGGGCCTCCCCCAACCCACCTGCCTGAACAGTTCAGTGCTGCCTGATCGCTGGCTTTCCACATGTGAAATCTTCAGTGGATTTCATGGCGGGAGAGATGGCATCGCCCGATGCAGTTGTGTAAACACAGGAGGAGTTCTGCAGAGGCTATGCATGCTATCAGCCCCTGCCTCTCCGGGCGAGCCCCCCACTACCAGGTCAGCGTCCACACGGACTAAGACGAAGAGCAGGCTGACTTGAACCACTGCAAGGTGCTTACTGCAAACTAACCAGACCCATTTGTTCCCAGGAGGGGTGGAGCCTGTAGATTTAAACAAGCACAGGAGGAAGAAGTACTAGATTACAGAAAGAAAGCAGGCCAGAGGACCCTCCATCAGATGGGTGTCCTTGACTCTTGGAAACCAGCCTTCTCTAACTGTACTGCTTATAAGGTAGAAAGAAGAGTCTGGCTAAACGACAGTCAAGAGCTTACGAAGATCTGCGGAAGCTCTGTGAACACACTTGGCAGCAGGCACAAGACCTGCTGCTCTGTCTGCAGAAAGTGCCCCTTTCAACACAGATCAGCCAGAAGCTACAGAAGAGCTCATGCTTCTGATCCCAATTACCGACACTTTTCCTCAAGGCAAATTCCACAAAGCACTGGGAATCCCCCAGGCCAAGTCCTTCCAATTTTCCTCCCTCTTGAACCTCACAATTACCCACACGGGACTCTGGAAGAAGTCACACTTGAACTGCAATCGAACTTCCCAATGTTAGTTGGAAGTCAAAAACATACACTTTTTTCTTTCTGGACTGCTGGCTACAAAAGGGGACTTCCTGTGCCAAGCCCTGGTTGCCTTGGACCTGAAGACTGCTCTAGGTTTCAAGAATCTTCTCTAAAAGGGTGCCCTACAGTTATTGTTTAGATCCTAACAGAGCTTTGCCAATAAGGATGATCGTTTATGTCTCAGCTGAATGAAAGTATTTCCTAACTAGCCCTCCACAAACTGGATAACTGTTTCACTGACTACAACAATCAGCTAGTGCTGAAGAAGAAAACAGAATCTTAGCAGCCTCTAGAATACACAGGTTATAAGCAAGCTGAGCTGCTAATACACAGGATAGATGTCATTGGCGCTAACTCTTGATCACACACCTGAAGCCATGGGATAGCTCCTGGAAGCTCGAAATGATTTCTGAACTGCTCAAGAGTTCAGACTAGTTAGAAAATTGAAAGTATTTGTTGTTGTTTATTCTTAAGCCATGTAACGTACATGGAAGTGTAGGATTTAATGTCACCCTGAAGTTTCTGTAATTTAACAAGAGATTTACTAGAGCTCCTTCAACTATTTAAGAAAAGTTTCAGCTCTAAGTGGCTGTCATAAACACACTTATTTAATCCTTGAGGGGAGACCTCCCACCATCACCACCGAATGCCCTTCTGGGAATGGAAAATCTGGCCCCTGCCAAGCTCTTATGTATCAAGCCCTTTCCGTTTTCCTGATTACAGCTCTACTCATTAAAAAAATTTATAGTCCTTCTTAGGAATAAGTTGCATCGAATCAGGCTGCAGCTGATACTGAGGGCTAGCCCTGTCCTGACTCCATGAATCCACATTCTAGAAGGTGCCACGGTTTGGGGTTTTGCATGAAGTCACACCTGCCCTTCCTCTCCCTTTCAAATGCAGCCAAGTGTGGCCTCGGACCACACCATCAGAGTTTCCTGCCAGTTCTTCCCGACGTTCAAACCTCACACACATTCACTTGGTATCACTTGACACCATTCTGAGTTCACAAGGAAGGATTTTTGGCATAAAAACGTCTTAAAAAGCAATTGTCCCCCAATGCACGTGGCTTTGGGTCTGCAACTCCTCACACCCGCCCATTCAGCCAGCCAGCGGCCAAAGTCGATGTCATGGAGTCGTCTTTTTTTTTTTGTCCCCTTTAAAATAAGAAAGAAATCAAACAAACTAAAAACAAAACAAAACAACCAGAGATGACGGTCAAGGCTCTACACACGTGCTCGGTTTCCCGTAGGACATGCTGCTATGGAAACACAGGGCGCCGCCAGCGGAGGTGAGACGTGCATGCGCAGTCGCGGCGGTCCGGCGGCTACTCCATCACCTCGTCCGGCCACGCAGGATGAGTGTGCTCTACGGAGCCGGGGCCTGGGACCCCCCAACTCTCCACGTCAGGGCCGCCTTTCATGAGAGCACTTCCTCCTCCTCTACGGGGGCCGGGTCGGGGCCCTGGAGGCTGTCTTCGCTGCCTTGCTTCCTGCTCACCAAACAAAAAAACCACATTAAGTCCTGGGGTGATGCGGGCAGGGCCCTGAACCAATGTCTCTGGCGGTCCTACACTGCCTGGACCATTATTTACGTCTGCTTTTAGAGTCTCTCCCCTTTTTTTCTTGCTCTTGTGAAAGTTTCGAAGGAGACTTTGCATCTCTTTGGTAAATGGAAAACCAGTATCATGTGCCAAAAATAGCAAGGGATATAAACTATAAACATAGACGCGAACCTGTGGGCCTGACACCTAAAACCGTGGCACAGAGCACAGGCCGTGTGGGCTCCACAATGGGGCCTGTTCACACAGAATGTAGGCATCTTCGCTTCCCCCGCTTTAGGCTCTAAGCTCTTGCAGGGCAGGAACCGTGACTGTCTTCAGTCTCCAGGTGTGTTTCCTGGGGGACACAAGCAGGACCACCCGACTTGGCCTGGCACAAAGCCAGCCTTCAGGACATGGTTATCAACAGAAATGTGCTGAGCACACAGGCCCAAGGGATGCCTCCGATAGAGAGAAGGGCCCTCATCTTGGCAATGTGTAACCAGAGCAGAAGAGACTAGGTTGGTGGGAAGTGTCCCCATGTCCCCAAGAGGCCATACCCCGAAGTGCCCCCAGCTACAGCTGCCTGGGGTGACGGACGTGGGCCACATGATGGGAAATGTGAGGGAAAGTCCCTAAGGAGAGGCCCAAACCCTTTACCAACATTAAGCAAAGAATGCCTGTCCTAAGGAGAGCCACTGGGCTTGCCACACAGGACTGGTATCTCTTGCATGCCTTTGGCCAGAAGGGGAACTGTCCTGTGCATGAGGCAAGGGCATGATGTCCACACATTCCTAGGAAGAAACTCCTCTTTGTTTAAAAATCACACACATTGACTATTATGTTTCTGCCAAAGAAGAAAGGGTCAAGTCTCTGGAGAGGAGAGATGTAATTGGATACCCAGGGAGGCCCAACAGCTGTCTGCTCATACCAGCTGGTCTCACTGCTGACAGGCCGTGGGCCCAAGGCCTCCAAGACTGCCTAAGCCGTAGGAGCTCCAGAGTGCTGGACCACTGGGACAAGCAAAAGCATCCATCCGTGGGCTAAGGGCAAGGGCAGGTAATCCCCAGGTGCTTCTGGGTCAGAGATGAGGGAAGAGAGAGGCAGTAAGGTATTTTGGGCCAATCTCAAGTCTTTGGTGTCCTGCAACTTTGATCTCATTAAAAACAGAAGATGAAATAAACAGACTTGCACAAAAAGGAAGTCAAACTGTAAAACAGGTTACGAAGAGAAGGGACAAGCACAGGCCAGCCCATTAGGCTTCAACCTGTGACCTTGTAAGGCTCACATTGTAAGTGAGGCCACCTCATCACACGGCTGTAGAGACGCCTGAGAACACTGTGGCAGGAACGGAGGCAGCCTTCACAGGCTGTCCATGATCGGTTCTGAGGGATAACTGCTGTTTTCTCTGCTCTGGAAGAGCATAAATGATCCACAGATGGTCTTCCTACGTTACTGTATAAGTACCTGGCTCCTACGGTGGCCAAGAAATTTTATCTCATAAGCCAACTCCTAACAAACAAATGCCGCTTGCACAGGCATCGTTCAGGGCAGCATTATTCATGCATGACAGTCCCCAAAGGGGAAAGTGTATTCATCACCAAATGAATGGAGAAACAAAGTGTGGGTATATCCATACAATGGAATATGATCAAGCCATAAAAAGGAATGAAGTTCTGACACATGCTGCACCATAGATGAACCTCAGAAACATTAAGCTGAGTGAAAGAAGCCAGACACAAAGGCCACATACTGTATGATTCCATTTACATGAAATGTCCAGAATGTGTAAATCTATAGAAACTGCAAGTAGCCTCGTGCTGGCTGGGAAATGGGGGAGTTGGGTGGTGAGAGACGAGGGTACAGAGTTTCTTCTTGAGCTAATGAAAATATTCTAAAACTGACTGCAGTGATGGTTACACAACTCGGCAAATATATTAAACTCTATTGAGTTATATACTCTAAATGGGTGAAGTGTATGGTATGTGACTTATAGCTCAACACAGCAGCTTTTAAGACTTGGAAATGATTGCCTGGAGCTCCCAACTGAGAATGAGGTGGTGAGCTGGGCTCAGTGGGCAGAGTCCCAGGACTGCTATCCTGTCACAGGCACGGGGTGGGGAAGGATCATCGTGTCATCTCAGGCTTGCGGGGACAGAAATGCTCCTCTGTCCTAGGAGGTGCTGGGACGGCTAAGCTGGGCATGTGTTTGGAAGAGGATGGCGGACTCGGGGAATAGGTCCGGATCCTTCTCCCAACCAGGGGAGCTTTCACACTCATTTGCAACAGACTGGATGGGGACTTATTTTCTAGGTCTTAACCCATCAGAGAAGAAGGGGCAGATGCTGGAGAGCCCCAGCGGGGAAACCCCTGAGCACAGCATGCCTGCTCTAGGCTCTGACCACCAAGCCCAGATCAGGGGCGGCCTCGGCCCATGACATAGCTTCAAGGTGGTTGACGTGCACCGAGCCTAGGTGGGTGCCAGACTAGGTCTAAGACCCGGGTGAGTTCACAGGCATTCCGGGTGGAGCGCCATGCACCCGCAGCCCCAGCCCACATGCACGACCCGCTGCCGGGTCCAAGCCCCTAGATGCCCCGTTTTCCTCCTGGGTCTGGAGGCCCCAGGCTGGAAGGAAGGTCCGCCTGGGTGCAGATGCCCCGTGCTCTGCGGCTGCCCCCGCCCCCAGGCCCTGGCAGAGGCGAAGGCACAGGCAGGCAGGCGTTACCTTGGGCTCAGACAGGGGCTCACACTCCCTGGTTGGTTTTTTGCTGGAATCGCCGGAGGGGAGGGAAAAGGGAAGTGAGAAGGGACACTTGGCACCCATGGCATGCCGGTCCCCCAACCCCCAGAGACACTCAGACCCCAAACACCAGCTTCACGGAGCTGTTGCCAGGGTGGTCAGGAGCAGGACACCCCCCCCCGACTGTGAGACGTTTTGGGGGGTGGTGGTCCCATGAGTGAGACTGGCTTTGCTCACTCATCATGGGGCCACAATCCCACCATCAAGCATGCATGCTCTGGGGTCTAACAGCCTGATAATCAACCATTCTCCACCCCTGTTAAAATGCATGTACCCCCGGAGAAAGGTAAAAGTTCCCTGTGGTCAGTCAAGGAGGCAGGCTGGGTCCAGGGTCAGGCAAAAACCAAAGCCAGCAGCTTTGCTCTGACTCCCCTAAGAGAGCCCAGCAGGGCTGATCTGAGTCTGGACACCGCTGCTGAGAGAATGGGCCAAGAGAGGGCAGGGCAGGGCGGCCTCCAGCTCCCCACCCCAGGGATACTCACCTGAGCAAGTTTCCGGGCGCTGACAAGGAACGCTCCTCCCGCCGGCTGCCCTCAAACGGGTTCCCGAAGGAGCGTTTTCGTATCATGGTCTTCACCAGGATCTGGAAAGGAGAGGAGGCTCAGCCACCTGGGGGTGGGGGGACTCCAGGCAACAGCCTCCCTCATGCCAGAGCACGAGTCTCCCATCTTCTTCCCTTCCCCTCCCCTCATTCCCACCCCCACCCCCACACACACCCTGCCCCCGGCCAGTTCCCAGGACTGATTGCTGATGGCGAGCCTCTGAGAAACACCCACCCAGGATACAGGAACCAAAGCCATCACCAAGTCTCACTGGCCCACAGCCAGAATCTTCCACAGCTCCCTGGCTGTCAACAAGATAGGTCTAAGCTCCGCAGTCTGACATCCAGAGCCTGTCAATCTAGTCTTGGCCTGCCCGACTGCAGGAGAGCTGGCCTGCACCGTTTGTGCAGTGTCCGTGGCACCATCTGTCTCACCTGAGCCATCGCTGGACGTGCCCTCCTGGCCCATCAACCTGTCTCCTCTCCAAGGCGAGGCTTTTACTGTCGGTGAAAGCCGTCTACAACCACCCCAACAGGCAACCAATTACTGCTTCCCAGGTATAATCTGAGAGGGAGGGGGACCACTGCGCTTTTAATTAATTTATTTTTTTTCATTTATTTTTATTAGTTGGAGGCTAATTACAGTATTGTAGTGGTTTTTGCCATACATTGACATGAATCAGCCATAGATTTACATGTGTTCCCCATCCCAATCCCCCCTCCCTGCACTTTTAAATGTAATTCACACGGCTTAAAATTCACCGCTTTAGAGTGTACAGTTCAATGGTTTTTAGTATATTCACATCACCACTATCTAATTTCAGAACATTTACATCCCTGCCGAGAGAAACCCAGTACCCATTAGCAGCCGCCCCCGCTCCTCCTCCCAGTCCCTGGCAACCACTGATCCACTTTCTGTCTCTATGGGTTTATCTTTTTTCATATCGTATAAATGGAATCATTCAGTATGTAGCCTTTGGGGTCTGGCTTCTTTCACTCAGCAAGCATGATGTTTTCAAGGTCCACCATGTTGCATTGTTTTATTCCTTTTTATGGCCTGGTAATAATCCTTTGTGTGGATACACCATATTTTGCTTATTTGTTCATCCATTGGTGGATATTTGAACTGTTTCCACTTGGGGGCTATTGTGACTAATGCTACTATGTACATCTGTGTACAAGAGTTTGTGTGGACATACTTTCCACACAAAATGTTTTCATTTCTCTTGGGTGTACACCTAGGAGTGGAATTCTTAGATCATCTGGTAACTCTCTGTGTAACACTTTAAGGAGCTGCCCGACTGTCTTACAGTGGCTGCACCGTTCTACAGTCCCAGCAGCAATACAAAAGGGTACCAGTTCCTCACGGGGGGCTGCATTTTTGTTGAGGATGAGAAGCGTTGGTCCCAGTCTAAGGAGCTGAGAGACATCCCAGGATACGGAGGGTGGCCCATCCACAGGTTGGTGTGATGTGAGGGCAAGAGAGGTCAGAGGTCCTGAAAGCCCTTCTAAGCCTGAGAGGCGCTGGGAGCCGGCCCGTCCACGGCCGTGAGACAGAACTCTTTGGTGTCCCCTATCCCGCCCACCGGGAGACAGACAGGGTCCGCAGCTTGGTTGTGAAACACCTGCCAGAGGAGGGGATCTTTGAGGAAAGGGTCAATATCCCTCCATCATGTCCCTCAGGCACTGCTCAGCTTCTCCCCTCTGCCTCCCAGTCTGCCCCTCAGCCCATCCTTTCTTTTTTTAAAAAAAAGTTAATTTGGCTGCATTGGATCTTTAGTTGTGGCTCAAGGGGGTCTTCACTGCATCATGTGAGATCATTTGTTGCAGTGCACAGACTCTCTAGTTGGGGCTCATGGGCTCCAGAGCATGTGGGCTCAGTAGTTGGATCACAAGGGCTTAGCTGCAGAAGCATGTGGGATCTTAGTTCCCTGACCAAGGACTGAACCCGTGTCCCCTGCACGGCAAGGATTCTTAACCACTGGACCATCAGAGAAGTCTCTCGCCCTATCCTTTCTGAAACCCATACCTGATTCCCTCACGCCCTGACTTGGTATCTCTCACCCATATGAGTTTGGAACTTAACCTGTTACGGACCACGGAGCCATGGAAGGTTCATGGTGATGCTTTTGGCTACTGTATTTCATAAAGGAATTTTCAAAGTGGCCTCAACACCTGTAAGGCTCTGGCCTCCCTTCCAAGTAAAGTATGATGTCTCGTCAAGCTGTTTCATATACTAAGCCTCTGGACTTTTTTAAAAAAGATTTTCAAGCTAAAAGAGTAAGGGGAAGTATTTTTAAAAACCACTGATTTACTAAAAGGTGGAAACCACCAAATCTCCAGCCACTGATGAATAGATAAAATATGCTCTGTCCCTACAATGGAACACTATTCAGCCCTAAAAAGGAATGACTGGGTACAATGTGGATGAATCTTGAAAACATCATGTTGAGTGAAAGAAACCTGATACAAAAGGCCACTTACTGTACGATTCCATTTACATGAAATGTCCAGAATAGGCAAATCTATTGAAACAGGAAATATCGACTAGTAGATGCCAGGGGTTGGGGGTGGTTGGGGAGGGAAGAGTGAGTGACTATCAACAGGTATGGGTTTTCTTTTGGGGATGATGAAAATGTTTCAGAACTAGAGATGTGATGGTTGCACAATACTGTATATGTATTAAATGCCACTGTATTTATTGTTCACTTCAAAAAGCTTAATTTTATATTACAAGAATTTGACCTCAATTTAAAGAAAGAAAAGAAAAATGCTGAGATAGAGGACAAAGGCCGTGCCCCTTGACAAGCACGCGTGGTGCCTCCCTTGCCAAGGCCCGTGCTCTGTGGTTCCTGGAACACAAGAACCCTGGTTCGCTCCCCCAGTGAGCCTGGCCAGCCCTCAGGACCCAGCGGAAGGGGTTCCTACCCTGCGAAGCCTCCCACTCCCGCGCCTCTCCCCACTGGCCTGTCACTGTGCGGACACTCAGCGTGTAATGGCACCAGAGGGTGATCCTTTCTTTCCAGGTTCATCTTTATCAAGAGGCCAAGAGCCCTATGAGGGCTGGCACTGTCCCGTGCTCATCTCTGTAACCTCGTGCCTGGCACACACAGCTGAAGCCCCCACAGCCTCCTTGTCCCCCACAATTCAGTCTCCACATGGGACCTTCCCAAGGCCAACACTGATCATGCCACTCCCCTGAATCAAACCCTGCAGGTGCTTCCCACACTTCTGGGACCAAGATTTAAAGTTCTGCTGTGGCCTCAGGACTTGTACACTCTGGCCCCACTTCCTGTCCAGCCTCATGCCACCCTCCTTCCACCTCCTTTGCCCTGTTTCAGCTGCTCTGACTTTCCTAAGGTTCCTCGTGGGCCTAGCCGCCTCCCAACAGAGGGTCACTGCATTTGCTGCTCCCTTTTCAGGAACACCCCATCCTTTACCCTCTCGGCCTGATGAACACCCCACCATCCTCTCAGCACACGCCTTCCAGGAGGCCTTCTCCAACCCATTACCTGGGCTGCAACCCCCCTAGGAGGTTCCCTCACAGCCCCTCTGTTACCTGCACATTTACTTCTTGGTTCTTTGCCCAGCCTCCGCAGACACCATACCAGTTCTATTCACCTCTGTGTTCCCTGCTTCCACCACAGGCCTGAGACACCACTCAGTGTTCAAGAAGTATTTCCTGAATAATCAATGCCTCTTTCAGACCTCTAGGATCAGACGCCTTCTCCCAAGAATATTCACAAACAGGAACAGAACAACCCATGGTGGGTGCTGGGAGCCCAACGTCAGCTGCCTTCCCCACCACAGGCTCAGGACATGGGTGCGGTGGGTGGACTAGAAGGAGGGGATGGGCGTGGGTGAGTGTTCAACAGTGAAGATCATGCAGAGGCCCCTAGTGGGGGAGGAGGAGGAGGAGGAGGAGGATGTGAATGGATCCCCCAGGGCTCAGGTTCTAGAGGGAGAGAGAAAGTATGTGGGGAAGCAGAGGGCGAGGTGCGAAGCTGGGCGAAGGAGCCGGCACTGGGGCTCCTAAGGTCACTCGAGGCTGCACTTAGTATCTGGTCCCCCCACAGAGCCCAGGGCCCTGCTGCCGGGGCTGGTGCTGACTGAACACACCCAGGACTCCCCAGGTGGCCATGGCAAGGCAGCCCACTGGATTCCTCCCCTAGGGCTGTTGCCCAGCCCCCAGCCCCCTGAGAGTCTCCCTCCTGGAGTCAGACACCCTCTGGGCACAGCCTTGGCAAGCAGGCGATTCTCTGTCTCCAAGGTGATTCTCTAGCTCCATCTTCCTGGATCAGGACCCAAATTTAAGGCCATAAAAGGGGGTCCAGTAGCCCCTGGGCAAACACCCTCCTCCAGGAGCTGTGAAGAGTCGCCCTGGCAGTTGCCCACACTGCAGAGATGGGACGAGCTAAGCCGTCTGCTCTGGGAACAGGAGACCCAGTCAGGGGGTAGCCCCTCTTAAGAGACCTTGGCTCCAGCTCCCCCAGGCGCCTGCCTTGGTCCTTCTAAAGCTCCTCCTTCTCCCCTGGACACGCTCTGAAAGCAGGAATTCCACAAGGGGCAGGACAATCCTCAGAGAGGGGCTACCCTGTTTAAGTACCCTGGGACCCGGCTGCAGAGAGAACTCAAGCTAGAAGACACAGGGGCCACCTGGCCTGCCACGTGACCAAGGCCCAGGGGCTGGGAGCTGTGGGTGAGGAGCAGACCCGGCCAATCCCTGACTCTCAGGCCCAACACCTGCTTCTCAGTTGCCCGCCCGTGTCCTGGTTCGTCCTTGTCAGGCCGCCTGTGGCTCTCTGGCCCTGCTCTTGAGCAGCGGTTCATCCTGCCTTACCACGGTTGCCAGGCTGGGAATGTGTTTGACCGAATTCTCGACCTCCTCTTCGGTCACCTCGACCAGTGTGCAGTTCTCGTCCTCCGATGGCAGCGGCTCCGCCCCATGCCTCGTGACCCAGGGGTGCAGCTTCAACGAAGGACAGGAGGGGTGAGGGGCTGTTGCCACTGGCTCTCAGGGACCCTGCCTGTGAGCAGAGCCAGGGAGGGGACGCGGGAGGGGAGAGGCAGTGGCCTGAGGTCAGGGATGCAAGAGAGCAGGCAAGGCAGGCAGAGGGCGGGGGTGAGCCAGGTGGGAGGAAACATGAGACAGACGGAGAATGGGAGGGAGCTGCGAGGCCAGAATGTGAGACGGACCGGATTCTCCATCTCGCCCCGTGTCTTGGCAGAAGAGCCTGAAATTTGCCATCTGCCTTGCATGGTTGTCCGAGGAGCACCCAACACTCCTCTGCAACTCTCTCTGATGCCTGGAAAGCTCAGTTCAGAGCAGGCAGCATCCTTCCCATTTTACAGAAAGGGAAACTGATGCTCGGGGTGGCACAGGGAGACCACTGAGAAGAACACAATCGGGAGGGGACTTTGGCAGAGGTCTGCCCAACTACCTGCCCCTGGGACCCAAGCCTTTATCTGTAACCTTTTGG
This sequence comes from Cervus canadensis, assembly GCF_019320065.1. Taxonomy (NCBI): domain Eukaryota; kingdom Metazoa; phylum Chordata; class Mammalia; order Artiodactyla; family Cervidae; genus Cervus; species Cervus canadensis. Next base: position 124,351,061 of record NC_057386.1, read on the forward strand.
GCTGCCCCCTCTTCAACTGCTAGTTAGCTGAGTGCCTAGGAGTTCCCGAAGAAAATCTCTAGATTTCTGAAAGGTCCATGTGTGTGCACGTGGCTGTAAGGGATCAGTATGGATCTTATCTAATGCTGCTCTTGCAACATAGCAGAATTCAGCAGGCCAGGGTCAGAGGTGGAGGGTCAAACTGCTCACTAACTTCCTCTCACACCCACTGTATTTTCTCAAAGGGATAGGAAGGGTCAAAGAAAAGACCCCAAGATTTCGGCAGCCACATGGAGCATACAGAGACTCTGGTCTGGTCTGGGGAGGTGGAGGCCATCAATCCAAGCCAAGTGGAGCAAGTGCCCGGCTGGTAGCAGATCCCACTTCCACAATCACAGTGAACACAAGTCCCAAATCCTCCCCCACCAGCTCCCAGCACCCCAGAGGCCCCAGGGCATGGGAGGGCAGTGGTGCAGAAAAGGTTGTGGCGCTGTAAACAGGAATTGGGGCCTGACTGAGGCAGGGTTGAGCCAAAAAATCCCAAGCAGAGGACACAGGCTGAGCCCCTGGCACACGCCCCAAGAGGCAGCAGGTACCTTGATCTCTGGCACCATGATCCTCGACTCAGGGTTCTTGTCCAACATGCGTGTGATCAGGTCCTTCAAATCCTCGGCTATGTCAGGCCTGGGGGGAGGACATACATCAGGGGTAGGAGACGTCACCAAGGGCTTGGAGAAGGTAGCGACTTGCAGTACATGGAGGATACTCACTGATCTGGAAATTCCAAGGCCTGACTCTTGATCTTACTGTGTAAACACATGATCCGCTCGTCCATGAACGGGCACTGCGAAGAGAGATCAGGGACAGAGCAGCCATCAAGGGCTGCCACAGCTGTCCTGCAAGGGCGGGTGGCACTCCACATAGGTCACAGCAGAGAAAGAAACAGCCCAGTGGCCCAGTCCGGGGAGGAGGCAGTTCCCATTCCCCAGAGATCTAAAAGGACCAGGAGTGTCTTTCCAGAAGAGTTTGAGCCTTCCTAACTACACTGACTTTCCCCTGTAGCTGTGCTTTAATTTACCTACATAAAATGTTAGTCACTCAGTCGTGTCTGACTCTTTGTGACTCCATGGACCATAGCCTGCCAGGTTCCTCTGTCCATGGAATTCTCCAGGCAAGAATACTGGAGAGGGTAGCCATTCCCTTCTCCAGGGGATCTTCCCAACCCAGGAATTGCACCTGGGGCTCCCCCACTGCAGGCAGATTCTTTACCATCTGAGCCATCAGGGAAGACCATACAGCAAAGACCAAAAGCAAACACTCATTTCACCCACCTGCCCTGTGAACATTAATAATACAAAGAATAATACAAAAGACAAAGCAGCCGTAGCTGTGATTGGTGAGGGCTCAGCCTGGGCCAGGCATTGTATTGAGGTTTCTCAGGACCAACATCTCATTTGGCTGTTACCTCTGCCTGGAATGTTCTTCACACCAGTATCTGCATGGCTTGTTTTCTCCCATCATTTAGGTGTCTGATCAAAGTTCAACCTCTCAGGGAGGTCTTCCAGAGCTCCTGTCTAAAAACGGACACCCACTCCACCTCCATATGATTTCTCACCATCGCATCTCCCCTCCTGACATTGTATTCCGTATGTATTTGGGAGATTTCCCCAGTGGTCAGTGGTTAGGACTCTGCGTTCCCATTGCTAGGGACACAGGTTCAATCCCTGATTGGGGAACTAAGATCCCACATGCCACATGGTGTGGCCAAAACATAAAACCATATGTGTTTATTTACTGTTTAAACTCCTGCACGGGAATGTTAGCTCCCAGAGGGCATGGATTTTTGTCTGTCTTGCTCACTGCTGACACCCAGTGCCCAAGAACATCCCTGGCACAAAGTAGGGGCTCAAAAAGTACCTGCTGAATCAATGAATGCTTGAATTATTTCTGCTGATCCTCTCAGAAGCCATAAAAAATAGTAAATACTGGACTTCCGTAGTGGTCCAGTGGTTAAGAATCTGCCTGCTAATGCAGCAGACCTGGGTTCCATACCTGGTCCAAGAAGATCCCACATACCACAGGGGAACTAAACCTGTGAGTCACAACTACTGAGCCTGCACTCTAGAGAAAGCGTCCTGCAACTGCTGAGCCCATGTGACACAGCTAGAGAGCAGCTCCCACTCACCGCAACTAGAGAAAACCTGCGCACAGCAACGAAGACCCAGGGCAGCCAAAGATGAGTAAATAAATAAATTTTAAAATAGTAAATATCATTCTCACTTTACAGAAGAGAAAAAACAGAAGCTCAGAGAGGTGCCATGTCCTAGGAAGCATGAAACTGGGATTTAAGCCTAGACTGTACTCTGAAGCCTGTTCACGCACCACCTCCTGGGTGACAAGGTGATCGATCCTCTCACAGGGGGAAGGGCCTGACCCAGAAGGAGCTCAGGCATTGTTCCGGAAAAAGAAACCTTTATGTGGGGTGCTCAAAAGGCTGCAAAAGATCACAGAAAGTGACCTTGTCTACTCCTGTTCAAGGAAAAGGATGCCATGCAAAACAATAACTTGAGATGTCAGGATGGCACAGGTGTATCCATTTGACAACTCATCAAATGGTACACTTTTAACATCTGTAGATTCCATGATATGTAAATTTTAGCCCAAAAGAAAAAAAAGAAAGCCACAGATAGTGAGCTCTGGCTCATGACTGCACTCTGAAGCATATGTAAGAAGGTATAATTCTTACAACTTGACTACAGGATTGAAAATTTTCTAATCAAATGTTGGGTTGTGGGGAGGAGATTATAAACGCCTTTACTTCTATGGGATGAGTTTCTTAAGCTTTCCTCAACAGGAGCATAAGCTCAGGAGAGGTAAAGTAATTAGCCTCCAACTAATAAAAATAAATGAAAAAAAAAAAAAGCTCAGGAGAAGGAATAATTCTCACCTTTACTGCTCACATAATCAGTCTGAACTTTAGAATTAAAAATAGAAGCCCCTAAATATGAGTAATATAAAAATAACAAAAGAACAACAAAATGAATACAAATAGCACTCCCTAAATCAATAATGCCAAATGTTTTAAATTCCATTCCAATTCTATTCTTCCAACAACAGCTTCTAGGAACATTGGTGAGAAGAACATCAAAGCAGTACCGGGCTCAGAAATAAAGATTGCAGTTATTGATTAGTGATGCCTATCTCCTGTTTAGGAGTGGAAAGAGGTGCACATTTGCTGTCCTTGACCTAAATTCATCCACTGTATTTACGACCTCTAGAGCCTCTACCAAAATCCTGTTTTAGCAGGTTGTCTTTTCACAGATATGACTGTTATGTACAGCTATGTACATTTGGGAAGGCACACTTTTTCATATGCAGATCTAACTGTGGAAATAAAATGAAATAACTTTTAAACGAGTAAGTTCTATCTCCCTGCAAGGGTAACTATTAGTCCAAGGGAGCCACTCACAACGCCCAGGACACAGGACACCCCACCTTACCTGGCCAAACACAAAGCAGTACAGTGTCACACCCATAGCCCAAACATCCAGTGCCTGCAAGAAAAAGAGAGCCCAGTGTGAAGGGGCAAGGGGCAGTAAAGGGCATAACCTTCTTTCACCTGTCCAGGATCCAATCCTCCAGCTTTCCTTTGGGGAAGCACCACTTTTTGACTGCTCAGTCCATGGGAGTTTGAATGAGGCTGTTCCTGCCCATCAAACCCCAAATCTGACTGAGCACATGATTCAGGCCTGGCCAATGAAAGCGACACTTTCCCCAGGCAGTATGATTGGTTCAAGGATGGGCACATGACCTGGAACTGTCCAATCAGAGCAACACTTCGTCAGGCACAGTGATTGGTTCAAGGATGGGCATATGACCCACACTGGGCCAATTACAGCCAATCCTAGGATTTTCACTTGAGTCCTACAGAAAGAAAAATGCTCTTTCCACTGAGGCTTGTAAACTGGTAGAAAATAACCTAGAGTCGCTAATGACCATTCACGTGGGGAGGAAACCAATTCAGGAAAACAGAGGTGAGAGATAGAGAGACAGATTCCTCTTTGAACCTCTGTATCTAGCCAAGCCTGAGACCAAAGGAACCCCACTCCTCATCCACAAATCACTCTTTAAGCCAGTGAGTTAGATTTTTGCTACTTACAACAAGAAGGACCCTAACACAGGCAGAATTGCACATCTCAGGCAGGTCCAAACCTACCTTCCCGGAGAAGATCTTCCGGGTTTCCGAGAGCGATTCAGGAGCCATGAAGGCCGGCGTGCCCACAGTGTTAGATAGAAGGGCATCGCTGCCCTTGAACTCATTGCTCACACCAAAGTCCGCGATCTTGATGTGCCCATCTTCTCCCACCAGCAGGTTGGAAGGTTTGATGTCCCGGTGGATGATCTTCTGGTAGTGTACTGGGGGCAGGATGGGAGAGAGGGGACAGAAAATCCACATGAAGAGCTCCATGTGGCCCACACAGCCCAGAGACACAGGCAGGAGGCCCTCTGTTCTTCCAGGGTCCCAGGCCCTTCCCAGCCTTCCCCTCCCAAACCTGCGAAACACCCACAGCTCTGAAAGTTAAGGGAAATGTCTCTAAGGAAGCTTTCCCATCCTCCAAAGTGAGAAGTGAAATACTGACTGCCAATAGTAATTGGTAACCGCCTGCCACAGTCTAAGTCATGTGTGCATGGAGAGTTTTTGCTGAGCTTGGCTCCCAGCTAGAAGCCTCAAAACTTGTGACAGTCAAGCTTGTTTTCATTTATTAATGCCACCTCACAACCTGTTCACCAAACCAACAATGACTGGAGCAGGTCCGATTTGAAGTATGAAGCACAGCAGGGCTGGGACTTGGCTAATGGTTCCTGCCTAGGTGTCCGCCCATGGGCAAGGACAATCCTACAATCTGGAAGACCCAACTGCGTTTCTGAGGTGATGATGATGATGATGATGATACTGGGAATAGGAGCAGCAGGTGCTTTTACTGAATGCCCAGTCTGGGCCCTCACCCTGTGTTAAGTGCTTCCCATTCACCCCATTTCAATGTCACAACAATCCTGTGTAATAACAGGCAAAGGGTACGAGTTAAAATGTTTAACAACCAGTAGCAGAAAGGACACCCTGCCAATCAGAACACTGATGTCCTGGCTGATTTCAGACCTTGTGAGAGATATTTTATTTTTTTACAGATGAGGAACTAAGGTTCCTGGAAGTTAACAGGATCCCAGGGTTGTTGGGGATAAGGGGTGATGCTAGGAAATTAACAGTGCCTGGTAGAAAGAACTGGATAAACAGTCACTAACACTATTGCTCTTAGTTTTTCTGTGTGGCCAGAAGAAGGGTTTCTGCTTGGAGGGGTTGTCGCCATAGCTTGGGCAGTTCTGTTTCCTGCCCACCTCCCTGTGCTCCAGGAGGGAAGTAAGAAACCTTCCACTTTCCATCCACTATCTGGGAACGTTAACCACCCCCTGGGTGAGAGACCTCCTGTGGGCCCCGCTTACAGTACTCGATGCCTTTGATTAGATCCTGGAAGTAGAAACGGGCCTGGTCTTCAGAGAGTGGTTTGAGGGTGGGCACTTCCATCACAGGCCTGAAAGGTCGACACACGCATGAAAAGCAAACCAGACACACCAGCCTTTGCCCCCTCCTACCACCTCATTCAGCTTTGCAGCTCAAGAAGCTTCAGGCCTCATACCTGCTGGGGATGGGGACACTCACCCTTGGTTGACCAGTTCAAACACTGTAGGATAGAGAAGGGGGTGAATGGTTACACTGGGAAAATGGAAATCCATCTTCCTCCCCTCCTCCCCAGCTCCCAACCACCCCTAGAAACACTGAGAAGCACTGAAACTAACATGGGGGCTGGGGAGGGGAACAGTCCACTGAACCAAAACCACAGAAGGTTCTGCTTTTCTAAGTTCCCATCAGGAGGCTAGGGGTCAGAGATTTCTGGTGTCCCTGGGACCCCAGGCTGGCTATACATCTGGTCCTCAAAACAGCTGACGACCCTCTGCCAGAGGAGACAAAGCAGGGAGACTGGAAACAGGCGGGGACAGCCTCTTTCATTGTCTTCTCATACCTGGGTGTGGGAGGGGAGTCCCAGGGATACAACTGATGCTAAACTATGTCCTGTCACTCATCCACGTCCTGAGCCAAAGAACCTGTCTAAGGGGCAATAGCCCAAATGTGGATTTACGTGGACACAAAATCAGCAGCCCTGGGGTCTTCTGAACCCTAGCAAAGTTTCAGTTCAAGAACAAGTTTCAATGACCGCCCTCACATTTTCCAAGCTGCTAGGCTGTGTCAGGCTACGTAAACCAAGAATTGTCGGATAATGTTGTTCCAGCTCTTTAGCACTCTGTGGCCAGCTGGCCCTCAAACCTGTGACTTCGAATCAAATCAAGACTTGGAGGGCTAGAGGTGGGGATGGTGATCTCCCCACCACCTCAAAGCCCAGCTGATTCTGTTCCTCCTAAACAGGGTCTTTCTTGATTCACTGCCTGCTAGCTTCCTCACAGCCCTGTGTATGTGGGATCCCCCACCCCACCATCAAGTATTAAATACTTGATGGGAATGCATGGGGTTTTTGTTGTTGGAGGGGGGCAGTATTTTTTGCATTTCTAAAAGTTGAGGTGAAATTTCAGAACATACAACTATTCTAAAGTGCATGATTTAGTGGTATCTGGCAGTCCACTGCCTCCAGGGCAAGCATCACCTCTATCTAATTCCAGCACATTTTCAGTCCCCTAAAAAGAAACCCTGTGCCCATTAGTAGTCACTCCCCAAACCCCTTCCCACAGCCCCTGGCAACCACTAATCTGCTTTCTGTTTCTATAGATTTGCCTATTCTGGACATGTCATATACATTGACTCATACAATATGTGACCCCTGGTAACATGCTTTTTCACTTAGCATGTTTTCAGAATTCATCCACATTGTAGCATGTATCAGTACTTTCTTCCTTTTTATGGCTGTATAATATCCCACAGTGTGGATATGCTACATTTTGTTTACCCATTCATCAGCTGATGAACATTTGGGTTATTTCCACATTTTGGCTATTATGAATAATGCTGCTATGAACATTCATGCATATCTGCATAAGTGTTTATGTGTGACTGTTTTCAATTCTTTGGGGGTACCTAGGAGTGGAATTGTCAGGTCATGTGGCGTAGTTATTTTAATTTTGTTCTGCTTGAACAGATATAACTGGGACTATGAAGCTGTACTTTAGGAAATGAAAAAAACAGCACAGTGGATTTCAAAGTCCCATGGAAAATGATTTTGGAGTTTTCTGTTTTCTAGAAGCACACACTGGAGCTTCTTACGGAAGAAGGGGTATTTCAAAGCTGTCCAAGGGCTGAGACGGCCAAAGGGAAAGAGCCAGCTCCTCAGACAAAAAGAAAGCTTAAAGGTTCAGATCAGAAAAGGAACTTAACTCCCCCAGGGCCCCACCCTGTTTTCAGGTTCATCAACCAGCAATGGCCAAACCTGAGTTAGGGCAAATCTGCTGTGGCCTCAGGCTGTGGTTAGAAGCAAAGGCAAAGGCTCTGAAGGTAAGGCTCCCACCAAGAGGAGTGCTGGGCCCCTCAGCTCCTGCTTTCCCACCTTGTAAACTTAACTTTCAAGAGCTGCTTCATGAATTTCAATGCTTCCTCCCAAGCACCAAAACTCGGTTGGCATGAGGGAAGCTGACCTGTTGAAACAGGTGTATTTTCAAGTCGTTCACAGTTTAACCCCTCCTGGGCCTGAGTGGCAGGTGGGAAGTTTTTAACCCCGAGAAATACTGATCGTGTTCTCTACCCTGAGAGTCAGGCCTGCAGGTACAGAACCCTTGCCAATATCTGCTAACTGGCTTCACACGCTGCCCACTCTGTCCTAGCCACACAGCTATGGCTGGAAACTAAAAAATAAAGTATCAGGATAGTTTCAAAATCACTGGAATCAACACACCAAAACCACATGGCTCCTTCCCACTTTGCCACCTCAAGAAGTGAAAAACTCTGTCCATGAAGCTGCCTGGTCCAAATGGCTTAGGCAACTCCTCTTTGAAGCTTGAGTCATGTTCTTTACATACTCATTCAACTCCTCAGCTCAGTACCCTCCAAGGGGGTCATGCTTGGCAGTCCAGTGGTTAACAATCAGCCCTGCAATGCAGGGGATGCGGGTTCAATCCCCGGTCAGGGAACTAAGATCCCACGTGCTGTGGAGTAACTAAACCCACGTGCCACAACTAGAGAAGCCCGCAGGCCACAACTAAGACCCAACACAGCCAAATAAATAAATATTAAAAAGAAAAAAACAAGTCCTCCAAGAGCCCCCTTCTCTCTCAGAGTAAAAAGGCAAAGTCTTACAATGATGTGAAATGCCCTCTGCCATCTGGTTCCCAGGGTCCTGCACAGGTCTCACCTCTGTGAAGCATCCCAGGAGCCACTGTTTTCCAAGCCTCCAACCTGGAACTCCCGACTCCCCTGACCCTGCTCAGGTTAGCTTTTGTCCATGGTGCTGTCACCTTCGAGCTTCCCTGGTAGCTCAGCTGGTAAAGAATCTGCCTGCAATGTGGGACACCTGGGTTCAATCCCTGGGTTGGGAAGATCCCCTGGAGAAGGGAATGGCTACCCACTCCAGGATTCTGGCCTGGAGAATTCCACGGACTGTATAGTCCACAGGGTCACAAAGAGTTGGACATGACTAAATGACTAAACACACAGCATAGCTGTCACCTTTGAAGCCTATGCCTAGTAATACTCAGGTCCAGTGTATCCATCTGCCCCCATCAGAGCACTAAAATGCCCTGAGGGTGTGGGGCCGGGGTTTTTCATTCCCTGAAGAGCCTAGATCAGGGCCTGACAAACCGTGACGTTTGTTGAATGGACAACCCACCTCCTCAAAAACAGCTCAAAGCCATTCAGTCAGGTCCGGGGCCTCAGGTGCTGGGGGTGCCATTCTGGGCCCCAAATGACCTTTTATATTTTGTGCTTTCTTCTGTGTTCCCCCAAATTTCACTCGTTTGCCTACCACGGTTATAATCAGGCTATATCTATATACTATGTAAACAATCATTTATTTCACACTTTTAAATTGATTTAGTATGAAAACTTTTAGTCTTATCTCAGGTAATAAAATCCATGAAATCATGAGTTTAGTGTGCTGGTTATAGTTTTTCCTAAACAAATGGTAAAATAAGTCTAAAAAATGTTTTAAAAATGAAAAAAAAAAAAAAGTTTTAAAAATGGTTGTCCATATACCACCTAAAATGATCTCATATATTTATTTTTTTCAAATCATCTTTCTTTTAAAATTTTATTTATTTTAGTCTGTGTTGGGTCTTCATTGCTGCACGCGGGCTTTCTCTCGTTGCAGCAAGCGGGGGCTACTGCTCGTTGCGGTGCATAGGCTTCTCATTGTGGTGGCTTCTATTGTTACAAAGCACGTGTTCTAGAGCAAAAGCTCAGTAGTTGGGGCACATGGGCTTAGTTGTCCTGCAGCATGTGGACATTCCCAGAGCCAGGGATCAAACCTGTGTCCCCTGCACCAACAGGCAGACTCATTACCAATGGACCATCAGGGAAGTTCCTGTCATATATTTAAAGTGGTGCGGGTACCACATTGAGAAATTGTGACTCTGTGATGTTCATATTTTTATATGAATGTTTCACAATTTTTTAAAGTTTTCATATCTGATAGTATTTATTGTGTACTTCTAAAATGTTTCTAAAGGAAGGTTTTTAAAGTTCTACAATTTGAAGACGACCTACACACTAGATGCTCCTAAAGAATGGGCATTAACTTTTCAGGTGCAATAATGGTATTGTGGTATTGTGAGAGCTGCCCAGGTGGCGCGAGAGGTAAAGAACCCACCTGCCAATTCAGGAGACGTAAGAGACGTGGGTTCGACCCCTGGATTGATCCCCTGGAGGAAGGCATGACAATCCACTCAAGTATTCTTGCCTGGAGAATCCCATGGACAGAGGAGCCTGGCAGACTACAGTTCATGGTGGTGATGGTTTAGTCGCTAAGTCATGTCCAACTCTTGCAACATGCCATGGACGTAGCCCTCAAGTCTCCTCTGTCCCTAAGATTTTCCAGGCAAGAATACTAGAATGGGTTGCCATTTCCTTCTCCAGGGGATCTTCCCAACCCAGGGATCGAACCTAGGTCTCTGGCATTGCAGGCAGATTCTTTACCGACTGAACTACCAGGGAAGTCCCTACAGCCCATAGCGTGGCAAAGGGTCAGACATGACTGAAGTGACTAGGAGATGCAGGCTAAAATTTTTAGGAACTGATGTGTCAGGATGTCTGCTACTTTACTTTTGGATGGTTCAGGAAAAAAAAATAGAGAAATGGATGGGTGGGTGACGAGACAAATATGACAAATGCAAATAGCAAATATGACAAAAAGTTACTAACTATTGAATCTGGGTGATAGGTAAACAGGTATTCCCTGTACTCTTCCTTCAGTTTTAACATTTTTCACAATAAAACTTGGGTGAGGGAACTTCTCTCGTAGTCCAGTAGCTAAGATTCTGAGTTCCCAATGCAGGGGGCCCAGATTCACCCTATGGTCAGGGAACTAGATAGATTCCACATGCCACAGCTAAGACCCAGCACAGCCAAATTTAAAAAACAAACAAACAAAAAATACCTGGGTAGGGGCAAGAGAACTAAAATGTCCTAAGCAACAACAGCATCCTTGGAATGAAACCATAGCAACTACTTTAGGGGAAACTGAGCTCTGAGCTCCAGTTCCGAACCAGACCCATTACTTTATGATTCATCGCTCCCTGTGCAGCAAAGGATCGTGCTGTGCTCATCCACGAGACATCTGGATCCCGGGCTGGGCTTGGCCCTGCCCACACCACTCATCTCCTTGATACCCCTCCTGACTGTCATCTGTACCCACTCGAAATACACAAGCTTGTCTGAATGCCTCCCCCAGCCACACATCACTAGGACACGTGACCTGCTGGTCATGCCCAAGTGGGCCTGATAGTCTGCTGTCCAGCTTTGCAGTAGTCTTACTCTTCCCTCCCTTATCAGTGCTTAGACTGAGAGCTGAGCGTTGTCCTGTGTCCCTATCATTTTTTAAAAATGAGGTCTCTGAGGACATACCTGAGTCCTTCCAGGTCTGTGTGCAGAACCCTTCAACAGCTCCTCAAGGCTCCAAATGCCCCACCACGGCCACCCACCCCCACCCCAGACCCTCGATCCTCACCTCACCTTCCCTCCCTCCCTGGTTTTCTCTCCTGCAGCCACTTTTTTTTTTTTTTTTGCAGCCACATTTTGTAAACACTAAGCTGTCACCAGTCTTGGGGCCTTTGCACCTGCTGTTTGCTCTATCTGGAATGCTCTTCCCCAGAAGTAACAGGGCTGAGTCCTCGACATTCAGGTGCTAAATGCTCACCTCCTATCTGCAGTGGCCCCTCCATCTCTCTCTCTCACATCACCCTGTTTAATCTTCTTCAGAGCATCAGTCTGAAATTGATCATCTGCTTTGTTTACAGTTATTCCTTGCTATTCGTGGGGAATTGGTTCCAGGAACCCTGTGGATACCAAAATCCACAGTTGCTCAAGTCCCTTATGTAAAATGGTGTTGTAGTTGCATATAACCTACACACACCCTCCCCTATACTTTAAATCATCTCTGGATTACTTTATAACACCTAATACAATATAAATGCTATGTAAATAGTTGCCAGTGCATGCCAAATTCAAGTTTACTTTGGGGAACATTCTGGAATTTTTTCTTTGTAATATTTTTGATCCACAGGTGGTTGAATCTGCAGATGCAGAACCTGCAGACACAGAAGGCCAACTATAGTTGTTGACTGGCTGTTTTCCCTGATCAGAACACCAGCTTCATCTTTCTTACTCATCATTGCATCCTTAGTGCCTAGAATGGTACCCAGCACACAGTAGGTACTCAACAGATATCAGAAGACAGATGAACAGGACACCCAGATAAAGTCCCAGCAAGAACTCCTTTCCACCTCCTGCTTTAAATCTAGGGTGCAGCCTTCTGTGTGGGGCCCGCTGGAGCAGAAAAGGGTGGGAGATACCAGGCGCAGGGGCTGGATGGAGAGTACCCCTGGGCTTTGGGAGGCGTAGCTGCCCGAGCAAGGGTGGCAGAAGGCAAGAGCTCTCTTACCCATGTACAGATGGTCCTCATTGGGGTCATCCAAGACCTGTTGGCACAGCCGCATGGAACAGGCCGGAGATGAGGAGCAGGGGAGAGGAAGAGAGAGAAAAAAAAGACATGAGCAGGGAGGAAGCAGCATCCACATGACTGCACTTGCCAACGGGAGGGCTGCGCTTTCCACTGTTTTTCCCAGTTAAGATGAAGGGCACAGGAAAGTGTGATCCAAATGGCCATCTGGAAAAGAAGCGCTTTCTAGCCCAATCTTCAAGGGTCCAAAGCACCCAGAAAGGAGGTTACATAAGGGAGGGGGCAGATTCCTCCCCTGGAAAATGTCTCAGCTTGAATAAGAATCCCACTCGTCTCCTAGGAGACAATGGATCGGCTGTCAGAATTGTCAAAATTCAAATTCTGTCCCCATCCCCCTGCCCTAGCAGGAAATGATGTCCTCTTGCCTGGAACTGCTGCAGTGCCTTTTCTCTCTTTCACAGCCTTCCTGTTTTCACCTTATCACAGTTTCTATCTTCCTCTCTTCAAAGGGCAGGCACCAGGTTGCATCCACCTCGGCTGCCTCCATGGTGCCCTGTACACGACTAGGGACCTAGCAGATGCTCAGGGAATGTCAATGAGTGAACGAACAGGCAAGCTGTCAGAGGGTCTTGTTGGCAGCCCACACACCACAAGGCATGAAGGAGAAAGGAGATCCCGCCAAGACCCAACACACACACCAACCAAGCGCCCGTGGGTTTTCTCTAGGACGGCAACTCAAGCATCCACGGGTTGAAATTGTGAGTTTGTTGTGACAGATGGAGATGGCCTGCAACTGCCATCTCTCCTCTTGGGAAGAAACAAAGGCAGGCTCCTGATTACACTGATCCTCCCACCTCTTGACACATCATACGCAACTTCCCCAGTCACCCAAGAGTCATAGGACAAGAACCCTGAGAAAGGGATGCACCCGAGGCAGAGGCACGGGACAGCCAACCTGGAACCTCTAAGCCCTGCCCTTCCAGGAAAAGTCAGACCCAGGCACTTGCCTATCTAGAGTTCTGTTATTTTTCTTTTTAAAAAAATCACAGTAATGTATAGGATTATTGTTGATTTTAAATGAATTAAAAAATAATTTTTTAGCTTCTCAATTTTAAATCCTAATGTGATAAATATTAATAAATATAACCCCCATAAGCAAAGGTTTTTGCAATCTTCAATTATTTTTAAGAGCATGGGGTGGGAGGGAGGTTCAAGAGGGCGGGGACTTTATGTATATTCATGGTTGATTCACATTGTTGTATGTGAATACATACATTCATGAATACAAACATTCATGGTTGATTCACATTGTTGTATGGCAGAAGCCAATACAACATTGTAAAGCAATTCAGTTCAGTTCAGTCACTCAGTCGTGTTCGACTCTTTGTGACTGCATGGACTAAAGCAACTATCTTCCAATTAAAAATAAATTTTCAAAAAAATGCTTCAAAAAAAAAGAGCATAAAAAGGTCTGGAGACCAAAAAGCATGAGACATTCTGATCTAGAGCAGTTTTATAAGTTTTATCAAAACATAGCCAGGCACATTTGTTTACAGGCAAACGGCTGCTTTTATGCTACGACTATACACATTTGTGTAGTAGAAAAAGAACTAGCTCCAAAAAGATAAACGGGTAAAGGGCAAGTCTCAGTACTCCTCTGAGCCTCAATTCCTTCATCTGTAAAATGGGAGGAATAAATAGTCTAAGCAAGGGGCGAGGATTACACGCAATGACAGGGTGAAGGAGCCTGGAGAAGTAACCACCACTCAGCGCCGTGACAGGCTGCTGGATGTGACGTGGCTCTCCCTGGGAACCAGCGGTGTCGCACTTTGGTAATCACAGAGCCAAGGCTGGACCATCCCCCTTCCTCCCTCCCTCCTCCGTGTCCCCCTCATCTCACCTCCACCAGCTTCACTACGTTGGGGTGGTCCAGCTTCTTGAGGATGGCAATTTCCTGGTACACCTGCTCAATTGGGCCCCTGGGCGGGATGCAGCCCCCAGGGGCTGGTCGGGTACCTCGGGGAGGGGGGCGACCTGGAGGAAACATGAACCATCCCAGAGTCAGGACAAAGAGACTCCTCTGCAGCGGGGGACTGTAGGCAGGACAATTTTGGGGTGGGGGGGGTCAGTCTCAGAAAGACTGGAGTGGCTGATGCCACCAGGGGCTTTAATCAGCCTTCTTTTCATCTGTCTTCTCTGATGCTGGAAACTAATGAGGCTGGAGACCCAGTTCCCTTGCCCAGCCTTCAGTTAATTCTTCTCTTCCTGTCCCATGCTCCAGGTCACAGTGAGCATCAAAAGTTCACTGAGGTACAAGGAAAAGAAGTCTGGGGCCTAGTGGAGGAATCTCAACATTTCTCTGGGGCTCGGTATTCCCACTCCATAAGAGGAACAAAAATATTATCCCTTGCCTCCACAACTCACATGGAAATAGAGGAGATAAAAAAGTCAGGGATAGGAAAAGAAGTAAGAACTGATGAGAGGAAAAAAAAGAACTTGCTTGGCCCAGTAGTGACTGATAGTCAGAAGGTCACAATGATGGAAAGGTCCACAGTGAAAACACTTACAGTGCATATTACATGTAAGTGAAAAGTGAAAGTGAAAGTTGCTCAGTTGTCCAACTCTTTGGGATCCCATGGACTATACAGTCCATGGAATTCTCCAGGCCAGAATACTAGAATGGGTAACCTTTCCCTTCTTCAGGGGATCTTCCCAACCCAGGGATCGAACCCAGGTCTCCCACATTGCAGGTGGATCCTTTACTAGCTGAGCTACCAGGGAAGCCCTATTACATGTAAGTAAGGATCTAAATGTGACTAACAGAACCGAATGTAGATGTGTCAGCCTTGAAAAGTAAAAGCCGAGGTACAGGCATCAGAAGTGGGATGTGGACCAAGGAAAGGCAAGTTCAAAGGAAAGAAACCTGCTGCATCTGCTGGAACAAGAAGGAAAGTGACAATGGGAGTGACAACAAGGGAGCTGAACATCCTGGCATCACCTCATTGCCCAATTGGGAAGAGAGAGGAGAAAGGACTGGTTTAAGCTGTCCTCAGAGGAAGTCAGAAGTAAATGTCACAAATTAATAAATCAAGAAATAATGACATAAGGATATTATCTGGCTCAGAGTTCAGGTAAAGCAGGATCAGGGTCCTGGTAGTGACAGGGTGGGGTTGGGGGATTTACATTTATCTACTTTCTCTTTTTGGCTCAAGCAGACATTTTGCTCAGCTCCACTGGCAGGGAGCTTATGCTGGAGCCGCCTCTGATATGCTCACCTAAACCCGATCACATGCAGCAATTACCAGCTCCTAAAAGAGCTAAAAGTGGTGGGTGGGGTGCCTATAGAGAGAGGGAGGAGTACAGCAAGAAATTTGTGACCTCCATTATACATCCTTCTGTTCTTTTATATGTTGTAGATATAACTGAAACACCTTATGGTAATTAAACTTTGTAAATTCAGCATTTTAAAATGTGTAATACAATGCTTTTTAGTACGTTCACAAGGTTCTGCAACCATCACCACTAAGTCCTGAACATTTTCAACGGCTCCCCACCCCCCCAAAAAAAAACAAACCCATATCTATCATCAGTCATATCCAACTCCCTCTTAACCCCGGGTTCTAGAAATCACTCATCTGCTTTCTGTCTCTGGATTTACCTATTCTGGACATTTCATGTAAGTGGAATCATACAATATATGGCCTTTCGTGTCTGGCTTCTTTCATTTAGTATGTTTTCAAAGTTATCTGTGTTGAGGTATATATCAGAATTTCTTCCCTTTTATGGCTAATACTCCATTGGCTAGACAGACCACCTTTTGTTTACTCATTCATCCGCTGACAGACATTTGGGATTGCTTATACATTCTGGCTAGTTTGAATCATGCTGCTATGAGCCTTCATGTATGAGCTGGTGTGATTGAGTGTTTTTAGTTCTCTTGGGTATATATGCCAGAGAGTAGCATTGTTGGGTCATATGGTAATAGTACGTTTAACTTTCTGAGGAACCGCCAGACTGTTTTCCTCTAACGGATTTGTTTTTACTTGAAACCTATATTCCTTTCATAAATGTTTTTACAAGAAAATGAATTTTAAAAAACCTCAGCCGGAGGCCCAGCACTGTCTTTGGGGAATCCACCCAGGGCACACTCTGCAGAGGACACCATTCAGTGAGTCTCCCCTGTCTTGCCCCAGCCTCTGCCCCTAAAAACAAAGGCCCTGGCCCGACAACTCACGTGGAAAGCCCGCCTGTCGGATCAGTTTCTTTTTGGACAGCACCTTCATTGCCTGTGGGAGAAAAGACCCCACATCCTGATTAAAATGGAGAGGAAGATGGAGGGAGAGTTCCTTCCACTCCTGAGCCTGCCCAAGCTCTCGGCGCATCAGCAGCCTTGGGACCATGTAGTGAGCACCTTGCCATTGGAATGGGTCAACTCCACGGGTTATGTGGAGGCTGGACTCTCGGGGTCCCTCTAGCCTAGAGGGTACTTCTAAGGTTCCAGATCAGCTCTCCCAGCTGGGAGACCACAAGCCCTGGGATTGGCTACCATTGAATCAAGACATGAGTGAGCTGGCGTGATGGGCAAGGGATATTTCATATGTGGAGAAACTGATGTTCAGCATTTAGGTCATTGCCCAAGGCCACACAACTGGCACATGGGAGAGTCAGGATATGAACCCACACTGGACTGATTCCAAAGCCTCAGAAACAAGGGCAATTTATCTCATGACCACTAAGTTCTTGGTGCTATGGAGGATGTAGAAAGGGCAGCCCAGAGAAAGGATATGAGATTATTTGCTGAATTTATTCACTCAATCTTCCTGAGCCAATCACTTCACCTCCCCACTTCCCCACTTCCTTCCTAATGCACAAAATAAACATGACCTAAGAATAGAATAAGACAACAGCTAAGAAAACCTTCCAGAAAACCAAGTTCTGGATAGGAGGCCTTTTCTTTGGACAAGGAGGAGGGTCAGGAGGAAGATGTGGATACTCACGTAGTAGGTATTGTCATTTTCATTGTAGGCCAACTTGACCACGCCATACGAGCCCTGGAGAAAGGGAGAGGCCTGTGACACAGTATCTAGAAATTATGATCCACAAAATAAGGACCCTAATACAGAGGTGACAAACTGGTAGCCTACTGGCAAAATCTGCCCTGTATTGTGTTGCAACCCTGGTTTTTAGAATGTTTGAATTAATGGTCAACATTTAAAACACTTCAGATATAAAAATCCAGATTCTGATGTGGATATGGAGTCATAATCATTTCCATGTGCTAACAGTTTGCCACAGTCCTCACCACTCCCTACTGTATTATACTTAGCATGTTTTTTTCACTTATATTACCTCACTTGCTCTCTATTGGCATTTGAGTTTTTGAATTTTGATACTGTCCATTGATACTGTCCACTGATACTGTCCACTTGATACTTTTGATGCTGATGTAAAAGCAAAAACAGATATGAGAATACCTTAAGAAGGAAAAAAAAACCCAACACCAATGCTGGTGATACAGAATTACTCTGGAAGCTTTGTGAGCTTTTGTAGAAACACAGTCTGATGTAAAAATAAAACAAAATAAACCAAAACAAACGGATGGTTAACAACAAAACCCTCCCGCTCCCAGCCTGTTCTCCAGGGATTCCTCGCTCACTCCCAGTTCTAGTGGGGCAGAGCCACAGTATCCAAGACATCCTTGGTAGGTATGGAAAACCAGCCTGTCTCCTAGGATAGTTACCTTTCCAATCTCATCCTTCAGTGTGTACTGATTCAGCTGTACACAGTCCTGGAAAGTAAGTAGAAACGCACAGAATATGAATTGTAAATTCGTAGCAAGATACATTTTTCACAAACAAATGCCTTAACCAGAATCCAAGTCAAAAAAGGGAACATTCCTAGCTCCCCAGAAGCATCTGCCATATGCTGGCCCCTGTCCAGGGTGACCATTATCCTGACTTCTAGCACCACAGTTGTTTTTGTTTTGGCCATGCCACGAAGCACGTGGGAGCTTAGTTCCCCAACCAGGGACTGAACTTGTGCCAGCTGGAAGTATGGAGCCTTAACCACTGGACCTCCAGAGAAGTCTCTACCAGCACAGTTTTTTTACATTATGAGAGTGTAATCATATAGTATGTACTCTTTTAATACTCATTTTAAAGATTCTTCCCACTTTTCAAAAGTTCATTTTATTTACTTATTTTTTTAAAGTTAAGTTAAAATTAAACAATAATCCATAACTGTGCTATTCTGTAAAAAAAATGCAAAGTGATACAAGAGGAGAAAATCTGAATGGCGTTAGGGCAGAGAAAGGTTTCTTAACAGTTTCTGAAAGGGTCTCTTTTGTACAAAAAGTGAAAAATATAAAAGGAAACAAATGATAAATTGGATTTCAATCAAAATTAAGACTTTTGCTCTTTGAAACACTACTAAGAAAACAAAAGGCAAGCCACAGACTGAGAGAAATGAATTGGAATATATATTCAAAGGACTGGTAATCAGAATATATAAAGAACTCCTATAACTCATCAGTAAAAAAAAAAAAAAAAAGGCTAAAGATTTGATATTTCTCTAAAGAAGATACACAAATGATCAATAAGCACATGAGAAGATGCTCAGCATCATTACTCATCGGGGAAATGCAAATTAAAACCACATTCACCAAACTGGCTAAAGTGAAACAGACTAACCAAACCAAGTATTGTTAGAATGTAGGGCAAATGAAACTTTCAGAGGCTGGTGGTGGGAATTTAAGAGGTACAGCCTCTTTGGAAAACAGTTTGGCAAAACTTCTCAACAGGCATTTCCCATATGACCCAGGTGCTTACTCAAAAGAAAGGAAAACCCGTGTCTATGTAGAGACGGGTATACAAAT
The DNA here is from genome assembly GCF_019320065.1 of Cervus canadensis. Classification (NCBI taxonomy): domain Eukaryota; kingdom Metazoa; phylum Chordata; class Mammalia; order Artiodactyla; family Cervidae; genus Cervus; species Cervus canadensis. Next base: position 124,370,081 of record NC_057386.1, read on the forward strand.
GTTCACAACAGGTTTATTTGTAGTAATCAAAAACTGGAAACCATCCAGATGTCCATCAACAGGTAAATGGATAAGCCATGGTATATCCGTACAGTCCAATACTATTTAGCAATAAAAGGAACGAACTACTGGTATGTGCAAAAACATGGATAAATCACGAAAATCACTATGCCATGAAAGAAGCTAAGCAAAAAAAAAAAAAAAAGAGTACATACTAAATGATTCCACATATATAAAATTCCAGAACTTGAGAGCTAATCTATAATGATCAAAAGCAAGTCAGCGGGTACCTGGGAAAGGGGAAGTGGGGGAGGGATGTATTGCTGGGTGTGCTGGAAAGGTCTGGGATCTTGATAGGGGTGATGGTTTTACAGATGTATACATATCTCAGAACTGACCATACTGCACATCTGAAATATGTGCATTTTATCTCACTTCAATTATACCTCAGTAGAGTTAGGGGGAAAATGTTACATGATACAGGAAACTGGGAAGAGAAACATGATAGATAGCAAAACATCAACTGTTGCAGAGAAGCCCAACTTTCCCTTGAACCCCCTCCCAAGCCCCAATTCTATCCCTCTCCCCGAACCTTGATATCAGTTTGATGTATAAACTTCCAGGTCTTTTTCTGTGTACATGCACGCATACATGCACCTGCAGAAAATACAGAGTACTGTTTTGGGACGGGGTTGGGGGAGGCCTAAACAGTGTTACGCTAAATCAGCTCTCAACTTCCTTTAACTGGAGGTAGTTCCACGTCAGACCTGTATCTTTGACCTGGCCAGGTCAGGCCCACAGAGCTCTCCCCTAACTGGTGGGCTTTTTAGTCTGTTTCATGTTTCTCTCCAGTACTGTTTCATTCCCCCGAGTACTGAAGGGATGTGACAGGCAGAGGTGGGGCCCTGCAGAGCTGTCTTAGGGGGTCTCACTGCCTTTGAATCCAACCCCCACATACTGCTGAATTCATCTTCAAGAATCCACTCTGACCACATCAGCCCAGCTCTCTGTTGCTTCCAGGGTCAAGTCCTGACTTCATGGTCTGGCCTTCAGACCCTCAAAAGCTCTGACCTTGCAGAGATACCTAGTTGCCCACCAAATACCAGTCTCTCCTTTTTTCCTTATAACTGGAACACTGGGTGGCAACATCCCAGGCTGGAAAACTACATTTTCCAGCCTGTCTTACACCTAAGGTGGCCATGTCACTATGTTCTGGCTACTGTGAGACAGGCAGAAATTGCTGGGTAGAGTTTCCAAGAAAGAGGACTGACTCAGGAGGCAGACAGCGTATGCCTTTCTTCCCTGTTCATTCTTCTTGCCTGGAATGCAGCTGTGAAGGCTTGAGCCACAGCAGCCATCTTGACATCATGAGGTTTTAAGGCCCAAAGCAACAACAGAATCATCTCACCAATACCCAGTGCCTAGCCCTAAGCATTTATTTTACATGATAAATAAGCGTTATTGTGTTAAAGCCACAATTTGTTTCTCTAAGCTGATACAAACTGAAATTCTCCCTCCAACCTTGTTGCCACAGTGTTCCCCTTTGGGTTCCCACACTCTCACTAACTGAATCCCCAACCTATCCTGAATTCTATGGAAAAGAAATATGTTGGTGTACATAGCTGGTACTTAGCTGGATTATGGTAATCATACTTTTAAAACTAAAATATTAGAGGAAAGAGACTACCTCTGTCACCTAGGTGGCCTGTGGCCAGTTAATAAACTAGGAAATGAAACAAACAATAACAATTTAAGAATGGCCTTCTCCCTTGGGGTCTTTGCTCATGCTGTGCTCAGTCCCCTGCAGTGAACTCTCAGTGTGTACCCATCTCCAACTGAGAAAATTCTACCTAGCCCTCAGAAGGCAGTTAAATATCAGCTCCTTTAGAATGTCATTCCGGATTTCCAGCCTTCTCCCAGTTAAATTTATTCCTTCCTTCAACAAATATTTTTGAGCCACCATGCACCAGGCACCATGCCAGGTGCTAGGGACCCTGTGGTGAACAGGACTGTTCCTAACATCCTAGCTGGGGGCGGCAGGGGGACAGGCAATAAACAACTTAACAGACACACAGATAATCAGATGGTGACAAGTGCTATGAAGGACAGTCAACAGGACAGAGAGGGGCTGAAGGCTGCTTAGAGGGGGTGTCTGAGAGGCCTTTCCAAGGAGGTGACAGCTGAGTTGAGATTTGGAAGCCAGATGGAGATGGCCTTAAAGAGATTTGCAGGAGGGAGAGGTTTCAATCAGAGGGCACAAGAAGGTAAAAGCCTAAGGGAGCGAATGAGCTTGGACATCTGAGGAAGACAAAGAAGTGGGTAAGGTTGGAGCCCTGAGTTGGCAGTACAAAGGTAGGAGTTGGGGCAGGAGGTGGGGTAGGGGTGGATCAGGCCCTGTGAACCAGCTGGGGATCTGAGTTTCAACCTACCTCTCAGAAGTTTATGGTAAAAATCATGGGAGAAGGGCACTTACAGTGCCGGGGACTCTCACTGACCCATCAGCCCCATTTCAGAGTCCCTGGCACAACTTCTAACTGCCATCATGAGGGTCTCTTTGCTAGAGGCTCTCTCTGGCCAGGAGATGCTCTGTCCAGGGACTGCCAGCAGCTGGTGTAAAAGGCCCAGCTCCCTCGCCCTCAAGTGGAATAAGCCTGGGGCTCCTGTCCTACACTGTCCCACAGGGCTGCCCAGAGTGGGGGGGGCCCAGTTGTCCACAGTGGTAACTGGCTCCATCATGTATGTTTTATTGACATCTCTCTGGGTTTCCTAGGGTAGCCTTTCCAATCAACTGGTTGCACCGGGATCCTTCTGGGGGACCCCAGCCCAAGGCAGAGACAATCCGGGTGCAGGGTTGGGCGCCAGGGGCCGCTGCTCACGCACCTGCATCCCAGTGATGGAGACGTGGTGTGACTCCACCGTGGGGCGCCGGGGCAGCCGCGGCGAGGACTGCGGGGAGCCCACTGGCGAGTGGGGCAGCGCGGGGCAGACGCAGCGCCCATTGGCATCCAGCAGGGACCGCTCCTGCAGAGAGAGCTTGCGACTGGAGAGGTGGGGCCGGGCCTGAGACCCAGAGGTGTCAAGGGTGATCTCTCCGCCATGGGCCTGCAGGGGCTGGTCCCGGGGCAGGCCGTGGTCCCCGGCGCAGGCGGACTCACACTCGGTGACCACGATGAAGGACTCCATGCCCAGGCGGATGCTCAGGGAGGAGAGGCCCCGCAGGGCCTCACAGGGCTTCTGACCTTCGCTGCTGCTGCTGCCGCCCCCGCCCCCCAGCTCATCCTGGGGGGCGGCCCGGTCGCTGCTGGGCTGGCTAGAGACGCATGATGACATGGTGCATGTGCAGACCTCCTGCGACACAGATGTGCCCGGGCACTCCCATCCGGCAGCAGCGCCACCTGCAGGGAGAGGAAGGGTCAGCAGCCCCCACCCTGGGCAGCAGGGCTAGCCACCAGGGGTCTCTCCTGCCGGCCCAGGCCCATACCTCATTACTGCTTTGAGTTGACATCCTTAAAAAAAAAAAAAAAAGCTTAAAAAACTGTGTGATCATATATCTTTTGAGTCTATATAGAAGAGCTTAGGCCACTTTTCCTCAATGTATCCTTTTTTTTTTTCCATGTATAGGTGATTTACACAGCAGTTGCATTAGTTACTGCTGTACGCAAAAGTGGTTCAGTTATATATTGTATACATTCTTTTTTATATTCTTTTCCATTATGATCTATTGTGCATGCTAAGTCACTTTGGTTGTGTCTGACTCTTTGAGACCCCCATGGACTACAGCCTGCCAGGTTCCTCTGTCCAGAGAATTTTCCAAGCAAGAATACTGAAGTGGGTTGCCATAATCTCCTCCAGGGTATCTTCTTGACCCAGGGATCAAACCTGTGTCTCCTGCATTGACAGGCGGGCTCTCTGTCACCTGGGAAGCCCTAAGACTTATCACAGAATACTGAATCTAGTTCCTGGGCTATACAGTAGGCCCTTGTTTTACATTTCCTTATTTTAAAAGCTCCTCTTCACACAAAACAAGAATCCCAAATTCAATTCCTGTAGAAACCAAATATGAGAAAACGCCAACATTGAGCACCCACACCCCTTACAGAGGTGGCAGCTACTTCTAGTTCAAGCCAATTGCTGTTAATCAAGGACTGGAGCCTAGAATTGTCTGGTTACCTCCTCACCTCTCTCTCTCTCTTTTTTTTTTTAGAGAAGCTCTAAAGCCAGGATGTTAAATGAGATCTCTTTTTTTGTTTGTTTGTTTAAATCAGCAGTTATTTTAAATATTTTAAAAACTTGGGTAGGTGAAATGAAACACTTTTGCATGGTGACCTCTAGGCTGCATCATTTCACAACAGCAATGATTCAGACAGCACTTTACAGTTTATAAAATATCTTCCACACATCAGGATAATTTCACAGGCACTCTACGTTGTTGGTTTGCCATTATAACCTCATTTTGTAAATGGGGAGACTGCGGCTCAAGAAAGGGAGAGGGATTTGTCCAGGTCTCCTAATGTGAAGACCATGCACACAGGAGTCCAGTCGCCCGGCCTGATCTCAGGCCAACAATTCTCAGCTGAGGAGTGAGGGGTCAGGGGTCATACCAGAGGAAGAACAGGTGCTCAGAGAGTATGTGAGCCTGGGTGATTTGGTTGTGTGAGGAGTCAGGCTCCACATACCTATGATCTAACGTTCCCCTAGTTCAGCCCCCAACTAGTACCTGCAAGATGAAAGGCAAACATGAGGTTAAAAACGAAAAATGTTAATATAAAATAGCTTGGTGGTTCCTCAAAAGATTAAACAGAGAATTACCATATGACCAAACAATTCTGTTCCTAGGTATGTACCCAAATAGCTTTACTCACAACAGCCAAAAGGGAAAAAAAACAACCTACACATCCACTGACAGATGAATGGATAAGCAAATACTGGTCTGTCTACACAATGGAATATGACTAAAAAGGAACCTCAAAAACATGACGCTAAGGGGAAGGTGCCTGATACAAAAGATTACACGTGCATGATTCTATATATGAAGTTTTTAGAACAGGCAAATCCATACAGACAGGGAGTAGATTAGTGGTTGCCTAGGAGTAGGGAGGTGTTGGGGGAAATGGGGAGTGACTGCCAGTGGGTATGGGGTCTCCTTTGGGGGTGATGAAAATATTTTGGACCTAGACAGAGGTGATGGTTTCCCAACACTGTGAATGGACTAAATGCCACTGAATTGTATATTTTTTTAAACTATTTTTTATTTTAATAATTAATTATTTATTTGGCTGCAGCAGGTCTTTTTTGCAGCATGCGGGATCTAGTTCCCTGACCAGGGATCGAACCCGGGCCCCCTGCATTGGGAGAGCAGAGTCTTAGCCACTAGACTAGCAGGGAAGTCCCTGAATTGTACATTTTTTAAAAATTAATTTTATGTTACATGAATTTAGGAAAAAAAAAAAAAAAAGATTGACACTCCCTCAGACTGTCAATTCCTTCTGTCTCTGGGACAGAATATTAACCTTTGGTTCGTATGTTTGACAAATTCTGCTGGACAAATGTCACAGGTACCACCAGAATTCAGGAAGTACATCCACAGACGGCAGCTCCACACTGATCACCCGTGTCACGGAGGTGCCAGGAAAACAGTGGGGACTGAGGAGAGATAGTTTATGAATGAATATAATGATATCTCTTTAAGACACTGGGTGACAGCGGTGGTGGGTCGTGGAGAAGAAAGTACAGATGGGAGCAGAAAGCCAGTGCTTCCTGGAGGGCCTGGCTGAAGCCAGAGAAATGCCACCTCCTCTTTTGGGACAGTCCTGTGAGAGGTATTTCTGAATAGCATCTATGTATGCAATCTGGACCATGACTGGACAGATGGGGGTCCCTTGGAGAGCAGGAAAAGACCACTGGGAGAGGCATTAAGGAAATAAAAACAGCATCCCAGCCCAGACACGGCATGATTTATGAACCCACAGGGTTCAGTGTAAAGGAATGACAAAGTACCCAATCATGTGACAAGATGCTCAGCCTCAGTTACAGTAAGAGAAGTGCAAATTCAAACTACAAGGAGAGCCTCCCTGGTGGTCCACTGGTTAAGAGTCTGCCTTGCAATGCCGGGGACACTGGTTCGATCCCTGGTCGAGGAAGACCCCACATGCTGTGGGGCAACTGAGTCCATGCATCACAGCTACTGAGCCCACGCTCTGGAGGCCATGAGCCACGACTGCCGAAGCCTGTGTGCCCTGGAGCTCATGCTCTGCAACAAGAGAAGCCACCAAAATGAGAAGCCTCAGCAATGCAACTAGAGAGTAGCCCCTGCTCACCACAACTAGACATGCTCACACGCAGCAACGAAGACCCAGCACTGCCCAAAATAAATAAACTACAAGGAAATGGTTTGGTGGGTCATCAAAAAGTTAACTGTAGGATTAGCATTTGACTCAGCAATTCCATATATATGTGTGTGTGTGTGTGTGTGTATATATATATGTATGTATGTATATACACACACATACACACACCCCAAAAAATTGCAAGCAAGGATTCAAACAGAAACTTATACACCCATGTTCATAGCAGCATTATTCACAATAGCCAAAAGCTAGAAACATCTCAAGGGTCTATCAGTGGAAGAATGGATAAACAGAATGTGGTTTGTTTAGACAATAAAATATCATTCAGTGATAAAAGGAGTAACATTCTGACACATTCTATAACATGGATGAGCCTTGGAAACATGCTAAGTGAAACAAACCAAACATTTAAAAAGTCAAATACTATACATCACTTAGATAACAGGCAAGTTCAGAGAGACAGGAAGTTTAGAATAGAGGTTACCAGAGACTAGGGGAGAGGGAAACAGGGAGTCATTGCTTAAGAGGTACAGAGTTTCTGTTTGGAGTGAAGAAAAAGTTCAGGATATGGATTAGCAGTGATGGCTGCACAACATTCTGAATGTAAACAGGACCACTGAATTGTACACCTGAAAGTGGTTAAAATGGTAAATTTTATGTTATATATATTTTACCAAAATTAAGAAAATAATAATAAAGCTACAATAAAATACCTTTTTTCCAACTATCAGACTGGCAAAGACAAAAAATATAGTATCAGCACTTTTTTTCATGGGGAGGATGATCAATCCTAGAGGCAACCAACCCTGAATATTCATTGGAAGGACTGATGCTAAAACTGAAACTCCAATACTTTGGCACCATCTGAAATGAAGAATCAACTCTTTGGAAAAGACCCTGATGCTGGAAAAGACTGAAGGCAAAAGGAGAAAGAAGCAGCAGAGGATGAGATAGTTGGATGGCATCACTGACTCAATGGACATGACTTTGAGCAAGCTCTGGGAGATGGTAAGGGATGGGGAAGCCTGGCATGCTGGCGTGCTGCAGTCCATGGGGTCACAAAGAGTCAGACATGACTGAGCGACTGAACAACAACAAATGAACTAGTAGCATCCTTATGAAGGGAAATTCACCATTATCTAATAAAATTCCAAATGCACATACCTTGACTTAGCAATTCTGTACCTGAGTATTTAGCCTATAAGCAATCTCACATATAAAAAATGATATATGTACAAGATTATGTTTGTAGTGTGGTTTGAAATGACTATCCATGGTGGACTGAGTAAATAAAATGAGATGCATGTAGCCCAGGAGAAAATCATGCATTTATTTTAAAAGAGATGACTCCATACATCCTAATATGAATTAGCTCCAAGACATACTGTTACATGGGAAAAAACCAAGGCACTAGCATGTTGCTGTTGGCACAACGGGAAAGGACCATACATCCGTACATAATTGAGTATGCACAGCATATTTCTGAAAAGATACACAAGAAAATGATAACAGTGGCCTCAAGAGAAGACAACTGGTTTGCAGAAGTCGGTGGGTGGGGAAGGGCAGGGTGGGAGGGACTAAATTTTCACTGTATTTACTTTTAATCCTATAAAAGTAAGTATGCAAATAGTAACTATTCAGAAATGAATTTTTAAAAGAAAGTAACTGTAACCACAAGAGGAATTAGGATGATCAGGCCTGACTGCAGGAGCAGTTGGAGGAGGAAACAGTTGACCCTGTCTCCTAACCTTCTGTCCCACTCTGGCTGTATCTGAGAAAAAAATCATTAAATGGGTCCCCTGTCTTGGCTTTCTCTTCAGTGAAAGAACACAACCTGAGTTCAATGTTCTGCATAGTCCCAGTTGCTGTTACTTTACATATCCTTTTTATCATCCTTATTTCCCAGGAGTGGAAAAGCAGAGCCCCTGAAGTTTGACTGCCTGGGGTTGCAGCCTCGGTTTTCTTACCTATAAAATGGGCACTCACCCAAGTCATGAGGATTAACTGAGCTAAGAACTCAATATTCATGTTTGGTGCATGCTTAAAGTGCTCAAAAACCTCCTCTTCCAACAAAAACCTATTGAATGCCCACGACCTGCCAGGCTGTGTTCCAGAATGTTCTTCCTCCTGTGTGTGTGCTGTAGCCTTGGCATCGAGGACCTGCCTCCCCTCCACAGGCCCGTCCTCCTTCCCAGGACCACTTCTGACAGGGCTGCAGAGTTCCTGAAAAGAAAACTAGTCCGGCAGCACCTGAGAAAATTAATGGAGAATTTTTTTTTCTTGCCAACAGGAAAACAATTGCTTATCGATCGCCACTCCAGGCCAAGGACACCAAGCCATCCACTCCCGGCAAAGCTGCTTTTAATCAGTCTCCGTGACAAGCTAGTGTCTGGCCTGTGCCTTGGCCCTTGAGGCCTGGAGGAAAAAGAAGGGGGGAAAATGCACCTGCTGGGGCAGGGGCAGCAGTTGGGATGGAAGAGGGGACCTCTGTGCTGGAGGGACAGGTGTGTCCAGGTCTCAAGAAAGAGCCCCAAGGGACACAAACCTCAGTGCCTCAAAGCCACCTGGAGGCCACTCACTGGGTCTGCAGCAAGGCCTGGCAGGCAAGGCCTTGGCCATTCAGCACCACTGACCCCATAGAGTCTAAGCCAGAGTCTGATTGGTTTTAAGGTCACATATCCTCTGAGGTCACAGCCTTTAAAGGAGCTGATGAAAGGTACCAACACTCTGGGGGTGGTGGGGTGGGGATTCACACAAAAGACAATGGTTTGCGTTATAACAGCTACATTCAACTGAGCACTTCTTTACCAATTACGGTTAAGGCTCTGTCTAGGTTATCATTTAATCCTCACAGGCCCTCTGAGAGAGGGACAGCTAAGCATTTGATTTTGGGTGGCGGAGGGAAGGGCTGAGGTTTGACAAAATTCCAGAAGTCCCCTCCTTGAGCCTCCTGCCCAATCCACGGGTCCTGCCCCAGGCCCTGAAGCCTCCCTACCGCCCTTGGCTGGCAAGCCCTCTCTCCCCTCCCTCCCCTCTCACAGGTGGCTCAAACAGAGGACCAGAACCTTCCTGGAGCAGATGGACGGGGCTCCAGGCCAGGATGAAGGGAACGCTCCTTCCTCTGCCAGGAAGCCAAGTGTACGGGCCTCCAGGAAACGCGCTCCCGTTTCCTGGGGGCAGTTTCCAACCTGCCCTGCTCAGCACAGTACGTAGCCAGCGAGCGAGCCAGGGATATGCCCTGACCCATGTCACAGGGTCCTCTGCAGGCTCCCCTGAGGTCCCAGCAGACACCCCGAGACAAGAGAGGGGCCCAAAAATAGCTGTGCGGATGCTGCCAAGGCCAGAGACGACGTCCTCCCTGGGATAACAGGCTTGGCCAGCCACATCCTCTCTCACCTGAGGAAACTGAGGCCTAGGGAAGTCCAAAAGGAAATTCACTCATCCATTCCTTCCTTCAACAAGAAACTACTGGGGACTTACTATGTGCCAGATAAACAGAATAAAAGTAATTTCTGAAAAACAGGCGCACAAGTGACTCTATAAGCACAAGCTGTAGGAGAAAACCAGGATAACATCAAAGAGAACAACACAGGGACCTGGGGAGGGGGGCGGTCTGAGTGGGAGGGTCTGGGTCAAGAGAGGCCTCACTTGGGGCAGTTATATTTAAACTGAGACCAACAGGGTGAGTTGGTGCTAAGAGGGCAGCAACTTGTTCCAGGAGGAGAAAAGAGCTTCTGAGAAAGCCCTGCACCAGGAAAGAGGTGGGAGAGGGGAGGAAACAGAAAGAAGACCCCTGGAACTGAATGGGGTCGGAGGACAGTGGGCAGCTGGAGGGGCCAGAGCACAAGATTTTTGTCGGAAGCTGAGAGGAGCAGGAGGGGTGGCCCAGGCAAAGCCACAGAGGCCCCACTCGGCACCTGTTATGGGTTATGGAATTGTGTCCCCCCAAAAAGATATGCCAGAGTCCTAATGCAATATGACTTCTGTCCTTAAGAAAAGGGGGAAATCTGGACAGACCCACACCACATGGAGAACACCATGAGAATGTGAAGGTAGAGACTGGGGTCCTGCACCTACAAGTCAAGGAACGCTCAAGACTGCCAACAGCCACCAGACATCAGAAGAGAGACAAGGAACAGATTCTCCTTCATGGCCCTGGGAAGAACCAGCCCTACAACACCTCCATCTGGGACTTCAGGCCTCTGGGACTTTCAGCCTCCGGAACCTCCGGCCTCTCAGACTTCTGGCCTCCAGGACTGTGAGATAATGCATTTCTGTCGTTGAAGCTGCCCAGTTTGTGGTACTCTGTCATGGCAATCCTAGCAAACTAACACAGCTCCCCACCCAATCACACAAGCCTGCTGCCCCAGAGGCCACGATGCAGAGGGTGTCTCCCAGAACTTAAGGGGGAGACCTGGGGGGCTCGGCTGTAGCAGCTGATGCAATGCTGAGACTTGATGTCAGCTGGAATATTCCAGATTCTGGGCCTTGGCCCAACCAAGCAGTCTTTATCAGACTCAGTGACACACTCTTAAAACTGTCTCTCCTTGTATAGTCTTTAGTTTGGAGGCATTGAAACTGATCGTTTCCCCCAGAGACAAGGGTCCTTCCTTGACAGAGGACATGAGGGATGGTGCTGGGTTGTTTTTTTTTTTCTTTCTTTAATCTATAATTTATTTATTTATTTTTGGCTGCGCTGTGCAGCTTGCAGGATCTTAGTTCCCCGACCAGGGACTGAACCAGGGCCCTGGGCAGTGAAAGTGCAGAGTCCTAACCACTGGACCACCAGGGAATGTGGAAGTGCTGGCTTTGGAGTGAACAGACTCCATCCCCATCACAGTCCCTAGAGCCAAAAGTCCCTCTCGTGGGATGGCTGGCCACCCGATATATTTTGCTTGGCCTACACTATGTTTAAAACTATTTGAATGAGATGCCAATATTTCAGAGCCAGGAGATTTCAGATAAAAAATCAAAATGTCCAGTCTCTTGAAAAACTGAACACTGACAGCACTAGGCCTGAATTCTTTCCTGGCAACAACTCCCTGTAGCTTTGGACAGTAGACTCACTGGTTTGCATACCACAGTCCTCACTGCTCCCCCTTGGCTTCCCAACGCCAAGGACAGGCTGAGTGCCATGTTACCCATCCTCCTTCTATTCCACCTCTCATCACCTATCTCACCCCTACAGGCCCTACTCTGAGATGCATTGGGCCTTAGTGCTATAAAGGGCACACGTCAGTGATCACCTATTCCAATCATTTCATTTCACCAATGAGAAAAGGAAGGCTCAGACAGATTTACTGATTTGTCCAAAGTTACGCAGTAGTTCCAAGCAGGGCTAAAACTGATTGAGTTTTTCAGAAAGGGGCTAAAAATGACAGGTACAGCCTTGCAATGTCCACATATTGTGTCCAGAAGGAAGTCCAGGCTGAGCCAAAATCTCTAACAAAGAGGGATATCTAAGCCCATTCCTCTGCCTCCCTGACACTCCAACCTGTGTGAGAAGTGAGAATGTGAAGGTGTGGTGTCTTACAATGCTCGGGAAGATGTGCACGGGCACAGAGATGTCAGTGTGACTTAACTTGTGAGAGCGTTGCCTTTCCCTTTCTTGTTTATTGGACTCCAGGACCTAGAACTTTCTAGAACACTGCCAGCACTCAATAAATACTGGCGAGAGGTCACTGTTTATTTTATTCATCCCAAGACCACTCAGAAGGTCAGACGCTTTCTTTAGCTGGCCTTGAATCCATCCAAGTTCCTTTAGTATGATAACATACATGATAACAGTATGAGTCACGTCTGGAACCGATCCTTGTGTGTCAAAGGGGACTCCATGGAGCTGGCCGTGCTGTCTGGTCAGCTGGGTATCAACTGCTCTATTCAAGTGATTGTTTCAAGAGTGGATGTGTGACCCAAGTCAGTCTACTAGTCTTATTCTAGGATTTTATGGAAGTATTAAGAATGTCTCTTTCTGTGGAACACAGAGCAATGAAGATGTACTTCTAGAGTTACCTGGGGCTTGAAGAACCCTTCCTTAGAATGAAGCTGACAGAGAGAGGAGAGAGACAGAAAAGAATTAAAGATGGAGACATTGTGTGGGCACCTGGATCCAGCCCTGCCTGAAGCCCATGTATCCCTAGGAGTTCTTAATCTACATGAGCCAATAATTCCCATTTATTGCATAAGCTAGTTTGCAGTTGGTTTTCTGACATTTACAACCAAAAGTCCTAACAGACAAATGATACAGAGTTGATTGACAGAAAAGCTTCTCCACTAAGCTCCCTGACAGATGATCAGTTCCCTACACTTTAAGGCTCCCAACCAGGCCAAACTGCCAAGCAGCTGAAACCCCTGACAGCCTTCACATTGACAGTTTGGCAGACATCAACATTTTCAAATTGCTTTAAAAAATTTTTTTTAATTTTAACAGGGGGGAAAAAAAATCAAAAACAGGGAAGGAAAGGGCTTATCAACAGGATGGAATGAAGGGAAGAAACTGACTAGTATTTTTAACACAAGAATCAACAGGTTGAGAAAGTAGCATTGACATATAACAGAGGGAGCTATATAACAGAGGGAACTCAGCCTGCCACTCTGTGATGACCTAGAGGCGTGGGAAGTGGGGAGAGGAGGGAGACTCAAGAGGGAGGGGATATATACAGAATTACGGCTCATTCACGTTGTTGTAGACAGATACCAACACAACATTGTAAAGCAATTTTCTTCCAATTAAAATATTTTTTTTAATGACATCACTATAGCAGCAACCATAGTAGTTGTAGATGCAATAACAGTGATAACTAGTCTATAGTGCTGGCCGAGTGGCAGGCGCTACACCATGATACACCATGCATGTATCATCTCGTTTAACCATCACAACAACCTTATGAGTTAGGTACTATTATCATGCTTACCTCACCGATAAGGAAAACTGAAACACAGAATCTGAGTGTCCTGTACCAAATCACACAGTGAATTGGGAAAGTACAGGTGTGAAATCAAAGGCTCCCAGAGAGAGGGGGTAGCATTTGTGATCAAGGGCACAGTTCTTCTCCTTAGCTGGTAACCTTGAGGATAACAATGTCGACCTCACCTACCACCACACAGGTCCCTGCACACAGCAAGTGCTCCCTAAATAGAAGTTGTTGCCAAGAAAGCACTTCAGTGGCTATCAAGTTCAAGCCCCCTTAATTTATATTAAAATAATTTTTTTCTAATCACACTATGCTAACTTAACTCTTTCCATCTTCCCTTCTAATTCTTATCCATATGCATCACTTTTTACAAAATTAAAAGCAGAGTGTGCCTATAACTTCGCATCCTTGCTTATCTGTGTCAAGAATTTTGCACACGCTCTCACAGCTTTCATAATCAACACACTAGGGCTACAAAAGTAGTGGTTGAGACCAGGGAGATGAGATGACCTCTCCTAGGCAGCCCAGCAGGTCCAGGCTAGGCCAGGGTATGACCCCTGACCCCTGCAGTGTCCCCTTCTGCCCTGGATGCTGGCGGAGTAAGAACCTCCACTGTCTTAAGAGTTTCTAGACAACTACTGTTAGGTCAATAAGGAAGTATCACAGAAAGAGAGAGCATCCCCCATCTCTTGCCAGGTACCTAAGGCCAGGTGTGTGCAGATGGTCCTTGCCTTGAAGAGCATGAATGAATGGGTGAGTGTGGGTGTGGATGTTGAGGGTATTTAGAAAGGTGAGGTCCATCTTACTTCCTCTTACTTCCTCTTCTCCCACTGAATCCCTCCCAGTCTTTCACTGAACCTAAGGAAGAAGTGCAGCAGTTCATGGGGTCCCAAAGAGTTGGACATGACTAACCGACAACAAGGAAGAAGTGGGAAACAATTGAAATTTCAATTTGTAATGAAAAGAAAAAGACTTGACTCCACCATTCTGCAGCTTGACAAATCAGAGGGAGGGGGCCGACTGGGAATCTACAGGCATCCAGGCCTCGCCCACCCACAGCCCTTCTCCCTTCCTCTTCCCTGCTGTTTGGAGGTGATGCTAAATCTAGCTTCCTCCCTTCCCAGCTTCCAGCACAAAGCAGCCCCAGCCAGGGGCAAAGAAGGGTTGGAAGCTGGCTCTGGGGGTCCAATCTTGTCCCCCACCCTTGAACCCAGAGGGCAGTAGAATTGTCTGGAAAAAATCTAAATACGATCTCTGCCAGAGGCCTTAATGGCAAAATCCCTAAGCGGCTTTAAAAACTCACAAGGGAGGTGTCCTTTCCTCCACACCCTGCCCCCCCACCAAACCACTGGTTCCCCATTTAAACTTCTCCAACAGAGGCTTATCTCAGGCACTTCCCACTGTGTGCCTTCCCCACCCCCCCTCCCACTCACTTCCCACCCCATGCCCAAGCAGCAGGGGCAGAGGGGCAAGATCTCGGCCTCCCTCCCCAATTCCTTGGGGGACTATCAATGTCTCCTCTCCAGGTTGGAATTAGCATTTTTATCTCTGCAACCGCCATCCCTCAACTATTTACAGAAGCCAACAGGGATAAAAAGGGACAACATAAAAATAGTTGCTCAGCAGCTTTCTGGGGGTGAGGAGGGTAGGGGCACAACAGATCTTCCCATTTTCTTTCTTCCGTGCTTTTCAAAACGGAAAAATGCTAGAATTGTTCATCTTTTCCAAACCGATCCTCAACAGTTCCAGACTGCTCACTCAGGCACTCCTTAGGGACAAGGATCAAGTCCCAGCGTTCCTTGGTTCCCAGGACGGAGCTTGTCACCAGCCCCTCCCAAAAGTGTGGGTTCAGTGAAAGATCACCAGCACCCTGCTCTGCCCCATTTCTGCCCCGGGCCTCCTTCCAGCCTTCCAAAACCATAAGCCAGTCAACAATGCAATTTTTTTTTCCTCTATCCACTTTTTTTTCCCCTCTATCCTTAAAATGTTTCATAATTGAGGAGGAAAATTCAGCAGCAACACTACACACATGACTGAAACTGAAAACACTGGCAGCTAAAATAATTCCTTCCCCGTTTTGGTCACTAGCATTCCGCAGCAGGGAATGCCAGAGGTCTTTCCTGTGAAGTCAAACAGCGCTCCTTTTAAATATGCCCTTCTTTTTGGTTTTATCAAGGAAGGGATCCAATCAGGGAAGGAAGAAAAAGTAACCATTCAAAATCTTTTTTTTTTTTTTTTTGAGAGCACAACCATTTGGAAATCATTTCCACACCATAATCTCCTGGGGAAGGTGGATTCCACTCCATGAGAACATGGGCAGCATTTGGCAGCATAAGGAGGCCAAGGGAGACACTAGTGCTCAGGATGAGAAGGTATGTCAGGAAACTATACAGATCTCAGGGGACTTCGGCCTTGATTTTCTCATCTGTAAAATGGAGCTGCAGCAACCTACCTAGAGGGTAGCTGTAGAGTCAATCTTCTAGAAAAGTGCCCAGCATACAACACGGCCCATAAGCAATGTTCTCTCTAAAAAGACTACGTTCTCCCTTCTTTGCACTCCACTTTTCCCAGCCATCATATAGGAGGGGTTGAGGAGCTGGAATTCTCTGGGTTTCCTTCCAGCTCACTGATCATACCACTCCATTTCCATGTTCTTGGTGGGCTTTCCTGGCAAAGCCATCAGGACCTGAGCTGACTCCATGCCTGGCCACAGGGTGCCAGCACCATCTGTCTGGTGAGGCTTTCTCTACTTTGTGGATTTCCTTACCTGGAAAACAATCTCACAATATGTATACCAATAAAATCACACAGGAACCTGCATTTAACACATCATGACTGAACTGAATGAAACTCAATAAAATCCAGGCTCTCCCTGAAAATCACACTGTGAGCTGACCTGGGAAGTGATGGGCTTAAACTGAAGCTAGGAGGGTGAAGTAAGAGAGTTTTGAAAAGTAAGGGAGTTTCCTTGTTCCAGGAAGCTGGTCTCCAGTTGATTTTGGAGAACCTTTCTTCCATCACTTTCTCCCTGCAAATAGAGTGACAAAGTAATGTCTTGTACCCAGAAGTTTATTAGTTGGGGGCTGCGGAGGCAAATGAAAGTACAAAGAAGTTTAAGAAGCTAAAGAAAGTACAAAGGCTTTAAGAAGCTCTTATGGGGCTTCCCTGGTGGTCCAGTGGATGGGAATCCACCTACCAATGATCCAGAAAGACTCTACATGCCACAGGGCAACTAAGCCACAACTACTGAGCGGGAGCTCTTGAGCCCATGCTCCACAATAAGAGAAGCCACCGCAGTGAGAAGCCCACACACCCCAACTAGAGAGTAGCCCCTGCTCACGGCAACGAGAGAAAGCCCAAGTGCAGCAATGAGGACCCAGCACAGCCAAAAATAAGTAAATTAATTAATTAAAATTTAAAAAAGAAGAAGCTCTTATGGCAGAAACAATACAAGTGTCAGTCAACAGATGAATGGATAAACAAAATATGGTGTATCCATACACAGATTATTCAGTCATAGAAAGAAAGCACTGATATATTCTACAACAAGGGTCAACCTTGAAAATATTATGTTCAATGAAAGCCAGACACAATAGGTCCTATATTCTTAACAGGTCAGTATATAACAAGCACAGCCTGAAGGAAGAAAAGTCAGTTCCAAAAGGGAAATGGCGATTTCCTCAACTTTCCAGTTAAGAAGGCACAGAAGTGAGGCCAAAGGCCACTGCAGCTCCATGGAGCCAGTGAAGCCCACATCTAGGTTATCTGGCCCGGTCCAAAGGGGAGGAGCTACCGGGAAAGCAAAACATCTGTGCAAAATAGCAAAACAAGGCCCTCTGACCCAAAGGAAAATCTGAAATAGCATTTGCCCGAAATCCCCGGCATCAGGAAATGAGAACCATATGCTTCCCACAACCACCATGATCCTGAACGAGCTACTCAGCCTCTCCAAGCCCATCCATGAAATGGGTTCATGATGCGGTCAGGGCGATTCTGTGGCCCACGTTAAAATCTCAGCCGAAAAGCCTTGAAAACAGGCTTGGCCTGCCCCACCCGCCCATCCCTTCCTCCTGAGAGAGGCGCTTCCCCACCAACCAGCCCATCTGGGATGCAGTTCTCAAGAAGGGGATTCCAGGTTACTCCAGAAAGTTTCCTCTGCTAGGTCATCCCATCCTACTCCCCTCCCCTCCTCCTAGCCAATCTCCACTTTTCAGCCCATCCTTCAAAGTTCAGCACAAATGACACCTCCTTCAGGAAGCCTCCAGTATTCACACCAGTCAGAAGGGATTTCTCCAGAACCCCCACTGCCCTCTGTTTCCTCATTCCCACAGCACTTATTCCTCCTGGTATTTCTCAGCAGGAGCACTCTTAGCCATTTAGGGCAGGGCAATTCTTCACGCCTGCTGTGAATCTGGCCTGCCTGCAGGATATTTGGCACCCCCAGCTTCTGCCTACCAGAAGTCAGAAGTGCTCAGCTTCATTTTGACAACCAAAAGTCACCCCCACACTTCTCCAAATGCTCACCAGGAAGGTGGAAACAGCCCTGATGAGAACTACTGCATAGTTATTAGTGAATATACTTGTCTACCAGCCCACTAACAACTTGAAAACAAACACAAGCCCAAGTCAATCAGCATCACTACCGTGGCACCTCAGGCTGTTTTAGCAAACATTTCTGGGCTCCTCAAGAAGCCTAGGGCAGCCTTGCAAAGGCCTCTGTTCTAGAACAGGTGGTCAAGAGTTGGCTGTGTGACCCTGGGCAAGTTACTTAGCCTCCCTGAGCCCTTCTATAAAATGGGCTAACTCCTAGCAAAGTGCAGGATTGTTTTTAGCCTCAGTTTCCTCATCTCTACTACAATGGAGATAAAAATCCCCACCTTACAAGATTTGGGTAGGCAATAAATGGGATAATGCCTGCAACACACAGTATAGTATTTAACACACGCTCTCAGTCAGTCAGTCATGTCTGTCTCTTTGTGACCCCATGGACTGTAGCCCATGGAATTTTCCAGGCAAGAATACTGGAGCGGGTTGCCATTTCCTCCTCCAGGGGATCCTCCCAACTCAGGGATCAAACCTGCTTTGGCAGGCAGATTATTTACTACTGAGCCATCTGCGGAGCCCATCTAACACATAGTAAGAACTCCATAAATGCTGGTTATGAACATTATTATTATTATCCAAGTTAGGGGCCCATCAAATGATGGGCATTACTTTTTATCACAAAAATAGTCTGTGCGCTCTCCCTACAAAAGGCTGTTCTCTATAGATGAAGGGTTTAGGACCCGCGGTCCGGAAAGGAGTTCTAGGACCCACCACGAAGCTGCACTTTGCATAGCATGCACAGTTTGTTCTCAAGCTGAATGTTTTTGTGAGGCACTTTGGGGTTGGAGGGGGGTGCGGGGGGCGGGTGTAACTCCCGCAAAGCCCTCCCAGTGTTGCTGCCCCGGCCTCTCCCTAGGAACAAGGGGGTCTATGGGGCCGCAGCTATCTACTTCTCTCTCCCTTGGGGGAGAGCCACGGGAGGGGGGTGGCAAATGACAGCAAAGCTCTAACGCACAGAAGTTTCTATCTCTAGGACTGTGGGAACTTCCTGACTGAGGAAGGTAAAAGTTGCCCCTAAGGAGGAGGGCACTGCATGACCCACCCCGGGCCAGCGTGCCCCTCTTACTGCGGGCACCGAGATCCCCGGCCCTGCAAGCAGCATCCCTCTGCCCCAACCTTAGCAAGGAGATAGGAGGGGCTTCGGCGCCACCTCTTCAGCGCCAAGTGAGAGCAGCAGGGCCGCTGGCAGAGCTGTGAAAACACCCCGCTTCCCAAACTGGGCAGTGCAGGGGGTGGGGAAGCCAGGAAAAGCGCAAGGCTGGAACCGGGGGCGGGCGGGGGAGCGGGCAGCCCAGGCACCGAGGCCAAAGCTGAGCGGGGACCGGACCCAACATCTCCGCGTCCGCAAGAGTCAGGTGGAGGGTACCGGCGAAGGCACCTCCCCTTGTTCACAGTATGCAGCGGCCCCGAGGTGAATTTAGGTCAAAAAAGACCAAGCCTGTGAGGTTCCGGCTGAGAGAAGGGGGCGGGGGCAGAGAGGGCCGACAGAGGAGAGGCTGAGGGGCCCCCGGTCCCACAACAGCCGGTCCAGGGTCCTGCCGCCAGGTGTCCAACCCACCACGGCGCCGGTGTGCACCCCCCCGAGACAAGAGGGGAGCGGGGATGGGCCGCTCAAAGTCTGTCAGCCCTCAGCTCGCCTGCGCGCCCCGGCTTTCGCCACCTGTCAAACGCGAGGGGGTGGGCCTAGGCCGCCTCCGAGATCCCGAACTGCCCCGACCGCCGGTGACAACGGTTCCAAACTCCGGGACCGCCCCTGCCACCCCGGGCCGGGCGCGGCCCAGCCGAGGCGGCCACCTCCAGGCCCCCTGCGCCCCGAAGACGCGGGGGAAGGGGCGCCGGGGGCCGCGTCCCCACGTGGCGGGGCGTGGGGCGGCGCACGTGGGGTCCCCTCGGCGTCGGGAACCCGGGGTCGGCCTCAGGGCTTTGTCTGCAATCCCGGCCGTGGTCCCGCACCCTGAGGGGGCGAGGGCGCCCGCCGGGGCTGCGGCGGCCGCGTCCCCCGCCAGCGGCCCAGCTCCCGCCAGCTCACCTGGGCTCCACGCCGCCGCCGCCGCCTCCTCCCGCGCTCTGCGTCCCCCGCTCGGCTCCGCTCGGCTCGGCGCGGCCGCGCGCTCCTCTCCGCGGCCCCGACGGGCGCGCGGGGGGCGGGAAGGGAGGAGCCGGCGGGTCCCGGCTCGGGCGCGACGCGGCCGCGGGCTGCGCGGAGATTGGCTGCGGCCTCTGGAAACCCCGGCTCGGAGCCACCCGCGCCCGCCGCGCGCCCCCGAGGGCTCGGCCGCGCGCCGAGGAGAGGAGGGCGGCGGGAGCCTGAGGAGACGAAAGTAGCGGCGAGGCTGAGGGCAGGGAGAAGATAAGGGAGGAGGCGGAGGAGAGGGAGGTGAGGCAGGGCCTGGAGCGGGGTCGGGAGAGGTTGCGGACCCGCGAGGAGGGAAGAGACCTGCCGGGGAGCGGGAGCGCGGGAGGCGGCGCTGCAACTTTGCCTCCGCCCGCGGCGTCACCTGCCAGGCTTCTCCCCGCCGCTGCCGCGGCACTTCGCGCAGGCCGGACGTGCCGGCTGCGCTCGCTTCATTTAGTCAAACGCGGGGACTGCGGGGCGGTGGCTGAGCCTCGGAAACTTCCCCAAGCCTGCGAGTCACCCGCGGCCCCGCCTCGAGGCTCCGCTCACGTGCCCGGCTGCTACCCCTGCCCCAGGCGCCCGGCGGTGGATGCGGCCTGGATTTCGGGTCACCACTCGTTCGGGGGACCCCCCTTCCGCCCCCGCCTCCCCAGAGACCGCTGCTCGGGGCCCGCCCTAAAGACTGGGGACTGTGTTCCTTTCCCACCGCCACTCCACCTGGATGTACCGAACTACAGGAAAACCAATGAAGTTCTGGCTTTCCCAAAGACTACTTGAGATGCTTTTTGTGACATACATCATATTCTTCCCAAACATTTTACCCCTTTGGCGCCTGACTTCGCTGGAACCCTTGGAGAGTGTTTAGTCTCCCAGCTGGGTGACAGCGCTCCGGGGAGGGGCTTAAGACCTCACAAGGGCTGCCTGACGCCGCCTGTCCTTGGATGGTTGCAAAACTCAGTCCTGACTCAAGGTCCAAATTAAAGGTTCGATGTCCCTTTCAATTTAGTTCCTCTGGCATTTTCACGCAGCAGAAGCGCTCACAAGCAATTCAGAGCGTTCCACTAAAATGACCGCCCGTTCTGGTGTTATTCAACATGCCAGCGTTCGTCGGTAAGAATAAAAACCTGGGAACATTGTGAAGTAATTAGCCTCCAACTAATAAAAAAATTAAAAAAAAAAAAAAAAAAACCTGGGAACAACTGTCCTAAATGTTTATCGGGAGAATGGATCAATGAAACGTGTTATAGCCACTTGATGGGATATGATGCAATAGTTCAACTGAATGCCTCATATCTATTTGTACAGACAGGGGGAGAGCTCAGAACAAAATGCTGAGTAAAAGAGCAGGTTGCAGGACAGAGTCTTTGTTGTTCACAGACACATTCCCTACATACAAGTGGTTTTTTCTTTGTTTTATTTTTTCATACAAGTGTTTTAAAAGGCAAAGAGGAGGGGACATATGTATACCCGTGGCCGATTCATGTTGATATATGGCAAAAACCCTCACAATTTTCTAAAGTAATTATCCTCCAATTAAATTAATGAATAAAAGCAAAAAAAAAAAAAAAGGCAAAGGGGATGCTTGCAAATGAGTTTGCCACTAAGATAAGGAGGCAAGGATAGAAAATAGACATGGAAAGCATAAAGAATGTTGTAAAGTGTCATGTGAAAGTGAAAGTCACTCAGTCCTGTCTGACTTTGCCACCCAGGCCAGAATACTGGAGTGGGTGGCTATTCCCTTCTCCAGGGGATCTTTCCAACCCAGGGTTCCAACCCAGGTCTTCCGCATTGCAGGCCGATTCTTTACCAGCTGAGTCACCAGAGAAGCCCAAGAATACTGGAGTGGGTAGCCTATCATTTCTCCAGGGGATCTTCCCAACCCAGGGATCAAACCCAGGTCTCCTGCATTGCAGGCGGATTCTTTACCAGTTGAGCTACCAGGGAAGCCCTTGTAAGATGTCATGCCTTTTACTTACAAATGAATTTGAAGCATATGGCAAAATTAATTAATAGTCAATTCTGAATGGCAGATGCATGGTTCTATATTTTTCTATTGTCTCAAAAAAATATATTTCTTGGGGTTTATGGGGAGCATTCTGAACATGTCTGACTCTATGGCAGGGGTCAGCAAACTTTTTCTGTAAAGGACCATGTAATAAATATTTTAGGCTTTGCAGGCTCTATGGTCTCTTTTGTAACTATTCAACTCTAACATTCTGGCCGCCATAGACAAAAATAAGTGAATGGGCATGGCTGTGTTTGAATAAAACTTTATTTATGAACACTGAAAGTTGAATTTCATTTAATTCTCAATGTCACAAAATATTATTGTTTTGATTTTTCTTCAACTATTTAAAAATGTATAAACCATTGTTAGCTAGAGGGGCATATAAAAATAGGTGGCATGGCAGATTCAGCCCCTGGGCAATAGTCTAGCAACTCCTGCTTTGAAGAAACCAAAATAAATATTGATCTTTCCCTGTTGCTTGTTAAAATATGCAATTCTGTGTTTACATTGTGTTACTCAAGTGTCTGTATTTTAGTAAAACACTTGAGCTAATACAGGCAAACACAGATATATCTGTGTGCATGGTAGTCGCTCAGTCGTGTCTGACTCTTTGCAACCCCATGGTTGCAACTCAACTCAATGCAACCCCATGGACTGTAGCCCACCAGGCTCCTTGGTCCATGGAAATTCTCCAGGCAAGAATGCTGGAGTGGGTTGCCATGCCCTCCTCCAGGGAATCTTCCCAACCCAGGCATCGAACCCAGTTCTCCCACATTGCAGGCGGATTCTTTACTGTTGAGCCACCAGGGACAGCTATGTAAAGTAAGAAGCTAGTTATGTGAGAAACATGTCCATTCAAATCTAAATTCAAACCAAAGACCCACTTCTGTCTGGAAGAATTTCCTGAAATACTATGACCCACACCCTCCTTGACTTCTCCCCTTTCTTAGCTCCTACAGCAAGGACTGGCCCACTTACTTGCTGCTCAGCAACTGTGTCTTCTTTTTCTTTTATATGTTTATTTAGTTATTTGGCTGCACCAGGTCTGATTTGCGGCACTTGGCATCTTTAGTTGTGGCATGTGAGATCTAGTTCCCTGACCAGGCATTGAACTCAGGCCCCCTGCATTAGGAACACAGAGTCTTAGCCACTGAACCACCAGGGAAGTTCCCACTGTGTCTTCTTTAGTCTTTACTTTTCACTTCTGCCTTCTGACTTGCCAATAGAGCGATACATTCCTGGAGTACAGGTAGATACCACAATGAAACATTTGCTTACTGTGAACATTGTGGTTGAAAGCAATGACTTTGGAGTCAGTCAGACCTAGCTGAAATCAAAGCTTCGCTAGTTACCAGCTCTCTGATGCAAAGAACTGACTCATTTGAAAAGACCCTGATGCTGGGAAAAATTGAAGGCCGGAGGAGAAGGGGACAACAGAGGATGAGATGGTTGGATGGCATCACCGACTCAATGGACATGAGTTTGAGTAAACTCCGGGATTTGGTGATGGACAGGGAGGCCTGGCGTGCTGCAGTCCATGGGGTCACAAAGAGTCAGACATGACTGAGTGACTGAACTGAACTGAGCCTTGGATGAGTGACCTTGGGTTCATCAGCTGTCAAATGGGGATAATAAACCTAACTCAGAGGCTTGGCTTGAGGTTTAGATACAATATTGTGTGTAGGGTACATTGATAGATAAATGGATAAAGATGTATAATATTTAAACACAACAGAATATTACTTAACCATAAAATGAATGAAATCTTGCCATTTGCAACAATGTAGCTGGAAGATACGAGGAGGGTGTTATGTTAAGCGAAATAAGTCAGAAGGTGAAAGACACTATATGATTTCACTCATATACGAAATCTAAAAAACAGGAAAACAAATAAAACAAAGCGAAACTCATAGACACAGAGAACACATTGGTGGTTACCCAAGGGGAAGAGGGTTGGGGATGGGCGAAATGAGTAAAAGGAATCACATGTAAGCTGATGGCTAGACTTTTGGTGATTATTACTGTGGAATGCACACAGACGTCACATCATAATGTTGTACACCTGAAACATAATGTTACATAACTATTTTACCTCAGAAATAAAAGATAATAACTCAGTGCCTGGCACTAAAGTGCTCAAAGGTACTATTAGTATACTTAGCACAGAGCTAAAAACCCCATCAGTTAGGTACAATGCTTATTAAAGTGAATTAGAACAGAGCTGAGCAAACACAATTGCCTTTCACTAACATTCAGCCGCTCTTTTTTTTTTTTTTTTTTGAGTTCACGTTTGTTTATTGTTGTAACATTTTGTTTTGAACATCAAACACTGCACCAAAATATGAGCCATTTATCTTCAGACAGTTATCTTTGCCATAAAGTAATGATGTTGACAATTTCTGACAACTCAAGAAACATATTAGTGGCACTGCTGTGTCTAATAATCAAATGTCATCATAGACCGAATGTAATGATTAAAATAAAAGAGCAACATTTCCCCTTCCTCTTCCTTTTCTTACCTTTAAAACAAACCCAAAAAAGTAGTTTTCACCTGGAAAGAGCACTTACTTTAAACCAAAACTCAATTTTTCACCTGTTTCATTATACCCAGCATTCTCTAAAGCGGAAAAACAAGGCTTCCCAGAGTTAACTATTGACGATACTTGAAAAGATGACAAAATCCCCTGGGAGAGTCTGTTTTCACCAACCTGCAAACAACTCAAGTCTGCTCTTGGCCTGTTCCTTTGGGTCTGGCCGGCACCTCTGAGGACACACTCCATCTGCAGGGCCATGTGCAGTCGGGGGTACGAACACTTCTGGCTCCGGTGGGTGGCTATCACTCCTGGATTGTCAGCAGCTTTTATCTCACATCATGCTAGGAAGTTTTTTCCTTTTTCCAGCTGAAAACTAGGTGATGTCTTACAGCACAGCAGATGTGGTCCTCACATGCAGGGCCGAGCCTGCCTGCTCTGGGCCCTTGAGCATGCTTCCTGAGCCCCGCAGAGACACAGATGTGGACACCACAGCCGCATGAGCTTCTGCGCAGACACCAAGGCAGGTGTACAGTTGGATGGATACAGTCGGGAGGGACGGAAAGAGGGAAGGGGCCACGGCCATTCCACTGGCGGAGAGAGTGACCCAGAGGCGGCTCCTTGAGATGTCGCCCGCCCCCGAGGGCAGCGAGCGGCCACTGCTCCTCCTCAGCTCTCCTCCTGAGGTCTGTGTACAAACACACTGAGGGCATCTCTCTTTCACAGAAAGAACAAATGTCATTTGTACCAAATGGCAATGGATTTTCATCACAAACAATACTTTTGTGACACTCAAGCGATCGTCGTCATCTACGTTCAGCAAGAGGGGCTCCTTTAAATGAGGAGGAACACTCAGGTTGATCAGCTTGTGTACCCAGCGGACCGGTGACACCCGCCGATCAATGTGCAGGGACAGGATGACATACTCTAGCACTGAAGGACACTGGGCGGAGGGGTCGGCCGCCCCAGTGCAGGTTCCCAGTCGTGACCCTCTAAGATGCCCCCATCCCGAGAGGAGAGCTCATCAAGGAGAAGCTGTCTCATGAGAGACTCTTTAAAGGACAACCAATGAAGGATGACAGGAAGGTATGTGTCAAGCTTTTCCGTACCGCACACAAGCCTATGCGGCTCCAGGGAAGGGCCTGCACCCAGCACAAGGCCAGGCCGTCCCCAGCAGCCATGAGATGAAGGAATCACGGGCGACTAGGATGTCACTAACGGGGCAGAACCTCACACAATGAACACAACCCAGCTTCCTGACCTGCTGTCCGTGAATAGGTCTTTAAATGATGCATCCTTGAACCGTTTGCGGTGGGAAGGTTTGCCCTGGGGGAAGCATGTCTGGTTTCTCTGGGAACACGGCTTCCGGGCTCTGCCTCCAACATGGCTCAATGGAGTCCGGGACCTTCAACCCTCCACTCTGGAGAGCAGCCACCCCCACTTCTCCAGCTCGACATGAACAGTACCGTGGTGGAGCAAACTGAAAAGAGGAGTGCCCCCAAAACTAGCAGGGAAAGCAAGAGGCGGACCCGAAACCACGGTGGGGGTAGGGGTGAGCACCGCTCTGCAGTATTTCACTATCACCCCCCTCTCCCCCGACTCTGGAACCTGCTCACTGCTTTCTCACCCAACACGGGGCTGCATGAGGTCACCACTGGTCCCAAGGGCCTCCTCTCTAACAGTTCTCTTGATTTTAAGCCCGAGGGGGCTGTCCGCACCAGCTCATCTCTGCAGGCTCGTGCTCACAGCCCTGGAGGGGCGTGTGGATGGGACCCTTCCTGAGTGGCTTGCTCAGTTGCAGGCAGGGGGAGGGGCAACAGACCCCTTCCCGGGGCCTGGCACAAGCACACGTCTGCATCTCTAGGCCTCCCTGAGAACTGAGCTTCCCTGCTGGCTAACCGACTCCTGCTGCCAGGACCACTCTCACGACATCACACATCCTGCAAGACCCGTGCCTTCCGGTGGGTCCAAGACACAACAGTTCAAGTCCCTGCCAAGGAACGGTCAGGGTGAGGAGGCGATGGTCCTTCCTTCCCCTGAAGCCCCAGGCACCAGAGCCAGCATCCTTCTTCCGTGGAGTAGGAGATGGAGGGAGGAGCCCGTGGGAGAAGTGAGCAGGCGGTTCAGACATCATCAATAACTGGACCCTGATTCCCTACAAGCAAGCCCTCCTCTCAGAGAGAGAAACACTCTCAACTGCCCAGTGGAAATTAGAACACTTTACTTTGTGCAACGTTTGGTCCACTCTTAGCTTCTCTTTTCTTCTTCTTAAATTATGCAATTAAAGGAGCACCCTGCACGCAACTCGACACAGAGCATGTGGGAGGCCAGGCCGGTGACTAGAGCCCGGGCCTCGGGCCTGAGCCCCTCGCTGTGCCAGCTGTCGGCACCACACGGCAGCCCTGGGTCCGGGAGGGCACAGCGGGGCGTGTCTGGCCCCGGCAGCTCCCCAGCCCATTCCTGCCGGCGCCCGGCGGGCAGCGCGCCGTCCCACACCTGTGGCCGGGAGGGTCCCCGCATCCTCTGTCCAGCAGAAGGCCGGTCGCCTCCCCTGCTGTGGGGGCCGCGATCCAGCCCCCCGCCAGGGGTGCCGCCTCAGACGAGGTCCTCCAGGTCCACCTCAGGGATCGGCTCTCGCCAGTAGCAGAAGGAGCTGAACTCCGGCATGGGAAGGCGGAATTCTGTTCCTTGTTGAGAAGCGGGAACACGTGTTCCACTAGCTCGCTCAGCCTGTGGTACGAGGACTTGTTTCCTTTGGTCCTTTCTTGTATCAGCTTGCCCTTGGGGTTCACGGTGAAGATCCTGCAGTCTGGGACACCCACTTGTCTGTAAGCATAGACGTCATTTGGGTGGTTCCCAAAGGCAGCGGAGAAGGGCTGCTGAGCTGGGGCAAAGAGATTCTTGATGTCAGTCAGACACTCAATCTTGAACTTCTCCGGCTTCTTTTCTATTACTTCCCTGTGGAAGGCAGAAAACAGGCTGCTGGGCGACAGCATGAGGGGGCCGCGGGGCAGGATGGTGCCCTTGTCGTTGACCCAGTGCAGGTAGCCGCGGGTCATGTTGGCCATGCCGATGGCGCGGGCCGAGCAGTACAGGAACTTGTAGCCATTCTCGTTGATGGAATGGTAGAGCTTCGCGATACCCTGGTGCGTCCAGTCTTTGCCCAGCTGCGGAAGAATCTGTCCCAGAGCGTCAGCCTTGGTTATCGTCCCGTCAATGTCGGAAATGATGACCTTGTCGTTCCAGTTCCACAGGTAAATGGTCCCGGCACAGCAGCAGGTGCCCTGATACTGGGTTGTGATACTAAACACGACATCATTTGGGCCATCTTGGAGGTTCAGTTTCGCGATCTGGTCTGAGGACAGATGAAGAGACTTCTTATAAGAGGTTGTGCCACTATGGCTTGGGGGTTCTGTGGGGGCGGAGTCCACCTTGATGGACTCTCCCAGTTCCTGGGACCCTTCCTCACTCGATGAGTCGTCCTCGGCCGACCTGCCGCTGGCTAGCTTTTTCGCGCTTGATGGCCAGTCACTGGGCGGTGGGACCTCCACTTTCCCTTCCTTGGCCTCTGGCAGCTGCTTGGTTATGCTCTCCCTCTTACGCCAGAACCACCAGCGGCCAGATTTCTTTGGCATCTTATGTTTGACCCAGGACTCGACTGTGGCCTTGGGCAGGCTCTTCTGGAAGACCTGAAGGCTGAGGACCATGGGGGCCGCCAACACCCAGCTGTAGTAACGGTTATATATCCGTATCACAAGGTTGGGATTGTCTATGAGTCCAGGGTTTTCTGTGAATTCATGGTACTTAATGATGTGCTCCATAAATTTCTCTTTGGAGATCTCTCCGTTCTCGCTGAGGCCGCCGCAGAGCGACAGGGTGACGTCGGGCAGGTCCATGGCGGAGTCCGAGAGGCACTCGGTGCCGCTGTCGCCGCCGCGCTGCCCACCGACTGGGGGGACTGGGAGCCGGACAGCGTGTCGGACTCGGGCCACTGCCGGGAGCCAGGCTCCGACTCGCTTTTGGGGAAATAGAGAGCTGCAACCTCAGGTTCCAGCGCCTTCAGGTCGTCCAGGTAAATATCATCAGGCCCCTGGTGTTGGCTTCTCTTGTGGACACCTCTCTTCTTGGAGGGTGAGTCGATCTTAGCAGCTGGTCGAGCTTCCGAGGGCGCCTCCTCGAAGGGGGGTGAGGGAGGCAGGCGCGGGGGCATCCAACCCCGCGGGGGGCTCCCGAGGGCTGGCTGCCGAGGCTACCCCGCCATGCTGCTTCCCTGGGGCTCGCGGCTTGGGCTTCACGATGGTGCAGACCGTCTCCCCCATGGAAGCATCCTTCTCGACCTCACTCAGGAGGCTGTCCTCGCTGGGGATCACCCGGAAGTGGGTGTTTTCTGACGGCGTGATCATCGCTGTCCTGGGGTGATACTCAGACCGCTCCCGTTTGCTGACCTTGGTGGACTCCGGGAACCCGCCCCAGGTCCACTCCATGTGGGTCTCGGATCTGAGCAGGCTCCCGGCGGGCTTCACTTCCAGCTCTGAGTCACTCTTAGGACAGGCCACTGGGGGGTACGGGTTGTCTAAAGGGGACCAGTCTCCATCAGACAAGGGGTAGTGGTCTCCGAAATGGAAGAGCAGGGGCTCTTTATGTTCTTCTTCCTTTAAGGAAGCATTTGAAGATCTTGCCGACTGGGCCCCCTTGTCATCGTCGGAGCTCAGGTCCACACCCATGGTGTCCTCGGCAGGGGGCGACACGGCCTGCTCCTCCTTCTTAATGTCCTGTTTGCATTTCTTCCTTCTTCGTTTTTTCTTTTTCACAGAACTGGGGGTGAAGACTGTCTCTGCTTCCAGGATGTGGGCAACATCCGAACTCTGAGGAGGTCTTTCATTTCCACCTGGTTTCACCAAATGGCTGTCAATGTCTGTAAAGAACTGATCTTCAGTAGGGATTGGTGAGGTGGCCAGGTAAGCAGGGAGCTTCTTATACTCCTCTTCTGTTTCCTCGACAAAGAAAGCTTCCCCGTTGTCGCCCAACTTCATGTGGAGATCCACAGCGTCGCCATTGATCTCTATGTCAATCACCTTCTCCTTGGACCTCAGGACACCCAGCTTCCCGAAGCGCACGTGGAAGGGTGAGCACTGGTAGGAGCCATCCTGCTGTCGCACAACCACCACGTCTATGCAACCGGACAGCGTGGCCTGGTTGATGCCCTTGTAGAGCTCCTTCACTGTGACGATCACCTGTCCCGCCAGCTGCCCCACATAATTCATGGTTTGAGACTGCGGGGACTCCGCTCCCGGCCCGCGCCGGCGCCCGGAGGGCAGGCGGCGGCCGGACGGCTTCGGCGAGGACCCGCCGGGCTGGGCGCGCTCGCGGGCGGCCGAGGGGGCGGGGCCGGCCAGGGGCGCGCGCGGGGCCCGGGAGCCCGCCGCCGCCGCTGCCTGGGGAGCCGCCTGGGCAGCAGCCGAGCCGGGCGGCCCTCATGAATGGGACGCGGCGGCGGGGCGGCCTTAGCCGCTCTTATGATAGGAGTCATCCCACTCAAGGGAACTGTTTTCTTCTTAAAAGATATGAAGTGGTCTCGGCCTCTCGCCCTGCGGGCTGAGGCGACCGGCGGCCGCTGGCGCGGCTTGGGGGGTTGTCTTGGAGAAGCAAGATGGCGGCGACGGCTGCCGAGGTGGTGGCGGAGGAGGACACGGAGCTGAGGGACCTGCTGGTGCAGACGCTGGAGAACAGCGGGGTCCTGAACCGCATCAAGGCTGAACTCCGGGCAGCTGTGTTTTTAGCATTAGAGGAGCAAGAAAAAGTAGAGAACAAAACTCCTTTAGTTAATGAGAGCCTGAAAAAGTTTTTAAATACAAAAGATGGCCGGCTGGTGGCCAGTCTCGTTGCCGAATTTCTTCAGTTTTTTAATCTTGACTTTACCTTGGCAGTTTTTCAGCCTGAAACTAGCACATTTCAAGGTCTTGAAGGTCGAGAGAATTTAGCCCGAGATTTAGGAATTATTGAAGCCGAAGGTACTGTGGGTGGACCCTTATTATTAGAAGTGATCAGACGCTGTCAACAGAAAGAAAAAGGGTCAACCAGTGGGGAAGGTGCACTGGACCTGTCTGATATACATTCTCCATCAAAGTCACCAGAAGGAAAAACAGGTGCACACACTCCTCCCAGTAAGAAGGCCAGCAATGATGCCAGTCACAGCGATACCAGTATCTCATCATCAGAGCCAAAGAGCAGAAGTAGTCTTCACTTACTGGCCCACGAAGCTAAAATCGGGTCCTTGTTAGGCAACAACAGTCTCGATGTCAATGCCAAAGCGCGTCCCGGTCCAGATCAAGATGACCTGGAAGGGGAGTCTCTTTGATGACCCCGTTCCTAAACCAGAAGCAGCGTACCGTTGGAGAAGTGAACCCAGTAAGCAAGCAGGAAGCCTTGCATCGCTCTCTGATGCGCCCCCCGTAAAAAGTGGACTCAGCTCCCTTGCTGGAGCCCCTTCATTGAAAGAGTCTGAAAGTAAAAGGGGAAACCCAATTCTAAAAGATGTTAAATTGGTCAACGATAAAATTGGATCACTTGGATTAGGGACTGGAGAAGATGACTATGTTGATGATTTTAATAGCACCAGCCATCGCTCAGAGAAGAGTGAGCTGAGTATTGGGGAAGAGATTGAGGAGGACTTCTCTGTGGAAATGGATGACGCCCACACCAGTGATAAACTGGAGGATCTGACACGGGACCTGACGGTGTCGCAGCTCAGTGACGTCGCCGATTACCTGGAAGACGAGGCCTAGGCCCGCGCGGCAGGGCGCTGTCGGCAGAGGACGGGACTCGGATCAGTTCCCTCCAGACAATCACTCTTTGCTGGAATGTCTGCTCCCTGTTGGTGCCTTGTGTTTCAAAGGATTACAGATATTTTAAAAAAGTAACTTTTCATTATACTAAACAAAATAATTCCTATTTGAGCCCATGTGTGGAAGATTTAATATTCCTAATTTGGTCTAGGTACATGCTTCTCTATGAAAGTTGATTAGGCTCAAATTTATCACAAGGAGGGAGCCGGTACAGTGCTGGTATTAAGCGCATCGCGAAGGCGGCAGTAGAGCTGTAGGTTCACGGCTCCACGTGCCTGCCTGCCTGCCTGCCTGCGGTCCGGCACCAGGGCTCAGGCGTTCGGCAGCAGGAGGGGCATCTGCAGTCGGAGGGGGCGGTGGTGGGTGGTTCTACAGGGAGCTGGCCCGTGGCCTGGAAGATCTGCAGTCTGGAGCCTGTCACTGTAAGTTGATAGGTTGACTTGGCTTTGCATTTCCTTCCGTTTGGGAGGTTTGTTAGACCATTAAGGTTATATTAAAATCCTCGTGTGTGTCCTTCTTAGTTTTGCTCGTTTTAAAGATTTAAAATCTGGAGGTGCTTGTGATTTTTTATTTGTGGAATTGTCCCTAATGCATTTGAGGTCACCATCCTGGGTCTGTGTAAGCAGTTTTATTCACAGGTTCTCCTCATTGCAGTTATTATTTGTAAAGATGCTTTGAAATATTATTAAATACCAAAATGCATCTAAAAAAAAAAGATATGAAATTAAGAATTGGCTTTGCTTTTTGAGTTTTCTTCTCTAAGAACACCAGAGAAACCTATTCCAGGCAAACAGCTCTTGTTGTCTTGACAACACAGATTGCCAAGAAAATAAGTAAACAAAGCATCTGAATCTTATTTTTAAGAAAACTTGGACAGTACAGGGAGGGGATGAAAAGCAAGACTTTAAAATTATCTCGCCCACTAGGAAGGCGTCAAACTCCTGCCAAGACTTTGTCTTTTCCTTTCTAAACTGTTCTGTGTTCTACTCACGCTGTCCACTGGAATGTTCCACCTCCCAAACCTTGAACATCCAGATAGAGACAGCAGAATTAATCGCACCAATGTACCTTATTTGTTGAATTCTCTCCCATTCAATAAGACCGTAGGAAAATGCTGGGATTAAAAAAAAAAAAGACACTGGCAGGGGGTGGCGGGCGGGGGGGGGGGGGGGAGGCTTCCCTTGTGGTCCAGTGGTTAAAATGCCAAGCTTCCAATGCAGAAAGTGTAGGTTCCATCCCTGGTGGGGGAATTAAGATCCCACATCCCACATGCATGACAGAAAAAGAGAGAGAAAGGAAGGAAAGAAGGAAGAGGACCCTGAGAAGTTTCTTGGTTTTCTTCAACAGGCAGTGAGATTAATATGTGTGTTAGTCCCAAACATAAACAACAGTATAAAAGGGAAAGTCATCAGCAGGAGCACAGATGAAGTTCATTTGCCTTCTATGTATTTTGAGAAAGAAGATAATTAATTAGCCTGACCATCCAAAAATGACAAAACATAAAACACTCTGAACAAGTAGTATTATTCAAGGTACCCAGATGAGCACAGGGCCCCCCAGGTGGCGCTGGTGATAAAAAACCTAACTGCCAATGCAGGAGACTTAAGAGATGCAGGTTTGATCCCGGGATTGGGAAGATCCCCTGGAGAAGGGCGTGGCAACTCACTCCAGTATTCTGCCTGGAAAATCCCATGGACAAAGGAGCCTGGCCAGCTGCAGTCGAGTGGGTCGCAGAGTCGGACACAACTGAGGCATGCACACACACAGATGAGCACAAAGGCAGCCTGATGAGAAGGAATGAGAACCTTATCACACCTGCACTGAACTCTGACTGGCCTTCCCTAGGGGGCTGAGTCAGGTCAAGTCTCTGGGCCTCAGTTTCCTCACCTGTAAAATGGTATTTGGCTCACAGGCATTAGAAACGGTATGTTGTGAAAGTACTTAGCTCAGCATCTGGCCTATACTGGGTACTAGATAAATGACAACTGATTTGATCAATTATGTATTCAACAGACAGAATGTTCTCCCAAACAGTAAAGTATTTTTCAAAAGTCTGGGGCAGACAGCTGTAGGGTAACACAACAGCAAGGTTCCCAGCGCTGCAACTTACTGGCTGTTATCGGTTTGGGTAGTGAGTGACTTAACCTCTTCATGCCTCAGTTTCTACATCTATTAAATGAGATTATTATTATTGCCTACCTCTTAGGACAGTTGTGAAGATTGTGTTCATAGTCAATGAAAATAACAACACTCTGTTAGTGTCAGACTATTTGTTCTCACCTGCCCCAGGACTGAAAACACAATACCATACCTGCTGGGGAGAGTTCCCACCGTTCCAAGCTCCTGGCATGGGTCATGAGCCCACTCCTCTCTTTCCCTTTGAGGATCTATCCTCAGGTCTCTGATAGAGACCCAAATGCCCATTGGCTATTTACTTTTAGTTTTCTCCTCCTCAAATGTCTTCTTCCTTTAACCAAACCATTAATTCTTTTTTTCTTTTATATTGAACTATAGCCGATTAACATTGTGATAGTTTCAGGTGGGCAGCCCAGGGACTCAGTCATACATATACATGTATCCATTTTCCCCCAAACTCCCCTCCCATCCAGGCTCCCACATAACATTAAGCAGGGTTCTCTGCACTATACAGTAGGTCCT
Organism: Cervus canadensis; assembly: GCF_019320065.1. NCBI lineage: Eukaryota > Metazoa > Chordata > Mammalia > Artiodactyla > Cervidae > Cervus > Cervus canadensis. The sequence continues at coordinate 124,404,105 of NC_057386.1, forward strand.
TGTTTGTTATCCATTTAAAAAATAGCAGTGTGTACATATCAATTCCACACTCACTATCCCTTTTCCCCATTCTTCCCCTGAGCAACCAGAAGTTCATTCTCTAAGACTGTGAGTCTGTTTCTGTTTTGTAAATAAGTTCCTTTGCATCGTTTCTTTTTAGATCTGCATATAAGGGATGTCATACAATATTTCTTCTCTGATTTACTTCACTCAGCATGACAATCTCCAGGTCCATCCATGCAAATCATTGAGTCTTATACCTCTACATTAAACCTCCTGGAATTTTACTGTTCTGATTCTTCATTCCCAAATGCTTCACCAGGAAAAAAAAAAAAAAAAACTAATTAGCTGTAACCCAGACAGTTACGAGTTTGGGGGTCACTCGGATGTTTCCAAATTTCCATTTAACCTACTATTCCTTCCTGAAGAAGCCAGGCTCCAGTCAGCCAATCTCAGTCACAGACGGCCGGGAGCCGCAGACTCTTTTTATTAGCTTTGGATGCAGGCCTGGCAGGGTGAACGTGCAGCAAGCTGAGAACAGGGTCAGGCAGGAGACTTCACAGGGGTGCCAACTGTGCAGTCAAACAGGGCTCTGTGTTTAGACGGGCCTGTACCTGGTTTAACACTCTGCTTAAAATATAAGCCTGATATTTTTATTTTATTCTGGGCCTCACAGTTTATGTAGCTGGTCCTGGTCAGGTGTAATGATGTCTGGTTTTTATCACCCTACCTCTTAGAGACTTTTGTACACTAAGGGCAGAAAGATCCCTTCTTAGATTGGAAGGAGCTTAAGTACAATGACCAAAAATGACATTGGATGAGAGAATACATGGGAAGAATAGAAACTGATAATAGTGGTTACTTCCTGGGAGGAAGAATTACATTTTACTACACAGTCTCTAACAATATTTTACTGTCTACATATATAACCTTTCAAATAATTTTAAGATCTTTAAACATCAACATACCAATTAGTGTCTCTATCCACACTGAGTCTTTTATTTTCACAGCAGCTGTCTTTGGCCAGTGAACAATCGCACCCTCATGAGTGGGAGTTGTTTTACAGTTTCAAAGAGCTCTGGGGGTAAATTGTTTCCCATCGGAAGGTTTAAATTTAACAGAGAAAGAGCCAATGATAGAAGTGGCAGGATTTGGTTGGTTCCTTGTTGCTGTTTTGGATTTGAAACACAGGGATTTTTCTGTGAATTGCTGAAGACAAATTCACAAATTCACAAATTGCTGAAGAACAACAACCGGCTTCTGCTTAATTGCAGGGTTGATATATGTAAATAAGATACAGTGCATATTTGAGTGATAGCATCCACGCACCTCTGAGCTTCAGACCCTTTCTCAACTTATAATCACCTTATTCATGAGGAATTTCTTCTCTCACCCCTCATTTACTAAGTAAAGAAAAAACATACTCATGCAGAAGAGATGAGAAAGTCAACACCCAGAAAGTGACTGAAATATGCTTCTTGTCATGGGTCCAAAAACCCATAAAAGGACCTCTTCCATCTTAATCTCCAGTCAGGGATTGACATGTGCTAGCAGGCACACGCAGGCCCACCACGAGCACATGTCCAGCAGAACAAAGCAGGGCAGCCTCGAAGGAAAACTCAAGCCTCTGAAAAACCGGCCTCAAGCCCCTTGAGAGGTCTACCAATAACCACAAGAGCTCTTGTCTGAGCACAGATGCAAGATGAATTTTACACAGTGGTGGAGAGTGTGCACAATTTCTAATAAGATATTGGCAGTTTTGCCCAGAGAGAATATAATCTTTAACATTTGCACTAATTTAGCAATAAACCAGGCATTTATCAAGAAAAAGTCAGTATCCTTTCTATCTTTTCAAAAGAAAGAAAAGGGAAAATAAATGTGTTTATTTTAGCAACAAAATAAGACAAGACTAACCAGAATGCAGTTTACTGGTAAGACAGACCATCGAATACATCATTTATGTGGAGGGAGGGAGCATGAACGAGTCCAAAATCTTGTACCCTACACAGGCATCCAGCGGGGGTGTTCTCACTAGAGAAGATTTATCAAGGGCACCCCATGAAAGGGCAGGTCCTGATGCAGCTGCCGGAAGAGCATCGCACACCGGTTCCTCTCCTGAGTCTTCCCCAGGGTGTGGTAGAGTCTGGCCTGGAAGTAAACGACGTCTCTGATTTGCTCTTTGCAGTCGACCTTTGCAAAATAGTTCTTGGCTTCGTTGAGGTTCTCAATGGCGGCCTCCAGAGCTGTTGGAAAGTGGGGGAAATACCACACATCTTTAACTCAATGCTTCACATGTAGGTTTCAGAACTTCATATCTATTTTTATTGATTTAGCATGTACCAGAAACTTTTACATTCTACTCTTTGAGAAAGGAAAAAAAAAAACAACCTAGGTCTTTAGTCCTGCTTTCCAGCCTGGCACCTAGTTCTGCAGGGTTAAAATAACAATTCACTTGCCTTCAACCTTCATGCAAGCACTCAAGGGAAAGGACTTTAAATGCTGCATGAAATTTTCACATGGATTTGTGAACACTCAAACTTTTACCAGTCTTCTGTAACAGAATTTATTGCCTAAAGATCTTTGTATGGTTTCCTACCTTCTGCTTTCTTCAGTGGCTCACAGGAAGCTGCTGAAGCCACCTGGCACTTGGCCACCAAGAACATGGCCCGGCCTTTGTCCAGGACAGCCCCGTCAGCCAAGATGGGCTCGATGGCCATATGGAGAAGACTTAAGGCCTGTTCTGGGATTCCAAGGATGAGCTGAAAAAGAAACATCATGGTGCTACACACACCCACACCCACTGCCCACTGCAGGAAGGGCTTCTTTTCTGGCTCTTCTCTCCTGAATTGCAACGTCTGGCTTACTTTCTCTCTAACATGTGCTATCTTTAATGTGTACCACACTCTTAGAGAACAGAATGCGTGACCATCTGATTTCAGACTACAATAGATAAAGGCGGGAGTAGTTATTTATACCATAGAAAGGTTTCTGTCTCTACAAAAATCTTTTACATCGATGATCCAAAAAGGCTGAAGTAGCTGTATAAGGGAGGACTTCCCCAGGGGCCGGGGTTCCCTCATAGCTCAGTTGGTAAAGAATCCGCCTGCAATGCAGGAGACCTGGTTCAATTCCTGGGTCAGGATGATCCTCTGGAGAAGGGATAGGATACCCACTCCAGTATTCTTGGGCTTCCCTTGTGGCTCAGCTGGTAAAGAATCTACCTGCAATGTGGGAGACCTGGGTTTGATCCCTGGGCTGGGAAGATTTCCCTGGAGAAGGGAAAGGCTACCCACTCCAGTATTCTGGCCTGGAGAATTCCATGGACTATATACTCCATGGGGTTGCAAAGAGTTGGACACGATTGAGCAGCTTTCACTTTCACTTTCCCTGGTGGCAGAGTGGGTAAGAATCCACTTGCCAATGCAGGAGACGCAGAAGATGCAGGTTTAATCCCTGGGTCGGGAAGATCCCCTGGAGAAGGAAATGGTAACCTACTCTAATATTCTTGCCTGGGAAATTCTATGGACAGAGGAGCCTGGTGGGTATAGTCCATGGGGTCGCAAAACAGTCTGACATGACTTAGCGACTAAGCAACAACAATATGTGGATCATACCAGGTTGATATACCAGGGAAGAAACAGTCCCTTCTCTCACAGTCTTTACATTCTACAGGGGGAGATGGAAAACAAACGCAAAATGCAATTTAATTTCCAAAACATTTCACTGAACACATGACTTCCTTATTTCCTTATCTGTTCTCTTCTTAAATCGAGCACAGCTCTGGGCCGGCTAAGTCATTAATGCCATGCAATATCCTCAGTGAAGAGGCGCATCCTCCTTTGTAAACACACAGCTCTGTAAAGCCAGTGCCACTGGGAGGCATCAGCTTGTCACCAGGTTCACAACTCCAGACTTCCATGGAAGGCTTGCACAGTGAGACTCCATACCCAGATTTCAATATTGAGAAGCAAAAAAGCTCACTAGGATCCTTTTCAAAACCAAAGAGTAGTAACAGATTCACTAGTTCTCGAATACTAACATGTGCTATACAAACAGCAATCAGTTTACCTGGGCAAAAGCCAAGTTCAGCACCGTTTCAGAGGCCAAATGCTGCAACCGGTACTCCTTGGAGAGAGCCAGGGCCTGCAGGAGCACGGGCAGTGCGATGGTCGGGGAGGAAGATCGCCAGTACAGCTCCGCCACAGACAGCAGGACACTGCCCGCAAAGAGGAAGGCACGTGTGAGGATAACCAGCACAAAGCACCTCCCAGGGGAGACGCACAAAAGCCCTCCCTTACCTGATCACCATTTCCGTATTCCTGGTTCTCTGACAATGAATCAACAATTTCTGTAGAAGCTTGTGTGCCTCTGACATTTGGTTCTGAGCCTGTAGGACAATTGCTTTTCTGACACAGAAAGAAAATAGATGTGAATGGTTATGTCACTGTTTTGCGAGGGTTGTAAGTAGAGTCAGCTTCAGGGTTAGAATTGCTGCTTCCTCAATTAGAATGTAAACCTCCCAAGGGGAATAAATGCATCTGATATAGTTTGTGTTAAAAGAGAAAAAAAAAGTGTATGTGTGTCTCTGTGAGCACATATGTGAACACACACACACACACATATACATGCACACAAGAAAAAAATCTGGAATGAGATAGCATGTTAGGATTATCTCTGAATAACTTAACTTTCTCCATTTTGCTTATTTGGATTTTCTAACGGCCTGTAATAAACAGGTAATAAACAGAAAAAAAAAATTTTTTTCCTAGGCCAAAGTTAATAAATTAATTCACAGACAAAACAAATAAGAATAAAGCCATTTGAGAATTATTTCATTTTGGGGTTGAGTTTTCAAATTTTCTTACCTATATACACCCTCTATGCTATTAAGAGCTGTGATTCCTGTAACAAGTGAATCAGCTAAATGATATTTGCCATCATTCATTGCTCTGTCAAACTGTATTTTTTGATCACACAGCATCCATAACTAATGAGAAAAAAAAAAAAACAAAAACAGAATGACAGATGTTCACCTCATTATTCAATAGAAACAAAAGTATTTTGGCTCACTTAGCAAATATCCTTGCAATTCACACACATTTTTTTTTTAGACTTAAAAAAATTTTTTTTAATATTTCAAGTATTTAAAGAAAAAGCACTATATAAAATAAACACATGTGTGGCAACCATCAATTTGTCAAATCACAACATTCTGCTTTATTTGCTTTAGATACTGTTACACGTTGAGGTCCTTTGAAAATTCCATTCTCCTCTCTGTTTTCAAAGGAAACATTTGATTTATTATCATTCCCATTCATGTTTTTATACTTTTACAAAATAACTACTCATCCTGAAACAATACATAGTATGACCTTACATTTTTTTAAACTTTGTATAAATAAACAGAATCATACTGTATGCATTCTTTGACAACTTGCTTTTGAGCTCAACATTATTCAGGGGGTGCTTATGCATGTTAATACAAGTAGTTCTAATTAATTTCTTTTCACTGGTGAACAGTTTTCAGTTGTATGAAAACATGGCAACTTATCTATTCTCGTGTTGATGGTAGTTCCAATTTCTCACTTTTCTGAACAGTGCTGCAGCAGACACTCTCCTACATCACCTGGGTGCAATACTTACCCTGGGTACAAGCAAGCAGCAGAAAGGCTGGGCTGTAGGATATATGCACCTTCTCCTTAACACAGCGCCCGTTTGTTCTTTAAATGGGTCATGGCCGTTTACACTCCCCATTGGCAGTGTATGATATCTTATTGCTTCACACACTCACCAACAATCAGTGGTGTCAGATATTTTACTTCTGGCCAATCTGATGGGTATGAAATATCTCACTGTTTTTTCATTTGTATTTCCCTTGATCAATAGCCAGGTTGAGTACCTTTCCATCTATTTATCAGCCCTATATAGATGTATTTTGTAGAATGTGAGTTAAATTGTCTTTTTCTTTACTGTGCACCTTCTTTAAAAGTGGCTAGAATGGTAACCATGAGCACTACCACAGAACCACGCTTAATTCTTTATTCCCCACAGCATCCTTGGGTGCTAAGCTTCTATTTAGTTTGCTCACCGCCTTTCTGTCTGGGTACTTTGAATTTAGCTCACAGTCTGCTGAAAGCAGCAATGAGATCCCAGCACAGCGTATAAGCAGATGGGCATCCACACCATATCTACTGAGGTGGGGCCAACAACCCACATGACTGGGAGCCTTCCTCTAGGGACCAACAGTAGGAGATCCTCGGGCCATGGTCTCTTATGATTTCAAATTCCCTTATCATCTGAAGGCTAAACTGGATAAGGGGAGGAATAGAAAGAGGACCCTCGTAATAGATTTTCTTGGCCCCATCAGAGATGGAAATCAGTGCAACAAGGAACAGAGAGCCTAGGACTGCTTTATAAAGCTCCTTCCCTCTGGATACAACATCTGCCAAAAAGGTTGGCAGCTGGAGCTGCCAAGGAGAAGACAGAGTAACAAAATGGAGACCTAGTTCTCGATCTATCAAAGGACAATCAATTAGAGATATAAGGAATATTCATTTAAAATCATGAAGACAGGAATGAAAAAATATCCTACTATAGTCTCTTTTCAGAGTTAATTTCTCAACCTTGAACACATCTTACAGAGTCTCCTAGGCTGACCAGACGTCACAGAAAGGAAGGGAGGGGAGATGCTACAGTATTCCATTTTGATAATAATGCAGTACAAATGGTCTTTTCAAAAATAAATTGATGACACACAAAAGGCAGGTTACCTGGGCATGCTGACTATTAGGTGGGAATCTCTCCTTCAAGTGCTTTAACACTTCTGAAGCGGCGGCGAAACAGCCCTGAAAGAGAAAGCCATGGTTTGCTTAGCACACCTGTGCTGATGCCCGACCTGCTGCCCCACTCACAGGATGTTGCTCTGACTCACCTGTTCTTGGTGCAGCAACCTGGATGCCCCTAGGTGGAGACTGGCAAATATCAAAGGGTCTTTTTTTTTAGGCTCTAACGTACTTCACATATACTTAAAATAATTTTTTTTAATTACATGTGTCACCCATGTTCACTCTAGGAAAAAAACTTACAAAATACATGTGAACAATGAGAAAAACACAAATTACTTTTAATCTCACAGAAGATAATCATAGTAATTTCTTGGCACATACCCTTCTGAACTTCTCATATGCACATGAATATAAAACATGTAAGTATTCCAAAAATAGGTTTATTCACCATTTTTAAACATTGCCTATAGAACTCTTTACCACACAGTAGGCACTCAATAAATATTTTTTGAATGAATGACTCTTTCCAGTGTCAACAAGCTCAAATCTATACACCATAGTATTTTATTAGGTGAATAAATTATAGTCCACCAAAATCATCTCCTTGCTTGGAATATTTTGATTGCTTCCAATTTCTTCCATTTTAAAAATGCTAGAATGATTATCTTACTGCATATATCTTTTCATACTTGCCCAATTATTTCCTTAGGATAATACCTTAGAAGTAGAATTGCTAGGCTAAGTGGTAGGCACGTTTACGCTTTTTGACACATGTATTACTAAACTGGGCTTCCCTGGTGGCTCAGACGTTAAAGAATCTGTCTGCAATGCAGGAGACCTGGGTTCAATCCCTTGGTCAGGAAGATTCCCTGGAGATGAGAATGGCAACCCATTCTAGTACCCTTGCCTACAAAATTTCATGGTCAGAGAAGCCTGGTGGGCTACAGTCCATGGGGTCACAAAGGAGTCGGACACGACGAGCAACTAACACACACACACATTACTAAATTACCATATAGAAATGTACCAAATACTTTTCTTTTGTTTTTATTTGTCTTACATTTTGGCTGCGTGGCATGTGGGATCCCAGTTCCCTAAATAGGGGTCAGACTCATGCCCCCTGCAGTAGAAGCACAGAGTTCTAACCACTGGACCGCCAGGGAAGTTCCCTCAGAAATATACCAAGTACTTTTACACCGGCATCCTACACCTTTCTCCTCCCCTTATGTTTAAGCTTCTTTGCCTACTTGTTTGGTGAAACTGGTTATTTCACTGTATTAATTTTAACTTCTTTAATGACTAGATTGAAGTTTTTTCATGTTTTATAATCATTTATGTTTTTTTCTATGAACACATGTCCATGTCTTTTTCACATTGCTAAATTGCTATTTATCTTATTAACCAAAAAGCTTTCCAATTTATCCCAATCCTTTGATAAAGTAATTTATCTTTAAAAAAAAAATGTTTATTTATTTTGCTGTGCCAGGTCTTAGCTGGGGCACGCAGGATCTTCCATCTTCACTGTGGCATATAGGACCTTTAGTTGCGGCACATGGGATCTAGTTCCCTGACCAGGGATCAAACCTAGGCCCCCTGCGTTGGGAGAACAAAGTCTTAGCCTCTGGACCACCAGGGAAGACCCTGATTAGGTAATGTATCTTCAGTCTATAAAGAAGCTCACGTAAGACCACAAGTGAACTTCTATTTGAGTAGATGAAATGGAAAGTACACTGAATTACAATAGAAGATCATTAATCTTTTTATTTTTGTGATTTTAATTGGCTAATCTTGCCAGTTATTTTCATGACTACCCTACGGAGTTGGGCATGTGGATGTAGACGGCTGTCAAACCTTCAGGCCAAGAAGAAGGAACAGTGCACAATTGGCAACACTCGCCCAAAACATTCCCATCATGACCTGTCACTTCCTGAGGCCGGGAGAGGAACGTGACACAGTGAATCAGAATTACACAGAAAGAGCAAAGGGGGCCAGCTCTCTTAACACTTCCTCTGGGCTGTAGGAGGAAGCTTGCCAACAGCAGCTCAGACCCCATCACTTCTCTACAGGTTCACCCAAGCTCCAGACAACTACCATATACCAAAGGGCAGCATCCAGTTTATCTGGAGATCAATTTCAGGATACAACTTGAAGCACACACAAAGGAAATAAAAGAGCAAATAGAAACTCGTGATAAAACAGCCTTCTCTGTAGCTGGCCAAGCTTAATTTCATAGGTGTAAATCTAATCTGTGTAATTGAAAATGTGACAGTCATCAGCCCAGTGGGTTTATCTACATGGTCGATGTTCTAACATTAGAGAAGTCTTTCTAAGGCAGGTTGAGGAGCGGTGGGGAAAGGGACTGAATGGAAATAAAGCAGCCACCTTCTTTTAGCTATGCAATTAGAGGCTTCCAATGGAATCAGGTGATGATGAGGGCTTTCACACAAGCCCAGAGATGGAAGCAGGGGCGGGAGATGGAAAGATTAACACAGAATCAAAGAGCGAGATTACTTTTCAAGTCTAACCCCCAGTAAAAATCACAGAACAATTAACAACTGGCCTTGGAGAAAGTGTTAAAGCTAAAGAAGTGAGCCAAGACCAGATTTCTGTCAAGTAGTTCTCCATTCCAGCAGAAAAGAAATAATTTCTACCATACATAACCCAAAAAGGACCAAAGGGAAGTTCTGTTTATTTTTACTTTTTTGGTTGTGCTGCTTGGCTTGCAGGATCTTAGTTCCCTAACCAGGGATTGAACCTGGACACTCGGTAGTGAAATCGTGGACTCCTAAACACTGGACAGCCAAAGAATTCCCTATTTCACTGTTTAAGGCTTGTGAGAAAGGTGCTTCCCAAGTGGCTCAACGGTAAAGAATCCATCCGCCTGCCAATGCGGGAGACGCAGGTTCAATCCCTGGGTTGGGAAGATTTCCTGGAGAAGGAAATGGCAACTCACTCCAGCATTCTTGCCTGGAAAATCTCATGGGCAGAGGAACCTGGGGGGCTACAGCCCATGGGGTCACAAAGAGGCAGACATGACTGAATGACTAAATAACAACAAGAGTAGGGAGAATCCTATGTTAAAGAGTCACCAGGGGACACTTTAAATGGGTGGATTGTGGGGCATGTGAATTACATCTCAATAAAGTTGTGGGGGAAAAAAGTCAACATGAAGCTTATACCAATACCTAACGGAATGCGCCCTGACTCATTTGTTACAAATGCTCCGCTTAACCAAGGCACCAGCAGAGGAAAAGAATCAATGTTAAAGAGGTTCCAGTGCCATTACAAGAAGGAGAAAGTGATTAATGTGCAGCATTCCTGGAGGAAAGCAAACGGCAAGAGCAGCTGGCCTGTTTTGATGTCAGGAAGCATGGGTGATGCTTCCCAGGTACAAGAAGAAAGCAGCTGACGGAGGTGCAGGCAGATGCCATGGCCAGAGTCCATTCACGCTGTTTCCACAGCTAGTTAGAGGATCATAAAATGCTAAAATATGTCCAGTAGAGAGAAGTATTTACAGACTTCTGAAAGGGGAGGAAACCACTCAAGGATCTTCAGGCTGCGGATTAAAGAATATTGAGTGCTGTGATGCAACCTAGCGATCATTATACCACAAAGAGGTGGAGAAAATAATATGATCAAGGAAATGCACTTACAGCAAGGCAGCAGTTAGAGCTGGCTCTAGATAAGAGCGTTCCCCGACCTTTTCTGATGAAAGACGTTTTTGAGCAAAGGGAAAAGAAAGCCAAGAGCAACATGAGCAACCCTTGCATCAATCCCCTATAAAGAGATTTATGTAAAATTACTTGGGCTGTAAGTCAAGGTTACGCCATACTCCCAATGTCTTTCTTTTAAATCAGTAAGCCTTGGGTTGAAGATCTGACACTGACATTCACTGGTCGTGGGTCTGGGACTTCGCTCCTGGGAACTCAGTTTCTCTTCTGTGAAATCGGATGATACCAAAGCTGACCTGATGGAGCTACTGTGAGGGATCTGAATGATCACACATGGAAATCACTGACCACAGAGCCCGGCACAGAACAAATATATGACATACCTTAGCTGTTATCATTTTAGCTGTGTTCTTATTATGTTCTTCCCTTTCCCACAAACACACAGCTCTTCCACCCTAAATTTCAAAGACTCCTTCTTATTCCATCTGCTACCTAGAAATAGCTGATCTCTTAGTCCCCTCCCCGATGCCAGAAGAGGTCCTCAGCTCCACAAACCTTGCAGACTCTATACCCAGTCCATTTCTACTCATGGGATTTCACCCTTTCCGCCACCTCCATCCAACCAGAGCTGTCTGTGCTTTTCTCAAGCACTAGAGGAGAGAAATGGAAGAGCCTGCACTGCTCTGGAAGCACACTGGCCCGGTCACCTGCCTACCTGCTCTGCGTGCAGCTCAGCGAGGTGACAGAGCGCCACAGCAAATGACTCCGTGTTGTTCTGCTGCACGCCTGCGTTCACGGACTCCAGGCTGTTCATGCTCAGCAACATCTGGGCTTGCTGCAGGGCCATAGTGCTGGGGAGGGGACGAAAAGGCATCCCTGTCAGTCAAGAGATCCAGGTGCCCCTCAGCTACACCCTACAGTTACCCCAAGAGGAAATGGAGGAGGTGACGCCTTTCTGCAAGCTCTGGCTCCGTGAGAGTAGCTGTCTCCCAATGCTGGGCCTCCTGTCCTCGGGACAAGGAGAGCAGGAAAGCCTCAAAGGTGTGGCCTCAAAGGAAACACGTGGTGGTTATGACACAACTGGGAGCTCCAAGCTCCAGACCTCCCCCCACCCCCACCTCTAATCTTCCCTGGGGACACAGCATGTTAATTAGCTTTCACAGTAAATTCAGACCTGATGCCATCTTGGCACCAGCTGCTCTGACAGTGGAAGCAGTGGCCAGTGTCTGCATCTGTTTCACACCACACTGTGCCAAAAATTATTTCAAGTACAAAAACAAGACTGATACAATAGGCACTTCCTTTCATCACTGAATTCCTAGAAACAGCAGATTGTCTAGGTGAGAGGTGAGGTAGCGACAGGGCTTCAGGATTAAAAATCTGGTTCAGAATTTACTTCCAAGCTTGGACATGAACTTGAGCAAACTCTAGGAGAGAGTGGAGGACAGAGGAGCCTGGCGGGCTGCAGTCCACAGGGTCGTAAAGAGTCAGACATGACTTAGCAACTGAACAGCAACAAAGGAGGATAAATGGGAATTACACACCAGGCCGGAGATGGTCCAGAGAACACACCCTGGTTAACAGGGAAGCAGCTTTCATTATGTAACAGCTTTGGGGTTAAGAGGGTGCTCAACTTGAGTGACCCATGGCATCTCAGAGCACAGGGACGTGGTGTTTGGAGTCCAAGGACCTCAGTTTGAGTGTGGAGGTCCATGCTTGTTAACTTGTTAACTCATTTGTTATCTGGGGCAGATCAGATGTGTGAACCTTGTCCTGTGCATCCGAGAATGGAGATCACCCCCAGTTACCTCCCAGAGCAGTTGGGAGGAGTAAATAAAAACAGGCAGAGAAGGAGCTTCCCTGGTGATCTAGTGGTTAGGAGTCTGCTTTGCAATGCAGGGGACACCGGTCCAATCCCCGGTCATGGAAGATCTCACATGCCTCAGGGCAACTAAGCCTGCGGACCACAACTACAGAGCACAAGTTCTACAGCCCCTGGGCCACAACTACTGAAGCCCACGTGTCTGAGAACGAGGCCGCACAACAAGAGAAGCCACTGCAATGAGAAGCCTGTGCACCCCAACTAGAGAGTAGGCCTGCCTGCTGCAACTAGAGAAAGCCTGCACGCAGCAACGACGACCCAGTGAAGCCAAAAATAAACTAATTAATTAATTAATTTTAAAAAGAAGTAGATTAAAAAAAAAATGGGCATAGGAAAAACCTTTGCAAAGTCTGTGTACAAAGTAGAAAATATTTAAAAATTTTAAAGTACTTTCTTTAACCCCCTGCAAAAACAACCTCCATCCATTTGGCCCTCACAGCACCAGTCTTCTGGCTTCCGCTCATCTGTAAGAGGACTTGTGTCCTTGCAGCCTTGATGGTGGGCTTGAAGACGCACCTACGGCCATAGAGTCTCCAGATGGCTGTCTTCTGGGCGATGCTGATATCGATGAGCTCTGATAGGCTGTGCTTCCAGTGCAGGAGGTCCGAGTCCTTTAGGGCATCCATAAGTTTGTTTGCCGTCTTTCCAGCAAAAGCTCTCTGCTGAACCAGGGACTGTATTCCTAGGGAGGCGAGGTACTAAGGAGACAGACATAGGCACAACTCAAGATAGAGATGACAAGACAGAATTTGTTTTGCTCTTCAGAAAGTTGGGATATTTCAACACGTGCTCAATGACATCACTATTTATAAAGAAAGTACCTGCAGCCTGACCCTAACCCATATGAGAAATGTTCCTGAAAAACTAGAGGATGGAAGAGAAGCTAATGGTACAGTGAGAAGGGCCAGCTCTGAAGTTAAATGGATCTGGACTTAAACACTGCCTCTGCTGCTGACTGTGTGACCTAGGGCCAGTCACTTAGCTTCTTACACAAGCCCATCTGTAAAATGGGCATCAAACCTATCATGCAGACTTATTTTAAGGATTAAAATGACATAGTATATGTCAAACAGTGCTGGGTACATTACGTAGTAGGAGATTAAGGGAAAAAATGCATATTAGGAGCATAACTATTTCTTCATTAATTTCTGGTATAATTTTCAAGGATGAAAGCTCAACTAAAAAAAGTCCACTCAAATCCATAACAAAAATTGTGCTTATAAAGTCTATCTGTTTTTTTTTTTTTGAGACAGAATAAGGTTCTTAGAGCAATAGCAATCTAGATTCTACAGTCATTACAACTTCATGTGTAGGACTTGTGCCCTTTCAATGCCCCTCAGTATCTGTCATTGGAGAATATAGGTTTACTGGTTTGTGGCTTTGTTTAGTACTTAAAACAAGGATCAGCAAATTTGTTCTATAAAGGACCAGAGAGTAAATAATTTAGGGTTTGCAGGCCACATTTGGTTTATGCCACATATCCTTCTTTGTTTTTTCCCCCCAACTATTTAAAAATGTAAAACCCATTCTTAGCTTGAGGGCCATACAGAAGCAGGCAGAGAGCCAGGTTTGGCCTGTAGGCTATAGAGTTTGCCAGTCACTGGTTTTCTTTCTTAAAAATTTTCTAAATAAAGATGTGGTAGCTTAGTGTTGATCAATACACTAAACAAAGATCTCATCAAATTGATAAATGGAACTTTCACGGATGTTATTAGGATAAGAGGAGGAGAGGGAAATCTATTCAAAGAATTTAGTGGTTTAATTAATAATTAAGGTCACATGAAACTACCAAGAATAAAACCACCCTAATTGTTTAAATAATCTCATAGAAAGATGAGCCTTACTGGTAACCCAAAATGTACAGCCTTCTTCACAGAATGTTCCAGCAGAACATAGCTATCAGATCTCTTCTGTCCCAGCACGTAAAGCCAGCTCTGGCAAGAGAAGTCATCAAAATGTATCAAAACAACGATAATGGCTAATGTTCTACTGAAAGCATCAGCGTGGTTATAAGAACAAATTAACAAGGGACAAAATAAGCCCTCTAAAACACACTTTCACAAATTATGAACTGAAATGAAACCCATCTAACACATTAAAACCATCAGACTGAAATAAACAAGCCATTTATCTTCTTCACCTCTGAGAGCCGTGAGTGGCAAATGTTCCAGAAAAAAAAAGACATGAGGCCTGTGGAAGCCTTGGAAGTGAGAAAGTGAAATTCTCAGGTGGTTGCTGAACTGGGTTCTACTTGTTTGATGATGTGCTTGGTGATGACGCTTTGACAGCACAAGCTCTTATCCAGTTACCAGGTGCTGCAGACACATTTCCTTCATGCCAGTGTCTAGTGTGACAGTTTTGCATGGCAAGCTGCATTTAAATTTGTAGACAAGAAATGCCCCCGAACAAAATGGACATCAAGAATTAAGAAAGATAAATACAGCTGGGTTGCTTTTCCTGAATCCCCCTGACCATCTAACTAGTTTACCATCACCACTGAGGACCTTCCAACTGCAAAACAACCTAATTCATATGGGGCCTTTCAGATGCCGACAACCCAACCCACAGGCAGAACTTCCAAGACAGGAGGGTGGCCTCACCAAGCAATGCTGGAGACACACGTGATCGTTGGACTCCTGGGCAATCCTAATCGCCTCCTGCAGGGCAAGCTCTGCCTGTTGACTAACGACAGACTGAACATTAATAACTCATTAACAACCGCAAACATGTGTAAGCAACGGTAACAGGAAGTCATCTGTATGGTAATTCACCAGCGTGCAGGCCTCTGGGTTGGAAGTTGAAACTGTGGGCTTAGTCCTCACAGACACCCCCATCCCAGAAGCAAAAGAAACAGTTACAATAGAGACACAGAACATGTCCCTTCTAAGGTGGAGTTCTACTAAAAGGGATCTGAAGTACTGGTTTTTCCCTATCTCAGCTCCTA
This sequence comes from Cervus canadensis, assembly GCF_019320065.1. NCBI lineage: Eukaryota > Metazoa > Chordata > Mammalia > Artiodactyla > Cervidae > Cervus > Cervus canadensis. The sequence continues at coordinate 124,419,387 of NC_057386.1, forward strand.
AGATTTTTTTTTTTTAGTTGTCTAATGCTGAGGGCTTCCTAGGTGGCTTAGCATTAAAAGAATCCTCCTAAAAAAATTAAAAAATAAAAATAAAAGAATCCTCCTGCCAATGCAGGAGATGCAAGAGACGCAGGTTCAATCCCTGAATTGGGAAGATCCAATGGAGAAGAAAATGTCAACCTGCTCCAGTATTCTTGCCTGGGAAATCCCATGGACAGAGGAGCCTGGGGTGCTACAGTCCATGGCGTCGCAAGAGTTGGACACAATTGAGTGACTAAGTGCATGAACATGTGCACACGTGTGTGCGCGCACACACACACACTCTGCCGAGGGGAGGGACAAGGAGAGGATGTAAGGTTTTACTTTTCATCACCTTCCTTTCGGCATTATTTGAAAAATTTTGTGAACTATGGTATTTGATACTTTTATAAATTTTTTCAAAACTAGTTTTGAAAAGTATTTGGAAGATTTTCACTTCTGAGATTTCTTTTTTCTGCTCATGTGGCTCCTCTCCAACTGGGATGTCTCCCCTAACCTTGCAACTTCTGTGGAAATTCAGTCAACTATTCTTGGCCCCACTGAGCCTTCACTTCTGAAAAAGCCCATAGAAAAAGTATCTACTTGCAGTACTTAATTAAATATTAATACTATTTTGTATCACCCTCTATTTAATGTTAGTTTTATTTCTTTAACCTGCAGGGGGCACCAGCAATGTCTTAAACTTGGGGTTCCCCAGTGGCAAGTCACAAAAATTCTGTAAATGCTGGGTCACTGAGATCTCAAAATAGAATCAGAAATTCTATGGGTATCACTTATGTAGGGAAAATTTTATGCAAAATTTTCTTTCAACAAGAGCAATATTAATTTTATTAATTTTAACTGGGAGAGCTGAATTCTTCCTCAATACTACCTGTTTGGATAAAGACACATCTTTACCTATTTTATATTTCTTTTAAATCCCTTTTAATGCTTAGATGCACCAGAATATAAGCTATTTGAAGGCAGGAAGCACATCTTCACACAGAGGCCCCTTATAAATACCAGTCGATGTAACTTTGTTGAACATCTGATGACCAAATAAATTATGTTTAGAAAAAGTCTTCTGGGAGAATTGTACAGATAGGATGCTAAAACAGAACTAAAGAAAGATTATTTTTCCCAGACAGGAAGAAAAAGTAGATTACCAACACAGAAACTTCAAAGTTTCTGGCAAATCCTTGAAGAATCAATGGTTTTCCATTGCTGCTAATCAGAAAAGCCTCTGATAAAAATTTTCATTAAATAGCAAGAAGCAAACTGGTTGAAATATTTGAAACATGCTGGCTGTCATACTGTTTGCAAAATGCCAGAGCAGAAAGATCTGCAGCCTCTAACAACTACTTCCTATGTCATTCAGAGTAAACGCCAATGTCCTTAGTTGGGCCTGCTGCTAAGTCGCTTCAGTCGTGTCCGACTCTGCGAGACCCCATAGACGGCAGCCCACCAGGCTCCTCTGTCTCTGGGATTCTCCAGGCCTACAGGACCCTAAATGCTCTGACCTCTGCCACTTCTATGACCTCATTCTCCTCTACTCCCCCCTTACTTACGTCATTCTGACCGTAAGTCATTCTGTCATTGTTCCTCTTCAAACATGCCAAGTAAATCCTGCCTCAGGGCCTTTGTACTTGCTGTCCTAGGTGATATGAATACTCTTTCTCCAGATACACACACAGATTACTCACTGCCTCAAATCCTTTAAATCTCTATTCAAATATTAACAAAGGTTGAAGATTAAGACCTGTGCAATTATCTGGAAGAAGAGTGTTACTTATGAAAATAATAACACTTATCATCTCTCTTTAATCCCTTATCCTGATCTATCACTACCTGATAAATTACGTTTAGTGTTATTTATTATTTATTTCTCCCATTGCAAGCTCCATGAGAACAGAGCACATTTTTTTTCCCACTGCTGTATCCTCAGCACCTAGAACAATGCCTAGTACATAACAGACACTCAAAAAGTAACTATAAAGATTTTTAAGAAATTATCACAATCCTATTAGCTCAGTGACAGTTATACAGTCTCATAGCTCCAGGACTAAAAATAAAGAAGCCTGGAGTTGAGTAAATCAGAAATTAACTAGTAATTAATTCCGTACAGTTAGCTGCCTATCCATTGATAATATTGCAAACATGGAGAAATTCTATACATCAACAGACTAATTATTTGTATCTACCAGACTATACACAAACTTCCAAATGCAAGGGCAAGCTGTGTGTAACACAGAAACAGGTTATTGGCAAATATTCAAATGATGTTGCTATTTATTACGAGTACGTAAAACATGAAAGGCTGTGATCAAAGAGGTTACTAAAGCTGGGCAGACAAAAAGAAGTTGATTCTTAGAACATGGAATCTCACAAAATCATGGAGTTCAGAGTAGCCTTAAACATTTTTTGGTTCAAGTATCAATCTGAGGCTTGAATTCTCTGAATGTCACCCCCGCTGCACACCTTAGCACTCTGCTGACACTTTTCTCAGAAGGTTCTATACAAAGAAATCTCCTCCTCATAAACAGCAAAACTGTTCTGCCCTTTAACTGGCACTTACCAGCTCTCAATCTCCTCTAGTAGTCACACCCTTGATCAATCTAAGTATTTTTCACACTACCTTCACTACAGAAAGATGTCAAATACACGCTTGGCTAAACTGTTTCTTTTCCAGGCTACACAGTCTCACATCCTTCCCACACTATTTACATGGAATGGCTTTGAATGCCTCCAGTGAGACTGTCCCCCAGGCAAGCTCCAGCTTGTCTAAGTCCCTTTGAAAATGTGACAATCAGAAGTTAATAGAATTTCCTTATTGTTGCCTGGGCCATAGAGCAAGGTGTAGAAGTCTCAGTTCTTGAACTTTGGACACTACACTTCTAGAAATACACTCTAGTCTCGACTCAAAGATGCCTGTGTCAGAAACCAATTTTTCTTAAATGGGAAAAAGCCACAGGAAGGCGGAGAGACTCTATCAGTTAGTAATTTCCTACCTTTTCACCATTATTCACGTTATTTCATTATTTTCAAAATAGATCCCATATTTTGAAAGACTTTACCCTGTTAACTCTATTTACTAAATATTAATAAAATAACTGATCAATTTCCTATTTTTATTTATTAAAATCATAGGCATACCTTAATAATGGCATAAGTCAGTGTCACCTAACTGAGCCCCCTGAATTCCAACCAAAAACACAAACGTGACTTTCGGCAAGCCACATAGTCTTTTGTCAAATAAAGGCACAGCTTCCTTTTGGCTTTTTCAAATACTGAAAATAACTTTTACATACGCATTATTTCCTCTGAAAAATCCTGTTGGGAATCTCTGGCCTAATGACCTAATTTCCTTTTAATTCAGTGCCGGTTGTTCTTAGAAGTAATGCAAGAGGCCAAGCACTTAGACGGCAATGCTAAATAGTGACTCCAGGGGGCAGACTCTTTAGGCAGAGGGTTTCATTATCTTCTGTTCAGTGCAAAAAGCTTCCTTCTTTGCAAGTTATTGACAAGGTCAGGTTGAACAATCTCTTTTTCTCTTTTCTTCCCCTTCCTCCTCCTTTTTAAAAAATATACAGCATATTTTTTAAGCTTTTTATTTTATATTGGAGTAGAGTTGATTAACAATGTTGTGTTAGTTTCAGCGTACAGCAAAGTGATTTGGTTATACATCTATTAAATACATGTATCTGTTCTTTTTCAAACTATTTTCCCATTTAGATTATTATGTAATATTGAACAGATCCTTTGCTACGCAGTAGGTCCTTGCTGGTTATCTATTTTAAATATAAAAACAGTGTGTGCACGTCAATCCCTACCCCCCACCCTTAACCATGAAGTTCATTCTCTAAGTCAAATACAGCCTATTTTTAAAAACACATCTCAATTAACATTTGAGAGATAATTTCTTCAATTTCTACATAGACAAAAGTTTATACACTTACTAGTGACCAAAGCGGCAGTGCAGGGCGGCCAGGTTTAGAGCCGCGTATCTCAGGCTCCGGCCATAGCCCTCTTCCCCGTTACTTTTGCTTTCGGCTCCAGTAAGAATCAGGCGGTCAAAATAATGAAGGAGGCTGTGTGTTGAACTGAAAACGTCTTGAACTCGGAGGTTGTTTAAGTAGCTGAGGTAGTGCTAAAAGGAGGAACATTCAACATATTTTAAATGTTCTGTTCCTCTTGTGTCAGATTAATTCAGAGAGGTCCACTGGCTGTAGACATCCACGTATCCCCTACCCTCCTAAGTCACAGTTTAGCTTAATCTCTTCCCCACAGGCAGAATAAAATAGACTTAAGGTACATTAGCTGGTTTCTTCCCCAGAATGTGTCCCCAAACAAAAAAAAAGGGAATTCCACCAGCATGGGTGTCAGAGTTTTGTCCTAAATATTCATCCATGGTTATATTAGGATCCATGGATTATACATGAGGATGGAGGGGGAATCACCTAGCTTGGGTATTAAGGAATTGGGTAAGTATTAAAAAAAAAAAAAAAGGTCTTAAAACCTGAATTCATACAAATATAAAACCAATTTTTCTAAATGTCCAAGTTAAAACCCAGTGAGACTTTTACTAGTTTATTAGTTTTAGAAGTTAATTATCTTCTATTTTGACACTATTTTCATTTTGTTTGGTTCACTGAATTAAAACTCCCTCCAGCAGGCAGATCCCAGTTACTAAGGAGCAAAGCAGATGTATTTCTATACGTGGATAAAGTCAGATGGCAAAACCCAGGTGCTATTAAGAAAGTTCTCAGGATAAAAATTCAATAAAGAATAGAATTATTTTAACTTAAAAAATATATAAGACAACAACAACAAAAACATTTACAAAAGAGGAGAAAAGAATTTTGGGGCCTCAAACTTAAAAAAAACAAATCAGTCTGTCATCTCCTTCATCTCCTGTCCATAATTCACAACATCAGAGAGATGATGAATGAAAGAGAACATCAATAGATTGAAGAAATCCCTCCTGGGCCCCGGGGTTGGGGAGGAGCCTAGGCTAAGTCAATTACGTGCCAACCGCAGGATTTCCTTCCAAGAACCCAGGTCAGCGGGCCAATCCACATTTACTCAACTATTCAACAGTCTTGTCCCTGCTTTCTAATTTAGGAACAGATTCTGGAAGAGGCTCACCGCTTCAGCAAAATCAGGATTAAATTTCAACAAGTTGTTCAACTCTTTCTGCAAAGAAGCTGGAGTGAGGGCCTTGGTCTCATCATTCTTCAACAAAGAAGCCTGAAAGTTAAAAATGACAACTCTCAGTAGGAAGAAATGGCCAATAAACATATGGACACATATACTAAATAGCATCACCTGCTTACTTTCTTTTCTGCACCTACACTTTCCTCTTTTTTAAAAAAAACAATTTTATTCATTTCTTTATTTTTGGCTGTGCTGGGTCTTCGTTGCTGTGCGGGCTTTTCTCTAGTTGCAGCAAGGGGGGGGTACTCTAGCTGCGGTGCACAGGCTTCTCGTTCCAGTGGCTTCTCTTGTCACAGAGCGCAGGTTCTAGGGCACTTCAGCAGTTGCAGCACATGAGCTCAGTGGTTATGGCTCCCGGCCTCTAGATTATGGCACATGGGCCGAGTTGCTCCCCACCAAGTGGGATCTTCCTGGACTAGGGATCAAACCTGTGTCTCCTGCATTGGCAGGCGGATTCTTTACCACTGAGCCACCAAGAAAGCTCCTACACTCTCCTCTTGACCTTGCAGAACACTGTTTCCTCTTCCTGGAATTACGTGTCTCGCAACCACCAACCCCACCCACATACTCTTGCATGCAAACGCCTGCTCGGCCTTCAGGGCCCAGTTTAGATTTCAGCCACCTGCTTCTCCCATAAGCACCTACATGCTCCTATAAGCCCCCTGCACTAACCCTTCCTGCAGTACTTACTACATTATATTAAAAGTGCTAGCTGACCCCAACCCCAGACTGTAAGTGCCTTCAAGGCAGGAAGTATGTATTCATAGTCTGGCAGAGAGCCTTCTGGCACACACTTGCCCTTCTCCTGGTTATCTGTTTCATATGGACGTTACCAGCAACGATTATATAAAATACATAGAAAACTACTTCTAAATTAATGATTAGTACTTAACTGGGTTATAGACGCTTCAATTTTACCTAGACAAACTTTTCTTTGAGTAACAATAATTTCTAACTCTATTTTAATTCATTGTAGCATTATAGAAGATTCCAAAAATATGAAAAAGCATATAGAAGAAAACAGAAAAGCACACAGAAAATCATCTGTTACTCCTCCATCCAGAAATAACACCATTTTTATGTCAGTGTATCCTATTCCAGTCTTTTTTCTATGTGTGTGTATATGTATGTGTGTTTGTGTGTGTATGTGCTTATACATATACACTGGTGGGCTGCCGTCTATGGGGCCGCAGAGTCGGATACGACTGAAGTGACAGCAGCAGCGGCAGCATGCACACCTTTTTAACAAAGTTAGAATATATCATTTTACTATCTGCCCTTTTCACTTAATAATATACATTTGTCTCATCATCAACTGGTCTTTGAAAATACCATTTTTAAAGCAAAAGTATCAACTCTTTGTCATATGTATTGCAAATCCTTTTCCCATTTTGTTGTTTGACTTTTAATTTTGTCAGAACATGTACTAACATGCAGACATTTTTCATTTTTATGTTGAAAAAAATCAAATGATCTCCCACATGTTTTCTTCCACAGTTTTTATGTTTAGAAAGCTCCCCACCCAGAGATCAGTTAAAAGTTACTATGGAGTTCCTTCTAGTCTAATTATAACTTTAAATGTTTACAGCGAAGCCTTTAATCCACCTGGAAAGTACTGAGGTGCAAAGATGAGGTGAGGGTCCAGCTTTATTTTCTCCTCTACAGGTAACCAATTGTCTAGATGGGTTTTTCTAATCTGTCTAAAATTCATTTGCAGGGGTGACTCTATTATCTGCATCTAGATCTAAACATTACATCTTCTGGCAGAAAGAAAATTAATAATAAAATTAGAGTAAACTTAAAAATAGAGCAAAAATCAAAATTCTTTGCTGAAAACAACATGAAAGAAAAACGTTCAGCCTATATTACCAAATAAAAAAAATTCTAAAGTAGGTTCGAAAACACCAGTAAGAAATGTCTGAGCTAAAGTGTACTGGTGTTCGCAACTTGAAATGTATCCAAAAAATAAGATGAAATGGTGACTAGATGGGTAGATATATGATAAACAGAGCAAAATATTAATTGTAGGACCCAGATGATGGGGATGTGGGTATTTGCCGTACAATGCTTTCCAATTTTATTTCTGCTTAAAAATGTCCTTGATGAAAAGTTGGGAAAAGGGTAGTAAGTCTTCCAAATCACGTTTTGGGGCTGAGTTAGTCAGACACCATTACTAAATGAACATGCATTACGACTCTAATAGAGAAATAAAATCACATACAAAATAGGGAGGGACATATAGCTACAGTTGCATTGTTAGTGAAGAAAAAAGGACCAAGAGTAAGAATAATGCCACTTTACTAATAAACCTACTCACATAACAAACATATGTCATGACAGGAGACGGTGAAGGACAAAGAAGGCTGGCGTGCCGTAGTCCATGGGGTCACAAAGAATCGGACATGACTGAGCAACGGAACAGCAACAACAAATAATGTCACAGAATTAAAAAGAAAAAAATTATGACAAATCACAGAACCAACTTACCTGTTGAGAAAGAAAAAATTCTGCTTGTTTTTGGGACAGAGGCCCACTGCAAGATACCTCTTCTTCTCTGGAAAAAAAATTAAGTAAAAACAATACAGAAAAAAAAAAAAAGAAAAAAAGAAATACAGAATTACACAATAGTGAAAATGGTAATGCTTACAAAGTCAAATAGATTCTTCATCAGAAAAGCTTAAAAACTTTTAAAATTAATTCTCTCTTCTCAGGAATGATGCTGAATGACCTGATAAAGTTTACACAATTTAATAAGCAGATCTCAACTCTATACAGCCTCCAGCATGACCTTTCTAAAATGCAAGTCTAGGGACTTCCCTGGTGGTCCAGTGGTTAAGATTCTGCTTCCAATGCAAGGGATGATGGTTGGATCCCTGGTCAGGGAACCAGGATCCCACATGCCGCAAGTATATCATCCCTGATTTAAAACCCCTCTGGGGAATCCCATTACCTTCCAGAATAAAGCCCACATTGCTTAGCAGGGCAGGTGTAACACTTCCTGAGTGGTCCTACCTCTCTCTTCTGCCTTCTCATCTACACCCCAGCCCTGATGAACTCCTTACAATTTCCTATCATGCGAAGATGCACACCCGCCACTTCCTTGACCTGCAATGCCCATTTTTCTATCTACTGTTGGACTGTTGCACCATCCATCATTCAAGAATACCTGAAGTGCCATATCCTCCAAGAATCACTCCTGACATCTCTCATTTGAGCTCCCACTGTCTCCCAGAAACATGGGTCACAGCATCTACTACCGTCACACTGGCTGTTCTTATATTCGTACATCAACACCCAGGCGCACAACGGGCACTCAGAGTTTGGGAGATAAATGAATAATTTCACACGCCTCACTACAGATATAAGACAGTGCTGTGCTCAAGAATAAGAAAAAGAGGATTCATCTAAGAAATAACCATTTGCCTAGAAGCTGAGATTACACAGAACAAATAAACAAGATATATACTGATAAAAATCTAAACTTGAGAAATCTATGCATGCACAGTCTTATTTTTGAGAACAGGGTATGAATAATACCCTTTTGCCACATGACTCTGAAGAAATGCCTTCTCTATACAGGATTATAATAAATATAAAAATTAATATTTACTCAACAATATCTCTATAAGCACTCTAATACAGCAGTTCTCAAACTGTTTCATGCAAACAATATGGAAATTGGTATTCTAAAAGAAAAAAAAATGATGCTGAGCTTAAATCACTTGGGGACAGCTGTATACCCTCTCCTCCTTGGAGATTCAAGTCACATATTAAATAAATCCAACAGAGAGACACTTTATTCACTTTTGTTTAATGCACCATTTACCAAACTCATCTGAACGAGGAATTCTTTCCTCACATCTATCAAGAAGGGCTAGCATCCCATAGAAAATACTCTGGGAAAAGCTGCTCTAATATTCTCTTGGTTTCACAAGGCAGCAAGTATATCAGATTCTGCAGGTATCAGAGATGCCCAGGACCAGCCCTGACCTGGTACAACAAAGATCACTGAAACAACAGTGACCTAGAGGGAAGTGGAAAGAAAATTCCTAGGCCAGGTTCTCAGAAAAGAGTGAAGTGTCTGGGCAATAAGATGCCCTTTTCTCTTAACTATCCCTCAAAGAAAGTAAGCCCAAGTCTTGAAATAAATACGGTAGTACACAAAAAGGCTAGAGGACAATGAGGATTTGTATGAAATGGGATACACTGCTCCCGGCCCACCCTCCTCTGAGGTCCATGATGCTCACCGTCACCAGATGCTTTATTTACTTAACCCTTTCCCCAAAAAAAGATTTGAGGTAGTTTATAATAAAGGACACAAGAACAATAAGCATTAATAAAATAGAACCAAAATCACACAAAGCAAAAAAGCTACAAATAAAGGCAATTAGATTTACTATAAATAAAGATCAAGTTTGGCCTTGGACACAACTGAGCGACTTCACTTTCACTTTTCACAACTGTGAAAAGTTGGCAACAGTGGCCAACGTGAACAAGGCTGGGAAAAGCAAGTGAGAATACCACCACCCAAACCATCCTTTTACTGACTCCTGTGCTTCCTCAGGGCCTCAAATACATGCCAGAGAAAGTAACTCTTAACAAGCCACAAAGGTATTCAGTTTAGGAAGGGTGTTATTCATTTAGGAAAAGGATTCAAATAAATTTGTTTATGAATCCAATTACCAGCTGAGACAGAATTTTAGACTTACAAGTGGCTGTATATCAAAGGCATTTAACCTGGGCCTATGAAGGGCTTTAGGAGCCCATGAACCTTGTAAAACTGCAAGCAAAACACATATTTTTAATGCAAGGATAGTACATGGCATTCATCTGATTTTCAAAAGGACTCTGGAAACTACTCTAAAGTGCCTAAATCACCCACTATAATTGAAATTTTAAAAATACAACAGGATTAAACCATCAACAAATGGGGCCAGGGGCACACATAAAACACAAGTCTAGGTCCCTGAAAATACAATGTCTTTATGGGCTCATGGTCTTGGTGAAGGCTAAGTCCAGCCCATGTGGCATGATGGCAGTAAACAATATGAATGAATGAATATTATCTCTGCATTAGAAACGGGAGAAACCACTCCACTTGGAGTAGTGAGGACTTTAAAAGTGGGGAAGGAGTGGAGAAATGATGAGGATGGAAGAAGGCATTCTAGGAAAGGAAAACAAAAGATGCAGAATGGGAAAACGCCCGGCCTCTTGGAGGGATACGAGCAGAGTTGCATGGCTGGGGTAAAGGACCCATGTTGAGGAACAGAAATTGAGGTCAGAAAGGGCAACTGGGGAACACCTCAGACACCAGGCTGGGAGACTTTGTCTCTGGAGATTTCTGAGCAGGGTAGCGACAAAAGCAGGGGAGGGGAGGGACTGAGACAGGGAACAGTTTCAAAACACCCAAGGAGGCCATGAGGACCTGAACGCTTGGAGGGATGTGACCGGAGGGGTGACCTAGCCCCTCCTCCTGGCCTCATGTGCTCAGGCCACACTGTCCTCCTTCCGTCCCTCCAGTATGCCAGCTTGTCCTGTCTTGGGAGCTGTGAGTCTGCATGTGCTCCGACAACTCTTCTCAGGGCTGGTTCCTCTGTCAGCAAGCTCCCAGTCTTAAAGGGCCGTTTCCTGACAGCATCCCACAGTTACTCTGTATCCTGGAGCACTAGGTGTTCCTTTCCCGCATGGCAGGCTCTGAAGTTACATTACTTGTTAACGTAGTTACCTCTCGATTCCCGTCTCACCCTCCCCAGCCAGGTAAACTCCACGAGGACCGGGACTTTCTCCTCCGGGCTGACAGCGCAGCACCTAACATGGTACCTGGCGCACCAGAAGCACTGAATAAGCATTTGTTGAATAAATTAATGAAGTTGGGAGATTTTTATTAAATCATTGACAAATGAAGAAACACCAAAGACTTCCTACTTTTGATAGAAATTTTTGTTAGTTAAAAGGGACTTTTGGGGCTTCCTTGGTGGTTCAATGGTGAAGAACCAGCCTGCCAGCCCCTTTCACCCCTGGTCCTTCAGCCCTCCTCCCACAGAAGCTATGCAGCTAAGGGAACAGCTACCCCCTAGCCAAATCCTGGAGGTTTACTCTGCCTGGCCACCCAAGCCAGTTCACCTGGATTTTCCCAAGCTCCCACGAATCTTCTGAGATCCACCTGCATTTTAGGCTTAGGGCATGTCTAGGGAAGAAGGTAGGCTTCTGGGTGCAAAGACTAACCAGAGGCTTCAGCCCTCCCTTCGCTCTGTTCTGGAGAAACTCAACCTCCATTCCTATTCCTCTACACAAAATCTCCAGGAAATAGAATCGGCAAAAGCCAGTGAGCCTAATGCCATTCTAATTCTTTTCTGGAGTGAAAATGGTTCTTCCTCTCTCAAGCCTGGGAATAAAGGCTCTTAAGTTGTTAGTTCCTCAAATTAAAGGCCACAGACCCTTCTGGGCCCTTGGTGTTCTCCCCGTGGGAGGGCAGTTCTGTTCCCTGTAACCTTTACCTAGCCACACCAGGTAAAGTCCACACCAGGAGAGTCCCCCCCAGGGGAGGAGGACAGTTCTGGGGGTACCCCGTTCAGTTGGCACCAGTGCAAATAGAGAGGCAGCCGCTCCCCCTGAGGCAGCACTGGCCTGCCTGGCCATGGACCCAGCCATCCTGCTGATTATGGTGGGCATCCTCATGCTCCTGCTCACCTTCTGCGGCTGCATCAGATGATCTCTCTGTGAGAACATCTCCTGCAGACGTTCTCCCTGTGTCTCACCGTCGTGTTCCTGCTACAGCTGGCAGCTGGGGTCCTGGGCTTCATCTTCTCAGACAAGGTGCGGGGCAAAGTGAGTGAGATTATCAATAATGCCATCGTGCACTACCGAGATGACTTGGACCTCCAGAACCTCATAGATTTTTGGCCAGGAGGAGTTCAGCTGCTATGGAGGGATTTCCTACGACTGGCCCCTGAACATGTACTTCAACTGTTCAGAAGACAACCCCAGCCGTGAGCACTGTTCTGGGTCTTACTCCTATTGCTTGCCTACCCCCCAACCAGGCAGTGATCAACACCATGTGTGGCTAAGGTACACAGGCCTTTGACTACTTGGAAGCTAGTCAAGTCATCTGCACCCATGGCTGTATTGACAGATTGGTCAACTGGATACAAAGCAACCTCTTCATACTTGGTGGTGTAGCACTGGGTCTGGCCATCCCGCAGCTGGTGGAAATCCTGTTGTTCATGAACCTTGTGAGTCAGATCAAAGATCAGATCAAACTACAGCTTTACAACCAGCAGCAGCAGGCGGACTCATGGTACTGAAGATCCATCCTGCACCTCCTCGGTAGGGCAGCAGGCGAGCCTCATCAGCCGACAGCAGTGGTCACAGCTGCCGGCGCCCAGTGGAGAATGGATTTCAGGCCCGAAAGCCACAGCACAGTGGGAGGAAGCAAACTCCACAGACAGCAGGAGGCAGGGTGCACAGGTGGCTCGAGTCTGAGAAGGATGTGCCTCCTCTCCCCATCCCAGCTCTCAGCATTGTTATTTCGTATTCTCTCTAACCTCAATAATTTGGGTTCACGTTTCTGTTTTATCTGGGCAGAGATGCTTGAGCAACAGCAATTGAAAAAAAAAAAAAGAATCCACCTGCCAATGCAGGAGACATAGGTTTGATCCCTGGTCCAGGAAGATCCCACATACCACGGAGCAATTAAGCCTGTGCATCACAACTACTGAGCCTGTGCTCTAGAGCCCAGGAGCCATAACTACCGAAGCCCTCGGGCCCTGGAGCCTGTGCTCTGCAACAACAGAAGCCACTGCTATGAGAAGCCCATGCAAAGCAACTAGAGAGTAGGCCCCCCCACCCCCACTCTCTGCAGCTAGAGAAAGTCCATGTAGCACTGAAGACCCAGCGCAGCAAAAAATAAATAAATAATTTTTTTTTTAAAAAGGACCTTTGTTAGGTCCTTTTTGGAGCACAGAGAAGATGTAGTTCCAGTGACTAATAGCCTCTGCTGCAAACCCACATGGTATAACCCTATAAGCCTCCTCTCTTACTGCAGGAAACAAATACTGCCCCGTAGCAACAATAAGCAAAAGAAAAGCTGAAGCTAAGTGTCAGTCTGCACGTTCTTCTGTAATGGGACTTTTTTTTTTTTTTTTTTTGCCACACTGTGCAGCTTGTGGGATCTTTAGTTTTCCCAACCAGTGACCGCACCGAGTACTAACAACTGGACCACCAGGGAACTCCCTAGAATAACATTTAAATACATTTCTTCTATTTCAGTGATGAAATTCAGTTTACTGAATGCATACTATTTTCTGAAACCATACAGCTTAACATTAGACATACTGTTACATTACACACAAATGAATTCTTAGAATAGGATCGAAACAATGTAGTTAGACCTAAGTAAATCAGACTAATTTAGGACAAAGTCAAACCTAATTAAGAAAAGTCTGCATTTCAACATTTCTGAAGAATTGACATTCTCCTACTTTAAAAGCATATAAAGTAGCTAGGACTAGGACAGAGATCACATTTTTTCCTGGAAGCTTCTTAAAAGAGACATTTCAAGAAGAATAGCACATATTTGTCCAATGTTTACTGTATATCAGGCACAGTTCTGAACATTTTATACAGATTTATCATTTAATTCTCACAACAACCCTCTGAGGAGGTGATACAAGCCCCATTTTGCAGGTGAGAAATCTGAGGTACAGAGAAGGTGATCTGCCCAAGAGAGGGAGTGGAGGAGCCAGAATTCAAATCCAGGGGTCTGACTCCAGAGCCAGACTCAACTCTACAAGGTACAACCTTTCCACTCCACGAGAAGCATTGTGAGCAAGTCTGAGTTTTTCCAAGTACTCACTGGTACTATAATCTTCCTGCTCCCAGTGTGTGCTGAACAAATCACATAACCATACAAAGGCCACTCCTAGGAACTGCAGGGAAATATTCTCTGGCTATACCCCCCAGCCCCCAAGGGGGTCAGCCAGCCTACACAGGGTAGGTGGGACTTGCTTCTCTCAGAGCTCTGAATACACTGTTACTTGGCATTGTCTGTTTCCATGTCAGTCTTCCTCCCCAGTCCGTGAGCTCCTTGAAATCAGGAAATATGAAACACCACACACACACACACACACACACACGTTTTTCCCTCCAAACACAAGTGGTCTATTTGGGAGGTGATCCCAGGTAACAGCTGGGAAGAGGGGACGTGAAACAGCAAAGGGAAGGGAGTCAACACAAAGTGTTTTATGGGGCTAGTTACCAGTGTGGGCAATGGATGACATGTTCTGATTCCCTCATTTGACATGTCTCATTGGATGACATGTTCTGATTCTCATTTGTCCAACACGTATTCAGACACTGCAGGCGAAGCACTAAGGAAAAGGAGGTGACATATAACAGAGAAGGAGGGTCTTAACTGTTGATGGAGTACAAAGGCAAATATAAATGAGTAAGTAAATAAATGCAAAAGGTTGCTTACTGAGGAGAGTTTTGAAGGAAATAAAGAAGATGGAAGTACTTAGGATGGAGGTTACTTCACACACGTAGTCAGGGAAGGCCTGTGTGAGGCCATGGGAGCTGAATGGTGAAAGGAAGCGAGGGAGGTGAGAAGCCAGGGAGAGTAAACCAGGCACCCTGAGGCAGAGCCTGGCTGGGCGTATTCAAGAAACTGAAATCAAGCCAGAGCCATTAGACTCTGACAGTGAAGGGAGAGGCAGGAAAAAGAGGTAAGGAAGATGACAGGGGCCAGATCAGACAGGTACCAAGGCCCCAGTACCTCCGATTTCTGTCTAAATTCCATGGACAGTCAAGGAGGGTTTGGGGCATAAGAACACGTAGTGTGATTTACATCCGTGATGGTTCCCTTGGATGTTGCAGGCAAAACTGAGAGTAAGGAGACAAGAGTGGAGGCAGGGAAAACAGCCAGGAGGTTGGAGCAGTCATCCAGGAAAGAGACCAGGTACTGAGACCATCGGGGAAGCAGGGGCAACGGAAAGAAGTGAACTGATTCCAAACATACTGTGGAGGAAGTTCTGGCTGGATCTGCAGGACTGGCTGTTGGGGCGAAGGAGGCGAAGGACCCAGGGACACACCTAGGCTTTGAGCTTAAACAACTAGCTGAACAGTGCCACCACATACCCAGGGCTTAAACTTTAGGAGGCATTCAATAAGTTTTCACGGAATTAATCAATTGTTAATTCACTGTGATATAACGAACACTACACTACCGCTCAGGGTCCCAGCAGAAAACAAATGGCATATTCAAATGGGGTAACATGAGAAGAATCTAATAAAGGACCACTTTCAGAAACAGTGGCAGGGGATGGAGAAGCCATAGTGAGTAATACAACCCCCAGGGCTGGGAAGAGTGGGGTATCTTTTGCACCAGGCCTGGGAAACCTTCCCAGTAACCAGACCCTTGAGGTCTGCAGAGCAGGCCAACTGATAGAGGCGGTGACCCTACACCCAGTCCACCATGACCTTGAAGGAAGGAAACCAATGAATCAACACCCTGACCTTACTCTCCTTGACCCTCTGGATTTCCCATCAGTGCCTCCCAATCAGAAGTTAGAGGGGAAGGAATTAACTGATGCAGCCTATAAAGGTCCACTTCCTGGATCTGGAGGGACAAAAAGATGACAGTCAATGCATAAACTCTGGATGAATGAGGATTTACTGTGCCTGTAATGACGCTATTTCACAGGAAAGGGATTCACGCTGGAGAAACCCAAGTTACCTTATAGATACGTCAAGTTCTTCTTTTTCCATTTTCCTTTCACCCTCCTCTCTGCTGGCAAGTTCCATATCAGCATCTTCCATGGTCTTTTTCTCACCATTCTGGAAGTACTGCTGAAGGGCAGTGTACAGTTTAAACACTTGACTGAAAGACAGCTTACTGTAGGCCAAGATCATGTGACGCAGAAATAAGCCTACAAAACAAGACACAGACCAGGCGAAGGCAGTAACTCAAAATCCGGGCTACACCAAGTCAATGACTATTTGTTGCAATTCTTCCTTCAAAATAATTGAAAAAAAGACTGTTTCCTCCACCAAGAATGTTCTTTCATCACCTTTTATGAAGCTGATTTTCTCTTTAATTAAAAGCTCAGTCCTCCCACCCACACTCCACTTTTTATGCAGCCAATGTATCTTCTCGTGACTGTTAGAACTATCAGAAGTTATCCTATTTGTTTACTTTTTACTATCTGCCCGCCCTTCTCCCCACAACCACAAGAATGTAATCTGCCTTAAGAGAAAGGTTCCAGTCTCTCTTCAAGTCCAGAAACTGGCACATGGAAGATCAACAAATAACTGATGGTGAATACCATAAGAACTACCAGGAAAGAAAAGTCAGGTGGATGGAGCATGGCTATAAAGCTAACAGAAGAGCACCAGGAAACTTCATGTATACCCTAGACTTATAAACTATAACAACAATCTACTCTTAACTCTCTTCATAAAACCTTAGCTGGTGACCCTGACTTAGTTGTGCAATGTGGACAAGTGAGCAGAGGACTGTGGGAAAGAGCTGAGAAACCCTGAAAGGCTCCACAACCAGTCTAATACTCTGATGACAGTAGACAAAACAGAAGATGCTTTTCCACAAGACAGTTATTTAAACACAGATCAAAATGGCAAGGCAATGAATACAAACTAAAACATGTCCAACATCCCCACTGCGTGTGCTCAGACTACAGCAGAGTTAACAGATGTGACTGTTAACAGAGTCAACAGATGTGACTCAGAGAGCCGTTCACGGCAATGAAAATATTCTCTGCTCTCCTTAGAAGAATTTCATACCTACTACACTTGTTTTGTGAACTTCTGGTTCAGTTCCAGAAAAAGAATCTGAAAGGTCATCAAAAAATTGTTCCATATCCTTCAATTCGCCTTCAGCCATCAGTTTGATTCTGAACAAGAAAAATGAGGTAAGGATTTTAGGAAGGCCCTATGAATATCTTCCCACATTTCTTTTTTTTTTTTTTTTCATTCTTTTTTATTTATTTATTATTATTATTTTTTAAGTTGGAGGCTAATTACTTCACAACATTTCAGTGGGTTTTGTCATACATTGATATGACAATCACCTAAAATGAATCTATCTGAAAATCCAAACTGTCACTCCCATATTCTGAAAAGTATCATTGCCGATGTTTTCTTGATTATAAAATTTCTCAAAGTAGCATATCAGCCAGTAAAAATGAAATTCTCTGCAACAATTAAAAGGAACAAAGTAGATCCATACAGAATAATAAATTTTGAAGCAGTATGTTTAATGCTATCCATTTAAAAAAAAATTAAGGCACTTAGGAAAACAACCTAGAATAACAAAGATACCTTTTTTTAAGGATTTAAAAAAAAATTAAGGCACTTAGGAAAACAACCTAGAATAACAAAGATACCTTTTTTTAAGGAAATAATCACCATTTGCCACTTTCTAATTTTCATCTACTTGACATCTTTTCATATATACAGAAGAAAATGGAGCTTACCTGATCTGCACTGAGTTTGCCAGCTGAGGACAAGATTCTTCAATTAATTTGTAAAGTTTAGACAGTGTAATATCTGGGCCCTGGGTAAAGGGAAGATTGAAAGGTTACAGAAAAATTTTAAAGAGCTGGAGATTGATAAACAGCTGCATACATGAGTCCATTTATCAACCTCTCTGCTTTCTTTGTTAAATTAGAATGTAGTTGATTTACAATGTTGTGTCAGTTTCAGGGGTACAACAATGTGAATCATACATATATATATATGGACATATTTAGTCGTGGATAACCCAGCAAGCCCACTTCCAGGGAAGGTATATTCCCCATGCATCGTCTGAAATGAAGAAAAACTAAAGAATCTAAAAAGCCATCAATAAAGAGCTCATTTATAATCTATAAATTTTAACATTAATTAAAAGTATGAGTTAAAAAAAAAAAAAAAAGTATGAGTTAAGGACTTCCCTGGCAGTCCAATGGTTAAGACTCTGGCTTCCACTGCAGGGGGCATGGGTTCAATCCCTGATGTGAGAACTAAAATCCCAGATGCCTTGAAGTATAGCAAAAAAAAAGAAAAAAAAGCTTAATTTTTTTAAAGTATGAGTTAAATTATGCTTCTTTTCTCATTGTGGAATACAATGCAGCCATTAAAAAGGATGAGGTAAATCTACTCAAATATGCTGACATGGAATGATCTCCAAGACTTGTTAAGTGAAAGGAACAAGCTGTAGGATAGAAGTAGCACTTATGTAAAATGAACAAACAAAAAAAAAACCGCAGAATTAAATAAAAAGGATACAAGTATACATACTTATAATCATATGCAGCAACCTATCTATATACAGATATACATAGCAAAAGGTCTAGAAAGATTCATTCTAAACTGTTACTCAGTAAATATTAATAGGTGAATGAAGGAATATGAATTCTGATAATCTCTGAGAGGAAACAGGATTAGAGGGTCTACAAAAGAACCATAAATTTCCACTCTATCAACTTTAGTATCATTAAAGTTTTACAATGAATCTTTGTGTATTAGTTGAATAGTTCAAAAACAGCTAATTTTTAAAGTCAAACAATAAGTAAATAAGTAAAGGCTGGAACTTAGCTAGATGAATTCTATATACATGTTGATTAAAATGCCAGGTTGGATGAAGCACAAGCTGGAATCAAGATTGCTGGGAGAAATATCAATAACCTCAGATACACAGATGACACCGCCCTTCTGGCAGAAAGTGAAGAATTAAAGAGCCTCTTGATGAAAGTGAAAGAAAAGAGTGAAAAAGTTGGCTTAAAACTCAACATTCAGAAAACTAAGATCATGGTATCCGGTCCCATCACTTCATGGCAAATAGATGGGGAAACAATGGCAACAGTGACAGACTTTATTTATTTGGGCTCTACACTTATAACAGGAATGTAGATAGGACTGGGAGCTGCAAGTTCTAGAGACCCTACTACTTTCATTTAACTAATTGGGCAAGCCACTTAATCTGTGTCCTCAGTACTCCTCCCCCTTCCCCAAAGAAGGTGATGGATTTTAAAAAGCCCTTTATAAGGACTTCCCTGGTGGTCCAGTGGTTAAGACTTTGCCTTCCAATGCAGGGGGTGTGGGTTCAATCCCTGGTCAGTCCCACATTTTGGCCTTGCAGCCAAAAAAAATCAAAACATAAAACAGAAGCAATATTGTAACAAATTCAGTAAAGACTTTAAAAAACAGTCCACATTTTAAAAAAAATCTTAATTGAAAAAAAGCCTGTTATAAACTATAGTGTACTAGGCTTTGGGGATACAAGGTGAGCAAGAACTGGACAAAGTAATGCCCTCATGGAGGTTACAGTCTAGTAGGGGAGAGAGATGTCACTCATATAATCACCCGAATAAATGGAAAAACCACAACTGATCTAAGGGAAAGTGCATGAGATTAAAATGAAAATAGCTAAAATTGATTGAGCATTTATTATGTGCCAAACTGTAAAATGTTCTCATGGATCTTCTAACTTAACACAGCCATCACATGACAGTTTCGATCATTGTTTTCCATTTTACAGAGCAAAAGCAAAGACCCAAACATGTTATGGAACTTGCCCAAGTCGCAAAGCAGGTAAGCAGAAGAGTTACAATCTGAGTCTGCAAAGGGAAATAAAACATGTAAAGTGCTTGTGTTAGTTGCTCAGTTGTGTCCGACTCTTTGCTAACCCATGGACTGTAGGCTGCCAGGTTCCTCAGTCCATGGAATTCTCCAGGCAAAAATACTGGAGTGGGTTCTTGCCGTTCCCTTCTCCAGGGGGGAATCTTCCTGACTCAGATTGAACCCTGGTTTCCCGCATTGTGGGCAGATTCGTTACCGTCTAAGCCACCAGAGAAGCCCATAAAGTGCTCAGTACACAGTAAGGGATCAATGTTGGCTGTTACTTTTATGTCACTGTTACCACTTATTAAGGTCCTCTAGGGTACAGGGCCTGTACCTGTGTCTCCAACGCTCAGGCCTACATGTAGCCTCATTCTACATAAGACGGAGGATTTGCGAAAATAACTCTTCACCCAGTCACTCAGCTAATAAATGCTGGAGTCAGATATAAACCTGCCCCCCCCAAAACGCATGTAAAGTGCCTGGTCCACCGTAAGTACTAAGCGTTGCTGCTGCTAAGTCACTTCAGTCGTGTCCGACTCTGTGCGACCCCATAGACAGCAGCCCACCAGGCTCCTCTGTCCCTGGGATTCTCCAGGCAAGAATACTCGAGTGGGTGTTAGCTGGTGGTAATAACTATATTTTTCGCGGTCCAAAAGGGCAGAGAAAGTATCCGATAAATCCCCGTACCCCCAGCCCCCAGGGAGCTGTCCCGTCAGAGAGCAGGTGCACAGTAAGGGTTTGCTGGATGAACCGGAGACCCTCACCTGCAGCAGCGGCAGGAGCAGCTGGTTGAGCCTTCGCCGCTCCATGAGGCTAACGGCGCCCTCGCCTGTGCGGCCCATCTCGTTCAGCAACACTAGCACCGCGATCTTATACGGCGTCACCCAGTCCTTGATACCGAATACGTTGGCGTGCACCACCCCATTGGTCATCATGGGGTTGAAGTAGAGGCTCTCGTGGACGCTGGCCATGGCGCCCACGAACTAAGTGCAGGAGAGCCGGTGCGCGCCCCAGCCGGGCTCCTGCTCAGGGAACCTCACAACCTCCCCTAGGCCTCCGCTGGCCCGCGGCGTACCCCAGGAAACTGGCATCCTCGCGACGGCACGCCGATGACCAATCAGAGCAACGAAACCAGAGCTCTATAGCCAATAAAAATGCCCAACAATACTGTGATGGGTGGGGCAAAGGCGGCGCACCTAAAGACTGAGTCCCTACAGAAACTTTTGCAGGAGAGCAGGTTCCGGGTCGGCATGGACTGGCACGGAGTGAGAGTCGACGCTTTCGGTGAAGGTCTGAACCGCCAGAAGGCTGACTATTCGTTCATTTAATTTAAAAATAATTAAAATTAAATTTTAAAGTGATTGAGATTAAGGCAACGAAGTTAGGGACTTCTCGGCGGTCCATTGGTTAAGAGTGGGAGCCTCCACTGAAGGGGGCCCTTCAGTGGATGCTGAAGATCTCTCATGTCCTGGCGTCCGAACAACAACAACAACAACAAAAAAGAAAGAAAGAAAGAAAAAGCAACGAAATTAAACTTGCACCTTTAAAATTTATATTTAACTGATTAGGTTTATTTTTAAATTCAAAGTTCGAAAGTTTTATTTAGCTCTGGAGGCCTGGCGTGCTGCGCGGTTCACGTGGTCGCCAAGAGTCGGATACGACCTAGCGACTGAACTGAACTGAATGCGTGAATAAACTTTTTTTCTCCTCAGAATTTCACAAATGCCATTTGCAGACAGCTAGGTCAGGCTGCAAGTAGCCGTGTATCCTTACGCATAATAGAAGATAATACCACCTCCGTGTGGTGAATCTCTGTTTACCACCTAATAATACGTCCTTGCATTCATGGCCCTCAAAATCAATCCCTAGACAATAATTTCAAACTGAGTTTTCACAACTTTCCTTCCACTCTTCTGTACCTTTCCCACGACGTTTATTTCTCTACAGCCTGAATTGCTGTTAATAATTATTTGCACTCCATACTAGTCTACACAATCCTTGAAAGAAAAACCACCGGTTCTAGGAAATTCCCTGGCGGTTCAGTAGTTAAAAGACTCGAAAAACAAACGAACAACCACCTGCTCTTCAACCCTGGCTACACACCCTATGCCTAGTACCTGGGTTTTGTTGTCTCAACCTGTCTTTGTTTAATGAATCATGAATGAAGATGTAGTTTTAGTTCACAGGGGGAAAAAAAAAAAAGGAGGTAGACACATATAGGCTAAATAACTGGGCCAGAAGTCATTGATAGCTTGGAATACAATTCTTAACTTCCATATCTTGTGAACGGTGACTATATATTTTAGACATACAATTACATGTGTTTGTTTTGGGATTTGTTTTGGTGGTGCCAGGCAACTTGTGGGATCTTAGTTCCCCAACCAGGAATTGAATCCCGACCCTCTACAGTGAAAGCATGGAGTCTTAAGCACTGCACCACCAGGGTATTCTCACATGTATTTTACACGTACAAATCTGTACATTTACCACATTCATTTCTTATGTAACTGGATTTCATTTGTAAAAGGGGAAACGCTATTTGCAGGAATTTTAATACTTAAGTTACCTCTTTCTTTGGGCTTCCCTTGTGGCTCAGCTGGTAAAGAATTCTCCTGCAATGCAGGAGACCTGGGTTCAATCCCTGGCTTGGGAAGATCCTTGGAGAAGGGAAAAGCTACCCACTCCAGTATTCTGGCCTGGAGAATTCCATGGACTGTGGGTCGCAAAGAGTCAAACATGACTAAGGGACTTTCATTTCATTCATTTACTTCTTTCTTTGCCTCAGTTTATTTTTGTATTCCCCACCCCCTCTTGTTTTAATGTAAAAGCATACTTTCAATCTTACAGCTGTCTAAGGATCTTTTTGCATTGTGAGTTTAACCTAGAATAAAGATTGGCAAAGGATATTTGTGGAATAAACATGTATTCAACCTTGAAATCCTCAATAGGGACACTTTACTGAATGTAAAGAGAAAAGTTTTGTAAAATCCTAAAGAACAATCTTAATCTAAATTGGTAAGGCTTTCAAGTAATTCATTCTTCTCTCCAAGAAATTATTTGCTGAGCTCCTTCTATATACAAGTTCAGTTCAGTTCAGTTCAGTACCTGTTGTGTCCGACTCTTTTCAACCCCATGAACCATAGCACGCCAGGCCTCCCTACCCATCACCAACTCCCAGAGTCTACCCAAACCCATGGCCATTGAGTCAGTGATGCCATCCAACCATCTCATCCTCTGTCATCCCCTTCTCCTCCTGCCCTCAATCTTTCCCAGCATCAGGGTCTTTTCAAATGAGTCAGCTCTTTGCATCAGGTGGCCAAAGTATTGGAGTTTCAGCTTCAACATCAGTCCTTCCAATGAACACCCAGGACTGATCTCCTTTAGGATGGACTGGTTGGATCTCCTTGCAGTCCAAGGGACTCTCAAGAGTCTTCTCCAACACCACAGTTGAAAAGCATCAATTCTTTGGCGCTCAGCTTTCTTTATAGTCCAACTCTCACATCCATACATGACTACTGGAAAAACCATAGCCTTGACTAGACAGACCTTTGTTGACAAGACCGTGTTTTAATCATGGTACCCAAAGACGGTGAACTTCTAAACCACAAGTTGCAAACCGGTGACCTCTGAACTAAATAAGACCCATTAGATGTATTTTATTTGTCTTGCATAGTATTTGCCAAGCTTCACAGGTGGCTCAATGGTAAACAATCCTCCTGCCAATGCAGGAAATAGAGGAGATGAGTTCGATCCCTGGGTTGGGAAGATCCCCTGGAGGAGGAAATGGTAACCCACTCCAGTATTGTTGCCTGGAGAATTCCATGGACAGAGGCGCCTAGCAGGCTACAGTCTATAGGGTCGAAAAGAGTTGAAAATGATTGAGCAACTTAGCACGCACATACAATATTTGCCAACACTTAAAAATTGAGACATTTCACTGTGCCCCTGCCCCCAATCTATATTTGCAGCCTCACTTGAAAAATTGGAAAACTTGGCAACATAGTTTATTCTGGGGTGGTAACTATTAACTGAATGTAAGCAGCAAGAGCCACCTTTATTCAGGCCGTGATATCCCCCAATCAATACAGTCATGGGCATATGGGCCTAGCAGAGCCAATCAGATCCTTCTCTGGATCACTATATGGACTATAGAAAGAAGAGCCCTCTTTCTCTCACTGTTGCTAGGCAAGTTGTCAATGTCTCAATCCCTCCTTCCAGAAAAAGTCTACCTGTAGGAAGAGAGAACAGGACAATTTGCAAGTAAAAGCAGAATCAAGCAGAATTGGAGGTCAGGGAGGGGAGAAAGGAAATGGCAACCCACTCCAGTACCCTCGCCTAGAGAATTCCGTGGACAGAGGAGCCTGGTGGGCTGCTATCTGTGGGGTCGCACAGAGTCAGACACGACTGAAGCCACTTAGCAGCAGCAGCAGCAGCAGAGGGGAGAAAGAAATAGGTCTGGTTCATTGATTTCTATTTTTATCTTGGTACCCTGGTTCTTGCAGCTATTTCAATTATCTTCTTTCCTAGAAGATAATCCCCCACCCACAAATTAGCAAATGTTTGTTGGTCTGGGTTGGAGGTTTTGTTTTGTTTTTATTTCATTTTTGCTTGAGCTTGATTGAGAAAGATTTTAGGCTCTTGCAACCAAAATCATCAATAAAGGTGATAATAAATAATTGAAAACACTGAAATCTATTCATCCTACCAGAATTGTTTAGTACTCAGAAAGACCTTCAGGCTCCTTGGTTTGTTACCTAAGAAGCCTTTATCTCAACCTATGTGTTATTCAGGGACTGTCTCCCTTCCTTCCTCAGTCACCAGGTATTCTCCTGCCAGTCAGAGAAAACATGATTCAGATAAAGTCATGATTGATGAAACAAGAAGAAAGTTGGCCTGAGAATCAGAGCCCTCAAATTCTAATGTTGGCCCTGAAACTTACTAGCTCTGTGGATTCAGTAGCCACTTATTCTCCCTAAACTTGAGTCAGTCACATTAACAGTGAAAGTTTTGGACTGGATGATGTGTTAATTCCTCTGCAGTGCTAAGATTTTTTAACTTGTTACTCTTGATTTTTATTTAAAAAATTTTACTGCGGCAAAAGCTTATCACATAACAGTTACCATTTTAACCACATGAAGGGTACGATTTAGCAGCGTCATATACATTCACAATGATGTGCAACCTTCACTACTGTCTAGAATCAGAACTTTTTCATTACCCCAAAAAGAAAACCCATACACGTTAGCAGTAACTCCTCATCCATCATATGATGATAACGTACAGCATTAATAAGGTTTGCAGGAAACAGGTGGTTTCACATACTGTGTGCATGCTCAGTTGTGTTCAACTCTTTTGCAACCCCATGGACTGTAGCTCACCAGGCTCCTCTGTCCATGGAATTCTCCAGGCAAGAATACTGGAGTGGGTTGCCATTTCCTTCTCCAGGGGATCTTCCCAACCCAGGGATCCAAACTACACTTACTATTGGAAGGAATTTAAGTTGGTATAGCCCTTAGTCCAGACAGGAAATAGGAGGCACTCTAGGTGTTTCAAACACAGGGAAATTAATACAGAGAATTGGCTCCACAGGTGATAGTAGATCTGAGAAACCAAACCGGATAGAGATTAGCAGTAACAAGAAGATGCTGCCGCTCCCATGACAGAGGAGACAAAGGAAAGAGATGGTTACCATAGCCCAGAAACTGAGGCCACTGGGTGGGAGCCAGAACTGCAGGTAAATGCAGACACTGCAGAAGGATGGAGAGAGAAGGCAAGAAATCCCATGGATTCTCCCTTTCTCTTACTCTCAGATCTCCTGTTCAACCCAGCCAGTTGACTCAGGAGCTGGGAAAGAAAACGTGCAAGGGAATTCCCTGGCGGTCCAACAGTTAGGACTCTGTTCTTTCATTGCAGAAGGCCCAGGTTCAATCCCTGCTCAGGGAAATAAGATCCCAGAAGCTTCGTGGTGAGGCTAAAAAAGAAAAGATATATGCAGTTTTTTCAAAAAGGAAACATGTAAGCATCACTGTTATCTATTCCAGAACATTTTCATCACCCCAAAAAGAAACCCCCTGCTCATTAGCAGTCACTCCCCATCCTGCTGCCCTTTAACCCCCGGCAACTACGAATCTGCTTTCTCTATGGATTTTCTCTTCTGGACATTGCATATCAATGGAATCATACAAGATGAATGGTCTCTTGTGTTCATTTAGCCAAATCTTTCTGAGGTTTATCCATGTTGTGGCATGTATCAGTACTTCATTCCTTTTCATATCTTAGTTATATTCCATTATATGGACAGACTATATTTTGATTATCTGTTCATCTGTCAATAGGCATTTGGGTCGTTTCCACCTTTGGGCTATTGTGAATCATGAGACTGTGAACATTCATGTGTATGTCTTTGTGTGAACATGTGTGTTTGGTTTTCTTGAGTATATACCTAGGGGGTGGAATTTCTGGGTCATACAGTGACTCTACACGTAACTTTTAAGGAACTGCTAGACTCTTTTCTACAATGGCTGCACCATTTCACATTTCCACCAGCAATAAATGAGGGCAGCCACTTTTTTCGTCTATATTTTTTGCCTCCGTGGCATGCAGAGGGCAGCCACATTCTAACGAGGATCAGGAACTCAGCTTGCTATTTAATCATGAATCATCATTAGCAATGTCATGGTTCTGAAAGAACTGAATAACCATCAAAGATGTTTAAGTTGTTCTGAGCAATGGATGACTACCTCCATGATTTTATGTATCTCTGAACACTGTCATCCCCCAAGGAGAACTCTGCCAGGTAGAAACACTTTTCCCCATTGCTCATTAGAGAGTAGCTCACCAGCAGTTAAGTTGGCAGGTCACCTGCAGGTCCCAAGACAGATGGAAAAGCCAGCCTTTACCAGCTGATCAGATGCAAAACTTCTGAAAGTGACAAACCCTTGTGCAATTCTAAGACATCATATTAGAAGAAACAGAAAATTGCTCTCAACAAGGAAAAATATAATATGTGAACCAGGTCTCCTGTGTGCATGCATAATCATTTTCTTTTGATAATTCAAGAAAATCCAGCTGAGAGGGAAGAAAAGATCCCCTATTGAATACAACGAGGCCCGATTTTGCCAGAGTCACGAAGAGTCTCAGGGTTCAATCAATACAAAAAGTTCTGGGTAATTAACTGAGCTGCTGGGGAAACTTGATCGCTAGCCTGACAAGCATCGCTAAGTATTTCCAGACCCAAGGTAACATTCCAGCTTCTCAAAGCTCATGAACTGAATTGACCTCACTCCCTGAGGAAGGAAACTCTCCTTGTTTCCTCTAGACCTCCTATATCATCCAAAGTCGACATCACCATCTGCAGCTGGAGGGATCAATGGACACATTAATTGATTGAGACTGAGTTTACGTTTCTATTGTCAACTCTCATTATTTGTTTTTGAGAACCCACTTCCCATATCTCTTAGTGCTATTAAGCAAAAGATAATATACATTACGTAATTTTCACAAGTCTATGAGTACGTCTTACACTCACCTTTTTTTTTTTTTTTTTTGCTGATACCCTGACTCACTCCCAATACTTGACTTAATAGCAGTTTCCAGTAGAAGTGGTTGCTTTCAGTAATAGGAGCAGAAACTACATTGAGTCATTGCTTTTCTTCCTTTGCAGGATGATTAGTTTCTTAGTTTGTAAAATGTTTTTTAGACATTTCAGTTTGCAAGAGTTTCTGCATCTGTAATGTTTGATGATCATCTACCGCAATAGTGGCAATGCATGGCTCTCTACTTAGCGATAATGCTGTGTAACAGCTATAAAACCCTGAAGGCATGACAAGACACATGTTTGATTGCACATCTAGGGTGGTAGGCTAGGGAGCTCTGCTAATCTTGCTGGGGCTTGGTCACAGATGGGAAGTGTGGCTGATAGGGTGATCCAGAATGGATATGCCTGGGGGCAACTGGAGTGGCTCTAAGGGTCTCTCCTCTGCAGCCCACCTGACAGACATGGTAGAGGCAGAGATGCATGAAGGTGGAAACAAGAATATCCTACAGTCATAAGCTAAGTGGTGGCTCGTATCAGTACTTCTTCTCATTCCTTTTTTTTTTTTTTTTTTAATATTTGGCTGGGTCTCGAGGCTTGTGAGTGTACCAGGGATCAGACTTGCACCCTTGGCAGTGAAAGCGCAATTCCTAACCACTGGACCACCAGGGAATTCCCCACTGCGTTCTATTAGCTAAAGCAGAAGGCCAGCACAGATCCAAGCTTCAGGAAGTAGAGTGGATCTTTGGCAAGAGGAGCTGCAAAGTCATACAGCATCAAGTGGGGAGAGAGGGAAAAGTAAAGAATTGGAGTCAAAAGTGCAATTGCCCAGAGGCTGTCCCTTCTCATCCCCTTGAACCTCAGCTTATTTAGGCAAAGGGAGAGTTGTGTCCAAGAGGCATAGATATAACTGATTTTTGTGTGTTTAATCTCACCCGAACAATTATATGGGGCTTCCCGGGTGGCTCAGTGGTAAAGAATCTGCCTGCAATGCAGGAGCCACAGGAGACTCAGGTTTGATCCCTGAGTTGGGAAGATTTCCTGGGGGAGGAAATGGCAACCCACTCCAGTATTCTTGCCTGGAGAATCCCATGGACAGAGGAGCCTGGTGGGCTACAGTCCATGGGTTCGCAAAGAGTTGGACACGACTGATGTGACTTAGCATGCATGCATGCAAACTATTATATAAATAGATGCATCGGCTGTCTTAGTTTGCTCCAGCTGCCTTAACAGAATACCATAGATTGTCTGCCTTCCACAACTGGAATTTATTTTCCCACAATTCTTGAGGCTAGGAAGTCCAAGATCAAGGTGCAGACCAGTTCAGTTTCTGGTGCTAGCTCTCCTTTTGACTTGCAGATGGCTGCTTTCTTACCATGTCCTCACTATGGCAGAAAAAGAGAGCTTCTCTGATGCTTCTTATAAGGACACTTAACCCATCATGAGCACCCCCCAACTGGGATTTCACCTAAATCTAATTACCTCCCAAAGGCCCAACACCGAATACCATGACACTGGGATTTCAACATGTGAATATGGAGGGGGACACTATTTAGTTAATAACGTGAGCTAAACTTAATTTTAAATTGGGGACTTCCCTGGTAGCCCTATGGTTAAGACTTTGCCTTCCAGTGCAAGACTGTGGGTTCAATTCCTGGTAGGGAACTAGCTCCCATAGGCCACGGGGCCAAAAAAACAAAGCATAAAACAGAAGCAATACTGTAAAAGTGAAAGTGTTAGTCGCTCAGTCCTGTTAGACTCTTTTCCATCCCTTGGGCTGTAGCCTGCCAGGCTCCTCTGTCCATGGAATTCAGGCAAGAAAGAATACTGGAGTGGGTAGCCATTTCCTACTCCAGGGGATCTTCCTGACTCAGGGATTGAACCCTGGTCTCCTGCATTGCCGGTAGATTCATTACCATCTGATCCACCAGGGAAGCCTTTAATAAACTTTATAAAGACTTTAATAAACAAATAAATTTGGTATCTTCATTCTTTCCCCCAAATGTATCTCTCACTTGAGCCGTGACTGAATCTTCCTAAGGTTAGAAATCAAAGCCAGAACTTAACTCTGGAGTCTAGAGATTGATCAGGACATCATGGAATTTCTTATTTAGTTTTTAAAATCATGTCTGTTTTTACTAGAGTTAAGGATAAAATATGTACCTGATCTAAAGTTTCAATTGATGTGAAACTTGAAGGAATGATTAAACCGTCTTAGTCATCCCAGATTTATTGGAAAATTCAAAGTAATTCGATGCTTCCCAGCCACAGCATTGGAAGTTACTCTTCCCATAAGCTTCTGGAACTTCTGAGCATTATTCATTCAGTCTGAGCAAATACATGATTCTTTCATTCTTTATTTTCAGGCTCCTAAATGCCTTGAACCATGAAAGTAATTAAGTTTCCAGAGAACTCTGATGTCCTGTTCCTTTTAACTTCTCCGGACAGATTTTTATTCAATGTGTGTATTGAATAAAACACAGAGAAAGAAAGAGAAAGTCTTCTTCAGGATCTCAATTTGTTCCTATCAGTGAATTAAAGAATGGACAACTTTCACCTCCCTGGTGGTCCAGTGGTTAAGACTCTGCACCTCCACCACAGGGGCCTTGGATTTGATACCTGGTCAAGGAAATAAGATCCCACATGCCACATGGCACAGCCAAAAAATTAAATATAATAATAATAAATAAAATAAAAAACTATATACATGATTCCTGATATATCTTGCACAAATAATAAGTATTCCTATTTTATGCTGCAAACAGACACACACACAAACAATCTCAGTATAAATATTAAAACAGAAAAATACACTTGGCAAACAGGTGATAAGTCTTGAAGAGATGATGGAATATTCTGAGTTTCTTCCTCTGTTGATAATGAATCCATTTTGGAATGTAAATTTCAACTAATCTCTTAACTCCTCTACAGCCACTCTAGAGTAATAGGGGGAAAAAAAATGGTAAGTTTTGGATTTGATTCTTCCTTTCCAAGTACAAATTATCTTGAGGATATAAATTACATGATTTACTTTTTTTTTCCCAAAGTAAGCCTCAAGGGAGATATTAAGAGGAAAAATACCATGCCAGTAATTTGCTACACATAAATATTAGTGATTAAATAAGCATTGAGAGTAGAAATATGTTATAGGAAAGAACATACTTTGAATATTATTTATGCCCCCACTATATTAAAGTGCTTATAAAACTTGTGACAAGGCCAAAATGAAAGGAAAAATCCTTTTTTTCTAAAAAAAATTTTTGAGGTGTAATTGACGATCTAAGGTGAACAATTCAGTGACAATACATTTATTTTGTGCGATCCCTTGCTCTACCTAGTTCCAAAACATCTCAGTTCATTTCAGTTCAGTCACTCAGTCATGTCCAACTCTTTGCGACCCCACGGACTGCAGCATGCCAGGCCTCCCTGTCCATCACCAATTCCTGGAGCTTACTCAAACTCATGTCCATTGAGTCAGTGATGCCATCCAACCATCTCATCCTCTGTTGTCTCCTTCTCCTCCTGCCCTCAATGTTTCCCAGCATCAGGGTCTTTTCAAACGTATCAGTTCTTCGCATCAGGGGGCCAAAGTTTTGGAATTTCAGCTTCAGCATCAGTCTTTCCAATGAATATTCAAGGCTGATTTCCTTTAGGATGGACTGGTTGGATCTCCAAAACATCTCCCCAAAAGGAAACCTCATACCCACTAAGCAATTTCTGCCCATTTCTCCATCCTGTAAATCTCTAGGAACAACAAATCTGTGGTTTTGTCTCTGTAGATTTATCTATTCTGGACAATTCATGTAAATGGACTATGATCTGTGGCATCTAGCTTCTTTCAGTTAGCATGGTTTTGATGTTCAGCCATGTTATATATAACATGCATTAGTACTTCATTTCTTTTTATGCCTGAATAAAAAATATATATGTATATCACTAATTGATATACACAATCATAAATCGATGGACATTTGGGTTATACATACCTTTTGGCTATAATGAATAGTGCTGTTACAAACGCTCATGTATGGTGTTGACCAGAAGGTTTGTTCGGGTTTTCCCATACAGTGCTCTAGAATAATCCAAACGAACGTTTTGGCCAACCTAATATAAACCTTTCTTTGAGAACTTCAGTATTTCAATTATATGGGGTGTTTCCCTCACAGTGAAATCGCTAATTCTTTAAGCTTTTCCTACTGCCCACAGAATCCAGTGTAGCCCAACTCTGAGCTGCTTCCTGAGGGTGCCTATTTTGGGAGAGAAACAAATGCCATTAGCGGGGTAGAGGAATTCTATTTATTAAGGACTAGAGCCTGATATATTCATCACACAGTTAAAACAAACATACAAACAAAAGTCTTAAGGGGAAATTCCCTGGCTTTTCAGTGGTTGGATCAGGACTTTCACTGCCAGGGCAGGTTTGATCCCTGATTGGGGAACTAGGATTTAATTATTTATTTGTGGCCAAAAATAAATAAATACAAACAGTTTAAAAAATCATAATGGAGATATAAATATGTATATTATATATATCACATATATATATTATATATATAAAAAATATGCTTTATAGGATATTTGAAAGTATGGCTATTTAAGATTGACAGTTACAGGATCTACCTTTTCATATACAAGAGTCAGTTCCAAACCAGTTAAGGCTGAAGGCCTATTTATCTGTTGCAAGATTCGTTGGTCCCTAAAACATAGGCCCTACAATATTTGGCTTGATGAAAAAATGTTAAACTCTAGAAAAATAATTGCAATCAAAACAAGAAAGATGCTGTTATATAGCTATAATATTAGCCAATATTTAAATAAATTGATAAGTAATTACTAATCAAAATGGAGGAATCAGGACCTTTCTTTACAAGACTGGTAAGAAGGCAAATTGATACAGTATTTTCTGTGGACAAATTTAGGAATTCTTATCAAGGCCTTAAAAATGTTTATATTCTTTGACTCCATTTTTCTCTTTCTGGCTATTTAACCTTAGAGAATAACCATGAGTATTCACGATGATTTTTTAATGTATTCTTCATTATAGTGTTATTATAATGAAAAATTGAGAGCTACCTGAAATCCATCAACAGATATTAGACATAAGTTATGATTCACAATTAGGAAGAATACATGTGAAACCAAACTATTTGATAGAAAATAGTTAATGACTTGGAATAATGTCTATTATATTTTTAAATAGAAAATAATATGTGTACTACCACACTAAATTTCTAAAAATGTATCTACATGCACGGAAAAGAGTCAGTTTCCTTCCTCTATAAAATGGGGATAATAATAGCATGTACCTCATAGGATGGTTAAAAGAATGAAATTTAATGAGAACGTTCATATTCCAATGCTCACCATGGTGTCTAGCATATTTAAAGCATTCAGTAAATGTTTAATTATTGCTATTGTTGTTGTCAAAGGATATACATCAAAATGCAAGCTTTAGTTATCTTTGGGTAGTGGAATTATGAGTGATTTTCACTTCTTTAAATATGCTTTTTCTTTATTTTCCACAATTAATGTGTTTTTATTTTCTACACAGGGGGAAAAAAAGCATTACAAAAAAACATTGACTTTCTCCAAGCAAGATAATTCTACTCAAGATAATTCTCACTTCCCTGACAGAGACAGTTGATAGCAGATAAAGATATCTCCAAAAAGGTATCCTAAACTTTGCTGCCTTCTCTTTTGATAAGAGTAGAGATTAATGCAGTATCAGACAACTTTAAAAAAAAATAGAGACTTCCTATTAGGTCAGCTCTCTAGGATATTTCTATTCTTAGATATGAAATAAGATTTAGAGAGCAGTGCTTTACAAGTTAGACAAGAATTTTAAAAAGCCACGGATTACAACAGTTCAGTTCAGTTCAGTGACTCAGTCATATCTGACTCTTTGCGACCCCACAGACTGCATGCAGGCTTCCCTATCCATCACCAACTCCCAGAGCTTGCTCAAACTCATGTCCATCGAGTCGGTGATGCCATCTAACCATCTTATCCTCTGGGATTACAACAGAGGTCACTAATTTCAAATCAATCAAGCAATCAAAGTTGGATTATGTCATTCACCTGCTAACATATTTTACAGCATCTCTTTGCCTAACTTAGAAAATATACAATATTCAGACATTTGAAGCCATTTCAAAGATAATTTTCAGAGTGAATTAAAGCATTTTTTTTCTCTTAATCTATGTTTTGGAGTTTCTGGCTTTGCACTGTGGGATTTTAATTTCACACCCAGAGATAAAAGTGTCGAGAGAAAATTCCAAGAACTCTGTTCTTTGGATGTCACTACCACATACGTAGTTGAAAAGAAAACCTGAGAAATTTTCAGAAAAGGATTCTTCTATTTAACAATCTTTAGATATGGTGAGAAATTCTTGGTCATGTGGTTGGATGGGATTGCTCCCACTCTTAGCCAATGGAGGGCTCCTACTCCTCAGCCATAGTGATTGGTTTAGTGGTGGGCAGGTGACTCAAAATAGCCAGTGGAGGGCTCCTACTCCTCAGCCATAGTGATTGGTTTAGTGGTGGGCAGGTGACTCAAATTAGACCATCAGCTCCTCAATATGTGGAGGTGAGAAATGATGGTAAATAAATCGTGCCCTGGTGCCAGTGTGAGAACACTAAATTAAGCTCAGTCTAAAGGAATCTTGCTGGAATAGTCTGTTTAGTTGAGTTATTACCTTGCACCCTGTTTTGGGGTAGCATATTAACAGGGCAAAGGCTAATAGAGTTTTGCCAAGAGAATGCACTGGTCATAGCAAACACCCTCTTCCAACAACACAAGAGAAGACTCTACACATGGACATCAACAGATGGCCAATACCAAAATCAGATTGATTATATTCTTTGCAGCCAAAGCTGGAGAAGCTCTATACAGTCAGCAAAAACAAGACTGGGAGCTGACTGTGGCTCAGATCATGAACTCCTTATTGCCAAATTCAGACTTAAATTGAAGAAAGTAGGGAAAACCACTAGACCATTCAGGTATGACCTAAATCAAATCCCTTACAATTATACAGTGAAAGTGACAAATAGACTCAAGGGATTAGATCTGATAGAGTGCCTGAAGAACTATGGACGGAGGTTTGTGACATTGTACAGGAGGCAGTGATCAAGACCATCCCCAAGAAAAAGAAATGCAAAAAGGCAAAATGGCTGTCTAAGGAGACCTTACAAATAGCTGTGAAAAGAAGAGAAGTGAAAAGCAAAGGAGTAAAGGAAAGATATACCCATGTGAATGCAGAGTTCCAAAGAATAGCAAGGAGAGATAAGAAAGACTTCCTCAGTGGTCAATGAAAAGAAATAGAAGAAAACAATAGAATGGGAAAGACTAGAGATCTCTTCAAGAAAATTAGAGATACCAAGGGAACATTTCATGCAAAGATGGGCACAATAAAAGACAGATATGGTATGGACCTAATAGAAGCAGAAGATATTAAGAAGAGTTGGCAAGAATACATACACAGAAGGACTATACAAAAAAGATCTTCATGACCCAGATAATCATGATGGTGTGATCACTCACCTAGAGCCAGATATCCTGGAATGCAAAGTCAAGTGAGCCTTAGGAAGCATCACTACGAACAAAGTTAGTGGAGGTGATGGAATTCCAGTTGAGCTATTTCAAATCCTAAAAGATGATACTGTGAAAGTGCTGCACTCAATATGCCAGCAAATTTGGAAAACTCAGCAGTGGCCACAGGACTGGAAAAGATCACTTTTCATTCCAATCCCAAAGAAATGCAATGCCAAAGAATGTTCAAACTATCGCACAATTGCACTCATGCTCAACACTACTAGCAAAAT
Source organism: Cervus canadensis (assembly GCF_019320065.1). Lineage (NCBI taxonomy): Eukaryota > Metazoa > Chordata > Mammalia > Artiodactyla > Cervidae > Cervus > Cervus canadensis. The sequence continues at coordinate 124,454,590 of NC_057386.1, forward strand.
TAATGCTCAAAATCTCCAAGGCCAGGCTTTCAAGACAGTATGTGAAACCATATGAACATTCCCAGATGTTCAAACTGGAATTTATGAAAAGGCAGAGGAACCAGAGATCAAATTGCTAACATCTCGTTGGATCATTGAAAAACAAAGAGTTTCCAGAAAAACATCTACTTCCGCTCAGTTTGACTATGCGAAAAGCCTTTGACTGTGTGGAGTCAGCAACAAACTGTGGAAAATTCTGAAAGAGATGGGAATACCAGACCACCTGACCTGCCTCCTGAGAAATCTGTATGCAGGTCAAGAAGCAACAGTTAGAACTGGACATGGAATAACAGACTGGTTCCAAATCGGGAAAGGAGTATGTCAAGGCTGTATGTTGTCACCCTGCTTATTTACTTATACACAGAGTACATCATAAGAAAGGCCAGACTGGATGAAGCACAAGGTGGAATCAAGATTCCTGGGAGAAATATCAGTAACCTCAGATATGCAGATGACACCACCCTTAAGGCAGAAAGTGAAGAAGAACTAAAGAGCTGCTTGATGAAAGTGAAAGAGGAGAGTGAAAAACTCGGCTTATAACTTAACATTCAGAATACTAAGATCATAGCATCTGGTCCCATCACTTCATGGCAAATAGATGGGGAAACAATGGAAACAGTGACAGACTTTATTTTCTTGGGCTCCAAAATCACTGCAGATGGTGACTGCAGCCATGAAATTAAAAGACACTTGTTCCTTTGAAGAAAAGCTATGACAAACCTAGACAGCATATTGAAAAGCAGAGACTTTGCCAACAAAGGTCCGTCTAGTCAAAGCTTTGGTTTTTCCAGTATTCATGTATGTATGTGAGAGTTGGACCATAAAGAAAGCTGAGCACCAAAGAACTGTGGTGTTGGAGAAGACTCTTGAGAGTCCCTTGGACAGCAGGAAGATCCAACTAGTCCATCCTAAAGGAAATCAGTCCTGAATATTGATTGGAAGGACTGATGCCAAAATTGAAACTCCTATATTTTGGCCACCTGATATGAAGAACTGACTCTTTGGAAAAGACCCTGATGCTGGGAAAGATTGAAGGTGGGAGGAGAAGAGGATGACAAAGGGTGAGATGGTTTGATGGCATCACTGACAAAATGGACATGAATTTGAGCAAGCTCTAGGAGTTGGTGATGGACGGGGAAGCCTGGCGTGCTGCAGTCCATGGGGTCACAAAGAGTTGGACATGACTAACTGAACTGACCTGAACTGAACTGATTAGGGTTGTTGTTCAGTTGCTAGGTTGTGTCCAACCTGCCAGGCTACATGGGGTCCATGTAATTAGTCCATGGGGTTTTCTAGGCAAGAATACTGGAATGGATTGCCATTTCCCTCTCCAGGGGATCTTCCTGACCCAGGGATCAAACCCAAGTCTCCTGCACTGCAGGCAGATTCTTTACTTTCTGAGCCACCAGGGAAGTCTGTACTTCCATGTACAGGAAATACTGTAGATTATAATTGAATGTCATATGCAACTGTTTAGTGCTTTGGTCATGCACATATTTCTTCATTGTGGCTCATTGGACAAGATGCTGTATCTCAAATAATATAACATTCCTCTTTTAAATCTATCCTTTCGCCTTGTTTTTAACATGGGATTCATCTTGCTTCACCAGGGAATTTTTTTTCAAGTGTCGAATGATGAAATGACTATTTGAATAAAAGAGGCCATTCTAAATCAAGAGTTACCTTGAATTAGAAGAGATAAGAATCGAATAGAATTGAGCTAGTTGAAATGAAACATCTTCAATGTAAGATCAAAAGAGCTATTTTGGATATCTTTTCATCACCACCAGTGATGAAAAGAAAACACTATTTAAAGACAGTTGTGTGTTAGGGAATACCATTCGACATCATGATCTATACAAAATTATTAATGCTACAAGCATCACGACCCCAGAAATTGTAAGGGTTTTAGAATAAGGATGGACAGAAGATTGACATTTTAGGGAACAATTATGAGGCACTTACATAGTATTATGTTTAAGATTTATTTATTTATTTTTGGCTGAGCTGGGTCTTTGCTGCTGTACAAGGCCCCCAGATGTGGTGAGCGGGGGCCACTCTGTTGCAATGTATGGACCTCTCATTGCAGAGCCCCCGGCCATTGTGGAGCACAGGGTCCAGGTACAAGGGCTCAGTAGTTGTGGCTCATGGGCTTAGCTGCCATTCAGCATGTGGGAGCCTACAAGAGCTGGGATCAAACCCTTGTCTCCTGCATTGGCAGGTGGGTTCCCAAGCACTGGACCACTCGGGAAGCCCTATATACCCTTACATGATTGTCAACGAATATGGCATCGAAGAGAAAAAAGTACTAAGCCTACAACTGGAGTTTTTCAAGATGACTATCCCTATCTCACAAAGAGCTGGACACAACTGAGCAACTGAACTGAACTGAACTGATCCTATCTCAACCATCTGAATATCTCCATCCCTGCATGTTTATCTTGTTCATTTATGAGTTGACAGTGTTTGTATTCCATTGTCTGTCCAATTTGTCTGTAAATGTGATTGAGCGTCAGCCTGTCTGCCTTGGACTGTAAATTGTTAAAGAGAAGAGACAAGGCTTAGCTAATTATCTCTGTGAATCATTGAGCCCAGCATAGCACCACATGCAATTAGAGATTTTATAAATGTGTTTATTATGGCCCTTGGGAGGAGGCTCAGTCCCATTTATTGCCTTCTTGATCCTGCCGGCACTTCTCGAGAGAGTGGGGAAAGTCGACTTGATTTGCACTGTCAGCCTGGAAGCAAATGCTCAATGTGATGCCATATTGCTGAGGCCTCTCAATGATATCTGCTGGTGAAAGTCTGTGTAGTATAATAAATACATTTGGCCTTTATCCCCAGGTTCATGGCACAGAGAACTTAAAACCTTTGGAATTTCATGAATGATTGGGGTATCTTTTGTTATCCCTAGGAGCCCCTTTTGAGCGCACCTGAGCTAATGAGGGGTCTTAGGGTGGGGTCCGTAGATGGAGCTTGGTCACCAGAAAGATCAAATGATTAGAGAGTTGGGCTTTTCAGCTGATCTTTTTGCCTTTTCAAACTGCCCATGGGGTTCTCAATGCAAGAGTACTGGAGTGGTTCACCATTTCCTCCTCCAGATTGTATTGTCTTGGGCTGCAAAATCACTGTGGATGGTGACTGCAGCCATGAAATTAAAAGACGCTTGCTCCTTGGAAGGAAAACTATGGCAAACCTAGACAGTGTATTAAAAAGAAGAAACATCACTTTGTCAACAAAGATCTGTATAGTCAAAGCTATGGTTTTTCCTGTAGTCATGTATGGATGTGAGACTTGGACCATAAAGAAGGCTGAGCACTGAAGAATTGATGCTTTCGAACTGTGGTGCTGGAGAAGGAAGACTCCTGAGAGTCCCTTGAACAGCAAGGAGATCAAACCAGTTAATCCTAAAGGAAATCAACCCTGAATATTCACTGGAAGGACTGATACTGAAGCTGAAGTTCCAATACCTTGGCCACCTGATGTGAAGAGCCGACTCATTGGAAAAGACCCTGATGCTGGGAAAGATTAAAGGCAAAAGAGAAGGGGTCAGCAGAGGATGAGATGGTTAGATAGCATCACTGACTCAACGTACATGAACTTTAGCAAACTCTGGAAGATAGTGAAGGATAGGGGATCCTGGTGTGCTGCAGTCCATGGAGTCGCAAAGAGCTGGACATGACTTAGTGACTGAACAACAACCACTGATCTTTGGGGAAGTGGGTGGGACTGGAGATTAAGCTCTATAAATATTCTTGAACAAGATTTGATGAGTTTCTGGATTGGTGAATGTATCTGGTGCTGGAAAGGTGGCTTACCCAGTTCCATGGGGACAGAAGCTCCTGTGCTCAGGACTCTTCTAGACCTTGCTCTCTGTACCTCTTCATCTAGCTGTACTTCTGTATCTTTACAATATCCTTTATAATAAACTGGTAAATATAAATAAATGTGTCTCTGAACTTTGTGAGCTATTCTAGCAAATTATCTGTCCAGCAGAGGGGATCATGGGAACCCCAATTTATAACTAGTTGGTCAGAAGTACAAGTGACAATGTGGACTTGCAATTGGCATCTGAAGTGGAGGCAGTCTTGTGGGACTGAGCCCTTAACCTGTGGCATCTGATGCTATTTCCAGGTAGATGGTGTCAGAATTATGTTAAGTTTGTGGGACCTCCAGTCAGGGTCTACTGAAAATTGAAGAGTTGGGTGGTGGTGGTGGAAAACATTCCAGTCTGAAATGTTATATTTTCACTTTTTTTTTTTGGCCATTCTGCGTGTCATGTGGGATCTTAGTTCTCCAATCAAGGATTGAACTTGTGCACCCTGCATTGGGAGCGTGGAGTCTGAACCACCAGATGGCCAGTGAAATTCTTCAACAGCAATTTTTTTATTGTCACAGGTTGGATGGGGGCGATACTACTGGCTTAGCTGTTAAAGGCCAGGGATGCTACTAAATATATTACAGTGAGCAGGAAAGTCCCCCCGCACCCCAGCACTGTTTTCAGTCCAAAATTTCAATGGTGCTTGCATATTACTGGTTATATTTTCTAGGAGAATTGGCCCCTTTATCGTTACATAATATCTTTTTTTATTCCTGATAACTTAGCTTACTTTGAAGTCTGCTCAGTTGGAAATTGATAGAACTCCTGCTTTCTTTTGATTAGTGTTAGCATGATATGTTTTCTCCATTCATTTACTTTTAATCTATATTTGTGTGTGTACTTAAGGTGAGTCTCTTGTAGACAACATACAGTTGGACTGTGTTCTTTGACGCACTCCAACAGTCTCTTTGAGTTGGTTGGTGCATTTGGAGCTTTGACATTCCAAGTGATTATCTGATATGGTTGGATTACTATTTACCCTATTTGTTACTGTTTCCAATCTGTTGCTTCTGTTCTTTATTTGTTGTCTTCCACATCTTCTCTGCCTTTTGTGGTTTCAGTCAAGCATTTTTAATTTCATTTTCTCTCTTTTCTTAGCATAGCAGTTATACTTCTTTTTTTTTTTTAACTCTTTTTAGCAGCTGCCCTAGGGTTCACAATATACATTTACAACTAATCCAAGTCCACTTTCACATAACTCTATACCACTTCATAGGTAGTGTGAATACCTCCTATTAATAATAATAAAGTAAACTAATTCCTTTCTCCTTCTCGTGTCATTGATGTCATTAATTTCACTGCATATAATTATACATGTGGTAGTTTGGTGGTTTAGTCTATGAGTTGTGTCCAACTCTTGCGACCCCGTGGACTGTAGCCTGCCAGGATCCTCTGTCCATGGGATTTTCCAGGCAAGGATACTGGAGTGGATTGCCATTTCCTTCTCCAGGGAATCTTCCCGACCCAGGAATCAAACCCAGGAATCAAACCCAGGTCTCCTGCATTGCAGGCAGATTCTTTACCGACTGAGCTACGAGGGAAGCCCTAATTATACATAAGTGTATATGTAATGTACAATATGTAAAGAAGCATGTATAATCAAATACATAGTTGCTATTATTATTTTTAACAAACTGTATCTGTTAGATTAATAAAGAAAAGTAAGTTCCTATTTTGCCTTCATTTACTCCTTTTTTAAAATATGCTCTTCCTTTCTAAACGTTGACCCAACTTTCTAACCTATATTATTTTCCTTCTCTCTAAAGAAGTTCTTTTTTAACATTTTTTGCAAAGGAGGTCTACTGGCAACAAATTCCCTCAATTTTTGTTTGTCTGAGGTTTTTTGAAGAATTATTTCCCATGATACAGAACTTTAGGTTGGTGAGTTTTTCTCTCAGCACTTTAAATATTTCACTACATTCTCTTCTTGCTTGCATGGTTTATGAGGATAAGTTGCATGTAAATCTTTTTTTAAAAAAATATTTATTTAGCTATAGTGGATCTTAGTTTCTGTGTGTGGGATCTAGTTCCCCAACCAGGGATTGAACGTGGGCCCCCTGCATTAGGAGAGCAGTCTTAGACGCTGGACCACCAGGGAAGTACCTGGATATGTCTTAACCTTGTTCTTCTACATGTAAGTTGGGATTTTTTTTACCCACCTCTGGCTTCTTTACCCACCTCTGAATTTTTTCCTTGATTTTCTGAGCTTTGAAAATGATATGCAGAGGTGTAGTTTTCAGACATTTATCCTGCTTGGTGCCCGCTGAGATTCTTGTTATCTGTGTTTTGGTGTCTGACATTAGTTTAGGGAAATTCTAAGTCCTTATTGTTCCAGATATTTATTCTGTTCCTTTCTGTATTTCTTCTCCTTCTGGCATTCTCAGTATGCATATGTAACACCTCTTGCACTTGACCCACAGTCCTTGTACAGGGTCAGCTAAAAGTTTGTTTGGGTTTTTTTTCCATACGATGTAACGGAAAAGCCAGAATGAAATTTTTGGCCAACCCAGTATAATCTACTCTGGTTTTTTAGCTTTGTTTTCTTTGCTTTTCAGTTTTAGATTCTATTGCGATAGCCTCTAACTCTCTCCTCAGCTATGTCCAGTCTACTAATAAGCTCATCAAAGTCTGTCTTCATTTTTATTGTAGTGTTCTTTAGCATTTTGGGTGTTCTTTCTTAGAATTTCAATCTCTCTGCTTAGACTGTCCATCTGTTCTTGCATGCTATCTACTTTATCCATTAGAGCCCTTACTATATATATATATTTTTTTTTTTTTTTTAATTTTTGGCCAGACACCCCAGCATGTGGAACCTTAGTTCCCTGACCCAGATTGAACTGGCGTCTTCTGCATTGGAAGGCAGAATCTTAACCACTAGACTACTACCAAGGAATTCGAGAGCCCTTACCACACAAATCATAATTGCTTTACATACCCCCAGTCTGATAATTCCAACATCTCTATCATGCCTGGTTCTGTTGCTGGTTTTGTGTCTTCAAATTTTTTTTGCCTCTTGATACTCCGTGTAATTTTTTTCTGATAGCCAGTCATCATGTCCCAGGTACCTGTAGAACAGTGATGGTGAGGTGTGGGGAAGGGGAAGCCATCTATAGCCCTATGATTAGGTCTCAGTCTTTTAGTGAGCCTGTGCCTCTGGATCGAGAACTTCACGTGTTTTGAACTTCAAAAGTGTTTCTCAGTTTTTTCTCCCACCTCTCGCAGGATGGCTGGAATGGGTTGGAGTTGCCTATTTCCTTTCTCCAAGTCACTTAGGCTCTGATGATATACCAGTCGGGTAGGCTCTGGTTAACTAGCTTGTCCTGAGGGCAGGCCTTGTTAAAAACAGTGTTTTGGGGACTTCCCTGGTGGTCCAGTGGTTAAGAATCCGCCTTGCAATGCAGGGGACACATGTTCAATCACTGGTTGGGGAACTAAGATCCCACATGCTGCAGAACAACTAAGCCCATGTGCCAAAACTGGAGAAGCATGGGCTGCAACTGAAAGGTCCTGAATGACACAAGGCATTGGACACAATGCCTTGACACAATGACACAAGGTCCTGAAGATGCCACATGGCACAACAAAAACCTGATGCAGCCAAATATACAAGTTAAATTAAAAAAAAAAAAAAAAAAACAGTGTTCTGGCTATTTCAAAGTGGTTCCTTTTCCTGTCTGAAGCCTGAGGAGACTTTTCTTTGATATTTGCTATGGAAACCTTGTCTTGCTCCTAGAGGTAAATTTCATGATGCTATGGGTCCCCCACCCCCACCCCGTGACCGGATTTCCCTGGAGTCTTAAATTCTCAGAATCAGTTGTGGTTCAGGTTTCCCTGCTCAGGCCCTGGTGCCCACTGGCCGCTTCTCCTCCTGAGTCTCTGCTCTGGGAAACCAGCCTCATCATTTCCCATCTGTCAAACTAGGAGGCAGTGGTTTGCCTTGGTGCCCTCTTCTCTCGTGTGGATTCAGAAAGAGGTGTTGATTTCTCAGCCCCTTCAGTTTTTTGCTTGTCAACATTCAGAAAACTAAGATCATAGCATCTGGCCCCATCACTTCATGGCAAATACATGGGGAAACAATGGAAATAGTGAGAGACTTTATTTTGGAGGGCTCCAGAATCACTGCAGATGGTGACTGCAGACATGAAATTAAAAGATGCTTGCTCCTTGAAAGAAAAGCTATGGCCCACCTAGACAGCATATTAAAAAGCAGAGACATTACTTTGCCAACAAAGGTCCGTCTAGTCAGAGCTATGGTTTTTCCAGTAGTCATGTATGGATGTGAGAGTTGGACTATAAAGAAAGCTGAGTGCGGAAGAATCGATGCTTCTGAACTGTGGTGTTGGAGAAGACTCTTGAGAATCCCTTGGACAGCAGGGAGATCCAACCAAGCAATCCTAAAGGAAATCAGAACTGAATATTCATTGGAAAGACTGATGCTAAAACTGAAGCTCCAGTATTTTGGCCACCTGATATGAAGAACTGACTCGTTGGAAAAGACCCTGATGCTGGGAAAGGTTGAAGGTGGAAGGATGAGATAGTTGGATGGCATCACCGACTCAATGGACATGAGTTTGAGTAAGCTCCAGGAGTTGGTGATGGACAGGGAAGCCTGTTGTGCTGCAGTCCATGGGGTCACAAAGAGTCAGACACGATTGAGCAACTGAACTGAACTGAGGTATAATAGAGTGACAACTTCCAAGCTCCTTACTTGCAGAACTGGAAACCAGAAATTCCATTTATAATATTTTGATAGCTATCTTAGTGCTTAAATTGCCAACATCCGTTGGATCATAGAAAAGGCAAGAGAATTCCAGGAAAACATCTGCTTCATTGACTATGCTAAAGCCTTTGACTGTGTGGATCACAACAAACTGGAAAATTCTGAAAGAGATGGGAATACTAGACCACCTTACCTGCCTCCTGAGAAATCTGTATGCAGGTCAAGAAGCAAGTTAGAACCAGACATGGAAGAACAGACTGGTTCCAAACTAGGAAAGGAGTATGTCAAGGCTATATAATGATACCTTGTTCATTTAACTTATATGCAGAGTACATCATGAGAAATGCCAGGCTGGATGAAGCACAAGCTGGAATCAAGATTGCCAGGAGAAATATCAACAACCTCAGATATGCAGATGACACCACCCTTATGGCAGAAAGCAAAGAAGAACTAAAGAGCCTCTTGATGAAAGTGAAAGAGGAAAGTGAAAAAGCCAGTTTAAAACTCAACATTTAAAATACTAAGATCATGGCATCCAGTCCCATCACTTCATGGCAAATAGATGGGGAAACAATGGAAACAGTGACAGACTTTATTTTCTTGGGCTCCAAAATCACTGCAGCTGTTTACTGTAGCCATGAAATTAAAAGATGCTTGCTCCTTGGAAGAAAACCTATGTCAAACCTAGACAGCATATTAAAAAGCAGAAACATTACTTTGCCAACACAGGTCCATATAGTCAAAGCTTTGGTTTTTCCAGTATTCATGTATGGATGTGACAGTTGGACCATAAAGTAGTCTGAGTGCCCAAGAATTGGTGCTTTTGAACTGTGGTATTGGAGATGATTCTTGAGAGTCCCTTGGACTGCAAGGAGATCAAACCAGTCAATCCTAAAGGAAATCAACCCTGAATATTCATTGAAATGATGGTAAAACTGAAACTCCAATACTTTGGCCACCTGTTGCAAAGAGCTGACTCATTAGAAAAGACCCTGATGCTGGGAAAGATTGAAGGCAGGAGGAGAAGGGGATGACAGAGGATGAGATGGTTGGATGGCATCACTGACTCAATGGACATAAGTTTGAGTAAATTCCAACAGATGGTGAAGGACAGGGAAGGCTGGTATGCTGCAGTCCATGAGGTCACAAAGAGTCAGACATGACTGAGCAACTGAACAACATCTTAGCATTCACATCTTATAGTTCTGTGTGCTCACTTCATTTTTTTGATTATTTTATTAACATATCTTAATTTAAAAGTCTTTTTATACTTTTGTATATTTGCATCCATAGATCTTGCCTCTGATAGCTTCCACATCTTTTATAATCCTAAACCTATTTCATGATACATCTGGAGTAAATAAAATATGCTTTCTCTTAGTTTAAAAAATATATATGTTAAATTTCTTGTTTGATGTAGACTTTATTGTAGATTGGAGTATAAGATCTGTTTGGGAAATTCCCAAAACCCACATTCCCCACGTTATCAGACAACTCCAGATTCTGAGTCCTGGATTGTCTTCAAACTTAAGAGCAAAGATGGATCAGATTTTTCCTAAGTTGCTAGTAAAAAGCATGAACTTGAAACTAGAGACTTAACTTCTGCGCCCAGCTTTGCCTGCAGGTAGATGAGCACATTTGACTCTCTGAGACACAGTTTCTTCAACTCTAAAATGAGGAACATGTATAAGGTCACCTTGAAGGGTCCTTTATGGCTCAAAAATTCTGTAACAAACTTTGAAGGACTCATTATTTCAGTCCTGAATCTATAGGCCATAGTAAGACTCTTTTCAAGCTATACCATTCCGTGAAATAACTGTGAAATAAATGGGGTGGGTAAGGGGGTAATTAAGTTAATTCATATATTAGGACCCACAAAATGGAGACCACTCCAGTGGCCCAGCCCAAATCACAAATCTAAACATAAAGTCAGTCAGGTATTTATGGGAAATACCTACCAAGAAAACCTAACATACACCAATTACAATCCTCTAGCTCAGCTTTAACTAGTTTAGCTTATCCTTGAAAACAGGACCTGATAACCTTATAAGGAAATTCTCACCTTCTAGCCAGTCAGGTCCTGTTTCCATGTTGCTGCTTGTATTAATAACAGCTCTTATAAAATTCACTGTCACTCAAAATCCTTCGAGATGGTGCTCCACAGCTTATGAGGTCCTGTACTCCCCCAACCCATGGATTGCTTTTTCTTGAGTTAGGGACATTGAACTCGTTACTAAATCGTCTTAGTTTTGTCATTTGACAGTAGTCAAAAGGTACACACCTTCAGTTATAAGTTTTGGGAATGTAACTAAAGTACAACGTGGTGACCATAGTTAACAATACTGTCTTCTATATTTGAAAGTTGCTAAGACAGTCAGTCTTAAAAGTTCTCATCCAGAAAAGAAAGTAACTATGTGAGGTGATAACTAAACTTATTGTCATAATCATTTCACTATATATATATATATATATATATATATATATATATATATATATTTGTAGGTATGGATCAAGTCATAATGCTGTATACCTTAAACTAATATAGTATTACATGCCAATATCTCAAAACTGGAAAACATAAAATTAGAAATGCGGAGGAATTCCCTAGTGGTCCAGTGGTTAGGACATGCACTTCCCTTGCAGGGGTCACAGTTTTGATCCCTGGTTGGGGAACTAAGATCCTGCAAGTCAAGCGGCACAGTCAAAAAAAAAGAAAAAGAAATGGGAAACTGACTAACTTTTTTAAAAGAAGTGTTTTTTTTTTAACTGTTTAGCATGTTATTTTCTTTTGGTGGGCGTCCCTGTTTAGCGCACTTAGTACAGAGCTTGCTATAAGTAAGCAAACCAAATTTCTCTTAAAACTTAGAAAGGCCAAGAAATACACAACCAGAAAGAGCACATGGAATGAGACAGGTTTTGCAGTATGAGGGAAAGTTGTGCCCTAACACTCTGATCTGGATACAGCTCATCTTCAGTTGGTGAGTGAATGTATTGTTTTCATGCTCAGCGCTACCATTTCACATAAGTTTACTGCTGAAGACCAACAGTCACCAGGACTTCCCTGGTGGTCCAGTGGCTAAGACTCTCTGCTCCCAATGCAGGGCCCATGGTTTGGTCCCTGGTCAGGGAACTAGATCCCACATGCCACAGTGAGGATCAGGGATCCGGAGTGCCACAACTGAGACCCACACAGTCAAATAAATAGATAAATATGTGTGTGTGTGTTTTAAAGTAATTGTCACCAACTGATGATGTGACCATAGTTAGCTGAATCATCACCAACCATTGTTTCTTTCCAAACCCATTGTTCACCCCTCTCTGTTCCCCTTCCATAAGTGTTCTTGGGCCTTTTGTCCACTGAGTTTCACCTGAAAGCATTGGCTCTGATTTTCAAAGAACAGAGAGGCAGAGAGAGAGTTTTGTTTTAAAGAATAACTTCTTGGGCTTCCCTAGTGGTCCAGTGGTTAAGAATCCACCTGCCAAAGCAGGGAACCAGTTTGATCCCTGGTCTGGGAAGATCTCACATGCTGCAGGGCAACCAAACCCGTGTGCCATAACTACTGAGCCCAAATGCTCTAGAACCTGTGCTTGCCAACAAAAGAAGCCACCACAATGAGAATCTCACACACCACAGGAAGAGTAGCCCCCACTCATTGCAACTAGAGAAAGCCTGCGCTCAGCAATGACGATCCAATGCAGCCAAAAATAAAATAATTTTTTGAAACCCCAAACTATGAAAGCAGACAGTGACATAATGTTTACTAGGGCCTGGGGGTGGGGTGGGGAAATGGGAGAGATGTTTAAGAAATGTTGAGAGAACAGCATCGAAACATATATATTATCTAGGGTGAAACAGATCACCAGCCCAGGTTGGATGCATGAGACAAGTGCTCGGGCCTGGTGCACTGGGAAGACCCAGAGGAATCGGGTGGAGAGGGAGGTGGGAGGGGGGATCGGGATGGGGAATACATGTAAATCCATGGCTGATTCATGTCGATGTATGACAAAAACCACTACAATATTGTAAAGTAATTAGCCTCCAACTAATAAAAATAAATGGAAAAAAAAAAGAATGTTGTTGTTCAGCAACTAAGTCATGTCTGACTCTTTGCAACCCCATGAACTGCAGCATGCCAGGCTTCTCTGTCCTCCACTACCTCCCGAAGTTTGTTTAAATTCATGTCCATTGAGTTGGTGATGCCATCCAACCATCTCATCCTCTGATGCCCCCTTCTCCTGCCCTCAATCTCTCCCAGCATCAGGGTTCTTTTCAATGAGCCCACTTTTCACATCAGGTGGCCAAAGTATCAGAGCTTCAGCATCAGTCCTTCCAATGAATATTCAGGTTTCATTTCCTTTAGGACTGACTGGTTTGGTCTCCTTGCAGTCCAAGGGCCTCTCAAGAGTCTTTTCCAGCACTACAATTTGAAAACATCAACTCTTTGGCATACATACTTGCAAATGGTCGATAAGTAAGTCCTGGAGACCTAATACACAATTTAGTGACTGTAGACAACGATTGCATTAGACATTAAACTTGCTAAGAGACTACAATGCTCATTGTGTAGAATTTCATCTTAAAGCTAGAGAAGGAATATTCGGTAGAATACTGAATATGTATTTCTCTTTCCTTAGTAGGCTTGCCTTGTATAGGGGGTTGTATGGTGCCCTTCCAAAAGATATGTCCATCCAGAACCTGTGAATGTCACCTTATTTGGAAAAGGAACTTTATAATTACGTTGGGGATCTCAAGATGAAATCATCCTGGATTATATAGTTGGCTGTAAATCCAATGACAAGTGTCCCTTTAAAAAAAAATTGAGGTATAATTGAATATAACATTAGTGTCAGGTGCATAACATGATTTGATATTTGTTTATATTGCAAAATGACCACAATATGTCTAGTTAATGTCCATTACACACATAGTTACAGAATTTTTTTCTTGTGATGAAAACTTTGAAGATTTGCTCTCTTAGCAACTTTCAAGTATACAATACAGTATTATTAATTTATAGTCACCATGCTGTACATTGTGTGTGTGGATGCTAAGTTGCTTCAGTCAAGTCTGGCTCTTTATGACCTCATGGACTGTAGCCCACCAGTCTCCTCTGTCCAGGGGATTCTCCTGGCAAGAATACTGGAGTGGGTTGCCATGCTCTCCTCCAGGGGATCTTCCTGACCCAGGGATTGAACCGGCACCTCTTACATTTCCTGCATTGGCAGGTGGGTTCTTTACCATTAGCGCCACCTGGGAAGCCCCATGCTGTACATTACCTCCCCATGATTTATGTATTTTATAATTGGAAGTTGGTACCTTTCACCCATTCCACCCATCCCGATGACTAGTGTCCTGAGATGTGCACCTGAAACTAATACAATGTTACATGTCAACTACGTCTCAACAAAACTGAGGGAAAGAAAGACAGGAGACCATATAGAGAAGGCCATGCAAAGACGGAGGTAGAGAATGGAGGGACATGGCCACTGTCAGGGAACACCTGGGGTTACCAGCAGCTGGAGGAGGAAAGGAAGGGTCCTCCCTGAGACCCTATGGAGGAAGCATGGGGCCCTGCCATCACCTTAATTTAGGATGTCTGGTCTCCAAACTGTGAGAGAATACATTTCTGTTGGTTTAAGCTACCAAGTTCATGGGGTTTGATATGGCAGCCCCACGACACATAGATGCCACTTCAGAAATTTCTTTCTCTCATCATGGCCATTTAAGCTCCATGAGGAGAGGCGCTGAGTCCCTCTTTTCAATGCTTGGCACATAGTGGGTGCTTAATATATATCAAATGATATATCAATACCAGTGGGAAATTGTACTGACTCTACATTTCAGTGGTAGGTGAATTGTTTCCCCAATACTTTATGATGTCTATGAAGAGGTTCTATGTGAATGCAAATCTAATGTACAAGAATTAACTTGTTTTGCAAGGTCTGTCTCTTTATTAGAAGAATAGTAATACAGGTGAGTACTGGGCTGGGGAGAGAAGTCTTGGCAACTATTCTAACTTTCATCATGGCCTCAGGAGCCTCAGGCAAGAGGGTTCACTTCTGTGGCTCAGTTTCCCAAGCCATGAAAAGAAAATCCTGTCTCCTTTCTAACTACTAAGGGGGATCATGGGGGATTGGACTGCACGGGGGGAGCCTGTAAAGTGCTCCAGCTTACTTTTTTTTTTTTGATGTGGACCATTTTTGAAGTCTTTATTGGATTTGTTACAAGATTGCTTCTGTTTTATGTTTTGGTTTTTTGGCTGTGAGGGATGTGGGATCTTAGCTCCCAAACCAGGGATTGGACCCTCACTTCCTACACTGGAAGGCAAAGTCTCAACGACTGGACCAAAAGGGAAGTCCCTCCAGCTTACTTAAGAGAAGTATGATGTGGCCCTACATTATTTGATTTACTCTCTGGGAACAGTTTCAAGTTCTGTTTCTGTCTCACTTTCTATATCTGTATTCTTCAACCATTCAGCAAAGTGGAAGGCAATAGCTGCCCAGTTAATAATCTATTTTTTTTTTTTTTACAGATGGAGAAATTTAAGGCAGAAGGGGGTTACATGTTCAAATCAGCAAAGTAATTCACCGAGAGAATTCCGAAAAGATTCTGTGAGTCCAGAACAAAATGATTTGGTGGAGCCATCTGTTCGCCAGCTGCAGAGATGGTTTGCTAAAGTGCAGTGTTGTTGGAACCATTTTGACTGTAGCACAAGTCAATCAGGATTCAGATAAGACCCAGATTAAGCACTCCAGGGAAGAGATGCTTCTTCATCATACAAGTGAGCAAATTTTATGACCTCTCTACAACTTTGGCATGTGTAAACTCAGGTTAAAAGAGGATAGAGAGTCCTTGTGGTCTTTTAAGTCATGCAACTTAAGCAGTGACCACAAAGAAGACGTATTATCTTGACTGGGTGAAAGAGTTACACTGTATTTGTGAAGGTGACCAAGGATAAACAACACAGCAAACCAGATCCAAGGCTCAGATACTTTTGGCTCATATCTAGGCAACAGAGTCATGCACTAATCTTATGATGCAACTTAACTCAGATGGGGGGTGGGTGGGGAGTGGGTGGAGAGATGCTCCTGCTGGAGATGAGACAAGAACGGCAGAATGTAGAGAGTTGTTAAAACTGGGTGATGGATATGTGGGAATTCATTACACTATTCTGTTTACTTCATCTTTGTTTGAAATTTCCCCAAATAAGAAATGGCTTAGTACAGCACATTGCTAACATTGCAAAAGGCTCAATGACTTACTTCCATGTCTTCCATGACTTACTGTCTTTGAGACAATCCATTGCTAGAATAAAAACTGCTGTCCTTCTACTATATTGTCTAAAGAGTACACGTGCTGTTGAAAGAACCATTTATTCAGTAACTTTTAAACATTGTAATAAAACTTTTGCTGCTTCCTGAATTTGAAAAAGGTTTTGAAATTATGTAATTGACTTAAGAGTGCATTATGAATTCAATAAAAGAATTCTTTTTCAGGATTAAATAAAAGACAAAATCAGAGAACAGCAAGTAAGTTTAGCTGCAATAAATTATCCCACATATCTTGGGAATACTTTTATTCTGAAATACAAAGTATTAGGCTGTTGATGGTTATATCAGCAACAGACCACATTTTCCTGAACCCTAATTGGTACAATTAATACACAATTGAAAGAAGGGTGTCATTATACAAAGTTTGAAACAAAGAAAAAATTCCAATCACCCAATGTGTCTCTTTTATTGAAAAAGTATGATGTTGAAGCACAAAAATGCCTCTCAGGCTTCAGGGGGTTCCAATTTCAAGTATTTAGCAACTGTGAACTTGTGTGTACCCTATTTACTTCCTTTTTAAAAAAATGTTTTTCTTATTTTTCTCAATGTTATATTCCTTCTCAGTCTTCCAGAAGAAAGAACTCAAACATTTATGAGGAGCTTTGTTTTAAGTTAGGCACAGAAAAAGACAGGTCATCCTCAAGAACTGCAGTGTTAAAATGGTCTCTAATACAATCTCCTCCTACTATTGTTTTCATTGCTTTTTTCCTGGTCACTCTCCAGGAAACTGCATTAACTTGTTTTTGTATGTGTGTGCTTTGCTTCTCAATATCTTTATTATCATGATCACAGCTTTATTGAGATATAATTCACATACAACTCACTCATTTAAATTGTATAATTCAGTAGTTTTTAGTGTATTTACAGAGTTGGGCAACCATCACCACAGTAAATTTTAGAATATTTTCATTGTCCCCCCCACAGAAAGCCCTGGGCCCATTCACAAATCCCCCTAACCACCTCAACCCTAAGCAACTACTACTCTACTTTCTGTCTCTCTGGATTTGCCTCTTCTGGACATTTCATATGCGTGGACTCATATATGGCCTTTTGTAACTGGCTTCTTTCACTTAGCATCACGCTCTCAAGGTTCATTCACATTATGACAAGTATCAGTACTTCATCCCTATTTTAGTTAATTTTCCATTGTGTAGACCACATTTCATTTATCCGTCAAATAATGGACACTTGGGTTGTTTCCACCTTTGACTATTATTGATTATGCTGCTATGAATGTTCATGTAATAAGGCTTTTTGGTGGACTTACTTGGGTTTTTATACCTAGAATTACTGGGTCATATGGTAATTGTGTTTAATATTTTGAAGAATTGCCAGTTTTCCAAAGCAGCTGCACCATTTTAGCATCCCACCAGCAATGTAATTAGAGTTCCAATGTCTCCAAATCCTTAACAGCATTTATTATCTTTTTTATTTTAGCCATCCTAGTGGGTGTGAAGTGGTGTCTCATTGTGGTTTTAATTTGCATTTCCCTGATGGCTCATGATGTTGAGCATCTTTTCAAGTGCTTAATGGTTAACTCTTCAGGTAGACCTGCCAGCTTCCTTTCTAAAGAGGGAGAAGTATGACTTTACAAAGTCATACCACCAGCAAGATTTTACTGAGTTTCTTTGTGCCTGGATCATTAGAAGAATTAATACTTTCTCCTCCATTGAGATTCAGCTGCTGCTTCCACATGGTGAATTAAAGTCTTTCTTTGCATTTTTCCAAAGAAGAAAATCCAGGACTATAGAAGCTAACCTATATTATCTGAGCAGTGCTTTAAGCCAGAAAAATAAGCAAGTACATAACGAGTATTACTGCAGCCTAAGGAAGTGGGATGGCTTTACGTTTTAATCTGACACAGTACATATAAGCAAATCTATTCAAAAGCAATAGGCTATACTTAGGTCCCCATGAGAAGAATTGACATCTTTATATCTCTTTCTCTACTTAAATATTTAAGTACTGGTTAGAGGGGAGAAGAAGTAGTATAGGAAAACCTACGGAGTGTCGTCAAGTCAGACTGAAGAAATCAGTACTTTAATTTACAAACTAATTTTCTCGGTCCAAATAAAGTCAACTCCAAGGACTCACCTTAATTCTCTCACCGGTGCTAGGATTTGGTTATTTTGAACATCGCTCTAAAAGAGCAGTTGGGATTGAGAACCGTTGGTTCTTCAAGTGTTTTCAATAAAACCTTGTTTTTTAAGGCCGAGTCCTTGTGTGAGCAGCTGCCACTGCTCAGTGGACGCTCCAGAGAGGAGACCTGAGGTCATTACCGAGTGTGAGAGGCTTGACCGTCTGAAGAGGAAATCCGAGGCCCTGCTTTGACCGTTATTGTAACAAAAACCTTCCAACCAAACCCGCTTTTTCAAATTTACCACGCCCCTTACCGCCCTCACCTCCCAGAGAACTTGACCACCCAGCCTTAAAGCCAAATCTTTGCCCCACAGATTCTTCATGGGACGCTGACTCCGATTTCAGCGACCCAATGAAGAAAACCTCTGGGAGTGTGCCTACCGGCACCCCTCAGACCCGCCCATCTCCGTCTGCGGCGGAATGGATTCTTCCTTTCAGGGCTAGAGGCCCCGCCCCATTCCCGCCCCTTTATTGGCTTTGGTGACCGGCCCCCGGATTGTCGGCTTCGGATTGGCCGACTCGGCCGCCACTCAGGGCGCGCAGCGGGCGTGACCACGCCCCTTACGTCTGGACGCTGGGTCGCCTCGAAAGGCCTCGTAATCGCCGCCCAGAAGGAAGGAGGGCGGTAGTGCTAGAAGCTGCTATGGTGCTGAGTTCCCTGGCAGAGCCGACCCAGACGCGGCTGTCGCGGCCATGAAGGTGAGGGGCCGGTGGGGTCGGGCAGTCCGTCCTCGTCGCTGCTATTTGGCCAGGGCGCCTGAAGCGCCTTCTTTTCGCCTCAGCTGTTACCTCACCGGCACCACGGAGAGCTCCGCGGAGACCTGGGGCGGCGGGGAGCGGGGGGAACCCCGACCGACGTCTGGGGCCCTGACTCGCAGGGTGGGTGTCCTGGGCTGTCGGCCGTTCCCAGTTCCCACAGCGCTTCGGTCAGCGAGGCCGAGGCCGGGCGCCCCCCGCCCTCATGCTTGGCGGGCCCCTCTCGGCGCCGGGCCCTGTCCGCGTCCTTGGGGGCCGGAGGCAGACCCGCTGGTGCTCACCTCACCCTGTGTGCCTTTGCCCACAGCATGCCCTCTCCCGTCCCGAGTCCTTGAACGAACTCAAATGTCGGGAGCACCGCGGGACTGTCGCAGAAAGGCAACCACAGGACGAAGGGAAAAGGAGTGGTGCGGAGAGTCGTAAAGGCTCGGGCTAGGCTCCCTGTTAGAAATGCCTCGGGGCGGGGATCCCAGCCTGAAGGATCTGTTTACAGGCTTAACACTGGGGCCGTGACCTAGAGCGCTAGCAAACCCAATGTGTCTCCATCGCCGCTAGGTACGCAGCAAGTAATTTGACAGCTTGAGTCTCCAAGGTGGGTGTGAGAGCGTGGGAGCATCACTGAGTGAGAAGTTTAGGGGAAGGGGGGGTAGATTCTGGCCCACTTTTCGGAACTGATTCTCTCAACTCGATCGCTGAGAGTTCTGAAGAACTCTGGGTACAACAATCAATTCAAGTATTGATTCAAACAAAGTGGGGTGAGTCATAAGGTGATACTCTTTCAGACCTAGATGGTTTCTTTAAGTTCCGTGAAGAGGTGTGATTGACCGTGCGTTAAAAAAAAATAACAGAGTGAACCGCTGGCTTAAAACTCTACTTTCACAAAGCCCCAAGGAAATATTTTGTTGAGCATTTCCCATATGTTAGCTAAGAGGGATATATCATGCATAGAAGTAATTGACAATACAATCCCATCCTTTGGGAGTTTGCCAACCAAAAAAGAAGAGACATTCTCAAGAGACCACATTCTGAGGGAGAATTTTATGTAAGGTATCAAAAATGCAAAACCCCCAGGAGCAAGAAAGGATTTTCTCTGGCTATAGGAAGCAAGGAAGACTTTTGGAATAGGTAACTTCTGAACTGGATGTTAAGTATGAGTATATTCAAAGAGCTTATTTTAACTTCCCGTTTCAGGTATAAAATGTTTCAGCTTTGAATTTACCTATTAAAATATCTAAAACTAGCTTTCTTTGCTGAAAACCATCATCTTGCTGTGTTTTATTAATAAATCCAAAAACAAAGCAGGAATCTTTATACATAATGCCTCAAAGAATGTTAGTATCTTTATTAGTATTAAATTTGTGACCCACCAAGAAACAAGGTGTCAAAGGAGAGAGTGAGGGGCAAGTCCAGCGTTGAAATCTTTTCAGCGGTGTTTTTGAATTTAGGTGGAAGATGCTGCTTTCTGAGTTGAAGTTTTAGAAACCAAATTGGATGGGATTTGAAAATGTAAAAAGACCGATATACTGTGAAACAAAGTACAGACCTAATAGGCCAGTCTGAACAAGACAATTATGAAGATTCTGTTTTCCATTTAAGTTTCTGTGAAAATTGGATTCATAAAATTTAGGATTTGAGCTGTTTATTAACTTTGTTTCTCACTGGGATTAATTATGTGGTGTCATCTATAGATTTCTGGGCAGGGTTATTGATTCCTGATGTCATGAAATTCTAACATATGAATGTTCATCAAAGCAAGTACTTCTTTCACTGGAATTAAAATTGATTTAAAAGTCAAGCAATCAGATAAATACATCTTCACACAAACCCAGGAACAGTAGCTGATTTTAATATATGTGTAAAATGGGTATTTACTTTCTTCCTCTAATTTTTTTTGGGGGGAGTCTAGAAAACGTTGTTTTGAAATAGGTTTATGTCTCAAAGATTCAAGTAACTGTTTTACCTTAGAGTAGTATCTAATTAACTTCCTATAAGGGATTTTAAGAAAATACAAATTAGTATCGTATGTTCAGTTCAGTCGCTCGGTTGTGTCCTGCTTTTTGTGACCCTATGGGCTGCAGCATGCCAGGCTTCATTGTCCATCACCAACTCCCACAGCTTGCTCAGACTCATGTCCATTGAGTCGGTGATGCTATCCAACCATCTCATCCTCTGTCATCCCCTTCTCCTGCCTTCAGTCTTTCCCAGCATCAGGGTCTTTTCATCAGGTGACCAAAGTATTGGAGCTTCAACTTCAGCGTCAGTCCTTCCAATGACTATTAGGACTGATTTCCTTTAGGATTGACTGGTTTGATCTCCTTGATGCCCAAGGGACTTTCAAGAGTCTTCTCCAAACACCACAGTTCAAAAGCATCAATTCTTCGGCACTCAGCTTTCTTTAAGGTCTAACTCTCATATCCATACATGACTACTGGAAAAACCATAGCTTTGATAGACAGACCTTTGTCAGCAAAGTAATGTCTCTGCTTTTTAATATGCTGTCTAGGTTGGTCATAACTTTTCTTCCAAGGAGCAAGCGTCTTTTAATTTCATGGCTGCAGTCACCATCTACAGTGATTTTGGAGCCCAAGAAAGTAAAGTCTGTCACTGTTTCCCCATCTATTTGCCATGAAGTGATGGGACCAGATGCCATGATCTTAGTTTTTTGACTGTTGAGTTTTAAACTGGCTTTTTCACTCTCCTCTTTCACTTTCATCAAGAGGCTCTTTAGTTCCTCTTTGCTTTCTGCCATAAGGGTGGTGTCATCTGCATATCTGAGGTTACTGATATTTTCCCCTGCAATCTTGATTTCAGCTTGTGCTTCATCCAGCCTGGCATTTCTCATGATATACTCTGCATATAAGTTAAATAAGCAAGGTGACAGTATATAGCCTTGACATACTCCTTTCCTAGTTTGGAACCAGTCCGTTCTTTCATGTCTGGTTGTAATTGTTGCTTCTTGACCTGCATACAGATTTCTCAGGAGGCAGGAAAGGGGGTCTGGTATTCCCATCTCTAAGAATTTTCCATAGTTTCTTGTGATCCACACAGTCAAAGGCTTTGGCGTAGTCAGTGAAGCAGAAGATGTTTTTCTGGAACTCTCCTGCTTTTTCGATGATCCAACGGATGTTGGCAATTTCATCTCTGGTTCCTCTGTCCTTTCTAAATCCAGCTTGAACATCTGGAAGTTCTCGGTTCACGTACTGTTGAAGCCTAGCTTGGAGCATTTTGAGCATTGTTTTGCTGGTGTGTGTTTTATGTTAGTTTGATTTAATCCTCCTTCCTGTTTTTCCATATTTATATTGAT
Organism: Cervus canadensis; assembly: GCF_019320065.1. Taxonomy (NCBI): domain Eukaryota; kingdom Metazoa; phylum Chordata; class Mammalia; order Artiodactyla; family Cervidae; genus Cervus; species Cervus canadensis. The sequence continues at coordinate 124,476,760 of NC_057386.1, forward strand.
TTCCCCCTTAATTGTACTAATAATGTTCATTGTTCCAAATTAAAAAATGAAACATGAAGAAGAAAGGAATCTGTTTAATCTCTTTTTTCCTTCTCTTTTCCCTGAAAAGTGGGGGAGTGGTGCTAAGGGTTAAGTATACTGTTTAAAAAAAGAAAACCCAAACAGGAAGAAGACAACATTTATGGTCTCCAGAACACATTATTGTAAAAATCAATCAATTTGGCCAATTGTCTTGCATAAAAATATTACATTTTTAAGACCAGCATTTGTTTTTGCAGCCTACTTAATGTCCATATGGTATGAGAGAAAGAACTTAGGATGCAGAATTTCCTCGTTTGTGGTATATGGCCTAATAGTTGGTCATTAAGGTAGCAGAGTTGCTGGCGTATTGTATTTCAGTTGAAGCACCAGTTTCAGTAAGAAATCCTTTGATGTTTTAAGGAACTGTGTTCCTCCAGTGGCTCTAAATAGGGTAAAGGTTTTTGCTTATTATGGTAACCGTTTCTTCTGGTTTACTTTAAGTTCTGTAGGGAAGTTTAACCTCATTAAAATTAAAACTGTAAAACTTACTCTTTTGTATCATGGGTACTGAGATTTGAAACACCTTTTCTTATTGTTTAACATAAGGACATTGAGTTTCAGGAAACTGAAGGTTGTTCAGAGTTTAAAGACAGAGTTTGTGGTGATTGAGTTCTCTGAAGAAGCTTCCACTAGTAGAACTGAATTCCTGCCTGGTCCTTATAACTTCTTACAGCATCCAAGAAAACTAATGTTTCTGAAATGGAAACTTTTAGGTTTATCCTTAACTGTGTAAATTATTACCACATTTAGAGTTGAAGCAAACAGTGCTTAGGAGGTGGCTTCATGATCACCTAGTTTAATCAAAAGCAAATGATTTAGACCATGATCATTTAGATCATTTAGCTTTCCTGGTAGCTCAGCTGATAAAGAATCCACCTGCAATGCAGGAGACCCTGGTTTGATTCCTGGGTCAGGAAGATCCCCCTGGAAAAGGGATAGGCTACCCACTCCAGTATTTTTGGGCTTCCCTGGTAGCTCAGACCATAAAGAATCTGCCTGCAATGTGGGAGACCTGGGTTTGATCCCTGGGTTGGGAAGATCCCCTGGAGGAGGGCATGGCAACCCACTCCAGTATTCTTGCCTGGAGAATCCCAGGGACAGAGGAGCCTGGCGGGCTACAGTCCATGGGGTTGCAAAGAGTCGCACATGACTGAGCAAGTAAGCGCAGCACCCATGATCATTTAGTTTTTTGCTGTTTTCAAACCCATTAACTCCCCCTGCTTCCCGATTTAGTCTTCATGGAAGTCAGTATAGGTTTTCTTATTCCTCATTCTAGTCTGCCTGGCTACTGTTACATTTGATGGGCCCATTAAGAGGGATCACATCCTGATATAGTTTAGAAGAGCATTCCAAGTTTGTGGTAAACTTTTTGTTAATTCTCTCAGCTGAGCATTTTAGAAGTCTCCCCCGCCCTCAACCCCTAGCTATTCTAAAAAACACATTAGAACACACACAGAGACAGCTGAACCTTGAGTCACTCAACACACACAACATACACACACACACACACACATAGGCAACAGCTGAACCTTGAGCCACTCAAAAACTCTGGCACTGTGCCAGAAAGAAGGCTGGGCTGCTGCTTTCCCAAAGAAACAACATGTTTCTTCTTGCCTTTGTTGACTAAAATGATGATTCAGAATGGGCCTCTATTGTGACTCTGACTGAGGAACACCAGAGAGTGCTTATAAAATTGGTGGTCTGGTACTGTTGTGGAAATAAGTGTCACAGCACTGGAAACTGTTAGTCCCACTCTTCTGCAAATTGTTTAGGTTTGTGAATAACAGTCCCTGCCCCTCCTCTGTACCACTCTGGAGGAGAGGGACTTTCCTATTCCTTCTCTAGGAAGAAACTACAGGAGGAACACTTTCAGCCTTTCTGCTATTAGAAAATAAAGAGAAACTTCTATGTTGGTGATCTTAACAAAGGAGCTAAACATGCGTGGCTCAGTACTTTCCTGGGACCTTCTCAGATCTCACTTCCTTTGGTTGGGATGACACTCTGGTTAGCTGGATGGTAAGCTGCTGTTGGCCAGCTATGTAGGTAGTTGGGTGACATGTTATCAAGAGCAGTTGGCTGCAGAGCTAAAGTCATGTTCTCCTATTGGTGTTACCAGTAAAAAAGCAAATATTTAAATTTCTATTTGTCTTATCTCTTTACTCAGTTTTAGAATGGGAAACAAAAACAAAAAACAAAAAAAAACCAAAGATAGTATTATTGGCTCCCTAAGATCTTGGTGTACTGGCTTTGGAAAAAAAAAAAAAAATAAGAGCTGGCATTGGAAACCAGAATAACATGAAGAGATCTAGGTGTCTGGGGCAGTTCAGATAGGAAACTTTAGAACTTAATTTCTTACTGTGGGTCATGTAAGTTTTTAATATGATATCTGGTTCTTAACTGATGCCAGGCAGGCCATGGTTCTGTGGCTAATCTGTTCAGAAATAATTTTAGTCTAACAGGGTGTGTAGGAAAGGGATTAGGTTTATCAAGAAAGTCATTTATTTTCAGTAGTCATTGATGGCTAGAAAATCAGCTGAAAACAGCTAAATTCCCTGAGCTAGGAGTTTTGTGCCGGATATAAGTAGATGGTTGCCTTATTCAGTTATTCTCTATGTTGTTTTTGAACTATATTAATGGCCAAGAGAGGAAATGTCGCCATCTTTATAAATTATTGTTCCTTCTAACTTCTTGGGTTCATGTGGTTTAGTCTGTTGACTCCTGCTGTCAACCATGGCCCCAAGTAAGGTTTAGAATTGTTAGTCACATATACCCAGATCATAGCTTTAGTTTTCAGAGTTCCAGACTTCGTCTTTTTTCATGAAAGGGTAGTAGATTTTTTTTTTTTAACAAAGTAAGCAACTGAAAGGTGGGTGGTGACCCATATTTAGGTAACACACCTCTTTGTAACTGAGGCATAGCAACAACTCATTGAATTTACTGCAAATCCAAAAACCAAAGAGCCGTGTCTTGTGTACTGTCTGCCTAGAAATTGTGTTTGCTCGGAATATTCAGAAGAAGATGGAATAGTTTGGAAAATATGCTTCCATCTTACTATCAGAAGATGAGCAGAGTGTGAATAAAAGCAAAATAAGAGCATGCAGGCTGATTAAACTGGTAGAAAATCTTAGAGGATAGGGAAAACAGAATTGGAAAGAACATGAAGTTGGGTCTCTAAAGCTCTTTGGGGGATGGTGCAAGAAAGGGGGCTTTTTGGTTATGACTCCCCTAGATTCGGTAACTGGGCTTCAAGAAAATGTAGCAGAGTCAGAGAGTCAAAAGCTCAGAGACTCGGGCCTGGTGCACTGGGAAGACCCAGAGGAATCGGGTGGAAAGGGAGGTGGGAGGGGGGATCGGGATGAGGAATACGTGTAACTCTATGGCTGATTCATATCAGTGTATGACAAAACCCACCGAAATGTTGTGAAGTAATTAGCCTCCAACTAATTAAAAAAAAAAAAAAAAACTCAGAGAATAAATTCATGTTCCCCTACCTACCCCCTTCCTAAGAGCATACATTCAATTCAGTTGTTGGGAAAATGCTCTCTTAAATTGTTCCTTAATTGCTTTTGTAGATTCTGTCACTTGAAAAATGGGACTGTTATGTGTGTATGTTGTGTACTCAGTTGTGTCTGACTCTTTGCAACCCCATAGACTGTAGCCCACCAGGCTTCTCTGTCCAGGGATTCTCCAGATAAGAGTACTGTAGTGGGTTGCCATTTCCTCCTCCGGGGAATCTTCCCGACCCAGGGATCGAATTCTCTTGTGTCTCCTGCATTGGCAGGCAGATTCTTCCCTGCGCCATCTGAAGCCCTGGAACTGTAATATCAAGCAGTAACAGAAGTTTGGATAGATTTGAAAGGGAAAGATTAGTATATGACACTTCAAGTACTATTAGCTGAATGGCAAGGTAACAGTTGTTAGGGAGGGATCCTTGTGCCCAAGGGAACATCAGAAGAAATTTAGGCAATTAGGACTTTAAGGGAAAGTGCTAGAAGATGAAACATACTAATGGAAGTCAGGGAGATGGAGCCCAAGCCTGGAAGCTTCATCTTTTGCATGGATCCTTCAACTTAGAGGTGAAGAGTGACAAAAATAGTTTGTGCAATGGCTGTTTTTGATGGACGCAGAAATCGCTGTCTTTCTCCCAGTATTGGAGATTGCACACAAGAAAAAGTGTAGAGGAATAAGTTAGAAAATTAGAAATGTGGGCAAAAAAGCAAAGAACAAATAAAATGAAGACCGGCATCAGATTTCAGCCTAAGTTCCAGGCTAATAATATGTGGTAAAGGAGAGGAACTAATTTAAGAATCAGAGTAAATTGTTGAAAACTCAGGCTGAGTCTTTCTGAAAGAATTAGGGGAAACCATGGAGGGAAAGGAAAAACTGAAAGCATATCCCACTGCTTGGGACCTGGGGATGGGACATGGGGTGGGGCGTGTATACAGGTCGTGTATACGAGGAGCACGAGATGGAGGTATTGGTCCTAGAACTCTAGAGGCACAGGCTTCAGAAGTAACTACAGCCTCTTCCACTTTGGAATCTCTGAGTGATTCTCCAGTTGAAATGATGGAGGCAGGAACGAGAAATCTAGACTCAGCAGTTGTTAACCATTTAACCTCGCCTGTACATGTACATCACATGGGGAATTTTTTTAATGGTTGACTTTTTTTTTCTTTATTATACTTAAAAACATTTAAAATTGGAGAATAATTGCTTTACATTGCTGTGGTAGTCTCTGTCATACATCAACACGAATCAGTCATATATGTCCCCTCCCTGATGAGCCTCCCCCACAGAGGGATTTTTTTTTTTTTTTTTAAATTCTGATGCCTAGGTTGTACCCAGACTAGTTAAATCAGAGTCTTGGGGGAAAAAAAAAAAGAATCTTGGGGCTCAGTATTTTTTATGGCTCTCCTGGCCAGTCCAACTACTGTCTTAAGGGCAGTTCCACTGGCCTAGGCAACTCCTTGGTGAAAGGCAGTGACAGCAGCTCCTGTAGTACAGGATTAAAAATACCTGCTCCAAAGAAGTGGGGGAGGTCGAATCACTAAAGACATCACTTTCATTTCAGCACTGGGGTGCCGGAAAACACAGTCTTAAAGGGGGAATAGAAATGAAGTTTTTAAGATATGCTGGACAGTAAAGAAAGGTACCTGGAGTAAAACTGGTAACTGGGCTTCCACTGTTTGAAATTTCTGCACTTTTTGAGAAAGGCTGGAGTGTCGCCAATGCTCCTGTCAGAGGGTGACAGTACACACAGGTAGATTTATTCTTCACCGGGATGTGAGGAATATTCTCTTACTGGGAGATTATTCTCATTTTGGGAGATTTTGTTCAAAATTGAGTTCACAGATCTAAGGAAGCGGAAACAGATTTTCAGTGTTTCAGATTTTTCTTTTTTTTTCCCCTCTGGTATGGTCTTTGGCTGATTTGTACCAAAATATTAGGTTATAGCAACACATTTTTGCCTGGGACAGTGCTCTGGGAGTTGGCTTGGGCTTTTTGTTTTAATTTTTATTTTATAATGAAATAACTGAAAGAAGCATACTTTCCATTATTTTCCCTTCTGGGGAATGAAGAGGAAGTTCTCTCCCCTTTACAGAAATGTGAGGAATTGGATGAAATTGTTACCCTTCAATATTGATGTCTACACAGAGATTCAGTTGTTTTCCCAAAAACAAATTCTTCTTATTCCCTTCATCAGAACTGTGTGTGTTTTCAGCCTAGAATTTTAATGGTTGCACTCATTAACATGGTTTGAAAATTTGTATCCTTCCTTTACTTTCATTGTAAAAGTGTTTTGGGACAGAAAGAACAAAATGTGCAACAGAGCTACTTTTAAAAGGGAGTATCATTCATTTTTTCCACCCGCAAGTTCAGAATTTTTTCTATCTTTATTACTCTTTCTTAACAAGACACAATTTGAACTTTTTAGGTAGCAGAAAAAATTTAATTACATTGCCCTTTTAAAGAAGTATCATAATGAAACCTTTTACAGAGTTATTTATCAATTAGTCATAGTGATGCAACTATATGCTGTGGAGGAAGGAAGTTCTGTTCACAAGGAATTTTCACTGGAGTTAAGACAATATCACCCAGGAATTAAAAGGGTCCTAACAACAATTTAATCATTTAGAAGCTAGGTTAGCAGGAAGCTAAAGTTTCTCAAAACAATACTTCTTTAAAGTCTTAGAATGAAAAGTTTCTCCTGGTGGTACTTTCTGTAGTTGAGGTATTCCCCCCAAAATATTATGTGCAAGTTGAATATTTTGAAAACATTCTCAGTTGTTTTAAGAGCTCACTGTTTAAAGCACTGCAGATGAATCCTTTGCTAAAAAAAAACGCTCACTTTAAATGGACTATTAGTAAATCTGGATTTTTATGCTTTTATGTTTAAACAAATCATGGCTCTAGGGTCTGAGGTATATATTTATTTAAAGGTATGAACTATTAATTATAACTAACCTGACTTTAAAGGCATCACTATTTCTTGAGAATTATAGGGTTTGAAGCCATATAATACTTAAGTCAGTGACCCTGATGCTTAACACTATTTGAACCTTGTGTTGTGGTTTCATGTTTCTTTACCTTCTCTTTTCCCAGTATTTAACATAGCATACTACTTCTGCTGGGCTTCTCAAGTGGCGCTAGTGGTGGAAACCTGCCTGCCAATACAGGAGATACAAGAGACAAGGGTTTAGTCCCTGGGTCAGGAAGATCCCCTGGAGAAGGGAATGGCAACCCACTCCAGTATTCTTGCCTGGATAATCCCAAGGACTGGCAGGGTACAGGTCCATGGAGTCACAAAGAGCCAGACACGACTGAGCACTTGAGCGCACACACACACTACTTCTGGGTAGTAGTAAGAATGGCAAGATCCTTCTATAACATTCCAAATAACCTTTTAAGATTGTTTATAAGAAATTTTTTTTAAGAGCTCATTGGACAAATAGTAAATGTTTGACAGAGTTAGATAATGAAGGGAACAGTGTACTATTGTCATGTTTTGCCCTTTTAACTTGTAAGACCTCACCTACCTGGAATTCCATTACTTATCACATTATCTAGAATCTAGAATATGCTTAAGAATCAGGACAAGGGGCAAGAGCTCACTGGTTCCAAACACTGTAGCTTTTTGTTTTTAGCATGGGAAAATGCCTAAAGCCCTCACTGAAAATATATTTTTATATACACTTCTAACAAGCTTGGTTATCAGGTTTCTGAGTACAGTTAAAAAAAAGTTGCTAGAGGTAGCTATAGTGATAGCAGTGATGATTCACAGAAAGGGAAGAGATGGGAGAAAACATAAAAGGCAGCATATTAGTTTCAAGCCACTTAGTGGTATAGAAAATAGCCCTTAGACCTCATAACGTCATTATGGTTATCGAGTCATCAAAAATTGTGTTCAGTATTCTCAGTTTGCTTGTAAAAATATTTCCTTAATGTTAAATTAATATATATATTCTTTTTAAAAAATATTTATTTATTTGGCTGTGTTGGGTCCTGGTTGCAATAAGCGGGATGTTCATTGTGGCATCCCAGCTCTCTAGTTGTGACGTGCGGGCTCTGGAGAACTCTGACGGGCTTCATTGGCCTGTGTCATGTGGGATCTTAGTTCCCTGACAAGGGATCAAACCTGCGTCCCCTGCACTGCAAGGCAGATTCTTAACCACTGCACCACCAGGAAAGTCCCTAACATTTTCTTTATAAAGATTTGGAAAGCAGGGGAAAACTCCAAAAAACAAATTACATGAGATCTACATGAAAACCTAGAGAGCGCCTCAGTTGGCATTTTGATGTTTTCCCCGTCATTTTAAAAAAACCAAAAAAGTATTCATATGCCACAGTTTATTATGTCCAGTTACAAATGAGAGGAATGAGAGGACCGAAGTTTAACGAAATTAAATAATTTGAATTTATATTTTTTCTGCTAAATGATAGGAAAAACTGCTTCAGCCTATAGAACAGTGCTATCTGTGGTCACCAGTCCTTAAGGTTGCCAGGTGTAGAATACAAGACACTTAATTAAATTTGAATTTTAGATAAAGAACAATCTGGGGAGGGGGAATAAGCATAAACCCCAAATATCACACAGCATGTACTTCTATCCAGTCTTTTTTTTTTTTTTCTGTGTTGTATGCACATCTCTAAGCATTTATGTGTGGGTTTTTTTTTTTTTTTAATGAAATTGGGTTCATGTTATATCTTCTCCTTTTCTTAACAGTGTATCATGAGTATCCCCAAAGCTAAATATTCTTTGTAAATACCAGAAAATAACCCACTGTCAAATAGCTTAAAATTTTGATGCTAAAAATATAATCTCGATGGGACTTCCCTGGTGATCCAGTAATTAAGACTCCATGCTTCCACTTCAGGAGGTGCCAGTTCAATCCCTGGTCAGGGAAGTAGAATCCCAGACCAGGCAGTGTGGCCAAAAAAAAACCCCCCACAATCTCAAAATTATTTAGGGCAAACGTGCTTCTGCAGAATGGCATTCCTTAAGAATCCCAGAGAGCCCAGGTTCCACTCAGCTTTAAACTGATGCCTGTTTTTGTTCCTTTTCAGGCGGGTGCTACGTCTATGTGGGCTTCTTGCTGTGGGCTACTGAACGAAGTCATGGGGACTGGAGCTGTCAGGGGCCAGCAATCTGGATTTGCAGGAGGCACTGGTCCATTCAGATTTACACCAAATTCTGATTTTTCTGCTTACCCACCAGCATCTACAGAAGGGCCTAATATAGTTTGCAAAGCCTGTGGACTTTCATTTTCAGTCTTTAGAAAGAAGGTGAGTTGCATGAAATGTTACATACTAAAAACTTATGTGTCAGAATTCTCAACTGTATGTTATTTTGAATACTTTCATTTCTTCTTATATCTGTCAAAAAGTTAGTCCTAATAACCATTTCCCATTTGGAAAAGTACTAAGTTGAAGGGGCTGTGTATCATTGCTCAGTTTTTCTGACTAGACACTATTACTTCTCACGATGCTCAGCCATCCTTTCTCTTGGACTCTGACTTTGTTTATCCACTTTGATTCTTCCTGATGCTGCTTACGTTCTGAAGCAAAAGATTTAATTAGTCAACCGTGTGTTCAGAGATGATTTACTATAGCTCTGACCTCAAGTTTCAAAAAAATGTCTCCCTACCCATATGAACTCAAGTGAAGAAGTGAGTATATTAATATTGACTATTGTTTAAAGATTCAACATACCACACTTGGGCTAAAACAGTTATTTTTCTTTAGGACAGAAAGTCATTCTTTCTGAATACCATCATATTGCTAGATCATCTCCCAGTCTGTCAGTTCAGTCCTTTAAAATACTTAAGGAACAAGGTATTAACAAGCATTGGTATTCCTAACCCCAAGCGGAAATGACCACATCTTAGTATCTTTAAGCTTTGCTCATGGAATGGCTTTGATAGTGATTTAAGGCTCTGTAGGATACAGATTATTGTGAAGTGGCGTCCTCTGTTTGCTTGGCTTGATGCTGAGAGATCAGTTGCCTTTCTCTTTTCCTCTCTGTGTTAGGCTTTCCCCTCTTCTCTTTACTTACTTTTTATTTTATGTTGGATATAGGTGATTAACAACGTTGTGTTTGTGTCATGTGAACAGCCCCCCTTCTCTGTAAACGGGGAAATTTTCACAGGAAAAGAGCAGGAAGAGAGTTTGTGCTTGCTTGTGCTTTTCTGCTCCATGTGGTTCAAGTCAGCTCTGCTTTGCTAATTACATGTTTGCACCCATGGGTGGAAAGGTTTTAATTCATTAACACAAGAGTATATTTTTCTTAAAGGGCTATATTTGAACTTTGGTGACTCCAGACTGCCTCAGCAATGACTGTCTTGATTTTCACAGCTTTGAGAACACAAAATGCCCATGGGTCTGGTGCCATGGGGGCAGTTCATAAAAACTAAAATTTAATTTTAATAGAAGGCAAAAGGAAAACTAGGGCTTTTGCAGTGGCTTATGTCTGGCTCTCATTAAATGCTTCTTTTCTCTCTGTCTCTTCAGCATGTATGTTGTGACTGCAAGAAAGATTTTTGCTCCGTGTGTTCTGTCTTACAAGAAAATCTCCGTAGATGTTCCACTTGTCACTTATTACAAGAGACGGCCTTTCAGCGCCCTCAGTTAATGCGACTGAAAGTGAAGGATCTCCGACAGTATCTCATCCTTCGAAACATACCAATCGATACCTGTCGGGAGAAAGAAGACTTGGTGGACCTGGTCCTGTGCCACCATCGGCTGGGCTCTGAGGACGACTTGGACACGAGCAGTCTCAATTCCTCAAGGTCCCAGACTTCTAGCTTTTTTACACACTCATTTTTTTCAAACTATACAGCCCCGTCTGCTACTGCATCTTCGTTTCAGGGAGAGCTTATGGGTGGAGACCGGACCTTAGGATCTGGAGCGCTGGCACAGGTACGAGGGTGCAGCTACCCCAAGGGCCTGGTACATCATCTGCTCTTGGCCAGTATGGTGGGGCCTTCAGGGCTGATGGCTCCTTGCTGAGCAGAGGTTCCACGTTTTGCTGAACTCTGCGCCTGCAGGCTCCCCTGAGGCTCTGCACTTAGGTGCTGTACAAAGGGTCTGAAAAGAGCTCATCAGTCTCTTGACCTTAGTTACCTCAGCTTCCTTATCTCCTATAGTTAAATACTAGCTGTTGAAATAATGGCCGTGAAACGTAGCACATAAATGTTTACAGGATGTAAACATTTTTACTATTTGTGTTTACTATTAAAACTAGTAAAAATGTTTACTATTTGTGTGTCAGTGACCATGGAAACTATAAGGTAACCTAATGCCCAGTTGACTTGCTACAGTAAAGTTGTGCTCATCTAGATACTGGGAAAGAGCCATGTGAATTAGCAACACGATACGGTTATTTACTCATTTCAAAGAAATGCCAGTGCAGAATGTTGTCCCAGTGAGGTCCTTAGGCACTCTGATGGAATAACATGCAAGGGCTTGTAATTAATATCCAATTTGTATATATGAATGATTCTAAAACGCTGAAAGAATTGTTTTGAACATTTATCTGCACGTTTAATTTTCTCCTCTGAGGAAAGAGGTTAGAAGCAGAGGGAAATGTGGTCTAGTTGCTTTCTAAATAGTCATAAATTAAATAAACCCAAGTTAGGCATTTTGTTGTTTTGCCAAATGGCAGCTGGCACAATTATGATGCAAACACAAGATGCATGTGTCTGACCTTCGTGTCACTTTGGGGTATATGACACCACTCAGGAGGTGTGGGTTTTGGGTATTACAATATGGTGCTTGTGAACTACTAGGATAGAATACTTGAAATTGGAAATTGACATAGGCTTTCTGTTCTCCCTAAAGAAAAAAGTATCTGACGGTTGAGGAACTTCTAAAAACTAGAACTAGCATCCATCATCAGTGAATTATTCTAGAAAGCTTTGTTTGGAATTAGAATGTCTAAGTATGAGATAGTAGGACTGAGATCTTTGAAATCAAATAGCCCTGACACTAGGGCTGATCTTAGAGCTTTAGTTTCTACCTGTATCTTAGAGGCTCATTAAACTAGCCATGTGCAGGTCCTTTGATCAGGACACAGTGCAATTTCATACACTATTGGCTTTGGTATCCTGTGATGGGCCCTTCTTAACTCCTTGGGGAGTTAATATTCTGGTTAGATTTTTACAGATTCACATTCTCATAGGTATTTGACTTGTGAGATAATTATGGAAGGTTAGTTGTTTAGAGAATCATGTGGGGCCCAACTCTTTGGGAGGGGCAGTAGCTCTCAGGACCCTGGGAAGGTGTGGAGTGTACCAGGTGTCGGGGTCATTCTTAGGGAGGATGGCTTAGAAGGGTTTTCTCCAGTGATAAGGATGAGTTGATAACTGCTAGGAAAAGTCCTGGCCTAATACCCATTATGTGTGTAGGAGCCCAGTGAAATAGCTTCAGCAAACACAGAAGAAGATGAAGATGATGACGATGACGATGACGATGATGACGATGATGATGAAGAAAACTTGGAGGAGCGGGTGAGATTGCCTGTATAATTTGATTTTCCTGACACGTCTTCACCCTTGTAGGGAAAATGTCCATGTGGACTTCCGCTAGATTAGCACAGGTTGTTGCTTCTAGTTTGAATGCAGCACAGCATATAAAACACAACAAGGACTCATGAAAAGTCTGGGTCGAATCTCCAGGACCAGTGATGCCCACAGGGCGAAGGCAGTATGCTGTTTTCCTTGCTGGATTTGCAGGAACAGAGGTAATGGATATACTCTGTGATTTCAGACGCCTGGCCTCGCCAAGAAGAGAGTGAGAGCGTCTCTGTCTGACCTATCAAGCCTTGAGGATGTAGAAGGGATGAGCGTGCGCCAGCTGAAGGAGATCCTGGCTCGGAATTTCGTCAACTATTCTGGCTGTTGTGAAAAATGGGAGCTAGTAGAGAAAGTAAACCGGTTATACAAAGAGAATGAAGAAAACCAAAAGTCATGTAGGTTTATTTTTCCGTTTTTTTGTCCTTAGAGTAGCCTTCTTTAGGCTTTTTAAAACTGGGCTGTCTGTGTCACAATGAAGTCCAGTTTATTTTTGAGAAACTATCCTTTGAGTGTGAATTAGTCATATGAAGCTGTTTATAGATCTTTTAAGCAGTAGGTTCATTATGTGATGTTGGCTTTGAGATCACCATTGCTTCACCATTGCTGGTGAGTCAGGTAATCATTTGTTCAGTCTGTTTTTTCTTGCCATAATTTGTTAGAACTCTAATGAAATTCCTTGGATCTATAAAAAGGCTTCTTTTCTCACTCACCTGTCTTGCAAGCTGGTACTTAGGATTTAAAAGCTACAATTGAGATAATCGGTGGGGAAAAAAATTCCCTAGAGCCAAGATATTAAGTAGTTCTTAGCATCAGTATTAGTAGGTTTCTGTGTAAGTCGTGAAAAGCTGAGGTTAAGAACTTCTAAACTACATACTGGAGTGTGGAGCAGAAATCCTCAGCTAGTAAAGGGTCAGGGCCACAGAGCATTTATAGGCAAGAGAAAAGAATTCAGTGGTGTTCAGACTGACAGATATTACATTCTAATCTCAAAAACAGTCCTCCCATCATTAACTTTTATCATCTTGAATTTTTTTCTTTAAAAGCTGGTTATAACACAGCGTTGGTTGGTAAACAGGTCTATGCCCAAAATATGCAGAAAGCCTTTTGGCACACCTGTTTCTAAGATGATGCCACAATAGTAGACACAGGCATCTTAGTCATTGGAGCCTTCAGAGGCTCATGTGTCATCTTATTCCATGCATGCTTTCTACCTACTTTCCACTAATGGTGTGGGCCGAGAACTAGGACCTCAGAGGACAAGAATCTCTTGACATGGCAGTGTTTATTTCTCTTAAATCCGGGGACTACTGGACTACTGGACTACTGGCCCTTTGAGCTTGGATTCCCGTTCGGTTTTTTCTAACCTTCTTTATGATTCCCGTTGTGACCTTTAGAAGGGGAAACCTCACTCTCCAAAGCTCTGTGGCCAAATCTCAGGCTGCAATGAACTTTTAAAACTCATTCCACACCTTTCTTGTTCAGAACCAGAAGGTCCCTTTTGAGTAGACTCAAATAGTACTATCATAGCCAGAAACACAGATTAATTTTAAGATGCTTACAAGCCTCAGGGGGTGCCTACCCACAACGACAGGCAACTCAATGTATGACACTTTAATAAACTTTCCTCACACTCTTCCTCCAGAGCTGAGGCTCTGGAGTCTGCGACTTTCTCAAGGCCATGTAGTTGGGCTGGAAATTCCAATCGTGTTCTGACTCTGAGGCTCCTGTATCAACCAGTCTGGGTTTCTTCATTTTTGTTTACAGAAGCAAGCCATCATTATCACAAAAACCTTGTATTATGTATTCTATAAAATAGAATTGGGGGTCCTAAGGTGGCTCAGTGGTGAAGAATCCACCTGCAATGCAGGAGACACTGGTTTGATTCCTGGGTCGGGAAGGTCCCCTGGAGGAGGAAGTGGCAACCAACTCCAATATTCTTGCCTGGAGAATCCCTTGGATAGAGGAGCTTGGCAGGTTATAGTCCTCGGGGTCACAAAAGAGTCTGATACAATTTAGCAACTAAACAACAGCAACATAAAATAGAATTAAATAGCTAACATTTGCTAGGCACATCATCCCTGGCCCTCAGCTTAGCATTTCTCATTTATTCTTCACACAACCCTACAAGGTGTCCTTATTGTCATTTCTAGGGGAAGGAAGTGAGGTGTGAGGAAGTGGGGACTGCTTCTCACGGTGGGGTCACTGGGTCCCTCCACGGCCGTGCCCGCCACCCCAGTCCTCTGTTGCCTTTCAGATGGTGAGCGGCTGCAGCTGCAGGACGAGGAGGACGACAGCCTGTGCCGGATCTGCATGGACGCCGTCATCGACTGCGTCTTGCTCGAGTGCGGGCACATGGTCACCTGCACCAAGTGTGGCAAGCGCATGAGCGAGTGTCCCATCTGCCGGCAGTACGTGGTGCGCGCTGTGCACGTGTTCAAGTCCTGAAGCCCAGCCCCCTGCGCTGAGCTCCATCCTGGACATTTCCATGCACAGAAGGGGACTGGAAACTTCCTGTTTGAAAGCTGAAGCTATTTTTAAAAAATTATTTTCACTCCTAACTGGGGACGGGAAAGATTCATCCTGAGTTGCGGCCACACTGGTCCATGCTGTATGCCCGTCAGCCTGAGCACGGGCTCAGTTTCCCAGGTTCTGCTGGGCTCCCTCACAATGCCTCTGATGACTCCTTGCTCAAGTGGACTGCTTATGGCATCAGCTACTGCTCTCTTTGCAGGACATTTCTCTTGTTTCTCCTTCGTCCTATTTTTAACTCAGATGTTTGAAACTTCTATTCTCTTTGGATGAGATCACTGTCTGCAAATGGCTGACACGGTACACGCTGAGCAGTGGCACCTCTGAATGTTCATTTTATTAGTCATGTATATTTTAAATGCTACTATTTGATGAATGTAAGTTTCCACATTGTTGCTCTTTCTGCGTTTCAACGTTCATTGGGAACAACTGACATTCTATAGTCAACTGCCAGGGCCTTAGACTAAACGTGTCCATTTTTGTTCAGGTACAGCTTTTTCTAGCAAGGGCTGCATCTAGCTTCCTTCATTAGAGAAGTGTGTGTGTTAAATTCTTTATTAACGTGTAATCAGTTTACACTGTTTTGTATAGTGAAAGTGTATTTTCAGTGCTACCCACTAGCTAATTTGAACTTTAGGAATAAAATTAGATTTTAAGAAATGTTTTTATGGACACTGTTCCTGGTCAGTTCTTAATTCACTTGGGTACAGCATGAATGGGTGTCCACACCTGGTCCAGCACCTCCTTCAGGAGAGCAAGGAGCACCTTCAAAGATGTTGCCCCCATCTACCCTTGGCTACTGACTTAATGGTAAGTTTAACTACATTTTCACCATTTACTGTGACCAGGTATTGTGCCAGGTGCTTTGTGGTTATCTCCAAATATATATTACCTCATGTCACAGATGGGGAACTCAATCTCTGAGAAATTAAAAAACTTGTCTAAAATCTGTTAAAAAGTCACCACAAGGAATTCCCTGGAGGTCCAGTGGTTAAGACTCTGTGCTCTCATTGCCGAGGGCTGGGTTCAATTCCTGATCGGGGAAATAAGATCCTGTGAAGCCAAGAAAAAGTGAAGCCAAAGAAAGTTTTTTAATAAAATAAGCCCCCACCTCAGAATTTGAACCTAGCTCTAATGTTTTTTCTTAACTCCTCTAATACCAGAGATGTAAACCTGAGAAACTAACTTATGCAAAAAAGGTTCTTGGGATATTAATGATCTGAAATCTCTTTTCTTTTAGATCTAATTCTGATCACAGTGGTTGAATTGAGACCAACTGTGGATTCACTCCCACTGCTTGTGAGGAGGTATGTTTTTGGGAAATTACATAACTCTTTGGGTGAGTCCTGTGGGTTTCTTATCTTTTGACTCTGTGCAGTGGGTAACACGTGCCTTCAGGTGCTCAGGATCCAGAAGTCAATGAACAAGACTTGAAAATTACAGCAAAGAGGTAAATAGTCTTCCCCGCTGTGCTTAAGGCTGGAAGTTTGGCTAGCTATGAAATAAAGTTGCCTTTCTACGTTTTCTGATAGGGTCAAAGCATGTAAACCAATGCTTTGTGGATAGTCTCAAAACCTCTTCTCTTGTGCTTGCCTGCAGACCCAGAGCTCAGTCCCTGCTGAAGCTATATGTGCACTTAATCTGTACTTCTAGTCAGACAGTGAACTCCAGAAATTCAACATTATCCACAAATTACTAATTTGGTGGAGGGGTCTTCAAATCTAGGCTAGTGGGTGAGATAGTAAACACACCTAAATAGAAGCCAAGCAGCAGGTATTGGTGTCATCTGAAGTTAAATTAGAAAATTGAGATTTGTTTGCTCATAGTCTCAGCTGAAAACAGCTTATTTACTGTTTCCTCTTGGACTTATATATATTATCAGGTGCTTGTTTTAGCAATGAACAAAAACTCCTAGTGGTGGATCTTCTTAGGTAGCATTTTCAAACAACCTTGGCTTAGTAAGAAGCAAACACATTTTCAGCCTAATGTTGGAATAATAAGGTACTAATTTATTTGGCAGAGGGCAAACATGTCTGTCTGGAACCTGCGTTTTCTAGCTGCATGCCATGTCTCTATTGCTGAATAGGTAACCTGTCATATGGATCCACAACGGAATAGTGATGTCTCTTTATCCTCATGGTACGGAAGGATGCCATTCGATGGGCCATGGTATCTCTGTCAAGGTCAGCATCCCTCGAGGAAGGAGGTTTGGAGCCTGTCCTCTTTCCTGGGTTAAGATGTGGTCTTACCCAGGAAGTGCTCCCTATATTTTATGTGCCTTCCATTACTTCATCAGATATATTTGGGCTCAGAATAGCTGTTTGCAAGCATCTAGCTTGGCCCAGCCTCATCTAAAGCTCATTCTCTAAGGACTAGGTCTGTACTGGGATATACTAAGTACCCTAACATAATGTACCTTCAAGTTGTGAACATGTGCTCACACGTCCAGTCATGTGAGTTAGTTCACATACCTGGCATACATTGTCACGTGCATGCCTCCTCTACGAGTGGTTGTGTACTTCACAATACTGTAGAGAAGACAGTGTTTATTTCAAGCCCAGGATGTCTGGAAGCAAGCGTAAAAGCAGCAGTGATGTAGCTGGTACTGTACTTAAAAGTCTGTACTAGATTAGAAATGTTTGTGTTTTTTAGGTATTTGTGTCCAAAATATTATAAACCTGTACAGTTCTATATATCTGATTACATTAGTTGGTTATCTAGGCTAACTCTGTTGGACTTCAGAACAAATTGAATTTAGGAATGTGCTGTCAGAACAGAACTTGTGTGTAAGGGACTCTTACTATATAATCTTAACTGGATTGTTTGGTACACCTGGGGAATGGTAATCTGTGACCAGCGCACTACAAATGTGACTGGAAAACAGGGTCAGTTTCTAATGCCAAGATTCCACCTGGAAACCACTGTCACCCTTCAGCAGTTCCCAAAGAAGAAGATGCCTTTACTGGACATCAGGGTAACTCTTACTCAGAGGTTCGCAGCACTCAGGCTGCCAAGAAAACTGCAACTTGACCTCTGGTGTGAGTGCTCCACGATGAGTGATCAGGCTTGTTAAAGGTAAGCCACATTTTTATAAACAAACCATCATGTGTTAAACTAATCTTACCTCTGTCAAATGCATCCCCTGAGTTAAATTCCAGGGTGCAACAGCTTCAGATGTCTCCAGTTTGAGTCAGAAAGGATCTCTGGATTTAAATGAATAGGAGGCATAGACCTAAATGGGATCTAAAACCATTTTACCATGGGGAAAAAAAAAAGGATTGGGGTGGTGGTGTGAGTATGAAATGACTATTATTGGGAAAGGCTAGTCCCGTGAGACCCAAGTCTGGTGGTGCTGTTGATGACTGAGGAAGGAAGCTGGGCTTTCTTTATTTTCAGATGACTAATTGCATCTTTCTGTGATCTCAAGTTGATGTCCTACCTGGAGCAGTTACCTCCTAGCTAAGGGCCTCCAGCCACCCTAGCCCAAGGTCACCAGTGCAGGTTGTGGTCTCCTTGAGTTGCCTCTACTGGAGTCTGAGTAAGTGGACCCCTATCCCCCCTCTTTGGCAGTGGAAATGCCAAGTGGCTGTGGAAGTTACCTTATACAGGTGTGGTCAGAGGCAACCACACAGGTAAGCCACTCTGCCCCTTAAAGCAGTTCGTACCTAATTCTTACATGTGGACGTTACCTTATTAGCTACGAACAGCAAGATCTCTTTCTGAAGATGGAAAAACATGTACCAAGGGGCTGCTGCATTTCTCTGGTGACTAAGAAATGATACCTAGTCTGGCTTCAGAATATATAACACTGGTGCCGAGACTATTGCATCTGGACCTCCCAGTCACACTTCCAGTCCGCCCCAGAACAAAAACCCTCCAAGTCCAAGAGTGGGTTTTTTTGTACAATTGTTTATACAAATTCAACAAAGGTAAAACCGCATCAGGGAAGGTCTAAGAAAACAACATCTTACAACAATGGCACTTATGAATGCGTAACTTTACAACTGGGCAACAGCCATGTTCTAAACCTCAAATGAGAACTCAGCTCACTTCAAAGGAGAGAAAAAAAAGAAAAGAAAAGGCTGTGTTGGGTCATTTATTCTATTTCTCGACTCACTGTATAAATTAGATCTATGTAGAATATAAGAGTTCATGCTGGAGCAAACCCCTCCTGAGTGCAAAGGCTGAAATCTGAATTTCAAAATCTTGAGGGGAAAAAAAAAAAAGGTGAATTCTATACAGAGGAAATTTAGCAAAGTGTCTCTCTCACTTTGACTATAATTTACATATATCCACATCATGCTTATGCAATTTCTTGACATACAAAGCAGACTCTCAACTTCCAGTTAGACATGCTTTTAACTGGAGGTCTTAGCCTGCTTTGCCGGATCTGGGCACATGTATAGATGGGTTTGTATGAAGTACTGGGAAAGTTCTCTCCTACCTTAAGGAAACCAGGAAAGTTGGCAATCTCAAAACAATAAAAACACTGGTATGCATTCAAACCTTGCATAAATAACTTTTAAACAATTTGTACAAAAATAGTTCTGCATAATGTAAGATGTAACAAAACCAAACAAACATGTTGAGACGGCAGATGTGGTGTGTGGTCCACTTTATGTTGACACCAAAACCCCCAAAGTTGCCAGGAGTAAGGTGTCCAAAACAAAAACACCACCACCCCCCCAAAATTTCCTAAGCTCATGCTTCAGTAAGAGAATGTCGCCCAAGTCCATCCTCCTCTCCAACGGGAATGTCTTCTCGGTAAAGGCCGCCTGAGCAATGGTCCAGAAAGCAGTGCGGTTTTGATTCAGAAAGACCAGAGGAAAGCACCAGGCTCGCTCATCCCCCAAACGGTGGCAGACTGGCTTCTCCCTCGGCAAGACTTGCAAAAGGGAACTGTTTGGGGTTTGTTGTTCCAAGTTCCAAATTGAAAATATTTAAAGGCCCTAGTTTTTGTAAAGTCTTTCCCCCTCCCCTGGCGTCTCCCCTCCCCTCACCCCATATTTACATACTTGTCCTTGGACTAACTCAGTTTTTGCAGGAGTTTTTCTTCCACTTGTCCGAACTGGACACTAACAGACATTTCAGCTATGAACTGCTCGCAGCCTTCCTTGGTAACTTGCTTGCAGTACCTCAGGTCAATGTGACAGATATTCCCACAGCGTTTGAAGAAGGACAGGCACTGGTCAGTCACCTTATTGCAGTCTGGAGGGAAGAGGACACAGGTGAGGTGGAGGAGGAGTGGAACAGAGGACCCCCCCTCCCCTGAGCCCCTAGCAGCTCTCCTGTTCAGTCTCCTCAGATGGGGCCTGGTTTCCTCTACTACTTAACAAAGGTTCATACATGCCTGAAAAACACCCACAAGTTCCAAGTGAAATTGCTCAGAGTCTTGTCCCATGTAAGAGTCTTACCTGTATACATTCTCACATCAACAGGTGCTGTCCATATTGTTTTACAGATAAGATCACACAACACATGAAAATATCTTGCTTTTCATGTCTACTCCTACTGAGGAACACCTCTCTCTACACACTCTTGTGTACTTACCTGCTCATTCCCAGGGAAGAGATGCTGGGGGAGTGAGGACACTTGTAAGGCCATCTCGGGGCCCTCCTGCTCCCCTGGACACCAATGCTTTACTGCAAGGCCCCACATGCTTGATCCCCTTTCATGGAATGTCTACCTCAAACCCACGTAGGAAACCAATGCACTAGAAGTGGCTGGAGAGATTCCATCCTCAGAGAGCAAAATCGGAACTCCAAACCCTCAACTGAGTATTTTTATCAATGTGGACTTGGGGTCTGTCATACTCTTTTTTTAGAACTGAACCCTCAGCCAATGAGCTGCAGTGCCAGCTCTCATCCAACTGAGGCTAAGTCCCTACCCTGAGCCCAGAGATTCCTTCATCTCAGTGGTATTACTGACCTTTGCTTGTCATCGCTAGTATGTATACTTTCATTTTGCTATTGAATTGAGTAGGAACAAATGTTAACAGTAAGGGCGAACTGCAGTAATGCACACTAGGCCCGTGCCAGCTCCATATGTCACAGTCCCTCCAGCTTAGGAGGTGGTCCAAAGAAGTCACGTCATAGTACCCCACGAGTCACCAAAGAGCACTCTCCTCAGGCCTGCACAACATCCTTGCACAAATGCTCAAAGTCTTGGATACACATGTCAGACAATGTCAATAAAATCCAATCCTGAACAATGAACTTAGAACAAGTGGTGATGGAAAGCTGTCTGCCTCCCATGCTAGCCAGGCAGATGGGAAAGTGACAAGGATGCTGCCAAAGAGGTGACTTGGAAGATTAACACCTCTGATTTTCCAAGGGTATCCCCTTACCTCATAATCCCTCAAATATTTGCCCCCACAATCTTACTGTAAAAGTCAAGTGAGAAAGGATGGTGTATAAACCCTGTAAGGGTTTAAAGCTGGAAGACGTATAAAGCTGGAAGACTCCCCAGCAGAAGAGGGGAGGTTTGTCTCTGGGCAAGAGAAAGGCTCTAGACTAGGCACTACCAGGCACTGTGGAAGGCAGGAGGGCCCACTGAAAAGTGGGGTTACAGGGAAATTTGCCTGCTGGCTGTTGAGAGCCCCAGACTCCTTTCCTGCCAAGCCCTAGAACACCAGCAGCCTGGCCTGAACCCTTCAGTTGGGAGGTCAAGAAAGTGTCCTTTGGCAACTTTGACCAGCTTAAGAGGAAAGATGGATAGATGTCAAGTCTGGATTTCCCCAAAGAAACAACCCATGCTGACCACCCAATGACATCTACAGTCCCAAGCTCCCACCTTGTCCCAAGAGCAGCCCATCAGCTGAATAGAAAACCACATGTTGACGACAGAACTGAGAGAAGCCCCTTAGGCAGGCCCACTGACTGCTTCTGAAGGAATGCATGGTCTATGTGGAGAAGAAAATATAACTACCAGTATCCTCAGGATGGACAATATCTGGTCCAAGAAACAAGAACAGGCCACTCTCCAAAAGTTCTGAGTTAAAAATATAGGCTAAACCATGTGAGAACTGCCAATATGTGACTTTTTGACCTACATAATAAAGCAGTTTCATATGTCTGAAATGAAAAACTCACTACAGTTGATCCTTGAACAACACATGTTTGAACTGTGCAGGTCAACTTATCTGCCCATGTTTTTCAACAGTAAATACTACAGTGCTACAGATTTGTGGTTGAATCTGAGGTTATGGAGGAAGTGTGAATACCAAGGGCCAACCATCAGTTATATTTGGATTTTCCACTGCAGAGGGCTCCACCCCTAGCACCTAAGTTGTTCAAGGGTGAACTATGAACTGTGTAAGAAGTGGGGGAAAACCAGAGAATAGAGCAAAAGACAAGAGGTGGGGAAAAAGTAAAGGTATAAAAAGACTACTAAAGAAAGAAAACAGAAGGGAAGGAAATTAAATAATTCAAGGAAATTTTCCAGAACCACAGAACATATATTTCCAAGTTGAGATTGATTATACCTTACAACATGAAGGTATAATGAAACCATTTCAGACACAGGAGGTCTGGATTATGTCCTCCACCAAACAAACAGATAAACCAAGAAGATACAGGACCAAGGAAAGAGGGGCCCCTACACAAGACAGAGACCAAGGCAATCCTAGGAAGCAGACGTGCAGATGGCAGAGGCAGTCAAGTTCAAGTGGGGACAGGAGGAAAGAAATGTAGGAGGGTGGTTTCCTACCAAGACTGGTTAAGGGCCTGAGGAGTTCCTGAGGGTAAAGAATAGTACTCGAGTCTGTTGTAGAGTCTGTTCAGAGACTGAGCAAACAAAAAGGAGGCAATTATTAACTCTAGGGAAAACAAAAAAATTGTGCAAGGAAAGAAACATAATACACACTTTGGCTCAACAGTGGACAATCCATGCATGGCCATAATGTGGTAAATAATAGTGACTTAACCACACAAACTGGGAAGACTGGCGGGGGGTGGGGGGGGGGGTGCGGCGGCAGTATAGAGAATTTAAGAACAGTAATCCTTATGCTCTACAAGGCAAGTTAACAAAAAGAGCATCTGAGTGAAAAAATAAACAAGAAATAGCAATGTAGGCTGTTTAGAAAAGTGGAGGTAAACAAACAGCAAGAGCTCAAAATTTGAAGGTGGCTCTTCCATATGAGAAGCAGGGGCAGGGAAGGCAAGGCACCAAAGTGGCTTCACTTTTGCTACTAGATCTGATCTGACCACACTGAAGGATCTGGAAATGTGTCAAGCACATTCCTTTCTGTGGCAGAGGCTTATTTTACCATTAACTAGTTACAGGAACAGAAAATATGTTAAAAAGAACCAAATATAGAAAAGACTGGATATGGAAATTGGCCTTCATACATGTCACAGCTCTTAACACCAACGGAGAGATATGAATGTAGGTTCTGAGACGAAAAGATGAGGTGACTGGATTATGGCAGAAAACAATGCAACAGATGATTTACACAGACACACATCATGGACATCCTCTTCGCTGCAGGGGAGGGGGATTTTATACCTGTATCCCTGCTATATACCCTAGTGACCCAGTCAGAACAGAGGGAAAGAGTTCATTACTACCAAGCACTTAGAACAAGCTGCCTCCCAGGCCCTTCTCCACGGGGCAGCCGGGCATCAGTTTAAGACCAGTAGCTGAGGTCCTGGTGGAAGCTCACCCTCAGTGTGGTTCTCTGTTCTCTGCCTCCTTGGGGGGCCACCACCCCACTGCCACCCGCCACCGAAACTCCCTGAGGCGGGAGGGGCCTCCCAAGCACTAAGGTACAGCTTTAGCTCATGTGAGCCAAACCTCCCGGCTCCCAGTCGGATGGGGCATTAGCAACAGGAAGGAGGAGTTTCTTAGGAACAAACACAGGGTGAAGAGAGGCAAACAGCAAAACAGCATGTGAATGCTGACCAAGCCAATCAGCAGGTTGGATTGTGTCCAAATATAATTTACATGAGGTGAGGATATTATTTATTCCTTGCTAATTTCTGGAGAGGAAAAAAATGTGGTTTTTTTTTTGGTCTCATCCTAATCTCCCACACCCAACCTGACCATCCCGAGCCATCAGACCAGTACAGGGTTATTGACTGGGCTGAGAATGGGTGGTGTCACCTCTGTCCACCTCCCTGTTGGTCATGCCCCAAGCTCTTAGGAACAAACTCCAGCCCCATCAGTAAGTGGAAGGAGTGAGGACTCCACTGTGGGGTTCTCTTCTTGTCAACAACGGGCCCCTTGATGGCAGAGTCAGGAGGGGGACACGTGAGCGACAACAACAATGGCAGCCATCAAGCTAGGTACTCCATCCACCTGGCCTGGTCACACTGCCAGGCGCCCTCCCACACCAGCTGCTGCCCGGCACCAGCTCATCCAGTGGGCCCGAGGGAAGTTTTCCTAGCCCCTATTTTGGGTCAAGAGCCACTGCTATGTGCTCATGTGTGCTCACTGCTACTGGCACTAATTTTTTGTAGCAATTATTGAAAATCTAATAATGCTTAATTGTTTAACGTGTTTCCCCGCTAGACTAGACCGTGTCTTGTTCCCTGGTGTGTCACAGCACCTAGGACGTGACCCTGTAACAAAAGGCAAGCCAGTATTTCCCTACAACTGTGAAATGCCCCCCACCCCCCGCAACTATGGGGTCCTGGGCAGAGCCCCGTGGGTGCCCCTGACTGACCTGACAGGTTGATTTCGGTTAAGGAGTCCCGGGTGGTGGTGCCCACAGCAGTGAGCAGGTTGATGGACTGGTCAGTGACATGGTTACAGTAACTGAGGTGGAGCTTGGAGAGCAGGGGCATGTGGCGGATGATAAGCCGCAGGGAGGCGTCCGTGATGTCCAGGCCGGCCAGACGCAGCTCCACAATGTTCCGGAGCTTACTCCGATTGTCCATCTGACCTGAGAGGGTGGGGTGGAAGAGGCAACAGGTCACCTGGACATGACACTCTACAAGGCCCACCCGCCAGACGGGACACCTGGGTTTCATTCAGCCAGTGAGTGTCTCCCCTAAAAGATCAGGACTGGTTCCAACATTTAAAGACTGGCATATTCCACGTCAAGTTTTACACCTGCAGATTCTTTAAAAGTCAGAAGATCTACAAACACAGCCTGCATTCCACCAGCAGTGCTTGGCTAGTTAAAGCAGAGATAGCACAGCATCTCTGGGTCAGCAGAGTTTCCTCTTTGAAGGTATGGGTTTGGAGCAGTGAGCCCTGCAACCTGTTCTAGAGGGCTCCATCCCTGAGGCCCTGTCCAGCCACACAGACCCCGATGCTTCCGAGGCTTAGAGCTCAGAACAAGAAGTGAGTGAGCAGCGAAGCAGTCAGACCCACACAGAGCTCCCAGAGTGGCATGATGGGAACTGCTGCCCTCTCACGAATCCCTTCTGTGCCCAAAGCTGACTGAGAACAGAAGGGCTGAGGCCAGAGAAGATGAGGACACAAGCCCCAGACGTGTCTGTAGTGAAAACCAGACTGACTCACACAGCTTGGTCACACCACCTTTACACACCCCACTGGCTTGGCCCCTGGCCTAGCCACTCACCTGGCCTGTTATCTGTAGGCGGGGATAGGAGGTCCCGCATCTGGGCGTCCTTCAGTCCTTCTACCCACTGGACATCCAGGGTCCGGAGCAGCGGACAGCTGGAGCTACAGAGGGCGGAGACTGCGATCCATGAGCAGCCAGACAGCACCAAGTCTCGGAGCCCTGAGGGGACAGAGAGGTGGCGATAGGTAAGGTGACATGCCCTCTAGCCCCCAATACCGCACTCGGGGGGGTCCCTGGTCCAGTGCTCACCAGGCAACCGGTTGATGAGCCAGCTCAGCTGTTTCTTGGAGATATTGGTCCAGCTGAGGTCCAGGGAGACAGGCTGTCGCCGGATGATGCCGCTTAGCATCAGGGGCGTGATGGACTTGCAGTGGTTCAAGTCGATGCGGGTCCATAACCGCTTATCGCAGCACCTGGGGGCCAGGCCCGGCAGAAGGGGCAACATCAGAGTTGGGAGCTCACTAGGGGAGCCTCCTGCATGGCTGTGGTCAGTCCCCCACCTACCAAGCCCAAGGGGAGGCTCCTTAACTTTGCCGTCTGGACTCTTCTGTTTAGTTTCTGTCTTATTCTCACCTGGAAGAGGCTGCTCTGGGGGTGGTCACAGCCCTTCCCCCCCACTCCCCATGGAAAGTACCGGTACCTATAAAGTATTTACTGGGGGCTTTATGACACCTTCCACAGATCATATTTCCAAACAACCCTGCAGCATGCCTGTTCACAGATGAAGGTAAGTAACTTGACCAAGGTCAGAAAGCTGGGGACTCGCGAAACAGGAACATCAGGAACTTGCAAAGTGCCCTTAACCTGGGCTCGTATTTTTTTTTTGGTGCCAGACTGCTTGGCATATGGGATCTTAACTTCCCGGCCAGGGACTGAACCTGTGCCCCTGCACTGGAAGCACAGATTACCAACCATGGGACCACCAGGGAAGTCTCACCTGGGCTAACTCTTAGAGAACAAGGACATCACTTGGTTCTTAGTTCACCTCCCAAGGAGTTAAGCCAGGAAAGCAAATAGGGTTCACCTCTTTCAACAAGACCACACTGACGGGACTCTGGAACTCTCTGAGGATACTGAAGCTGGACTGACTTAGAAGGGGAGAGCATCACAAGCAACTCCCATGGGGATGCCCTGGCCCACCGGGGTGTAGCCACAGGCTGGCCCCCTAGTGCCTCCCAGTCTGAGCCTGGCCCCTCACCAGCGGTTCCAGGTCTTGCAGACCCGCATGCAGACACACAGGTCTTGGTGGCTGAGGTAGCTGAAGACGGCCATCCACACCTCCCTGTGCATGACGTGGGCCGCCCCGTCATCCAGGGGCAGCGAGTCGGGCGGGGGGCTGATGGGGGGCGGCCGGATCACATGTCGCTCCATCTGGATGCACTTGGGCGGGGACACGGAGGGAGGGGGCCGGGAGATGACTCGGGGCGGGCTGCGCAGGCCGGGCCCCAGCTGGTGCCGCAGCTCCCGGGGGGTGCCGTTGAGCCCCTTGCTGAAGCGGTGGGGGCGCTCACAGAGGCCCAGGGGCCGCTTGGGCTCCTCGTTCTCGCTCTCAGGCTCCGACTTGATGGGCTGGTGGTTCTCCTGGGCCAGGCTGCTCTCCGTCTTCTGGATCTCCTGGTTCAGCTCCTTGCTCAGCTCCTTGCTCAGCTCCTTGTTGGGGAGCCGCCGCTTCCGCCGCATCTTCACCTTCTTCTTCTCCTCGGGCCCCTCTGCGCCCTCAGTGCTTGGCCCGGCGGTGGGGGAGCTGGAGCGCGAGTGGTCGCTCTCCCTGGTCTTGGGGGGCGCCTCGGGCAGGTCCTCCTCTGGTTCCTGCTTGAACCGCCGGAGAGGCTTGTTGGCCAGAGTTATCCGGTCCTCGGAGTTCTTCCAGGACCGCCGCTGAGGGAGGAAGGGGAGCACGGGAGTAAGCCCCCAGGCCCAGGGATGAACCCACCGAGGCCCTCCTACCCTCCACCCTAAGACTACTGCCCCAAGAGAGGTGCCGGGACAACGGCGAGGGGGAGATGGTACCTTTTTCCTGAAAAGCTTATCTTCTTTGCCAGGTTTTAGCTGTCATGGGAAAGAAAAGATGCAAAGCTTGCTCCCAGGGGTCGTAGGATTTGGTCCCCTCCACACCCAGCCCCACCAAGAGTCCACAGTCTCTACAGAGCAGAGGCTATGGGGTCACCTTCCCAACAAACCCCCATCTCCTCCGCTCTGGGTGGGCCCTGCCTGCTGGCTTTAAAGGAAGATTTGGAAGTGGCGAAGGCTGATGGAACTGTCCCCACCCAATTGAACTCCCACCCCTGGACAGACCCAGGGAGCCGCAGTCGCTCATTCAGGTCGGACTTGGCTTTGGGAGCCAGGCCTGGAGGCAGGGCCTGCGGGATTTCCCCACCGAGCCTTAATGGCTAGAGCTGGGAGAAGACAACCCGGCGCCACCTCGTGGCCGATGCTGGAAGGGTCGGTGGGCGGAGCGGGCCCGCCAGGATCCTCCGAGGTTCCCCAGATCCACAGGGCTTCCCTGCGGCAGCTTCAGCTTCCCAGGCCCCACGCCGGAACCAGCGACCCGGGGCTGGGGCCTGGGAAGTTACGGTGAACCGGTGCCTGGGAGCGTCTGCGTAGCGGGTTCGAGGACCGGTGGGGCGGGGGCGGGGGCGGGGTGGGAGTGGGGCGCGGGGGGAGGGGGGCCTGGGACTCGCGGTCCCGCGGAGGGGGGGCCTGGGTGGGGGGCGACGTGGGAGCACCTGCTGCTGGAAGTAAGTGAGACTGGATCTCCACCAGGGGCTGAGGCTGCTGCCTAGAGGGGGCCTCGGCGAGAGGTGAGAGGAGGAACCGGGGGATGTTTGAAGCGTCGAGGCCTAAAGGGGTGGGAAGAGGAGTGACTCGCTGGTTTTCCCCTCCTTTTCTCTTGGGCTGGGCTCAGGACTTCTGTGACTTGCTCGGGCGGCCCTGCCCGTCCCCGCCCCCGCCCGCGCGCCCCTGCATCCGGGACCAGCCAGGCCATCCCTCGCTGCCCGCTGCCCGCCCCCCGCCCCTAAGCGTACTCGCTTGCGTCCACTCAGCTCCTGGGGCTTCTCGTATTTCCGCTTCCTCCTCAGGTGCACGTCGTCCGACTTTCGGCGCAGGATGCCGTCGGGGGGCACCTTCTTGGGGTGCTCGTCGGGCCTGCGCCGGGGCGCCTCCTCACACTCACTCCTCCGCTTGGCAGGCTCCTGCCCTTCCTTGTTGTCCCGGTTCATCTTCTGCTCCTTGAGCAGGGAGCCGGGCAGGTTGGAGGCGTACTTAAAGCCAGGGCCACGCTTTTGCTTGTAGGCCAAAAACAGAGAAGGCACACACCAACTGTATATCTTTGGACTTGCCCCTGCCCCCGAGTCCGCAGTAGCCCCTCCCAGCCGACATCGCCGTGGTGGGGACAAGCTGTGTCTGGCAAGGCCAAGGTCTACCCCTCCCGGGCTGACCCCTGGGACTTGGAGCCCGGCACTCACTTTCCCGGTCTTGCCGGCGTGGTTACACTTGGGACACTCCCAGCAGTTTGGAAGCTCATCGTTGACCACGCCCTCTGACTCCTTAATCTGGGAGGGACACACACCAGTCAGCAAGCAAGGAGGTGGGGGACAAGGCCAGCTCTGCCCCAGGCATGGACACCCCCCTCCCAAATGCTACTTCCATACCACCTTTGACCAAGAAAAAAACAAAGAGTAGTAGTTAAGACGGGTGGCTCTGGATTCAGGTCAGGGTTCAAATCCTGATTGTGCCTCTTCCTAGCTCCATGATCCTGGGCAAATCGCTTAATCTCTGTGGACAAGTACCCTCAGCCATAAATGGAATGTGCCTATTTCCCTGGAGTTATGTGAGAATTCAATGAGGTAACCTAGTGAAAGCAATTAGCTCAGGGCCTGGCACCCAGCAAGGACCCACAAACTGTTCAGTCATTTCATAGCACCGTACTGGGTACTTAGTATCAGCCCGTCAATGTGCTGTCCCTGAACTCCTGGAGCTTCAGATCCGAGAGAGAGAAGTGACCAGGGGCTGGGGGAAAGTCATAGCGCCCCTTTCAGAGTGGGAGGTGGGTGTGTTGGGGAAAAGGGGATAAGTGTCAAAAGAAACCTCCACTAACGTCACTGAGGGAAAGGGGACAGACACCCCAGAGTCGAAGCACCCTTATGAGGCAGGCCCACTGGCGGGCCCATCCTCATCTTTATAAACAGAGATACACCTGGGCTGACAGGAGGTGCCAGGTGTGACGAAATTCACTTGAGACAGGTGTGAGGTATGTGCCAGCCCAGAGCAGTCGCTTCCTTTCAAAGGTGGAACCGGCTGCCTAAGAAGGGCAGGCCCAGCATGACAGTCCCCGGGAGAAGGCAGGCCTGTCCTAGGCACACCGAGGGAACAGGTTCCTGGCACAAAGGACAGGAATGCAACCACCTATTGTTACATGACCTGCCCTCCCCTGGCCCAGGCCTTACTTTCCCAGAAGCCCCAAGAGCAACCCAACTACCCAGTCTCTCTGGCCCAGGTGCAAGACTCTGGGAACTCTGTGGGTCTGAGGTCCTGGCAGGTGGAGCATGTGCATGTGCGTGCATGCATGTGTGCAAGGTCTGAGCGAGTCCAGGCCCTTCTGCTCTCAGCTCATCATCGGATGCATAGAATCCCCCAGACTCCCAGGTTTTCCAGGGAAGGGACTTACTCCCCTCCACCCCAACCACCCCCAGCGTCAGCACCACCAGAGAGAGAGCCAGGGTCAGGTGTTGAGCAGTGCAGCCCGACGCCCCCAAGCCTGCTCACCTTAAGGCATCCAGGGTGGATGATTTCATTGCAGATGGAGCATTCCATGAGCATGAGGTTAAACTTGCCTTCTTCCTCTTCCACTGTATCCTCTTTTCCCGCCTCGCCACACACCAGGCACACGGCGGTATGGGGCAGCACTGGCTGCAGGGTGGGGAGAACACAAGGAAGTCGGCATGGCCGGGACCCCATGGGGAAGAGATCAAAGGCAATGAGCTCTCCCCTTGGGCCTTCCAGGAGCCCTGGGAGTACCAGCCCAGGGCTGCCCATCGTTTCATTCATTCAAATCCTTATCCATGTACTACCTCCACATGCCAGGTACTGCTCCAGCACTGAACCAGACAGGAAGTCTCTGCCATCCTGAGCTTACATTTTAGTGGAGAGAAGCAGACAAAATGCAGAAGAGTCTGTTAGATGGTGACAAAGGAAATGGAGAATAAAGCAAGGATGGCCAGGCCAGGGAAGAGGTGAGGGAAAAGAGACCTGAAACAGAGAGGTCAGGGACCGCCTCACACTTGAGACAAGACCTGCAGGGGGAGGTGGGGCACAAGCCAAGCCTGGATGTGTCGGGGCTGAGGCTGTGTCTCTCCAGCGGCCATCAAAGCACAGACCGAGGATTCTGGGTCCTCAGAACTTTAAAGGGAGGTCAAACTGTCTTCAGAATACCACCAAGACGCCATCTGCCCTTTTCACTGTGATGATACTTGCCCTGGCAGGTGAAACCACCGGCACGTGTCAGGGCAGAGGCTCCAACATGCCTGAGCAGTCACTGGGCCACTCCTGGCTATGTGCTCCTTAAAGAAATGGCCAGTTTCATTTAAGGATATCGTCAATAAAGCAGTAGAAATGATTGATTTTATTAAAAGTCTGACCTCTGAGGTCACATCCTTTTCAGATTCTGCATGACAAAATAGGAAACAGCCATTAGCTGAACACCAAAGAATGATGGTTATCTAAAGGAAAAGCACTTGTGACCAAGTTGTGAGCTGAACTGGCCCTTTCTCCACAGAACATCAGTTTTTTTGGAAAGAATGACTGATTAAAAAAAAAAGGGGGGGGGTAATGGCACATTTTTTTCAAGGATGAAAATAAGTTAGCCTGTCACTTACAGAAAAATAAAAGAAGGCATTTGTTGCAGAAGATGAAATACAAATTTTCAAACAAAAATTAGAATTTTGGAAAACTTACATTAACCATCATGAAACAGACAACTTCCCAATACTTAAAGACATTTCTGAGAACACTACTGGTGGTGTTAACAAATGTGTTTATTTTTTTAACATTGTGTAACACTATGTGCCCCTACTTGGAAAATCTGTAAAAACTAAGTGAGCCAGTATTTTCCAAATGTCCAGTGTCTGATGTTACAATATTATGCAGGAATACATGAGGGGCAAGAAAGACTAATGAATTTTAATGCAACAGTGTGAAAAGTGCGTTGATACAGTTTCAGATTCCACATTGCAACTAACCCGTGAGCACTTGTCGCCTGTCCAGTTCTGGTGGTGGGTCAGAATATTCACAATTACCTGAAAACACTAGAGTAAAAGACTACTCCCTTTTCCAACTACGGATCTACGAGCCCAAATTTTCCTCAAAGAGTTCTTCTAAGGCATTACCACAAGAGAATAAATACAGGAGCATACATGAAAACCCAGGTCTTTTCTAATGAACCAGGCATAAGAGAGATTTACAAAAACATAACAACGCTATTTTTCCTACTCATCCCTTTTGCTTTGGAAGATGTTATTTCTCATAAAAATGTTGTTTATGCTAACATATAGTGTCGGTTTCTTGTCATTTTTAAATGAATTCAAAACATTAAAAAATTTTATTACAGTAATGTTAATAAATAAATAGCCCACATAAACAAAAGCTCTTCGGGGGTTCTTATAATTTTTAAGAGGGTATCTGGAGACCACAACGTCTGAGAGCTGATGTAGTCCTAGACTGTAAACCCCTGTGGGTAGGCTCTCACTCTCTCCTCCTTATACACGCCCACCTCCCAGTGCTCAGGATCCAGAGGAAACACACGACCAATTTTTAGTAAACTGAGTTAGAACAGCTTCAAATAAGCTAGGATACACACTCCACCAATAACTAGTAAAAGTCTGTAAGATGACAACACATTTCTGTTCAAGTGAATGCAACACTGAAGACGAGTTCTCATTCATTCAGGTGAGGAGGCCTGAATGCACACACGGAGGCCAAGTGAACGCCTCCGTGAATGAACAGAGACACAGGAGGGGAAACCCCGGCCCAGGCTAGAGGGAGAGGGTGCTGCTGGTGGGAAGGGATCAAGCCAGTGGGGGAAGCGTCCTTGAGAAGGGGTGCAAGGGAAAGCTTCTAACAGGAAGAGGTAGACCCACACTTCAGGGAAACGGGCCTGGAGAAGCAGGAGGGGGCAGGGGGTCTGCCTGGGTCACAGGTGGATAAAATGTGGCAAGAAGTGCCCCAAAAGATGGCGAAAGCTAGAAGAGAAGGACAGAGGGTTGGGCTGAGGCTGCATTTGCCATCAGTCCCAGAAACGTCAGACTGGAGACACACACAAAGGTGAGGTTTCCTACAACCGACAATCCCTTTGTCAGGCACCGGGCCAGGCACCAGGGCTGCAAAGAGGTGACGGCAGGGACAGGTTCCTATAACTGGGCCTGGTTCACTGCAGGGGAGGCAGGGGTTAAAGAGAAAGCACAGCCAAAGAGGAAGAGACAGTCCTGGGATACCACTGATGTGCCAGGTTTTAGGTGACACCATTCTCTAAACCCAGAGTCCCTACAGACAACCTCTCTTAAATCGTGACAGAATGCAACAGGTCATGGACCCTCACTCCAGAAAAATGCACACGCACTCATGAACACAGATAACAATCTGTATTTAATTTCAGGGGAGCATTCAAATTCCCTGAAATCCATTCCAATGGTCTGGGCACAGGTCACAAAAACACAAGCCATGAAACTGTTTAACTCCCACACAGAAAAGAAAGACAGTCAACAGAGAGAAACAGCAACCTACAGAACGGGAGAAGGTTATTTACAAACCGTGTATCTGATCAGGGTTAACATCCAGACCATATGAAGAACTCCTACAACTCAGGGACAGAAATACAATCCAATTTTAAAATAGGCAACGGACTTTAACAGATATTTGTACAAAGAAGGTCTACAAATGACCAACAATCACATGATAGCATGCTTGACATCAAGAATCATCAGATAAATGTGAATCAAAACCACAATGAAGTGGCACCTCGCACCCACTAGGAATGCCCACTATCATAAAAAAGAAGACAGCAAGTGTTGTGGAAAATAAGAAGGATATGGAGAAACGAACCCTTGTGCACTACTGGTGGGCAGGCGAAACGGAGCAACTGCTGTGGGAAACAGTATGGAGATTCCTCAAACAATTAAAAACAGAACTACCAGACGACCCAGCAATGGTACTTCTGAGTATATACCCAAAGGAATTCAAAGCAAGATCTCAAAGGGATATTGGCATGCTCATGTTCGCTGCAGCATTACTCACAATAATAGCCAAGAGGTGGGGGCAACTTAAATGCCCATCAACACATGAACAGAAAGAGAAAATTCAGCATATCCATACAGTGGAATATCAGTCTTCCTTTACAAAGAAGAAAACCCTGGCAAGGATGAGCCTCAAGAACATTAACGCTAAGTGAAATAGATAGACCCTGCCTGATTCAATTTCTAAGAGATGTAAAAAGTAGTCACAATTAGAAACAGAAAGTAGAAAGGTGGTTGCCAGGGGCTGAGGTAGGGGGTGGGGGGAGGTGCTGTTCAATGGATATAGAGTTTCCATTTGACAAGATAAAAAAGTTCCACAGATCAGTTTGCATTAAAAAAAGCACATTGGTAATATCACTGACATGTACATTTAAAAATGGTCACATAAGTTCTTGACCACAATTAAAAACAGAGACAGAAAATACAAGCAGTATGCGTCGGAGGGAGAAGAGGAAGGTGCCCCAGGCTTGGAGGAGCAGTGGCACAGGAGGAAGGCTCCCTTGATGCCAGGCTGGGCCTGCAATGGGCTCACCTGGGCCGGAGGCCTTGATCCTCCCGCTGAGCCTGCTGTCCCCAGGGAGAAGGGAGATGGCCACTCCCTCCTGGGGGCTGGGGGCACAGTGCCCTAAGGAAGCCAGAGTGCGTGAGTGTGTGCAGGGCGGATGCACGCAGAGCTGGGACCCCGCCGAGTGGCCAGAGTCGGTGCCCACTGCCCTGTCCAGGGGCGAAGCAGGAGGCCAGGTTTGGAGGGCCTGGCCAGGCTCTCCAGCAGCCCACTCCTGGACACCATAAATCAGTCCTGTTTCTCTGGGACGGCCCCCTCAGGAGGGGCGCTGACCTTCCACCCAGACCTCTGACTTTGAAGGCAGGACAGGAAGGAAGGGAGGGCCCACAACCATCATGAACTGGACCATAAATGTTGGCAACGGGGTCACAGACAGGACAGGCTGCCCCGACATTTTTAATGGCTGAGACTTCAAAGTACTGGGTCATCGAGGGAAGGAAGGAGTTATAAGACCATCGGACTATGAAGGAAAAGGAGCCCGAGCACATGGTAGAACCATCCTGTTGTCCTGCAGCCAGCAATCTGGAAACAGCGCTAGTGCCCCGCTCTTTCCGGGAGGAAGAACCCCTCCGCGATTTCTGCTGTGGCCACACTGTCAGCGGAGGGACTGCAGAGACCGGCCCCACGCGGAGGAGGTGGGGCCTGGATTCCGGCTCCGCGAGTCAGGCAGTCTGGGTCGGGGGAGAAGCGCAGCCCGGGGCGCACTCACCGCGATGCACTGCCGCATGATGCAGCTCTGCTTCATCCGCCCGGGGCCCCCGAACTTCTTCATGTCCTTGCAGAAATGGCACTCGCCGCACTCCGTCCGCAGGCAGGCCTCGCACTTGCGGCATCTCGTCCGGCGCCGGCGAGCTCCCGCCGTGGTCCGGTTGGCGGCCAACTTCACCGCGGAGGCCGGGCCCAGCTTCCCCTTGGGCCGACCTACCGCCCGGTTCTGCGGGAAAAGACACGGGCGACTCGGTGAGACGGGGTTTAGGCGGTAAAGTGTGCCCCACCCCCCAAAGACATACTGAAGTCCGGACCCCACGGCCCTAGAATGTGATCTCATTCGGAAATAGGGTCTTTATAGAGGAAATCACTAAAATAAGGTCCTTAGGGGGGACGCTGCTCCAGTGGGACTGGTGTCCTGGTGAAAGGGGGAACGTGGAGGCAGGCAGAGAGATCTTATGTGAAGATGCAGAGAGACGACTGGAAGGCTGTCACCGTCTCCAAGCCAAGAAATGTCAAGAAAGCCAGAAGACGCCAGAAGCTGGAAGAGGCAAGGGTCCTCGCCTAGAACCTTCAGAGAAAGCAGGGCCCTTGACTTCCAACTTCCAGGCTCCAGAGGGGATCCGTTGTTTGGTGCTTCATTATGGCAGGCCCAGAAAACTGCAGGGGACATCCCCTGCTTCTGAGGGCAGCTCAAGAGCCTCCCGTGGCCCCCGTGCCTCCCCTGGCACGCCCGAGGCCAGGCTCCTCAGGCTATCTGTGTCTCCGCGGGGAGGCCACACAACCCGCCTCTGTTCCCTCTGCCAGGAACACCGCCCCCTCCGCACACCGCTCAGCTAAAGCCAGCTCCAGCTGCAGGGCCCAGTTTACACACCGCCTTCTCCTGGCTGCCCTCCCTGACCGCCTGCTCCGGCCGTCACAGTGTAACTACCCGTCCTCCTGTGGGAGTCTTCTTTTGGAGACAAGAGCTCAGGAGGCAGTTACAGAGGGTGCTTGTCATCACTGTCCCTCAACTAGATGGCTGACACTTAACATGTGCTCAATAAACCAGACCTCTGGAGAAGGAGACCAGAACCCTAAGGAACTGATTTCTGGGACCTTCTCCACATGGGCTCCAAATCCTATCAGAGAAACAGGTGAACAGAAAGTGGTGCTAAATGCTGAACAAGGCACGAGCCAGCCACACGTCCTGCTCTGAGACCCTTACGACCTGGCCACCAGCCCCAGAGCCTCTTGCAAACCATGATCAGAAGCCAGCTGCTGGGACACTGTCCACCCGGGATCGGATTTGGGAAGGACCCTGATGGCAGGGAGAGTTTGTCCAGCCTGGGGCAGCTTTCTGTTTGCTGAAAATCGGTTCATCCCTCAGTCAGGAAGACACACTCTCTTCCCAAAACTATCTGATCTAATTGGCATCGAATGCTTCAAGCCCTTCTTAGCCGGCTTCAGTCCATCTCGGCCTTTTCATTTTAGTTGCTTGCCAAACTTGGATCCCTCAGCAAAATCCTGCCCCGCGCCAGCTCCCAGGCCCAGAAGTGTGGTTACGATGTACCACAGTGCAGAGAAGGTCTTCCTTCCAGGGATGTCCCCCGACACACACAACACACGCTTACAGTCCCCTCCCCCAAAACTACAGGGGCTGCTGAGAAACTTACAACCACATCAGTCCACGTTTCTCTGAGAATCACGCCTCACTCCCACCATGTTTTCTGAATCTTGATCCCTCTCAACTCCAGAGGAAAGGAGAGCCAGCTCCGCAGGTCCCTGTGTCCTCACTGTCCCCTGCCCCGACCCCACCACTCCCGCTAAACCATGGCAGTGTCACCGGGCGGGGTAAGGGGCTGCCCCAACGCAAGTCACTCCTCCTGCGAGCTGTGGAGGGGCTCCTCGCACACCACACACAGCCCAGGGAGGTCTCGGGGCGGGGGTGGCCCGTCATTCACATGGGCAATTCCACAGCCCTGGCAGGCACCTTCAGAGGGATATGTCAGCCTATGCATATCCTGTCAATTCAGGTCAGGTCTTGCTGCCAGACGAGTAGTGAAAAAATAAAAAAGATCAGTTTTCAGAGTCTCTAGATTTGAGAACAGCACATAAGGGACCGTGGACCTGAACACTAAGCAGTAGGCAGCCATGACAGGGATGGTGACCACAGTACAGGTGGGCACCTGCCGGGGGCCTGTCGTCCTGCTCATCATTTCACATAGGGTATCACCTAATTTCCCAATAATAACCCTGTGGGAGACGAGGAAACTGGAGCTAGAGGGTAAGTGACCTACCCAAGGTCAGGGAGCCAGCAGAGGATGTGCGAACCCTGCAAGTGTGTGTAAATACTATAAACCACAGTGATGCGCAGGCCGAGTAGGACGAGCACCCCCAGATCCATGGGAACTGACCACATGCCCTGGAAGGGGCCCACAGCTAGTGCCTCGACGCCCTTAGTAGAATGGAGGCCAACATGAGGTGCAGAGGAGGACATCAATTTCCAGAGAAATGGAGACCAGGAAGGTTTCTCCCTCTCTTTACAGCCCAGAAGAGTCTCTGGTAAAAAGCCCGAGTCCGGTTAGCAACTCACTCCTCAAATCCCTGAAACGTGGGAGATTCAGAGCCACGAGTCAGGTACAGAGAAGAGAGAACACAGTCCAGTCCCACAGACAGAACCAAGGCCAAGGGCTCGCACGCTGACCCTGGAGCAGGAGAGTCTAAGGACTTAGCTTCTTTGATAGAAGGGAAGAAATCCCAGGTGTCCAAAACTGACTTCTGCCTCCCACTCAGGAGCATCGGGTATAAACAGCCGCTGAGCGCCCCTAGCCTCACTGGCCACTCGGAAGCAACAGAGTTGAGTCAATTCGGCCAGTCATAAAGCTCATACTTGATTGTGAAATAAGCCCACTTTCCTTTGCTTCCCAAAGTTCATTTTCATCTGAAGAAGCACTTTCCCAGTCTATGGGAAAACCAAATCTGCCTGGATCTCGATGGCAGCTGAGACATCCTGGAAAATGACAAGAGTCAACAGCGGACAGAGCCTCAAAGGAAGAGGTGTAAGCCTGGCTGCTTATAGAGACCTCGATTCAGGCCCTCTTTGCCAGGCCACCAGACAACCAGAGAAGCTGCTGCTGCCTGCAGCTTCATGGGCTAGCGGGAGTCAACTGCTCGGGAGTCAACTGAGCAACACCTGAAATGCAGGAGCCTCATAAAGACCGCTGAGAAAATCAACAGGTAAGATCAGAAGGTCCCTATTAGGGAAGGTGACGGTTCTGTCCTAACCTCTTTTGGGTGACATCTAAACATTCCCAAACTTTTTTTAGTCCCAAACTTTGGTGTCCGACTTTTTGTGACCCTGTGGACTATAGCCCGCTAGGCTCTTCTGTCCATGGGATTTCCCAGGCAAGAATACTGGAATGGGTTGCCATTCCCTTCTCCAGGGATCTTCCTAACTCAGGGATCAAACCCGGGTCTCCTGCATTCGAGTCGAATTCTTCACCACCTGAGCCACGAGGGAAGCCCAAATCAATACTCCTCTCTACTCTATCCTACCTGTACCTCTATTCAAATAACCCAGGATGTTCCTTTGTTAATTTCAGCCTGAAGTGTTCTTCTCAGCAAAAGGAATGGTAGCAACCACTGACTTTCACATATAAACCAGCCTTCCAAACCCCAAGGTTTGTTGATTTTATCAGCCCAGGACTCATAGTCTCAGCTCCATCTGGTTAGGAAAATTGAACCAACACAAATCTTAAGTATTTCAACACTTTATCCCCATCAACATCTCGTAAGTATCATCCTTAAAAGGAATGTTACTGATAAAAGTTTTAAATAATGAAATTTAAAAAAAGCAATACTACTGAAGTAGTTCATTCATTCCACAAACATTAACTGAGTGCCTCCTATCAGATCCTATTCTCCAGAATATTCATGGGCAGAACCTTCAACCCCTCATCTCTAACATACTGGGATTAACATTGTTTGGATTAACCTGAATTAATAAAAAGACATCCCACATTCATGGACTGAAAGATAACACTGTTAAGATGGCAGTACTCCCTAATGTGGTCTACAGATTCAGTGCAACCCCTATGAAAATCACAGCCAGTTCATCTGTAGAAACTGAAAAGCTGATTCTAAAATTCATGTGGAAGGACTTCCTTGGTGGTTCAGCAGTTAGCACTCCACACTTCCAGTGCAGGGGGCAGGACAAGCCAAAAAAAAAAAAAAATTCACATAGAAATGCAAAGAACCTGAAAAACCAAAACAATCTTGAAAATGAAGAACAAAGTTGGAAGACTTACACCTCCTGATTTCAAAACTCACTTAGAAACTACAGTAACCAAAACAGTGTGGTACTGGCATAAGGACAGATATACAGATCATTGCACCAGAATTGAGAATTCAGAAATAAAGCCCCATAAATACAATTATTTATGAGCAACTGATTTTTGACATGTGTGTCAAGACAATTCAGTGGGGAAAAGAACAGTCTTTCTGACAAATGGTGTGGGAATAATTGGATATCCACATGCAAAAGGATGACGCTGGACCCTTACATCACACTACATACAAAAATTAACCCAAAATGGATAGAGGACCTTAATGTAAGAGCTAAAACCATAAAACTCTTAGAAGAAAAAATAAGGATAAATCTTCATGACCTTGGGTGAGGCAATGAGTTTTTGAATATGACACCAAAAGCACAAGTGACAAAAGATAAAACTGGACTTCAAAATTTTAAATTTATGTGCTTTAAAGGGCACTATCAGAGATTTTCCAGGTGGTCCAGTGGCTAAGACTTCACTCTCCCAATGCAGGGTTCTGGGGTTCGATCCCTGGTCAGGGAACTAGATCCCATGTGCTACAACTAATACCTGGTGCAGTAAAAAAAAAAAAAGGGGGGGGGGGCACTATCAAGTAAGAAGTACACAGAGTGGGAGAAATTATTTGCAACTATACATCTCTTAAGGGGCCAGTATCCAGAAGGTATAAAACAGCAACAACAGAAAGACAAATATCTCGGGATTTCCCTGGTGGACCAATGGTTAAGACTCTGCGCTCCCAACCCAGGGGGAGCTGAGTTCAACTCTTGGTCAGGGACCTAGATACTCCATGTTGCAAAGCCCAAGTGCCATAACTAAAGATCCCGGTCATAGCAATGAAGGTCCTGCATGCTGCAACTAAGACCCAGCGCAACCAAAAAAAAACCCAACAAATATCTCAATTTTAAAAGAGACAAAGGATTTAAGCAGATACTTCTCCAAAAAGAGATATAAGAAATGGGCAATAAGTGCATGAAAAAATGTCTCCAAACTAGGCCAATAAAGCACGTGATCTGTGCCAGAGACTCATTCATTAACCCCCTCACACATCCACCCACCTACCCACTCAACCATCTTCCGGCTCTGAATTATATACAAACTCAATGCTAGGTGCTGGGACTACAAACCTGAGTAAGGTGTGTTTGTTCCCTACTCTCAAAGGCACTACAGTCTAGGGGGAGAAAGATATGTTACTACATAAATGCACGGCAACACAATGATGATAAAATCAAAAGCTAGCATTTACTGAAGTAACACTCTTTTTTCAATATTTGTATTGATAATCTATGAGGGAGGAATTATTATCATCTTTCCAGGTGGTTCTGAGGTAAAGAATCCACCTGCCAATGCAGAAGATGTAGGAGATGCAGGTTGGACCCTGGGTCTGGAAGATCCCCTGAAGAGGAAATGGCAACCCACTGCAGTATTCTCACCTGGAAAATTCCATGGACGGAGGAGCCTGGTGGGCCCCAGTCGATGGCGTTGCAAAGAATTGGACACAACTGAGCACACATGCGCACACACACATCCATTTAGAAATAAGGAAACTGAGGCACAGTGCAGTTAAGTGATCTCCTTACTATCATACTGCCCATAAATGAGAAGCCAAGATACCCAGGCAGGGGCTCTAAAGCCTGGCCCTGGCATGCTGACCCAGAAGTGCCTCATCTCATGAGGAAGAGAGGCTGAGACAAGTGTCACACACAGTGACTGGGACTAAAGTGAGATTTAGAGAGAAGATAGGCTGCTGCAGGCCAGAAGGAGGGGTGGGGTTCGGGGGTGAATATTCTAGGCAGAAGGAAGAGTAAGATAGAGAAGAAGCTAGATGACTTGTACAAGGAATAGATTGATATGGCTCCTGGAAAACAGCCCTGAGGTAGCAGGAGCCTAAACCTGCAGGGCCCCATAGACCACATTATGGTGTTCTGTGTAAGAGCGGTTTCAAGGACTTTGCATGCAGGAACAACACGACTGTATTCTGGCCACACTGTGGGGAGTGAATTTTTCGGGTGGTGGGCAAGATGAAAGACAGCGATGTGAGTTGAGGATGCTACAGCAGTCAGGCGGAGGGTTGTGAAGGCTGGGGTAGAAGCCACAGAAGAAATGCCAGGGAGGGAGTGATTCAGGGGTGTTTTAGAAGCAGAGCCGGTTTAGAAGACCTGGCAGGCTGGCTGCAGGTGGGGCTTACAAGTAGGTAGAGTCCTGGAAGACTCTGAGGTTTCAGGCTTGAGCAACAGGAGAGAGGAGAGAACACGAATCCGCTTTGGACACATGGAATCCAAGGAACCCATGAGACAGCCAAGGAAGATGGCCAGTAGCAAGCAGCCAGGAGGGACTGGAGCTGAGGCACAAGGCTGGGAATCAGCATCGCGTGGTGCCGAACTACTTAAGTCCACAGGGTTGTTCAGGGACAATGGACAGCGTTGACCACAGGGTCCTGAGCAGGACCCTTCAGGAGAGAAAACATCCTAGGGCCGGGTGACAAAAAGCACCCTAATGAGGAATGGCCAGAAGGGCGGGAAAAGCAGCAGGAGTTTGTGGCATCGCAGACGGAAGCCAGAGACGAGTCTCAAGGAGGGAGCAGGCCAGAGTTTCAACTGTCAAGAGGAGTCAGTCAGAAGAGAACAGTAAACGCGCTGTGTCTGTTTTTACGATTTGGTGTTCCCCACCAAACTGCCCCTAACAGCAGCCCGCTGACACCTGGCCCCAAGAAGGGTAGCCAGAGCCGCCAAACAGCAGGGAAATCTTTGTCATGCTAACATTACCTTCAGTTGTATAACAGATTTTTTTCAACATCATGTCTGTTCCCAGATCTTCAAGCATAATGGACATCCCAAGAAAGGCTGGTTTTGAGCTGCGTGGCAGGCTCCTTAACACACACCTGCAAACTCCAGGGAGGGCTTGGGTTTGTTTATATACCAAGAGTAAGGAGCAAGAGAATAAAAACACAGGAGCTACCAGAAACCCAGGGGAGGGGAGGGCCTCTGGAGAATCCGAGGAAAGCTGAGGACCTTTATTCCAGAAAAATGCACATACACACAAGGCCATAAAACTTTAGTATGGGATTTGGGGAAGGTTCAGGGGCGCATATGAGAATGTCACTCTTAGTATTAACAGTTACAGCGAATAATGCAGTGGTTACAGCCATATAAATTTCTGAGATCTTCTTCATCATAATTTCCTAATTTTTTTTTTTTTTGGCTGTGCCATGGAGCATGTGGGATCTTAGTTCCCCAACCAGGGATCGAACCCATGTTCTCTGAAGTGGAAGCAGAGTCCTAACCACTGGACCACCAGGCAAGTTCCCCTAATTAGTATTTTTAACAAACAAGCAGTAATCATTTTTAGTTGAAAAAAAAAAAAAAAAAGGAATAATGGTATTTACTCTTCAGGAGTTTAAAAAAAAAAAAACACACAAGATGGGATTCCCCTTACTAATAGCCCTCAAACTAAAAATTCAGAGCTGAAAAGAATCTTCTAGCAC
The DNA here is from genome assembly GCF_019320065.1 of Cervus canadensis. Lineage (NCBI taxonomy): Eukaryota > Metazoa > Chordata > Mammalia > Artiodactyla > Cervidae > Cervus > Cervus canadensis. Next base: position 124,519,327 of record NC_057386.1, read on the forward strand.
ATTCTGCACTGGAGAAGCAAAGGAAGTCCATGGGAGAAGGCCCAACCAGGGGTCTCTCCCATTGCATGGGCCCAACACTGGGAGCAGGGGAGACCCAAGGTACTGTGGGAAGGCGCGGGGCACAAGGCCAGCTCTGCGGTACACGCCTAAGGAAGCCTGATGCCGCCCAGGACTGGACAGCACCCTCCAGCAGGGACCAAGGAAGTGCAGAGACTTTTAAGGTAGAGCAGGCAAAATTCTGATCAAGGGTGAGGGGCCAGGCTCAGCTGCAGGGACAGACCAAGCAAGAGAAGCTTCCTGACAGGGCCTCCACTGCAGGTGGCCCGCAGCAGGTGGCCGAGCATATCTGCATGCCCACACTCCAAGACTTCTGCCCCTCCTTGAAGGAGACTTCAGAGAGTGGGGTCTACAGTCTGTGAGCTGCAGATTCCATCCAGAGGCTCTGGCTCCCATGTGGAAGACACAGCTGCCTCAGAGGAAGCTGCTCTTCTCAGATCCAAGAAATCCTGGGGCTGAGGAAAGGGTTGGGGGTGGGAGGGCAAGCAGCAGGGAGCCATGGCCCGGAGGGTTGGCAAATGCAGGGTCTGTGGCTGACAGCCAACTTCTCTATTGGGACTCTGGGGAAAACCTTCTGCCCACTGGCCTGGCTTACAGGTCATCTCCCTCAATGTTCCTGAGTGGTAGCATCATCTTAAAGCTAGCATGGCAACCTGGAGAACTTCCATTACTAACAACTCCAGAAGTGCCACAGTCAGGCTGACTGATGTGAGCAGAAGGGGGAAAAAAATCTGCCTACAGGGAGTATAGGTCTTCTCAGGAGTGGCAAAAAGTGAAAAGGTGATTTAAGCCCAGAGACATACAGATGTCCTGTGCCATGTAGTGTCTACCATAGGGTGTGGCCAAATTAAAAAACCAAAACAAAACAGGTAACAGGAACCTCACCTGACACACCAAAACACAGTCAACTGAATACAGGTGTCTTATGAGTGACAAGACACAGGAACGGTACCCTGTTGGCAGGGATCAGGCAGACCCACACTGAGCTGAAAATTTTCAGAGAAAGAGTGAACTAAGCAGCATGAACTGAGTACCTCACAGGTTGTGCTACTGCCCTGATGAAAGTTCCGAGGCAAAACCACTTGGGTTGTCTCTGTGTTCATATGATCCAGAAGACAAGTAAGATTCAGGAACACCTCATAAGATACACGATGAGCCTGAAAAACGTCCAGCAAAACTGAGAAAATGCACTTTAACTTCGTCTCTGCTACATAAAACCACTTAATAATATGTGTGTTACGACTTAAGTGCAGTATATATAGTACTTCCTCAACCACGCCTGATAGAAGGAAAAAAAAAAAACGTTCCTACATCTTGGCCTGAACATTCCAAAACATCATTCCACTGAGGAAATGCACCCGGGATTATAAGTAAGCATCTTATTCACCTAGTCTCATGCCCACACGATAACTCAACCCGTCAATGCTTAATTCCTCAGGCAAGTCTACCAAGCCGGTGCCCTGTTTCAAATACCGTGCAGATTCTACTTCGTAAAACCTCAACTTTCTTCCCCAGCTTCCTAACCACGAATCTCCCCGGAGTAAATTCACGCCGTAAACACACCCAAGGCTTTGTTTTATACAGATTTCAACCCCCTGGTCCCAAGAGAGGTTGCTTTCCCTTCTAGATCCAACCGAGGCCAAATACTGCCATCTGGGGTCACGGCTTCCTCTCGCTGCTGCCGCCGCCGCGGAGCGGACTTGCTGGGTTCCGGATTCCCCGCGCCGGCCCGAGCCTCGTACCCCTTCCTGTCTCCGTCTGCCCACGGCGGGCGGCAGGCGCGCGGCGCCCAGACAAAAGCTCGGGCCGTCGGGCCCACGGGCCCCGGGCCGCCCACCCTCCGGGCCGCGGGCGTCCTCCAGCCCAGAGGCCGAGGGTCCCGGTGCAACTTTGCAAACAGAAAGGAAGGAGGCGCCGTCGGCCGCAGGTCCGGGTGCGCCCGGGGCGGCCGGCACGCGCGTGGGCCGCGGGCGAGGGCGCGAGGGGAGGGCGAGGCGCGCCCGGCCGCCAGCGCCGGCGCCCGCAACTTGCCCGCGGGTTGTGGCCCGCGCCCCTCAGGGCCCGCCCGACGGCGAGGCCCACATTGTCCCCGCGGCACGACCGGCCACCCTCACGCACGGACGCTCGCACACGCCCCCTGCCCCGGCCGGCTGCGGGGCCCGCGGCGCCCGGGCGGCCGCCGGCCTGCCGCGCTCCTCCACGCCCCGCTCGGGCCCGGCCCTGGCAGCTCCGCCGGCGGCGACTGCAAAACTTTCTCCTCATCGTGGCGGCGGCGGCGTCGCGGCCGCCCGGGGCTTGTCAGTCGGTCGGTCGGGAGGTCGAACGGGCGGGTGGCGGGTCCCTCCCTCAACCCCACCCCGGGCCACCGACCTGGTCCGGCTCCGATTCATAGTCGTCGTCCTCGGCGCTCACGGACATGGCCATGGCTCATGGTGGGCCCAGGCTCGCGCGCGCTGACATGGCTGGAGCGGCGCCGCCGCCGCCGCCGCCCGCCCGGAGCAGGCTCGGCTCGCCCTGGCTCGGGCTCGGGCTCGGGCTCGGGCTCCCGCTGCCGCGAGGAGGGAGCCGCGCCGCGCGCTTCGCACGCCCGCGCGGGAGGGGGCGGAGAGGGGCCGGCGGGGGGAGGGCCGGGGCGCTCATGCATATGCATGAGGCGAGCCAGGAAGGGGCTGGCCCCCCGGGCCGGCGGGCCAATGGCGCGGCCCCGGCGTTCGGGCCGCACACAAAGGGAGCCCGGCCTGCGGTGACACGGGGGCGGGCCCGCCGAGGGCGGCCCCTCGCGGTCGGAGCTGGGGGACTGGGGCTGCGTGGGGGCGTGCCCCGCGCCCCGCCCGGCCCGCGCGCCGCGGGATGCACATGGGTGGCTGCACGCCGCGCGTCTCTTAACAGGAAATGCACGCCCGACCTGGGGTGGGGTCTTTTGTGTGGTCCTGCGGGGTGTCTTACAGGAGCCCCGGGGTGCATGGGCCGCGGGGAACGGCCCTGCACGCGACACCGGGGACGGGTCCCTGTGCCCCCGGCAGCGGGCACACGTACTCTCGGGTTTGCACAAGCTCTGGGACCACGACCTGCGAACCCGGGAGTCCCGTACCCTCTTCGGGCCCGCTGGCCTGGGTACGGTCTAGGGAGCCAGTTCTGCAAGACGCCGTCAGTTTGGTTAGGCTGGTCCCCTGACGTTGCCCTCAGGTTTGCCCTTCCAGGTCGCGAGGGAGTCAACGTAAAATGCGGCATGGTGGTACAGGCGGGAGCTGTACTGACTTGGGCGGTTGCCAGACAGAACACCATGAATGCACTCTGCCCTGAGGTGGGCGCCCTACTGTCTTGGACAGGACCTCACCCACACCCCGCCCTTTCGTGAGATGCCCAAGGATCGCCCTCGGAAGGGGTGAGGGCAGGCCAGAACCCAGTCTCTTAGAAGCCTTGCAGTGCCTGAAGCTGGCCCAGAAGGTGTGGGTTTCTAAATTCTTAAACTGGAAACATTCCTAACGCTTACTCCTAAAGCAGCCCACTCCTGTAGAAAACTGTTACTGGAAATCCAGATTGAGACTGATTTTTTAAAAAAAGAAAAAAGCCTAGGGGGCACTTGGACCAGCAGTCCTTACTCTGAAGGAAGAGCTCAGTGACCATTAGCTAGAGTGAGCAATTCTGTTATAAGCATCAACCACAGCTAAACTCAAGCTAAGGACCAGACTGACTTAGCTAGGTAGCTGGCATACTCATCATCTAATTAGGAATGTCCAAGGTGACACTAAACATGTAATCCACTCTGAGAACTGAAGGGACCCACAGGCAGGTCATGCCCTGGACTTTCAAGGAAGGCAAAATGAGTGATGGAGGTAAAATTCAGGAGTTTCTATCAGGGAGTCGGCCGGAGTGGATAAACAGGGATGTCAGTTTTACTGAGTGGATTTTAAACTCTGAAATTTATACAACCATTGACACTTATGGGGGAAAAAAAATACCAGCCAACTTGCTGTTTGCTGAAACATACCTTTTCTGAATTACCTTTCTCCCTTCTTACATTTTTCACAATTCACTCAAGGTTAACAACAAAAACTTGTCGTTTTGAAAAGAATACTCCCCCCTCCATCTCAGTCCACCCCCCATAGTCTCAGCCTTTATAAAACTACCTTGTCTGGATTAAAGTCTCTATCTGATGTAGTCCATGAACTCTCAGGGGCCACTCAACCTAGTAGGAAGTCCCTTAAAGAAAGAGGAGGGGCTGGGGAAAAAAAAAAAAAAAGCGAAATCATGCTTTCACTTCACTGTAATTGGTCAAAACTGCCAGGATACAGAGACATACAAATAACACAATACACCAAGAGAGAGGTATGGAAACAGGACTTTTTCTCAAAGGTTTTTCTCATTACCTAGCAGGAGTACAAGATTATTTAGACCTGTCTTTGGGCTGTTTTCTTTTGAGAATTCGCAAATGCTCACTTCTGTATTTAAGGAAGTAAAAAGACAGTTCTCATTTATCATGGTTCAAAGAGAAAGGGAAAGTGTTAATGAACAGAAGCTGCAGCTAACATAAAACTTCCTTCCGTCACATCATTTCTGAGCTAAAAGGGGCCTCACCGGACACCACCATCCCTGACTTCACAGGTAAGGAAAGCCCAGAGAAAAGATAAGGAAGCCAAGAGAAAATTGGAAAGTAGCTCTGAAGCCCAGGATTCCTTATAAAACACCATCCAGAGACCCCCTCTAGGGGTCCAGGCAATAACAGGAGCTAATGTTTACTAAGCATGATTGAAGGGCTAGATCCCATGCTAAGTGTGGTGTAGATATATCTCATTTATTCTTTTAGACAGCCCCATGAGGTATGTTCTACCATTCACCCATTTCACAGATGAGCAAACTGAGACACATGGCTGCTAGGAAGTGAAACGACCTGGATTTGAACCTATAAGCAGCTGGAGCCTGCAGTCTGGGCTGTTAATCACACCGCACAAATGCCAGAATCAAAAAAGGAGGATGCCATATGAGACCAGTGTAATAATCCAAGCGAAATACTCAAGATTTATGTGGAAAACTAACTATCCCTTACTAAATTTTGCAAATTCTGTGTTCTCAGTTCAAATTCAATTTCAGGACAGGTAGGTATGGTTTTGGTAACCAGACTGCTGCCTGATGGATCCGTGGAGGTTGATGTGGAAGGAGGAAGCCAGGACTAAGATATGACAATGTGGTGGGTCCTCTCCAAATTCTAACAAGGCTCACGCCAGCAGCCACTGCCCTAACACCTCTTAAAAATTCCTCTTCTGACACTTGCAAAAAGCCTCTTAGCATTTTTACCTCCTTGATCAAAACTTCCTTTAGCTAACTGGTACACACAACTACCCAGCGTTTCTTTTCTATTAATAGTGTACTGGACTATATACAAAATATATTATTTACTTGCCCAGAATCACCACCTTAAAATTTAGCATTTATATTGTGCCTTAGGCTCGTCCTTTATCCCTTTCAACTTCCTCTTCCAGGGACCCTAAGAACTGAACGGTCTCCCAGCTCCACTTAGCCAAGGTTTACTTTCTTAGAAAGAGTTCCCTAAAGCTGATGCCACCAGGGCAATCGGTGCTTGCCCTGAGCCAGGAGGGTCCAAAATTTTCACCAAGTGAGGAAGAAATAAATAAAAACAGATGGAAGCCAAGCCTGCCTCGGTCACAGGCGTCACCCAGTTCTTCGCTTTCTCTGAATGTCATTTAATTTTCTGGCCTGCCTATTAGATCATGAGACTCTAGGAGTGATCCCAGTCTGCCCAGAGATTTTGCCCAGACTTAGCCATCTGAGGGCACTGCAGGCTGTCCCAGGGCAAAGGTGGGCAGTGATCTAAGGTAGAAGGAAGAGGGCAGCTGTCCCCTCTAGTCCTTTACATCCTCACGCCCAGGACCAGTAAGAAAGGGACAGATTGAATAAATGCCCCCTGGACTCTGGGCTCCCTAGGGGAGGGTCTCTCTGGCATGTGGCCCATTTCCTTGTATCCATGTTACAAAGGGCATGGCTAAACTTGGAAACATTCTTTTCAGAGGATTAGGACAGGGAAAGAGAATGCATTTCCTGTGTCCAGACCAGTAACTGGCTGGCACACTCCTGAACCAAGGGACACCATCTGTAAACATGCCCCTAAGGAAGGAACAAAAATGACTTGGGAGGGTTGCTTCCTAACATACACAATAATATATATTTAATAAGCAATAGAGAATGCATGCTTCAGTTATTTTACTATTATTTTACCATTCATCTCTCTGTTCTTCAATGGCTTTTTCCCCATTCACAGTCCAAGAAGAAAGTCTTTTGGAGAGTTACTTTTCTAATAAAACATAAATAAGAAAAATTTTTACATCATGTCACGTAGCAATTTAGGACTAATTTCAGAGCTGCCTGGATAAAACTATGGTTCAAAGAGTGACTGTATGTATGACAGACCAAGGACTGCACTGATTTTGGTTAAGGAAATTACTAATGTTAATTGCTTTTTATTTTGCCCCTGGAGAATCATTCCACAAGCATTTAAAACCCACATATATCTGTCAGATGGCTCCTTTAAAGAGACCAAGCTTTCTCTTAAATAGAGTTCCTCTCCTAATACTGTCTCCTTACATTACAAAGATCAACCAATAAATATTTACATTCACTGGAAGATTTGTGACTGCACAGGATTTTTTTTTTTTAATTAACTAATTTAACAGGTGACTAGCACTGATCTGAGACATGTTTCCTGCCATCCATCCCATTTCCAACTCAATCACTGACCTTAGAAAGTTACTTCCCTTCTCCATTCATTTCCCTACACAAATCCAGGTTAAGGCTGAGCGCTCAGACAACTTAGACAAGATTAATGGATTCACTTTGCAATCCCACCTCCCAGCCCAGAAAATAGGGACTAAAAGTACATAAAATGCCAGCATAATTTGGGCCTACAACCAGGACTTTTTATTATTATTTTTATTGTTTTTTTGCCAAACTACTTGGTGTGTGGGATCTTGATTCCCCAACCAGGGACTGAACCTGCATGCTTGCAGTGAAAGCATGGAGTCCTAACTACTGGATCACCAAGGAATTCCCTCATACAGAACTTTTGTAATTTTCTTTTTCCCTTGTCTACTTTGCATGTGGGATTTTAATTCCCTAACCGGAGATCAAACCCCTGTCCCCTGCAATGGAAGCACTGAGTCCTAACCACTGGACCACCAGGGAAGACCCCAAATATTTTTCTTAACAAGACCAAATCTCACCCTTGGTTTCCTTCCGAGTCAGAGCACATTTCACTGTCCATCCCACCATCCTTCAAAGAAAGACCTTTGAAGACCAGGTTATAAAAACTTAAAAAGACCAAATACAAAGCTTACTCAAAATGGGACGATAAAGCAGTAAAGAGGCAAAATAGGAGTAAAATTAGCAGCTCTGTTCACAATGGTCAAATGGTGGAAACAAATCAAATTCTGTCCATCGATGAAAGGTAAACAAAATGTGGTCTATCCATACAATGGCATGTTATTCAGCCATAAAAAGGAATGAAGCAGTGACACAAGCTACAATGTGTTGAATCTTGAAAACACGCCAAGTGAAACCCACCATATAGTATGATTCCATATATATAAAATGTCCAGAATAGAAAAATCCACAGGGACCAAAAGCCAACTCATGATTGCCAGGGGCTGGGTGGGGATGCGAGGGGAGGATGGAAAATGACGCCCTAATAGGCACGGGGTTTCTTTGGGAAGTGATGAAAATATCCTGGGGTTTAGAAAGAGGTGATGCTTAAACAACACTGTGAAAATACTAAATGTCACTGAATTGGTACTTCAAAATGGCTAATTTTATGCTAATTGAATTTTACTTCCATTTTTAAAAGTATGTATTAGGGAGTTTGGGATGGACATGTACACACTGCTATATTTAAAATGGATAACCAACAAGGTCCTACTGTATAGCACAGGGAACTCTGCTCAATGTTTTGTGGCAGCCTGGATGGGAGGGGAGTTTGGGGGAGAATGGATACATACTTATGTATGGCTGAGTCCCTTTGCTGTCCACCTGAAACTACCATAAGATTATTAATCAGCTATACGCCAATATAAAAAGTTTTTAGAAAGTGTATCTGTATGTATACACACCTGTTTGTGTATATATGTATATATACAATATTTGCATATATAACATATATTTCTATTTATATACAATACAAATATTTGTATATATAAATATACATACACACACACACACACATATATATATACACACCCACACATATTTTTTTTTTCATCAGTTATCATTTAAGAGTGATCTTTAAAAAAAAAAAAAAAAAAAAAGAGTGATCTTAGTTCCTGTCCCCGAAAGGTAACCTGGTTAGGAAATGTAGCCCCTCAGCCCTGGAGCAGGTTGAAATTTACCAAACCAAGGTGATAGTTGAATCACCTCCTAAATGAGCTGCTAACAGTCACCATGGGGGTCTGATAGGCTTTGACAGCACTTGAAAGCCTTTCACTTAAGGACGCCTAACAAATGCGAGTACGCACTGGTAGGGGAAACAGACACACACACTCTCTGGCTGCCTTCTTCACGTATATTCTTGCTTTCCTTTAAAAATGGCTCAGCTCCAGCAGGCCAATGTGCCTCTACAAGCCCCTTGGATCATGAAAATCCGTGAGTTTACCAAGACACTCAAAATAGAGAAAGTCCGACAAAACTCATCTGTCACCATCTGAAGCAACCATTATACCAACACCTTGGTTTGAAACTGGTGTTTAAAGAGGAAGAACTAAGCACGTGTGCAGCAGAAGCCTTTTCAGGAGTATATTCAAGGGAAGTATATTCAAGGGAAGCTCCCATTGATGAGGGGAAAATGCAGAAAAAAGCCAGCTAGTGCATAAAGGAGGGATGATAATTCATTTATCGAAAAGATTCATCTTCTTTTTTTTTTGGCTGTGCTGTGCAGTGTGTGGGATCTCAGTTCCCGACCAAGGATGGAACCCATGGTACCCTGCAGTGAAGCATAGAGTCTTAACCGCTGGACTGCCAGGGAAGTCCCAGAGGTTCATTTTCATCTTCTGAGAAAATTACTGATACAGGAAAACTGTTGTTGAAATCATCAGTGAGCAGTAAATGGAAGCAAGGGCCTAACGTATTCCCTTCCAAATTATTCTCTGGAGCAAAGAGGTATGAACATAATTGAATGATGAGGGAATAATTAGACCACCATTGCTTTAATCCACTACTTATGATATTTAACTTCAATCTAACCAAACCTTTAGACCTAATTTCTAATTTACAGAAATTACAAGAGATAACGAAAAAGCTTAATATCACCACAAGGAAGCAATCAGACAAATGCATAAAGTGAGATATTCTTCAGGACATGGTTCCATCTTCTCTACCAAACAATATTCTGAGAAAGGTCAAGATTAAAAGAAAATTAAGAACAGACTCCTGGAGTGGATCCTGATTTGAACAAAGTAGCTGTGAAAGATAATTTATATGACCCAATCTCAGGAGGAATTGTCAGTTTTGCTAGGTATAATGTTATTTCAAGAATGGAGAAAAATATTATTTTTCAGGGATGCAAACCTAAGTATTGAGGGATGGAATGACATGATGTCTGTAATACTCTAAAGAATACTTCAACATAAAAAATAGTTAGTTGAAAAACAACATACCCATTAGGAAAGCTATTATGAAAAACAAACAAACAAACGAACAGAAAATAACAATAGCCAGGATGTGGAGAAACTGGGACCCCTTGTGCACTGTTGATAGGAATGTAAATCGATGCAGTCACTGTGGAAAACAGTATGGCAGCCCCTCCAAAAATTAAAACATAATTATTCTGTGATTCCAGCAATTCATTTCTATGTATGTACCCAAAAAAACTGAAAATAAGGATTTGAAAAGATTTTTACTCACCTCTGTTCACAGCAGCATTATTTATAACAGCCAAAGGTGGAAGCAACCCAAGTACCCATCGACAGATAAATGGGTAAATAAAATGTATATACATACAGTGGAAAACCATTCAGCTCTAAAAAGGAAAGAGATTCTGGCACATGCTACAGCATGGATGAACCCTGAAGACATGCTAAGTGAAAGGAGCCAGTCACAAAAAGACAAATACTGTGTGATTCCACTTACACATGGTATCTAGAAGAGTCAAATTCACAGAAATAAAAAAAGTAGAACATGGGGGAATGGGGATTTAGTCTTTAAGGGATTAAGAGTTCCAGTTTCAGATGATGAAAAAGTTCTGGAGACGGACGGTGTAGATGGTTAACAACAATGTGAATGTACTCAGTGCCACCCAAAATACACTCAAAATGCCACTCAAGTACACCCAAAATAGCTAAATAGTCAATCTTATGCTGTCTCTTTCCCACAATTCAAAGAAATGTGATAAAAGATAAAATAAAAAGATGGACCTAGAGATTACCATACTAAGGGAAGAAAGTCAGAGAGAGACAAAATTCATCTGATATCACTTATAGGGGAACTTAAAACATGATACAAATGCACTTATTTACAAAACAGAAATAGACTCACAGACATAGAAAATCTTATGGTTACCAAAAGGGAAAGGAGTGGGGAAGACAAACTACTACATGTAAGTAAACAACAAGGTCTTACTGTATAGCACCGGGAACTATATTCAATATCATGCAATAACCTATAATGGAAAAGAATCTGAAAAATGTATAACATTTACTATACAAAAATGAACCACTCTGCTATACACCAGAAACTAACACAACATTGTAAATCAATTATACTTCAATTTTAAAAAATAAACTAATAAGTAAAAAGAAATAAAAGAACATCCTCCCCCAGAAGAATCAATCAACTGGGTACTCTCAAACCAAGGTTCCCCAGATCAGTCCCCAATACAACCCTTCCTGCCATCTTGTCCCATAAATATTAACTAAGACAGAAATCAATTTAAATACCCCCTCCCAAAATCATTCTTTTAAGGGAGATTATCTCTGAATTCCTGCAACATGCTTTGCTGTTTAGTCATTTACATTCATTGAAGAAAGTGAGTGACTTAGAGCAGGTTTTACCAGAGCTTTCACTTTCTACCTATTTTCTTTGTATATAATTAAAGTTCCCCTTGTCCCAACAAATGGACTTCCCCTTCCCCCTTTTGTAACAGGAAGCAAACTTAAATAAAGCAAATATTTCACCTGTATTCACTTAACTGTGCCCCTTTTTTCTCTAGATCACCTAAATTTGGGGAGCAGATTATCTGGCAACATCACTTGGTCGCACACACATCCGTCTTCCTGATAAAGCCAGATTAGATACGCAGGGGTTGGGGGGAGGGGGGTGCTGTCACAACTTACTCCCAACATCAATGATCAAGTATCCTCCTTTGAAACAGGAAATATATAATGCCATTTGATAAAAACAAGAAAAGCCTGAAGGACAGACCACTGTTCTAGAAATAAAACCATGATGATGGCAAGCAATCACTTACAGTGCCAGCCAGGCCTTCTAATTGCTCCACCAAAGGCAGGAAAGCCTTCAATATCTCAATTGCTTTCCAAGAATTTGTCTTTGGCATTATTAACACAGACAGCCGAGCAGGTTATCAGACTAAGAAAGAAATCCTGGGCTGCAGACTTTAATTACAGGTTATTTCAGCTGATCGCTGTCTTAAAGTTTCAATAAAATGATACGGTTGATGGCTGAAAAGTTCCAGGTGAGATAAGATCTTTTTAAGTCCAAGAAGATGAAGGGAGATGCCTAAATATGAGGGACAAAAGGGTCCAGGGAAGACCAACAGCCCTTCTTGGTGCTCTTCTATTCAGCATTCTTTTATTGGCTGCAACTGGGACACACAAGTTAAAGGAAGGAGAGAGGCTTGCTTTCACCAGCGGTGACTCTGAGGCGTCTGGAGAGCAGGTGAAAGACAGCGAGGAGACTGAACTGACCGACTACAACTTCATCTTCTAGAGGCTCTGGGGAAACCTTGCTATCAAAGTTCATTCATTCACTGAACATTTTCTGGGACCAATCTTGCATGACAGGATACAAAAAAGGATGAGAAAAAAATTAATAAGATGAGCTCCAGTCTCAAGAAGCTAATGGAAGCTTAAGACAGATATGCAACAAAATGCAAAGTATAGGGACTTCCCTGGTGGTTAAGAATTGGCCTTGAAATTGCAGGGGACATGGGTTCCCTGGTCCAAGAAGATCCATCAGGCCTCAAGGCAACTAAGCCCACGCACCACAGTCCCTCAGTCCTTGCGCCTGGAGCCCGTGCTCCGCAACAAAGAGCAGTCCTGCTCGCCACAACTAGAGAGAGCCAGTGCCCAGCAAAAAAAGACCCAGCACAGCCAAAAATAAATAAATTTTTAAAAAAATGCAGAGTAGAATGTGGATGTCCAGCAGAAGGAGAAAAAGGGAAGTCTATCAGTCAGGATCTTAGCAGGAAACGAAATGGCATCCTGGCACCCTCCCACCAGGTCACAGAGAGGAGTTGAACAGAGGCTCAATTTACAGAGCATCGTTGGGGTCAACTAAAAAAGGCAGGGGGCTCTGATGGGATCCCAGTCACATAGTTCAGAGATTACGGATTCTGGAATCAGAGATCACATATCTGATCAGAGACCTGGGGTCTCAGCTTGTAAGAAACGGTGGCATTCTTTGACCATCAATGGAATTTTTCTCTTGCTGATGTTGGAGGCAACATTATCCAGAATTAGCAGACCATCTCTTGTGAGTATTCTGTGATCAGGGGTTTCTGCTGCCTGCGCTCCTGGGAACCTGCTGGCCTCCAAATGCCACAGATAACTTAGCTGTCACTTAGGGAAGCCCTGGGGACTCTAGGTGGATGTCCCGGATTGTCCACTTGCTGCTCGTGCCTTTCCGCCCTATGGCCCCTGCTGCCGGTCTCCCGGCTGCCTGTTCCTGATCTCCGAGGCTGCTCTCATGAGGCTTCTTCCAGCACATTCTAAGGCAAGTTACCCTTCCACTCATAGGCCTAGCGTTCCTCCCTCCAGTGGAGTGCAGAAGGCATAAAGAAGCAGTTCCTTAAACCAGCCCCCTTGCAGGAAATGCCAGCTGTGACTACCTCCGTGAAATTGAGCCATTCAGGCCCTTGCCTGAGATTGAGCTTTTGCACCAGCAAAATTATGTAGAGATGGGGACTGTCTCTAAACTAATCACCCCTTCTGACCCAGCTCCTCCTCTAGTGTCTTCTATTTCTGCCTTCTAGTTGGGCAGATTCGGGATTATTATTTATTAACTAACAGGACTATGAAAAAGCCTAACTGCTATCACTGATGGAAGGGCTACTATGGAGGTATTTTGCAGACAGCCCCTCACAGCAACCTTGTAGGAAAGCGCTTATGAGCCCTTTTCACAGGTGAGTAAACTAAGGCTCAGACTGTCCCACGACCACACAGTAAGTGGCAGTGCCAGGGGTCAATCTCCAGATGTACCTGACCCCAGAGCTCACCCTCGTTGTGCATGAGAATTACCTGTGAAGCATTTAGCAAGTGCAGATTCCTAGGACCCACCAACACCTAATGAATCAGAGTGTCTCAGGGGAGCACAGGAAACAACTTAGGAAAAAAAACATTTCCCAGGTAAAGCAGATGTCACCAGCCTGAGCACAGGTCCTCACGAGGCCAAACGGCCTTTACAGGAAATGATCTGGCCCTGAGCAGGCAACAATAAATAGCAGGCATTATCCTCCTCCTCAACTGTACACCATCAACTTAATTACTCGGGGGAAACAGGAGCTGGGAGCAGGGCAGTGGGAACAGGAAGTAAATGGGGGCCTCTTTTAATGACTTATGTGACTATCCTTCAGGGAAAGGCTGTGTGTGTGACGCTCCCGGGGGGACCCCAGACTTATCAGGCCTCCCAGATCTAAATGACCAAGTATGGAGGAAGGGGAAGAGAAATAGAGCAGAACTGAGCATGACACAGACATCAGGTGTGTGTGCGTGTGTCTGTCTGTCTGTCTGTCTTCCTCCCGTCGTTCCGGTGACGTCACCGTAAGGAAGCTGATCCACTAACTGCTGTAGAGGCCTGTCCCCATGTCCCCTTCAGGGTTCTTGTTGGTACACTCTGTAGCGTCTCTGCTCCTCCACTCCAGAAAAATTGACAATAACTGAAATTCAAGAGGCAGCCTGGTTTGGCCACTCGAGATTAAGAAGCAAATGCATCAACGTGTTCTCTTTCCAGGAAAACCGTGGCTTCGTCTCACCTCCTTCCTCGGTTTCCTTTTCTGGGAACCAACCTGTAGCCTGGCCGGGTAGAAGCATCTGGCTGCTGTGAGGAAGGTCAACATGCTAATAAGGCTGAGGTCAGAAGCCGGGCCTCAAAGTAGTTCAGTTTCCTCGGTTTGGTTCTAAGGTCACAGACAGGCCTCTCCCCCTCCAAATCTTACCACTTGGTCATCAAAGGAAGTGGCCAGAGTATAGACGGATCAAAACAAATCCATCACCACTGGTGAAAACAGCCAATGGGGTGGGGTGGGGGTGGGGTATGGTAACCGAGGGTGATTCAGTAGCATCTCTGATTTGAAAGACGCCACATCAGAAATGACCTCACGGCACCTAATCAGTTCCAGAAAGGGACTTTGTTCTCCAGGAGGCAAGGTGGGAGATCAAAGCATTTCTTGCTAATCATCATTTAGCATTAATTATTTAAGTAACCTGAGCCAGACCCGGGACCACTCCCGACTTTGCATCCTGACAGCCTCAATGAGCACCCTTGATCTTTCAAGCCAACCTGCATCAAATTGGGAGGAAGCCGACTGCAAACCTGGGAATCGAGAGACCTGGGCAGCCCAGGCAGTGAGTCGTTTACTTACTTCTTCCTTTCCTGTTAACTTTTTAACCCCACCAGCCAGGAAACGCATAAATACAGCACCCGGCCTCCCCTCCCCCTGCCCCTGCCCTCCGCCAAGTCTCATAGAGTTCCTCAGGCACAGGGACAAATCTGGAGATGAACACCTTAGATTCATAAGCTGTGTGGCCTCAGACTTACCAGTATACCTCTCTGAACCTCCAGTTTCAGATGCATCATGAAGATAATCCTATCCTCCCAGCCTCGTTGTAAGAATTAAGTAAGACCTCAGAACTGTTGCATACATTTAGAAGGAATACATGGGTGTTTGGTTATACCAGAAATATTTATTTCTAGAGTTGAAGGGGGAATCATGATATTCATTGGTTATACCAGAAATATTTATTTCTAGAGTTGAAGAGGGAATCATGATATTCATTATTATATGATTTATTCCTTTTTGTATACTGTGTAATACATGTTATGGGCTAAACTGTGTCCTCAAATCCATATGTTGAAGTCTGACCCCAGCACCTCAGAATGTGACTGTATTTGAAAATAGGTCTTTTTTTTTTTCTAATTTGGCTGCACCAGGTCTTATTTACAGCACAAGGGATCTTCACTCTTTCATTGCAGCATGGACTTTTTTTTAAAATTGCAGCATGCAGGATCTAGTTCCCTGACCAGGGATGGAACTGGGCCCCCTGCAGTGGAAGCGTGGAGTCTTAACCACTGTACCACCAGGGAAGTCCCTAGAGATAGGTCTTTAATGAGATAATAACAAAGTTAAAATGCCATCATTTGGATGGACTCGAATTCAGTATAAATGGTGTTCTTATAAGAAGAGATTAGAACACACACAAAAGGAAGACCAAGTGAAAACGCAGAGACAACGGCCATCTATAACCCAAGGAGAGAATCCTCAGAAGAAATAAACCCTGCCAACTGACATCTTGATCTCAGACTTCTGGCTTCCAGAAAGGTGAGAAAACTAATTTTTCTGTCATTTCAGCCACTCAGTCTGGGGTATTTTGTTATGCTGGCCCTTGCAAACTCATACAATTAACTTCAAATAATTCATAGGGAAAAAAACTCGAATGGCTCTAATGAAAAAGACAGGCAATATGAGACTTCCATGGTGTCCAGTGGTTAAGATTCTGAGCCTCAATGCAGGGGGCATGGGTTCGCTCTCTGGTCAGGGAACTAAGACCCTGTATGCCGTGTGGCACAGCCAAAAATTTTTTTAACTAAAAAAAAAGATAGGCAATAGGTGTTGGGTGAAGATGTGGAGAAATTGGAACTCTTGTAATTGCCGAGGGGAATACAAAATGCTGTAGCCACTTTGGGAAATAGTCTGGCAGTTCCTCAAAAACTTCAACATAGAGTTACCATCTGGTAAGCCAATTGCATGCCTAGGTTTCTACCCAAGAGAAATGAAAACATACTTCACATAAAAACCTGTACATAAATTATTCATAGCATCATCAATCACAATAGCCAAAAGGGAGAAAGAGCACAAATGCCCATGGACAGATGAACAGATAAACGGACTGTGGTCCACCCATACAATGGAATATTATCCAACCCTATAAAGGTATGAAATATTGATAGATGTACAACTGAGATGAACCTTGGAAACATTCTGCTAAGTGAAAGTAGTCACAAAAGGCCACATACTGTACAATTCTATTTATATGAAATGTCCAGAATAGGCAAATCCATGGAGACAGAAAGTTTCCAGGGGTTGGGGGAAGGGGAACTGACTGCTGATAGAGTTTCTTCTAAGGGGTATGAAAATGTTCCAAAATGAAGATTGTGGTTGTGGGGATGGTTCCACAACTCTGAATATTTTCAGTATACTAAAAACATTTAACTATACACTTTAAGTGGGAGAACCATAAAGTATGGGAGTCTTATTTATTATAAGATTAAAAAAAAAAAGAAAAGCCTGCTACCATGAATGTTGTTAAATGTCAAAGGCTCTTACTTCTCCCTCCCACCCACTCTTTCCCAACCAGCTTAAGGGCTGCAATTTCTCCTACTCATGTTGACACCAGCCATGCCATATAGTCCCATGCTGATAAACCAATCCTCCAGAGGAAAAAGCTGAGGGTCTCCAGCACAGAAAACAGGGCACATTTAAGGTCCTGAAGTGATCTCCAGAGGGGCTGGTCTAAACACCTCCATTAATTCTGAGATTACAGTGAGCAATGTCAAGTGGGTTCCTTTAAAAGCCCATGTTCTACAAACCCCAATCCATCCCATGAAGCAATTCCTCCACCATGAGGGAAGTGGGCAGCAAGGCAAAGCCACGGTTTCCTTTACAGGTTCAAAGAAACCATGGGGCCTGGCTGGGCTACTTCAAGGTGCAAGTACAGTCTGTGGTCTGACAAATGACATTTATATTTTTGCCCATTTAGGGGAAAGTCAGTTCTGAAACCCTACGCATGTCCACAGATTGGGGAGCTAAAGGTAGAAGATGTGGAGGCAAATCCTTTTCAATTCTATGGCCACTTCAGTTCCCACTAAGCTTCAGAGAGAATCAGAATTCAACACCCACAAGGAATTGGGTGCCTTCTCTCCATTAACAAGTCCACATTTAGAAAGATAATCAAAGATAATCAAAAAGGTGAACAGGATAACCCAGAACAGCAATGTCCAACAGAAATACAATGTGAGCCACATAAGTACTTGAAGCCACTCTTTAAAACATAAAAAGAGAAAAAAAAAAAAACATAAAAAGAAACAGGTGAAATGAGTATTAATAATCCATTTTGTTTAATGGATTATCGGGCTTCCCTGGTCACAGATGGTAAAGAATCTGCCTGTAATGCAGGAGACCCGGGTTTGATTCCTGGGAAAGGAAGATTCCCTGGAGGAGGGCATGGCAACCCACTCCAGTATTTTTGCCTGGAGAATTCCATGGACAGAGGAGCCTGGTAGGTTACAGTCCATGGGATCACAAAGAGTCGGACACAATTGAGTGACTAACACACAAATATGATCATTTCAACGAGGGTTGGCCAGATTCAGCAAATAAAAATACAGCCATATTACATTTCAGAAAAGAAGAAAAGCTCTTTTTTTTAGCATAAGTATATCCCATGTAATATAGGGGACATATTAAACTAAAAAACTGTCTGTTTAATTGTCTGAAAATCTGAAGTTCAAATTTAAATGAGCGTCCTTTTTAAAATCTGGCAACCCTAATTTCAACATGCAATCAATATAAGTGGTATTGTACACTGTTCTTTTTTATATTGTCTTTAAAATCTGTTATGTATATTATTACTGACAGCACCTCTTAATTTAAGCTTGCCGTATCTGAAGTGCTCAATAGCCACACATGGCTCATGGCCTTTTGGACAGTACAGATAGAGAAAGTTCTAGAAAGTTCCTCTCAGTGTTTTTTATAACAGTAAAAAATCAGAAATTAGCAAAATACCCATTAACAGGAAGGCTGCTTAGGTTACAACTAACATTTAGAGAACTTACCATGAGTCAGCCCTCGCCCTATGGACTCTGCATGCATTAATTTTAGTCCTCACAATGACTATTCAAAGTAGATACTGATATAACACCTTTCTACAAACGAGGAAGTAAGGTTCTTGGAACTCATATAACTTGCTCAAGAAAGTGAGGAAAACAAGACAGACTGATGATAGATGAATGGGTTCATATATATATATCCCACCCTAGATACACCAAAATGTTATTGGTTTTCTCTGGACGGTGGACACTGGGGCAGGTATTAGTTGAAAGTTAGGTCTCCGCTGTCAATTAGACCTCTTTGCATCCTCGGCTCTGCCAAGTAACCTAACAAGTAACTTCGCCTTTTTAAGCCTCGGTTTCCCCATCTGTAAAACAAATCATAAATGTCTATCCACAGGATTGTGGGAGTCTAAATAAAACAGGGCATGTAGAGGACTAAGCAAGGCAACCTGCCCCTGGTAAGTTCTCAGTGACATCACTGCTACTCTTCTCAGCATCTTTGTCCATTCCTGTTTGATTAGATTTTTCAGAGAGAGCATCAACTCTTCTTGTGTTTTTGGTTTTTTGGTCACACTGCAAGGCATGCAGGATATTAATTCTCTGACCAGGGATTGAACCTGTGTCCCCTGCAGTGGAAGCACAGAGTCCTAACCACTGGACTTCCAGGGAATTCCCAAGCATCCATTTAGAAAGAGAAAATAAGTTAACTTTGAAAAGAGGAGAAAACAGAGATTTCCTGTGGTGAAACAGGGATTTCATGGTGATCTAGTGGCTAAGACTCTGTGCTCCCAATGCAGGGGGCCTGGGTTTGGTCCCTGGTGAGGGAACAAGATACTACATGCTGCAACTGAAGATTCCACATGCCTCAACTAAAACAGACACAGTCAAATACATAATTTTTTTTTAAAGGAGAGAACAGCCCATGAAGCAGCTGGAGGACAAAGGAAGGAAGGAGACAGAGAAGAAAGGAGAGAGGGGAGGAAAAGAAGAAAGATCACCCTATGACAGGCAATGGTGAGGTGTCATCTCCCCGCAGTTTTCTGAGTGACCACAAGGGGGCACTGCCTGCAGTTTCCACAGCAAGGGAAAATGATCCCCCTTTGAAAAACAGAAACTTGAAAGGAAAAAAAATCACCAGCACCATTCATCTTGACTCTCGCAGGCCTCTCCCTGGAGTTCCCCCTGAAAAGCTGCTGACATTCATCTTACAGGAGATGTGAAAAAGCAGTGGATACAGTTTCCCAGCGGTGGGTGATCTGTGTCTTACCTTTGGAGTCTTCTTTGGCCAAGTGACTACGGGGACCCCAGTGATGGCCAGACTGGGGTCGTCCTCCGCGTGCTCCTTCAGGACATTCTGTGGTCAAGCAAAGGAGCCAGATTAGCCCAGGGTACAGGAGATGTCTCTGAAGGGAGTGGAGGCTGGCCCTTACCCAGCAAAGCACAAAGTTCTCTGCAGCTTCACTGCCTGGCCCTTGACTCCACCAATACTCACACGCTCAACAGAAGCCAAGTTGCCAGGGTTCCCCAGGGTCCGCCAAACACAAAACATCCCCTTCTCCAAGAAAGTTCTTAAAAAACAAATCGCCCACCTCCCTGAGACTTCCACGAACGTACTGCTCACTGATCATACGACAACAAACATTTGTCCAGAGCACCAAAGACTCTCACGGACCCAACCTCCTTTAATCCTTACAGAGTCCGCTGGGAGGTGCTGGGCAGTGGTCTAACAAATCCTCTAATGTACACGAATTCAACTACATCCTCAGAGAAAACAAACAAAGCAACCATGAGGTCTCACCTATAAGCTCTGACTCTGGCTTTTCTACCAGTCAGCAAGCAAGCCCTAGGTCCTCTCATCCTGGTGTGTAAAGACATGTCTTTGTTTTTTGCATCAAGGTCCCTAAACGTAAGTATATACTCAGTCAAATGGGCTGTGATGGACACACTTCCAGACTTTGTGCGGGCCTCCCACATGGCACTTCACGGTCACTCCGTTGTAGGTGGTTTCAATGCTTTACAGGGTAATCCCGACTTTATCAGCTTTTGGTGTTGTGTGCAGCCAACTGCAGAACCTCGTTAAGGTGTAAGATGTCACTCCACTGAATTATCCCTACCCAGTAAGGCAACCAAGATTCAGAAATGCTCCAAGGATTTGGATGCCATCCCAGACCAAGAGGGCAGAGCCCTGAACCCTGTTCTCTGGCACCAGACTTCCTGCCCCATGACCATGTCACACACGGGATTTGGGGCTGCATCCACACCATGCCATAAAAAAGTGTTGAGGGATGGACAGGAAACTGTTACTGGTCTATTCTGACCCCGACCATTAATTTTTGGATTGTACAAAAAACACTCCTGCAGAGACATCCAAGGACAGAGTAAGTTGCACTGGAGCACTTAACAGGAAGTGCAAAAGAGCTCAGAGAAGATAAATGTAGGTGAAGATGATTTTAAACTCACTTTCCCTAGTCTTCACCAGAAAGAATCCAATTCACTTCTAATTTATTCTCCTTATTTTCCTGCTTTAATTTTCAATTGGTTGCCTGATTTTTCAAACTGTGCTTTATTACCTCCAACACACCTGAATAACTCCCTCCTCTTCCCACGGAAGGAGGCCAACAGCAAGGTCAGGGGCTTGGGCTCCGGGTTCAATTCTCAGCACGTACAACTTTCTTTAACTCCAAAAGTCAACGTCAATGATTTATAAATGCTGTTTTTATAAAATGTCTTGGTTCACTGCGATATCCCCCAGCCTTATACAATGACTAACCTACGGTAAACCTCCAGTAAATATCTTAAAAAAATGAAGCCACAAATCCCCAAAGAGGGACTTTCTGCTGAATGTCTGACCTCAAATCTGTCAAGGTTGACACACACAAGCGAACTCTGAGAGACTATCACAGCCAAGGGGCGAGAGAAAGGACACAAGGAAAAACTGAGGAAAAGTGAATAAATTATACAGGTTACTTAACAATAATGTATCAATACTGGTTCATTAGAAGTAACAAACGGACCATATTAAGGTAGGAAAAGGACCATATTAAGGTGGGGGAAACTGAGGGTGAAGAGTATGTGGAAACGCTGTATTACAATCTGCAGAATTTTTCTGAAAATCTAAAACTGTTCAAAAACACAAATTAACAAATTACACTTCTAAAACAATTTTTAAATAATTTTAAAACAATAGCAATGAGCAAATAATCATTTTTAAAATGCCAATCAGACAGTAGTAACAGTTACAATAAAGGAAAACAGGATTCTTAGGCTGCCAATTTTGTTAACACCTATGCGGCATATTTAAAAAGAAATAGAACAGACGAGAAACAAGCAGACACGATTCATCTCACGTATGGACTTCACATGGAGCATCAGAGGCAACCAAAAGCTGGGGCAGTGACAGCGATCGTGCCTGAAGGAAGGAGTATTTCATCACTAACATTGTTTTTTGTTTGTTTGTTTTGGGTTTTTTTTTTTGGCTGCACCACCAAATCTTAGTTCCCCAATCAAGAATACAGAACCCGTGACCCCAGCAATGGAAGCACAGAGTCCTAACCACTGGATTGCCAGGGAATTTCCACTGACAGTGTTTAGAATTGCCAATTCCTGGTGATGATAAAAAGCAAATCAACTTTCTATCAGCTTCTTTTTTAATTATTGCTTTCACAAACACTGCAGACACTGCACCCCTCAGAACTTGCATCTGAATGGGCCATTTCCAGGGCCCTCTCCCCACCTCGGTCCACTTCTCGGAGTAGATGGAACTAGCCAGGTTGAGAGGTAACTGTAAACATCAGGAGGGCAGGCACCTCACATTCTGTTGAATGAAAGGATGAGAGTAAGAGGTACTGAGGTCTTGCTCTGTGGCGGGTTATGTCCACACTCTCATCCAATCCTCTTGACCACCCTGTGGGATGAACTATCGTTTCCACAGTGCAGATGAGAAGGGCAGGGCTCAAGGCGAGAAGGGAACTGTTGAATATCACTCAGCCAGGAAGGGGTGGAGACTCTTGACGACCTGGGCTCTTTAACCTTGGCATCATTCAGCCCACCTCTGAAAAAGGGAATGGAGCTGTGTTCACAGCTACACTGTTCACAACAGCCAAAAACCAGAAACAACCCAAGTGTCCATGGATGGATAAATGGATAACATACAAACCATGGAATATTATACAGCC
Organism: Cervus canadensis; assembly: GCF_019320065.1. Lineage (NCBI taxonomy): Eukaryota > Metazoa > Chordata > Mammalia > Artiodactyla > Cervidae > Cervus > Cervus canadensis. The sequence continues at coordinate 124,541,841 of NC_057386.1, forward strand.
TGAAAAAGGAAGGGAATTCTGTCACATGCTATAACACGGATGAACCTGAATGACATTACGCTCAGTGAAATAAGCCATACACAAAAGGACAATTACCACATGATGCCACTAATATGAGGCACCTAAAGCAGTAAATTCATAAAAGCATATAGTAGAAAGCTGGTAGCCAAGGGTAGGGGAAGGGGACAAGTGGGGAGTTACTGTTTAATGGATATGGAGGGTATTTTCTTACTTTAATTTTTTTTCTGGATATAGAGTTTTAAGTTTGGGAAGATCAAAAAGTTCTGGCTATGGATGGTAATGGTTGCACAACAATGGAAATGTACTTAATGTCACTGAACTGAACACTTAAACATGGTTAAAATTTTATGTTATGTGTATTTTACCACTGGCTGAGGGGTGAAGAATCCACTCGCCAGAGCAAGGGACTCGGGTTCAGTGCCTGGGTCAGGAAAATCCCCTGCAGGAGGGCATGGCAACCCACTCCAGTATTCTTGCCTAGGAAATGCCATGGACAGAGGAGCCTGGTGGGTTATAGTCCACAGGGCTGCAAAACAGTGCAGACACTACTTCGCAACTAAATAACAATATTTTTAACTATTATATTTTAAAATATTTTTATCTGTTTTTAACTGGGGAGGAAGAAGTGGGGCAAAGCAGTCCCTCCCTAAGGAATGGATCCAGGACTTCCCAGAATGGTGGTACAGTGGTTGAAAATCTGCCTGCCAATGGAGGGAACATGGGTTTGATCCCTGGTTGGGGGAGATTCCACATGTTGAGGAGTAACTAAGCTGGCGAACCACAACTCCTGAGCCTGAGGCATGCCTAGAGCCCATGCTCTGCAACAAGGAAGCCTCCACACTGAGAAGTCCACACACCACAACAAAGAGAAGCGCACTCTCTTGGTAACTAGAGAGAGGCTCCCTGTAGCAACAAAGACCCAGCACAGCCATAAAGAAAGAAAGGAATGGATTCAAGACCGTCTAGAAAGTACAAGTTGGGTACATACTACCTCTCTCGTTAAACTTCTGCTGTTATGCCTGGGACAACACTAGTTTTAGAGTCAGAAGATCTGGGACAACCTGTGTGATTTCAGGTAAGCCACAGCTTCCTAATGTGTGGTCCTGGGGTAGAACAGTGATGTCTGCACCTTGATAGGAGGTTACGAAGCTGGAGCATTTGTTAGGAACAAATGCTTTGGAACATTTATTGAGTGCTTGCCCTAAACGTTAAAATAATCCCAACTGGGAGACTTCCCTGGTGGTCCAGTGGTAAAGAATCCACCTTCTATGCAGGGGATATGGGTTCAATCCCTGGTCTGTGAACTAAGATCTCACACGCCATGGGGCAACGAGGCCCACAGGCCACAACTAGAGAAACCTGCACGCTGCAATAAAGACCCAGCAGGCACAGCCAAAAAAGAAAAAAAAAAAAAATTCCCCTATCAGTGGGGTAGGACTGATTCTCCCTGTTTCACAAAAGCAGAAACTTGAGAGAGGTTCAGTGATATAGTTCAAGGTCACACAGCTGAGAGGTGGGCGGAAGTTGGCATTGACCTGGTCCATCTGACGACAAGCCTAAGGAGTAACACTGGGTGATAAAGCCTCAGGAAATTGTGGTAGCAACCTCTCCAGCTGATCCTACCCCATTATTAAAAAGACACCTAGGAGAAAATCTGGGCTTATAGTTACCATTCAACTCACAAATACAGAAGTGAATCACTGTCACCTATTCCTTGCAAATAAGAAAGAACTAATTTGACTACTAATGCCTTTATAAAGCATCTCAAACAGCTCCCCCCAAATCACAGAAGAGGTTTGCACCCCCCTCCCCATATCACAGAAGAGGCTTGCATGACCAAATTGGGCCTGCACAACGATGAAGTTTTGTTGACATTTCATGGTTCTTACTAACCCATATGAATTTCACACCCTCCTTCACAATACATCAGTTTGTTTTATCTAAAAATAATGTTTCCTGCCCACCCCCCAAAATCATTAACAAAAAAAGAGCTTTTCAGGAAGATAGTGCATGTTTAACCAAAGCTTATATGGTTATGAATATATGTACAGATACCTTGCCATATGGTGGGGGGGGGGGGGGGGCAGGGCAGAGGACTTCCACAGGACTTTCTGCCCCCACCCCTCATCCCAATCTTTAACTCTAGGCTGGGGATGACAAACTCAAATGCCTCTAGGAACCAATCAGGTAAAATGAAAAATATAAATGGACCAGAAAGATAAGAGAGTGGTGTGGTCACCTATGGCAAACTAGAGACCACATGCCCTGTTTAAAGATAGCAGATGCTTCCTAATTTCAACCTATTAACCTCCTGTGGGAATAAAAGCCCCACTAGATCTCTGATTTTCCAAAAGAAACCTAAGATCCAGAGTTTTATTTGAAATCTCTCCAATTTCAAATGTTGGCGACTGAACATTTAAAAAAAAAAAAATAAACAACACTTGTGAGCCAAATATATCTGTGGGCTGGCTTGGGCCATGGGGTGACCAGTTTACAAAGACTGCTCTGCATATGACTGAAAATAATGACTGCTTGCCTTGGTGTGGTTTGAGTTTCCTTCTGAACTGTCTCAAGATTTCCTGTCACTTCACTATCAGAGCTGGAGTTGGTGACTCACAAGCATTAAAGTGAGGCAGGCCTCTTTAGAGTAATGTCTGGTTACAAAATCTATTACTGAAGTCATAAGTATATTAATAATTAAGACATAATTAAAATTAACAGACACCTCCCCAAGTATCCTTGAGTCGGGGCATCTCACAAACTTCCCTGAAGGAAGCAATACCTCTCCATGTGTGGCTGTCAGTGGCCACCAGGGGGCGCTCTGGGCCCTGTCCCTCAGGGAAGTATTGTGTTCTCATTTGTATGTGACAGGCTGCAGGAAGAGGAGATTATTCTAATTGGACTTCTTCTCTCTGAGAAATAAATTGCGCTGAAGGGAATCATGTCACTGGCTTCCCTGGGCTCTGCCAGAATTTATACACTCCCTGGGGCTCTTAGAAGCAGAGACGAGGAAGCCTGGGTGCCTGCACCAGCCCAGCACTCTTTGGGTTATACCATACAAGCCTTTTAGTAGGAAATCACAGGGCAGGGTTTCTAGAAAGAGAAAGACTGGGGTCACCAGGCCCTTTCTGCTAGAAACTGCCCTGCTTTTGACCTAACAAGATAACCACAGACAATGGATAAGCTGGGCTTCCGCTCTTCCTGATGCCAACTTCTCTCAAAAAGCTTAATTAGTCAACAATGGATTCAGGCCCCATGCTCCCCAGAATGCGGCGTTAATAATTAGAAACTGCATCTATAACTGTGACTAAAAATATCAACACTGTGACAATAAAGCGGAGGCAAGCATCAGCAAAGCGGCACTAACCACAGGCCTGTAGAGGGAGAGTAGCACGGCACGGACTAGCTCAGGCTGCTGCTGTGGGGAACTCAGCAGTCTCAGGGGTCCCTCCTGGCCACAGGTAAGGACCCCTGCAAGCAGGCATCAATGCACCTTGGGTCTCCCAAGATCCCTCCCTCCACTCCAGCCCAACCATCTTGTTCAATTCAGTTCAGTCACTCAGTTGCGTTTGACTCTTTGCAACCCCATGAACCATAGCATGCCAGGCCTCCCTGTCCATCACCAACTCCCGGAGTTTACCCAAACTCATGTCCATTGAGTCGGTGATTCCATCCAACCATCTCATCCTCTGTCGTCCCCTTCTCCTCTTGCCCTCAATCTTTCCCAGCATCAGGGTCTTTTCAAATGAGTCAGCTCTTTGCATCAGGTGACCAAAGTATTGGAGTTTCAGCTTCAATCAGTCCTTCCAATGAACATTCAGGACTAGATCTCCTTTAGGATGGACTGGTTGGATCTCCTTGCAGTCCAAGGGACTCTCAAGAGTCTTCTCCAACACCACAGTTCAAAAGCATCAATTCTTTGGCACTCAGCTTTCTTTATATTCCAACTCTCACATCCATACATGACTACTGGAAAAACCATAGCCTTGACTAGACGGACCTTTGTTGGCAGAGTAATGTTTCTGCTTTTTAATATGCTGTCTAGGTTAGTCATAACTTTCCTTCCAAGGAGTAAGTGTCTTTTAATTTCATGGCTGCAATCACTATCTGCAGTGACTTTGGAGCCCCCGAAAATAGTCAGCCACTGTTTCCACTATTTTCCCATCTATTTGCCATGAAGTGATGGGACCGGATGCCATGATCTTAGTTTTCTAAATATTGAGTTTTAAGCCAACTTTTTCACTCTCCTCTTTCACTTTCATCAAGAGGCTCTTTAGTTCTTCTTGTGCCTGACTGCAAAAACCCATCTGTACTGTGTTTAACTGCATCTCTCAAGAAGATATGTTCAGGGGATTCCCTGGCGGTCCAGTGGTTAGGACTCTGCGCTTTCATTGCCAAGGGCCCAGGTTCAACCCCTGGGTCACGGAAGTGCACAAGCCCCGAAGTGTGGACAAAAATAAATAAATAAAGATATGTTCAAGTCCTAATTCCTGTTACCTGTGAATGTGACCTTACTTGGAAAAAGGGTCTGAGCAGATGTAATTAGTGAAGGGATCTTAAGAAGTAATTTTGGGGGCTCCCCTGGTGGTTCAGAGGTTAAAGCGTCTGCCTGCAATGCGGGAGACCTGGGTTTGATCCCTGGGTTGGGGAGATCCCCTGGAGAAGGAAATGGTAACCCACTCCAGTATTCTTGCCTGGAGAATCCCATGGTCAGAGGAGTCTGGTAGGCTACAGTCCACGGGATCGCAAAGAGTCGGACACGACTGAGCGACTAAATAAAAAAAAAAAAAAAAAAGAAGTAATTTTGGATAGGGTAGACCCTATATCCAGTGACTGACGTCTTTACAAAAGAAAGGAGGGGGGCTTCCCTGATGGCTCAGTGGTAAAGAATCCACCTGCCAATGCAGGAGACATGGGTTTGGTTTCTGAGCTGCGGCTATCCCACATGCCTCGGAGCAACTAAGCCCATGTGCCACAACTACTGAAGCCCATGTCCCCTAGAGCCCGTGCTCTACAACAAGAGAAGCGACTGCAATGAGAAGCCTGTGCACCACAATGAAGAGGAGCCCCTGCTTGCCACAATTAGAGAAAAGTCCGCACAGCAACAAAAACCCAGCAGAGCAAAATATAAATAAAAATTTTTTTTAAAAAAGAGAAAGGAGAGGAGATTTGAACAGAGACATAAAGGAGAAGGCCATGGAGAGACAGAGGCAGAGACTAGAATGACACAGCCACAAGCTAAAGAACTCCAGGCAATACCAGAACCTGGAAGAGCAAGGAAGGATCCTCCCCAGAGCCTTCCCAGGGAGCACACCTCGATTTCTGACTTTTAGCCTCTGGAACTGTTGTAGAATAAATTTTTATTGTTCTAATCCACCAAGTTTGTGGTCATTTGTTATGGCAGCCCACAGGAAACTAACACACCACATTTGTCTTAGTACATCACAATTAAAGGGAGCTTCCCTGGTGGCTCAGTGATGAAGAATCCGCCTGCCAAAGCATGAGACTCGAGTTCTATCCCTGCGTAGGGAAGGTCCCCTGGGGAAGGAAATGGCAACCTACTCCAGTATTCTTGCCTGGAAAATTCCATGGACAGAGGAGCCTGATGGATTAGAGGAGCCCTGTCTTCTCCTTGGAGTCACAAAAGGAGTTGGACACAACTCAGAGACTAAACAACAGCAAACATCATGATTAAAAGCTTATTAGCTACATGATTTGGGCAAATCACCACATCTCACTGAGACTCAGGTTCCTGTCTAAGAAATGGAATAATAACTGTCCCCATCTTGCCAGGATCATAACGCATGAAAGGTATTTGGCATGTGGATAATGCTCAATAAACGTTGCGTGCATGCATGCTAAGTGTCTGACTCGTTGTGACCCTATGGACTGTGCCAACGTCTTCTGCATTGGCAGGCAAGTTCTTTACCACTAGTGCCACCTGGGACCAGAAACAAATGTCAGTCAATCTCTTTTGGCTTATGCCATATTTCCAGTTGGGATACGCTGTTCCCATTCTCTGTTTGCAGAATTCATCCATTTAACAAGTTTTAAGCATAGGGGGAAAAAAATTTTAAGTTTATTTAGTTGGAACGACAGTTTAAAAGCTGATTTAGCAAAAAAAAAAAAAAAGTAATTAATTAATTTAAAAAATAAAATAAAATAAATAAAAGCTGATTTAGCTATACAACTAGAGGGGATAAAAATGTGATTCAGGGACCAAGAAGGTAATTTTAAGCCAGAAGGACCCCTAAATGGCATGGACCAACATATCCATTTTTCAGGTCTAGGGGTACACAGGTGTCTAGAACTCAGATCTTCTGCCCCTAACTGGTCTCCTACATTCTCCTGAGGTGGTACCAGCAGCGGACTCAGAATACACGTGGCTTATTTGGCTCCTTAGGTGACAGGCCTGTCTCATTTATCCCTGCATCAATGCTCTATCCATTTACAGCTCATCCAAAATACCAAACCCAGGGCTCAGTATAACATGCAGCCTCGGGCAGAACAGCCTCAGCAACTACTGGAGGCCTGACCCACTGACCAGGCTGAATCTGGTTGTTCTCTGTTTTCTATACTCTGGGTCATCTTCAGGGTGTGAGCAAAACAAGCTGTAGCCCTCCCACTGGCTTCCCACCTTCTGGCTCCCCTGAAGCAGGCAGGGTATGATGACTTTTAAAAAGCCAACAGTGTTGAAGGTCTGGGTTCTACATCTCACTGTTTCACAAAAGAGCAAGACCCAGGAAGGGCAACTTAGATAAGCAGGTGTGTTCTTGGGCCCAGACCTGATGACCCCAAGGGAGAAAAGCTGCACCTTCCTTTTAAAGTCGTGAGTTTCACACACACTCTCACACTTAACCCTTAATGAGCCTGCTCTCACTCCACAGTATCAGCGAGCTCAGCTGTAGCTCACTGAGCACTTAAAGGCCCTGTTCTAAGGCTTTTTTAATATGTCACCTCACTAAACTCGAAGAGACATGATTCTTTCTATCCCTATTTTACTGTATTCCCCCAGAGCGGTCAGCTGATTAATGGATGGTGCAGGGGAGTCAGCCCGATTCCAGAACCTTTGGTCTTAAAAGATAATACCTGTTTGGGTGATACACTCTTATTTTAGATTGTTTCCCATTTGGGTTTTGATGAAAGAGCAATACCACTGATCTCTTTTTTAGTGTTTGAAAATAAAAATGGTAACACCTGAAAGCAGGCACCCCTCACTGTCTCTTTCAGCTCCTTGATTCCACTCTGCCCCACAATTCTATGCAGCCCCATAGTTCTGTGCAGTCCCATAACTCCATGCAGCCCCATAATTCCTTGCAGACCCACAATTCCATGTAGCCCCATAATTCTATGCAGTCCCATAATCCCACACAGACCCACAATTCTATGCAATCCCACAATTCCATGCAGACCCACAGTTTTATGTGGCCCCATAATTCCATGCAGCCCCATAATTCCATGCAGTCTCACAATTCCACCAGTTGCATAACTCTGAGGCCCCATAATTCCATGTAGCCTGACAACTCCACCAGTCTCATAATTCTGTGAGGCCCCCACAGTTCCATGCAATAAGAAAGATGGTTATCCACAGTGCATTGGTGTTTCCACCCTTAGCCAGATACTCTGGCAGCCAAGGGAGCATGGAATCATGTAAAAGAGAGCTTCCCATTATCTTAATTAACAAGGACAGCTGCAGAATCACCTGGCAAAAACATATCTAACAAACACTCTCCCATCTCCTATCTCAGTAGTGACTACACACTTAGGCTCAAGTCCTCACAAGCTTGCAACGCATCTGGTTATTTTCAAGTCATTTACAACTACTTAGAGTAATGCCCATATGCCCTCCTTCTCTCCCATCAGGAGCCTCAGCTCTCTCCTTGAGTTCTAGTCGAAAGTATAGACTCTTCAAGGAAGAACAGCATGCAGGCCAATTCCCATCTCACTATGAGTTAGTCTGTCCACCGATTAATAGTTGCCAATCCAAGAAAGAAAAGGGAAAAAGACAATGCACTGAATTGAACAGCACATGTGTGTGTGCACAAACACACAAGCACTCAAGTCAGTCATGTCCGACTCTTTACGACCCCATGGACCGTAGCTCTCCATGCCCCTCTGTCTGTGGGATTTCCCAGGCAAGAATACTGGAGGGGCGGGTTGCCATTTCCTCCTCCAGGGAATCTTTGCCCCTCAAAATTCAAGTGCATGTAAAACTTCAGAGTATGACCTAGTTGGAAAATGGGTCATACTGGATTAGAATGAGACCTAATCTACAGACTGATGTCCTTATGAGAAGAGAAGACACACAGAAACACAGACTGCCAGTGTAAAAACTGTGGCAGAGACTGGAGGGAGGTAGCCACAAGCCCAGGAACTCTAAGTATTGCCAGCAACCAAGAAAAGCTGGAAGAGACAAGGAAAAAATCCTCCCGTAGAGGCTTCAGAGGAAGCATAGTTTTTGCAGACTTCTAGCTCTCAGAACCAAAAGACAATGAATTTCTGTTGTTTGAGCCAGTCTATGGTACTTTCTTACAGCAGCGCTAGGAAACTAATACAGGTGGGAATCATTAACCCTTAAGCAGGGATAGAGATGCTGAAAGGCAGGGAAAGAGCACAGGAACAGTGGGGAGCTGGTCAAAGTCAGTCTGACTCTCCTTTGCCTGCTATCTAAGAATGGCTAATTTTTCTCTGAGGGCTTACTAAGAGAGCTAGGTGCTCATTACCTCGTTGTCCCACACAATAATTCAGTGACCGAGGTCCCTGTTATTATCCTTATTTTACAGTGAAGATACTCTGATGTCAATCAGTTACACACTTAAGAATGGCCAAGGAACCACAGAATCCGGGCCCTGGAGGAACACAGCACGTTTAGTCTAATATCTTAGATTTACAGATAAGTACACAGAAAGGTGAGGCTTCCCTGGTGGCTCAGATGGTAAAGTGTCTGCCTACAATGCAGGAGACCCGGGTTCAATCCCTGGATCGGGAAGATCTCCTAGAGAAGGAAATGGCAACCCACTCCAGGACTCTTGCCTGGAAAATCCCATGGATGGAGAAGCCTGGTAAGCTACAGTCCATAGGGTCGCAAAGAGTCAGACACGACTGAGCGACTTCACATTCATTCATTCATTCAAACAGAAAGGTGATGTGACTTGCTCAAGACCGCACGGAAACAGCTAAGAACAGAAATCAAAATAGAAGGAAAGCATGTTTCATGTCCCAATTTTCTGTTTTCCCATTGCACACAGGCCAATATCCTGCAACCCTAACAGAATAATTGTCTTAAAAGAGAGTCAGGCTCCTCTAGTGGCTCAGTGGGGAAGAATCCGCCAACCAATGCAGAAAACATGGGGGTTCAATTCCTGATCTGGGACTATCCCACCTGCCTTGGAGTAACTAAGCCTATGAGCCAAAACTGCTGAGCCTGTGCTCTAGAGCCCAGAGCCCCAACTACTGAGTCCACATGCTGCGACTACGGAAGCCAGTAAGCCTAGAGCCTGTGTTCTACAACAAGAGAAGCCAATGCAATGAGAAGCCCCTGCTCACTGCAGCTAGAGAAGGCCTGCATGCAGCAACGAAGACCCAGCATAAACAAAATTAAATAAGTATTTTTAAAAAAGAAACAGACACAAAAAAGGAAGCTTTAAAGGGACAAAAGCAAGTATGAACCAATTTTTTTTAAAAAATTCATATATATATATATATATGTTTATATACATTGATGTGAGGGAAAAAGCTCCAAAAGTATGTTCAGCAGATGACTAACAGAGGTTATTCTCCAGGAAGTGAGAACTGAGGAAGGAGACATTTTCTATCCTGTAACCTGTAATGTTTATTTAAAAAAAAAAAAAAAAAACACAACACCAATCACTTAAGATTAAATTTATACTCAAAACCCCCCCCCCCCCCCCGGCCATGCAATGTAGCTTGCAGGATCTCAGTTCCCCAAATAGGCACTGAAAACCCAGGCAACAGCAGTGAAAATCTCAAATCCTAACCACCAGGCTACCAGGGAACTCCCTACACTTACAACTCTTAGATATATGAGCTATACAGAATAAATAAGTCCATAAAGACAGAATGCAGGTGGTTCTGCCTAAAGTGATGAAAAAGTTCTGAACTAGACAGAGATAGTGGCTGCACAATACTGTGAGTGTACTTAATACCACTAAACTGTACACTTTAAAATGGTGAAAATTAAAAAGAAAAGAAAAGAAAAAAAAAGAAAAAAAAATGGTGAAAATTGTAAATCTTCTTTCTTGAAGAATCTTCTTTCTTCAAGATTCTAAGCTGGTGATCTAGTCAGTATAATTAACCAACTAATGAAAATGGTAAATATATGTTACCACAATTTAAAAACGTACATTATGAATGAAAGAAAAAGAAAAGAATTTCTGGTAAAAGCTAAAACCTAGCCATCTGGAGACTGACATTAATATTAATACTTTGAGGAGTGTCTCTAATCCCAGGGGCTCTGGTTACCATGAGCCACCATTAGCAGCCATCTCTGAGGCCTCAGAGAAAGAAACAGAAGAAAAGACATCATCTTTTTGCCACAGAAGTCAAAGATCATGGCTGATCAATCATCAAGGGGGAACCAACACTGGTGAGAAACACAAATCATTCAATAGTAGTGGGAGCGGGGGGCATCAGCTAAGAATTCTATCTGGAACCCACATTCCTAAGCTGACTTTTATTTCTCAGCCAGTGCAAAAGAAACCCCAACATCTGAGAAGAGAGAACAAAAGGACCTAAAGCGTGCAGCCAGGAAGAAGCTTTTCACCCTCTGTGATAACACACTCATTCTAGAAGCTAGTCTTAGGTTCAAAATCTCTTCTGGGTCTCCAGGGACTGGGAGGGGCTGATAGCCTGACCAGACAGCCAGGAAGTAGCTCTCCCTACTCTGGAAAAGACGATTGGTCCACTTCCCCCACACAGGCCATACAATACTCAGAGATGAAAGCAGAGGCTCCAATTTTCCTGGGGCTTTAAGGAGACTTGTCCACCCAATTTATAAGCTCCTTAGCCTGAAAAGGCTTTCCTCAGACAAGACTCAAGACCATAAATATCTCTGAAGACAAGTTAAGTCAATAAATAAGCTAAGTTGGCTAGATTATACCAAAATGAGATGTGTGAGCCTAATGATAAGCCAACACTCAAAAGGCAGTAGGGAGTGGTGGGGACTGGGGTATATAAGATCACTTGCTACTCATTTCTTGCTGCTTAGAGTCAGTCATCTGGAGAAGGAAATGGCAACCCACTCCAGTATTCTTGCCTGGAGAATTTCATGGACAGAGGAGCCTGGTGGGCTACAGTCAATGGGGTCACAAAGAGTCGGATACAAGTGAATGACTAACTTTCACTTTCAGAGTCAGTCAGAAACATAAGCCAGGATAGCCAAGATATTTTATATAATCCTCTTGATTTTTTTTCTTTTTCACTTACTCTTCTGATTTTTTTAATGTTGGCAAATAATTACAAAAATATGTTCAATACCGCACAGGTCAAATGCCATGCCTAGAGGCTAGATTTTGTCCTTAGACTACCAATTTACAGTCTTTGTCCCAGGACCAAACAAATCTGTTGCCTGTTCTGTAAAGAATGCCATTAGCAGTCAGCTTAAGACTTTCTTCCTAAATTCAGAGTGGCCTCCGAGAAGAGAATCAGTTTCTCTACAGCAGCCAAACAAAGCATGGTCTAGTAGGTAAGCGCATGGACTTTCCCATCGAGCAGTACATGTGGCCTTGAGCAAGTTACTTAACCTAATCTGTACCTCAATTTTCCCATTTGTAAAATGGGGGTAACAAAAGTAACACAGAGGGTTGCTAGGAGATTTAAATGAATTTATATATGAAAAAGACCTATAGGAGCACACAGTAATTGAAATCCATTCATTATCACACATCATCATGAGCTACCATTGAGCCCCAAGGTGGGGGTTGGGGAGGAAAGAGGCTGGGATTCTTGAAATTTGTCTAAGCTCCTACCCCAGGCCTCCTTCACACCATCACGGGCCTAGGCTGAATCTAGCCTCAGAGGGCCATCAGGTGGGCACAGGTGAGGGATACAAGAGGCTGAATCCTATCCCTAGAAAGAAATCTGACCAACCAGGGACTAGGAACACTGCACATGAACATAAAGTAAAAAAGGCTCTCCACAACACTTCCTTTTCAGATGAACATGTGTTTTTTAAACTCATTTACAACATTTTGAAACTCTAATGCTATTAGTGGTATTATTATTGATGAAAATACCTGCTTTCATTTTACAGGACCTTAGAAAAGAAAAGTAGCCACACTGCACAATTCTAAGGTTTCCTTTAGGAAACCCAATATCTAAAACTCCATTCCACAAGATTATAGGGTCTTAAGCCTGGGTTCAAGAGCAGGCTCATGAGTCCAAAACCCTCTGATACTGCATGCAAAATTTTGTGTGTATACACGTACTTTCATGAAACTCTCAAGAGGTCAAGCAACCTCCAAATCAGTCAAGAATCAGTTTTAAAAAGATCAATTTGAAAGTAAAGATATGCTTTGCAGGGATATTCATCACAAAGTTCTTTTACTTGGCAATTTCCCAGAGTCATAAGATCTGAATTCACAGCATCTGCAGGGAACACACCTACTATATAAAGTGAGATATACCTGAATTAATGATCCTGTACACCAGCTCCCTCTGCTGGTGGTACCTGTTAAGCTACCTGACAGAGCCCCAGGTCTCACCTCCACCAGACCCCAAGAGTTCAGCCCTGATCACTGAGCACCTCAAGGGCAGCAGAACAGTCTTAATATTTCTATATCCCAGGATCTGACATGTTTTCTAAGGGAACAAATGTACAAATGAACTAATTAACAAATCCTGGGTTGAGTTTGCAGCCATCAAGCAAGAGACTTGAATTCAGTTTTCAACTCCAGTGGGCAGATGGATTCACTTGAGAACCAGACATTAGAGAAGGAAGCCCAAACATCTCTGAGGCCTCACACCCAAAAGCCTTACCAATGCCGTGATAGGAGGCAGTTCCACGCAATGATATCCACACAGGCACTCTGAAGGCTTCATCCTGACCCTACTGTCCAGATATAAGTGACAGAGCTGTCACCGCAAGCAGGTCATTTTACCTCTGAGTCAACTTCCTCGTCAGGTACCTACCACCTGCTGAGCCCTGCTACCTGGCAGGTAGTAAGCTTTCAACAGGACTTCCTTGGTGGCTCAGATGGTAAAGAAACTGCCAACAATTCAGGAGACCAGGGTTCAATCCCTCTGTTGGGAAGATCCCCTGGAGAAGACAGTGGCTACCCACTCCAGTATTCTTGCCTGGAGAATTCCACAGACAGAGGAGCCTGACGAGCTACAGTCCATGGGGTCGCAAAGAGTAGGACATGACTGAGCAACTCACACACACACACATATAAGCTTTCAACAAATGTTATGATTACTACCAGACAAGGTCTCCCAGTGTTATTTCCTATTTCTTAAATACACTTCATGTTTGTACTCTGCCTAGAACAGCCTTCCCCCATCTGAAGAACTCTATGTAATCTCTGAGGCCCAACTCAAATCCCCTGTACATAACTGTCCCAGAGCCCTGGCCCTGATGCAGCCAATGAATGTCCCCTTACCCCACTCCCATGACCTGGGTACACACAGTGGCACTCATTTCCCTGCCTCCCAATTTCTTTTTGGCCACACCGCAAAGCTTGCAGGATCTTAGTTCCCCAAACAAGGACTGAACCCATGCCATGGTGGTGAAATCATCAAGTCCTGGAGACCACCAGGGAATTTCCTCCTGATTTCTTTACCTGCCTGCTTCCCATTCCCCTATGGCCAGCACAGCTGGTGCTCCATGAGCTTGCTGAATAATTAGGCTCTGGGAGGGAGGTGAGAGGGAGGTGGGAGGAAGGTTCAAGAGGGAGGGGACATATGTATACCTATGGCCGATTCATGTTGATGTATGGCAGAAACCATCATAATGCTGTAACGTAATTATCTTCTAATTAAAAATTAAAATTAAAAAAATAATAATAATTAGGCTCCACTTGGAGACCTCTCAATCCTGGTGGCCCACCCGAGATGGTCACCTAGAGGACAACCAGGATGAACACCCTGTTCACGTGAAACAGAAGCATGCTCTGGGGCAAAAAAGCCAGCCCAAGGCAGCAAGTCTCCTCGACCATGATGTCAGGAGTTTGTCCCCAAGCCCAACCACAGCACTACTGGTGCACTCTAAGTAGTGACACCTACTGCCCTCAATGGCTGGGATTCTCAACACGTCCTAAGAGACAGTTCATTGTCAACTGCAGAGCCAGCTTCCACTATGAGATCCCCTTGCAGGGATCACAACGGTGGCCTCTACTCAAACACCCCAGATGGGCTTGTTTGGACTCGAGGTCCCTCTCCACACACGGATGTCCCCCCAGGACAGCCTGTACCAAGCTCCCTGGAGCTGAGCTACCCTCGAGAATCTGCATGTTGAACAAGACCTGCCCAGCCCTCCTTAGCTGCCCAGCCCGAGGCAACCCCCTTGCCCACCTTCACACCCTCAAGGAGGGCCTGGGGGTCCTCGATGCCCTCGGGGACACACTTCTTGTTCTCCGGGAGGGATTCAAGTTTCTCCACCAGAGCTTTCAGGCCCTTCAGTTCAAACTCGGTGAGGTGGGTCCATTTGGCAGAGACCTCAGTGGCGGGAGAGCCAGTGGGCGTCTTGGGGTAGTCGGTGGGCATCGTGGCAGACTTCACGCTGTCCTCTGACTCGTTCGACAGAGTCCTTTTGAGGAACCGCATGGCAGGGGCTTTGGGCTTCTTCCCGGGGGCCTCCTGGTCCTCGGACGGGGTGCTGGTGGGTGAGGCAGGGCCATCAGCAGATGCTTTGGGGGTCTTATCTGCACCCTCCTCCTCTTCCTCCTCTTCCTCCTCTTCCTCCTTCTCCTCCTGGGGCTGCTGCTCACAGGACTCCTCCTCCATCTCCAGCCAGGAATCAGATGAGAAGCCGTCTATGCTGGGCTTTCTTGGGGCATCTAAGAAAGGAGTCGGGGCAGGAGGCATGGAAGGAGAATGTCACAAGAAAGAGATGAACACCCCAAACTCCCTGCTGGAAGTCCCTGGAAGCCCCACTCGCTGTGCCTCCCCTTTACTCTGCACATGGAGCTCCTTCTGATGATTCTAATGGCCTTTGCCTCCCTCAGGCCCTAGAAAGGCTGCCATCAGCCAGGCAGAGCTCTGCTTTTCCCCAGTTGTGTGCATCCTGACAAACTGCCTCACTTCTCTGAACACACCTGGTATTGTATCTTTCAATATGGTAAAAAAGTAAAGCAAAAATGAGCACATATTAAACGATTCCACTCATATGCAATGTCCAGAACAGGAAGAAACTATACAAAGACAGAAAGTAGATTCCTGGTTGCTTAGGGCTGAGGTCAAGGGCATGGGGTGAGAGAAGGACATGGTAGCTCAAGGGTACAGAATTCCTTTTGGGATGATGAAAATGTTCTAAAAACTGACTGTGCTGGTGTCTGCACAACCCTGACAATAGACTAAAAATCACTGAATGGTACATATTTAAAAGGGTGAATTATATGATATGTGAACTATATCTCAAGAATGCTCTAAATACTTCCCTTGAACAGTCATAGTGAGCATTAAATAAGACATCACAGAGCATTGTTCCTGACACACAATTAGCACTCAAGAAATGAGGCATCCCCTAAATATCCCCCCTTCTCTTTGGTGGGGGAAACTGGCAAGAAAATGGAAGAGAAATGTGGGTACCAGTGACCCAAACGTGGCCTTAACACTTCCTATCAAGCCTGGAACAGAATAAGGAACTTTCTTCTATGGCCCTAAATTTTCAAGTGAGAGTGGTGACTCTCTCCCAGTCCTGGGGACTGCCTCAAAATCCAGCCTCTGGTCCCCAAGGGAACATGTAGCTACTGCAACCACAGAGGTCATCACACTACTTCAGGATCATTTCCCATCTCCTACCAGGCTGGAAGCTCCCCAAGAGGAGCCTGTGAAGGTCTGGATATTTTTGAACACCTGAATCATCTAATAGGGATGAAACGTCACAACAGAGCCCCCCCGCCCCCCGCTCCAGAACCCAAGATAGAACTGAATTTCCAAAAGGCACTCCCCAGTCAAGAACCCCCACCAGCATAAACATTGGTTCTCCATCACATGTCAAGCCTGAAACCCCTGGAATTCAGGACAGTAGTCAAGGGAAGGAAGGAAGAGGTTTAGTAAGAGGAAAAAAACAAATCTAAATATCTTGTAAATCGCAGCAGAAATTGTTCAGGCCCTAAAGGAGGTGGGCCGACCCCATTTTTCTATCCCATGATGAGAAAGATGCAGTGAGTGAGGCACAGTGACTCTAGCATCCAGAAGAAACCCTCGACTGTAGCAGCTCAGAGGCTGAGGGGAAGAAGCATATTCTTCCTACAGATCGCTCTTTGAGGTGTCATAAGCTAGATACAACTTCAGGGTGGGTGCCTGTGAGCCAAGATTCAAGGACTGAGCCATTTGGGGGTGGGGGGTGGGTGTGATGTCCCTTTAAGTAATGGCAGCCGGGTAGGGCGTTGCAGCTGCAGTTATAAATGCTCTCTCCCTGCCTCTGTCAAAAACCACCCACGGCTCTGCCAAGCTTGCACCCCCAACTCTGGTCAACCCCTCCCTCTGGCTTATAACTGACCTGTGTTTTGGGGAACTGGTTGAATCTCTTAGGCCTGTTTCTATATAGACAAAAATCTAACCTCTAGTGCAGTGAGAAAAAAAATCAGTTGGTGGCCAGGGAGGGATTAAAAAAAAAAGAACCAGGAATCTTTGTTCAGTGGGGGCCCGTTTCAGTAACCATGCCAGGGGACTAGCCCCTCCCCATCTCTGTATAATCAACCAGTAAAACCTGGCGACCACCAAGATGACTCTGTTGGAGGTCATGATTTCCTTCACTTACCACTATTTCAAGTGGGAAGCTAAGAAGGATGACTTCCCTGCCCCTCCTCAAGAGTCTCTAGGAACCTGCCCAATAACACTGGCTCAGAGGAATTCCTGGAACCCAGGACTCCCAAAGCCCCACTGAAAAAAATTACTTCTGGGAGGGGATATATGTATATGTATAGCTGGTTCATTTTGCTATTCAGTAGAAACTAACAGAACATCAGAAAGCAATTATACCCCAATAAAAATTAATCTTTAAAGATAAATAAATAGAAATACTGACCTAGAGATGGAAAAGAAAATAACACTGCTGAGTATTAAAAACAAAAATTATTTCTGCTGCAGCTGAGCCGTTGAGGCAGCCGAGCAAGGCTCACTCACCAATAAGCATTGATTCTCTCTGGTATTCCTGAGTGAGGTAGGACCGCTGGGTCATACAGTACACGTATCTCTCCAAGACATACCAGCACATCTCATAGTAGAAGGGGTAACGGAATTTGGGCTGCACCTGAAAGCAAAGATCCAGGAGCAGAGGTCAGTTTCTGGGGGGCAGAGGGGAAAGGCGGGAGAGAAGGGCACTGGGGTGGGGTAGGGGGGAGTTCCTGGGAGTGGGAGTCATTTTCATCATCTTAGCAAGAGCACAAATGGTGTGAAGGAAAAATGGGGGGGGAGGGGGGCTGGGGCGGGGGTATGGGCTGGAGGGAAGGGCTGAAAGGGACAAGATATCAGCATGCACGAATGAGGAGGAAGAGCGGGGAAGAGGCCTATGTGAGAGCGTCATTGCAAAGGTCCTCGAGCTTTGCGTAGGGAAAGCTGTACGGGGTCCACTTTATGCTTCGGTGAGATGCAGAGAAACAGAGGTGTCCCCTGATCTGACGGCGGAGTGCGCGGGTACCTGAAGCTGCGAGCCCCTGCCTGATTCTAGCTACCACAGACACAGGGTCCTCGTCCGTTCTCCAAAATCCTTGCATAGATTCTACCACCGCTCCTTCCCACCTTGAAAAACAGAAATCAAACCCCAAACCTTACCCATTTGCAGACAGGCTATCAAGCATCTCCTGTACTCAGAGGAGGAGGCCACAACAGACGGACCAATGAGGATGGAGGGGGTGTGGCCTCTCCTGCCATCAGGGGCGGGGCCTCAGAGGGGCCCACCTCCTGCGCCTCCCCCACGACACCGGGCACTGCCAGCCGTATCTCCACAGAGGACTCCCTCTGACACAAGTCCCCGGTGTGACCTGGGACCGTCCTAACACTGAAGGACACACCCCCCGGGTCTGGAGCAGGCGTCCAGCTGGAGATCCCCTTTTGACTGTTTCTTACAGGAGAGGAAGTATAGGTGCAGAGAGCTTGATGCATCAGAGCTGTGAAAAGGCCGGGGCCCCAGGGGGATTCCAATGGTTGGCAGCACGGGTTCTATACGGATGAGATGGCAGCAAGAGATGGGAAAGAAGCAATAACACTGATGGCCCTGGCATGGAGGAGCCTTCCAGAAACTACATCCCGAGCGGGCGAGGGTGGTGGGAGATGGTGTCTCCCACAGCTGGGTCCTCTTCTCTGAGACCACAAACGGCTCCCACACGTCCACATTCACTCCTGGACCCTCTCACCGAGGATGCATCTGCCTTGAGGGACCTGTGCGGGGGCCAGAGACCCTCTCCTCACCTCTCCTGCCCTCTAGGAACTCAGGGAATTGGGTGTCAAGGAAGCACACTCTCCCACCTTGCTTTGCTGACAACCAACGGGTGACATTCTACATCTGGGAGGAAGGCACATACAGAGACTTAGACGCTCCATCTACTCCATCATCCCTAAAATCTGGTCTTCCTGCCTCTCTCGGTGTCCATCCGGACAAGGCCCCCACTCTGCTCTCTGAGAGTCCCAGTTCCAGTTCCCATCCATCCCAGATCCCACTGACTCAGTTTCCCAGCTGCAAGACCCTGTCCCCACTTCTCCCATCTGCATCCTGGGTCCATCTGATCTCCCTGCCTCTGGGGGATGGTATGCTTTAGGATGAGATCCTGGCTGCCGCATGCTTTTGAGCTCCTGGGGAGATGCATGGAGTTGGGAATATCATTTAGTGGTTTCCTTGGCTCCAGCTTACTTTCCCAAGAACCCCAGTTTTATTGCTGGGAGAATATTCATCGTTTTTCACAGTCATTGGATCAGTGTCCTCCAGAGTTTGAAAAGGAGAGAGGCTCTTGGGCCTGTGGCCGTCCTGGCCTCCTGTGAAGAGAGTTTGGGGAGCGGGTGGTTCTCAGCCCCACCCCACCCTCACTCCAGAACAAGGGCCAAGAGATTTTGAAACAAATCGTCAAAACCTACAGAGCAAGTTGAGGACAGGCAGGCCTGCCTCTTCTCAGACCCTCCCTCACATCTCCTGACTTGATTGATAAAACTCTCAAGTTCTTTTGACTTTTCAAATTTGGGAAACCGTCTGAGCCACTCGGCCCTAATGGGCACCATGGCACCTGAGAATCTTTCTAGATTAGGAAAAAAATTTTTTTATAGTTCCGGAGAGGAAGATAAGTCTCCCCTCATCATTGCTGAACCCAAGGGAAACCAGCTGGGTGAAAACAAATGCTGATGAAAGAATTTTTTTTTGTTTTTGTTTTTTTTTTAATTTTTTTTTTCCAAGAGAGCACCGCAGGAAACAAAATTTGCAAAGAATTGACTTACAAACAGGTTGTCGCCTTCCACCCTTCGCCTTCAAAAGGTTTCAGCCACATGCCTGGGAACATTAAACACACGATTGCTCAACATTACTTGTTGACACATTCGGAGCCTCACCAAATTGAGCTGATCATTGAAAGGCAAGGCAGTCAGAAAGCATGCAATGCTCCCAGCCTGGGGGAGTAATCAATCTCTCAGTGGGTCTCAAGGGGTCAGTTTGAGTTCCCAAAGGTCCATTCGAGTGGCACCTGGCCTAAGCCCTTCCTCCTGGAGCTGAGTGACCTCAGGAGATCAGAACCAAAGATGTTTCGGTTCATCTAGAACCCCAAGGTCTCAAGGACTTGAGACACTAAAATACGAGGGTGGGTGGAAGTGTCTTAAAAATTGTTTTTCTCCTGGAAAAAAAAAAAAGTCAATGGAAAAAAAAATCCAATGGTAGGGGAAAGGTGAGAGGAAGGATAAATTATCTGCAATTTCCAAATAGATTCGCTAGCTGAGAGGGAATGGGGCATGTTGGCATTACCTTTCCTGAGAAGGCTGTTTTCACTAGAGCCATTGGGGGGGAAAAGAAAGATAAATATGAGAGACGGCAGTTTAGTGATCAATTGGACCATTTCTATCCTTTATCAAGCCAACTGGAGTTAAAAATATGGAGTGAGAGTTGTTGAGATGCTATCTTCAAATAATAAACATGCGACACATCCAGTCTTTGGTTAGCTCTTCACCCCTCTGCTTATCTTTAGAATGAGAGAGGGAAGATGGTCAGGAAATGAAAAACGCCAGTCCCAGAACACCTGCACCTGTTCATGCTTGCTTTATGGGCAGCAGGGTGATCACCTCTCTTCCAGCCCAGAAAAATTCAAATCATGAGAGCCAGACATGCTTCCTAAACATAAGAGAACATTGGGGTTCCCCTGGTGTCTATGGGGAGGTCCCCCACCTTGGGCCACAAAGGCAAATGATTTTTCTAAATAAATCAAGCCCACACCCTAGGGCTTAGAGACTGATGGTTTCCTCTGTCCCGCCCCCAGCATTTGGTTTCCAAGCAAATCCATGTTTTCGGACTCTTGAAAAACTATTTTTAAATGGCCATAACCTTCTTAAGAAAGCTCACAGGGATATAAAGAATTAAGCTGTAGCGAGCTGACGAGGAGCAGCCCTGGCATTTTATCTGGCTTCCAGGGCTCTCTTCCCAGCATCTTTTGTCTGCTTTGGCTCCTAAGACATAAACAATTGGGCCTTGTAGCCAAGCCCTCTCCAAAGACCAGAAATCAAAGCAGATTAAACAGCCTGCTGCTGGTTCCCGCCCAGCCTGCGCCCCAATCCCCCCACCCCACCCCCGGCCTCTCCCCCTCAACCCCCCGCCCATCCACCTGCTTCAGGGAACCAGATGGGATGCCCACTGAGACGACAGGGAACGGTAGGCCTTGGGGGAGGGGGCCCTGCCGTGCTCATCTCCATGTGGGCGCGATTTTCCACAGCAGCTCAGCATGGCGCTGGGGGTTCCACTTCATTACCCTCCCTCCCGCCTCCTGCTGACGGGGGAGGGGAGCTGGGCTCCTAACAGAATGACGACAGGACCCCAATCCATGGAGAAGTAGGATCCAGATTCCCTCGGGGGGAGCGGGGACAGCTGCCAAGTGAGTTGCTGAAGCCTTTAGAAATATCCCAGCCTGACTCTGGCTTTCAGGAATTGCCTGGAAAGTTGTGTGCTTGACTTCTTTCTCCTCTGCTCTCCCACACCTACCCGTCTGCTCGCAAACAAACCGGTCCATTCTTCAGGGGCTGGCCAAAGGACAGTTGGCCAGAGTCCCAGACAGCACTTGACCCAGACTACAAGTTGACCACTGGCACCCAAATGGTGCCTTTCTCTAGAACGCCATGGGGCAGCAGCCTCCAGACCAGGGCTGGGACTGGCCTCCCCAAGACCAGGAGAGGGATGGTCGGCGGGCAACAGAAGAGGGGCACAGAATTCCACAAAGCAGGACCCCTGGGATCCAGGCATCCCAGCTGCAAATCCACCAGGCTGAAGATATGCACGCGCCCTTGTGAGCACACCTGCCCACTGAACACGGCATAGAGTGGTCCCCAGGGAACCTGTGGACGAGGCTCCTCAACATCGGGACTACTAAAAAGGTCAGTGCACACAGAGTGGCTAAGACTTTGACCCATGCATGTGATTCCAGGCAGACCAAGGCCCGGAAACAAGACCAAGAAAGGCAGGACCCCTGAGCACAGAGCATCTGCTTCTATAAGAGGGTCCACAAATGGCAACCCTCTCTGGGGCAAAAGTCACTTCCAAGGCAAAGTCCGAGATGGCCGGGTGTGGTCCTCCCATACAATGAAATATAATCAAGCCATGGGAACAAAGCAATGACAAACACCACAACCGTAGATGAACCTTGAAGATGCTGCTAAGTGAAAGAAGCCAAACAGAAAAGGACAGGTTATACGATGCCATCTCCATAAAATATCTAGAACAGGCAAATCCAGAGACAGAAAACAGACCAGTGACTGCCAGAGGTTGGGAGGGGGGAGTGGGGAGTGACTGCTACTGAGGACAGGGTTTCTTTTTAGGGTGATGAAAACCCCTTTGCATTAGAAGTGATGGCTGTGCAACATTGGCACATGCTATACGCCACTGAATTGTGCACTTTGTGTGTGTGGATTACATCTCAATTAAAAGGGAGAAGAGACATTTGAATAACTGATAAGAATGAAGAAGTAGGCCTTTTGTGTCCTGGTTTCCCACTCTCAGACCTGTCTCAGATGCAGGGGGACACTGGGTCAGTTTCCAGCATGGAAGGGCCAGTGATTTTCAGAGGAAACTTGTGGAATGGGAACAGAGTGGAGGACCCAGGTCAGGTGTCTGAGCCTCGGACTCTGCTCCTGGGGCGCGAGGTGGGGGAAGACTTCGTGTCAAGAAGACAAGAGACCCCCCAACAGCAGCAAGCAGACACTGAGACGGAGCTCAGAGACAATCCCCCAGCGGACTCACAGATCGATACTGGCTTCTTCAGGGTCCCCCCATGGTCAAGATCTGAGCTACTTCCCAAGGTCCTAACCCCGCTCCAAGCTACCAGCACAACCATGAACCACCAACCACCCGCACCCCCACCCCACTCCCTTGCATCCCTTTATACACGTGGGAAGAAGGAAGAGCCAGGGTTCCTGACATCTCACGGTGCTTTCTCAAGAGATACTTCCTCTTCGACAAGGGGGTTTTGGGCACCACGGGTCTGGAGGTGAACAGAAACACCCGGGGCTCTGGGTGGAGGCTCTTGTGGCCACCCCCTGCCCCAGAGAACCAGGACCAAGACCCGGCTTGAGGCAGGGAACTCAGGAGGGACAAGGGGCCAGGAAGGACTTTGGAAGGACTGCCCCGTGTGCCCCGAGGACCAGGCAGAGCTCAGGGGCTGGCACGGTCACAAGAAAAGGAAGCCGCCTCACCCGCGTTCTGTCCTCGATCTCGTAGATCCGCAGCTGCATGGGCACGTTGAAACTGTGCAGGATGTTCCCGCCGAACACCAGAGAGTCTACAGGAGTGTAGACTGCATGGATCCAGCCTGGGGTGGGGAAGGGCACAGAACGAAAGGGTCAGCAGCTGGCCCTGTGCTAATACCCCACTAGGCCTGCACATAGGATTGCGTGGAAGGCCCGGGTGAGCACCCGAGGATGCTCAGGCTGTGTGATGCAGATAGCCGAGCTCCTAACTGTCCTGGAGGACCCAGACCTGAAGCCCCACTGGACCACTGCAAGCCAAGACCCCTGGCTAGCTCAAGTCCAGCCAGGGGGGCAGCTGCAGACCAGCCTCTTGTCCTGATGACCTTGGTGACAAAGTGTTATGAAAAACCCGACTGTAGATGCCAAGAGACAGGCTGTCCCCTGCCACTGCCAGTCAGAGAGCTGGAAACCCCTCCCTCAGACTACTCATACGGCCTGAAGCCTCTTCTGCATCATTCCAGCGATGCCTCATCTCAGGAGGAGTCAAGGATTACTCAGGGATGGCTAAATCACAGATGAGAAGACTGAGGCACAGCAAAGTGAAGTCAGTTGTAAGGATCGGAACCCAAGGAATCAGCCCCCGCGCTTGGCCCATGACATGATGGCTAGAGACAAAGCAAGCCGCCTAACTCCTCCAGTGAGTAACTAACCCATCTCAGACTGATCATGTTCTCAGAGTTCAGCAGACCTCCCTGCGGCTGCCAGCTACCACACTGGACAGTGCAGAGCTGGGGGAGATGGGGTGTTATACCCCACTCTCCTTAACAGATGCTGAAGCTGAGGCTAAGAGAAGGTAAGTCACTTGCTGAATGACATCACAGCTGGTGAGTGACAGATCTCGGTTTTTAGACGCTGCATCAGAGGCTTAGCACAGGTCCTGGGAGTCCCGGGAGACAAGCTGGCAAAACACAGGAGCAGAAGCAAAGAGAGAAACAAGCAAGACAGAGGCAAAAAGACAAGGACAGGGAACTCCCAGCGAAAGACAGAATCAGCAGAGGGGAAAGGGGACACACAGGTGACCTGAGATTCTGAGCCTTCTACCCACAACCTGGAGCCTAACTCATTTGCTTGAAGGAAAATTACAGAGGCCTCCCCACCCATCCCTGAGCGGGAGCAGATCCAGCCTCCTTCCTCGGTGAGCTGAACATGCCAGCCCTGACTCAGGGTCAGCGGCGGGTGGCCACGGCTGCCGGGAGCAATGCTACCACCTGGGAAGAGAGCCCGGAGGCTGCAAGGCCACTGCCGGCATCTGTGTCGACACTATGGACGGCTGGCCCTCCCCTGCTGGGGACAATAGGTGGGACAGAACTGGTGGCACGCGGGCTGGGGAGGGCAGGGGAACCCGCCAGCTAACGGCATGGGAGCGAAGGCTTTATGTAACCCGGTTCTGCTGTTACCTCCCGCATCTCCGGCAGCATCTGTGCCGGCCAGGTGTGCCCTTGTGGCGTGTCCTGGGCTCCTTCCCTGCCCCCTCCCCCACTCCATGCAGCCTCCAAAGCCACAGTTCCCACATTTGCTTCAGCCTCTCCGCCTCAGCTGTGGACCAGCTGATTTTCTCAACTGTACATTGTTTTGTTTCTACCAAGCAAAGCCACGCTGTCTGTTATGATTGTGGTTACCACCATCAGCATTATTTAAGCAACACTTCCCAAGGCTGGGACCTAGGACAGCGGGACTCAGGCAGATACTTGTGGTGGGGTGAAGCCCAAATGGGACAAGGATTCCTGGGTCCCCTTCCTATGCTCCACCTCCCACCCTACGAAAGCTCATGCCCGGAGATGGAGATTATCTCCAGGGCTGATCTATCAGGTGGCCTGGGGCACCTGACTGTCCCCACTCCTGGCCTCCACGTGCCTGTGTGAAATGAGGAAGACCACTGCTTCCCTTGTGAGTAAGAACTCAAACCATGTAAGCAACTGCTGCTGATAGTCACTGCAGTCTCAGCCATCACAAGGGCTTCAGAAAGAACAGCGGCCACATGAATCTGCGTTCATCAGCCCTGGACTCTCCCTTCTGGAAAAGCAGACACACCTGACTTACAGCTATCCCTCTGATGTGAGAGATGCTATTGCGGGGCTGGGGGGTGGCGGGTTAGGGCAGGGAATCTGTGCTCCCAGATATTCCAAGGGTTCTAGAAGCTTCTCTTCACTCTCCTCTCCAGGCCGGTGCCCTGCAGGTGGGTCGGGCAGCCTTACTTGGATTAGAGTTGCTGCCCAGCCCCTCTCCCCAGCCCTTTTCACATCTTAAATGCTTGTTCTGGGACTTCCCTGGAGGTTCAGCGGTTAAGACTCCACGCTTCCACTGCAGAGGGTGTAGGTTCTATTCCTGGTCGGAGAACTAAGATCCCACATGCTGCGTGGCACAGGCAAAAAAAAATTTTTTTAATAAAATAAATTACCTCTGAACGACCAGGGAGGGGAAGTAATAAAATTCAGAAGTCCCATCTGAACCCACCCTCCCGATGGCGACTCATTCACTGCACCCCAGGAAGCATCAGGGAACAGGTGTCCCCAGACTGGCAACTGTACCAAGGAGACTGGCATCTACCTCCTGCTTCTGGGCCAGAGTTTCCAACAATATGAAGGTAATAACAAAGGCTATTCAGGCCAGACAATGGGAGACAGATCCAGTCATGGAAGGAAAGCAGGCAACCCAACAAAACCTACTGACAGGTGTGTTCTCTGGGACCTGAGGGGCTGAGAAGGCCAGACCCACAGCCCAGCCACTCAGGATTCGGAATGCAAAGCCCCTGACCCACATCTGTCTATCTCAGTGGCTACTACAGGGGTATGTCCGCAGTTCACAAAACTCAGGGTGCCTCCCAGAGGCCCATGGCCTGCTGCTTTCAGGAACATCCATGAACACCCTGTTTCGGGCCAGGCCCAGGGCTGCGCACAGCAGCTGCCATCACGGCCTCTCCATTCCAGGACCTCCTCGCTGGTACCAGGCCATGGGCTGCATCACAACCAGGGGTGTGTAGAGTTTGACCTGCCTGTGTTATCAGAACAGGGAAATTTCACAAGGCTATCTGAATTGGCTTCCACTCCAGATAAATGGGCTTCCCTGGTAGCTCAGACCATAAAGAATCTGCCTGCTATGCAGGAGAGCCAGGTTCAATCCCTGGGTTGGGACAATCCTTTGGAGGAGGAAATGGGAACCCACTCCAGTATTCTTGTGTGGAGAATCCCATGGACAGAGGAGCCTGGTGGGCTACAGTCCATGGAGTTGCAAAGAGTCGGACATGACTGAATGACTAACACTTTGCTGATAAATGAGACGATTTATCAGACCCCCCAGACCCCATTCCCACCTGGGCCTAACTGGCTGGAGCTGAGCAGCAATCCTCTGGGCTGCCAGAGGCCTCCACCCCAGCCTGCTTCACTGTCCTTCTTTCTCTGCACCCATTTTACAGATGGATCATCTCAGGTCCAAGCCACAATACACTGTTAAATAGCTATGAGTTACTGTTTTCTCAGACTGGCCCAAGTTAGGAAATGCCTGGAGCTACTATGAATTTTACCACCAGGCAAAGATGACTGACTGAGGGAGTCTTTCCCAGGCGCCTGTACTGGGCTCCACCATCCTACTGCTAGCTGGCTGGCTATGCACTCACGATGGAGGAAATCTGTCTCTTGGCCTCCCCAGCACCTTTCACACTGCCAGGTGGACCCTTAAGAAAGTCTATTAAATGAGCACACAATTATCCCCAAGTCACAGAGCCAAGAAGGGGAACCAGAGCCCAAGTCTGCTGACCCCCAGGCTGCAGGAAACCAGGTGGGATCTGAAACCAGACACACTTGGGCTCCCATCTTGCCCTGTCACTTATAAACTGTGTGACCTTGGACTAGTGTGTTCACTCTTCTGGAC
This sequence comes from Cervus canadensis, assembly GCF_019320065.1. Lineage (NCBI taxonomy): Eukaryota > Metazoa > Chordata > Mammalia > Artiodactyla > Cervidae > Cervus > Cervus canadensis. The sequence continues at coordinate 124,568,832 of NC_057386.1, forward strand.
CTTAGGAACCTTCACTTTTAAAAAGCGGGTGGAATGGGACTTCCCTACAGAAGATGAGGATTCAATCCCTGGTCAGAGAACGAAGATCCCACATGTCGCAGGGCAACTCAGCCCAAGCGCTGCAACTAGAGAGCCCACGCGCTGCAACTAGAGAAGCGTGGGGGGCAGTTTCCTTATGTACAAAGAACTTATGTACATAAAAGGATCATTACTCAGTACTGTAAGTTTATTATTATTAACTACAGTTCTCCAAAAGAGGACCTGGACATAGGTCAGATCAAGCAAAGGAAAAAGTCACCAGGTCCACTGCTGAGTTCCAACTCCAGCTTTCCTTACTCCCAATGATCAGACTGAATCTTGGGGATGCCCGACCCACTCTAGACTCTTGACTCTGTGTGGACTGGCGAGGCCATTGTAGTCCCACCTCCTCCACCTTTGAGAGCTGGCCAGTTCAGCGGGACAAACCCCAGCCCCTTTATCTGGGTCATCTTACTCCTCGGTCACCTTCGACAGTCTTCCTCTTCCAGGCAGCTTTCCTGGACTACCCAGGAAGGAAGTCTGAATAACCACCACCTCTGAAGCACAGCTAGCACCCAACCCCTTCACCCTCAGACAAAAGAAGGCTCAATCAAGTCTCACAAAAATATCATTACATTTGACATCTCCCTCTCCCAACAGCATCTATCAGCTTGCGCAGGGCTGATGGGGAGGGAGGCCTGAGGCCAGCATGAGGCTGAACACGTCTGAGGTCACCTGAGGTGAAAACCCAGGTCAGGGGTGGGAAATGCCAGAGTGAGACTCTCCACTTTCCACACCCAAAAGCTCATGTATGCAGGGGCGGGAATCCCCAAGGCCCTCTCTCCCCAAAGCCACATCCCAGCTACCACAAATCTCAGATGTGTGTTCGCTTCAGAGGGTATGATGCTAGCAAGAATCCCTGGGCTCCCATGAGGACCCAAGATGCTCAGTGACCCCAAAACTCTGGCCCTTTAGTTTTTACAGGTTGGTGACAAAACAAGAAAAATGAAGATGGTATAGTCTCATAGACTCAAAACTAGTGACTGTTCTTTATTCTGGAATTATGTACTGTCATATTTTTTAGTGTCAGAATAGTCTTCCTTTCACAAAACAACAGCACAAACAGGTGACAGGTTGTTGTTGTCATTTTTAAGTAATGCCCATATTTAGCAAAATTACAAGGTTCATGAAATCAATGCCTGGAACCACATGTACACCCTGCCCCCAAGAAGGTGACAAATTTCAACTGTCTCTATTTTTCTTCCCCAAAAATCCAGGAAAAAAAATCCTAGAGTCTCACTCAAGACCCTTAGGGCCAGAAGCCTTTGCTGGGATCTAAATAGATTCCGGCCAGCTGCAGTTCAAATCCACATCTCTTCTTTCTGCCTTCAACACACAGTCATACCCCAGCTGGGGTTTACATGGCTGCTTCTTGAGACCTTTTCCAATCTGCCTAAGTCACCAAAATTAACACCCTTCCCATCCCAGATCTGGGGAAAGCGATGAGCCACCTCCCAGTTCAGCAAAAGACCCTGTGAGAAAAAGGCCTGTCTTCCTGGGAAGGCTGGGAGGCGTGGACTCAGGGGACAGAGTTGGGAGGAATCTTTTTTTTATGGCCACACCACACAGCATTTGAACCCGTGCCCCCTGCAGTAGAAGGGTGGAGTCTTAACCACTGGACCACCAGGGAAATCCCTAGGAGGGATCTTGAGGGTCTCAGAGCTCAGCCTCACCCTGCCCCCATTGTAGAGATGAGATAGTTGAGACACAGAGAAGGGAAAAGATTAACCCAAAGTCACAAAGACAACAGCAAGGTCAAGAGCACACCAGCCTTCCTTTGAATCCAGCAGGGCCAATCCTCCAAAACCCAGAGTAGCCCTGAACCCACTGCAGATTACCACCTCCTCCCCGCCTCTCCACACCACACCAGCCAGGGTATGCTCCATAAACACTGCCCACCAACTACAATTCCTTCCTGTCTCAAGCAGGGGTCCCGACCCTCCCCAAGTCAAGCAGGTCCAAAGATGGATCCGGGGACCTGACAATAAAGTTACCCCAAACCCTGCCACCTCCGAATCCCAGATTTCCTGACCAGTGAAATCTCTGCCCAACTTTCTAGAAGAACCCACGTGTACAGGTCCCACACCCCCATGGCAGGAACTATCACCACAACCACTCCTTCAGTTGACACTACAGCTTGGTCCAGACCCAAGGCCAACTCCAGTCCAACTCTCAGAAACTTAAGTGTGACTATCTTCTCCATCCAATGAATCTTATTGGCCTCAAAGGATATGCCTGCCCTAAGATCCACACTTACATTCAGCAGCAAATTCTCTGCAGGCTCCTTGGCATATAACCTCTACTTGTATACTTCCAGTGATGGGGAGCTCAGTGCCTAGCAGAGCAAGTCAGTCCAATACTACTTGGCGACACCTCTTCTTCCAGATGATCCTTCAACTGGCTGACGGCCATTACCATACATCTTCATTTCCGCAGTGAAACAATCCAATTGCTCCTTCAAATTGACCTCAGTTCAGTTCAGTTCAGTTGTTCAGTCGTGTCCGACTCTTTGCAACTGTGACTCACCTGATGTGATACCCAGACTCTTCTCTCTCTCTCCAGGTTGACTTCTCCTCCAAATTACAACCCACAAGGAACACAATCAGGTGGCCTAATCCTCTCACTCACTCTTCTATCCAGTGGGGCTGTTACCTCCCCTATGCTGGGTAAAACGCTTCCACTAATGCAGCCTACGGTGAAGAAAATGGCAACCCACTCCAGTAGTCTTGTCTGGAGAATCCCATGGGATTGCAAGAGTTGGACATGACTTAGAGACTAAACCACCACCAAGGCAGCCTAAGGGTCCCAGGTCCCTGGCCACATCCACTAGTGACTCAGCCTGTAACTGGCCAAAAGCCCTCAGCCCATCTCCCAGGAGATGTAGGCAAATAGGTCGTGGCTCACTCAGTCCTCACTACTACCCGGTAAGTCTCCCATTTTACAGATGAGAACACTGAGGCACCAAGAGATTAAGTCATTTCCAGGAAGTCACAGCTGGTAACCATCAGAGAAGGAATTTGAATTAGGGCGGGGTATTCTGGCCCCAGGGCCCGTGCTCTTAATTACTGCCCTCTGTTGTAGTTATGGAGCTAATTATTTTTGGGGGAAGGGGAGAGTCCAAGTGCAGGAATTGACCTTGAGCCCAATTACATTTCATCTCATTCTGCAGAAAGGAGGCTGCCACTCTGGGTGCATTTCCCTCTACCCAGGCTTCCATGGGGTCTGTCCTTCCCCTGGACCAACCCTCCTCTTCCCCCTCCCCAGCCCGTAGGGTAAAGTCACCCCTTCCCTCCCCACAGGACCACCCTCATCCTCACTATCAGAAATCTCAGCAGGACTTCTTAGAGGAAGGCATTCAAACTTCCCCAGACTGGGAGGGCTCTGGCTTTCTCCCAGGAGAAAATCCTAGCCCTCGGGCAGGAAGAAACAGGTACGATGTGAGAGGTTGTTTTTCCCCTGCAGCCTGAGGCCTGCTTCTCTTGGAGACTGCCCAAGGCCAGGAGGCCCAGAAAGACCCCATCGCCTGGCCTAAACCCCTGGTCACAGGAGGCTAAGAGACAGCCCAGTGCCAGCCTCACAGGAACCTACCGGAAGGGATGAAAAACGTGTAGCCCTGTTTCAGCTCAATTCTTTGGCATCGCTCCACACGGTCTCCCAGGAAGATGTCGCTCTGTTTGCCTGACAGCACCCACTCCTCATACAGTGCCAAATTGTGCAAGGTTGGAGGAATCAGCCAAAAGATCTTCGGAGGGAAAGGAAGCAATTGGTTAAAGATCCAGGCCAAAGTCTCTGATTTCTTCCAGTCTCTGCCACCAGCCAGGAGACAGCCCCACCTGCCTGGGAGCGGAGAGGATGGGGGAGGACCCATCCCCGCGGATCCCTCTAGGACCAGGCTCCCCAAAGGGTCTCTGGAGGGGCAGGGAGGGCTGTGCTGCTGGTCTGGGAGGCCTCCTGCCTGCCTTTAGAGAATCTTCATTCCAGCTGAAACACCAGGGTGGAAAGACTTTCTAGATTGGTTAGAACATTCTTTCTCCTGAGCCATGGGCTTGTAGGGGGAGGTGGGGTGAGGAGAGGAAGGGGGATTTAAGTTGTATGATAAAATGGCCGAATAAATAAACCCAGCTTGTGCTTGCTCTGGAGAAGGAGGAAAAACATCTGGAACCAAGCGGGGTGACTTTCTACCCAGAATTTCTCCCAACATGTTTGGTTAAAACACATGCACACGCAGACCCAGAGGAGGAGGACGGCACACACATATTCTCAAGGAACACCCACGCCCATGCAGGGACCCCTCTGTTCCCACGTGGACAGGCACACAGCGGCAGACACAGCAGGAGCATCCTGAACACATGCCTCACCTCCTTTCCCTGGGTGATGTCTGTCCCTCATGGAAAATGTTCTTGGAGGCAGGTGGTGCCAGCAACTAGACTTTTAAGTTAAAAGGTCACGGTGCTGGAGCTGAAACTATAGCTGGGGGAAGTGAATGCTGGGGGGTTCTTGGGAGCCAAATCTGGAGTTCTAATGTGGCCTGAGATGCTTCCCAGGTGGTGCAAGTGGTAAAGAACCCACCTCCCAATGCAGGAGACATAAGAGACTGGGGTTTGATCCCTGGTCAGGAAGATCCCTGGAGGAGGACATAGCAACCAATTCCAGTATCTTTGCCTGGAGAATCCCGTAGACAGAGGAGCCTGGCAGGCTATAGTCCATGAGGTCACAAAGAGTCAGACAGGACTGAAGCATGCGTGCTCCTAATCAGGTCTAAGATGCTTAGGACATTGATTGGACTGGCTGAACAGGGGTGAATGGGTGATCAGAAGTGATGCAAAAGAGTTGACCTCGATCTTTCCCTCCAGAAAAAGACACAGAGTGAGGAGGTGGCCCCAGGGGACCAAGTGGCCCTCAAAGTACTCACAGAGTGGGGGCTTGCTGGGGAAGGTGGGTGGAAGGAGAAAGGTGAGAGCCCCTCCATGCACAAACAGTCAGGGATGCACAGAGATTTGAAGAGACTCAACTCAACTCACCTTCCCACCCCGGAAAACATGGTACCAAACGGAAGTGCCTCCAAAGTCGATGTGGAAGTCAGTGAAACAACCCTTCACGCTCATCAGACAGTACCTGCAGCACAGGAGTGAAAAAACAGAAAAAACAAATTCAGTGCCTGAATCACAGGAGGTAAGCAAAGAGTTTCAGAGATGCTTGACCTGCTGCCCTTTGATAAACGCTGACGCTGGGGAATTTTCTTTTTTTTAAAAACCCAAACCTAATTGGAGTTCCCCACGGGGGAAGCCCCTGTGATCACCCGTGATGAATCTCGAGCATTGGCTACCTGCCCCCAAGGCTGGGGGAGGCATCTTTGTTCTCAGGTTCCCGCCAGAGAAAGAACTGGCAACCCACAGGCCACTTCGTCTCTTCCTTGCCGACAGTTTCTACTCTTGCCCCACCCCCACACCTCCTACCCAAGCAAGAGGCTTCCTTTCTACTCCTTCCAGCCCCTGTACCTGCTGTTCTCCCAAGCTGCCAGGCCCCTGTGCAGCAGCTGGGCCCCCTGGAATTCAGTTGTAAACCACCTGCATTGCTTGCCAATTACTAGTCCCCATTCATCTCCTCCTTCATTCAACAATCATTGACTGAGAGCCAAGCAATGGTCCGGCCCAGAGCTAGGAATGGCACTTAGAGAAAAGCATAGACCCCTGACCTGAAGGATGAAACGCTCTTACTGGAACACAGCCCTGAAAATGTTAAATGGCAAGAGAAACTGCAATTGATTGCAAAGTAAGCAATGCAGCTGAAAGTACAAGGGTATCAGCCGTAAAAGACCACAGTGTTCGATTCCATGTATGAAAATGTCCAGAGTAGGCAAATCTAGAGACAGAGAGCAGGACAGTGGTAGCCAGAGGCTGAAGGAGGTTGGGGGAGGAAATGGGGAGTGACAGCTAATGGGTACTGGGTTTTGTTGTGGGGTGACAAAAATGTTCCAAAATTGATGGTGGTTGCACGACTCCATAAACATGCTAAGAAACACTGAATTGTACACTTTAAATGGATGAATGGTGTGTGAAGTACATCTCAAAAAAAGCTGCTAAAAAAAAGTCAAGTGGTAAAGACCCTAGGGGTGAGATGGTGGAGAGGCAAAGAGGGAGGGAAGGAGGGAGGGAGAGCTTGGCCCTTAGAGGCTGGGACAGAGGGAGTGCGTTTGGGAGAAGAAAGCTGCCAGCAACGCTGCTTTCTGAGCTCCAGCAACTGCCAGACAACCCATCCTTCCTTACTCGGTGGTCTCCTCTCTCCTCCCTCCTCCCTCCACTTGCTGCCCTCCTAGGGGTAGGCAGAGCTCAGGAGGGGGACGGACAGGCTTCCAGGTCTGGGCCTGGCAGATGGCGGTGCCAGGGCCCCCTCCCTCCCACCTACCCCTGCCCACAAGAGCCACTGCTGGGGGCAGTCCCCCAGGGCTCATGCTCACACACCCTGGCACCTCCAGAGGCCCGCACACACATGCTTACCCCACTGACCTCTTTTCCCCGCTGCACTTTGCTTTTCCACGGTTTTGGGGAAAAGGGGAGGAATGGGGCGGGGACGGGCAGGGAGGAACCTGCAGCTGAAGAGGAGATAATGGGGTGGAGGGGAGGAGGGGGGCGTGGGGCAGAGCTGGTTAGGAAGCTGGAGGGTGCCAGCTGGCCCCTCCCTCTGGTTGCCTTTTGCACCTCACATTCAGGTGGACTGGGGCTGTCGGCAGTATGCAGGCGGCGTGCCCCGCGTCCCTCCTCCGGATAGGCTGGAAGGAGCCTCAACCATGTGTCTGCAGGAGGCTGACAAATCAGAAGGCCTTCCCGCACATCAGAGCCCCGCTGCCTAGCAACCCCATCGGAGGGGTGTAGTTGACAGCGCAGGACGCAGCCCAGTCACGAAGACAGGAGCGGGCTGCGGTGCTGGCGGTGCTGGCGCTGAGGCTGTTAAAGTCCCAGCTCCAGCTCCGGCTCCACACCCCACTGCCTCCTCCGAGCCCACCCTGCCGGGTCCCCACGCGAAGGCCTGGGTGTTTCTCTTCTCTCCAAGGAACTCAAGGGGCAGGGGGTGCTGAAGCCCCCACCCCACCCCCACCCCCATGGGCCACACCGGCCTCTTCTCTCTAACCACCACTTCAAAATATTAGTCCTCATTTTCCTAAAACCATCTCTTCCTCTCGATTTTCTTTTCTTTTTTTAATCTAACCTTGATTTCCACCTCCTCCAGGCCCCTGGCAGAAGAGTCTAGGAAAAACAATTTAAGTGTTCGTGGGATGCAGCAAGGCGAGATGCTTCCTTTGGCCTGCAGCTGGACACTCTCCCCGGTGCCCAAAGCAGAAAAGAGAGCAGTTTTGGCTCCTGGGCTCCAGATCCAAGCCTGCTTGGTCAAACAAGTCACCCACCTCAACCTGCCCATCTCCAGCCCCAGCCCCAACCTCCCCAGCTAGGGTGGAAAGGGAATCCCTTGGAGCTGCGGCTGCTGCGTGCAGGGGAAAGTTCTCCAAGTTGAGCTGGTGTCTGCTCTGCCCTCCCAGTCACCCTCCAGCATCCTCTGAGGCCCCTCAGAGCTCCGGGGAGCCACTTCCAGACCCGCCTCTCCAGGAGAGGTCCCTCCTCCCAGGTCCCTTATTTCCAGGCGGCCGGACCGACCCGTCCCTCCTGCCGGGCAATTGCACGCTTTAGGGCAGCCCAGGGAGCCGGGAGAGGACCGCTTCGGTCCTGGTGCCTGCAGCCTTCGCCCGCCGTGCTCATCCCACGTCTCCCCCCTCACTCCGGTTTCTGGCTCTCTCTGGCGTGACGCCTTTGCACTGACCTCTAACAGCTTCCTCTTCCAAAGCACACCGCAGTCACATGGGCATCCCGGCTCGGTGCCACGGCCGCTAAGCTCTCGCGGCGGCCGGCCAGCCAGCCTTGGTTCCGCCTGGGCCGCGGCCGCCCCCTGCCCGGAAAGCCGCGCCCCCCCACCCCCGCCCCACCGGCGCGGGTGGTTTTCTGTGCAGGACACAGTCCAAGTTGGCGGCTGAATATCAGGCGCCCCCAAGCTAAGCCTTTGGGGGGTTCCCACCTCCCAAAGCTCAGGCTGGTTGGGGAGGAGCCTGGAAGGTGGGGGCGCTGCACCTGCAGCACTAACTTTGGGGCGCTGCCTGGGGTCTGGGGAGGCGGGGCAACCCCACCCCGCCCTTTTCCCTCCAACTTGGTGAAACTCCCCCGGCAGCCCAGGGGGCGTCCCCTCGGGCAAAGGTCTGGCGCGCGGCGGAGGGGGGGGTGCCTGGAAAGCTGGCACCGGGTGATGGGGCTGGAGGCGATGAGCGCGCGCACCCGTGCACACACACTACACACTTACACGCAGCCCCGGGAGACACAAAGAGCCGCTCCGCGACGCCGGCCGTTCAGCCCGCGGGCGGGAGGCGACCCACACCCCGCCCCGGCGCGCCCCTTAGGAGTGGGGGCTCCCGGGCAGCCCGGGGCCCGCGGGGCGCTGCGCAGGGACGCCCGCCCAGCCCCGCCCGCGGTTACCCTCGGCGGTGCGGCTCCCGGGTGTCCCCTTGGGCGGTGGAAGCTGGACGCTCGCCCGGCCCCGGCAGCCAGAGCCGAGCACCCTCCACGGCGCAGCCAGGCCCCGGTAGAGGACCGCGAAGCCCTCGCTTGCTGGCTTCCTTCCTTTCTCAGGGAGCTGGGCGCAGCCTGCACTCATCCCCGCGCTGAAACTGAACACCCGCGCGGCACAGCGGCCGCCAGGGAGGCGGAGGGAGGCCGCGGCGGTGACAAGGAAGCGCGCCAGACCAGCGCCAGGGGACGCCGCCGCCGCCCACGGCCGCCCCCTCACCCGGGCTGGGTGGGGGCACCAGGATAGCTCTCCCCACCTCTGTTCTACTGGCAGGCGCCCGGGGACTCCCGCACACACGTTCTCAGGGAGTGTGGATGCTATCCTGCTGTTGAAGGCGACGACCCAGCAAAACTAGCTTCCTGAAATGCATCCATGGGGCAAAGCTATAGGAAGGGCCAGTGCCAGCAGGTGGAGGGCTTGTCAGATCCCGGGTGTGGCAGCCCAGGGACCAGGGAGGCTGCTCTGGCCTTAAAACACACTGCCAGTATGACCTTGGACAACCACTTCCCCTCTCTCAGCAGGATCCTTGTCCTGAGGGCAGGGAGGTGACCTTAAGTTCATTTGCAATCTAAGATGCTCTTGCAGCCCTTTCCCTTATCTGCCCCCTTAGTAGCTCTGTAAACCCACATCAGAAATCCTGTGGAAATTCACTGAGATAGACATTTTGATGATTAATCCAATCTTCCCAACAACCCTGTAAGGTCATTCCTAGGATTGTACCCATTTTACAGGTGAGAAAGCAGAGAGGCTCAGAGGTAGTGCCTCACCCTGATCACTACCCTTGAAGTGAGGTACTTATCCAAACAGCCTGTCTCAGAGTTTCTCAGCCATTCTCCCCACGTCTCCCTGGTAAATCCCAAGACTCACAAACAGCAGAGTCTGCAGGTTAAGCCAAACCTCAGACACTAACTGAAGGAACTGTTGTTTAGTCACTAAATCTTTTTTTTGACCCCGTGGGCTGTAGACCGCCAGGTTCCTCTGTCCATGGGATTTCCCAGGCAAGAATACCAGAATGGAGTCTCCTGAATTGGCAGATGGATTTTTTTTTTTTTTTTTAAATCACTGGGCCACCAGAGAAGCCCTAAAGAGTCAGTCCAGCTCAAATCAGAAGTCCCCTCCATCCCAGGCAGGCTCATCAGGACAACAGCCCACTTTTCATCCCACCCTTCCCCCCCTCCTCCCAAACTATAAGAAGGGCAGGAGATGGTGGTATGCTGGCTGCAGGGACAGAAATCAAACTACTCCTTTCTTTAGCCAAATCCCATTCCCCAGGCTACCTATTCTTAATGAATAGGTTCCAATTATCAGGTGCTCATAATAATAGCTGTTTACAGGTATGATAACATTTTACCCTCAAAACAACCCAATAATCCCCATTTTAGGGAAGTGAACACTGAGCCATTTCAAGGTCGTCAATACCTTGGCCCAGGGTGCAGCTTTCTGGTGTCATTTACAGGATGGCTCACGCATTGGTACCTCCCTGATGGCCTGCTGTGAAGTTAAACTGTAAACGCCCTAGAAAAGGTTGAATTTTTTACCTTATGAATACTTTGCTTATTTAAAAGAAAAGATAGTCATGACAATGATTATCCCTGACCTTGAATCTGAGCACCAAGAGAGAAGGCCCTGACAACAGGATTAAGCTGTCCACGTGAGAGACATATTACCTTTTTTTTTTTAAATTTTGTATTTTGGCCACATCACCAGCATACAGGACGGTTCCCCGACCAGAGATTGAACCGAGGTCTTCGCAGGGAAAGCGCCCAATCCTAACCACTAGGCCACCAGGGAACTTCCCCATATTACTTTTACAAGTCACAAATGCCTCAGCCACTTGAGAGGAGGGACCACACCAGATTCATTCGTGTAAATGCAGCACCCAGCAACAGCCCTATAATTATTCTAATCAGCTATGTGAACTGGACCAAATCTTTCCCCGCCTCTGGAACTCAGCATCATATTTGTTAAACTACCCAGGGCCCTCTAACTCATGGCCCTCACAGATCAAACCAGGCCCTGAACTGACTTGGTTTGGCCAGCACTGTTTTTTTTTAAAAAAGGCTTTTTTTTTTTTTAACGTTGCCTCTCCGGTTATCCAGAAGCCACACCAGCTCCTACTGACTTATGCTCAGCTGCTAGCTACATCCATACTGCATTGAACGACTGTGAATTTCAGCTTCCATTTATCTGTTTATGGATGTGACAGCTGGACCATAAAGAAGGCTGAGGGCCGAAGAATTGATGTTTTTGAATTGTGGTATTGGAGAAGACTCTTGAGAGTCCCGTGGACTGCAAGGAGATCAAACCAGTCAATCCTAAAGGAAATCAACCCTGAATATTCACTGGAAGGACTGATGCTGAAGCTCCAATACTTTGGCCACCTGATGCGAAGAGCCGACTCATTGGAAAAGACCCTGTGCTGGGAAAGATTGAGGGCAGGAGAAGGGGCAACAGAGGATGAGATGGTTGGATGGCATCACCAATTCAATGGACATGAGTTTGAGCAAAATCGGGTGTGCTGCAGTTCACAGGGTTGCAAATAGTCCCATACGACTTAGCGACTGAACAACAATGAAAGTAACCTGCTTCCTATATTTTTGAGATTTGTGTGCTAAGTATAAAACACAGCACCTGGGTCCATACATGGCACCACAGGAAAGGACAATTTTCTTTGCTCTTCTTTTCGAGGTACTAGGAAAAACCCAGGAATCCAGAGGCCTGGGACCAGGGCATGGCCCATGTGTGACATCAGCAGCCTCTCCATGTCAATTTCTCTGTGTGATATATTACACAGGGAAAATCATTTACGATGCCAGCAAACATGACTGATGAGAGTGAGAAGGTAAATATGTGTTGTAGAGATGCCCTATGCAAATGTGAGGGAGGGTAGATTAGAAAGCAGTGGATGCCAGGACTCCAATGGCAGCTGCAGCCTCTGTGTGTCTATACATGAGGCCACATGGACAAAAACATTTTATCCCAACTACATTTCACATCCACTGTAGGCTCCATCTTCCCTTTAGCATGGCAGGGAGGCAGGGCAGAGATGAGAGATCCCCGCTTTGTAGACAGAAGAAAAGATCCGGACTTCCCTGGTGGTCCAGTGGCTGAGACTCCATGCTCTGAATGCAGGGGGCCCAGGTTCAATTCCCGGTCAAGGAACTAGATTCTGCATGCCACAACTATGAGTTTGCATGCCACAATTTAAAAAAAATCCTGCCTGCCACAGCTCAGACCCTGGACAGCCAAAAAGATAATTTATTTTTTTTTTTTAAAAAGGAGATGAAACACTTGCCATAGCTACAGAGAGTAGCAGAGGCACCCCCAAACTTGGTCTTCCCAGTGCCTGCCTTCATCCTCTTTCACCTTTGTACCCCCGTATTATTCCCCTGTTCTTCCTGCCACTTCCAGAAAGTACATGGAGAAAATATGTGGTCAATTTTCAACTTGGGGGGAGCCAAGTGTATGCTTTCTGTGCGATCCCGTTTAGGCTGGGCTTCTGAGCTCTTTTGGTCCACAGTATATCTCCAATACACCAGCAAACCTCTTTTCTGCCAGCCTGGAGTGTGAGCAGGTGAGAAGGGAAACAACTTGCCCATTTCTTTCTGAAATGTGTTAAAATATCCTACAGTCCTAAGTGAAAAACGTGTGCCCATGTCACAGACCTAGGAGATTACTGTAGAAGCTGTAAAACACTTCCAAAAAGTCTCTGAGTGCTCCCCCACCCCTTCCAGAGGCAGAGCCAAATTCCCCTCCCTTGAGTGTGGGCTGGATTTAGTGACTTGCTTTTAACTAACTAGAATATGGCAGAAGTGAACAGTATGTCAGGCTTCCCACATGGCACTGGTGGTAAAGAATCCGCCTGCCAATGCAGGAGACATAGGAGACGCGGGTTCAATTCCTGGGTTGGGAAGATACTCTGGAGGAGGAAATGGCTATCCACTCCAGTATTCTTGCCTGGAAGATTCCACAGACAGAGGAGACTGGCAGGCTATATAGTCCATAGGGTCGCAAAGAGTCAGAAACGAATGAAGGGACTTAGCGTGACCGAAAAAGTATGTGACTTCCAAAATTAGGTTATAAAAGGCACTGCAGCTTCCTCCTGTTCTCTCTCAAACCACTCCTGATGGAGGGTAGGAAGCTGCCATGTCTTGAGGACACTCAAGCAGCCTTACAGAGAAGCCCACATAGTGAAGAATTGAGGCCCAGGCTTAAGCTGGTTTTGTTTCTTTTTTGGCCGCACCCCATGGCTTGTGGGATCTTAGTTCCCCAACTAGGGATCCAGTGGGAGCCACAGTAGTGAAAGCACCAATGTCCCAAACACTAGACCTCCAGAGAATTCCCATACTAGTGTACCCTTTACACATATTCTGTCTCCCACAACGTTGCAACTACCCCCTTGACAACTGTCTCCACCCCTTCCTTGCCTGAAATTCCTGAACAAAAATACATTAAAATTCTTTACCTCCTCACCATGATCAAAGGGCATAAATCCTGGAACCAGGGAGGGAGCAATCATGGGTTTGTAACCCTCCTCTCGCCCCGCTGCAAACCCTCGGTTCAGGTGACCCTTCAGCTGTTTCCACTCTCCAGGCACCTCCAGCATGAAAACTCTGATTTCTACAAAGTGTCGTTTTAATTAAATTCCAAAGAACAATTCTATGATCCCAGAGGACTTCATCATCATGGGATTTTTACCTTGTTTATTAACTGAAATCAGCATTCGTTTCAGCTGAACAAATGTACTACTTCCAAGGCAACAATTTCCGTCCTAACGAGCTTCAAATCCTGTAACAAGTTCTAGGCCACTGACAGGGTTTGTAAATTTACTTGCCACATGATCCAACCAATATGTCCAAGACATGTGGTTCTAGAAAATTGTGGGTGACCCTTTTTTTGGCAATTAGATAGAACTCTCAGTATATTAACAGAGCTTACTATTTAAAGGAATCTTTCAATAAAGTGAAGAATACACTGAATATCTCAGACAGGCAAGGTAGACATTACTCAATTGAAATCTGTCACCCAAGGCTGTCTATCTCACCTTCCTAAATACATGTTCCGTTTGTGCTCTGCTCTCCCCTAACACTGCCCCATTACCCATCCTCAGGTAGATGATGCAATGGCTGCTCCTATCAGTCTGCCCCCACATCTCCTTCAATCCACACTGCAGCTGCAGAATTTGCAGAATGCAAATATGAACACATCCCTCTCTGCTTAAAATCTCCGAGGTTTCAGGGGACTTCCCTGGTGGTCCAATGGTTAAGACTCTGCCCTTCCAGTGCAGGGGGTGTGGGTTCAATCCCTGATTGAGAAACTAAAATGCCACATGCCGAGTAATCAAAAAATGATTTTTTTTTTTTTTTTTGGTAACTCAAGAGGATTCTGATTGCTCTTAGGAGAAATACAGACCCTCATGGCAATCCACTCCAGTATTCTTGCCTGGAGAATCCCACGGATAGAGGAGCCTAGCGGGCTACAGTCCATGGGGTCACAGAGTCGGACAAAACTGAAATGACTTAGCACGCACACCAGCTTTATGACTCTCTTATGACTCCTGTCAGCCTGACCCTCCCTCGCTCTGCTCCACTCCCACTGGCCTTTTTGGCAAGTCCTTCAGTTCCACCCTCTTCCCAGCCTATCCCACCGCCCCAGGCTCTCGGTACACAGTCAGAAAAGCTCTTCCAAGGTCTCTTCACTTAAATAACTCCTCTTCCTTTCAGACCGCAGCTCAGGTGGCTTGCTCTGCCCTCCCTGACCTGATGAATCCCCTAGTACACGTGCTATAGCACCAGGTGTCTCTGCTTTGTGGCCTCATCACAACTGCAAACTTCCATTTGTTTCTCTGATCGTTGGATTAATAGGTCTCCTGCATAGACCATAAGCTCCATGAGGGCAGGGAGCTCACATGGTTTTCTCCCCGCTGTATTCTCAGTGCCCAGCACCCATCAGATAGATGTTCAATATACAGGTGGAATCAATCGATCGATCAATCAAAGAGAGCCAGGATCTGCCTCTAATCTGAGTCCCTCTCTTGTTCCTCAAGCTCCGCCTCTGTGATTCCATCAAGGCTCTTGGCCCTTGCCTACCTCCATCCCTCCTCACTTCCCTCCCATCTCCTCTGTCCTTTAAAGCCCATGTCAAATATCACCTCTGAGAGGATTTTCTGAGGCCAGCAGCCAAAAAGGATTTCGCTTCTCCCCATTTCCCTTCTGGGAACCTGTTTCTCTCTGCCTAGGATGAAAGCTGGCTTCCCTGGTGGCTCAGACGGTAAAGAAACCACCTGCAATGCAGGAGACCTGGGTTCGATCCCTGGGTCGGGAAGATCCCCTGCAGAAGGGAATGGCAACCCACTCCAGTATTCCTGCCTGGATAATACCATGGACAAAAGAGCCTGGCAGGCTACAGTCCATGGAGTCGCAAAGAGTCGGACACAACTAACACACATACACAGAATGAGAGCTGCACCTTGCCCTCACGTTAATGGCCAGTTGTTCGCCAGAAGGTACGGGCTTTTAGACCTGTTTCTCTTTTACTTCCCTGTCCCAGGGTCTCCATGAATTTTGCTGCGATCGCATTGAAACAGAACAGAATTGAAAACCCTCCTACCAACCCCACCTTGAGCCCAGTCTTTCCCTTTGAGGCAGCCCAGATCCAAGGGGTATTAAGGAGCATCAGCTTTGAGAGGAGAAAAAGTGCCTGAGAAGTAATTAAACAGAGAGAGAGAGCTTGAAAGCAAAACGGACCAGCGTGCTGGCCTCCCTTACAAAGCCTGGCACAGAGTTTGCATTCAATATGCACTGAATGAAGGGCCGAGTGAATGAGAAGTTCATAGCCTTTAAGCTCCTGGGGGCACTCCTGGCAGCAGGGCTCAGCAGAGAGATGCTAATGGATTCAGAGCCACCAGAGCCAACTCTTCTAGGAAGCACAGAGCAACTCCCCGGGCCGCGAGCATCTCATTCTCATTTTAGAGATGGAAACAGAGAGAGAGAGGAGCCCCGAGGTGACTTCGTCATCCCAAGGGTCCGCCACTCAAATCCTAGAACACGGAGGTGCGCGCAGCCACCGCTGCCCGTGTTCAATAACTGCTCTCAGGACTTGCTGGTCACGCTGCCTGTAGTGATGTCCCCGTAATTAGATGTGGCCAACCTTTCCAGCGCAGCACCAACTTCCCCCTTAGAGGACACTGTCTCTCTAAGGAGTGTCTGGTGAGGAAGTGGCCCCTGGCTTTATTCAGAGAAGGTTCTTCTCCATCAGAGGTGCCTGGTCTCAACAACAGAAAGCAAAATAATACCAGACCCCTATCCAGCCCTCAGCAAAAGCAAAGTGTCCATGGTGGGTCCCTAGAAAATCCACTCCTAGGACAGACACACTGTCACTTAGAGGGAGTAGAAGAATGTTTGACAAGCACGCGCACACACACACACACACACACACACACATATTCACAGAGAGATGATTTCCATGACTTCTCCTCCTCTTCAGATCACATCCCCCTGGGCAGGGCTGGCAGGAAAGCCAAAGAACCATCTGGATGAAGAATCCAGACCCAGAGCAGAATGCAGAGCCAACCTGCTCACACTCAGGACCCCCAGCACTCACATCCCAGCAGCACCCCAAAGAGCTGTGGCCTCAGCCTAGGCTCATTTCCAGCCCTCACCCCCTACAAGGCGGAGAGTCACCCACTCCCAGCCCCCGCCACCAGCCAGCCAGTCTTACTTCTTCACTTTCGGGTACTTCATCTCTGCAATGGCATTCGTGGCTTCCGTCTGCTTCTCCTTCAAGTGCTGAGGCCACATGTTGTCCACCCAGTCCACCAGGTCTACCTGAAATCCAGCCAGGCCACCATCAGCGCTTCCTGGCCCCAGGTACCCTTAAGTCGGACCCCATCACTGCCTCAACCTTCCTCCTCCTCCTCCTGCTCCCAAATCCCTCCTGCCCTCCCGCCATGGGCTGGCCTCGAGCTAGGAGAGGATGGGGAAGGTGACCGGGGAGGGGAACCGCAGCCCGGGACCTACCACGGTGGGCCGCTTGACCAGGTGCTCCAGTTTGGTGTGGCTGAACTCAAGGCTGATGACGTTGTACAGCTTGTCCCGCTGGGCCTCGGGCGTCTCGTAGTACCGCACAAACTGGGACATGCTCATCTCCGTGCCTTTCTGGGTGTTCACGTCCATCACGTCCACCAGCCGCCGGCTACCTGAGGGCAGAATCCACAGGCTGGTGGCTCCAGCCAGCGAGGGCTCCAGATCCTACTTGGGAGGCCCCACAAAACAAAACCTGTTCCTAACCCAGCATCCCAAACATGCCTCAGCATCCTACACCCCTACGCCTTATCTGCTCAATGACGTCATCCCATCAGTGTTCCTCACTGAATCGTTCTGCAGTCTTTAAAGGAATCCCTCTTCAATCGATCTGTTTCCCTCGGCAACTAACTTGCCCCCAAACACTCAGTTACTGAGCAGCAAAGCTGGGATTTGAAGCCAATTCCATCTAACACCGGCACCAAGGTTCTTAACCCCCAACCCCGGCCCCTGGCCCCTGCAATACTGAATCCTGATCACATGCTAAGGCTGAAAAATGATCCCCTCCTTCAGAGGCTGGCTCCTCGCCCCATAGATCCCAGGAAGCCTTGGAGAAGCGCTCTGGTTTTGAGTCAGGAGTGCAAATCCACCAGGGGGCATCCCTGAACTTTGCTGGAAATTCTGGCCAAGCTCTGGACAGTGCCGGCTCCTTCCTTACCAGGGCTCCTGGAACAGGTGGGCTCTGCTCAGCTTTTCTGGAAAGCCCATCTGGCAGAGAACCGCCCTTAGAGTGAGGAGGGGAAAAGAACAGCTGCCCCCCCCCAAGCTCTCCCCACTTTCTGGCCAGCCTCCAGCCTCCCCCTGCCTCTCCTCCCTCACTTTGCTCAGGGTCCCATCCGCAAAGCCCCCTGGGGAAGGAGATTCACTGGGCAGGTAGGTGATGGGACTCACAGCCCTGCAGGCAGGGGCAAGTGGGCATTAAAGGCCTGGAGCTAGCTGCCCCATCAGTACAATATAGTGGTTATGCTGGGGAACTCCCTGGCAGTCCAGTGGTTAAGAATCCACCTTGCAATTGCAAGGGATGCAGGTTCAATCCCTGGTTGGGGAAATAAGATCCCACATGCCGAGGAGCAACAAAGCCCACACAGCAACTACTGAGCCCACGGACAAGTAGAGAATCTGTGTGCCGCAAGGAATGATCCTGCATGACGCAATGAAGACCCCCCATTCTGTAACTAAGACTTAATGCATTGAAAAATGCATCGATGCATTAGAGACTGGATGGATTAAAAAAGATTAAAAATAAATTTTATATATATATATGCTAGTTAAGCTTCCCTGGTGGCTCAGATGGTAAAGAATCCGCCTACTATGAGGGAGACCTGAGTTTGATCCCTGATCCCTGGGTTGGGAAGATCCCCTGGAGAAGAGACCAGCTACCCATTCCAATCTTCTGGCCTGGAGAAATCCACGGACAGAGGAGCCTGGCAGGCTACAGCCCATGGGGTTCCAAAGAGTCAGACATGACTGAGTGACTTCCACTCACTAAGCTAAGACTTTGTGGGTTTGAACCCCAGCTGCCCCTCAAGTCTCTAGACATGAAAGTAGCAGTTTCTCCATCTATAACATGGTAGCCAGCCTATGGTGGTGTTGTATGATTTAAGTGAGCTAATGCACATGAAAGACTTCTGAGAAGTGTCTGCAAGTAGGAAGTGTTACCTAATTGGCCAATTTCATTTATAATCACAGGTGGAACTACTATATTTAAAATAGACAATCAACAAGGACCTACTGTGTAGCACAAGAAATTCTGCTCAATATTCTGTAATAACCTAAATGGGAAAAGAATTTGAAGAAGAACAGATACTAGTATATGTATAACTGAATCACTCTGCTATACATCTGAAGTTAACACAACATTTTAATCAACTACGTGTCATGTCTGAATCTTTGTGACCCAATGGACCATAGCCCTCCAATATCCTCTGTCCAAGTGATGCCATGCTCTCCTCCAGGGGGATCTTCCCCACTCAACTACACTCTAATAAAAAATTTTAAAAAAAATTTTTTTTAACATATATAATTACAGGTAGAGAAAGTGAGGTGGTGGGAAATTCAGCATCAGTTAAATCTCTGCCAGTCAGTCTAAAAGGATGGCTAATGGAGAGGGGTGAGGGGTATGAGGGGTGATGAAAATGTTCTAAAATTGACTGCGGTGATGATTGCACAAACTCTGTGGACAGACAACAAACCATTGAATTGTACACTTTAAACAGGTGAATCGTATGGTATGTGAATTATAACTCAGTAAAGATATTATTAAACAAAAACACTCAGACACTAAATGACCAACAAAGTTGGTTTTTATACAATTATCTTTTTTCTTTCAAAAGTCTTCTACCCACTTAAAACACACATCATAAAAAATATAGAGGGACTTCTCTGGTGGTCCAATAGTTAAGAACCCACCTGCCAATTGCATGGGACGTGGGTTCAGTCCCTGGTCCAGGAAGATCCCACCGGCCTGGGAGCAACTAAGCCCCTGAACCATAACTACTGAAGTCTAGGTATTCTAGAGCTGGTGTTCCACAACAAGAGAAGCCACCACAATGAGAAGCCCCAGCATTGATACTAGAGAAAGCCAGGGCACAACAACAAAGACCTAGTGTAGCCAAAAATAAATAAATTTGATTTAAAAATATACGGACTTCCCTTGTGGTCCAGTGTTTAGGGCTCTGCTCTTTCCCTGCAGTGGGCCAGGGTTCTATCCCTAGTTGGGGAACTAAAATCCCATATACAGCAACTAAGGGTTCACATGCCGGCAACCAAAGATTCTGCGTGCGGCAAGGACGCGTGCTGCAACTAAGATCAGACACAGCCAAATAAATACAGTAATAAATAAACAATCAATAAATATTTTTAAAACAGTGACTAAATAAATAAATAAATGTTGAGTGTTATCCTTATTACTGTCCAGCATTTAACCTATTACTTCACATATAAATGACAGCTGAACTGAAGAAACGACCTGGGGGTACCCGGAGGCAGATAAGAGTAACCCTCCTTGCATTGGGCAAGATGACCCACACACCCCTCCCTCCCAGCCTGGAAAACATCCAGAAGTATTGAGCAGTCCAGAGCCCCACCTCTATGGACAACCATCATTGAACAAGAAAGAGACCCATGGGAAAGGCCTGCTTTTTACTTTTTTGAGCACTAGCCAGGTTTTTGAACTGTGGTGTTGGAGAAGACTCTTGAGAGTCCCTTGGACTGCAAGGAGATCAAATCAAGAAATCCTAAGGGAAATCAACCCTGACTATTCATTGGAAGGACTGATGCTGAAGCTGAAGCTCTAATACTTTGGCCACCTGATGCGAAGAACTGGCTCATTAGAAAAGACCCTGATGCTAGGAGGGATAGACGGCAGGAGGAGAAGGGGACGATGGAAGATGAGATGGTCAGATGGCATCACCGACTCAATGGACATGAGTTTGAGCAAGCTCCTAGAGACGGTGAAGGACAGGGAAGCCTGGAGTGCTGCAGTCCATGGGATTGCAAAGAGTCAGACACAACTGAATGACTGAACAACAACAAACCAGGCTTCCAGAACCCCCTCTCCCCACACAATCCCCAGGGCTTTCTGTACATCCTCACTCCGCTCTAGTGCTGCCCAGGTGCAGGTCCCCTGTTGACCCACCTCGATCTGCCCCACCCTCAGCGGAAAAGGTAAGTCCGGACCCCGGAGTGGTTAGAACCGCGAGGGGCAGTCGGGACGGAGGGGCGCCGGAGGGAAGATGCCCTAGGGTGGGAGGCCAACTGACTGTATCCGGAGCGGTTCTAAGAAGAGCGTCCTCAGCGTTCAGGGAACGCCGTCCGGCTCCCCCAGGTGTCCTGCAAGCCGCAGCGGGTGGGTGGGAGGAGACGAAGTAGGAATACAGGGAGGAGCAAAGAAAGTCAGTTCTTCTGGATGCCGGGGCTCTATAAACCCCCAGGGAAACATGGGTGTACCAGTAACCGGATTCAATCCCGCTGCGTTCCAGCCCGCAGGCGGGGATGAGAGATGCAGGAACCTCAGAACGCGTCCTGGGGAGGCGAAAGGATACTGAGTGAAGTGACTATAGGTTTAGAGGTCTGACACAGCTGAGATAAGGGCCAGCTCGAAGCAAGCTGCAGAGGAGGGTGTTTTTCTCCATAGATGTATTCCAGACAATAAAGGGCAAAGGAGGACCA
The DNA here is from genome assembly GCF_019320065.1 of Cervus canadensis. Classification (NCBI taxonomy): domain Eukaryota; kingdom Metazoa; phylum Chordata; class Mammalia; order Artiodactyla; family Cervidae; genus Cervus; species Cervus canadensis. Next base: position 124,589,768 of record NC_057386.1, read on the forward strand.
CTCGTGGTCCAATGGAGGGGCCCCAGGGTTCCACTGCACGGGTGCGGGGTGATCCCTGGTTGGCGAACTAAGGTCACGCAAGCCCTACAGCACCGCTAAAATTATATAAAATAACGGAGATAGGTGTCAATAGCTGCTAACGTCAGGAAGAGAGGGAGAAGCGAGAACCTAACATGCCCCTCCTGACAGATCTATGAAGCTGTCAGAAAAAAAAAAAAAATGAATGAACTAATTATGAATGAGTGAGACAGGCTCTGAGTCTGATCAAGCATCTATTAATACGGCCAACTACCAATTTACAGAAACTCCTCTGTCCATGGGGATTCTCTAGGCAAGAAAACTGGAATGGGTTGCCATGCCCTCCTCCAGATCGTCCCAATCCAGGGATCGAAACCAGGTCTCCCAAACTGCGGGCGGATTCTGTATCGTCTGAGACAGCAGGGAAGCCCAAGAACCCTTGAGTGGGTAGCTTACCCCTTCTCCAGGGGATCTTCCCGACCAGGAATCCAAACAGGGTATCCTGCATTGCCGGTGGATTCTTTACCAGCTGAGTTACCAGGGATGCCCACAGAGAAACTACTCCAAGGCAGAGTCCAAGTAATGAAAAATTCTATAGCTCAAACAATCCCACTTCTTCAGATTGGAAAGAGATGGGAGAAGAGCCCAGAGATTATAGAAGAGTTAAAAGATACCTCAACCAATCACAATGCAAAACCCTTATTTACATTCTGACTCATACAACTGTTTAAAAAAAGAAAGTAACATTTGTGCCCTATAGGAAACAACTGGAAATTTGAACAAAGGATATGGCTATTTACTCATTTTAAGGAATTTTAAAAGCTTTTAGCTTTTAAGAAACAAACAAACAAAATTCCTTAGTTTTTAAGGTTCCTAGTTTTTAAAAGACTAGGTGTAAGAGAGCACTCCATGGCCCTGCAGACCTGTCTTTTGCTTCAACAGTGTTGGGGTGGAAAAGACCCAGGAACACCCCTTCCTCCAGCCTCCGACCACCCTCCAACCTTTTTTCCAGTTACATTTTAGGAACCAGCCACTCAACTACATCTGATCTCCAGGACCAGCCAACAACATTTTAAAAAAATGAATTGTTGAGTATTTTTTTTTGGGTGTGGGGAGACTGCATTAGGTGACATGTGGGATCTTAGTTCCCTGACCAGGGATTAAACATGCACCCCCTGTCATGGAAGCAGAGTCTTAACCACTGGACCACCAGGGAAGTCCCAGCCAACAGCATTTTCTTTGACCTTAGCTCTTTATTACCCATCAATCATGAGCTCTCACATGTGTCAGAATTATTCCACCACAGTGGAGGGTGCTGTCCACCACCTGGTGAACATGCATCTGCAGGCCTCCTATACCTACCTCTCTCTGGGATTCTATTTCCACCACAATGATGTGCCAGGGCGTGGCTCTGGAGGGCATGGGCCACTTTCCCCAGAATTGGCAGAGAAGCTCATGGACACCAAGCATCACTTGAAAATGCAAAACCAGTGTGATGTCCACATCCTCTTACAGAACGTGCAGAAGCCATCCCAAGATGAGTGGGGTAAAAGCCAGAACACTGTGGAAGCTGCCATTCTCGTGGAGAAGAAACAGAGCCATGCCCTTTGGATCTGCGTGCCCTGGGTTCTGGCTTTATAGACACCAGCTCTGTGACTACCTGCAGAGCCAAATGCCCCTCCTCTAGGCCTCAGCTGCCTCATATGTAAAGACAGGAAGAAGTTGATCTTTATATTTTTTTCATTGCCGCAGAATTCTTCCTTCAAACAGATGCTTTGACGAGAGCCGACTACATAAATAAAAACAAGCAGCTCAGGCTGAAGTGGGTAGGGAGAAGGCACTCAGAATTCAGAACTGGATTCCAGGGATTTTCCTTTGAAAACCACTGGGTTAGGTCATTTTTAGGTCCTCTTCCAGGGCAGACACACTGGTTTCTAGCCTAGTTTTTTTGTTGGTGGTGCCGATTTTAAATTTTTCTCTTTTATTTTTAATTTTTATTTTTTGGCTATACTGCATAGCATGTGGGATCTTGATTCCCTGACCAGGAATCAAACCCATGACCGCTACAGTGAAAGGGCAGAATCTTAACCCCCGGACCTCTGGGGAATTCTCTAGTCTAATTCTTTTTTTTTTTTCTTAATTAAGTTTATTTATTCTCAATTGATGGATAATTGCTTTACAATATTGCATTGGTTTCTGCCATACATCAACATGAATCAGCCATAGGTAAACCTATATCCCCTCCCTCTTGAACCCCCCTCCCCATCCTAGCCTAGTTCTTTCTTAGATCATATCCCTTAAATGTGAACTGAGGGACTTCCCTGGTGGCCCAGTAGTTACAGAGTCCACCTTTCTATGCAGAGGATGCGGGTTAGATCCCTGGTCGGGGAACTAAGATCCCACATATCTTGGAGCAGCTAAGCCCTTAAATCACAACTAGACAGAACCCTGAGCACTGCAACGGGTGATACGTGCGCCACAGCTAAGACCTGACACAGCCAAAAATAAATTAAAAAAAAAATTTTTTTTAATGTGAACTGAGGGGAGTAGGAGGAAGAGGGAAGAGATGGACAGGCTTGCCCTCGGGGTCACTGGGGATACTTGAGGCCTGCCAGTCCCTTTCAGTCTGAGCTGGGAGATTAAGCACTAGGACTCCGTCTTCTCAGGTTCCCAGGCTGGTCTGCCACTGGTGGCAAAGGGGAGCTAGACCTAAGTGCCGGGTCTCCGAGCTGGAAGCTGAGCCCTGGGGAGGAGGCAAGTGGCACAGCTCAGTGCTGAGAAGGGAATGTGGCAGTCCAAGCTCTGGGGAGCACCCTGCGGGAGCAGGTGACAGAAACAAGGAGCCTTCTGGAGCCTGCAAGGGATCCATAGCGCTAGAACCCAGGCCCCTGAGGTCAAGGGGTTACAGGAGAAATTTTCCATGTCGGCATGGTGCTGGAGTTCCTAAGTAGGCCAACAGCAGAGCAACCCCTCTGCCTCTCTCTCTCTCCTTGCTCCCTCCTCCTCCTCCCTCCTCCAGTCTCACTGGTTCTCTGCACTCACAGGCTTCACCCACATCCAACAAATTCCAGCTGCATAAATTAATCCGTGGCCCTATGGCGCTTGCTTTGAAGGCTCCATCAGTCAGTTCCAAGAGCCAGGGGCTCGGAGCTTGGGAGTAGGCTGTGGGGTCACCTTGAAGGCTAATATAAAGCAGGCACGGGCACTGACCCCAACTCCCCCTGAGCCCACTCTTCAGAGAGTGCATGCAAGTGTCTTGCATCATAGCTCTGGAACCTTCTCTATCATCTCAAGTTTCTGGTTTGTTATTCTGCTCCTTGGGAGTATTTCCTCATCCATCTCATAAAGGCAGTGTTTATTAGCAAGAGCACCAGTCACGGTTCAAATCCTGCTCCTCTGTTTCCCAGCAGTGAGGCCTTAAGTAAACTCCTGACCCTCTCTGGCTTCAGCTGCCTCACCTGCAAAGTGGAGATAATAGGACCTGCCTAGTGGCCCAACAAAATTATTGGAGGGACTTTTTAAACCTAAAAGCAGGGGTTCTGGTAAGGATGCTGTCCCAAATTGAAGATGCAAGGGTACAGGAAAGAGAGCCCAGGGCTGAGTCATTGCACAACTTGGGAAACTGGATCAGTTTTCCTCTTTGTGAAATAAGAGGATGCTCTCAAAGGTCCACAGGCTTTCCCTAAGCACCAATATCTTCTGACTTCCTCACCTTTGCACCTTTTAAGATGATTCCCAAGGCAGATCCGGTGCCAGGCTGTCCTCTGTGCCCTGGGCTCAGGACTCTGAGCCTTGGGACTTCGCTGGTGGCCCAGTGGCTAAGACGCCACGATTTCAACACAGGGGGCCCAGTTTCCATCCTTGGTCAGGGAACTAGATCCTACATGCCACAACTAAGAGTTCACATGCCACAACTAAAACTCGGTGCAGCCAAATAAATAAATAAAAACAAATATTTTTTGAAAACACTCTGACCCTCAGAGAGAGGGGCACAAGAAGATACAAAACAGGCTAACAAACCAGAGTTGAAACCAATCAGGCAAGAATATCCAAAAGACACCCAGCCAACAACAACAAAGAATTCAGGATGAGGAGACACCTGTACCATGTAGAAATTAACAGGACAGCTCTGCGGTCAGACAAATACGGGCACAAAGCTCAGCTCTTCCACACACTAGCTATTTGACTGTGGACAAGTTGCTCTGAGCCTCAGTTTTGACATCTATAAAATGGGGGTAGTAATAAATAGGATTTCATGTGATCAGACAAAAAGCTACAGTAAAGATCCTTGGCTTTTAACAAGGTCTCAGTGAACAGTAGTTAATGCAAACAGTGAGCAGAAGTAAAAACAGTTTCCCTAGGCCCCTAGCAGCATCAAGAGTTTGATTTTAGGGACGTCCCCTGGCTATCCAGTGGTTGGGACTCTGTGCTTCCACTGCAGGGGGCCTGGGTTTGATCCCTGGTTGGGGAACTAAGACCCCACATGCCATGCAGTGGAGCCAAAAAAAAAAAAGATTTTGATTTTAGAGCCTAGATTTTAGGGAAAATAGAGACAGAACAAATCAATGAGGTGGGTGTTTCTCTTGGAAAGAAAACATAACTGAGAACATAACTGAACCCCTCTGAAACCCTCCTCACTTGGGATCCTCAGCACTCCAGGCCTCATGCACCCTCCCCGCTCCTAGCACTTCTATCTGTCCTGCCGCCCCTACCTATCTGTCCAGCCTTAATGTCACTCCTGAGCTCAAATTCAATGTGGCCAGAACTGAACTCGTCTACACCCCAACTCAAATCGATGTTTCCTCTTGGGTTCTATTACAAGCATCATTTTCCAGTTGCTGACATTCAAACCTACATTTGAATCTGATGTGCCCTCTACTTGGGCGACTCTCAAGTAACTTCTCTCCAGGTTTCAGTTTTTCCCTCCTGTGAAATGGGAAAGCAAGACTACAAGAATTCTCAAAAGTTGTCCAGGATTTAAAATATTTTCAATTTTTATTTTACTGTTATTATTCCTTTTTTTGGACCACACCACACAGCTTGTAGGATCTCAGTTCCCTGACCAGGAATTGAATGTGGGTCCCAGGCAGTGGAAGCGAGGAGTCCTCACCACTGGACCACCAGGGAAGTCCCTAAAGTCTATGCTTTTAAACCAACTTTAAAAAGGTCTACACATACCCTAGATCCTGTGCTTTGCAACAGGAGAAGCCACCAAATGAAAATCTCAAGAACCGAAACTAGAGAACAGTCCCTGCTCACCACAAGTAGAGAAAGTCCATGCACAGCAACGATGAACCAGCACAGCCAAAAATAAATTAAATTAAATAAATAATAAATTTAAAAAAAATTTAAGTTCTAGGAAAGGTGGAGGGATAAATTAGGAGTAATCGATTAATAAACTATACATATAAAATAGTAAGCACAAAGGATTTACTGCATAACAGAGAGAACTATATCCAATATCTTATAATAACCTATAAATGGAAAATAATGTGAAAAGATATGTATATGAAACACTTTGCTATATACATGAAACTAATATTTTAAGTTAACTCTACTTCAAGTTAAAAAATTAATGATTAGTTGGGAATTTCCTGGCAGTCCAGCAGTTAGGACTTGATGCTTCCTCTACAAGGGCACAGGTTTGATCCCAGATAGGGGAAGTGAGATCCAGCATACTGCGCACACACGCGCGCGCGCACACACACACACACGCGCGCGCACACACACACACACACACACACACACACACACACACACACACACGATAAAAATAAGGTCTGAGGACAAATCAGCCACCTTTGATTTCTAGAGTGAAAATGTAGTCTCCCTAAACACAGCCAGTCAAGGGTAGAGCTAGGACCAAAGACATCCAGTAAATTTGTGAGTGAAGAAGGAATGGAGGAGGGTTAGGGTAGAGTCGGAAGCCATAAAGCAAAAGCATGAGCTTGGGGTACGTCCCTGGAGGTCTCCCCAGTCCCAACACAGGTAGCCCAGCCGGATTCCATTCCTGGTCAAGGAACTAGATCCCACCCACTGCAACTAAGACCTGGCACAGCCAAATGAATAAATATTTTTTAAAAAGCATGAGTTTGAGAAATACCCTGGACTGGGTTCGGACCCTGTCTCCACTGCCCACTAGCTGTGTGGGCAGCTCCCTCTGAGCCTCAGATCCCCCATCCAGAAAAGTGAACAACAACGCTTAATTTCCAATTATTAGTTTGGACAAAATGAGGTCACATGGTAAACATATAGTAAAAGATAGGTGAGTATTACTCTAATGGTATGAACACATAAATACTGAATGAAGTGATCTGTCATGAAGATTTTTTAAGAAAAACGGCCAAAGAAAACATTACCCTCATTAGAGAGAAATACAATGAAGAGACAATATGCAAGTCTCCCTCCTATCTTCTGTGATGTAAGTCCAGACAAGGAGTGAAGACCCTGCACTTTCTGGGTACAGGTTCTCAAGGGGTTTAAAGCATCTTCAGAGACAACAAGAAATCTCTTCCCCAGTCTCCCTATCCCCCCATCTTCTAAACCATAGATGTGAAAATATCCCCGTGTTCTTACATGAACTATCCAGAACAGCGATCCTGAGAGTGGAGGACACAGGTTAGAGCATCAAACAGATTCAGACAAATGCAGTCACTTGTTTCCCAATAAAGTAACCTGATTCAGTGCCATGAAGAAAAGAGTGATTTTTCAATAATGGTCTAGATCAACTGGATATCTATATAGGGGGAAAAAAAAAGATCTTGACCCCATTTCATACCCAAACACAAAAATCAACTCCAGGTGGACTACATGTAAGAGTTGAAACAATAAAACTTTTGCAGAAAAACATATGAATATCTTTGTGACCTTGCACTATGCAAAATTTTCTTAATTTGAAAAAGACACAATGTGAACTAATGGACTAGGAAGAGCTAAATGGTCTATGTTAAAATTAAAACTGCCTGTTCATTCAAAGACATCTCTTTTTTAAATTTATTTTTAATTGAAGGATAATTGCTTTACAACATTTTGTTGGTTTCTGCCATACATCAGCATGAATCAGCCATAGGTACACATATGTCCCCTCCAAGACATCTTTAAGAGGATGACAAGCAACCCACAAAGTAGGAGACTAACTAACATCCAGAATACAGAAAGAACCTTTATATTGTCAGCTGAATTGTGTCCCCTAAAATTTATATGTTGAAGTTCTAACCCCCAGTAACTCAATATGTAACCATATTTGGAGAGAAAGTCTTTAAAGAGGATATTAAGTTTAAAATGGGGTCTTTGGTGGTGGTTTAATCACTCAGTCACACCCAACTCTTTGCAACCCTATGGACTGTAGCTGCCATGCTCCTGTTTCCATGGGATTTCCCAGGCAAGAATACTGGAGTAGGTTGCCATTTCCTTCTCTGGGGGATCTTCCTGACCCAGGAATGGAACCCAGGTCTCCTACAAGCAGATGGATTTTTTAACCAACTGAGAGGGTGGCCCCTACTCCAGTAAGACTGGTGTTCTCATAAGAGAAGGAGATTAGCACACAGATACATACAGAGGGAAGACCATCTGAAGACAAAGGGAGAAAACAGCCATCCAGAAGCCAAGGAGGGAGACCTTCAAAGAAACCAACCCTGATGACACCTTGATCTTGGACTTCCAACTCCAGAATTATGAGAAAATTAATTTCTGTTGTTTAAGTCACCCATTCTGTGGTACTTTGCTATATTTGGCCATAGCAAGCTGATACACCTCACAATCAACAAGAGACAATCTTTATCATAAATAAAATGAAAAGACAACTTACAGACTGGGAGAAAATATTCACCAATGATGCAACCGGCAAGGGCTTAATTTCCAAAATATACAGTTCATACAACTCAGTATCAGAAAAACAAACAACCCAATCTAAAAATGAGCAAAGACCTAAATAGACCTTTCTTCAAAGACATACAGATGGCAACAGGCACATGAAAAGATGCTCAATGTTGCTAATTATGAGAGAAATTCACATCAAAACTACAATGAGGTATCACCCCACACCAGTCAGAATGGCCAACACCAAAAAGTCTACAAGTAATAAATGCTAGAGAGGATGTGGAGAAAACGGAATCCTCCTACACTGTGGGTGGGAATGGAAATTGGTGCAACCACTGTGGAGAATGGTATAGAGTTCCTTAAAAAACAAAAAATAGAGTTACCATATGATCCAGCAATCCCACTCCTGGACATATATCCAGAAAAAAAAATTCTATTTAGAAAATATACATGCAAAAAAAAAAAAAAAAAAAAAAATATACATGCACCCCAATGTTCAGAGCAGCACTATTTATAAAAGCTAAGACACAAAAGCAATAGATGAATGGATAAAGGTATGGTGTATACACACACACACACACACACATATATATGCAACAGGAATATTACTCAATCATAAAAAAAGAATGAAATACTGCCACTGGGAGCAACATGAATGGACCTATTATTATGCTAAATGAAGTAAGTCAGACAAAGACAAATAGTATATGATATCACTTACATGTAGAATCTAAAAAAAAATGATACAAATGAACTTTTTTATTTATAAAACAGAAACAGACTCACAGACACAGAAAACAATCTTATGCTTACCAAAGGGTAAGGTGAGGGGAGGGATAAATGAGGAATTTGGGATTAATAGATACACACTATATATAGATAAACAAGCACCCCTGTTGTCCAGCATAGGGAACTATATTCAATAACAGAATCACTTTGCCGCACACATGACAAACATGACATTGTAAATCAACTACCCTTGAATAAAAAAAAAAAAATGTTTTTAAATAAGAGATAGTCTTTACAATAATGGAAAAAAGACTTGATCAATCAGTTCCCAAAGATCTCCAAATAACCAATACATGTAATGAGACCGAGCTCAGTTTCATGAGTCACTAGAAAAACACCAACTGAAACACAGTGAAATAGAACGATACTCCCATCAGCATGGAGGCATGACTACAATGAAAACGATGAACATGCCAACTCTTGGTGAGGTTGTGGAGCCGGCAGAACCAGAACAATCCCTCTAGATAATTATTGGACAGTGTTTACTAAAACTGAACATACATGCTAACTCTCTGACCCAAGCAATTCTGCTCTTAAGTATATGCCCAATGGAAATGTACCCGTTTGCTCACCAGTCATGCCTAGAATGTTCATGGCAGCATCACGCACACAGCCTTAGCCTGGCAGTCACCCAGGTGCCCACTAACAGAATGAATAAACCAACTGGGAAATAATCACATAAATGGAAAACCATACAGCAATGAAACTAAGCCATCTACAACTGCACACAACAAATTGGGTGAATCCTGTAAACACAAAGTTGAATGAAAGAAGTCAAAATCAAGAGGACAGACACCCTGTATGATTTTACTAACATAAAGTATAAGAAGAGGCAAAATTCATCTACACTATTAGAAGTCAGGAAAACAGCGGAGGGAAAGCCTGGACGGGAATTCAAGAGGGGTTGATCCTGGGGTTCCATGGCACTAGTGGTAAAGAACCCACCTGCCAATGCAGGAGACATAAGAGATGCGAGTTCGATCCCTGGGTCAGGAAGATCTCCTGGCGGAGGGCATAGCAACCCACTCCAGTATTCTTGCCTGGAGAATCCCCATGGACAGAGGAACCTGATGGGCTACAGTCCATAGGGTCACACAGAGTCTGAAATGACTTCGCAGGCAGGCAGGTTCAATTGTTCAAGTCACACAAATTTAAACTACTGTGGACTTCTCTATATGTATATTAGACTTCAATAAAAAGCTTCTATTTTAAGCATACAGTGCCAAAGAAATGAAAAGTGCCACTTTTTATTTCTGTTCTTTAGAGGTAAGGAACTATAAACAGAGGCTAGGTGCCTGTCTTCCCAATGGGCAGAGAAACAGGGCTCAGGGGAAAAAAAGCCCAATCTCAGGAGATTAGAGAAGAGTCTGGAGCCCCAAGTTGTGACCTGAGAGCTGGTCATGCACCAACCCGCTTCTCCCAAGAGACAGGGCCTGGGGAGGGGGCAAGTGGCTGGAAGACAGGCTGAGATGGCCCACGAACTCAAAGGGGATGGTCCGGCTACCCCTCTACTCTGCCCTCCATAGCAGAACTCCCAGTTGTGGGAATTCCCTGGCAGTCTAGTGGTTAAGACTCCACGCTCTCACTGCAGAGGACCAGGGTTCAATCTCTGGTTGGGCAACTAATATCCCGCAAGCAGCACAACCAAAAACAAACAAACAAAAACCTTCCATTTGTGTTAGGGGCCTGGTTATGTCACCAGCAACCCTGGGAAGTCACTCCTTCCCCTCTCAGTTCACATGGTTCTGCTTGGGCGGACCCCACCAGCAGCTCTGGGTGTGGGGTTGTGCTCCCCATTTTTCTTGCCACATGGGGAGAAACTTGCCAGAGAGTGAAGCAGAAAGAGGAAACAAAAAAAAAAAAAAAAAGGGAAGCAGAAATGAAAAAATAAGAACTGAGTCCTTGAGATCTTCTTGGAGCATCTAGATCTAGCTATGCCTAAGGTCACATCCTGAACTTATTACGTAAACCACTGAATTCTGTTTTGCTTAGGGCAGATTGAATTACATTTGTCACTTATGTCACTGTGACAAATGTTCCCCATCGCCACTCTCCAGAAGCCTGCGTGCATTCCCAGAGACTAAAATGGGCATTATCATACCCCCTGCCAACTGCCATCGCAGGCATCCCTCACAGCGTCAGAGCTTCCGGACTTCTACAAAGCACCTTCATGTTCTCCAGTCCATTCAGTCATCACCAGAGACATGAGCTGCAGGTATAACTCTTCTCCCCTTCCCCACCCCCCTTTTTTTGGCTACATCGTGCAGCATGCAGGATCTTAGTTCCCTGATCAGGGATCGAACCCATGTCTCCAGCATCAGGACTATGGAATCTTAACCACTGGACGACCAGAGAGGTCCCACCATTCCCACTTTCTTTGCCATACTAAGCTTTTTGAGAGCTGGGAAGGAAACTGAATCCTGCTCTCACGATGAGAAGAATGAGGCTCAGAAAGAAGAGGCAGCCTACATACAACCAGAACTAATAACAAAACTACAGAGGGCTTCCCACATAGGTCAGTTGGTAAAGAATCCACCTGCAATGCAGGAGACCCCAGTTCAATTTCTGGGTGGGGAAGATTCCCCTGGAAAAAGGATGGGCTACCCACTTCAGTATTCTTGGGCTTCCCTGGTGGCTCAGACGATAAAGAATCTGCCTGCAATGTGGGAAACCTGGGTTCGATCCCTGGGTTAGAAAGATCCCCTGGAGAAGGGAAAGGCTAACCACTCCAGTATTCTGGCCTGGAGAATTCCATGGACTGTATAGTCCTTGGGGTCTCAAAGAGTCGGACACAACTGAGTGACTTTCACTTTCACGGAGGGCTTGGAAATTTTTCAAAAGGGCAAAGAGCAACATTACTCAGGCTTTAATGTTGATGCCTGAACCCCAGATTTGAGAATCTGGTTTTAATCCTTGTCCATAAAGATAACCTCATCAGATTCACATCCTTCCATTAGAATAATAATAGGGACCATTTATTGAGACCCCCCCCACCCTCGCCCCAGTCAGTCAGCTAAGCATTCATTCATTTTCTTATAGGATCCCTATTCGAGGCAGATGCTGCGATTAGGTCCATTTCACAGCTGAGGAAAGTGAGGCTTAAGCAGGTGAAGTAGCTTGCCCCAAATGACTCAGTCAAAAAGCAGAGCTGAAAAAAAAAAAAGCAGAGCTGAGCCCCAACAACAAAGGCTGGGGCTGGGCAGAGGCATCAGCGAGAGTGACCTATGCCAAGACTCGACTTATGGGGTCCATCGCCCCATCTTCTGCTCACTGCTGGAAGGTTGCCTCCTTCCGCTCTGACATCCACTTCCTTCAGTGTTTCTAGAATCCAGCTTAAAAAAAAATCTCTCCTGAGCAAACCCTCATCAATTAACTGAGATCCTTCTGTCAACAGCACTATCTCCTCATAACCAACTGGTCCTCTCTCCTTTTTTTTTTTTTTTTGGCTGCAGGCACGTTCCCTGATCAGGGATTGAGTCTGCGCCTTTTTCAGTGGAAGGCAGAAGGCAGATTCTTAGCCAATGGACCACCAGAGAAGTCCTAGTCTTCTTTCCTGCATTAACACACCTCTAGGTCAATAACTCAAGCTGGATCATCTGCACACCCCCTGGTCAGCTGCCTGCATCCTCCACACGGCCACCAGAGTCAGCTTTGATAGAACTTAGATCACATCACTTCACACTCACCAGGATGGTTAGCATCAAAAAGACAATAACAAGAGTGGGCAAGGAAGGCAAAGAAATTAGAACCTTTGTATGTTACTAATGGGAATTTAAAACGGCACAGCTGAAAAAAAAAAAAAAGGGTGCAGCTACTTTAGAAAACAGTCTGGCAGTTCCTCTGGAGATTAAATGTAGTTACCTCATGACCCAACAATTCCCCTCCTACGGATCTACCCTGAAGAAGTGAAAATGTCTGTTCACACTAACATTTGTACATGAATAGTCATAGTATCATTATTCACAAAAGCCAAGAAGCAGAAACAACCAAAATGTCTATCAACTGACTTATGGGTAAACAAAATGTGGTCTATTCATATAATGGGATGCTATTCATCCATAAAAAGAAATACTGAGACATGTTACTACACGGATGAACCTCAGAAACATGAGGCCAAATCAAAGAAGCCACATACAAAGGACCACATATTATGATTCCACTTATACGAAATGTCCAGAAGAGACAAACCCACAGAAGCAAAAAAGTGGATTAGTGGTTGTCAGGGGATGGAGGAAGAGGGGAATTGGGAGGTACAGAGTTTACTTTGGGGGTGATGAAAATGTTCTGGAATTAGTGGTTAACGATTACATAACACTGTAAATATATGAAGAACCACTGTGGAAATCCCTGGCTGTCCAGCAGTTAGCACTTAGCGCTTTCACGGCTGCAGCCAGGGTTCAATCCCTGGTCAGGGAACAAGATCCCACAAGCCCTGGGATGCAGCCAAAAAAAAAAGAGAGAGAGAACCACTGAACTGCACGCTTTAAAATGGTTAAATGGTGAATTTTATGGTATATGAAATTTCTCAATTTTAAAAATGTTTTTAATTCCCCCTCCCAAGAAAATAATCAGATCACAATGCTACTCCCTCACCACACTTTAAAATCCCCCAAGGGCCTCCCGATTATACCAGGAGACAAACCCAGGTTCCCCACCAGGGCCTAGAGGGCCCGCTGTGGGCCTGGCCCTGAGGCCTTTCCCACCTCTCCTCACTCCTCCCATTCTTCCCCCGCCTTCTGCCCTTGTTTATCCCTCCATCTAGAATGTTCTTCCCCACAGTTAGTTTCTCATCAGTCAGGTCTCTGTCCAAATGTCCTCATCGCCTCCACCCAGAGGCCCTCCCTGAATACCTCCATCTAAAATAAACATAGCTCCAACAACCTCCATCCCATTACGCTGCTTTATTTCTTCATAGCCCCATCACCTTCTGAAAAGATATAAATTTTTAAAAATGGTTTACTTCTTCTTTGCCTGTCACTCCAACCAAGAGGACAGGGCTCTTGTCTGTCCTATTCACAGCTCTGAATTCGCCTACCATGTACGAGTTACTTGAGAAACACTTCTGGAAAGAATGGATGTATCGAAAAACTTCCTGTAAAATGTGAAAGGCCACCCACTACCTGGTCAAGAGTCCGGGACACTCAGTGATCAGCCGAGTTCTACAGGTGTCCAGGGCCAAGCCCCGCCCTAGACCTGTCTGGAACCCAGAGGAAGTAGGAAAGAGTAATCCCTCCCCCTTGGAAGTTCTCAAAGTCTTTCAGGGGTCACACAGCACCCAATGTTTACCCAGCAACCCACAAACACCAGGAGAGATCTAAGATTGCCTTGCTGACACTCAAGCTGGAGGCTGGGGTCCAAACCGGCCTCATAAAACTGCACTGGTAAACACCCTCTAATACAGCTTCTTACGGCTCTGCAATCCAACCTGTTCTCCAGAGTGAGACGGTTGCAGCTCACACCTGCTCCTGCCTCCTCCCATGAGGACTTTCTTTTCAGAGGCAGTTAAATATCCAAATGGGCAGGTGGTACCAGCCTTGCTCCCCGGGCCCCCCATCCCCAACTGCAGCATCTCCGCCATACATGCAAACAGCAACTTACCCACTAGGAGTTTGACATCTCGGACTGTGAAATCAGGGTCAGGCATCCTGGAAAAAGAGGAACGCAGACATTTGGTGGGAAGCCAGAAACAATAGGGTTAGATCTCACAATGGGGGCAGGGGGAGGCCATTTTTCTAAGAGAGTTCTCTAGGTCTCCGGCTGAGAACCCACAATGAGATAACTCAGCAAAAGGGTAGTGATGAGTTGGTGCCTGGAGGGAGGGCCACCCCGGAACAAGTGAGCAGTTTTCTCAACTCAACAGGCAAATCAAACCCCACTCTCCCCAACACCGAAATTCAACACTGCTACAGAGAAGAGGATGGGACTCACTGTCCCCCCACCCACTTTTCCCGGGAAGACTGAGTGTGCTGTCAAGGTAAGCACCAGAGTTGGGCATTCAAACCTCTGCTTTCTTTTAGAGTGGCTAGCTCTCTCTGTGGCTCCACTTTTAGAAAATACTTTCCATAAGGTGTTGTATGGAAGGTGGGAGGAACCTCTTTAAGTTTAGAGGGAAAAAAAAAAACCACATCACATCGATTGCAAGGATTTGGTGACCCTGGCTACTGTGGCAGTGATGATGTTCACTATTGTCAGTGATGCCAAAGGTTTCATTTCTATTCATAGGAATGAGACTCGAGCAAATCTGGCAGTATTTGCTTGTGGAAGGAGGCAGGCTGTGACGAGGACACCCTCAACCTCCTCCAACCCCTGCCCCAGGGGCAGAAACCTGTTCTTCCAGGCTTCCTCCAGGATCTCTCCCCCACCTGGAGCTCTGACAGATTTCCAAAGAGAATGTAAACCAAACAAGTCACTGTGGGGAGGCAGGTGCTGGGGCACCAGCGGAAAGAGGAGACAGGACCTAGTGTTCTGACATCCCCTCCAAGGACTTCCCCAGTGGTCCGGTGGCTAGGATACCACACTTCCACTGCAGGGGGCACAGGTTTGATCCCCGGTCGGGGAACTAAGAAACTGTATGCCAGAGGCAGGGCCAAAAAGAAAAAAAGGAACATGCCCTCCAAAGAAAAGGACCAGTTTCCCATACAGTGGGAGTCTGAGTAGAAACAGGCATGTAGGCATTCTGCCTCTCTGCCCAAAGGCTGGCTAATCCCTTCTCAGCTTAGGCACTGCTTCAGTTTCCCTTTAGGAAGTAACTGCGTGTAAGTGGGATGGATCAGGAAGGAAAGTCCACACCGTTGACCTCTCCATCCAAATTCTCTGAAATTCCAGACCCATCGTTGGAGATATTTTCCCCCCTCTTTCAGGTGTTGAACAAGGAGGTGCAACCCCCAAATAACAAAGAAAAATCCTGCTCAGTGACGAAAGGTAGGGGAAAGAGTAGAAGAAATGCATCCCAACCTATAAACTGTGTGAGGGAAGGAGACAGGGGAAGAAGCAATTCATTTCAGCAACTTACTTAATTCCCAGGCCATCCTTTTCTCGAAATACCAGGGGAACTCTGAGAGCTTCTCTCTGCACATACTCATAGTTGAAATCTGTTTGGAGACGGGAATTAAATCAGGTTGGTTAAGTCACGAAGGAGGAAATGAACCATGATCCATCAGTTAGGGGAAGAACATTGATGGAGGAAGGGGCAGGGGTTATATGAGATGCAGGCACCAGCTCAAAGAACAAGAGATCCCTAGAAAATGACAAGGAAATGGATGAGGCAAAGCCCAAGAGAAGCTATGCCAACTCTTGGCTCCTCTGCCTACTCAGTCATTCCCTGCATGCCCCACGGGTCAGAACTTGTCAACGAACAGCCCAAGGGCTGCGAGGGTTGGGGAAGGAAACTCAGGAAAGAGCCCCAAACAGAAAGAGCCCCAGCTCTCACTGCGAAAGAAGGACGGATGGAGAAAACGCATCCCAGGCTGAACTCTGAAAGTAAAGGAACTGCAGAACTGAATAATGCCACCTGGGAGGATCTGAAGCCCCATAGAGGAGGCTGGGAGGAGGGTTCTCATTGTAGCTGAGCATCAGGGAAGATCTTATTGTAATATCCTGCGTAGTGAAGGGGAGGGGGGGGAAAGCCGGTTTCCCTGGAAACTGTGTATTTGGTGCCAAAATAACTAGGGAACTGGGCACAGCTTTGTTGTCTTAATAGTGAAATTCTGTTGCAGCCATCACAACACTTGCTTCAGCTGGATAACCCAGAAGGATGCTGCCCAGGTGAAGGCTGTATGAAGGGGACAGAGTGAGGCCCAAAGAAAATTCACCACTTAGTTTTCTGTCTGATGGATGCTTGTCTAGTGGAGACCCCAACATCCTTACAGAATGCCCCAGAGAATGAAGGAAGCCTTAGTTTCCATCCTCCTGAGTTCCAAAAGTAGGGGAGCTCACTCAACCTTATCCCTAAATGTGGAGATGAGGGAGGCGGAGACAAATACTCACACCCCCCAACCCCTCAGGTAACTAAAGCAATTCACAAAGACACAAGCCCGCCCTGGCCGGTCAGAAGGGAGACAGATGGGATCTCAGGGCACTGAAACCCCTGCCCCAGAGAAACAGTTCACTAGGACAGCTTAGGGGGTTGCAGGGGCGGTGAGGCCAAGGCAACTCTGCTCAGAGGAGAGAGAACAAAACCAGAGCTGAGGAAAGCCCTGACCTTAGCAGCTCAGATCCCCAGGGGCTCCTAGTGAATGGGGATTCCTAAGGATTTAAAGGCAGAGAAGTTTAAGAAGCTTCTATTTTGAATCCAGGCTAAGGGCTCCTTCTGTTTCTCAGCTCCTCCCTCGAGTTTTGGGGCAAGATCTGAATTAACAACCAACAACCCTAGAGTCCTCTTCTTTGAAAGGAGCCTGGACAGTAGATTTAAGGAATCACCCTTTCTGGAAACCTCCCCCCACTACCACCTTCCTCCCCAATACACACACACCCAAAGTCCAGCCCCAGGGTCAGCTTCAACTTCCTCAAATGAGCCTGAGAAAACATGAGATCCTGGGCAGAGAATTCCTCACCAGTGACCAGGAAGAGTTGCATACTGTTTTCTCCTAAAATATGCCAAACGACTCAAGAAAAATGGGGAAGGAGAGGAATTAAAATCCCATTTGTGCTAAGGAAATTTAAATGTAGTTGGGACTAGACCCCTGAACTATCCAGCCTCTGCGTGCAGTGCTCTTTAAGACCTGGCAGGCTGGAAGAAATTTCTTCCTCCTTTCCCCTACAACTACCCCCTACCACCCCAACCCAGGCACTCCAGGAAGCAATGGACACAAAAGAGAAACTTCAAAAATGCAGAGCCAGGCCCTGTCTCTCCTAGGGGCTAACCCCACAGCCCCAGTCACTCAACCAGAACCTGGAGGCGGGGGGGAGGCTCTTCCCCTGTTATCAGCTCACTGAGGGACTGGAGGGTTTTCCAAGGGGGATGGGGGATCAACAAAATAGAAACGTTAATATAAAGGGAAACCCAAATAACTGAGAGGCAAAAATGAACTTAAATCACAGAAGGGCAGAGAGAGACAAGTAAGCAGGCAGAAACAAATCCAAAACCCCAATCCCATGGGCCCAACCAGGGGCCTTGCAGGCCTTAGACCCAAGTCAGAGCATCACTTAAAGGTCTGGAAGACACCCCCCAGACACCTTGCCAGTACCAGGGTCAGGCTGAAAGTCAGGCCCCAAAGGTCTCAGGTTGGGGTGACATTGCCAACCCCCATCCCCAGGCTTCTCCAACTTCTCTAAACTGGCAGGGCTCACAAGAGGGACAGAGCTCTCAAGGCCTCAGACTTGGGAAGAGACCCTGTTTCCCAGGAGGGTTCCCCAAGTCTTCACCTCCAACTGCCAGGAGGAAGCCTGAAGCCGGAGGGGGGATAACCCCTTTACCGGCAGTCCCCACTTCAAAGCGTCAGGGCTGCAGGACTAGAGGCCTCGGGCTTCACTGGGGGCCAGTCAACAACTCCGGGCTCACCCACCCTGCTCCCGTCTGGCAAAGCCCACGAGGTGATGGGGTGCAGTAGACCCCAGGCCTGAGAAGATGTCACTAAGTGACCCGGGCCGTCCCCAGCTCCAGATCCCAACTGGCAGGGTCCGAAATGGCACGGGGTTAGGGAGGCTTCAGGCCTGGGGGGCCCTCACCCCAATGGCCCTGGGGTGACCCTGGCCCGCTGAAGCCCGTCAGCCGCACTAAGTGCAGCGCAAGGAGCTGGGCCGGCTCCGGGAGGGGTAGAACGCGGCGCACCCGCCCTCCCTCGGTCCACCCGTCGGTCCCCAGGTCCCTCAGTCCGCCGGGCCCCTGGCTCTGCCCACCCTGGGGCTGGTGGTGGGCGCGGGCCGGGCCTAGGCCCACGGCCGGCCCCGGCTCCCGCCTGCCCTCCTCCCTCGCCACCCCACCCCACCCCCCCCAGTGCTCGGCCTCGTTTCGTCACCGGATCCCCTGGAATGGGGGACGCGGGCGCGAAATACGAACCCAGCCACCGGCAGCTCCCTCCCCACGTGCGCTCGGGCCTCGCCGCGGAGGACAGCCCGAGGAGGGGGCGCCTCACCTTTGCCCTCCATGGCGTGCACGAAATCCCCCTGGTACAGCTGGCTGCGCAGCTTTTCCTCCAGGCTGAAGCCGCGGGCGCTGACGATCTCCTCCACGTCCGACAAGTCCTCGTTCTCGTCGTATCTCTGGCGGTCAATCGGGCGCTGCGGGGACCCAAACCGGAGAGCCCGGGACATTATTGGGGGAACTGGGGGTCGCCTCTCACCCTGGGCCCAGCTCGAACAGGTGCAGGAGCCTCGTGCCCCCCTGCACCCCACCTTTGGGACCGGAGCAACTTTGCGCAGAAGCCAAAGATGCTGAAAATCGGGATAAGGAGAGGGACCCGCACCCCCCAGGGTCAGGCTGCGCCCTATACAGGGCACTCCCCTCCTGCATCTTTGGAGGCCGTGGAAGGGATTTCTGGGGGACTCTCCCCTTGCTTCCAGCCCCCCACCCCCGAGAGGTGTTGAGTTTTGCCCACTCGACCGGGAGCCTGGTTATGTAACCCGCGAGGGGGGCTCCGCGCACGGGCTGGCGGGGCATTTGTAGGCCCCGGGAGGAGCCGCCGCAGCGCCCGGCTCGGCGGTAACAGCAGCCCTGGCGGCCGCGGCGGCAGAGCCGGGAAGCCGGAACCGGGGGCCGGCGGCATTTCTAAGCCTGGAGCCGCCCCCCGAGCTACCGGGTAAGCTGGAAAGCTGAAATGGAAGGGCTGAGACCCCAGCCGCCCCCGCCGACCGACCGCTAGTGCGAGAAGAAGAGGTGGAGAGGGGGGGTTCGCCGCTTGGGAGGGGGAGAGGCAGACGGCCCGCCACAAAGCTCCCATCGGAGACCCCAAAACGCACCAGCAGCTGCCTCATCTCCCCACAAGCGCGCGCGCACACTCACTTCTTTAGGAGAATCCCCCACCACTCCCCGCATCCCCTGCCTCCTCCCTCCACCGCCGAGCGCCCGGCCCCGCAGCCCCCCAGATTCCGGGCGAACCCCGAGCCCGCTGAGCACCCCCCCTCCACGCCTTTCCCCGCTACCACCTCCCCACATAAGTGTCTGAGACTCAGTCTCACAAGGGACTGGAGGAGTAAGCTGCTTGCTTCCTTTTGCATGCAATTTATTATATTTTTTTCCGGTCCTCTTGCAAAATACAGAAAAGGAAAGAAAAGGCAGCAAGAAACAACGACCAAAAAAAAATAGATCTATCATAAACCAGATACAGATTTGGAAAAAAAAAAAAAAAAGCTACACACCAATCTTCTTCCAGAGTCTTTCTCTGCCTCCATTTTTTTAGGAGAGTTCACCAATTAATTGTCAACACTCCTGCCCCCTGCATTTTGGCGGAGGGGGGAAGGAGGGAAGACCAAAGAAAACAAACCAGAAAACAAATAAATAAAGCAAGCCAGAGCCGAGATCTACAAAGTTTTGCACCAACACTTAAGCAGATCCGTTTGCAAAGTCCTAGGAAACCATTTTCAGCAGTTGTGGGGGGGGAGGCGTCGACGTCATAATCCCCGGAACGTAAACATTGTTGCCGATCGCGCTCGGAGCCCGCGGCCGGGCTAGTAGCGGGAGGGGGCACTCGGCCCGGGATGGGGGCGGGAGGGGGCGGCGGCCCGAGGAGGTGTGGGGCGGGGAGGGCGCCCGGGAGGCACCGGGCGCCGTTAGCGCCCTGGCATCGCTGTTTTGTTGTTGGGTCACGAGTGCGCCTCTGCACGCAGGCGCCGCCGCCGCCCGGGAGTTGTGTGCAGAGCTGACTTTTGGAAGGGCTGAGTTGCAGGCGGCGGGCGCATCCCGGAGATGGCGGGGCAGGGAGGAAGGGAAGGAGGGAGGGGGTGGGGAGGGAGGTGCAGATTTGCACGGCTGGCCTCAGCGGGAGGCGCGGAAATGCAAGCCGAGCCTGCTGGAGTGAAAGCCCCCGGGGCCTGGCACCCCCGAAAACGACCTCCCACCTTAATCCCTGCCCCCATCGCCCATGGCCCCCATGGGCGACCCCTCTTCTTCCTCTTCCTTCATTTACCCCACCTCGTTACCTACGTGGCTGACCCAAATTCAAAGCATTTTGTGTGTATATATATATATTTTTTCTTTTCTGCTATGTCTTTTTTTTTTGGGGGGGGGGGGGTGGAGAAATCCTCTCTAGAGCCGTAAGCGGATCGGCCACACGGAGGAAACATTTGGGGGCTCAGGAAGAAATTAGCGCAGCTCCATACCTGTACGGACTACATAACTCTTAAACTACTGGACTCAAAGGATCCACATACACACAGGTAACAGGAAATACAGCCAGACCAAAGCCTTTTCAGACCCGAGCAGACCGGAAGACGTTGCCTTTCATTCATTCATTCTGCCCGCGTCTGTGGAGTCCTTTACTAGGCGAGAAGCCCTAGAAGAGAAGTTGGACATTTTTTAAAGGTCCCTGCGCTCTCCAAGAAGAGGAAATAGATGCTCAGGAGTGAACTACCGAGAGAATCGGATCTGGCGCCTCCTAACGCAGCTGGCAAAAATGCGAAGGGTAAGCCCTTATTGGCGGGTTACAGGAGAAATGTCGGTGGAAAGGTGCAAGGCGCTGGGATGGGGCCCAGGGAACTTTGGGTGCACCTTGATTAATCCTACAGTGCTTCTTGGCGGCGGTATGGCCACCCTCTGTATATAAATATGGAGTGTCATTAGATCTGGGTATACTTACCTGTCGACATACCTAGTTCACTGTGCCCACCTCCCAAAACTAGAATGGTAAAGGTGTTGTCCTGTAAGTTCATCATGAACAACAGTCTGGTCGACTTTGATTGTGAGAAAAAACTGGCCCTGAACATTCTTCCAGCCCAACTAGGCCCGATCTTGAAGGTAAAGATCGTGATGAGATAACAAGGCACCAGGGCTACAAGAAAGGAGCCTTATACCTGCTCATAGGTGGCTTTGCAAAAAGAAAAACTTCCCATACTTTTTTATTTTTACTTCTTTCCTGAATCCTGTGGGATAGTTGGAGCAGATCATTTTGCAGATAGGAAACTGAGGCTCAGAGAAGTTTTGAATCTGGTTGATTGCTCTACCCTCATATCCTCCTCATGTCAACACAGTGATCAGACAGATAAGTGGAGAGGAAGTGGCTTCCCCATCAGCGATCAGATGTGAACCATCAGCTCAGTGTTGGTCACCCTATGAGACAGCTCCCCCCTCACTCACCTTGAAGTTTCCTTTCCTATCTTTCTGTATCTTTTTCCACCCACCCTCCAAAGACTACTCTTTGAAGTTTGTTTTAATCCAAGTCCACTTAACTGGCAAACATCACAATTTTTTCCAAACTGAAATCGCCCACCTTGTCTTAATGGGGGTGGGAAGGTTTTTGCCTTTAGCCTGTGTCTATTTTATTTGCTTCTTTCACTCAAGAACCCTTTAAGGTAAATAGTTTTGCAAATAAGGAAAGTGCGATTCAGAAAGGGGAAACCAATCCCCCAAGATCACACAGCTTATAAATGGGATTCCTGGGGCTCAAACTGGAGCCTGCCTCTGCCATCACATCCACTTTTGGATACTGACCCTCTTAACTGCTCCCACATAATGAGATGAGGAAGTGAAGTGAAGTCACTCAGTCGCGTCCAACTCTTTGCCACCCCATGGACTGTAGCCCGCCAGGCTCCTCCATCCATGGGGATTTTTCAGGCAAGAATACTGGAGTGGGTTTGCCACTTCCATCTCCAGTGGGATCTTCCCTGACCATGCAGTGGGCTGGAAGGTCATGAGTTAAGTGCAGTAAAGCAAAAAGTGTGAAGCAAATCACTTAGTCTTAATTCTCCTTTCCTCACGAAGACCTTTCTGTCTCCCCATGTGGTCGGTCTCATGGTATCCCAAAAAGCTGGTGTCAAGACCCGATGGCAGACACCTTAGTGTAAAAACAGTTAAGTCCATATATCACCCGGTTGGGGAGTTCCTGGCCTGTCGGAGTGGGAAGGGGTTGAGTAGTCACCTAATTTAATCCCGTCCCTTTACAAACTGCCAGGAAACCACAGACCAGAGAAAAGAATGGGCCAGCCAGGGGTTTGTTCCCCTTTGACGCCCCCAGAGTGCCTACCCTGCCGCCTGGTCCTAAGTGGTCACTCCATAAATGTTGGGCCCTTGATGGATCACCTTCCTTAGCAATATTTGCATTTTCCCTTTATCAGTAATTGGCAGATGAAAGGCTTTGTCCTCCTGTTGAAAGAATTCCAGGCATTTGGTCAAAGTGGGGGGAGGAGGTTATGTTGGGCCAAAGGGGGAAGGGCCAAGACCCTTGAGCTCCTTCCCTGGCTAATTGTCCCAGAGGAGTGGACTGTAGGTAAGAGAGGGAAGGGAAGCTTAAGGTGATTCCCCAGGAGAGGGTTTTTGTTTTGTTTTGTTTTGTTTTGTTTTTATCTTGCAGGAAAAAAAAGACCAGGCCAGTTGTATTTGAAACAAAGTAATAATGACTTTTGGACCTTCTTGCTCATTCTTACAAAAGGCCCAGTCAGATCCTGGCTGTGTTGGCCCCATTCATTCATTTCTTCATTCATCATAGGTTGATTGAGCAGCTCCGTGCTCTAAAGACTTCAAGGATGGAAAAATCAGCTCCGATTGTACCCTCTTCCTCCAGACTGGGCAAGGGGTGGGCTGCCAGCTTCCCAAACAAGTCAGGAAGGACTGATATTGGATGGAACCCCCAGAATCTAGGATTTTTCACACTGTTAGAAACTGAAGCTGTCATATT
This sequence comes from Cervus canadensis, assembly GCF_019320065.1. Taxonomy (NCBI): domain Eukaryota; kingdom Metazoa; phylum Chordata; class Mammalia; order Artiodactyla; family Cervidae; genus Cervus; species Cervus canadensis. The sequence continues at coordinate 124,613,158 of NC_057386.1, forward strand.
CATGTATCATTATAATAACTCCTGATTTTTGAGAGCTTACTCTGTCTTTGAGCAAAGGCTCTCACGTTTTGCTATCTCTTGGAATCCTCATCAAAGTTCTCTGAGAGAGGGTCTGTAATTGCCCACTACAGCTGAGGCTCAAAGAGAGGTCAAGTCACTTGCCCACAATTTAGGGCTGCGAAATAGCAAAGACAGGTTTTGAATCCTGGGCTGGTAGGAAGCCAGAGCCCAGAGGCTTCCATCTAGTCATTCCTGCAGGGCGGCCCCATAGAACAAAAAGATGGAAATGTTCTATGTCTGTGCTAACAGAGGAGCCTCTAGCCACATGTGGCTGTTGAGCACTGTCCAAGAACTATTTAATCAGTTCCCCAAATTTCAGAATGAAATGTGAATAGTGGGATTAAGGAACTAAATGCTGAATTTTATTTAATTTTAATTAAATTTAAATAACTATATATAGTATCTCTCTTACTGGACCTTAGAGTACAACCTTAGAGTACAATCCAGAATTTGTCTTGCGGGGAGGAGGTCAGGAATATCTACAAAGGTTTTCTAGAAGGAGCCATCTGTGCAACATGAATAGAGTGTTAGTGCTTAAACCACCCACTCTGTGTGCCCGCTAAGAGCATGGCACCTTAGGCACCTGGGGATGCCAGCAAGATATAAAATTGTCCCACCTGCCCAGATCTGACGAATAAACTTCTCAGGTACAGATGACTGGTGACAGAGCAGGAAGCCTTAGAAGTGGATGACTACTTCCTGATATATATCTGATAGTCAGACTCAAACAAAAAGATGCAATGCATTGTAGCCCTGTTTGTAATAGGAAAAGATTAAAAATGATCTGAAAGTTGGGGAACTGATTAAATTATTCTTGGACAGTTTGTATGCCCAAGGAAATGCTATCAAGTCATTAAAAAGAACAAGGTAGCTATATATATATCTATATATATATGCATACATATATATTATGTATATAGGGCTTCCCTGGCTCAGTGATAAAGAATGCAAGAGATGTGCGTTCAATCCCTGGGTCGGGAAGATCCCCTGGAGAAGGAAATGACAACCAACTTCAGTATTTTTGCCTGGGAAATCTCATGGCCAGAGGAGCCTAGCGGGCTACAGTCCATGGGGTCCCAAAAAGAGCTGGATACGATTTAGCAACCAAACAATAACAAACTCTGTATATACTGATGTAAAATGATTTCATGATATCCTTACATTAAAACAAAACAAGGTGTAGAATAATACCAAACTGTGATGACCACTTATGTAAACCAGAAAGAATATATCTATATCTACATTTTTTTATATGCACGAAATTTTCTTTGGAAAGAAATACAACTTTTAAATGGGGAAAAGAACTGGAAAAGACAAAAATACTTTTTCTTTGGTACAGTGTAAAATCTTATAAGTGTAACGCTTATAAGCGTTCATGTTGCCTGATTTTGAACCTTATAGATTTCATTTTATATGTTGTGTTATCTTTTGAATTTTATACTATGCATAGTGTAAAATTGTATGTATTACCTACTCAAAATTGAATTTCACTTTATTTGTGATTTTTGAGCCTATGAGTTTCAAAATCAGGCAAATCTAAACCAAATGAATATTATTTAGTTATACATTCCTAAGTGGTAAAGCATAAGTAAAAGCAAAGGAGTGATTAACAGAAAATGCAGGAAGAAACTCGCTATGGGCTAGGGAATGTGAACAGTGAAAGGTAATAGTGATTTTCTGTTTCTTAATCTAGGTGGAGGACACCTGATAAATTCTACTGTATTTATGAAATGTTCCACTTTCTAAAAATTGTTTTAAAATTGCTTTCTTTCTCTCCCACTCCTAGTTTCTCCTCTCCACACTCCCACCCCCAGAAAACTTAGTAAGTCCCTTGGGTATCCTCCCAGAAATGGTTTATGCTGTTACAAAACCTCTACGTATATTTTCTTTTATTATTGTGTCACACAAATATACACACTGTCCTTACCCTTCCTTTTTCATTTAATATAATCTTGGAGTTCTTTCCATATACCATCTGTAGAACTGCCTCATTCTAAAATATTATTTAAGGATGAGATAAATCTGAATCATATGATACAGAAAAATTCAAGATTGGTTAAGAAACATAATAAGTCACAGAATAACCTGTAATGATCCCATTTATGTTAAAACAAACTGTAATGTATAGACATGCAAAAGAGAGAAACAAAGAAAGAAAAAGGCTTGAATAGAACAACAAACCATTCATTGTTTGATCACTTTTGAGGAGAGGACAAAGTTTTTAGGGGGTTATATAGAGTCTACACTTAATTATTTGCATTTTTTAAAACCATTGTGCCCTGTTAAATTTATCAGATATTTCAAACATAAAGGCATAGAAAATAAAATATAAATAAATATAGGAAGAACTTGTGTATCTAGCATCTCCATTTGCCAAACCTTAGAGTTTTGTCATATTTGGGGTCACTTTTGCAATTTAATAAGTACTCTGGGACAACAGACCACACTATTTCAGTTAAAGTGATTGTAGTTCCCAGAGACTTGTGTTTGTTTGGGGTTTTATTTGGCTCCTCAGTCCCTGTGGATTGCAATATCTGAGTAAGAAAAACCATGGCCAGATTACACATGGCCTGAGTGTCAGGCTTTGATCCTTTGAGGAAGACAGGTTTGTGCCTAGAGTTCTACATATTATAATATCTCTTCCTTTCTGAAGATTGGAAGGAAACTTGGAAATAACAGGTGAGTTAATCAAGGGGTTAACTCCAGGAAGAGAGTCATAAAAGTTCAAAGATACTTTCAAAACTTGCATCTTTGGATTTATGGACAAGCATGTTAACCAATGGAAATCAAAATTCTGGCATTACTTCATCATGCTAAATTGTCATTGGCTGCCAATCTCTGAGGGCTGGACCGCCGGGCTGGCAGTTAACCCTTTCAGGGACGATCATGCCCTTTACATTCATTTTATTTTGAAAGATGAAGCAAGGACAGATGAAAAGCTTAGAAAGGTCCCCAGGCCTTCAAGCTCCATCTTTGGTTCTCACCCCAGAAGAAAGAGTTTCACCCTGCAGAGGAACACCCGGGGGCAAATTTTCTGGAGAAAAGTTTTGAACTTTTAAAGTGTGGAATCAGCTGACCTTGCTTAGTAAGAGGAGAGGGGAAAAGAGAGGAGTTTGATTCACTTTTTGTGCTGTCAGAACAGAGACCAGAGTTGGAGAGATTCCATTAATCTTACAGAGCAATCAGTCATTGAGAGGATTGAATTGCATTTCCTGCCCAAAGATGTAGAGACAGATGACCTTTGCAGCAGCTCTCAGACCCCCAGTTCACAGCTGGAGAGAGGATGTGTCAGCATTTACTTAGGGTCTCACCCTGCCCTTTGTTCAAAATTCAAATTCTTTTTGTGTTCAAGCTGCTGCGTGGTTTTTTGTAGTTGTTGATGCTGCTGATTTTTTTTTTTAACCTCCCACGTCTTGTAACTTATGAGAAACAAACTCTGGCTGATGATAATAACTGGAGGTGCCCCAGAGAGGGAACCAGAACAGATGAGGGGGAATTTTAAGAGAGACCATTGGGCCTTTTGGTTTTCATTTACTGCCCCTTCCTGGGCTCCTTGAATGCTGCAGGCTGAACTGGATGGAGCCAGAAATCCAGCAAAACTAATAATAATGCTTCATGTTTACATGGCTCTATTACCAAAAAACAGCTTTTACATGCGTTACCTCATGTAGGAGGGAAAAAAAAACAACAACAAACAACTTCTAGAATGGAAGCATTTACATAAAGGAACATTCTAAATTCCCAAATGTCATGAGCTACATGACTTGGACCAAGGACCCAAACTGAGCCTCAGTTATCCCATCTGTAAATGGGGGTGAGGGGGACTCATGATACCAAACGTTGAAGAGTTCATATGATGATTGAATGAGCCAGTGTTCTGGAACAGAGTGGTCAGTAAACGGTGTGTCTTCATTAAAATAAAGGCAACCACCTGGACTTCATAACCCTAACTAGTTGTGGAATCAAGAAATTTAGTTTGGGGACTTCCCTAGTGGTCCAGTGGCTAAGACTCTCTGCTACCAATGTAGGGGGCCAGGATTCCATCCCTGGTCAGGGAACTAGACCTTGCACGCTACAACTGAAAGGACTCCACAGGCCCCAGTGAAGATCCTGTGTGCCGCAACTAAGACCCAATGAAGCCAAATAAAGATTTTTTTAGAAAAGAAGAAATTTAGTTTTCCCCCAGGAGGAAGGCAGCCTGAGATGAAGGCATCAGCCCTGGTTTTCTCTCCAACATTCTTTCTGTCCCCAATAGGTCTTCTTCAAAGTCTGAACACACCAAACTACTTTGAATTCTTTGAATAAACCTGCTTTCTCTCCTCCAGACCTTTGCATATTCCGGTCCCCCTACTCAGAACACTCTCTCCTGGCAGCACTCCTCCTCTTATTTGTAACATAATAGTTCTTATTTATTCTCCTGGAATCAGACTGGATGGCTTCTCTTCCCTCATTCATTGACGTATCTTAAAGGTAGCACAGTGCCAGCACCTACTCTAAAATAGTGTTTAATGGAAGTCTGGCATCCCTTACATGCCTCTCCAAATCCCCAAATTCCTCCTCTTCCAGAAAGCTAGGAATGAAAGTGCTAAGATCTTCTCTTTTCCTAGCGATCCATAGTATACCACTCTTCACAGATAGAATCAGTGGCTTTTTAACTCTCCTTGAAGTGGCATTCAGTAATTCACCAGTTCTTCACTGAGTGCCTCCTAGATTCGTCCAGAGTGGACTTTATAGGAAACACTCCTCCTCACCCAGCAACACCCATTCATTGCTCCTGTGCTGTGCTCAGTCTCCTCCAGCTGGATTGTGGCCCTGCCAGGCTCCTCTGTCCCTGGAATTTTCCAGAGAATACTGGAGCGGGTTGCCATTTCCTACTTCAGGGACTCTTCCCCACCCAGGGATTTTGAACCCTCGTCTCTTAAGTCTTCTGCATTGGCAAACACGTTATTTACCACTACCGCCACCAGGGAAGTCGTGTTCATGGCTGAAAGCAGGTCTTTCATGCCAGTGACGTTAGTTAGGATGGTCTGAAACAAGACCATTGGCTCTTAGCCTCAACCTGAAGAGAGAAATCTCGCCAGTTGCAAACTGAGAGCAGGTGAGTTGGCCCAGTTTACCTTAACACAAACCCTTTCTCATCCAGAACACTTCTCACAATTATAATATACTGCTCATGCATTAATGGTCTACTGTCTGTCTCTTAACGAGTCTCTTAATGAGAACCTTCTGTAATAGCACAGGGAACTCTACTCAGTACTCTGTGATGACCTAAATGGAAAGGAAATCCAAAAAAGTATGGATATATGTATATGTATGGGCTTCCCTGGTGCCTCAATGGTAAAGAGTCAGCCTGCCAATGCCGCAGACATGGGTTCAATCCCTGGGTCAGGAAGATCCCCTGGAGAAGAAGAAGGCAACCCATTCCAGTATTCTTGCCTGGAGAATCCCATGGACAGAGGAACCTGGTGGGCTACAGTCTATAGGGTTGCAAAGAGTAGGACGTGACTAAAGCGACTGAGCACCCACGCATATGTGTATATATAGAACTGATTCACTTTGCTGTGTAGCAGAAACTAACTATACTCTAATAAAAAAATAAAGAAATGCAAATAATGTCTGTCTAGTGGAACCCGAAGGTTATGGGTTTATGACCCTGTTGTACAGTCATCAGTTTTTTATCTAATTTAGCAGTCTAATAAACTAATAAATTTGATAACCCACCCCCACCCCCAAAAAAGAAGGAAGTCGCTGAGACTGACCTTGGTCTTACTCGCTGCTTATCCTCAGCCCTCATGGCTTGGCTCATAAAATATACCCACCAAACGTTTGTTGAATGAATGAATGAATTCTGCAAATTCCACAATATGTCTGTTTTCAGCTTGAGCAACTAAACCTTAAGGTGTACCTCTTTGGAGAAAATGCAAGGGCTCTAAGAGACCCTTTTGAAGTGTAACAAACAAGGCTGTGGCCTGGGGGAGACAGTGCTCTGTATGCTTTTCTAGCTCCAAAGCCCACGCTCCCTTCTGTATTCCAGACTGCCTCCCAGGCTCAGGGTTCATGACATCTGCTGGGCAGAGACTGAGTCACAGGGCCACCTAGAGATAGAGGACTAGCTAGAACAACACCCGGCCCCTGAGGCCTGCAAACAGGTATTCCGCCCCAGGCCCCAGACCCTCACCGTCTATCTGGAAGGCCCCTCAAGCTAATAATGCTGGGAGAGGAGGCCTATTTGCATGTGAGTGTGGCTTAGGGAGGGTGTGGTAGCACTCTGTCATTAGCCACTTTCTAGATCTCTTGATGGCCTGGAGGCTGGAGACCTGGGGCAAAAGGGGGCAGGGCACAGAACCAGTTGTGGGGGCAGGTCTGATGGGTCTTTGGGTCACCAACAGCTCCCCAAAGAGCTAGGCAGCCTGGGTCTTCTGCTCCTGATTTCTAAAATTGATTTGTCAGGCTGAGCCTTGACTTCAGTCTCAGCATCAGCAGCTCCCATAAGCAATCACGTCTGCCCTGGGCAAGGCATAGACACTTGAGTACTGACTGCTTTGTGAGTCCTCCACTCACCTGGCCCAACTTATTGACCTGCCAGACCTTAAACTCTTGGAAGAAAGTTTGATGCTCCTGGGACCTCCCTGATGGTCAGTGGCTAAGACTCCATGCTCCCAATGCAGGGGGCCTGGGTTTGAGATTCGCACACTGTCACTAAACAGTTTCACATGCCACCAGGAAAATCCCTCATGAAGCAAAAGAAGAAGAGGAAGAAGAAAGTTTGATGCTCCTTTTGTCTCCAACCCTACACACTCGGTAGGTACACAGTAAAAAGTACAGGATGGGTTCCTATGTTTTTCCAGAATTCTGACTTAACCTATGAGCTGTGTGCCTTTGGGGAAAGTGACTTCACCTCTCTGAATCTCATTATGACTTGTACAATGGGAAAAATAATAGATCGTTGAGGGTATGAGATGAGATCATGGAAATACCCTCATAACACTCTGTATTTCATTATTCTGCTTCCATATGCTCTGTAGCACTGATCACTTTTATCACATAGTTTATTTCTTTATTTTGTTTCATTTTTTTCTCCTCCCTCTAGGATGTAAATTCTGCAAGGCAAGGGTTTTATTGTTTCATTTGCCTCTGTACTCCCAGCCCTGCAAATAGAGCTTGGCCTGTTGTAAGTTCTCAGTATTTGTTGAATAAATGAATAGAGGGATATAAAGTGATTAGTTGTCAATAAATGCCCTATAGTGGTATCAATCATTAATTATCATTGTGATTAAGAACTCAGTCTCTGGAATCTAGTTGAAAGCAGTGTAGTTGGAACAGGGGAAGTTTTAACATCACAGTAGGAGGTTAGGTGCTCTGGCTGAGAAATCCTGTCCACACCATTTACTAAATGTGTGACCTGAAACAAGTGATTTCACCTTCTTAAGTTCAGTTTCCTCATCTGTAAAATAGAGGCAATACTACTACCTCCCTTGTATGCTGTGAGGATAGGATAAGATGGTAAATGCAAAGCACTTAGTGCGTGGTACATAGTAAGTGCTCGATAAACAATGGTCATCAGGGACTTACCTAGTGGTATAGTGGTTAAGAAGTTGCCTGCCAATGCAGGGAACATGGGTTTGATCCCTGGGGAAGATTCTGCATGCATCAGGGCGACTAAGCCCAAGAGCCGCAACTGCTGAGCCTAAGTGCACCCTAGAGCCTGTGCTCAGCAATAAGAGAAACCACGATAATGAGAAGCCCAAGTACCACAACCAAGAGCAGTCCCTACCCTCCACAACTAGAGAAAGCGCACACACAGCAACAAAGACCCAGCACAGCCAAAAAAAAAAAAAAAGTCATCATTACTCATTATAGTAACATTCAGACTGGAAATGACTTCTGAGCCAATTGAATAGTTCTAAGTACTTAGCTCCGAAGCACTTAAAACAGGTAAGGGTCCAGAAAGCTCAGTTAATGTTTATTAGACTTTAGTTGCTCAAGGAATGGGATTTTGCCTAGTGTACCCTGATATTGGCCCCCGGTAGATGGCAAATAATGTTAAAACATGCTGAAAATTTTACACACTGAGCTCCAACATGAGTGAGAACAAAGAATATCTATTAGAATAATAATCAGAACTTACCTGGTGGTCCAGTGGCTAAGACTCAGCGCTGCCAATGCAGGGAGCCCAGGTTCAATCCCTGCTTAGAGAACTAGATCCCACATGCCACAGCTAAAGATCTTGAGTGCTGCAACCAAGACCCAGCGCAGCCAAATGAGTACATAAATATTCAAGAAAGAAAAAACAGTAATATCAATTGCTTAGTGTGTGCCGGGTATGGTGTTGGGTGCTAGAGCTAGAGTAGTGAGCTGAAATAAACATGGTGGTCATGACTTTCAGACTAGTGAAACTTAGCAAAAGGGAGATTGTACCAACAGTTGCACAGACAGAGGGAACATCACAACTGCTAAGTGGGTCACAGCAGAGAAGTATATGAGGCTTGAGCTGTATAATATGGGTGGGGGGAGGAGGGGGTTGACCTAGCTTGGGGTTGAGAAGGAAGTTAGGGAGCTGGTCCAAGGAAGTGAGGCACAGAACTGAGCTCTGAGGCAAGAGTTAGGCTGAGTGTGGGGGAAGTGTTCTCAGCAGAGAAAAATAGCAGATGCGAAGTCCTCGTGATGGGGGAGTACATATGGGAAAGGAACTGAAAAAAGGCCCGTATGACCCAAATGTAATGAGCTGAGGATGAGGGTTAGGGATGAAATAAACTGGAAAAATAAGTAGGCACTTCAAGAACTAATTGAGGAGCTTTCCTGGTGGTCCAGTGGCTAAGACACTGAGCTCCCATTGCACGGGGCCCGGGTTTGATCCCTGGTAAGGAAACTAAAATATCACATGCCTCAACTAAGACTCAGCACAGCCAAATAAATAAAAATCTTTGGGGAAAAAAAAAAAAAAGAACTAACTGGGCAATATCTGACAAAACTGAAGGAGTGGGTAGCCTATGATCCTGCAGTTCTGTGCTAGGAACATTCTAGAGAAACAGACACAAGTGCACCAGGAAGTATGACCAAGGATGGTAACCTCAGCCGAATTGTATGCAATCTCGGAAAACTTGGAACAACTCATGTTCATAGACAGGGGAGTGGACACATTGCAGGTATGTCTTTCTTGGGTTCCTCAATAAACAGAGTCTGAATCAAAAGTCTGCAGGACTACTTTGTTGGGGAGTGCATTCCCAAGGAGAAAGACTGCAGAAAAGTGGGAGTGAGGCAGGGAAAGAGTCAAGTGAGGGTACCAAGGAGAGGCCATAGTTACCATGGCAACTCAGGACAGTTCTAGGGAGAGGAAGAAGGCAGAGGAATTATCTTCTAGCTCCTGATCAAAGGTTTGCCCCACTGGGGTGTAAACACCCTCCTTCTTCAGTATTACCCATGTGTGAGTACCTAGGTGGTCCTCAATATCACACAGGAAAGCCCCAGATAGAGGCTGTTTGTCCAGAGCCCACACAAAATCAGTCAGTGTGGTAATCAATGGTTAGGATGAAAAAAGTAGCGAAAGGAAATCACCCAAGATGGGAGGTTAAGGGCTCTGAAGAAGCCTGTGGCCTGCACCTTATAAGCTGGAATCTATGCAGCAGTGAAAAAAAATGGCCTTGAGCGTTCCTCGTGTCTACAAGATGACTCTGACCAGAAAATATTGAATCACATGACAAGTTGCAGAAGTAGGCACAGGCTAAAGTTCTGAACTTTGTATAAATTTCAGAAATGGGCCAAAGTAAACAATATATAGAAAAGCAATGGAACACATAGAGGATAAAGGCCAAACTGAGGAAAGGAGTTACTTCTGGGGAAGGAGGAGGAGGAGACTGGGCTGAATGAGAATTTCAAAGAGAAATGCTGGTAATGTTAGGGTTCTTTTTGTTGGTATTGTTTTTTTTTTTCTTTCTCTCCTTTGTTAATGGTACACTTCACAGATATGCATGTTGTGTCATCCCTGTGTAGGGGCCACGCCAATCTTTGTATTGTTCCAACTGTAGTAGACTGCACAGTTTTTTAAAAAGAATTTATTTATTTGGCTGTGCTGATTCTTACTTGCAGCACCTGGGATCTAATTCCCTGACTAGGAATCGAACCCAGGCCCTCTACGTAGGGAGTCTTGACCACCGAACCACCAGGCAAGTCCCATATTAACTATTTCTTACCAAAATAATTGGTTCGTTATAAAAGCTATCTTTGTATATTATAAATGTTCTAGATTAACCAATCATTAAATGTAAGATCCCAATAAAAGATGAGGAGAAAATAGTGACTTAGTTTTAATAAAATTTTATTTATTTGTCTGTGCCAGATCTTATTTGCAGCATGTGGGATCTTTAATTGCAGCATGGGGGATCTAGTCCCCTGACCAAGGACTGAACTCAGGCCCCCTTCATTAGGAGCTTGGCGTCTTAGCCACTGAACCACCACGGAAGTCCCAATATTGATGTCTGAAATTATAATCTAAAAAGAAGAGAAGAATGTCAATGAGGGGGGCATAAATGTGAATGTACTTAATGCCACAGAACTGTATGCTTTATTTATTTATTTTTTTTATTAGTTGGAGGAGAACTGTATGCTTTAAAATGATTAAAATGGTAAATTTTATATATGTTTAACCCCTATTTTAAAAAAAAATAAAAGGGAAGGAAGGAGGGATGGAAAGTGGCAGATCAGGCAAAGCCTTGCGATTATGGTGAGGATTTGAATCTTTAACAATTTCTACCCATTGTCTGAACTTTTATAAGAATAGATTTATATAGTAGTCCATGCAAGGAGTTATACCAAGGAAGGAGACCAAATCCTTCACTGATAACTGGAAAAGTCAGGCCAAATAGGAGGGTGGGTCACCTGTCAGGGGCCTCCAGCTCACTGCCAGCAGCACCAGAGTTAGGACCCAGCTGCTGCCCTCTTGCTCAGGGTCTGAATGAAGGAACAACTTCCAGTAGAGGATCAGCAATAATCAGACAAGAGGCAATGACTGAGCACATCGTACAGGCAAAGTCCTTCCTGGGTGCCCAGGAGATGGACAGGCAAGTGAGTGACGGGTCCACCTGACCTTCAGAAAGCTAGTTCCCAGGTGAGACGATAAGACTGGTAAAGGTACCCACAAGTACAAGGTGATAAGGGGGCCCCTTTGCACTCTGAACACACCCACATAATAGCCTTATCTTTCCATGTTAGAGTTATTTATTTATAGGCATTTTAGCAGGAAGACTGGGGGCTCCTTGAGGGCATTCATTGATACAGGCACTTATTGAACTACTGTGTACACAGGCACTGATTTGGGGCAGTTGGTATATAGTAGATGTTTGATAAATGTACATTGCCTTGCATTCCATCATCACTCAAATGCTTCTTTTTTTTTTTTCTTTGCTGCACAGATGTGGGATCTTAGTTCACAAATCAGGAATTGAACCCCACAGCCCCTGCAGTGGAAGGCAAAATCTTCAACACTGGACAACCAGAGAAGGCTCTCAGATTTGTTTTAAAAAACTTTTTGCTAGTTGCTGTTACAGAATGGCTTTAAAAGCAGAGACATCAGGGAGCAGTTTACTGCAGACCTCTCAGCAGGCAATGGTAGCCTGGCTAAGATGGAAGAGGCGATGCTGGCCACAAGAGCTGAGATTTTAAGAAAATGTGGGTTTCCTAATGGATTAGATGTAGTAGGAAAAGGTCACAGTGAGGGGAAGCAAGGACCCAGGGGTGACTCCTAGGGTGAGCAGCACCCCAATTTCCCCTTCTCTAGGGCCTCTGGAGAGAACCACAGAACCGCATTGCACTTGACAGTCTGTTCCTGGGATGCTGGGCATTTTTATGTGATTAGGCTGGAATAGTTCTCTGGGAAATAAATGCCCTCAGTCTAAAAGGCTTTTACAAGCCAAGGCAGGGGATTAAAGGCGGCCAGGCTGAGGAGAAATTCCAAGGTCAGGAGACAGCTGGGCATGGAGACTTTTAATCTAAACCTTAAACGTTTTTATTTTTCACTCCCTGAACCCAGGGTGTCACTTTAAATACGTGTTTGGCAACATCGGCTGTTCTATTTTTCTTTTTAATTATACAAAAAGAGATCCTGGAAACAGCTCAGCCCCCAGGCTGGGGGAGGCGAGGAAAGTCTGGCAACAGTTGGAGGAGGCAGACACCAGCTAAAAATTGAGTGGATCGAAGTCCCTTTGAAGGCGAATGGAGACTCTACCCTGAACTCGGTGGGGGGAGCCCTGACTCAGGGTTTCTAAAAGGAGACTGACAGTCACCAGCTTAGCATGGAGAGATGACAGATGGACAAATCTGCAAGATAAAAATATCACTAACACTAGCATGGCTCTCGTACCTTGAGTGTCTTCCCAGACCTCTGTCCTCCTCCTTCCTTTCATCCTCTGAGCAGAAAACACTTAACTAGACAATTCATTCACATTTACAGGCTACTCCCTACTATATGCTGGACCCCGGGTTCAACTGTTTGTATGTGTTATCTTGGGATTTTTTTTTAATATATATTTGTTTGTTTGCTCCAGGTCTTAGTTGCAGCACATGGGATCTTCCATCTTCATTGTGGCATGTGCAAACTTTTTCTTTTTTAAGATTTTTGTTGTGGACCATTTGTTTTGTCTTTATTGAATTTGTTACAATATTGCTTCTTTGTTTTTTTTTTTAATGTTTCTTTCCTTTTTTCTTTTTTTGCCCCAAGGCATGTGAGATCTTAGTTCCCCCACCAGGAATTGAACCCACACCCCCTGCACTGGAAGATAAAATCTCAATCACTGGACCTCCAGAGAAGTCCCAGCATGCAAACTCTTAGTTGCAGCAAGAGGGATCTAGTTCCCTGACCAGGGACCGAACCTGGGACCCTGAATTGGGAGCTCAGAGTTTTAGCCACCGGACCATCAGGGAACTGTTGATACCTTGTTTCATGCAGACAGCAGTGTTGTGAGTAGATAATCATACATATCATTATCCCCATTTTCTAGATGGTGAATCTGAGACTTAAAGAGATTAAATATAACTCCAGTTCCCCAGTGTTGGGCCTGGCCTTGTTTGCCCTCAAATCCATTCCTTGCCCTTCCTCTGTTTAGCTGTGTATCACTGGGAGGCCAACCTCTGCAGGCTGCCAAAAGAGCTGACTTCCTTTATAGATCGACGAATGGGAAGCAGAGATAGGAGCCTAGTGGGCGGGAAGAAGGGAGAAGCCAGGGTTTTTCTCCCTCTCTCTGTCTCCGGAAATAGTTCCAGGAGCAGCTGCATTTCCTGTGTCTCTACCTCCCACCAGACAGTGCCACTGTGGGTCCAGCTTCTACCTGGGGATTCCAGTCCTTCCTGAGTACCAGAAACACCACCCCCTGCCTTTATCCATCCAACTCCAGGGGTGGTGCTGACCTTCCTGCTGTTGCTAATCTGTAGGTTCTTCACCCTCCCCTGTTTGCCTGCTTCCATGGTTCTTCTATTACCTAGGAAGCGAATGCATACATTCCCCTATTCTAGTGTCTGCTTTTCCTGCTTGGATTCTCACTGATTTTCTACCTTTCGTGAATAGTCACCATCTAGCCAATTCATCTGGTTTGGAATGACACAATTCTCTTTCCTTGAGCACAGGACATCCCACAAAACGAAAAATAGTAACCACCGTTTATTGAGCATTATGCCAATTGCCAGACAAATGTTCTTTCGTGGAACACTCATAGCAACCCTTTCTGCCAAATCCCATTAGTTACTATCCCCATTTGACAGGTGGCGCTCAGAGAGGTTGAATTGCTTGCCCAAAGGAATACAGTTATAAACCGACAAAGCCAGGATTTACATCAAGGGGCTCCTAAACCCAAAGTCTTCGACTTTATCTAATCTCGGCTGACATCTTTTTGTTGTTGTTGCTTTTAATTTATTTGGCTGTGCTGGATCTTAGTTGCAGCATGTGAGATCTAGTTCCCTGACCAGGGATTGAACCTGGGTGCCCTACATTGGGTTCATGGATTCCTAGCCACTGGACCAGCAGGGAAATCCCTCTGGGGACATCTTGAACACACTTGCAACCCCATGATAAACCCATTAGGACTCAAGTCCCTTGGGTGACTAAAGATCCCTCCTCAACTCAGTCCAGGGTACATATATGAGCTTTCCTAGTGTAAGGCTTCCATGGTGGCTCAGATGGTAAAGAATCTGCCTCCAATGCAGGAGACCTGGGTTCAGTCCCCAGGTCAGGAAGATCCCCTAGAGAAGGGAATGGCAACCCACTCCAGTATTCTTGCCTGGAGAATCCCATGGACAGAGGAGCCTGCTGGGCTACAGTCCACGGGTTTGCAAGGAGTTGGACATGACTGAGTGACTAACACATACAGACACACAGGGCTGCTATAACTATCACAAACTGGACAGCCAAGAACACAGAAATTTATTGTCCTATGTTTTGGGAGGCCAAAAGTCTGAAATCAAGATATCAGGAAGACGGTGATCCCTCTGAAGTCTCCAAGGAAAGATCTGACCCAAGCCTCTCTCCCAGCTTCTGGAAGCCCCAGACACTCACTGGCTTGTAGATGGCCATCTTCACCCTGTGTCTCTTCATATCATCTTTTCTCTGAGACTCTGTGTGTCTAAATCTCCTCTTTTTATAAGCACACATCATACTGGATCAGGGCTTACTGTAATTAAATGACCTCATTTTAACTTGGTTGCCTCTATAAAGACCCTGTTTTTAAATAAGATCATGCTCTGAGGTACTGGGAGTTGGAACTTAAACATCTTTTCTCGGGGGGAGGGACATAATTTAACTCTTAATAGTCCTTGATGCGGGTGCTCTCTCTCTACAGTGTGACCGAGTTGGTCCTGTTTTTCTATTTTTGGTGGCTCTGAGAAGCTTGCAGAATCTTATTTCCCAGGCCAGGGATTGAACCCAGGATCATGGCAGTGAAAGTACTGAGTCCTAACCACTAGGTAGCCGGGGAACTCCCACTCCTCTTTTTCTAATGAAGAAGGCTAGATTTCCAGGAAGACCCTACCTGTTTAAAAGATTGCGATAACTTCCAAGTCATGTTTGTATTCCAAAATTTTTATCCCAACATCCTACCCCAAAATATATAGAGGGACGTAAAGCACCTAATATAGCCAAACCCATTTTGAAAAAGTAGGACAAAGTTGAAAGACTTAACCTATCTAACTTCAACACTTATTTTAAAGGTAAAGAGTCGGACACGACTAAAGTGACTTAGCAGCAGCAGCAATCAAGAGAGTGTATACTGGCATATTAGAAAGTAGAGCAATGGAATAGAATAAAGAATCCAGAAACAGACACTCACATATAGTTGTTTGATTTTTGACAGAATGGTCCATGCGTTTCAATGGGGAACTGGCTTCTTGTCTTTTAAAGCTTTTAAAAAAAATATTTATTTGGTTGTGGCTGACCTAATTGCAGCATGCAGGATCTTCAGTGTTGGCACGCAGGCTCTAGTTCCCCGACTATGGGTTGAGCCTGGTCCCCCTGCATTGTGAGCATGGAGTTAACCACTGAACCACCAGGGAAGTTCCTCTAAGGTTTTATATATATATATTTATTTATTTATTTATTTATTTGGCTGCACCGGGTCTTGCTTGTGGTATGTGGAATCTAGTTCTCTGACCCGGGATCAAACTCAGGCCCTCTGCATTGGGAGCACAGTCTTAACCACTGGACCACCAGGGAAGTCCCAAGGCTTTTTTTTTTTTTTTTTAATAATTTTTATTTATTTAGGCTACTCTGGGTCTTTGTTACTTTTGCCCTGGCTTTCTATGGTTGAGGTGAGCAGGGTCTACTCATTGTTGCTCTGCCCAGACTTCTAATCATGGTGGCTTGCTGGGGAGCATGACCTCAGGGCTCAGGGACTCAGTAGCTGTGGCGCACAGGCTTAGCTACTCTGTGGCATGTGGGATCTTCCCGGACCAGGAATTGAACTTGTGTCCATCGCTGCACTGGCAGGTGAATTCTTACCACTGTGCCATCAGGGAAGTCCCCTCTAAGATTTTGTAAAACTCTTGTGTTTTAAAGTTTTAAAACATAGGTGAATATCTTTATGAGCTTGGGACTAGCAAAGATTTCTTAGCCAGGACACTAAAAGCACTCACCATAAAAGGCATGAGCACAAACACACAGTCCCAGCGATGGCTTCTGACCAGGGAGGAGAGTGAGCCCTAAAACCTCAGGGCCTGAGGGGCAGGAAAGTGGGGTAGGGGCTCCCCTGCACATGGTCTCTGAGCTTCGGGTGCAGAGAATCATTCTGAGATCAACATAAACCCTAAATCTGAATTTTGTACCCAGTCCCCTGCTTCCTTCCGTCATCCAATTCTTTGACTCTCAAAGCCCCTGGATCACGCGCTAATGCCGCCATCCTGATGTCTTGTGGAGCTGGCACCAGGGATGGGCAGCAGAGGGATTTCACACATTCTGTGTGACACCTAGAGGGAGTCACATGCATAGAAGGAAAACTTTTGAACCATTAAAAATAACTGTAGAGGGAACCTCCCTGGTGGTCCAGTGGTTAAGACTTCACCTTCCAACGCAGGGGGCATGGGTTCAATCCCTGGTGGGAAAACTAAGATCCCACATGCTGAATGGCATGTCCAAAAAATGAAAAAAAAAAAAAAACTACAGAAGGAGGGTACTTCCCATCACCAGATGTATAGAAGCACTGGTCTATAAAGTCAGGAGCTCAAGAAATTATGGCTCTTTTATTATTATTAATTTAGAGCTTTCAAACCTCAAGAGTAGTCAGAGGTAAGGCAGAGATAAGGGAAGGAAATAGCAAGCATCCATGATGGGCTCTGACAAAATGCTCTTTTTTTCAAACTGAAAGTGAGGAATTCTTTATGGCCTTATTGGGCAGGAAGGGGCAAGGGATTTCCTCTTCATCTGGGCATCAGATTTACCCCTCCTAAAAATGTGCCTGGGGGTGGTGATGGGGTGTCCAGACTCGGGGTCCATGAATAGGTATTTGTAATATCTTTCTTTTTGCTAAGAGTATTGTTTGCTCAGAGAGGTTAAGTAAGTTGCCCAAGGTCACACTGCAACTGACTGGCCAAGGTAACAGTCAACCTTAACCACCATAGAAGACAAAAAGTATTTAAAACTGAAGCTTATCTATTGTGGTGGTTCTCAAATTTTACCCAAAAAACTGGCTAAAAGGAAACTGCTTGGGTGGGTTTTAGTAACTTGCATTTAAAAAGAATACCTCTAGAGATTCTGATGCAGAAGCAGGGGTCACTTTGGTGGTCCTTAAACCCCAGCTTCTAGAGACTCACCAACTCAGTAAGTGTCCTTACTACTTACTGGCTTTCTGTGCATTTGTTTTTTCATCTACCAAGTGATAATATACACCTGAAACCAACACAATATTGTAAATTGACTATAATTTTTAAATGGTGATATTAATATGAAAATGAAGGAATTTTTTAGTTCAATATAATATTTAATATATTCAATACAACAAAATAATAACAAAATAATTAAACATATTTTAAAAACATTTAATAAGATAATATAGATATTTGTTGTTCAGTCAGTAAGTTGTGACTCCGACTCTTAGTAACCCCATGGACTGTAGCACACCAGGCTCCCTTCTCCTCTAGTATCTCTTGTATGCGTGTGTGAGTCACTCAGTCATGATTCTTTGCAACCCCATGGACGCATGGGGTCCTCACCAGGCCCCTCTGTCCATGGAATTCCTCAGGCAAGAATACTGGAGTGGGTTGCCATACCCTTCTCCAGGGGCGCTTCCCAACCCAGGAGTTGAACCTGGGTCTCCGGCATTGCAGGCAGATTCTTTACCGTCTGAGCCACCAGGGAAGCCCCCACTATCTCCTGGTGTTTGCTCAAATTGATGTCTATTGAGTCGGTGATGCTATTTAACCATCTCATCCTCTACTGCCCTCTTCTCCTTTTGCCTTTAATCTTTCCCAGCATCAGGGTCTTTTCCAGTGGGTTGGCTCTTCATATCAGGTGGCCAAAGTATTGGAGCCTCAGCTTCAGCAACAGTCCTTTCAACGGATATTCATGATTGATTTCCTTTGGGATTGACTGGTTTGATCTTGCAGTCCAAGGGACTTTCAAGAGTCTTCTCCAGCAGAATTCAAAAGCATCAGTTCTGTGCTCAGCCTTCTTTATGGTCCAACTCTCACTGTTGGAAAAACCATAGCTTTGACTATACGGACCTTTGTTGGCAAAGTACTGTCTCTGCTTTCTAATACATTGTCTAGGTTTGTTATAGTGTTTCTTCCAAGGAGCAAGCATCTTTTAATTTCTTGGTTGTAGTTACCATCCACAGTGCTTTGGGGGCCCAAGAAAATAAACTCTGTCACTGCTTCCACTTTTTGCCCTTCTATTTGCCATGAAGTGATGGCACCAGGTGCCATGATCTTAGTTTTTTTATACTGAGTTCACTCTCCTCTTTCACCTTCATCAAGAGGCTCTTTGATTCCTCTTCACTTTCTGCCATTAGAGCAGTATCGGCTTGTCTGAGGTTGTTGATACTTAATATATTTAATAAATTATCACTCTATTCTTTAATTATATTTTATGTGGCTCAGATGGTAAAGAATCTGCCTGCAATGGGGGAGACCTGAGTTCAATCCCTGGGTCAGGAAGATCCCCTGGAGAAGGGAATGGCAACCCACTCCAGTATTCTTGCCTGGAGAAGTCAATGGACAAAGGAGCCTGATGGCTACAGTCCATTGGGTCAGAAAGAGTCAGACATGACTAAGTGACTAACACTATATTACATATTTATTTCTAATAATATATAAATGATTTACTAATACATAATTTAGAATGGTGTCTGCCATTGGTTCAGTTCAGTTCAGTTGAGTCACTCAGTCGTGTCCGATTCTTTCCAACCCCATGAAACGCAGCATGCCAGCCTCCCTGTCCATACCAGCTCCCGGAGTTTACCCAAACTAATGTCCATTGAGTTGGTGATGCCATCCCACCGTCTCATCCTCTGTCGTCCCCTTCTCCTCCCGCCCTTAATCTTTCCCAGCGTCAGGGTCTTTTCAAATGAGTCAGTTCTTTGCATCAGGTGGCCGAAATATTGGAGTTTCAGCTTCAACATCAGTCCTTCCAATGAACACCCAGGACTGATCTCCTTTAGGATGGACTGGTTGGATCTCCTTGCAGTCCAAGGGACTCTCAAGAGTCTTCTCCAACACCACAGTTCAAAAGCATCAATTCTTCTGCGCTCAGCTTTCTTCACAGTCCAACTCTCACATCCATACATGACTACTGGAAAAACCACAGCCTTGACTAGATGGACCTTTGTTGACAAAGTAATGTCTCTGCTTTTTAATATGTTGTCTAGGTTGGTCATAACTTTCCTTCCAAGGAGTAAGCATCTTTTAATTTCATGGCTGCAATCACTATCTGCAGTGACTTTGGAGCCCAAAAAAATAAAGTCAGCCACTGTTTCCACTGTTTCCCCATCTATTTCCCATGAAATGATGGGACCAGATGCCATGATCTTAGTTTTCTGAATGTTGAGCTTTAAGCCAACTTTTTCACTCTCCTCTTTCACTTTCATCAAGAGGCTCTTTAGTTCTTCTTCACTTTCTGCCATAAAGGTGGTGTCATCTGCATATCTGAGGTTATTGATATTTCTCCCAGAAATCTTGATTCCAGCTTGTGCTTCATCCAGCCCAGCATTTCTCATGATGTACTCTGCATATAAGTTAAATAAGCAGGGTGACAATATACAGCCTTGACGTACTCCTTTTCCTATTTGGAAGCAGTCTGTTGTTCCCTGTCATTGGTAAATACTATTTAAGTGCTATTTTATTTTTTACCCTATGCCATGTGGGAGTTTGCTACCTGCCAAGGCAGCTCACACCATCTTTGGCCAGCCCTAGGCTGATCCATTGGCCACAGTGGTGAAGCAGGTTGCAGTAGTCCCTTCAGTTGGCTCTTTATACCTACACACACAGAGTTGATTGAAAAATTCTATTTGGCTGTTTCAGATAAAACTCCAAAAGGCTGAGAGCACACCACCCCCCTAGCCACTAGAGGGAGCCACACATAGTCCTTGGAGGCGCTGCTGGAATAGGCAGCCCGGGTTCCAAGTCTGATTCTCCACTGGCTTCTTTGGTGTACTTTGGTAAGGTGCTTTCTCTCTGGGGCATCAGTTGCTGTTAAGTAGGGGTTTGGAATGGGGTGCATCTCATGGCCCCAACTAGCTCTAATGTGCTGCGAGCTCAGTTGCTTCAGTCGTGTCTGACTCTTTGTGACCCCATGGACTGCAACCTGCTGGCTCCTTGTCCATGGCAAGAATACTGGAGTGGGTCACCATTTCCTTCTCCAGGGGATCTTCCCAACCTCGGGATCGAATCCACATCTCTTATGTCTCCAGCATTGGCAGGTGAGTTCTTTACCACCAGCCCACCTGGGAGAAAATTTATTAACCACTGACCCTTCAGGGCTCTAATATTCTAAAACAGGAAGCAGGGTTTGCCCAGATGCCCACCCCATCCACCCACCAACCCAAGTCTTGATAGTGTTTTTTTTTTTTTTCTTCTCTTTTGCTCTGTGCACATGGCAGTGGGATTCAAACTCCATAGAATTGGGAGAGTGGGAACCCTGGCCCCATCCCTACCCCAAAGCCCCCAGCTGACCTGCCACTGACAAGTCCTTTGGTTCCTTCTTAGTCAGCAAATCTTCCCTCCCTGCTTCAAGGTTCTTCTCTTCCAGACCTGCTGGCCCCGCTCAGGCTCCAGTGGGCCTGTAAAACTGAGGTCGGGGGGGCTCTTAGAACCAAGACCATCTTATTATCTTTTTCATTAAACCTTTTCCTCTTGGGAATCTCTGTTGTGCCAGTTTCTGTGAAAGGCCATGGGTGATAAGGAAGTAATTTAAAGAGAGGAGAACTTTGCTCTCAGATAGCTTCCCAGATGGTTCAGTTCAGTTCAGTCACTCAGTCATGTCCGACTCTTTGCAACCCCCTGGACTGCAGCACCCCAGGCTTCCCTGTCCATCACCAACTCCTGGAGCTTACTCAAAGTCATGTCCATTGAGTCGGTGATGCCACCCAACCATCTCGTCCTCTGTCTTCCCCTCCTCCTCCTGCCTTCAATCTTTCCCAGATCAGGGTCTTTTCAAATGAGTCAGTTCTTTGCATCAGGTGGCCAAAATACTGGAGTTTCAGCTTCAGCATCAATCCTTCCAATGAATATTCAGGACTGATTTCCTTTAGGATGGACTGGTTGGATCTCCTTGCTGTCCAAGGAGTTCTCAAGAGTCTTCTCCAACACCACAGTTCAAAAGCAGCGATTCTTCGGCGCTCAGCTTTCTTTATAGTCCAACTCTCACATCTATACATGACTACTGGAAAAACCACAGCTTTGACTAAACGGACCTTTGTTGGCAAAGTAATGTCTCTGCTTTTTAATATGCTGTCTAGGTTGGTCATAGCTTTTCTTCCAAGGAGCAATCATCTTTTAATTTCATGGCTGCAGTCACCATCTGCAGTGATTTTGGAGCTCCAAAAAATAAAGTCTCTCACTGTTTCCCCATCTCTCATTGTTTCATTGTTTCATCTCTCATCTCTCAATGTTTCCCTACCTATTTGCCATGAAGTGATGGGACCAGATGCCATGATTTTAGTTTTCTGAATGTTGAGTTTTAAGCCAACTTTTTCACTCTCCTCTGTCATCATGAGGCTCGTTAGTTCTTCTGCCACAAGTGTGGTGTCATCTGCATATCTGAAGTTATTGATATTTCTCCCAGAAATCTTGATTCCAGCTTGTGCTTCATCCAGTCCAATATTTCTCATGATGTACTCTGCATATAAGTTAAATAAGCAGGGTAACAATACACAGCCTTGACGTACTCCTTTCCCAATTTGGAAACAGTACCCACCTGCCAATGCCGGAGACACAAGAGATGCAGGTTCGATCCCTGGGTTGGGAAGATCCCCTGGAGGAGGGCATGGCAACCCACTCCAGTTTTCTTGCCTGGAAAATTTCATGGACAGAGGAGTCTATAATCCATGGTGTCACAAAGAGCCAGACACAACTGAGCAACTGAACGCACACTCATTTGTTGAGGGGCGGGGGTCACCAACAGGTCAGTACAGAAATAAACTAGGTGATTTCAGATACTGTAGTGATCAGAACTATCAGGGAAATAAAACAGGGTGAGGTGACATAACATGAAATGGGGCCTACTTTAGAAAAGGAAGTTCCCTCTTTGGAGGTGATATTTGAGCTGAGACACAGATGGTAAGTGAAAGAAGTGACAAGTACAAAGGCAAGCAAAGAAACAAGCCCAGTGGGATGAGATTTCAAATTCCAAGTTCCCTGGTCTTCATAAAAAACAGAGAAAGGTCTCTGGAAGAATTCCAGAGGCTTTTGGGAGGGGGGCCTTCAGGTCTATCCCATGATGTGGCTGAGTGGAGGGGTGCCCTCTAGTGGTGACAAGAGTTAAATTTCACATAGCTGACCTGGAATTGCGGCATGCTTGTGACTTGACTCTGGGATAATTATAAGTTTCACTCATTCTTGTCTCTCCCACACTTACTCATTCAACAGA
This sequence comes from Cervus canadensis, assembly GCF_019320065.1. NCBI lineage: Eukaryota > Metazoa > Chordata > Mammalia > Artiodactyla > Cervidae > Cervus > Cervus canadensis. Next base: position 124,635,770 of record NC_057386.1, read on the forward strand.
TATTTACTGAGCTCTGTGCCAAGCAACCCTCTAGATGCTAGAGTTGTGAAATCGACAGAGACGGTCCCTGCCCTCCTGGAGCTGATACCCTAGGGAACAGTTCTTACCTCAATACTCTAGCCCCACTTCACCTCTTCCCTCTATTATTCTGTAGCTAAATTGGCCTCCTAATGTTCCAACAGGCTGATATTGTTGCTTCAGAGTCTTTGTATTCCCTTCCGCCCCAGGAAAGCAGGTCCCTGCTTCTTTGCATTGCTGGTTCAGGTCTCAGCTCAAAAGTGACCAAGTCAGAAAAATGTGAACTTATTTTGCTCGTTGACTGCCTTTTCTCTTCACTAATATATAAGATTCCATGAAAGTTACTATTTTATTGGAATTCCTCAGCCTTCGGCTTAATAGGTGCGCAGTAAACTTACTGAATGGGCTTATTATCCTGTACCCCAGCTTGTTTCAGAAGATAGTGAGCGGTAAGTGAATGAACTGGACAAAACATACCACAAATCTCAGCCCTAGAAAAAAGAAAAAAGCTGTTGCACACTACCTCTGCCCCCTTTCTCTGCTTTATTTTTTCTTTCTTTTTGATCTGCTTTATTTTTCTATACACTTATCACGTTCTAAACTATTATAACTTACTCCTTGGTGTTTGCGTGTCCCTGCTATTAGATCAGAATGTAAGCTTCACGAAGGCAGCGGATTTTGTCCATTTGATTCACTACCCGACCCTCAGTGCCCAGAACAGTGATGGCACCCAGTAGGCGCTCACTTTGGCCACCTGATGCGAAGAACGGACTCATCTGAAAAGACCCTGATGCTGGGAAAGATTGAAGGCAGGAGGAGAAGGGGACGACAGAGGATGAGATGGCTGGATGGCATCACCGACTCAATGAACATGAGTTTGAGTAAACTCCGGGAGTTGGCGATGGAGAGGGCTGGCGTGCTGCAGTCCATGGGGTCGCAAAGAGTCGGACACTACTGAGCGACTGAACTGAACTGAACGGAGGCGCTCAATACACAGAATGAATGAACTCTATCTACATCACAGTTTGCTCTTTCCTGCAGATCCTAAGTCACCTTATTCCAAGGGGGAAACGGGCTTCAGGAGGCGACCAGAGGTGAATTCAGGTGGCCCGACCCAGGAGTCCGACCTCTGGGAGCAGGGCCATAAGAGCAGCTGCGGAGATGGGAGGCGCCGGCAGCAGGAACAGAGAGAGGCCCGGGGGCTGAAGCGGTTCCAGGAAGAGGCGCGGGCGCTGACGACGCCTGGCCAGGGACTGTGGGCGGTACCGTCCGATGGGACGAGTCACATGACTTACACTGACCACGCCCACCCCCCGATGGGCGGGGCTCATGCAAATCAGTGCGGGCGGCGGCCAATCGTGTCGCTCGCCGAGGGTCCGGGCCCGGGGATCCGGGACGCTTGCTTGAGCGCAGGCTCCTGTCTCTGCTGCCCCGGGCTTTTGCAAGCGGCGCGGCGGACCTTTAAGTTTGTGCTGTAGTCGCTTCTCCGAGTTACTTTTGGCGGCCGGGCGGCTGAGGCCGGACCCGCGCTGGGGCCAGGCGGCGGCTTCCTCAAGCGAAGGCGGAGGTGCGGCGCGGGGTGGGGGCCGCTGCCCTAGCAGGCGCCCGGGCCGGCCCGCGCCTTTGCAGCGTGCTCCATGCATCCGGAGCCCGCCCCGCCCCCAAGCAACAACAGCCCCGAGCTTCCCCTCAGTGGCGGCAACAGCACCAGCGGCAGCCGCCGGAGCCGCCGCCGCAGCGGGGACGGGGAGCCCCCGGGGTCGCCGCCGCCGCCGCCCGCCGTCACCTACCCGGACTGGATCGGCCAGAGTTACTCCGAGGTGATGAGCCTCAACGAGCACTCGATGCAGGCGCTGTCCTGGCGCAAACTCTACTTGAGCCGCGCCAAGCTCAAAGCCTCCAGCCGGACTTCGGCTCTGCTCTCCGGCTTCGCCATGGTGAGCTCGGGCCGCCCTGCCCTGCCCCCTCTCAGGTCCTAGCCGCTGCCTCCCACAGCCCCGACGGGGCGAACTGGGGAGCTCGCTGGGAGGGCTAGAGGGTCTGGGGGTGAAGGGAAGAGCTGGGAGAAAGCTGTCATGGACGCTGGGAGGACCGGAGGTGCTGGACATGAGAAGTGGGCAACAAGTGACACCGTAGTAGGAGGTTGGGTATCATACCAATATCCAGGGTTGGAGGGCTCAGATGGGCAAGCTTGATGCGGCAAGGAGGGAGAAATAGCAGGATGCTCGACGTAGATGTAAGAAGACAGTCCCACGCATGTTGAAGTGGAAGGGAAATTGACATAAGCAGTCTGATCTCTTTGGGAGCAGGTGTCAGGAGGTTGGGAGGAGAAGGACCCCTGAGCCGTCTCTCCGTAGTGCCCCCACACTTGAGGCCAGAAGGAATTGGCCAGCTTCTTTTATTATCTAGTAGAGGGGATTTCCTGATACCCTTTTTCCTATTGTATTTTCCGAGGGCCTCAGCCTGGGGGTTTGACAACCACTCCCCACCCTCAGTTTCTGCTCCAGAAACTTGCCACTGAGTCACTGAGTGTGGGGGAGGAGGGTGGGACTTGTTCCCGTTGAATGGGCTCTTTCTTGACGTTGGGGGTAGGCTTAGTTTCCCCCCGCCCCCTTGTGTGCTGGGTTGGAGTGAGAACCAGCCTCTGGCGGGTGGGGTAGGTGAGGTTGCAGGTTGGCCTGAGAAGTGGCTCTGAGGATGCCTTCAGGCTGGGAATCCTGGCGTCTCCCAGGACAGCTACAGAACAAGTCCTGGCCTCAGCCTGCATGGATAGGGTCTGCCTCCCCTCCCCCAAGGTTTTTAGCCCAGAGCACTCTTGCCTCACTGGTGAGCTAAGCTCTTGACCTTAGGGGAGGGAGTGGCTGCACCCTTTGAGTTTTCTTGGGAAGGGAGTGTGTCTGGGACTCTCCCTGGGCTCCACAAACTCATGGGTGATGCAAGGGAGCCAGAACTTTTTAGAAGCCCTAAGCAGGCCCAGAGCACCCGGGGCCATGGTGGCAAGACCAGCTGTCTGAGATAGGGGACGTGCTTTCCTGGGTCTGCCCTTGCTGCTGCCTCAGACAAATCCCTCTGTGGGCCTTGAATGATTCCTCAATTGGTGAATGAAGGCTGCTTCTCAGGAGTTTCCTCTGACTTTAAGCATTTAATTGAGGACTTCCCTGGTGGTCCAGTGGCTAAGACTCCACTCTCCCAATGCAGGGGCCCCCGGTTTGATCCCTGGTCAGGGATCCCACATGCTGCAGCTAAGAGTTCATGTGCCACAAGTAAGATGTGGCACAGCCAAATAAGTAAGTTTTTCTTTGAAAAAAGAATTTAATCAAGGAAGCCTTTGAGAGGGAAGGATAGAATGTGTGTGTTTGTAAGAAGTGTCACTCTAGTTTTTAGTTTAGGTCTATAGGAAAGGATTCTGTTCCATCACTCCCAAATCCTAGGAACAGCTGACACTTAGCCAAGCACCCACTAGGTGCTTTGCACTGTGGTGGTGCCCTAACTGGCACACTAAGTCCTCCACGGCGCTTGGAGGTAATTTTGGTGTGGGACCTTCCCAAGGCCACACAGCTCTCTTGCTGGAGCAGGATTTGAACTCAGGTTGGCTGGTATGCAGAACTCTCTTGGACACTTATGCAATTTGTGGTGTATGGAGCTCCGAGCCCCGTCCTGCCAGGGACCTCTTAGGACCAGGCCTTGTAGGGAATGAGAAATCGAGCAGAAAAACTTCTCTTGAGCAAAATAAAATGTTACAGTTAGGGGGAAGGGAGTGACACCAGCGGCTGCCAGCTCTTCACAGCAGTGAAGTGTTTCAGATGGTGGGGTGCCTGTTCCCGTTTTTCATATTCATAGCTGGTGGTGTATTCATAGCTGCCCAGGCCCCTTCCCACGCCAGGAGCAGTAAGGAGGCAACAGGTGAAGCTTTTCTGCCTTCTTGAGTTGTCTCTTAGAAGCCGGGCCTTCTGATCAGATGTCACCTCCCTCTTCCTCTTGCTAAAAACAGTGTGGGGAAGTCAGGCTGCAGGGGCGGCCAGCGGCACTTGGTGGGCCTTGACTCAACCAGACTATCTCTTGGGGACCTTTATGCGACCCAGCTGGGGTGGAGAAGGCTTCCTGGCTCCAGCGATGAAATCCCCCAAGTTCTGCCAGCAGGGAAGGCTGAATCCCGTGCCCACTTCCATTCTGGGAAGGCACTTAATGAGAGAGTAACTGCATCTGCCATGAGTCTGCAAACAAGGGGGAGAGATGGGGTTGGGGTGGAGAGAAGGGCTCAACAGGGCAGGTCCACCTGCACCCCGCCCCCCCACAGGCACCCGGCCTTGTGAATGCGCCTCAGAGAGGAAGGGGTGCCACGAAGCCAGGTGCCATGGAAACGGAGTGAGCAGGTTTCCTGGACTACTCTCCCTTGGCCTGTGAGTCAGCACAACCAACTTCCTGCCCCCAGAGGGCTTCCTTCTGAGAGAGTGGGAAACCCAGAAGGAGTGATATGATGTGACCTTTGATTTCCAAGGGGTAGAGAGTTGGTGAGGTTGCCAGACTCAGCTGCACACAAGGTGAGATTGAGGGAAGGTCTCCCAGGAGCCTGAAGGGCATGGAGAGACTCCCCTTTCCTGGGCGGAAAGGCCTGGACAGCTGCCCTGATGTGCTGGGGAGATAGGCAATGGGACCTCAGGCAAGTGCCTTTACTCTTTGGGGGGCAGTTTTCTCGTGTGTACAAAGGAAACACATATCCTGCTCCCCCATGGACTTGCATGAAGAGTCGTTAAAAGGTTCGCTTGGACCCACAAGGGTTGAGGAATAGTCAGGATCTGATGATGGACCCTTAGGTGGGCCCTCTCTGGTCTACAGACAAGCATCCCACTCCTGATGGAGCTTCTGGAAATAGCACGCCCTGTCTGGGTTCAATATCCAGACTCCAAAACCAAGGGCCCAGTATGTAGCAGAGGATCAGCAGCCTGCAGGTGCTTCTTGAGCCTAGGGTGCCGTGATTCAGGCCATCCCTGCCTCAGTTTACCTCTCAGCAAGAGGCAGCCAGCCTCAGCCTGACCCTGTCCCCTGGGGGCCATGGCGAGCGCACTCACGCGCGCACACACATGGCAGTCTTGGTTCCTGGGGAGGGCAGCCTGTAACGTTAGCCTAAGCAGAAGATAATTGGGAAGGTCAGCCTGTTGCCGTAAACAAAATGCTTTCCGTGACCTGGGATCAATTATTTTTGGATTATCTGCCTCCTCAAGTTCTCTGCTGGCCAGCACCCTTTTGTTCCCAGGTTCCAGAACCGGCTCAGAAGCAGCTTGGCATTTCTCTGAAAATGAGTTGGAAGGAAGGGCTCAAATCATAAGACGTTATTGAGCCTCTATGACATGTCGGGAGTTCAGGGGGCATGGAGATGAGTAAGAAATTAGTATTACTCTTCATGGTGCTAAATACTAATGGTGAGCATTGCCACTGTTGATTGGGATCTTGGAATAGGTTAGACACCTGTTAAGTACTCTCCTTGAACCATCTCTTGTGAGCTTCAGAATGGGGAGTGAGGGTAAGTGCCCAGTGAATGACTTGTCTGAGGTTACCTGGCTGGGAAGCTTCCAGGCCCTGTGACTGTGGTGTGGCCCCCACTGCTGCGGGAGAGGAAGCACCAGAGAGAATGATGGAAGGACTGAGTTGGGAGGCTTGAGTATTGTAGAGTGAAGTAAAGAACAGGGACCCTGGAGCCAGACTGCTTGAGTGGGATCCAGATAGATCCCCGCTCTGCCACGTAGAACTGTGAGATGCTGGGGAAGTTGCTTAATGTCTCTGGGCCTCAGTTTCCTCAGCTGTGAAATGGGAGTAATAGCAATAACCAATCTCTGGGTCAGTGTGACGGTTCATTTGTATCTGCAAAGCACGTAAAATATACGTGATCCAGGTGTGACAGAAACTCACTCACCCTTGTTCCCATAATGTTGAGACTACTTTTTCTTGGCCAAGCAGTATGCAGGATCTTAGTTTCCTTAGTTTCCTGACCAGGGATTGAACTCGAGGTCCACGGCATTGAAACTGCTAGGAAATTCCTGGGACTGCTTTTATGAGAGTTAACTGGTTTAGAAGAATGTGATTCCAGCCAAGCCTTAAGGATGGTAGAGTCGAGCTGAGAAAGAACCCTCTATCAGAGGAAGCATCAGAAGCAAAGTTACAAGGATGAGAAATGATAAGGTCTTAGGGAAGAAAAGGCAGGGAGTCTGGTGTAGCTGGAGTTGAAGCCATGTCCGGGGATAGTCGAGGAAGGTGAATCTTCCCAGACTAGACAGCGCAAGGCCTTCTGATATAGGTTGCGGGGAGCCAGGGAAGATTTTGGAGCAAAAGAGTTCCATGATGAATTTTTTTGATACGTTTATTCATTTATTTATTTTTGGCTGAGTTGGGTCTTAGTTGTAGTACACCATGTGGGGTCTCAGTTCCCTGACCAGGGATTAAACCCAAGTCTCCTGCATCGGAAGGCCGATTCTTAACTGCTAGACCACCAGGGAAGTCCCATGATGAATTCTTGAATAATGTTGGTGATGTTACTATTTACTGAACACCAGGCATGAGCCTTTCTTTCTTTTTTTAATCCTCAGAACAGCTCTTAAAGGTATGTACTGTAGGTGAGAAAGCTAAAAGGCTCACTGAGGTTGCGATCATCCAGCTAGTAGATTTCAAGCCGTGGTCTGTCTGACTTGGAGCCTTTTCTACTCAATCACCCTCTCGCCATGTCCCATGTAGCTGGCTGAAAACTGGGTCTTCGAAGTCTTACAGATGGATCCTTCTGTACGCTGAGTCGGTATAAATGGAATTTTGTTAAATGCCCCAAGGGAAAGGCACTCCCTGCCTAGCTGAGAAGCCTTTTGGAAAACTTCACAAGTGCCTTGCACGTGTCTGGGGTTTTCAGCCAAGGTCTGTGTTGAGCTCTGCTGGTTTCTGGGTCTGGGGCTGGTGAAGGAGAGTTCTAGGGTTTCCCAAGGTGACACTGTGGTAATCAGTGTTCGGAAGGAGTTCCCTTGGAGAAATAATAAAACTGTGACAGTTTATGGGGTGTCCCTGGTGGTTAAGACTCCACCCTTCCACTGCAGGGGACGCAGGTTCAATCCCTGGCCAGGGAACTAAGGTCCCACATGCCATGTTCAGTTCAATCGCTCAGTCGCGTCTGACTCTTTGTGACCCCATGGACTGCAGCACGCCAGGCTTCTCTGTCCATCACCAACTCCTGGAGCTTACTCAAACTCATGTCCATCGAGTCAGTGATGCTATCCAGCCATCTCATCCTCTGTCGTCCCCTTTTCCTCCTGCCTTCAGTCTTTCCCAGCATCAGGGTCTTTTCCAGTGAGTCAGCTCTTCACATCAGGTGGCCAAAATATCGGAGTTTCAGCTTCAGCAACAGTCCTTTCAATGGATATTCATGGTTGATTTCCTTTGGGATTGACTGGTTGGATCTCCTTGGAGTCCAAGGACATAGTGCTGCCAATAAATAAATTAATTAATTAATAATATTAATAAAAACTGTGACAGTTTGCACTTTTTAAATTTCTTGGCCAGGCTGTGCAGCATGGGGGATCTTAGGCCCCCAACCTGGGATTGCACCCACATCCCCTACAGTGGAAGCACAGAGGCTTACCCACTGGACCACCAGGGAAGCCCTAAAACTTCTGAGAAAATTTAAACAAGAGTAAGTTTCTCTCTGGTGGAACTTCTTCTTAGGGGGCCTTTAATATGCTTCTCAGAAGGGAATGCTCCAAATTGATAGAACCACAAACTCTTCAGAGGAGAATCCTCTGGGACCGTGGTTTGACATTCCTTTTTAGGAGCATTGATCTAACCCAATAATGGGCCACCTTTTTCTGTGAAGTAAACGTTTTCAGCTTTGCTGGCCACGCGGTCTCAGTTGTAACTACAGGTGTCCCCCCACTTTTCGCAAGTTCACTTTACACCTCCTTGATTTTACAGCAGACCTGCATTTCTACCTGTTTTCACTAGCCCAAAGGAAACCCAAAGAGAATTTTTACTTTTACCAAAAAATGGTGAAAGCCAAAAATAGCATGCAGCCTTTGGTTTGCAGCTAGCTGTTATAGACGCAGCATGCGCCCTGCGGGGTAAGACTGGTACCACCAAGCTCCTTTCCCGGGAATCACACTCAGCATCTCGGCATCAAGCTGTCAGAGCTCTGAGCTGTATCTGTGAGCGTCAGTGCTTTAATCTCAGTTTATTTGTGCATATGTTAGCAAGATATCTCCTAAGATAATTGCTCCGTCCCTTTAGGCCATTTCAGCTCATGAATGGTTTCAAAGGTACATTGCAGGGGGAAACCTGTACTCAGTTCTGTTCTTCTAGCTTGAAGCAGCCACAGACCTTAGGTGAGTGAGTGGGCATGGCTGTGTGCTAGTAGAACTTCATTTGCAGAGAGTACATCACAGGCCAGTTTGGCGACCCCTGGTCTAAGTGGTGGTCTCCAACAACACTTTGAGTGCACACCCCGCTCAAAATATTGTCAACATTATACTCAGTGTTCATACATAGGTATATAGTAATTATGATATGAATGCTAATAAAGTGTGAGTATTAAAAGGTACATAGGCGATCCAGTGGTTAAGATCCTGTGCTTCCACTGCAGGGGTTGCGGGTTTGAGCCCTGGTTGGGGAGCTAAGATCCCTCAAGTCACACAGCATGGCCAAAAACTAAAAATTAAAAAAATAAACGAATTATTTTAAGGTACATAGGAACTTCCCTGGTTGTCCAGTGGTTAGGACTCAGCCCTTTTACTGCCAGGGCCCAGGTTCAATCCCTGGTTGGGGAACTGAAGTAAGTAAAGACACAATATTGAAAAGTTTAAAGGATGAGCTAAAAAAAGGAATGTCATGAGAGTTCGCCTGTGGTCTTCTGGTTTCCAATGGATCACATAGGATTGTCTTCAGGCACTTTAGAGACCCTGGGTCAATTCTGACCTTCATTTATTCCTTTAACATTCGTTTCCTGAGGCCCCTAGAGGGACAAGGGAAGTGCAGGGAAGCTAGAGAAGCAGGAAAGTAGAGTGGAGGAAACTGGACGTGTCGTTACATCTTCAGAACATGTTTGGCAAGTGCAGTGGTGGAGGAGCGTTGGTGGACGGATGCTTATCACTATCTGAAAATACCTGCCTGCACGTTCAGTGCCTGTCATCCTCCCCAGGGCAGGGGTTCTTCCGGCTGTCTTCCTGCTTTCTTTGTCTCCAGCAGAGCCACAAGATCCTCCAGGCACACAGTAAGTTCTCAGAAAAAGTTCATAAGGGCAATTCCTGGGCAGTCCAGTTGTTAGGACTTGGCTCTTGCATTTCTCAGGGTGCAGGTTCGATCCCCGGATCAGTGAACTGAGGTCCCATAAGCCTCGCAGCACCACCAAAGGGGGGAAAAAATGTCCATGATTGAATGAATGGCCCCATCCTCACTTGGAGAGCCCTGGAACAGAGGTGACTTGGGAGATAGAGACTGGAGGTGCTCAAAATTAGCCAGATGAACAGAAAGACTAGGCCCGTTCTCCACCCCTTTCTGCAGCTTCAGCCTGTTAGTGACTCGTGACAAGAAGTGAGTCGCAACCAGCATTTTAATTTTTATTGGAAGAAGAGTGGAATGAAATAGAAAGCAGCCGCATGCATCACATGTTGTAAGAGTAGACTGGATTAGCATGCTTTAAAGATAATTATTGTTTGGGGAAACTTGTTTCTGTTATAAGTGGGTATGTGTCTATTTATGGAAACCTTTGGAATACTGCACTGTAGTGGTCAGAAAAGTTTGTAAACTCTTAGAGGAGCCCTCAATCCTCTCTTAATAGACGGTTTGCATCTGAGATGGGGGCCGCAGGCTCAGACGGCCCTGGGTGACCTGGGGTGACTGTGGCTTGGCGGCCTGAGTGATCAGGAGAAGCTCAGGCTGGGGAAGGCAGAGTTATGTCTCCCAGCTGTTGAGCGCCCGCGTCGGGCCAGGCATAGGAGGGCTGCCTCAGAGGGGCCCAGCCTTCTAGGCCAGGTGGCAGGGGGTCTCCAGGGAGCCCAGCAGGAGTGAGGAGAGGTGGTTGGCATCCGGGTGTGGTGGGCAGACACCCGGCAAAGCCAGCCAGGCCCTACCCTTCTTGGAATCACAGGCACCTTAGCCCATGGGTGAGGTTTGATGTCCCCGTGGGGGGCGGGAGAGGGAGGCATTGGAGGCCCACGGACTAGAGTGACGTAGGGCTGGTGGTCCCTCGCCCCTCCTCACCCTTTAGGACCCATGTGTCCAGGTTTAAGCAGGCCCGTGGCTGGCTGGGAGCTGTTTATTTTGGGTTAACAGCCCAGCACTCTGGCTATATTTACCTTGCGAAGCTGCTTGCAATCTGATCTGATTTGATCTCTCTGGGACTCAGCTGGGGCCCTGGGAGTCGCCTGCCAGATTCCACGAGGCCCTCCTGGCTTTACCCTCCCTACTCTTGGGGAGATTTCCCAAGTGGGACACTTTCTGAAAAAAGCAGTCGTTTTTCTGCTTGTGAACAGTTCTCATCAGAAGACCTGATCTGTGTCAGCCATTCCTTCCCACAGTGCCAGGACATGGAGCTTGGTCCCCCAGGTGGGGACAGTACCTAGAGCCAGCCGGTGTGGTCAAGTTCCAGGAACTATAGGGTCCAGCACGGTTGATGGGGTTTCTCCTGGAGCCCATCCTCCTCCTTGAAGGAGCTCAGTTCACACACTGAGCTGCCCAGCCTAGCTACCCCGCTCCTCCCAGCTTAGGACCTCAGGGGAAGTTCTGGAGTCCCCTGGCCAGGTGTGTCCCAACAGCTGCAGTGTTCTGGCTCTGGAGCGTGACAAATGGTGTGGCAAGGGTGGTCCCTGTCCCGCTGTGGTGGTCAGCTGTGCTTTGGGGCACACATTTCTCCTCCTACCCAGGGTTTCTAGCAGGGACAGCCTTAGAAAGAGGCAGACTGAGTCCAGAGTGGGGCATCTGAGCCCCTCACCCTCCCTGGGGGATAGAACGTGGGGTCAGCTCTCACCAGCCTCAGCTGAGGGCGTCCAGGAGCTATTCGTCTTCCACTTTAAGCCCTGTGTTTTTCTTTTTTAACCGAGATTTATTGAGTACCTTCTGTGGGCTGGCCCTTTGTTAAACACATGTCAAGACCTCATTTAATCTCCTTGGTGATTGTCTTAGTCTGTCTGGGCTGCTAAAACAGAATACCACAGCTTGGGTGGCTTATAAACAACAGATATTTATTTCTCACCATTCAGGAGGCTAGAAGTCCAAGATCAAGGTGCCAGCAAATGCAGCGTCTGGTAAGGGGCTGACTTGCTAGTTCATAGACACTGTCTTATTACTCACTGTGTTCTCACAGGGCAAGAGTGATGAGGGGGTCTCTAGGGGTTCTCTTTTATAAGGGTGCTAATCCTATTGCAAGGGCGCCACCCTCATGACCTAATCACCCCAAAGGCCCTACCTCCTAACACCATCACCTTGGGGGTCAGGATTTCAAATATGAATTTAGAGTGTTCACAGACATTCAGTCTGTAGTAGCAGGTGTGAGGAAAATGTTGTTAACCCCTTTGCACACGGGCTTTAGAGCTAAGTGGACTTAAATATAGATCCTCCACTCAACAGCAGAATAATGCTTGGGACTGCTGACTTCACCTCTCTTGAGCTTCAGTTTCCTCATTTGTGAAAACGTAATAATAGTGTTGCTAATAATCATTGATGGGCTTCCCAGGTGACTCAGTAGTAAAGAATCTGCCTGCCAATGCAGGAGACACAGGAGATGTGAGTTCAGTCCGTGGATCAGGAAGATCCCCCAGAGGAGGAAATGGCAATCCACTCCAGTATTCTTGCCTGGGAAATCCCATGGACAGAGGAGCCTGGTGGGTTACAGTCCATGGGGTCGCAGAATCGGTCACGACTGAGTGGCTAACACACACAGACACAGACACACACACATACACACACAACCGATTAACAATGTTGTGATAGTTTCAGGTGCGTAGCGGAGTGACTCAGCCATACATATTCATGTATCCATCACTGACGCTTTAAGTGTAATATAGATGTATATATGCATGCCAGGTCTTGTGCTAAGGGCTTTATTCATTAATCTGTTGAATCCTTGTAACAACCCCTGTGGCATTGAGAGCTTACCAGTTTTGTAAGTGGAGGACTCAGTTTACTCTTAATGGCTCTCTAGAGGTGGAGATACCAGGTTTAAGGGAACAGACTGGTTACTGTATATGTTGGTATGTTCCCCCTCCCCTCCCCATATAGGTACCCAGCTCTGGGCCCCATGTACCTGATGGGTCTGGACATTTCCAGTGAGTGAAACAATAGCCTGTGGGCCTAGAGCAGCTAAGCAGCTGGCTCTCCTGCTCGTCCTTTCTCCAGTTTCAGCTTCCAGGGCAGCAGGCCAAAACAGGAAGAGGAAGTGCCGGGGGTGGGGAGGAGGCAAGGAGGTATGCCCTGCTGGGGGTGCCCCCCCGTTTCCAGCGTGGTCAGGCCTGAGGACAGAGACCAGGGACCCTGGGGTACAGCCCATAACCCGCCGTGCCCTGATGCCCTAAGTGCTAAGAAATCTCAGCATTGGCCTTAGGCCACCAGTGATCCTAAAAATGGCCCAAATCCTCATGGCGCACTGCCCCAGATTTATGTGAACTTAAAACATTTTACAAACTCCTGGGCTGAGAAGTTTATACAGCCATCAATTGTGGGAATTCAAAGACAAAAGTCTGCGAATCCTGTTGAAATTGTCTGAAAAGCCCTATGACTATATATACCTTGGTGTCTTAAGAAATATCCAGTATTTTCACCAGATTCTCAAAGTATCTGACCCCAAATCAGCTCTAGATGGTGACCTTAATCTTGCCACGTCTGCTTCTTTGTCAGAGACAAAGGGAAGGGTTTTGACCAAAATCATCCAGGGGGAAGCAGGAGTGATTCTGGAGCCAAAACTCAGGCTTGCCAATTTGGCTTTGGTGTTCTCAGCTCAGGTTGGGGGATAGAAACCCAGCCCAGGCAGGGGCGTTTCATACAGAGATGCTGGGATTGGGAGTGAAGTTTTTAAACTGAATTACAACGATACTAATAAAGCTCCTTTTATTGAGGGTTTATGCTAGGCCAGGCACTAAGAATTTGAAGTGAAGTGAAAGTCACTCAGTTGGTTCAACTCTTTGAGATCCCATGAACTATACAGTCCATGGGGTTCTCCAGGCCAGAATACTGGAGTGGATAGCCTTTCCCTCCTCCAGGGGATCTTCTCAACCCAGGAGTCGAACCCAGATCTCCCACATTGCAGGCACAGCTGAGTCACAAGGGAAGCCCAAGAACACTGGAGTGGGTAGCCTATCCCTTCTTCAGCAGATCTTCCCAATACAGGAATCAAACCAGGGTCTCCTGCATTGCAGGCAGATTCTTTACCAATTGAGCTGTCAGGGAAGCCCAAGGATTTGATGTGGGATTAATTCAGTCCTCACAACTCTCTGAGTTATGTACTACTATTCTGTTGTTGTTTTTTTTAATATTTATTTATTTGGCTGCATTGGGTCTTAGTTGTGGTGCTCAAGATCTTCAATCTTCATTGTAACACATGGAATCTTTAGTAGCAGCATGCAGACTGTTGGCATGTGGCACTTGGAATCTAGTTCCCCGACCAGGGATCAAACCCAGTGCCCCTGCTTTGGGAGTGTGGAGTCTTAGCCACTGGACCACCAGGGAAGTCCCTGGGTTTGTTTTGTTTGTTCGGCCATGCTGTGCAGTGTGCAAGATCTTTGTTCCCCGACCAGGGATCAAACCTCAACAGTGAAATTGCTGAGTCCTAACCACTGGAGTGCCAGGGAATTGCCTCTATAGTCCCTTTTTTTTTTTAACAGATGAGGAAACCGAGGCTCAGAAAGTTGAAGGAACTTGCCAGAGTCAAACAGCCTAATAAAGGGCAGAAGAGTCAGGGCTTGAAGCAGGCAGCCTGGCTCCAGAGCCCATGCTCCTAACCACTGCCCCACACTGCCTTTCCAGACCTCAGAAGGCTGAGGAGGTACAAGAAATGAAAGCAGACAGGGCCAGGTATTACAGGCAAGAAAGCTGGAAGGAAGGAGCCCACTCCCTCCCCAGGAGTAAGAAGGGATCAGGGCAGGTATGGAGCTTGTGGGTACATTTCAGCCTCAGACCTCCCCCTTCTGAGCCTGGCACATACAACAGCGAACCCTTTATAAAGGGTCATTCTCCTTAATGGTATTGCCATTGGCACTTGCGCCCCAGTCTCTGGCCTCGGCAGGCAGCCACTCGGCAGTGTGCCCACCACCCGCTTCTCCCAGCCCAGATCTGATGAGCTGGCTTCTTTACATGGGGGTGATTTGCAAGGCCCAGGTGAGAGGAGGTGGGTGGCGGGGCCTGGAGCATGCCCCTGGTAACCCCGGATCCACAGGTCTCCAGGAACTGGGGAGCAGCTAGTACGTCAGCCCTGGGGCTCTGAGCCCAGTGCTGGGGCCGGAGGAGGAGATGGCCCCAGGGCTTGCGGTCTGCACTGTAGCACCCTGTCATAGCCTGTCTCTTCTGGGAAGCCTCTCTTGATTCCTTTGTGGTTGGTGCTCTATGTTCTCAGAAAGGGCCTGGTATGACCTGGGAGGGCCTTCGTCTCTTCACCCCTCACCTCTTCTTATGCCCAGAGCAAGGCAAGAAGAAACCTCTCCTTGGGAATGGGAGTGTGGCTCCAATAGGGAGGGTGCCTTTTTTCATTAATGTAAACTTTTTTTTTTGGTCATAGTAAAATTTACATACAGCTTACCATTTTAACCATTTGTGGTGACTACTATTTGGAGGGTGTTTGTCATGTACTGAAAGTGTTAGTTGCTCAGTTGTGTCCATCTCTTTGGGACTCTCTGGACTGTTGCATGCCAGACTTCTCTGTCCATGAAATTCTCCAGGCAAGATACTGGAGTAGGTTGCCATTTCCTCCTCCAGGGGATCTTCCCAACTCAGGGATCAAATCCAGCTCTCCTGCGTAGTAGGCAGCTTCTTTACCGTCTGAGCCACCAGGGAAGCCCAGTACTAGGAACTCTCATTCAGTTGTTAAAATGAGCCTATGAACTGATATGATGTCCCTATTTTACAAATAAAAATGCTGAGGTTCAGAGAGGTTCCGTGAACTTTCCCAAGGATAAACAGCTCAAGAGTAGCAGAACTGGGATTCAAATCCAGGCAGCCTGGCCTCAAGCCTATCCTCTTGACCAGTACTTTCTGCCATTTCTCAACCCTAAGTGGGTGGGTCTGTCATCCCCATTATACAGATAACAGAAGCTGAGGCTCAGAGAGGCCTCAGAGTGACTTACCCAGGGTCCCAGAGCCTGACAAGAGGAGAGCCTCTGAGCCGTGACCATCCTTGTCACTCAGCCCACCTCTCCCCGCTCCTCCCCCCCAGGTGGCAATGGTGGAGGTACAACTGGACGCTGACCACGACTACCCCCCGGGGCTGCTCATCGCCTTCAGCGCCTGCACCACGGTGCTGGTGGCCGTGCACCTGTTTGCGCTCATGATCAGCACCTGCATCCTGCCCAACATCGAGGCCGTGAGCAACGTGCACAACCTCAACTCGGTCAAGGAGTCGCCCCACGAGCGCATGCACCGCCACATCGAGCTGGCCTGGGCCTTCTCCACCGTCATCGGCACGCTGCTCTTCCTGGCCGAGGTCGTGCTGCTCTGCTGGGTCAAGTTCTTGCCCCTCAAAAAGCAGCCAGGCCAGCTGCGGCCCACCAGCAAAGCCCCGGTCGGCGGGGCGGCCGCCAACATCAGCAGCACCAGCAGCATCACCCCGGGCCAGGCAGCCGCCATCGCCTCCACCACCATCATGGTCCCCTTCGGCCTGATCTTTATCGTCTTTGCCGTCCACTTCTACCGCTCACTGGTCAGCCATAAGACGGACCGACAGTTCCAGGAACTCAATGAACTGGCCGAGTTTGCCCGCCTGCAGGACCAGCTAGACCACAGAGGGGACCACCCCCTGACCCCGGGTAGCCACTATGCCTAAGCCCTTCCTGGGCTGGGCAGTTGAGAGCTTTGGCCTTACGCCCTTCCCCACGACCTTGTCCTGCCCCAGCCTCAAGGACAGCATGTGCAGGGGACTGGGCTTTCGTCAGGGGCGGGCAGAGAGTGGAGGAAAGAGGCTTTTTTTTTTTTTTAAAGAGAAGTTACTGCACTTTGAAACTTTCCTCTAAGAGAATAAGCACTTCCTGTTCTTCCAGCTCCAGGTTCACCTCCCACTCAGAGGCTGCCACCGGGAGCCAGAGCGGGACAAATGCTCCCTTTGTCTCTCCTCCTCCCCCGAGCAGGTACCACCTGGATGCCTCCTGTTCTTTCCGTCTTGACCCTCCCTCCCCGTTCAGCGTCGGTGGTGTGCGTGTGTGCGCGTGTGTGAACACAGAAATATACTCATAAGGGACACCTCCTCTTGTGTCTGTATTTGTTGGGTCTGAACTGCCTGGCGTTTCTCCCGGTGGGTTGCCCAGGCAGGTGAGCCTCTAAGCAAAAAAAAAAAAAAAAAAAAAAAAAAATTCAACATTTTGGGGTATTTCCAACCTATCCGAAAAAGTTGCATGAGCAGTAACTGAAATGTCTCTGTAGGCAGTTCTTATCATTCACGGTTCTGTTTTATAGTTACAGAACACTGAATTAATTGAATGCTGAACCACTGCTCCTAAGAGAAAGGGGTTAGGTTCCTGCAAGCATCTGGTCACATTTTTTCTTGTTGTTGTTGTTTTTTATATGGACCTTTTTTTTTTTTTAAGTCTTTATTGAATTTGTTACAGTACTGCTTCTGTTTTGGTTTTTTGGCCAGGCAGCATGTGGGATCTTAGCTCCCCTACCAGGGATTGAACCTGCACCCGCTGTGGGCATTGAAAGGCAGAGTCCTAAATACTGGACCACCAGGGAACTCACTGCATGTTTCTTTTTAAAGACACCTTACTTAAAATATATTTTTTAAAGATACCTTAATAACATTGAACTTATACATTATCACAACAGCACTGTCACTTATTTGTAATACACACATATGTTCCCCATAAGGCATGTCAATCTTCCTGTGCTCCAAACACTATAGACAGTGCTTCCTTGCTACCCTTGGGGGTCATTTTAAATAGTGAAATCACCAACTTTTAAAAGCCCCAAATTATGAGGGCTTTTAAAACCCCAAAACCGTGCCCTCCCTCCAACCCTTGCCTCTTCCTCCTCTCCAGGTGGAGGTGGGTGGTGGCAGGGGGGATGTGTCAGCAGCCCCCCGACAGGCGACCAGGCGCCATTGGGCGCATTTCTACTGTGGCGATGTGCCACTACTGACTCTGGGACAGCTGGGAAGGCCTGTGGGGAAGATGGCTCAGGGGGCCCCATCGTCCCCTCATCCCGTCGCTAAATAGGCTATGAAGGATAGATGTTTACAGCATGAGCTGAAACTAAGGCAGAGGGTCATCTTGTTTGACCTCAGCAAGTAGACAGATTTGCAGATACCAAAACTGAATAGTGAGGATGCCAATACGTGTTTCCCTCTGAACCAAATATATTAGTTGCAGATTTCCTTCTAAAATCAAGCACATTCCTCTACATAAGCACAGTTCAATGATCAAATTCAGGAAATTTGACATTGATGTGATACTGTTATCTGATACAACGTTTTCAATTTTGCTCTTATACCCATCATATCCTTTCTTGCAGTGATTTTTCCATCCAGGATCATGTGTTGCAGTGAGTTGTCATGTCCCTTTGATTGCCTTTACAACAGTGCTTCTGTTTTATGTTTTGGTTTTTCGGCCACAAGGCATGTGGGATCTTAGCTCCCCAACCAGGTATTGAACCTTCATCCCCTGCGGTAGAAGGCAAAGTCTCAACCACTGGACTGTAAAGAAAGTCCCTCTTTAGTCATCTTTAATTTGGAACAGCCTTTCTTTGTCCTCTTTAATAACATTTTTGAAGAGTTCAAGCCAGTGGTTTTGTAGAATGCAACCTCCATCTAGTTTCTCTGGTATTTCCTCATTTTTATGATCAGGTTGTATATTTTGGCAGGAATTTTATCTCCATTTTGCTGATGACAAGAAATTGTTGTCTAAAGAGGGTAAGTAAGTATTGGGCAGGATTCAAACCTGGAAGTAAGTCTGGCTTGGAGCCTAGACACTCCCAGAAATCTTACATCAGCTGATCCTGGCATTGCTGAAGAAATTGGAAGATCCAACAGTGGCATTACTGGCCTACCTTCTTGCAAAGCCACAATGAACAGGAGCTGAGTTGCAGCTCCTTCCCAGGAAATGAATTTGCCATAGCCCCCTCCACTCCCTATTGTATAACACCAGCCCAGCTTCCTATGTTACTTGTCTGGCCCAGAGGGCCTTTGAGTTAACCCTGTTCTGTCCCATAACCCTGACATAGAAAGTGGTTTTACAAAAACAAAGTGCTCTGACCGAACGAAGTGAGAGTTCATGGGGGAAAGCGTGGCCTTCCTTGGGCTTCCTAGGTGACTCAGTAGGTAAAGAATCTGCAAGAGATGCAGGAGACATGGGTTTGATCTCTGGGTCTGGGAGATCTCCTGGAGGAGGGCATGACAGCCCACTCCAGTATTCTTTCCGAGAATCCTATGGACAGAGGAGCCCGGCCAGCTACAGTCCATGGGCTCGCAAAGAGTCAGACATGACTAAAGCAACTTAGCACACATGCACATGCATGGCCTTCCTCAAGCTCTTGTCCTTCTGTAAAGACGGACATGACCAACAGCAGCTTGGTGGGCTGAGCGGGGAAGGGAGCCCTTCTTTTTCCTATTGCAGCTTCTAGCTTCCGTCCTGTATCACATGCAGCAAGACCCACCCCCTCTTCTGTCCCCAGATGGCCCTCTGACTGGGACTGAGTAGGGTGGAGCAGGTACCCCTGTGTGAAAAATCACTGGCTCCCCAGAGAAGACCTGGGCATCTTCTTCCATCCTTCTCTGAGATTCCCACCTCCCTGCTTCTGCAAAGACCTGTGGTCCAGGTAGAGTCTTTCCTGAGTGTTTGGTTTTCTTTTCTTAACTTGGCTGAACTCAGGAATCATCAGATTGGCTTGTAAAAGGAGGATTTCCAATCTATTGGAATCTGCCCTATTGCAAATTCCAATTTAAGTTGGTCTGGATATGTCTCTGGAATCTTTTTGCCTTGAAAATGCCAAGTTCTAACCACTGGACCTGCAGGGAATTCCCTGGAATCTCTCTGTAACTAGCACTCCAGGTACTCAAATGCAGGCAACTTGTGAGGGAAACATTGACAGTTAAAAGAACAGTCTTTAATATCAATTTGATGTTTTAAATAGATAATATGTTCATAGGTTCCAAATACAGCAGTGAAAAATTGCTATCGCTCCCCTGTTTCCAGGTTCCCAATTCTGCATAAAAATAACCACACTTGCCAGTATATTTTGATCCCATCTAGAGATTTTATACATAAACAAGAACACACCCTACTTCTTAAAAAAAAAAGTCTATACACATTGCTACTGTTCTCCCCACTACCTGTTCTCAACTGTCTGAGCAGACAGGCCTAAGTTTAAGCACAGGCAGTTTCTAATTTGATGACTTGTGAGCCTCCCTGAACCTCAGTTTCTTCTAAAATGACATGAATAAAAAAAAAAAAAAAAAGAATAAAATAAAATAAAATGAATAATAGCAGGACATCTCATAGGTCATTGAGGGATCATGAGAGAGCACTCATGTAAAGCTCATGTAAAGCTGTCAGCACTGGGCCTGGCAGTGAGTGGCTCTGTATCTGGTTAATGGTGTGTCCAGAGGCAACCAGGCTCAGCTTCCTGGCCTCAGAGGTACCGACTGAGAACCCTGCTGTGGATCAGGCCACCTGCTTAGGGTTCCGATGGCAGAGAGAATCTCCATAATATCAGTGAACACGTTTCTGAGCCTTTTACTATGTGGTGGGCATTTGCTGAGGGCTTTATGAACACTGATATTTCAACGTTCTTTCATGGTTTTATACCAGTGAAGTTGGGTTGGATTCTTCTGTGGAGTGTTTACATTATAACATGTTCAGCAGGTTCCCAACCTCTACCCACTGGGTACCAGTAGGACTCTTCCCTGCCAGTTGTGACAACCGAAAGTGTCTCTAGACTTGGCCAGATGTCCCCTGGGAAGGAAGGGGGGCAGAATCACCCTCAGATTAGAACCACACCTTATTCCATTCTTCCAGTACCACAGTAACTCTGGGTGGTAAGTACTATTATTGTCCCAGACTAGGAGAGGAAACCTGGAGAACAGAGAGGGTGGGTGACGTCCACAAGAACACACAGCTAAGAAATCAGTGCTGGGATTCACATTCTGCAGCAGTTTGACTGCAGAACTCCTATTCCTAAACATTATGTAAGAGGTGCTCTTATCTTGCAGGAATGTTGTCCAAAATTTTGCAAAGCCTTTCCCGGATATCTGCTTACAACTCACCTCAATAACTTCATGTTATCTGTTGTTTTTATATCTGCCAGCAGATCCTCACAACACCCCACCCCCACCCCAGTGAGATCTCTGAGGTTCACATTTTACAGACAGGGCAACTGAGGTCACTTGTTTAGGTTCACAAAGCCAGTAAGTCAGAAGTTCTGTGCCCCAGCTGCACACTAGAGTCAAGCTGGGGAACTTCTGGAAGGCCCAGGCCTCATCCTAGACAGATGAGGCTCTCTGGGTGTGAAATCTGGGCATTCTTAGCTTTTACATCTCCCACGGGATTCCAAGGTTGGGAGCTCCTGTGTTAGGGTGAGAAGCCAGGTCACGTTTCAATGCCGAATCTTAATGACGAGTGTAGCCTGATGCAGGCTCTGTCTCATTTCTGAAATCAGAGACCTGGAAGCACCACCCCACTTTGCCCCAAGGGAAATCCATGTCGCCCGTGGGGACATTTCACTTCTCCACCTGAAATCCCTCCCGAGGGACCCTGCACACACACCCCCCCACCTCCACCCACTGTAGGCACCCGGCTCTTGCCACTAGGGTCCTCCTTTATTCTGGTGCACTCAGAGATGAGGTCCAAGAAAAAAGGCGGTAACAAGAGGGTCCCCAAGGCCAGCAGGGAAGAGAAGCACTGGCCTCCTTCTGGGAAGGAATGAGCCAGTGCTGGGAGGAGTAAGGTGCCTTCTGAGGGTGCCAAGGGTGTGTCCCCACTTGCTCCTCCAACGGGAGCCGCACCAGTCCGAGCAGTTGGGTGACTCCGGTTTGAATTTCTCCTGAAGTGCTGGTGATCTCTCTGCAGGGGTGAGGAGTGGTGGGAGCTGGCGTTTCAAAGATGCTGTACCAGTGCTCTCTCCTCGACCCCATTTATACCCACCAGGAGGGACTGCACGGAAAAAGGCCCCACAGGACAGATGGGCAAGTAGAGGACTGGGGCAAACATCGGTACTCAAGGGCACTTTGGGGTGAGCAGAGCTCCTGAGTCCAATCCCATAAGCCCACGTTGGGAGGATCTGGGCAGGACGTCTACAGGGAAAAGAGGGTGTGTGTTTGCTCATTCATTTGGCCACACCAGGCAGCATGCGGGATCTGAGCTCCCCAACCAAGGACTGAACCTGTGCCCCGTGCATTGGGAGCACAGATTCTTATTTATGCACAGAACCGCCACAGAGGTCCCAGGGAAAAGAGATTCCAAGGAGAGGAAGCAAAAACGACCAGCAGGACTTGAGGTAAAGTCCTGTGTGGCCCTGCCCCTGATCTCTCCTGGCCAGAGGAGAGCCCAGGAGCTGCCCAGACCACATCAGAGGGTGGCTGGCATGCCCGCTTCTCACCTGGCATCAATCTCCTTCTTCTTCTGTCTTCTTGAACATAGCCAAGGCTTCCTCCAACACACCGTCGGGATCTAGAATTTTGACCTGGAGGGAAGTAGCAGGGGTTGGTCTGAAGAGTGTGGAGAAGCCCCAGGCTGTCAGCCTTGGGGACACTGCCTGCTTTGTGGGGGGTACTGCCAGTCTCCCTGAGGATGCCCTGACTGAAAACAAAACCTTGTCTGTTTCCTGACTGGGCTGGGCTCAGCTAGGTTGGGTGTGGCTGGCGGGGGGCTGCTGTTTCCTGTCTGTAGGTTGGGTGTGGTCCCAGGATCCTGGGGAGAGCTGCCCACCTCAGGAATGGGGAACTGGGTGGGCTGAGGGGCCTCATCGCGGCCGAAGTCAATCATTGTGCCACACTTGGCCACGTCGTCCACCCAGAAGCCTTCAAACAGCTGACCATGGTCCAGGTGGAAGAAACGCCCCGACCCATTCTTCACACCTCTCTGCCAATTGCCTTCATAGCGGTTCCCATTCTCTGCGGGGAAAAGACAGGGGGTCATGGGTGCTGGCCCACCACATTCCCCCACCCACCGGGCTGGACCTTCTGCCACTCCCAGGCTAGACATCACGCCCACCAGAAAGCCATAGACCCCCGGGGTGTCAGTGGTTTCAGACCTGATTCACATATCACCTCACCTCAACTACCTACTTGAACTTAGATAAGTGGCATCGTTTCCTGCCTGTAAAAAATACAGCTAATGATACTAACAGGCAGTGCTTTTCCAGCACTTACTCTGTGCCAGATTCCATGCTGCTTCTGACCTCACTTCTCACAAAAACAGTTCTGTGAAGGATAAAGGATTCCATTTTATACATGAAACTTGAAAAGCTCCAGAGATTTGATTGATTTGCTCAAGGTCACAGAACTAGGAAGGGTTTCAAACCAAATCCTGTTCATCCCAGGAGCCCCTGCTCTTAACTGGGAATCAATTCCCCTTCCCATTGGATGGTGGTGATGCTGTAAAAATAATAATGATAAATCTAACATGTCTCAGCTCAGACACTTATGAGCTGTGTGACCCTGAACAAGTCATGCAGCCATTTTGTCTCATTTCCTCATTTGTAAAATGAAGACCAGAGTAGCACCTCCCTCATTAAATGATTGTAAAGATTAAATGAATCTGTACACAAAAAGGGCTTAGAAAAGTACTGGATAAACTCCAGATCA
This sequence comes from Cervus canadensis, assembly GCF_019320065.1. NCBI lineage: Eukaryota > Metazoa > Chordata > Mammalia > Artiodactyla > Cervidae > Cervus > Cervus canadensis. The sequence goes on from NC_057386.1 coordinate 124,658,742, forward strand.
GAGATCAACAAACCTTTTCTGCAAAGTGGCAGATAGGATTTTCGGCACTCCGGGTGTCTGCCACAGATGGTCACCTCTGCCATTGGACAATACATAAGTGAACGAGCACATCTGTGTGCCAACAAAACTTTATTTACAAGAACATGTTCGGGGCTGGATTTGGCCCATAGTTTGCTGAGCTCTGCTATACACGTATGTACTGATACTGAGCGCTTACTATTTATTCTGTGTCATGCTAAGCATTTTATAAATATAAACCTCCCTTAATCTTCACAATAACTTTAGGTAAGCTTTATTTTCCCCTTACTTTACAGTTGAGAAAACCAATGTGTAGAGAGTTTAAGGAGGTTAATTGCCCAAGGGCCCACAACTAGTAAGAGCTGGTTCAGACTCTGAGCCTTAGAAAGCCTGCACTTAATACTCCTTCACTGTGTGGGCCACAGCAGGTGCTCACTAAATGCAGACTATTAGTAGGAGGTACGCACTAAAATCAGGAATGGAAGCAGGGTGTAAGGAGGATTAAGAATGATAGAGTGGCTGCCTTGACCCTCCCCAGTTTTCAGGAGCCTAGGTTCTGGTTTGTGTCCTCACCAAGAGTATCTACTACACAGCAGGCACTGGGGGAAACAGTAGGGAACAAAACAGACACAGTCCCAGTCCTTCTGCAGGTCACAGTCTGAAGGGACAATGATGCTAAATTTATGGACTCTAGGTGAGTGATAACACCATCGTGGTTATCTGGATCATTAAGCTCTTTTTTTGTATAGTTCTGTGTATTTTTGCCACCTCTTCTTAATCTCTTCTGCTTCTGTTAGGTGCATACCGTTTCTGTCCTTTATTGTGCCCATCTTTGCATGAAATGTTCCCTTGATATTTCTAATTTTCTTGAAGAGATCTCTAGTCTTTCCCATTCTATTGTTTTCCTCTTATTTCTTTGCACTGTTCACTTAGGAAGGCTTTCTTATCTCTCCTTGCTATTCTTTGAAACTCTGCATTCAGATGGGTATATCTTTACTTTTCTCCTTTGCCTTTCGCTTCTCTTCTTTTCTCAGCTAACTTGTAAGGCCTCATCAGACAACCATTTTGCCTTTTTGCATTTCTTTTTCTTGGGGATGGTTTTGATCACCACCTCTTGTTCAATGTTACCAACCACCGTCCATAGTTGTTCAGGTACTCTGTCTTTCAAATCTAATTCCTTGAAACTGTTTGTCACTTTCACTGTATAATTGTAAGGGATTTGATTTAGGTCATACCTGAATGGTCTATTTGTTTTCCCTACTTTCTTCAATTTAAGTCTGAATTTTGCCTTAAGGAGTTCATGATCTGAGCCACAGTCAGCTCCCGGTACAGAATTGTAGTGTGGATATAATAAGCTCAGGGCTGCCTAAGTGTGGGCTATGATTACTATGGACCAAAAGACCAAGTCTTACTTGTTTATATTTATTGCTGCTGCTGCTAAGTCACGTCCGTCAATCGTGTTCAACTCTAGGCACTCCTTTTAGAGTATAAACTCCCCGAGGGCAGGGACCCGGTCTTGTCTCCTGTCACTCACCTTAACCCGCCAACCCGAGCAGGGCTATGCGGGGGCGTGGCCCGGTGGGCGTGGCCAGGGCCCGGAGGAGTGGGCCTTGAGGGAGTGGCCGAGTGGGCGTGGCCAGCAGGCCATTGGGACGGGGCTGGACACTCACTCAGGCGCAACATGCCTTCCCCTTCTGGCTTGTCGTTACGCCACTGGCCCTCGTAGATGTCTCCGTTGCTGTAGTACATGCGACCCCACCCGCTGCGCTGGTTGCCACACCAGTCACCCTCATAATACTCCTTGGGTCCGAAAAACTGGATCCCATAGCCCTGAAAGCACGAAGGAGTCCTTGTTCACGGCTCCCCACAGCACTGGGAACTCCCACCAAACTCCCTGGTACCCAAACACCTGGACTTCTTCCTTGCTTCCTCCCCAAGCCCTACATCCAAGCTGAAGGTCCTGTTTTGTAGAATCTCCCAGGCCTTCCATTTCCCGCTACCCTTGTGCTACCGCCTTCCTTCAGCCCACCATCATATCGCCCCTTCTCACTGATCTTCCTTCTCCACTCTCCCGTTCTCTCCCTCATCCCATGCATCTGCCATATGACTGCTGGGAGGATCTTTTACATGGCCTGTCTGATCACGTTTGTTCTGTCTTCCCAACTCTGATTTGACCCTATTAAAAGTCGCAGATGCCTGGCAATGAGATCAAAGCTATGGACTTTCTCCCCAGAAAAATGAACATGAGCGCTTATCATGTGACCGCAGAGTCACCGTGGGGTCCCCACAGATCACACCTGAAGGGGCTGGCTTATGCAGCCCAAGTCTACTCCTCAAAAATTCTTAATCCCCCACATAACCTTCAAGGCCCCCTCCTACCCCTCCTCCCTCTGCCACCCCTGTGGGTAGACACACCTTGCTGTTTAATATTTCCTTCCTTTAACAACTTCTGCAGCCTTTGCTACTTCCCCTTCTCCTTTTTTACTCCCTAACACCTTGCATCTTATGGTGTCACCTTCTACAGGAAGCCTGCCCTGAATTCTCAGTGAACTTCCATTGGACTTTCTGTGAAAACCTCAATCCTAGCACCGTATTATACAATATAAATTATTTATTTGGGGATCTTTGTCCCCCACTGGCCCAGAAACATTTTGAGAGCAGAGATCATGAAATCCTGGGGTCTACAACTTCCAGCAGTGTGACCCCAGGTGAGGCACTTCACCTGCTGCACCTTTCTGAGCATGTTTCCTCATCAGTAAGAGGAAAATAATAATGATGATGATGACGATGTTGATGTGGAGTTCTACAATATATCATATTCCAGGGTCATAATAGCAGTTGTTCAATAGCAGTACTGTATGATATCTCTCTCCATGACCTGTGGTGAGGAGTCAGGTGTTTATGGGTTGGGGGCAGGCCTCTGGCTGCCTTCTAGCCCTCAGGACCTTCTTCTCTTGGCAAAGGGTGTAGCTTCTGCTTTCTTTCTTGCTCTCATTTCCCCCCCACCCTGCCCCCCACCTCTTATCCAGTCCCAACAGAAGGGGTATTCTCAGAAAGGGATACCAGGGGGAAAGAAAGCCAGGAAATGAGGAAATGAGTTGAGGAGGTGGGGGAGGAGACTTTGCCCCTCACAGGCTGGCTGGTTTCTTGTAGCCACAGGGTTTCAGGGGCTCCTCCCTGGGCCCTCTCCTCCTGCTTCCTGTTTCTGGGTTTTGTTCTGAGAAGTCTTGATGGTTCCCCCACCCCTTCCTTCTCCCACCCACGCAGAACCCTGATCTCTTCCCCTAGATCCCCCTCCCTTTTTTCCCAGGCCTCTCTGACTGCTCCCCCTACACACACACACACATACACACACACACACACACACACACACGCTTCTTTCAGCCTGGCCCGCACCCCAGAGCATGATGGGAACCACTCACACATTTCTTATCGCCTTTCCACCAGCCTGAGTAGACTCTCTTGTACTTTCCGGTCTCTTGGTCAGGAAGGCTGAGGGTGCCATAGCCATCTCGCTTCCCAGACTTCCAGTCCCCCTCATAGATGGCTCCGTTCTTCTTCCAGACCTGTGTTCCTTTCCCTGGTGACACAAAGACGGGCCAACACTGCAAACATGGTCTTCATGGGGCCGGTGCAGGGAGACAGGTGCTCTGTCTGCCTGGGCCTCGGGCACCTGGACTGGACAGTTCTTAAGGACTGAGAGGGGCATCTGCCTCGTATGTAGACCACCCTCTCCCTAGCACCCAGAGAAACTCCAAGAGAGGTCTATTTCTACAGTGCTTTGCCCTGACACCAAACCCATATAGCAAACACCAAGCAGAAATTTTCCCCTTTGGTGTTTCAGCTCCATCTTTTAGTGATACTGAGTGTATACACCAGATGGTCAGGATTTCTGGAGAATGTTCTGCATATTTCTTCAGTTCTCCTGATTATACATGGAGACCCACCTCCTACTATTATACTCCAACCCCTTCTGTGTCCTCCACTCCCATTTTCCATTCTGCCCTCCAATTCCTGGTGGCCTGGTCATTCCTGGAACCCAGCAGGTATGCTTCCGCCTCAAGGCTTTTGTACCTGCTTCTCCTCTGGCCTGGAAAACTCTTCCCCAAATATATTCACTCACTCCCTACCTCCTGCAAGTCTTTACTCAAATATCATTTTCTCATTGACCATCTCACTTAAAATTATTTAATATAAGCTTCTGGACTTCCCTGCTGGTTCAATGGCTAAGACTCTTCGCTCCCAATGCTGGGGACCCAGGTTCCATCCCTGGTCGGGGACCTAGATCCCGCATATACTATAACAATGATTGAAGATCCTGCATGCTGCAACTAAGACCCAGCCCAGCCAAATGAATAAATATTGAAAAAAATTAATATAAGCTTCTTTTAACCCCTTACCCTGTTCTATTTCTTTCCACATCACTTGTTAACTCCTAACATAATAGATAATTCACTTATTTATCATGTATTGTCTACTGTCTGTGTCTTCCAGGAGAATGTACACTTCACAAGGGCACAGACTGGTCTGTTCTGTTCACTGCTCTATTTCCAGCACGGAAGAACAGTGCCTGGCGTGTTGGAGGTGACCAATATTTGTTAAACAAAGGGATGAATACAATATGTGTGGAGTACCTATGCGTGCCAACTTGTGTCTCAGTCCTTGGTAGCTCAGGAACAAACCCAGCATCGTCCCTGTGAGCTTTTTGATCTATTGCAAGTAACTTAACTCTGGGCCTCAGGTTCCTCATCTGTAAAATGGGGACAAGAAGATCTCATGGGGTTGTTCTGGTCACTAAATTCATTAATATATGTATAATACTTAGGACAATGCCTGAAAATAGAAAAGATGCTATCATTGATGTTTGCCCTTGAGGCAGGGTCCAGTCACACTGTAGGGGATGAAAAGTTGTTTATAACAGCCCACAAGGTCATATCACAGGTAGGGCAGCCAAGTTCAGACAATGGGAAATGACTTACCCAAAGTCACACAGCCTCTCAGTAATAGAGCCAGGCTCAGAATTTCAGGGTCCTGACTCTTAGACCAGGGCTCTGTCCACACCACAGGCTGCCCACAAAAACTGAAACACACAGGCAGTCATCCTTAACCACACAAAGAGCTCCAGGCAGCTGCCTAAAACTTTACCTTTAAGTCAGTGCTGAGGGTGGGTGTTGTGTTATGCGCGGGGTGGGTTCAACTTTTGGGGGCTACTTGGACAAGGAAAGTCTGAATAATGTCCTGTGCCATGCTCAGCCCTCAGAGGACATTCAAGAAGTTCCCCTTCTGCACCGATCCTTGGCTACATATTTGATAGATGGTATCTCTTATCTTAACAGGTATTATTCCCATTTTACAGATGGGGAGACTGAGGCTCAGAGTGGTGTAGTAGATCTCTCAAGGTCACAGCTGATGGAGCTGAGATTGACCCAGGTTTATGGACTCAAGCACTTAACGCAGGAAGGCAGGAGAGAAGAGTGGCCAAGAGCTAAGAATCTGGAATTGCAAGACTAGACAGAGAAGCCATAACACCTTTTTTGAATAAAAACTTTGTTTTTCTTTCTTCAGGGCTCACTATGTTATCACAAGGAGTCCATACTCCACCCTGGGAGCCCCAGCCACTGCAGGGTGGAGATGTGGTGGGAGATGTCCTACTTCACCCCCTGCTGGTTTGAAGGACTGAGCTTGAAGGCCAGAATCCCAGTTGCAAGGTGGTTTCTGGAGGCCACCTTTTCCTCCTGCTAGCCAGTTCCATGCTTAGTGCAGGTCTCAGAGGGTAGAGAATGAGCTGCTGTCCTGGGAGTCCCAGCTGAGTCTGTGGCTGGTGCCTAAAGACAGCTTCGTTTCCTGCTGGCCCCTCTGCTCACCTGAAGCCAGGGTTGAGTTGGATTTCAGAGCCCCAGCATGAGGATGCCCCGGCTAGTCCTAGTCAGCATTCACCCCTCGGCCATATATCTAATGTCCCCAGTGAGCTCTGCAAGCTGCTTCCTTGGCCCCAGTGGTCCACCGTGGCCCAGACCCCATACTCACCGCCTGAGCCCCCAAGGGCCCCCCACTTACCGTGTTTCATGTTGTCCTTCCACTCGCCCACATAGTGGTCGCCATTGACAGCAAACACCTGGTGCCTCAGTCCGTTCTTCTGGGCCTTCTTGTCCCACTCCTTCCACAGGGGCTCCGACTTTTGCGGGCACTTGAAGATAGGCATGTTGGCTGCTTCTGTGGGGCCAGAGGGTGCTAGCAAAGGGTTAGAGACATCAGGGGTTCAGTTGCTCCAAGGAATGCTGGGATCTTGGGATTTCCTGGAGAGACACTTGTCTGAGGTCAGGTGGGGTGAGTCATGTGTGTTCTGAGTGCCCGGGGCAGATGAGCAGCCCTTGCAGGGGATTCTTTTGTGCTGGACTGATGCTTGGATGTCTCCTCCCTTGCCTCCCTAGGGGCCCCCTGGGGTGGGGAACCTGATGGCACAATTGCTTGGGATGGAACCCAGGGAAACCAGTAGATCAGAGGGGTTTGTGATGACATCAGGAAGAAGTTGCCCTGGGGAGAGGGTGAAAGTCACATTAATAACCGGTATGACCAATCAGGGGCTTCCCTGGTGGCTCAGATGGTAAAGAATGTGCCTGTAATGTGGGAGACCTAGGTTCCATCCCTCAGTTGGGAAGGTCCCCTGGAGAAGGGAATGGCAACACACTCCAGTGTTCTTGCCTGGTGAATTCCATGGACAGAGGAGCCTGATGAGCTACAGTCCATGGGGTTGCAACTGAACAACTAACACTCATTCACTCACTCATGACCAGTCAGAGTGGATGCTGGAGTGGTGAGCACTGGGACCCACTACGGGGGAGTTGGGACCTAGCCAGGCCACTCTTGTCTGGGCGGGCAGACAGTCCTGTGGCACAGCCCCCAGGGACATCCCATTACCACCACTGGTTCAGCATCTAGCACTTTAGGCCCCAGGTCCTGCCTTTGGTGGAAAAGCCCAGGGGCTGGCTTTGCAGGTGTTTGTGAGCTGTCAGCAGAGCCCATCAACTGAAGATACTGTCTCGGTTTCCCTGGGATTGAGAGGTTTCCTAGGACATTGAACTTTCAGAGCTAGAACTGGGACAGTCCCAGACACACCAGGACAATTGATCACCCTGCTACCTCTGACCTCTGCCCTCTGCTTAGGTACTCTTCCTGCCTGCCTGGTTAGGTTTTTTCCATCAGACCAGGGCTCTCCTACCCTCCCTGCCCAGTGCAGAGCACTATTTAACCATCAGCAGGCAGAGTTATTGACCAATGAGTATGACCTCAAGACTGAGCAGGTTTCAGGAAATCATGATGTTCCAGGCATCCACCCATTCAGGGTCAGCATCACAGATGTCCAACCTGACAGGGCCTGGTCCTTAGACAGGTATGTGCTTGGTCTTGGCTCTGCTGTCACTTTTTAAAAATTCCTAATACTTCCTGAGCCAGGGCCTCATTTTCATTCTGCACTGGGCCCTGTCCATCAGGGAATTCCCTGTAGGGACACAGCAGGGACCTCCAGGAGTCTGACTAGGCTGGCCAACTGCACTGGCTAGTACGTATTTTGACAATCATTCCCAGGAATTGGGAAAGGCACTCAAAGCAAGGAAGACAGCCAGGGCATGAACTGGGCAGAGGTAAACAGTCTCAGGTCCTAAATTTAATGTTTTTCTTTTTTTCCCTCCCATTTGCGTGTACCATAAGTACTGTGATTAATCTTTTTTTTTTTTTTAATATATATTTGGCCATGCTGTGCAGCATGTGGGATCTTAATTCCCTGACCAGGGATGGAACCCACGCTCTTTGCACTAGAAGCTTGGAGTCTTAACCACTGGACCATCAGGGTGGTCCATGGTTAGTCTTTATATTGAAATTAATTCACTTTAAAATTCAATACAGTTATCCAAGAAAGATTTTGTGATTATTTCTTAAGCCTTAGCTAGATACTGGGGCTTACAGTTGAGACTGGCAAATGTTAAGAAAGATATTAATGCCACATTAGCCTCAAGCTGACACTTTCTCCTTGACTTACTCAGAATTTTAAGAGAATCCAAAATCTAATAACTTTCTTACAACATCATTGGGTGATTACCCTTCATCAGTGTAACACATCCTCTGTCCTAACTTTCAAGAACTTAAATTCTACCCTAGAGGAGGCCGTGGTCTTAATACAGAGCTTCTGATAGGAAAAGAAAGCTTTGGGGAATTCCCTGGTGGTCCAATGGTTAGGACTAGGCGCTTTCACTGCGGGGGCACGAGTGGGCTCCCTGGTCAGATTCCGCAAGCCGTGCAGCGTGGCCAGGAAAAAAGGAAACAAGTTTTACAGCGCGGTATGCGGACTCTGCTCGGGTTGTTTTGATACTGAATAACAATAATTACCACCAGGGAAGGTGGAACGAGAGGGGCTCAGACGGCTGAAGGTTACGTGCTCGCCCCCTCCCCGTCACACCTGCGACCGCTCACCTGCGCTCTCCTGCGGGGCGGAGTCTGGATCTGGAGTCCCAGGCAAACAGCGATGGGGTCGCCGCCCTCAGCCTCCAGCTTCTGTCGCTGCCTGAGGCTAGTGCTCTGGCGTCCAGAGCCCGGCCAGGGTCGCTATGGCAACGCGGGGCCTCTGCAAAGCCAGCCGGCAGGGCCCGCCCCTTCCTGCGGGGACTGTGAACTCGCGGGGCCGCGGATGGGGAAGGCTGCAGATCCTCCCGCGACGAGGCAGGACGTCTTTGGGCCAGTGGAGGTCGAGGGCAGGCTCGTGCACCAGCCTGGTGCCAAAGGCAGGTGGGCGAGCCCGGGAGACCCCATATCCCGGAGCCTGGGCACTGTGTGCCCGGGAGGTTCGCCTTTCCTCCTGCCCCGGGTTCCCCATGGCAAATACCACGCCCGAACCTGGCAGAAAAGGATCACAAGCTTTTTTGCCTAATTGAAAAAACAAAGGGACAGATTTGAAGGACAGATCAACATTACACCTGCTCTTTGTTTTATGGTGGTCTACAGACTCCTCTGAGAAGCTGAAGGGAGCTATAAATAGCCCCTTCACCCTGCAAGATGCATCCGGTTTAGGTATACACAAGTCGGCCCAAGTTATTCCTTGCTCACTTCCTTGTGGTGGCTCCCCTGGTCACTCAGTGTAAAAGCCATAGTGACTATAGTGGCTTCAACGCCCAGTGTCACCTGCCTGCCTCCCTCCCTCCTCTCTGAACTTGTCCCCTCCTCTGTGTGCCCAAGCCCACTCCGCTCTAACCTCACACTTTCTTACTGTTCCTGGAAAATGCTAGGCATGTTCTTGCCTCAGGGCCTTTGCCTCTTCTGCCTCCTCTGCCAGGCAGGCCATATCTTCCTTCAGAAAGCAGTCTGGCTCACTCCCTGCCCTCCAGGGTTTGATTCAAACATCATCTCAGTGTGGAGCTTCTGGATCATCCTGTATTTATCTACCTATATATTATTGTTGTTGTTCAGTCGCCAAGTCATGTCTGACTCTTACATTTTGGCTGTGCTGGGTCTTCGTTGTGGCTCTCGAACTTAGCTGCCCTAAGGACAAGTGGGATCTTAGTTCCTCCAGGAGCCGAACCTGAGTCCCCTTCACTGGGAAGTGGATTCTTTTTTTTTTTTTTTTTTTGAAGGTGAATTCTTAACAACTGGTCCATCAAGGAAGTCCCTGGACCACCCTATTTAAAACTGGAATCTCCATATATGCTTTCTGACTTGTTTTCCTCTTTCCCACTCTCATCCTGTTTCATGTTCTCGTTAGCCACACACATGAACACACACACACACACGCAAACACACTTTATTTATTATCTGTCTCTTTGAAGGCAAATTTTTTCCTTTCAATTTTTAAAATATATATATATATATATATTTATTTATTTATTGCTTGTGCTGGCTCTTTATTGCTGTACAGGCTTTTCTCTAGTTGCAGCGACCATGGATTACTCTCTAGATGTGGCACTCAGGCGTCTTGTTGTGGTGACTTCTCTTGTTGCGGAGCACGGGCTCCAGGGTATGTAGACTTCAGTAGCTGCAGCACATAGCTCAGTAGTTGCAGTTCCTGGGCTCTAGAGCACAGGCTCAATAGTTGTGGCACACAGGCTCAGCTGCTGTGTAGCATGTGGGATCTTCCAGCACCAGGCACTGAACCCATGTCTCCTGCATTGGCAGGTGGATTCTTTACCACTAAGTCACCAGAGAAGCTCTCTTTCAACCTTTAACACAGAAAACTTTCAACAGTAATAGTACAATGAATACCTGTTATAACCTCTGCCTATACTGGACAGTTATTGTCATGTTGCCGTGTTGAAACTGAGTTCCCCTAATAACCCAGTTTCCCAAGTTTGTGATTAATCTTTCTATCGCAAACTTTATTCCTTTTCCTATCCTGGCCCTGTGCCCCTCAGGATTGGGGATCATCCAGAAAAGGGGGAATTGAAACCAAGCAGGCACTTGTGAGGGCTTCCCAGTACAAAAGCCCCTCCGTGCCCCCCTTTTCTCATTTGTAGGAAAAAGGCTGTAGTCTCCTGGGCCTTCCCCAGGGAGAACAGGCTTAAGCAGTTAATGATGAGAACAAAAGAGACACTGGACTCCTAGTTCCTTCTGAAGGGATATAGATAACATCTGACACATATCTTTGAGTTGTTCAGCAGAAAGTAAGACCTCCCACCCTCCTCCAGGTGAAGGCTGGCGATGACATGCTGTCCTCTGGCATGTAGAGCCAGACTGCTTGGAACCACCAGAAGGTTGATGATTGACATTCCTGAAACATCACCCTGTTAACTCCACACTTGAGTACTCATCTTAGGACCCCTAAAACCTTCCCCTGAAAACCATCAGAGAGTTTGAGTCTTTCGAACGTGAGCTGCCCGTTCTTGCCTGTGTGCGTGTGTGCTTAGTCGCTCAGTCGTGTCTGACTCTTTGCTGCCCCCATGGACTGTAGCCCACCAGGCTCCTCTTTGAAGCAAAGTTAAGCGTTTGAGGAGCCTGGTGGGCTACAGTATGGAGTGAGTTGTCGTCCTCTTCTCCAGGGGATCTTCCTGACCCAGGGATTGAACCTGGATCTCCTGCATTGGCAGGCAGATTCTTTACCATTGAGTTCCCTGATAGCTCAGTTGGTAAAGAATCCACCTGCAATGCAGAAGACCTCAGTTCGATTCCTGGGTTGGGAAGATCCGCTGGAGAAGGGATAGGCTACCCACTCCAGTATTCTGGTCTGGAGAATTCCATGGACTGTATAGTCCATAGGGTCTCAAAGTGTCGAACACGACTGAGCAACTTTCACTTTCACCCCTGCAAATAAACACTTACTTCGCTTCAAATTCCCACTGTGAGTTGGTTTGCTGTGCCCATGCTCGGTAACAATATGTGCAGGCAGAGAAGTTTTTGTATTTCTTCACTGGTCTTCCTAGGACCTAGAAGAAATTCCTGGCACCTAGTAGTTGCTTAATAATTTGTCGAATGAATGAATGATGTGCTTTTAGGGACTCCTGCTCTGGGAGTCCTTGGTCATCCGGTTGAAGATTCCTACTCAAGAGGAAACAGAAACTGCATGAAATGCTGTGGAAGTAGTATCCTGCTCAAGAATATGCTTGCCCCCACTCCAGGGGATCTTCCCGACCCAGGGATCAAACCCTTGTCTCCTGCATCTCCTGCACTGCAGGCAGATTCTTTACCCACTGAGCCACTGGGAAGCCTGGACATAGGTATACCTATGGCTGATTCATGTTGACATGGCAGAAACCAACACAACATTGTAAAGCTATTATCTTTCAATTAAAAACAAATTAAAATTTTTTTGTAGATAATAAAAAAGAAAGAAATGCTTTAAAAAAAATTTTTTTTTAAAGAGACTGGTTCCATTTCATGGTTCCACCTCAGTTCCAATCACTCACAGGAATTAATTTGGCTCTTTCCAAACTCCCCATCCCAAATTCATGATTGGCTCATCTAAAATCCAGAGTCTGCCCAGGGCCAGTCAGGCTGTAGTTCTCCTTAAGACATTCTCTTCTCCTCCTCAGGTACTTGGCCAGCTGTCCCAGAGGTTCTCTCCTGGTGCAAACAACCCCTGTGCTGTGGCTTTGTCCAGGGCTGCCCTGCCACCAGCTAAGTGGTGTCTCTATGGCCTAGTTTTCTCTCTCCCAAGGTCAGGCTAAGACACAGCTTCAAGCCTCAGTCCCATCCCTGCAAGAAGCCCTTTTACAACCCCTAATCACACCCTGGCTCAGGGGAAGAAAGGACTGTCCGCTAGAGAAGAAACTGGAGTAGGTTAATGTTGTTTCTTTTAATTATTTATGTATTTGTTTGTTTGGTTTGGGTTGCACCAGGTCTTTGTAGCTGCACTGGGGCTTTACTCTAGTTGTAGCAAGCAGGGGCTACTCTTTGTTGATGTACTAGGGCTTCTCATTTTTAGGAGCACAGGCTCTAGGTGCATGGGCTTCAGTAGTTGGAGCACACAGGCTCAGTACTTGTGATTCATGGGCCCTAGAGTATGGGCTCAGTAGCTGCAGCTTTGGGCTCCAGACAGTAAGCTCAATAGTTGTGGTGCACAGGCTCAGCTGCTCCATGGTATGTGGCAGCTTCCCAGGCCAGGGATTGAACCTGTGTCCCTTGCATTGGCAGGTGGATTCTTATCTACTGGACCACTAGGGAAGTCCTGTAGGTTAACATTTATCTGCCTCTGAAGGCAATCTGGATTGGCAGGTTACAAATCTATAACATTATTCTCCTTATGGAGTCAGAATCTGGTAACATTATTCACAAACTCCTAAGTGGGTGCTACAGACTGGCCACTCCTTAATACTGAAGTGCCAGGAACATCAAGCATGAGGGCTTCTGTCCCATACACCCTTCTGATAATTACTTGCCAGGTTTGAATGGCTAGAACTGGTACTTCCCTGGCAGTGCAGTGTTTCAGACTCCATGCTTCCGCTGCAGGGGGCGCATGTGCCATTCCTGTTGAGGGAAATAAGATCCCACATGCTACGTGTGATGTGGCCAAAACAAACAAACAAAAAAAGGTAGTCAGTCTTGAATAGCTTGGGCTCCTCTTAAGGACCTTGTTTATAGCTTGAGGTGAAGGGAGTTCTCTTGTGTAGTCAGAAGTGAGAGGGACTCCTCCCCACACCCACAGATAAATAGTCCTTTGGGGGAATATACTTTCCTGGGCACAGAGCTTTGGCTGGAAGCCAGGATGCTCCACCCTGGCAAGAAATCCCAAGTTTTTGTCCAATGCTTGCTGAATTATCAGCTCCAGGACCTGACATTCACACTGTAATCCATTCCTGAGAGCACTGTCTAAATAAAATGCAAATGGGGTCTTCTGGAGCTGAATGATCTGGGTCTAAACCTTCCCAGAAGTGGCAGGAAAGACCCACCTGGAGACAACTCAAATGACCATCAAAAGATGAATGGATAGGGGAATTCTCTGGCGGTCCAGTGGTTATGACTTCATGCTTCCATGGCAGAGGGCTCTGGTTTGAGCTCTGATTGGGGAACTAAGACACAAGCTGAGTTGCACAGCTTAAAAAAAAAAAAAGATGAATGGATGAACAAAATGTCATCTATCCATACATAATAATAATGGAATATTATTCAGCCATAAAAAGGAATGAAGTACTGACACAGGCTACAACATGAATGAACCTTGAAAACATTGTGCTGAGAGAAGCCAGACACAAAAGGTTGTTTGTTTCTATTGATATGAAGTGTCCAGGATAGGCAAAACTATAAGACAGAAAGAATTTAGATTACTGGTTACTTGGGGAAGGGGAGGATGGGAAGATAGGAAGGTGATAATTAAAGGGCAAGGTTTTTGTTTGTTTTTTTGTGGTGATAAAAATATTCTAAAACTGACTGTGATAATGGATGTATAACTCTGTGAATATACTAAGAACAGTCAAATCGTATGTTTTAAATGGGTAAATTGTACAGTGTGTAAATTCTCTCTCAATAAAGATGTTTTAAAGTCTCCAGCGCAGAATGAGCGCCCTCTAGGGGCTCTCAGATGTCCAGAGCAAGTCACAGGCCTTTTTTTTTTGACTTCTACTAAATTAAAAAGCAGAGAAATACCTAAAGAGGGTAACACAAAATGAAGAAATGTTGTTTAATTTTTTACTGAAGTATAATTCTATAGAAAAATGGAAATATCATAGGTGTATAGCCTGATAGACTTTTGCAAACTGAACACACCATTCTTGTTACCACTGATCCTCTGGGACTGTCTCTCTTGGAAACAATGCCAAAAGTCTAAATTTGAGTCCCTTGATACATATGATGCCATTTTTTTTTAACTTTTGAGAGCTTATGGCAACTTTGGGGAATTAGTGGTAAACCATATGGTTTTAAAAAACAATATGTGGCTGCATTTAAATTCACATAAAAACAGCAATTTTAAAACCATAATGAAATTTAATCCTCTTACACAGGTTAACAAAACGTATTACAAGAGAAACTAAACATTGTATTTAACAAGAGCAATACTTTTGAAAGTGGAACAATGAAAAAAAATTAAATATTTTACAAATGTTCACCTCTGGGTCCATTTATCACAGTAGGGGAACAAAGCTGTTAAAATACAGATGTGCTCAACTAGGTCACTTATTTGCACTATAGTAGTACTGGAAATCAATCCTAAGATCACGACAGAAGACCATAAAAGACAAGACCCTAAATGTTTTACGGCCTCTTCAGTAAGAGGTGTTTTCTTTCTCAAAACAATATGAGGTCACTTTTGAGTGACTCTGCAGGACAGCTCTTTTCTTCTCCTTTCTCTCCTTCTTTCTTAATCTCTAGAGTTATGCCATCAAATAATTTTATTATATTTATTTTGGCCATGCCCCACCATACAGGTTCTTAATTCCCCATCCAGGGATCAAACCCTCACCTCCTGCATTGGAAATGCGAAGTCAAACACTGAACCACCAGGGAAGTCTCAAAGAATTTCATAAAAATAAAAATTCAAAAAAAAAAAAATTCAATTCTTCAGTTGTACTAGACACATTCCAAGTATCCAGTAGGCACGTGTGGCAACTGGCTACCCCAGGGGCCAGTGTAGATACAGGACATTTCCTTTACCATAGAAAGGTCTGAACAGCGCTGTGTTCAGGCATGAGCTCTCATCTCTCTCTCTGCCCCCTCCTTGGAAGATTTCTTTTTACTGACCACAGCTCCCCATCCCTCTTTTTTTTTTCAGTTGGTCAGCAAAATGCTCTGTCAGAACCTAACATAATGTCTGCAAGAATAAGCCAGTGGAAATTATGGTGTTTGAAAATAGTTGTTAGGCAAAGAAATACAGCTAATAAATCATTCCAAGGAAAAAGCCTCAACCTCCCTAGCAATTAAAGAAATGAAAGTTAAAATAAGCCTGGCATACCATTACATACTGTCTAGACTAGAAAAATGTGTAAAAAATGATGGACTGTGATATTGATAACATTGTGGGGAAAAAGACATCTTTACCTACTGCTAGCCATCCTGGTAATTAGTTAAATCCTCTTGAAGAACCATCTGCAACCATGTTACAGAAACTATAAAACTATTTTCTGACTAATTCCACTTAACTAGTATTTATTTAATAGGTAGCTGGTATGAGCCACAGTACTTGATACTTTATTGAGTTTTTTAAAAATGTACTCGTGTTTTCACAACCATCCTATGAGGTAGGTAGCTTTAACCTCACTTTTTAAAATCTGCAAATGCTTAAGTTCACAAAAGTTAAGGATGATACCCAGAGTAAAAGAGCAAATAAGTGGCTGAGCTAAGATTCAATCTTAGATCTTTTGACCTAGGAAGACCTGCCCAGAACACTACATTGCCTCCCATTTCAGAAAATTGCCTCCAAGGGAATGGTATTACCAAAAATATACATAATAATGTAATTATTACAAATATTCCAAAGGAAAAATTGGGAAATGCACACAGGAGAAAATGTAAGTTGGGCCCAGCACACAGAAGGCTCTCAAGAAATGCTTAATTAATTAATTAATTTAGGTGTTGGCTCTTCCCACAGCAGGGATAGAACTCGTTTCTCCTGGTATTGGCAGGAGAATCCTTTACCACTCAGCCAACAGGAAAGCCCACCTAAATGCTTAATTTAAAAAAAAAAAAAGCAATTCGGTGAAAAAGAGCTCTAGCCCTTTAAAAGTCAGAGGCGGGTACAAAGAAGAGAAAGGAGGCGGGCTAAGGAGGGGACGAGAGAAGCTCCTTGCCTTATTTACATAAGCATGCGTAAAGGTTCGCCCTTGTACCTTGCCGCGTCCCAACACTCGGTGCGCGTGCGCTGCCTGAACCTTGGGGCGGCTCTCGGCTCCTCCCGCCTACTTAGGTGGGCGGAGACAGTCGCGTGAGTTCCGCGGACCTACATTCTCCCGCCCAATTGCTTAATTGGGTGGGCCCGCCCCCACCCTTGCACATGCGTATACTTCAACACTAGACCCGGAGGTCGGTAAAAGGGTCCAAAAGTTGCGCCTGCGCCGCGTACGCCTCTGCCGGAAGTGGGCGGGACCGTGTTCCAAAGCCTTGAAAGGTGGGGAGAAAGCCACAAAGACGAGTGTGTTTGAATGGAAAGCTGAATTTAGGGGCTGTCCCAAGTGCTCGGCTGCAGAAATGTAAAGCCCAGCGTGTGATCACAGGGAGCTTAATAATTTTCGATTTTTAAAAAGGTTTTATTCTTTTTTGCATGTATATTTAAGAAAAGTTTTAGAGGAAAGAGTATTTTCCCTGTTTTCTTTTTCCCCAAGAATTTTTTTTTTTTTCTCAGCCCTGCCTCGGGGTTTGTGGGATCTTAGTTCCCTCACTAGGGATCCAACCCGGGTCCCCTGCAGTGGAAGCAAGGAGTTCTAACCTCTGGACCGCCCTGCAATCTTCCCCACCTCACCCCACCCCATCAATTCCTATATTCTGAAAGACTTCAGGACTCAATAAGGACACAGTTGCAGGACTTCCTTGGTGGTCCAGTGGCTAAGATTCCGCGCTCTCAGTGCAAGAGCCCCAGGTTCGACCCCTGATCAGGGAACTAGAGCCTACAAACCACAATTAAGACCAGGTGCAGCCAAAAAAGAAAAAAAAAAAAGACACATTTTAGTGCCTCCTGTGTGCCCAGGTTGAAAATGAGTGTTTAAAAAATGAAAAGCACATATTCTCACCCACATTAAGGTCCTAATCAGGAATCCCAGTCAGGAAATTGTCAAGAAGATAAGCTGAATAGTGAACCAGGAAAGAAGACACAAATGTGCACAGAAGTAAGTGTGCGTTTGTGTCATAAAAGTTATAAATGTTTTGGAAGTCCCCTGTGTCAGTTAATCAGCTTGATTCCATAGATGTTTGTGAAAAACGTGTCATCTTTTATACGTTATGCTGGATATTAGAGATTAAGAGATGAATATAATTCAGCCCCTGTCCTTGATGAATTCACACTCGGAAAGATTGGGTGGGGTTCAGCTATAGGAATAGCCTGGGCAAAATCTTGGAGGTAACCATGACAGTGTAAAATGATTCCAGACACTGTCTTGACTAAAGTAGAAGGGAGGAAATGACATGGGAGGTTGTGTCCTTTGAACAGAGTTGGGTAGTTTGGGAGTGACAAGGTCTAGGGAGTGACAAGGCTAGGGAGGTTGGATCCAAATCCAGTGGCCAGGAACCATTGTGTTTTGGTGAATTTGCTCTGTTGGCATGGGATGAGGCAGAAGGTGACTTTTTTAAAAAATTAAACTTAACTATAATTTAAAAAAAAATTTTTTTTTTTTTAAATCTTCTGGCCGAGCCAAGGCATGTAAGATCTTAGTTCCCTGATCAGGGATCCAGCCCTCGACCCTGGCGGTGGAAGCGTAGAGTCTTAACCACTGGACCAGCAGGGATATCTAGAAGGTGACTTTTAGACCACAGCGATTGACTGAACAGGGAGAACTCTTTGGGACCCCATGGACTATAGCCCGCCAGACTCCTCTGTCTATGGGATTTTCCAGGCGAGAATACTGGAGTGGGTTGCCATTTCCTCCTCCAGGGGAATCTTCCTGACCGGGATTGAACCCAGTCTGTGTCTCCTGCATTGCAGGCAGATTCTTTACTGCTGAGCCATTGGGGAAACCCTGTCCACAAGCCAGGGAACACTACAGATGCAGGCAGGGGCTTCCCTCGTGGTCCAGGAGCTAAGACTTGGAGCTCCCAATCGGGGTTTGATCCCTGGTCAGGGAGCTAGATCCTACATACCACAACTAAGATTTCTCATGCAGTTAACTAAAGGTCCTGATGGAATCAGAATGGAAGATTCACCATGTTGCAACTAAGACTTGGCACAGCTAAAAAAAAAAAAAAGCAGACAAACCAGCAGAAGGTGGGATAAGGTCGTGGGACAGACCTTCCCTCAGAGCCTCCAGCAGGAACCAGCCCTGCTGACACCTTGATTTCAGACATCTAGCCTCCAAAACTGTGAGACAATCAACTTCTGTCAGATAAGCTACCTCGGTTGGTGGTTACTTTGTGATGGCAGCAGCCCTAGCAAATGAATACAGCTCCCAGGAGGTCCTTAATAAATACTCGTTGAATAAATGGATGGCTGAATAAAGGACACTTTTTATCATCTCTGGCTCTTCAAAAGATGACAAAAGAGGTATCAAGAGAATAATTTTATCCAGCCTTTCAAGTCTGGTGAATGGTTGAAAACCAGTCCCTTTCCCCAACCTACTTCATTTTCTGTGGTTATATTTTCATTGTGTTTGATACTGTCTTTGTCCTGAGACTCAGACAAGTCCTGGGCCGTGATAATAGGTGCAGGTAGAATGGGGGCTGTGGTTCCCTGGTTGACACACTATTGGTTGCTACTGAAATTCAACACCCTGCCACCCCCTGCTTTCCTCCTCGATGGCAGATCTCCAAGTATGTTAGCTTCCCTTTTGTCTAGGGAAAGTGAACCCTCTTCCCCAGAGCCAGGGGGTGAATTATAATTGAGCAAACCTTTTCTGTAAAGCTAGTTAATATATTTTGGCTTTGGAGTCCAAACATCCTACGGATATATATATTATATATATATATATGTGTGTGTGTAATGTATAGCTGTATATATAATATATATGTATGTATACATATATGCGGGGGCTTCCCTGGTGGCTGAGATGGTAAAAAATCTGCCTGCAACTCAGGAGACCCAGGTTAGATCCATGGGTCGCGGAAATCCCCTGGAGAAGGGAATGGCAACCCATTCCAATATTCTTGCCTGGAGAATTCCATGAATGGAGGAGCCTGGTGGGCTACAGCCTATCAGGTTGCAAAGAGTCAGACACAACTGAGCAACTAATACACACGTTCATGCATATATATACTGCACTTCTTTAAAACATAGCTCAGTTTATGTATTTACTTTTGGCTGCGCCATGCAGCATGCGGGATCTTAGTTCCCTGACCAGGGATGAAATCTGAGTCCCCCAGCAATGGAAGCATGGAGTCTTAACCACTGGACTGCCAGGGAATTCCCTCATTCAAATGCTTTATAAACCTTTAATAATTTTGATCAAAATAAGCTACATGATCCAATCCCAAATGAAGAAGTAGGACATATGCTTTGCCTATGGAGTATGCAGTGCTCTGCGGATCTAGTTACAGTGAGTCCTTTACAACAGAATTTTCTCTCCAAGGTGTACTCTCAGATCCCCATGTTAAGGTGTGATGAAAAGAAATAACCTGAGCTACAAGCCCCTGAACTGGAGTTTCCTGGACACTCTGAACAGCTATTACTCTGGCTCTCAGTTGCCTCATCTCTAAAATACACAGTGAAGAGCACCTACCTCTCAGGATTTTATAAGGATTACTTGAAATACTGTTTGTGAAAGCGTAACTGCTATCACAGGTAACAACTGTTCCCATGGAAGGTGTGTGGAAGATGTATGAATGGTGATGTTTGCACTGTTGTCAAACAGAGCTGAGAGCTGAGAGGCGCTGAGCAGATGTTAAATTCTTTGAAGTGCTTTTTCTGGCAAGTGGCACTTGTCTCCCCATTTCAAACAGCCCAATAGCAGCTTTCATGAAAGCCCACTTAGAATCTTTTTAAGCTACCAGCCATATGAAATACACTTTTCAAAGGTATTTCAAAAAAAGCAGGAGAGTCCAAACACTTTCAGAGAGTGTGAACTATGTTGGCTGAGATCTAAAGTCATGAGTAACCTTGCTGCTAGCAATTAACTCCTGGCTAGGTACCAGGATAAATGTACCTGAATGCCCTTTCCAGCTTTGTTCTTCAAGCCCCAAACAGGAAATGACCTAAATGTTTATCCAGGATGGCTCAGGTAAATCACTTGTGTACTACTTATCCCATAGAATGTCACAGCAATGAAAATAAATTATAGTCCGTGTAATACAGGTGACTCTTAAAAACATCATACTGAGCACAAGAGGCACAAAAATGAATCAGAAACAAATAAAGAAACCAATATAATTTCACTTATAAAAGTTCCAAACTAGGAAAAACAAATCTATGTTATGTAGGGAGGCAAAGATCCATGGTAAAACCACAAGGAAAGGTAAAGATATTACCACAGAAAATTAGGACTGTGGTTACCTCTGCGGAAAAAGAAGGAGATTGCAATTGGGAATTAACACCCGAGAGGTTTCTGGGAGCTGGTGATGTTCTATTTCTTGACTTGGGTGGTAGTTACATAGATGTTCACCTCATAATTCTTTGTTAAACTATAAAAAATGTTTTTTACTCTTTTCTTTAAAAAAAAAATTTTGGCTGTGCTGGGTCTCCATTGCAGTGTGCAGCCTGCTCTAGTGGCTACAGGATTAGTTGCCCCCCAGCATATGGAATCTTAGTTCCCCCACCAGGGATCGAACCCATGTCCCCTGCATTGATGGTGGGTTCTTGACTGATGGACCACCAGAAAAATCCCTGCTCTTTTCTGCATATTTCACAGAAAATAAAATTTTCTTTCCTTCCTCCCTCCCTTCCTTCTTTTGAAAAAACTTCCCCAAATAAAACGCAGGAAAGAATTAAGCATACATGTACCTTGATGCTTTCCTTTTTTCCATCCCATATTTGAGGGCTCCTTTCACTTTGTTACCCTTATGGTGGTGCAGCGGGGGCAGGCATCAGATTCCTTCAACTGAGAAATGAGATGTAGAGGTTTTCTTAATCATAAAAAAATTCTACTAGGCAGAAATAATTGTGAAGTCTTGTGCTACAAATTGGCTATTGTCTTCCCTTTGAAGATCTTTGAATATCTTTCGTGTGATGTGATATTTAACACTATATATACCACATATGAATAGAAGCCCTATCTAGCTCTGCTCATTATTGTCACCCCAGTACCTAGCATGGAGTTTGATATACAGTGGGTCCTCAAAAATTTAGACTTCATGCTTCCAATGCAGAGGGCATGGGTTTTGATCTAAAATCCCTCATACCACAAGGCGTGGCCAAAAAAAACACCCTTTCTAATAAAATATATATTATTTGTGACAAATTAATTAAGGTGTGTCACCTGCCATAAAATTCACTCTTTATACAATTCAGTGGTTTTTAATGTGTCCAGAACATTTTCATCACTCCAAAAAGAAACCTTGTCCCCCCCCCGCCAAAAAAAAGAAACCTTGTCCCCATAAGCATTGGTAAAGAATCCGCCGGCAATGCAGAGGCCCGGGTTCGATCCCTGGGTTGGGAAGATCCCCTGGAGGAGGGCATGGCAACCCACTACTCCAGTATTCTTGCCTGGAGAATTCCTTTACCCCACTTCCCTGGAAACCACTAACTTACTTTCTGTTGCTGTGGATTTGCCTATTCTGGACATTTCATATAAATGGAATCACATAGTTGTGGTGTTTTGTACTTACTCCTCTCATTCCATTTTATGGCTGAATAATATTCAATTGTATAGCATATCACATTTTATTATTTTTGATTTATTTGGCTGTACTGGGTCTTAGTTGCAGCACCTGGGATATTTGCTCTCCACTGAGGCATGCAGGATGTTTAGTTGCTGCACGTGGAATCTAGTTCCCTGACCAAGAATAGTATCCCAGCCCCCTGCATTGGGATGATGAAGTCTTAGCCACTGGACCGCCAGGGAGGTCCTCCTTATTCACCTTTATTGTTATTGTTGTTGACAACATCTTATTCTTGACCTGGATCTTATGTAAATTCTCTTTATGATTATTATTTAAACCATACATATACATTTTATGCACATTTCTGTATATCATATGTCACAATAAAAAACGTAATGTAGTCTTATTGTTGAAACTGTGGAAAGCAAAAGTTTGTTTCATTAAAGAACAACACTGACATATTTCTACCACCCTAGCTCTGTGAGTAGTAGTTTTCCAGGGGAGAGAGAAAAAGACTGAATAAATCTTTGCTGATTTTTGCCTTTTGTGGGAAGAAAAAGAAATTCTGGAAAGTTGTCAGCAGGTGGCGCAATTAAATAAGATTTAATCTTCCAGGCTCGATGGCAAGCCAAAAGGGAAAACAAAAAGCAGCCAATACTTCCCTTGAAGATGGGGAAATATTCTGGTGAATTTCCCACTACCTTCGATCTTCCTCCAGTATCCATTACACAAAAGAACCTGGTAAGTATGGTTTCACTGGGGGACTGTCAGACTTAATTCTTCAAAGACGTCAAAGACAGTGGATGTTTTCTCCCTGTTGCTTGATGAAGGGCCCTCAAAATAACAGACTTGGCTGGGCCCCAGGATGTAGGGCTTTCTGTGTCTGCAACAAATGAGGACAGCCAAGATGCTAATAATAAATACACGTCTCAAATATTCTTAGATGGCTTTTGAGGTGAACTGGGAAGTGTTCAGTTTCTAAAATCTTTACCAAGCACTTCCTTCCACACCCATCTTGTTGATAATAGCCTTTGGAGTTTCTGTACAAAAAAAAAACCAAGACATTTAAATCTGGACACCAAGTCAGAGAAAGAAATTAACGTGCTCATCATCTCTCTCATTAAGATACACTTATTGGTCGAGTGGTTAAGACTCTGCACTCCCAATGCAGGGGACCCGAGTTCCACCCCTGGTCAGGGAACTAGATCCCACATGCCACAAATAAGACCTGGTGGAGCCAAATAAGTAAATAAGTAAAGAGAATATTTCTAAAACTGACACACTTATTGGGACTTCCAGAGTGTCCATTGGTTAGGACTCTGCACCTCCAATGCAGGGGACATGGGTTCCACCCCTGGCCAGGGACCTAGAATCCCATGTGCTGTGTGATGGAGCCAAAAAAAAAAAAAAAAAAAGCTCAAAACCACTTATTTGGGGTAAGGTTGGCTTCAAGATGGCAGAGGCTAGGTGGTGGAGGTGGGAGACTGGTTACATATGATCGGATAAGTAAATACACTAAAAATGACAGGAGATAGATTTCCCACTGTTGGTGAGGGGAACAGCAGATCTGGAAAAGAGAAAAGCTAGAATGAACCCTGTGGATTAGAAGTGGATAATGGTGTGGAGTCATGGTGTTCAATACTTCCTGCTGCTGCTTAGTCGCTTCAGTCGTGTCCCACTCTTTGCTACCCTATGGACCATAACCTGCCAGGATCCTCTGTCTATGGAATTCTCCAGGCAAGAATACTGGAGTAGCCGGTTGCCATGCCCTCCTCCAGGGCATCTTCCCAACCCAGGGATAGAACCCGGGCCTCTGCGTTGCCGGCAGATTCTTTACCAATGAGCCACCAGGGAAGCCCTTTCAATACTTCTAGAGTTATGATATATAAGTGCAGTCAGTCCCCAGATCTGTCCGCTGAGAGAGGAGAGTAGTGACATTCCACAGTGATGAACACATATCTAGTACCCAGAACTTGGTTTCTAGGGAATTTCCTGGAGGTCCAGTGGTTAGGATTCCATCCTTTCACTGCAAAAGGCCTGTGTTCAATTCCTGGTTGGGGAACTAAGATCCCCAAATGGGGCACAGTGCAGCCTAAAAGTAAAAATAAAGAAAATTTAAAGATAACTCTTCCATTTGTCTTAAGGATCTCATTCCTTCTTTTCAAAAAATAAACAAAGGTTTAGAATAGGCATTTCTCTGAAAGAAGATATGTCAATGGCAACGAGCACATGAAAAGACAATATTCTTAGCCATTAGGAAAATGCAAAATTAAAGCCACAGTGAGATACACTTCACACAAAATCACAAGGATGGCTAAAATGAAAAACACAGACACTAACAATTGTGGACCAGGATGTGGAGAAATCCAAACCCTAATACTTTGCTTGGAGAAAAGACATGGCAACCCACTCCAATATTCTTGCCTGGAAAATCCCACGCACAGAGGAGCCTGGTGGGCTACATAGCCCATAGGGTCACAAAGAGTCGGACACGACTGAGTGACTAAACAACAAATACTTTGCTGGTGAGGCTGTAAAATGCAGCCACTGGGGAAACTGTTGCTTCCTCAAAATGTTAAAGTTACCATCTGACCCAGCTATTCAACTCCTAAGTGGAATACAAAGAGAAAAAAATAAAACAGTAAGTCCACACAAATACTTGTGCAGGAATGTTTTTATTATTCATAATAATCAAAAAGTGGGGGAGGGAATCAAATTTCCATCAACAGGTGAATGAATGGACACGCAAAATGTGTAATTCTAGTCTGAACTGCAGATGGTGACTGCAACCATGAAATTAAACGACGCTTGCTCCTTAGAAGAAAAGTTATGACCAACCTAGACAACATATTAAAAAGCAGAGACATTACTTTGCCAACAAAGGTCCATCTAGTCAAAGCTATGGTTTTTCCAGTAGTCGTGTATGGATGTGAGAGTTGGACTATAAAGAAAGCTGAGTGCAGAAGAATTGATGCTTTTGTTTTTTTTTTTTTTTTTAATTTTTTTGAATTGATGCTTTTGAACTGTGGTGTTGGAGAACACTCTTGAGAGTCCCTTGGACTGCAAGGAGATCCAACCAGTCCGTCCTAAAGATGGACATCCTAAAATCAGTCCTGAATATTCATTGGAAGGAATAATGCTGAAGCTGAAACTCCAATCCTTTGGCCACCTGATGCGAAGAACTGACTCACTGGAAAAGACTCTGATGCTGGGAAAGATTGAAGGTAGGAGGAGAAGGGGACGATAGAGGATGAGATGGTTGGATGGCATCACTGACTCAATGGGCATGAGTTTGAGTAAACTCCAGGAGTTGGTGATAGGGAGGCCTGGCGTGCTGTGGTCCGTGGGGTCGCAAAAAGTCAGACATGACTGAGCAACTGAACTGAACTGAACTGAGCCTGAACTAAAGGCTTTATTTCTTTTTATGTCGGGAGCCGTTATGGGAGGTCCTGCCCGTGACGAGGTCATGAAGAAAATACCGGGCAGGCAAGGCCGTCCGAGACCCCATCCATGACGAGGTCACGAGGAAAATACCTGATAGGCAAGGCCGTCTAGGATAAGGGACCCTCCAGGTTGGCCTCGGCCTCTACCCTACCCTATATCCTCCCCCCTCTTCTGCTGTTGTTCTTGTTTGCCCTGCTGCGGATTCTTGTGTTGCCTGCCGAGGGCTCTCCTGCTCCTCTTTCACTGAGTGAGGACCAACTTAAAACCCTAATTAATAAATCTCCTGGACGCTGGTACCCTATGAAGGGGCCAGGGATGAAGGAAATGCTTCAGTTCAAACCCTTTTGCTGGCATTCTGGCTTGTTTGATAAATGTGTGCTCTCATTGCACAAAATGCTCATGATTGTTCTAAACATCCTAAACATAGTACGCTAACAAAGGAAACTATTAAGCATAGGCCCCTTCGCGGGGTGAAAAAAGCTCCACAAATATTATAGCCACAAATGTGCCTAATAGAAAATAGTTTAGATAGAGATTAGCTGGCGACTTCTTGCAGGTAATTAACTTTTGGACTAAGAGCCTATTTTGTGCCATATCTGCTGTTTTTGCAATCCTTTGCATTTCTGTTCTGTGAAAATGTTATCCTATCTAGTTCCCATAGAGATGACGCTTATTAAAAAGAAAATAGATTAATTATAAGAAAGACAGGGTCGGCTACTGAAGTTGCTTAAAGTTGCACCAGGTGCAAACCATAAATTGTCAACAGGCCTGAAAGCCAAAAGATATTATACATAGAGATTAACCATTAAAAAGGCCCTAATAGGCACAGAGCCCTTTGGGGGGTGAGGAAGCCCTATTAAAAAATACAAAAAATATTGTTTTAAAAGTGGTTATTAGATCAATGTTTGATTGATGTTAATGTGCTGAGGTTATGCAGTGGACACTATTGTTAATATGGTTAAAGATATAGTAAAATAAGAGTTTAGCCCTAGTGTAAAAACAATAAGATAACTGTTAATTTTAACCAGGAGTGCTAAACAGGGGCTGCCTCACCAGAGCCACAGAGTCTTTGTGTGTTAAACTTTTTAGATAAATTTAGCTGAGAATTTCTGCAAAAAGACTGACTTTTATGTTAACAGGATTGTATATCTATTATGTTACAACTTGCTGTACCATGAGACTGCCACTTTTCTGTTTTCTGCTAACCTCAAGGCCAGAAGATAATGTACAAAAAATCTATGGGAAAAGACTCTCATAAACAAAAATATACAGAGCACACCTGGTTTCGTGAAGGACAAGCTGATATAATGTTAAACTAAGTCTGTATGCTTATCTGCCCCTTAGAAATGTACCAACTTAGGGTATAAAGGCTACGGTGAAAAATAAAGCAACTGCCAGACTCTGCAGCATATTCCTGGTCTGGTCTCTTTCTTTCTCTCTCTCTCTCTCCCCCTAGCAGACTTGTCCCTATCAAGGCCGGTCCCACGTGTCTCTCTCTCGCCGACGCCGTTCATCCTGAGGGTTCCCCTGGATCCTGCCGGGGCTGGACCCCGACATTTTTAAGAGTATTTATTTATTTTATTGTTATTTGGCCATGTCAGATCTTAGTTGCCTCTTGTGGGATCTTTTGTTACAGCTCGTGAACTCTCTAGTTGTGGTGCTTGGGCTTAGTTATTGAAGCGCGTCGGTTTAGCTGCTTGTCAGTATGTGGGATCTTAGTTCTATCACCAGGGATCAAACCCAGGTCTCCTGCATTGGCAGGTGGATTCTTAACCACTGGACCACCAGGTAAGTCCCTTAAGCTGAAGGCTTTAGAGTTAAGAGAACTGATAAGGTGTAAATCCTAGTCCCAGGGCAGGAGACTTAATGGGTCAGGCAGAGGGAGAGAGAATGCTGTCTTCCCCTACCTTTTTATTCTATTCAGACCCTCAGTTGATTGGCTGGGGCTCTTATATTGGGGAAGACAATCTGCTTTACTCAGTTTACTGATCCAAATAATCTCTTCTGGAGAGACCTTTGTAGACACACCCAAATGATGTTTAGCTGGGTATCTGAGCTGGATATGTGGCTCAGTCAGTTGACACATAAAATTAATCATCTTGACAGCTCAATAAAACTATTACTAAAAATATATAGTTTACTCTTCAAAACTGTCAAGACCATGAAAAAACAAGAGTGAGATGCTATCAGAGACCAGGAGACTATAGAGACATGATACTTAAATGCAGTGTCAGATTGAATTGCAGAACAGAAAACGGACATCAGTGGAAAGACTGGTAAAACCTGAATAAATTTTGGAATTTAGTTCATAGTCATATATCTACGTTCACTTCTTAGTTTTGATAAAGATGTCATGGTTATATAAATTGTCAACATAAGGGGAAAAGGAGTGAAGAAGAGTAAATGGAAATTATCTTTGCAGCTCTGTTGGTAAATCTTAAAGTATCCCAAAATAATTTTTTGGTTTTTTTGGCTGTATCTCAAGGCATGTGATCTTTAGCTGTCCCGCCAAGGATGGAACATGTGCCCTCTGCAGTGGAAGTGCAGAGTCTTAACCACGGGACCACCAGGGAAATCCTGTTAGTTTTTTAAGACTCAGCTTTATAAAGTTAGTGCTTTCGGGTGCTTACACATCAGGCACTTCATCTACATATTGCATTTAGTCCTCACAACAATCCTATGAGAGCAACCTTCAGTTCACAGAGAAGGCCAGTTATATACTCAAGGTCACCTCTCCAGCAGTTCAAAGAGATTTGAACTCAGGTTGACTAGTAAACCACACCGCCCCAGCCAGCCAGGACTTTACAGTCCTGGGTAGGCCCAGTAATGCAAATAACTGAATAAAGACATGAAGGACATTTTGCTACCTGGAGAGAAAATATTAAACAAATGAATTTTAATAGATAATACTGCTTACATTATAAACCCATGAACAGAAAGATAGGGGTGTAAAATTTCTATCAAACACCTGAACATTTCAGGAAGAAAAGATGCCATCAATTTATTTTATGGACTATTTCTGTTATACTAAATTCACCCAGTCTTTTTTAGCATACATGAATGATCATATAACTTTAATCAGTGTATACACATTATTTTGGGGCTCCACTTTCTTACTTCACATGATTTAATATACCTGTTTAAAAGTATCCATTTAGTTCACATAGCGATTTTTAACAGCCATGTAATATTACATAAAATAGAAAGACTGTATCTTTTTTGTTTTGTTTTTGTACTTTTTAATTTTTTTGTGGCACTGCCCGCCTTGTGGGATCTTCATTCCCCAAGCAGGAATTGGACCCCGGCCACCGCAGTGAAAGCACTCAGTCCTAACCACTGCAGACTACAGCTTACTTAACCATTTCCCTGTTGTGGGGCACTTGGGATGCTTCCAGTGTGTGACTGATTTGAAAAATGCTGCTATAACCATCTTTGCACAAATTGCTTGTTACAATCTCTGGGACTATTTTGAGCAAGGGCATTTGTGGGAAGCAGATGAAGGAAAAGTCCTTAGAATTTTCACTTCTCATTGGGAGCTGCTATTTCTGTAGAATAGGGTCTTGGCATCCTGCAATGCATAAGTAAAGTAACACCACTACCAGTAGCTGGATGATTTGGGGAGAGTCTTTTCACCTCTCTGCACCTTGGTCTCTTGCTACTGCAAGTGTGGTCCTTGGACCAGTAGTATTGGCTGGGAGCTTATAGAATTACAGAATCTTGGGTCCTTCCTAGAGCCTACTGAGTCAGAATTTGCATTTTAAGAAGAGCTCCAGAAGGTGGTTCATAAGCACACTGAAAAGTTGGAGAAACCATACTTAACGTATCAAATAGGGATAATAAAAGTCCTTCCTCATCAGGTCATTGTGAGGACTTAATGTGTTAATACACATACATATAGTGCATAGAACTCCGAGCACATAGTGAGTGCTATGTGTGTGCTACTTATTTTCTGGGGCTGTGCCATGAGGATTATAGGATCCTAGTTTCCCGACCAGGGATTGAACTTGAGCCTTCAGCAGTGAAAGCACAGAGCCCTAACCACTGGACTGCCAGGGAATTCCTTCTGTTTTGCTACTTTTGACTCTTCCCAGCTAACTGAGCAAATTCTCCGGTGGGTAGGTCTCTAAGTAGAGGGCCTTAAAATGAACAAATAGAAGATATTTCCCCCTGGTGATCTGGGGAAGAAGTGGGGAGGATACTCTTACAACACATGTTTTCATCTATCATGCTCAAAGTTCCTAACAAGAGGCAGATCCAGCGTCAGGAAGCTGATGAGTGAGTCTGACAGCTCTTTGGGAAGAAACCGGGACAGGGGATTGGGGGTGGGTGGGAGGGTGGTGATGGTGGGGGCAGCCAGGTAAGATCTGATATTCTGGTACCTAAGCGGCTACACTGATGGAGGTGAACAGCCTGCGCCATCTACAGAAGGGCTTGTGAATAATCACCAGGAGTCCTGACCCTATGGAGAACAGTTCCTAAGATTTGCAGCCTGACACCTGGCCAGCTACTGGAGAAGGTGTACTTGCCCAACTCTACCTGGAGCGGGGGGAGGAGGCAGGGCCAACCTCTTCCACCCAGAACTGAATGACTGCAAGCATAGGTAAAGTGGGATCTTCTTCCAAAATCCTCTGCTTGTTGTCATTGTTCTGTTGCTCAGTCTTGTCCAACTCTGTGATCCCATGGACTACAGCATGCCAGGCTTCCCTGTCCTTCACTATCTCCCAGAGTTTTCTCAAACTCATATCCGTTGAGTTGATGATGCCATCCAACCGTCTCATCCCCTGTTGTCCCCTTCTCCTCGTGCTTGGTGACATTTAATTCATCCTTCAAGGCCCCAGGCTTCCTTTTTTGAGTCTACTAACCCCAATTAAATAAACTGTTTTGTTTTTTCTTTCACCATGTGCATGATTTATACAGGTTTGCAAGCTTCATGACATTTTATATCAGAAGTCTCAAACTCAACAGTCTCCAGTCCACATGAAATAAACTGGGGCAGTACAATTGAGCATGGTGGGGACTGTGGTGACTGGCAAGCCCTTTGTGAAGGGGACATCTGTTCCTCTGTTCCAGCCCATGGCCAAGTATAAACATGAGTCCAGTGTACCCAGAGCCTTCCGCTTTAAAAAAATTCTTTTAGTTGGAGGATAATTGCTTTAAAATATGTTGGTTTCTGCTGTACAACAACATGAATCAGCCATAAGTACACATACGTCCCTTCCCTCTTCAACCTCCCTCCCACCCACCCCTCCATTTTTTTCTTTTTTCATGTGGACTGTTTTTAAAGTCTTTATTGAATTTGTTATAATATTACTTTTATGTTCTGTGTTTTTGGCCATGAGGCATGTGGGCCCTTAATCCAAGGAGGCTGGTGTCCTCGTCAGAGGAGAGGACACACAGAGACAAGCATGCAGGCAAGGAGAACCATGTAACAACAGAACGCAGAGGCTGGAGGGGTGAAGCTGCAAGCCAAGGAATGCTGAGGTTGGTGACCACCACCATAAGCTATGAAGAAGCAAGATTCCAAGGAGTGTGAATTTGTTGTCTCCTTCATTTCTCACGTCTAGCCTCCAGAACCATGAGATAACACATTTCTGTTGTTTAAGTCACCCAGTTTGTGGTATTTAACCCAGTCTGTAGTTAGGGCAGCCCTAGGAAACCAATACAGGTGTCATTTGAACTAAGTAGAGAATGATGAGAAAAAGGAAACCAAGTGAAGAGTTACAGGGAAGAATATTTCATGCAAAAGCAGGAACTAAAAAACAGCGGCTGAAGAGGGGTGAGATAAGAGATATGCCTGGAAAGCTAGGCAGGGATAGAGCTTGTAGGACCAGGCGGGAGAGGGGATTCAATTAGCAATGAGGTGGTTGAGTCATTTGAATGACAGAAACAGCTGTCAAGCGAGTCACCCAGAGCCTTAGAGGGCAGGATCTAGGATGTATTAGTTGCAATAAATAATGACAATATGAGATGACAGGGCCCTCTCTGCGCTTCCCCGCCCTGACCGGCGACCTTGCTGGATGGTCAATGTCAGTTCTAGCATTTCAGGCCGTGGCTGGCTTCGGCTCCGTTAAGGCAACGCTCCCTCCCCGCAAACTCCTTCCTCCCCCCGACCCCAGACACCCCAAATACACACAATCTAGGTAAAATAAGCTCTACAAATGCGGTTTGCGGACAACTTCCCCATCCCAGCTAGGCATGAGAGATTCCGTAAGGGCCGAAGCATTTCTAAAGGGACACAGAGAGACCCAGCCAAGTCCCGCAAAGGTACAACAATTCCCCTCGCGGGCGCTTGGCGCGCGGGGGCGGGACCGGGGAGGTGCGTGCGCATGCGCAGGGGGCTGCCTCCAGGCGAGGGGGTGGGGCGGGCGCCGGGGCCAGGGCTGTGACGTCAGGTGCGCGCGTGGCTCGGGCTGCGCAGGAACAGCTGGTGCCTGGGAAGGCGGCCGGCCGGCGGACACGCGTGGGGTGCGGGCGGCTTGCCGCGCCACGCTGCGGGAGCAGCCGCCGCCGCCTCGCACCACTGCACCATGTCCGGCCAGCTGGAGCGTTGCGAGCGCGAGTGGCACGAGCTGGAGGGAGAATTTCAGGAACTGCAGGTAGGACCGGGCCACCTGGCCCCGAAACTCTGCTGCCTGAAGTGCCGGGTATTCCCTTTCCTGCTTCCCCCAGCCCCGGCCGCGGGAACCATCAAGGCCCAGAGGTTGCCCCGGGCCAGGCCCTGCGGCGGAGGTGGGGCGCGGATTGCCGGTGGTCTGCGTGGGCCAGCCCCCTCCCATCTTCCAGGACTTCAGTTTTTCAGCTACTTGGGGCGCCGGGTGGAAGCCCCCCCATCCCCCCCCCGCCCTCTCACCGGCTCTTTGCCGCGCGCGCTTCCTTCGCTGCAGAAAGTTGATCTGTGACCTCTGAGGGGAAGTTCCAGGCATGTCCATGTGGGGGAGGCCGGAGGGACCAGGTATGTTCTGGGACTCAAAAGAGAAAGCCCAGCGCCTACCTTCTCAGGGGTCTCCCCTAACCCCACCGCCGCCCACCGGGTTTTGGCGGCTCCACTCCCCCTTTGCTGTGGCGGGTCAGCCCTCTCCTCTGACGCTCCATTTTGGGAGATGTGCTTGGGAGTCATTCACCTTGAACACGCAGGCTTTGCTTAGGGGTTAGAGACCCCTGACCTCAGCCTTTGGGGCTCCTGTGTCCCGTCTCTGACGTTGCTGCAGGCCGAGTTTGGCGTCGTGGATGACATCTGTCACTTCTGACAGCTGGGTTGCCTCCCAGTGATATAGAGGCTGCTCCCAGCCCTCACCCTTGGCCCAGAGCCTTATGCTGGGTGGGGTGAGGTCGGGTGTAAGAGAGGCCCCTTGAAAGAACAGCATTGGCATTGCTGCTGCAGGGTCCCTGGCAGGAGGAGTTGTTCCTGATAGGAGGTTCACAGAGGCCTCAGCTGCCTATCCTGATGACTAGAGAGGTCTCTGGAAATCTTGGGGTTGGCTAAAAGAGATGCCTGGATCTTTTTATGGGAGATGGGGCTGTTCCCTCCCAGGCTACCGGACTGTGTTTGTTTTTCCCCAGAGTTGGGCTCTGTTTGCCTGAAATGACATGGAACACCCCCAGCCCACTTCTGCCTAGTCTCAGCAGGGAGCAGTGACATTTTGCTTGTCCATGAAGCTCTTGTCTGCAGTTTGGTTAGCCTCTTACTGTGTCCAGAGTAGGGGAGGGAGGGGAGATGCGGAAGGGTGTCTGTGATGGGCCTTTCCAGAGCCATCTAGAGGGAAGATGGGTCATAGGTCCGGAAGCATAGAGAAGGGGTGCTGGGGAGACCAGGCAGGGAGAGGGGTGCTGTTTTAGGTGTGAGCAGAGAGTAAGGTACCAGAACTGGTTCCCAGGGGACCCTTCTGGCTCTCCTGCCGTGGAGAAGAGTCAGCTACTTCTTTTTTTTTTCTCAGTATTTATCTTTATTTTGGCTGTGCCAAGTCTTAATTGCAGCACTCAGGATCTTCAGTCTTCATTGCAGTATGTGGGGGATCTTTAGTTGTGGCTCGTGGGATCTAGTTCCCCAATCAGGGACTGAACCCAGGCCCCCTGCCTTGGGAGCGAGGAGTCTTAACCCTTGGACCACCAGGGAAGTCCCCACTCAGCTGCTTCTCACCGCTTTGTCCTGCTGGGCTCTCAGTTATGTCCAACTGTGGAGCCATGGAGGGTGTTAGGGTCGGGCGTGAGAGAAGAGTTTTGCTGTGTGGAGCTTTTGTTGTTCATAATTCCTTTCCTTGACCCTGCTTTCAGCTAGAAGGAAGAGTCTTAACTCTTCAGAGCTACACAATTAATGCAATTAACAGCAATTAGATAGCTAGTCTTGGCAGGCAGAGGTTGCAAAGGAGACGTTTGATTTGTTGTTATGTTCTTACTTGGTGTCTCTGGGGCTCAAGTGTGTGGGGGACAGAGAGGAATTGGAAATGAATCCTGGATTGTGTTCCCTGGTACACAGCAAGGGTTGTAGAAGAACTGACTGGGTAGAAACCGTGATGTCCCTTGCTCAGGTCTTCAGCATTGGGGCAAGTGGAATGGACTAGGTCCGACTTCTTATCCCTCCCCTCACCCCCCATAATACGCGTGAGAACTCCGAACTCCTGAGGTGAACATCTCTGGAAATAGGCATGTAATAAGTAGAGTGTACTTTGTCGTTGTGTGTGTGTTGGGTGAACTTTCAAATATGAGACATTTGTCGGGGAGCAAGGAGGTCACAACAGGTATACAGGGTGGGGGCTCGGTGCTGACTGGAACTAAAAAGGTTAATGATAGGAAGGGTCTTTTTCTCCCATCAGAAAACCCCAGTCTATCTTACTTCACCTATATCTGCTTCAGAATCTGGGATTTGTGGGTTTTATGTTCGTATCTCTCTGATTGTCTTTCTTGGGATGATGTAGAATATCTCTGTGTTTTACCTCTACTTCCCTTTTGCCAGTGGAAGGAGGAAAGAGGAAATCTAATTTCAGACCCAATAGGATTTGAAAGATTTCTGGAATCCCCCCCACAACCCCTAAAATGTCAAAATCTCTGGCACTTTCTAGGGGAAAGGATCTTTGTTCTTTTGTCTGTGATTTACATCTGCCAGGGCCTCCCTGGACTCAGGGGCAAGGCTGAGTTGCTATGAGGACTTTGGTTTTGGCTGGTTGGGGTTTCGGGTGTGCTGGCTGATTGAGCATTAGTCTGAGACTGGCGCATGTTTGGCCCTGTGGCCTGTGGTGTGACCGCAGAAGGTCACTTACAGACATGGTGGCAGGTGATTTAATGAGCCTTTCTTGTCTTACCTCTCTGGAAACCTGACCTCATCCCTCTGCACCCAGGAAGGGGGTAGCCCGAAGAGGCCTTTCCCTTACCCTGACCTCTCGGAAATGCAGGGGCCTGGCAGGACATTACAGAGATTTTTGGTTTTTATTACCAATGAAACGGGCATTCCTTTGGCTGCTGTGTATAGAATAGGCATGAGGGGGACAGGCTGGAAGCAGGAAGATCAATATTATTTAATTAAAACCCTCTGAAATAGAGCCTGTTATACCCATCTTACAGAGTGAAAAATAAACCCCGAAGTATAAGTACTAGAGTCAGGATTCAAATCCAGGCAGGTGAACATCAACGTCTTACTCTTCAAAAAATTTTTTTATTTATTTAGGCCATGCACAGGATCGTAGTTCCCACACTAGGTATTGAACTGGTGCCCCCTGCATTGGGAGTGTGGAGTCTTAACCACTGGACTGCCGGGGAAGTCCCCAGAGTCTGAACTCTTAACCACTGCTCAAGGCAGGTCTGTGCCCTAGGTACTTTTGTTTCTCTCACATCTTGCCTTACTTTCTAGGCCTCTTTTCCCCTAGAAGTGGGTTGTGTGGAAAGAACTATAGACAAGGGAGTCAGAATTCTTGGGTTCAGGACTGAATTCTGCTGCTGTCTAGCATCTGACCTTTAGCAAGCTGCTTCTCTGAACTTGAGTTTCTTTATCTACCAAACAAAGGCTGACAGTAATAGCAGCAACAATAAGAACTAACTGTATGATACTTGGATTATTCCATTTAATCTAAACAACAACCTGGCTTTATAGATGAGACTGAGGCTGAGAGATGTTATGTAATTTGAAATTCATGGAGCCAGAATTTGACCCCAGGCCCGCTGTTTCCATCAGGTATTTTTTGGGTTGAGCTCCAAAAGTATCCTGAGACCCTTGGCTTTAGAAGGAAACTTTTGGACTTGTGGGGACTAATTTTGTTTCTCTGGTGCTTTAACATGAAGCATTAGTAAGGGTTCTTAGTTGTAAGTGGCAGAAATCCAATTCAACCAGTTTTAAGCCAAAAAAATCAAAATAGTTTATTGGCTCATGTATTGGGAAATCCAGTGGCAAATGGCTTCAGGCAGGGCTGGATCCAGGTTCTCCAATGATGTTTACATGTGCATGTGTGTCTGTGTCCTCTGTGTCAGCTTCGTTCTCAACAGTCTCTCCCATGTTGTGGCAAAGATGAGCTTTGACAGCCCCAGGCTGACATCTACCAGCTGAGCAAACCTCAGAAAGGAACATCTTTCCCCTGTAATTCTAGCTGGAGTCCCAGGGCTGACTCTCATTGGCCCTACCTGGGTCATGTGATTATCCCATAACCAGATCCTGAGTCACTGATTGGCTGGCTGGGTCTTGGTTAACATGTCTCCTCTGTTGCCCAGGGCTGGGATGACTGCTGCTCAAACCACATGAAATAACAGTGGGAGAGGGGTGGTCCCATGAAGGAAAAATCAAAGTACTGGTAGTTAAAAAAAAACAAAAACAGAGAAGGATGCCAGACAGCTATCTTTTTAGGAGTAATATTGTGGAAACAGTCTATATCTGTGTTTCACCAACTGTGTTAAGTCACCTCCAAGGAGCTGCAGCAAGCTCACAGGGGCACTATGGGATAATTTAAATTTTCAAGAGAAAGACAATGACATCTGTCACGCGCCACTTAAACTGCTAATGGAGTAGTTCACAGCTACACATTAGATTATGCTACATTCTTTTTAATGATGTCATATCTTTGTGAAGTTGGGTTTTTGGTGCTGATTATAAACAAGTACTATGTGAAAATCAATTTAGAACAAGAAATGAGGGTGACAGTGTCCAGTCTATTCCTAAGGTTTGAGAATTTGTGCAGAGCCTGACAGGCATCAGTTGAGTTCAGTTTAGTCGCTCAGTCGTGTCCGACTCTGACAGGCATACACGTCCATATATAATTTTGGTTACTTCAAAATGAAATAAAAATACCCTTGTCAATTTCTGCATATTCTCTTTTCTCCAAGAGGCTACGGAGTTGTTAGGACATAGATACTTTTCAATTATTTGGCTTCCTTAGTGGCTCAGAGGGTGCAGATTCTGCCTGCAATGTGGGAGACCCAGGTTCGATCCCTAGGTCGGGAAGATCCCCTGGAGAAGGAAATGGCAACCCACTCCAGTATTCTTGCCTGGAGAATCCCCATGGGCAGAGGAGCCTGGCAGGCTACAGTCCATGGGGTCACAAAGAGTTGGACACGACCGAATGACTTCACTTTCACTTCTTCTTCCAATTATTTGGCCTAAGGACCCTGTGAAAGAGACACTAAGGGTGTGGTAAACCAACAAAGTTAGGGAACCTTTGTTTTATATCTTCATTGTGGTGGTGGTTACACAACTGTATATATTTGCCTAATAATGAAATTCATTAAATTGTACACCTGAAAATTGGTGAATTGGTATGTAAATTATGCCTATAAAACTGATTTAAAAATACCAGCATATAGCCTAGTACATATATCTCATGCCCTATCTCTTTCACAATTGAGGAAACTAAGAAGTGGCAGATTGTACCCGTGAAGTCAGTCTGAGTCTCAAGCCTAATCACTTAATTTTTATGTCACCTGCCTCCCAAATGCCTGACATGCTTGCCTATACCTCCACCTACTGTTCTTATAACAGACATTACTAATTGATCCTGGCACATGACTCAGAATCTTTCCCAGTGTAGAACTGATACAGTTTAGGTGAAGTCAACTTGTCATCTTTGTAGTGTTTCCACTGGCAGTGAGTCTTAGTTCAGTATACTCAGCATTCAGAAATCTTTGTTTGAAGTCAGTTCCTTAGAAACAGAACTGTATAAATGCAATCTCTTGAAAACTTAGCACCAGCCCCAACTATCAGCCACCACGTTTTTGTGGTGGCCATGACTCTTCGGCAATCTACTGGGCTGTCCACCAGCTTGCAGTGCTCCTAGGCCAGAGCCCTGTCTGAAAATGGCACATGATTCCATTCTGGCAATTTTTTTTTTTTTTTTTTTTGGCCATGCCATATGGGAGCTTAGTTCCCTGACCAAGTATTAAACCCATTCCCATTGTAGTGACAGTACAGAGCCTTAACCACTGGACCACCAGGGAAGTCTCATTGACATCAATTCTTGCAATAAATATTGACTCAGGTTTTGTGACTCGGTCAAGTTATGTTAAGAGGGCATCTCCAGATGTGTCACAGCCGTGCTGGGACCTGGAATCATTAACCTCATCTTCCCACTGGGGCAGAGTTTGTGGCCTCAGAGGACAGGAGAGGTGGCAGATCTCCAAATCCTTCAACGGAAACTCAACTGTTTGTGTCTCCTGTACATGGCATAAAAGGAATGGCAATCAGATATGTGGAAAAGGAGCTATGGGCATCCCAGCTAACGGGGCCAATGTTAGTGTGTGTCTGTCTCTCTCTGTCTCTGATCTATCATATATTTTTATAAGTAATACATAGCCACATAGTTAAAAAGTCAAATAGGAAATGTGTATAAGCATTCTGTAACAGCTAAAATCTGGAAACCTAACTGTCCATCAAGATGGATAATTCCACTGAACATCCGTAGAGTGTGGTATGAAGATCAGAATGAATAAACTAAAACCATATGTATCAACATGGGTAAATGTTTTAAAGAGAAAAGCAACATTGAGTGAAAAGTTGCTAAGCGGGTATATATAGTATGACATGTATAATAAAGTTTAAAGCATTCAAAACAACACTTATGTTCTGCTTACTGATACATGTCTATACAGTACAAATTCAGACTTTTGCAAGGGAGTGATATGGGTCAGATTCAGTAGAATGGAGATTTGGGCAGGGCCCTAGCAAGAAGCAAATGACTCTTCCTGATGGATCTCTCTGAAAAGAGTTTAAGGACGAGGCTATTTACAGAGGTGTGGCGGTTTAAAGGGGTTTCCCTGGTGGCTCAGATAGTGAAGAATCTGCCTGCAATGCGACAGACCCAGGTTCAATGCCTGAGACAGAAAGATCCCCTAGAAAAGGGAATGGCTTCCCACTCCAGTATTCTTGCCTGGAGAATTCCATGGACAGAGGAGGCTGGCGGGCTACAGTCCATGTGGTTGCCAAGAGTTGGACACAACAAGGCCCCTGGAGTTGGGACCATCTTAATACTTAAGGGACAGAGGGAAGGGGCAGTCACTGGAGCTTGTTGCAGGGTAAGGAGAGCTGCAGGATTGGAGCTGTAGCATCAAAAGCCTAGTAAAGTGAGGAGGAGGCAGGGGAACCAATACTCCAGTCTGCCTCTCCTCCCGCCCCCAGTCTTCTGTCCTGGCATCCCCCATTGGCTAAGTAGGAGGCAGGGCAAGGGAGCCCAGGAGATGCAGTCCGTAGGGGTCAACCTCTCCAGGGCACAGAAGAAGACAGGATTGATCTGCGGTGGGCTTGGGGGTGGAAATAACCAGCCTAGGGGTTCCTCTCACTGGGGGCAGAGGATGGGAATGCTATGTAGGAAGAATACGTAGGGGCTTTCAACAATTTGTGCACTATTAGTTCTTAAACTGAGAGTGAGAAATGTGGGTATTAATGTTGTTTATTTTCTATTAAGGATTTTCTGTCTTTTTCAATATGCCTGAAATATTTCATAATCAAATGAGCAGGAGACCAAAAAGCTACCCAACAGTACCAAAAGGCTTATTCATAAAAATAGGCTCAGTGGGACTTCCCTGAGGTCCAGTGATTAAGACTCAGCGCTTCCACTGCAGGGGGCACGGGTTCAACATCTGGTTGGGGAACTAAGATTCCACATACCGAGAGGTGTAGCTAAAAAAAAAAAAACCAAAAAAAAAAAAAAGACTCAGTCATTTATGTGATTATGACCATGCAAATTTCGTTTACTGAAGAACCGAGCAGTATACAGTGCTTGTACTTTCTCTTGGGGATTTTTATTACATTTATATAGTCAGCATTTGATTGTTTCCTGGCAGTGTTTGCCTTGTAACTATCCTTCCCCACCCCCCACCCCAAAGCTCTATCTTTAGGTATTTTATCAAGTCAGTCTCTCTTTCCTTTGCTTGGTCTTGAGCTAGACAGCTGGGGGTTGGGACTTGCTCTGAGCAGCAGAACAGAGTCCTTTCTTTGCCAGCTGCCTGTCTGCTCGGGTGCCCCCAGCACTCCGGGTTATTTTGGGAGGTAGCAACTTGCAGTGGGAGTCAGTCATCTGCTCTGTAAGCTGGTGCTCCCTGCATTGGGTGCATACACCTGACTCCCCAGGTTTTGGTGAGTGTGCTCCTTTGCTTCAGTCCACTGCTGCCAAGTTTATTTACTTTAAATTATATTTCTTATTTATTTATTTGTCTGCGCTGAGTCTTACTTGCAGCATGCAGGGTCTTTCCGTTGTAGCATATGGTATCTAATTCCCCGACCAGGGATTGAACCCTGGGCCCCTTGCATTGGGAGTGCAGAGTCTTAGCCACTAGACCACCAGGAAAGTCCCACTGCTGCCAAGTTTAGAAATAAAAATAGTGGTTTGGTATTTTGGCATTTTCTTTGAAAGTTGGCAAATGTACATGTACCATATGACCCAGCAGTTTCATTCCTAGGTATCTAACCAAAAGAAGTTGAAATATATATCTACTACCAAGACTTGTGCACGAATGTGCATGACAGCCTTATTCGTAATCGCCAAAGACTGGAAATAACCTAAATATCCAACAACTGGTAGATGAATAAACAAAATACGGTATAAATGCTGAGGTACAATAAAAAAGTGGATACATGCTGCAACAGAAATACATCTCAAAAACACTATTCTATGTGAAAGAACCAGACACAAAACTGCATATTATGTGATTCCATTGATATGAAATACCCAGAAAAGACAAATCTATAGGGTCAGAAGGTGGGTTAGTGGTTGCCAGGAGCGGGGAGGAAGGAAGAGTGGGGAGTGAGTGTGGATAAACACTAGAGACCTTATTGGGTGATGGAAAGTTCTGAAACTGGACGTGGTAATAGTTGCACAACTTGATAAATGTATGAAAATCACTTAATTGTACACTTAAAATGAGAATTTTATGACATGTAAGTTATACCCGAATAAAATTGTTAAAAAATAATGGTTTAGGTTCTTGCTTTGGTAGAAAAACACCCAGTTTGGTTGTTCAGAGATACGCATTTTAAAGTGCCTGTTTAGTTACTGGCTTGATGAAGGATTTATCCATCAAGCTCTTAAGTTTTTGGCACCTTTACGATGACAGTGTCCAGGGCAAGAGCTTGGTAATGAGTCCAAGATTTATGGCTTCTCTTCTTACCTGGTGTGGTTAACTTTTCCCAGAAGGGAGGCTCTGTTCTTTGGCATATTAACCTAGATTCTGACCCCTGCCTTGTTTTTAAATTAGCTAATTAATTTTGACTGTACTGGGTCTTAGTTGTGGCATGTGGGATATTGTCTTCCTTTCTGCACGTGGGATCTGTAGTTGTGCATGCAAACTTTTAATTGCAGCAAATGGGGTCTAGTTCCCTGCCTGGGGATCGAACCTGGACCCCCTGCATTGGAAGTGCAAAGTCTTAGTCAGTGGACCACCAGGGAAGTCCCTGACACTGGCCTCTTAAATGGAGACACTCAACCCAAATTGGCAAAGCCAAACAGAATAAAACGGCGTTTGTTCACTTACATTAATTAGGACCTCAAAGGTGTGCCCCCTTCAGATATAAGCTGATCCAGGAGCTTAAATGAAACCATCAGGGCTCAGTTTACCCCTCCATCCTGTTTTCCTCACAGTTGGGTTCATTCCCAGGCAGCTACTGGCAGCCCCATTAGCTCTGGGCTCATATCCTGCTACCTTCAAAATGAGTGGCAAAAAAAGTTTCTTTTTTCCCCCTTTTTTCCAGCAGTTCTGATAGAAAGCCCCACAGCTGAGTGTGGCTGGTTTTGAGTGCTCGTCCCTGAATCAACCAGCTGGGTCAAGAGGGTGATGTTCTGATTGGCCAGGCCTGGGTCATTTGCCCTGGAACCTGGGGCAAGGTCCACTCTGTTCCTAGCCAGATCTCACTGTCAGGGAGGGAGGATCTCCAAAGAAATTGCAGGGAATTAACCAGAAAGGGAATAGCTGCCGAGCTGGCAAAAACAACAGAAGGCTTCCATCTGGCGACTAGTTGCGTTCAAGACCATAGGGGCTGGTTGGTTGAAAGGCAGGATTGGCTTGCCTCTGTGTGGCTCACTCCTGGAAAAAGCATCTCAAAGCACACGTCCAGTTGAGGGTTTTCTGGAGATAGCCTCACGAGTGGAGGGCAGGGTCTCTGAGGGAAGACAGGAATTGTGTTCCTCACCCCCCACCCCCGCCCTCTCCCAGAAACACCGCAAAGACAGTCCCATCAAGAGACAGCTGTCATGAAATGGTTCAGCCTCTCTGGAAAATGATATGGCAGTTCTTTAAAAAAAATTAAGCCGTGTGATTAATTACCATATGATCCAGAAATTCTGCTTCTGAATACACACACACACACACACACACACACACATATCCCAAAGAATTAAAAGCAGGGACTCGAACAAATATTTGTACATCCATGTTCATAGTAACATTATTCACAACATCCAAAAGATGGAAGCAGCCCAGGTGTGCATCGACAGATGGGTGGATA
Organism: Cervus canadensis; assembly: GCF_019320065.1. Classification (NCBI taxonomy): domain Eukaryota; kingdom Metazoa; phylum Chordata; class Mammalia; order Artiodactyla; family Cervidae; genus Cervus; species Cervus canadensis. The sequence goes on from NC_057386.1 coordinate 124,700,911, forward strand.
AAATGTGGTATATATCAGCTGTGACTGCCTCTCACCTGCTTCTGCCTTCATCCCTTTCAGTCTATTTCAGTGAGCAGCAGGACAGAGTCTTAAAATAAATCAGATTCCCCTCAAAACTCCTCATCTTATTTAGCCCTGCTCCCCGACCTGACCCTCAGTTTAGTGATGATCTGATGCCTTCTGCTCTGATCGCCTTCCTGCCCACTCCGCTTCGGCCACACTGACCTCCCCACTGTTCTCTGCAAGCACCAGGCAGGCTCTCACCACAGGACCTTTGGACTTGCTGTTCCCTCCGCCTGGAATGCTCTCCCCCCACCACCTGTGTGCTGCTCACCCTTTCTTCTTTTCTTGAGTTTGTTTTTCAGACACTGACTTCTCAGTGAAGCCTTCCTTGATTTTCCTTTAAAAATGGACACACACGCATTCCGGTCCCCCCTGCTCCTTTTCTTACTCCTTTTGTTCTCTCACCAGAATGACTAACCGTCCTGGTTTGCCTGGAACTGAGAGCTTTCCTGAGACTTAAGGTTTTCAGTTTTAAAACTAGGCAAGTCTGGATGGTTTGTCACTCGTTACATCCAATATGTTCTACATTTTATTAATATGTACTTATTTTGTTGAATAAGAACATAAACTCCATGAAGGCAGAAAAAAAAAATGTGGTATATACTTACTGTGGGATATTGTTTAGCCTTAAAGAGAAAGGAGCGTCTGATATGTTGTGCAGTGTGGATGGACCTTGAAGACATTATGCTGTGTTTAAATGTCAGGCACAAAAATATAAATACTGTATGAGTCAACTTATATGAGGTACTTAGAGGAGTCAAATTCATAGAAGTAGAAAGTAGAGTGGTAGAGGACTTCCCTGGTGGCACAGTGGGTGAGAATCCACTTGCCAACACAGGAGACACAGGTTTGATCTCTGTTCTGGGAAGATCCCACAGCCTCAGAGCAACTAAGCCCTCGAGTTGTAACTACTGAGCCCACGAGCTGCAACTACTGAAGCCCAGTTGCCTAGAACCTGTGCTCCATAACAGGAGAGGCCATCGCAATGAGAAGCCTGAGCACTGCAACGAAGAGTAGTCCCTGCTTGCCACAGTTAGAGAAAGCCTGTTCAAAACAGTGAAGACCCAGCAAAGCCAAAAATAAATAAAGAAGAAAATAGAGTGGTGGTTGTCAGGGGCTGAGGGGAACAGGAAACTGAGTTACTGGGTCACAGGTTGAGAGTTTTAGTTGAGATGTTGAAAAAGTTCTGGAGATGGATGGCAAATAATGTGAACATATTTGATGTCACTGAGTTGTACACATAAAATGGTTAAGGTGGTAAGTTTTATGTGTATTTTATTGCAATTAGAAAAATGTTAATGATTAACATGGTAAGTTTTATATATATTTTACCACAGTTGAAAAAAGACTGAGAGACAACTGTCTGGAAAAAGGACAGAATCCAAGAGATGAATTGATAATCTTGCCCGCTGCTTGTGTGACTGGCACAAGATGGAATCAGCAGAGGCGGGGCGTGGGTGAGGAATGCCCTGGGAACAGAGAGTGTGTCACTCTAAGGGTCTGTTTCCACTTCACGTTGTCCTCGAGGCTGACAAATGCTGAGCCTGGGGCCGAGGACAGGGTGGACAGGAGGTGTGGTCTCCAGTATCAGATCTCCCCTAGGAAATGGCTCTAGCCAATGGCAGAGAGAAAGACAGAGAACTGTTAGGAGTCAGGAATGACCGTATGTGCCTGGGGACACAATTATGAGAAGGACCATGGACTTCAGTCTGATGTTTTAAGAGTGGGCAGAAAATACCACCAGTGGAGCATTATTGTTTAGTCGCTAAGTTGTGTCTGACTCTTTGCAACCCCATGGACTACAGTACACCAGGCTTCCCTGTCCTTCACTATCTCCCAGAGTTTGCTCAAACTCATTTTCATTGAGTCAGTGATGCCATCCAACCATGTTATCCTCTGTTGCCCCCTTCTCCTCCTGCCTTCAATCTTTCCTAGCATCAGGGTCTTTTCCAATGAGACAGCTCTTCACATCAGGGGGCCAAAGTATTGGAGCTTCAGCATTGCATGAAGTATGGAGCATTGCATGTGTGTGTGCTAAGTAGCTTCAGCCATGTCTGACTCTGTGCAACCCTATGGACTGTAGCCTGCCAGGCTCCTTTGTCCATGGAATTCTCCAGGCAAGAATCCTGGAGTGGGTTGCCATTTCCTTCTTCAGGGGATCTTCCCGACCCAGGAATCGAAGCCGCATCTCTTAGGTCTACCTGCATTGGCAGGCGGGTTCTTTTACCACTACACCACCTGGGAAGCCCATGCAGGCATTAGGAAGCGCCTTTAAGAAAGTCAGTGGGGATAGCACTGAGAGTTGGTGAGGTGTGGGCAGCTGTCATATGCTGTGGGTGGGAGCATAAATTGGCACAGACACTCTGGGGGCAGTTTGCCAAGATAGGTTAAAAGTAAAAACAAGCCTGTACCCTATGACCCAGCAATTCCACTTCTCTTCCCCAGAGACACTTGTGTGTGTGCCCAAGGAGACTGTGCAAGGATATTAATCGTTGTTGCATTGTTGGTTATTGTCAGAGACTGGAAACAAGCTAAGTATCCAGTGATAGGAAAATGGCTACATAAGCTGTTGTATGTTCATAGCATGAAGTACTGAACTGGACTGAAAATGAAGCACATCTATATATTCTTCTTTTTTTCTTCTTCTTTTTAATTAATTAATTTGGCTCTGCCAGTCTTAGTTGTGGCACACGGGATCTTTGATCTTCGTTGTGGCATGTGAAATCTTAGTTGTGGCATGTGGGACCTAGTTCCCTGACCCCAGATCAAACCTGGGCCCCCTGTGTTGAGAGTGTGGAGTCTTAGCCACCAGGGAAGTCCCTATGTATGTATTCTTGTGTGGGTAGATCTATAAGACATACTATTGAGTGAGAAAAGAAGGTTGTGAAATCATATCTATATTCTGATACTGTTAGTATATTTAAAAAAAATCAAAAGTGTGTGCTTTAGGGTATAAGCTATGCTGCTGTAGCAAGAGATCCCCTAATAAAACAGTTTAAATGAGATAGCGTCTTCCTTTCTCACATAGTAGTTCAGACGGGTGCTGAGTGTTCCAGTTATCCATTGGCATAAAGCAACAGTAATTGCATTTTGCTCAAGGATTCTGGGAGTCAGGAATTTAGGCAGGGCATGGTGGGGATGGCTTGACTGTGTTCCACGAGGCCAGAGGCCTTAGCTGGGAAGATGCAAATGGTTGGGGCTGGAATTATCTGTAGGTTTCTTGACCCTCATATCTGCCTGAACTGAATGACAAGAAGACTTATCTTAGTTGTGGCTGTTGATCAGACTGCCGTCATGTGGCTTCTCTGTGTGGTTAGGGTTTCCACGCAGCATGGTGGCCTCAGTCATGGAACTTTTTGTTCCAGAAGCTAGTGTTCCAGCAAATAAGGTGCAAACCCTATGGCCCTCTGTGAGTTTTTCTCAGAAATGATATAGTGTCAGTTCTGCCGTTTTTAAAAAATTGAGATAAAGTTGACATATTATATGTTTTAGGTGTATAATATAGTGATTCACAGTTTTTAAAGGTTATATTTTATTTTTGATAAAATGTTGGCTATATTCCCTGTGCTGTACAGTATATCCTTATAACTTATTTATTTTATGCAGAGTAGTTTGTATCTCAATCCCCCTACCCCTGTATTGCCCCCTCCCCCTTTTCTCTCCCCACTGGTAACTACTAGTTTGTTCTTTGTGAGTCTGTTTCTTTTTTGTTATATTCACTAGTTTGTTGTATTTTTTATATTCCACATACAAGTGATATCATATAGCATTTCTCTTTCTCTGTCTGACATATTACTAAGCATAATGCCCTCCAAGTCCATCCATGGCAAAAATGTCATTCTTTTTTTATGGCTGCATAGTATTCCTCTGTGTGTGTGTGTGTGTGTGTGTGTGTGTGTGTGTGTGTACCACATCTTTATCCATTCATCTGCTGATGGACAGTTAGGTTACTTCCGTATCTTGGCTATTATAAATAATGCTGCTATGAACATTGAGGTGCATGTATCTTTTTGAGTTAGTGTTTTCATTTCCTTCAGATACAAACCCAGGAGTGGAAGTGCTGGATCATATGGTAGGTCTATTTTTAGTTTTTTTGAGGAACCTCCATACTGTTTCCACAGTGGCTGCACCAATTTACATTCCCACCAACAGTGTGCAAAAAAGGTTCCCTTTCCTCCACATCCTTGCCAGCATTTGTTATTTGAGGTCTTTTCAATGATAGCCGTTCTGACAGGTGTGAGGTGATATCTCCCTGTGGTTTTGATTCGCATTTCCTTTATGATTAGTGACGTTGAGCATCTTTTCATGTGCCTGTTGGCGATCTATGGCTTCTTTGGAAAAATGTCTATTCAGATCTTCTTTCCATTTTTTAATTGGGCTGTTTGTTTTGGGGGGGTACTTCTGACATATTTTATTGGTCAGATCAGCCACAAGCCTACTTGTATTTAAGGAGACTGAAAAGAGATACCACTCCTCTATGTGAGGAGTGCTAAAGGACTGGTGGTCATGTTTTAAAACAAGATCCAGGTTGGTTTGGCTGAGGAGGGCACTGTGGGCTTTGTCATTCACACCATGTAGCTTCCATTTCCGGTTTCAAGGTAACTGGATCCGTTGTTGCCATATGCCAGCCAGGGAAAGAAAGAGTGGAGGGCAAACCATTACTTAGAAAAATGTGGTTGCCTTGACATGTGAAAACTGAATAGCTAGAAATAGCAGGTGTGGTGGTTAAAAAAAAAATGTAGTTCAGAACTTACATCACTTCTGCTTGCAACCTGTTGGCTAACACTTGGTTGTATTCCTACACTTAGCTGCAAAGGAGGCTGGGAAGTGTCTGTAGCTGGACAGCCATGTGCTGGCTATGTCTTGGTGGGGTCCTGTTATTAAAAGGAAGCCAAGGAGGACTTCTCTGGGGGTCCAGTGGTTGACTCTCTGCTCCCAATGTAGGGGATACAGGTTTGATCCCTGAATGGGGAACTAAGATCCTACATGCCTCATGTGTCGCATGGTGTGGGGCTAAAAAACAAAAAACTGAGATGTAATAAATACTCAAAACTCATTATTTAAAAAAAGGAAACAAAAAAAAAAAAAAAAAGGAAACAAAGGAGAATAAGTATTAGGGACAATTAGTTTTTGCAACAGTGAACATTTTTCTCATATATGTTAAGTGTGTATATATATATATATATATATATATATAGAAACAGGTCTATGTGGAACATAGAAATACATAGATACATAGAATATAGTTTAGAAGAAACTGGTAACAGTGGGTACTTCTGGAGAAGGGGGAGAAGACAGGATAGGAGTTTATTCAAAGTCAACTCTAGCTGTAGCTGTAGTGTTTTAATGTTTAACAAGGATAATGTCCTTATGTTTACTTGTAAAATTAAATGTTAATTCAAACTGAAGAGGGCCTGGTGAGCATCTGTCTGTTGATGTTGCAGTCTGGGTCTTATCTCACTGTACGGGGGCCTGACACCAAAGAGTGCCAGGAGGTGGTGTGGTGTTTTACCTTCCATTGCTGGGGACTCCAAATCCAAAGGCTTCACTTTCTCAAAGTCTGTGTAGTTGGGGGTCTCTCTGCGCCCATCCTCTATGTCCAGTTCTGGAGAGTTGCCTTTCTTACCCGCAGACACTGGTTGAACATTGAGGACTGTTTTGGCGCTGAAGCCTCTTTCTGTACAGACTATTCATTCATTACAGGTAGGAAGCTGGTCACTGTACAGTGGAGAATGGTGGCAGATGGCCACCATTTCTCCCAAGCAATCAGAGTTAACATCACAGACTCCACGTCCCTTCTCATGGGAGACACTTGAGTGGCATGTCTGTCCTAGATGCATATTCAAAATTCAATCATGAGGAAATATCAGACAAACCAAGGCAGAGGGACATTCTCCAAAACAACTGGATTGAACACTTCAGAAACGCTGATATTCCCAAGACAGAAGTTGAGGAGCTGGTCTAGATTAAAGGAGACCAAAGAGATATGAACAACAATACAAGGCATAAGATGGAATTGGGCCCAGGGTCTGGGGAGAAATTGCCATCCAGAGATAGTTCGCAGGACTTCACTGGTGGGCCAGTGGTTAAGAATCCGCCTGCCAGTGCAGGGGATACGGGTTTGATCCCTGGTATGGGAAGATCCCATATGCCAAGGAGCATCTAAGCCCGCGTGCCATAACTACTGAGCCCGTGCTCTAGAACCCAGGCTCCACAACAAGAGAAGCCACCTCAATGAGAAACACGAGCACTGCAACTAGAGAGTAGCTCCTGCTTGTAGCAACTAGAGAAAGCCTTCATGCAGCAACCAAGACCCCTCACAGCCATAAATAAATAATAATAAAAATTAAAAAAAGAGAGTTCGCATCCAAACTTGAATTTGGATGGTATTTGAGGTCACAGTACTGTATTGTATCAAAGTAACATTTTCCATATTTAATAGTATAAGAGAATATCATGTCCTTAGGAAATATGCATTGAAGTATTTAGGAGTAAAGAAGCCTATTGTCTACAAGTAACTCCCAAATGATTTAGAACAGAAAGGCCAAGAAGTGAGGATTCTGGGCTTTGCGGGCCATGTGGTCTCTGTCACAGCTGCTCTTGCTCCGTTGTTGTGGTGCCACAGACGATACATAAATGAATGGGCATGGCTGTGCTCCAGTGAAATGGATATTTATTCATGGATTCCAGAGTTTCAATTTCATGTATGTTTTACATGTCACGAAACATTCTTCTTTTGATCTTTTGCAACGAGACAAAAATCATTTCTAGCTTACTGCCCATACAAAATCAGGTGGCCAGATTTGGCCGGTGGGTTTACTGATGCCTGATACAGATAAAGAACACACACAACACTCATTCACACACGCACACACACACGTGAGAAGAAAGCAAATATGTCATAATGCTAATAGTCGGTGAATCTGGGCAAAAGGTGTAGGGGAGTTCTTTGCACTCTTACAATTCTTTCAGAAGTGTGAGATTATTTAAAAATTACAAGCTAAATTTTAAAAAATGAGACACAGTTTTCCTCTCTGGGGGCTCAGGAAGGACGGAATGAGGAAACTGTGTAAATCTAGGGGACTGAGCCCTCTCAACTGGGGGCCAAAGGAAATATGCTCAGAGCATTCTTCCATGTTGCTCCTAAGTGTTATCTGTTCACTTCATTGCCTTCATTTTTTTCTTATTTTCGGGCTTAACTTTCATATCTAGGAACCTGCTTGGCAGACATGAGAGTTTAGGCTATGGGCCTCACTGCCCATCCCTTTTTCCTCTCTCTCTGCTGATACAGTTCTCTACCACCCAAGCAAACAGCCACTTTAAATATGGCCATTGGATTATTGTTTTTAATTTTATGGTCCCTGTACCCTCATATTGTTTTCTCCAGATTGTTGGTGTTTGTCTTAGATTATCAGGACTCTGGAGGAAACTGGTTGTTTTCCTGCAAAGGGCAGTACCCAGGGGGAGGTGTGCTGTGGCAGCAATGTTGAGAAGATACTGTGTTCCATTCTCCCTGCCTTGGGGAGCACTGTCTTGTATTTCCTTTGGCCTTGTGGTCCTGAATGGTTATTTCCAGGAGTAAGATACTGAGTGTATTGGAGTGGCTGTGCCTGGGATAAGGAGGGTTGACTTAAAGGGAGGAGGTATGTCTTTTTCTTAATTGTCTTAGCAAGAACTGTCTTCATTGCCAAGATCAGAAACCCAACCCAAACTGGACTAACCAGAAAGGAATTTATTAATTCCTGTAACTAAGAGTGTTAGCATTGCATTCAGACTTGGTTAGATTCAAGTGCCGAAATGATGTTATAAGAATGCTGTCTCTTACCGTGTCCCAATTCTGTTTTCCTGTTTGGCTTCATTCTTCTTTTATTTATTTATTTATTTTATTTTATTTTTATTTTTTGACATGGAAAAGGTCTTAGTTTATTCTTTCATGAAAAATCTGCACATTCTTCTTTTAAAAAAATATTTATTTATTTGGCTGCATCAGGTCTTAGTTGTGGCACATGGGATCTTTGATCTTCATTGTGACATAGGGATCTTTAGTTGTGGCAGTTGCAGCATGTGGGATCTACTTTCCTGACCAGGGATCAAACCCCGGCCCCCTGCATTGGGAGCATGGAGTCTTAGCCACTGGACCCCCGGGGAAGTTCCCAGCTTCATTCTTAGGCAGGCTCTCCACACTCAACAGCCCCAGGTGTGCCTTCTACCAGATTAACAAATTCAGGAGAAAGAGGGCATCTCTAAATTAATACTTGTAGGTGAAGTCCCAGAGCTGACTCCCATTGGCTCAGTTTGAGCCATGCATCCCCCTATGAACCAATCAGTTGCTGGGGGGATTGGAGAATACTGATTGGCCAGGCCTGGGTCATATGACCTCCCTTGACATGGGCACTGTTAGCTCTACTCAAACCACCTGGACCAAGAATTGACAAGAGGTGGCTGGCCCCTCAAAGGCATGTTTGGTTTCTGTTCCCATCAGGAAAGACAGAACCTGCACAGGAAAAAAACAGCAGTTCCTTATTACACTAGTGCTGCCTTCCCCAAATCCAGTCCCAGTTTTGTGTTAGATCTTTGATAGGTGTACTTGTATCATCTTAACTGTCAAACTGGATTCTATAGTCACAAAGAGCTGACTCATTGGAAAAGACCTTGATGCTGGGAAAGATTGAAGGCAAAAGGAGAAGGGGGCAGCAGAAGATGACACGGTAGCATCACTGAATGAATTTGAGCAAACTCTGGGATATAATGAAGGACAGGGAAGCCTGGCGTGCTGCAGTTCATGGGGTCGAAAAAAGTCAAGTCGGACATGGGACTTAGCAACTGAACAATAACATACTCCGACACAAGCAGACTGAAAAATAACCCCTTTATGTTCTCCTGCACACCCTGCTCTTCTATCCCTCAGGAAACTCACAGGATCTACAAGCAGAAGCTGGAGGAACTGAATGCACTCCAGACTTCGTGCAGCAGCTCCATCAACAAGCAGAAGACGCGACTGAAGGACCTGAAACTCACGCTCCAGAGGTAGGCGGGCTGCAACTCAGAGGCCCCCCTGGCTTTTAGGGACAGAATCTCAACTCAAAACTGGCTTGAGCAGAGAATGGAAATTTTAATGGAAAAAAACCAGAAGTGACTTCAAGCATCATTGGATCTAGGGGGGTCAAAGGGTGTTTTTAGGAATTTGGTTTTTTTCCTCTCAATTCTGCCTTCCTCTAGATTGGCTTCACTCTGTGGCTGAGATGGTCACTGAGATAGCCACCAGCAGTGCAAGGCTGTTATCCTCTTAGCCTTTCTTCCTATTGGCTTGGCCACCCCAGCAGAATGAGAACTTGTCTTTCAGCACAAGTGCTGGGTATGAGTCTCATTGGCTGGAACTGATCATGTGACCATCTGTGAACCAATCATTGAGACTCAGTTTATATAAGATTGGGGGCTTCCCTGGTGACTCAAATGGTAAAGAATCTTCCTGCAGTTCAGGAGACCTGGGTTAGGAAAATCTCCTGGAGAAGGAAATGGCAACCCACTCCAGTATTCTTGCCTGGAGAATTCCATGGACAGAAGAGCCTGGCAGGCTATAGTCCATGGGGTTGCAAAGAGTTGGACACGACTGAGTGACTAACGCTTATATAAGACTTGGTCCTATGCTCAGTTTATGGACTTGGGGGATGGGACAGCTCTTACTTGAACTACTTGGGAGGGGGAAGAGGATGAGGCATAGTTCCCACAGGAAAGTTGTTATGAGAAGTCCTGTTGGGCAGGTGAATAGCAAGTATCCTTCTCTCCAGACAAAGGGAGTTCACCCCACCAGGTCTCTGGTGTAGGGGGTGAGAGGTCTGGCACGCCTGGTGGGGATATACTTGAGTTTACAACCTAGTTCATTTCCTTACAACCTAAGGCCAGGATCACCTGTTCACTTCCTAGTCCTATGTCTTTATGGTTTGGAAAGTGCTGTCATTCCCTGCAAGTGAAGGAGTCCAGTGGATGCTATGACCCCCTAGGGATACAGGAAAACAGGCTATGAGTGCCTTGTCCCTGGTCGCTTAGCTGGGCCTCCATTCCAGTTTATGATTCCTGAGCGATTCTTCCCTTCCTCTGTAGAAAATTTGGGGAATGGTTACTGATTATACTCCTAACCTTGACTGACGATTCTGGACATGGAGGCCCATTAGTCATGGTGAAGAGTGTGGATGGTTCCACATAATGACATCACCACTCTTGGAAAAACCTATCTTACTGATAGGACTCCAGTCTTTTATCTGTCTAGGGCTTTTCATTCCTGGCACTGTTGATGCTTCTTTGTTCCTGGGGGCTGTCCTGTGCATTGTAGGATGTTGGGCAGCATCCCTGGCCTCTACCCACTAGATGCCAGTAGAACTCTCCACTCCTGTCTTGACAACCCAGAATGTTCCCAGGCAGTGTCTTCTTGGTTTGGGAAGAACTCCCATCCCAAGTTTCCCCAGTTGAGAACCATTGGGTTGGAAGGTTGACCCATGAGTTAGGTTAGTTGACCCATGAGTTGTGACTATGACTTGTTTTTCTAGTTTTGAGATTAAATCTCACCAAAGAACAACAGTCAGACCTTGGTTGGTCGACTGCTAATACTTCAAAGCCTTCTTCCTGCCTGCACTCTTCATAACCCTCAGGTTATTCCTATAGAATAGCGTGGAGAGTGGTATTGCTGGCCGATATCCCTGGAGCTCATACTATATGTCAGGTATTCTAAATGCTTTACACTGCATGTACTCACTGTATCCTCACAATGATATCGTTTACAAGGTAGGTCTGATGTTATCCCTGTTTTTGAGGTATGGAAAATAAAGCAGAGAGGTTAAAGGATGTTTTCCAAGGCTGGCAGGGAGCCAGCATCAAACCCAGAGAGTACATCTGGAGAGCTGAGGTTGCCAGAAGCATTGAGATGGAAAGATGGGGGGCAGTGCCTAGAGCTTCTGGATTCTTCATCCAGTCTGTGTAACGCTTATCTCATGCCCCCACCTTTGACCTCAGGTACAAACGCCATGCCAGTCGGGAGGAAGCGGAGCTCGTTCAGCAGATGGGTGCCAACATCAAGGAGCGGCAGAACGTCTTCTTTGACATGGAGGCCTACTTGCCCAAGAAGAATGGGTAGGAGCTGGGGACCTGCCCTCACACCCCCAACACTGTGTGCAGATGTCCAGGCCTGGAGCACCTGGTCTGTGTGCCTCTGACCTCCCTGCTGGGGCTTGAGGAGGAAACAAGGGCAGGAAAGGGAAGGAAGCTTCCTTACATGACCCTCCATGAACCCAGGAGGGGACCTCAGCCCCTCCGTGTGGCAGCGACATTCCTGGAAGGGCTTTTTCAAGGAACCAGACAAAAGATCTGGTTCCCAGCCTCTGCCATCTGCCCGATGTCACCTGGGATCAAGAGGAAATGTGTTCTCTCTCAAGAGAACAAACATCTATTGAGGGCCCACTGTATGCCTGGCATTGTGCAGGGGGGCTGTCTTGACGTCAGTCATTTCACCCTCTACAACCCGGTGAGGGAGATCCAGGAATCCCTGTTCTAAAGGTTCAGAGAAGTGGCATTAGGAAGTATCTTGCCCTGAGGGTTCAGACCGGCTTAGGCTGAACCAGGATGTGAACACTGGACATTCTGACTCTAGAGCTTGTGTTCTTTCCATCTTCCTCCTTCAGAGAAGTCCCATCTCCTTCCTCAAGTGACATCTCTGCCACCTTGTTGTAGAGAGAGAGATCCTTACGGCATTATATTGTGACTTGACATGGGTGGCTAAACGCACGTCCCAGGAAGCACCCTGACTTTCTTCCCGGTTTGACCCAGCCTTGAGTCAGAGCCTTCTACCAGAGGCCTTCCTCTTGTCTTCTCCTTTTTGGCTGTGTTTGGTTAAAAACTCCATGCTTTGGGTGGTGATAACTTTCTACAGAATGAAACAGCATGACCTTCTTTTAAAGTCAGATTCACTCTCCCAGCTCCAGCCTCCCTAGTCCTCTGTCCAGTTTACATTAGTTAGGAATCCCTGGAATACAAACGACAGAAAACCCAACTCAAAGTTGCTTAATTAATAATAGGGCAGTTATTGACACATGTAACTAAAAGGTCCAGGTGTAGCTCTAGGTAGGACTGGATGCTGTTAAACTGTGTCCCTATTTATTTATTTTTTTTACTCTGTTTTGCAGTGTGTGAATTTTATTCTCAGGCAGGCTTCCTCCACAAGCTGGCCCCAGCAGCTCTGGGTTTGCATCCTACCCGCTTAGCAAATCCACTACAGAAAGCCTCTTTGTTCTGTAGGAGTTCTGGGAAAAGTCCTCTTATTGATTCTCATTGGCCTAGATTGTGTTCCATGATCATGATTGACCCAATCAGGAGGTTGCACCGCTTTGATTGGGGGAACCTGGGTCATGTGCCTTACCCTAGAGCCTAGGGGGAAAAGTGATTCTCTGAAGGGAAATTATACTGCCCTTCCAGGAGGTAGGGAATATGTGCTAGGTGAGAAAAATAGATGGTTTTTTGACACCTCTGCTCTAGATACACAAGACTGGAAGTCCCCCTAGATTTTACCCATAGCTGGAAGAAGGCTTTTCTGTTACCTTTTCTCCTCTCAAACTTCTATGCATCCTTCAAAGCCCAGTTCACGTGTTACTACCTCAGTGAAGTCTTTCTAAACCCCTCTCTCCCTCTGTGGAATTAACTTGTCTTTCCCTGAGGCCTCCTAACCCTTTATTGTCACCTTTATTAATTAGCATGTTAGGGGCTTCCCAGGTGGCTCAGTGATAAAGAATCCTGCTAGTGCGGGAGCAGCAGGAGACACTGGGTTGGAAGGATCCCCTGGAGAAGGGAATGGCTGCCCACTCCAGTATTCTTGCCTGGGAAATCCCATGGGCAGAGAAGCCTTGGGGGGCTACAGTCCATGGGGTTGCAAAGAGTTGGACGTGACTGAGCATGCATGCACATAGCATGTTGGAGTACAGGCTGTTGTAACAGAAGCATCATGGCACAGTATCTCAAACACGCAAGGCTTTTGTCTCTCACACATAACAGTCCAGAGGTGAGTGGGCCAAGAATGTTGGGCTCCTGAGGTCACCTAGGAACTTGGTCCTTGCAGCTTACTTACTACTCACCACTGCTTTAGGAGGAGTTCTCATCTGCATGGCCAAAGCTGGGTCACACCATTGCATCTCAGCAAGCAGGAAAGAGTCAGGCTGTGGAGGGCAAGCAGATCCCTTTTTACAAAAATGTTTGCCATTTCCTAGTGAAGCCAAACACATGCATACCATACAACCCAGAAATTCTGCTCCTGGGTGTATATACACTCAGTGGAAATGAGTGCTGAACGTTCACAGCGGGGAAGCCAGACACAAAAGGCCACGTATCACATGAGCCTGTTTACACGAAATGTCAAGAATAGACAAATCCATAGAAACAGAAAGTAGATTAGTGGTTGCCAGGGGCTGAGGGAGTGACTGCTAGTGGGTAAGGACTTCTTCTTGGGTTGTTGAAATTTCATGTTCTGGGATTGGGTGACACTGATGTTTGTACAACGTTGTTAAGTATACTTGAAACCATTAAATTGTATAATTTGTTTTTAATGTAAACATTTTTTATAAGCTCACCTTATTATTTATTTTTTAGGTTGAGGTATACATAGCTATTTGATATTCCTGTATATTACAAAATAATCACCACTAAGCTGTATACTTTATTTTTTATTTTATTTTTAAAAATATTTAGCTGCAAGGGAGGCTGGGAAACATGGTCTGTAAGCCAGCTAAAATGGGGAGAAATGGGTTAATTGTGACAGTCCTGACAGTTGCCATGTTCTCTAGTTAATCGTTTTCATTCTCATATGATGTGAGAACTTTACCGTTGAGCTTAGCACCTCATTTTATAACATCTATGCTCAGTGCCCTGCTTGTTGTGCATGCATGCTCAGTCATGTCTGACTCTGTGACCCTATGGACTGTAGCCCACCAGGCTCCTCTGTCCATGGGATTTCCCAGGCCAGAATACTGCAGTGGGTTGCCATTTCCTCTTCCAGGGGATCTTCCTGCCCCAGGGATTGAGCCCCTGTTTCCTGTATTGGCAGTGGGTCCTTTACCACTGGGCCACCTGGGAAGCACTTGCCCTGCTTATTAATTTTGAATATTTTTGGTTGGGGACCACTCTTGGGGTTGTTAACATGGTGACCCTCACAGGTCTTTCCTTTCAGGCTCTACTTGAATCTGGTTCTTGGCAATGTGAACGTGACCCTTCTCAGCAACCAGGCCAAGTGAGTATCCCAGACACCCCTCCACCTGACTTTATGGAATCCGGGCATTTTGCTCTTCCAGCTTAAGAGAGATGGGACCAAGCTAGTGTTTTTGCATTAAAAAAAAAAAAACGTTCATAGCTGGGACTCTGGCTTTTGGTCTTTCCAGCGGTCTCTTCCTTAGTATGTAGACCACATGGGGGAGGTTTCCTTCCTTCCTTTCACAGAGTCAGTACATGGTATGGACTGGACCGCCAATTTCCCATGAGAAATGGCCGCTTGTCGCATTCCACGCCTTATCACACACATTCCTCCTGGGGCGTAGGCAGTCCTGGCTAACCCAGATCTATCCCATTTCCAGGGAAAATGGAGCTGTGGCTTTTCCACTTCTGTAGGTGGTTGAGGAGGAGACCCTGTCGCAGCTCCCTGCCCATCACAGGCTCGAAACCTTAAACCCAGGAGTCCAGGGACAAAAGAAGCCTTGCACACTGGCCCTCTTTCCCTATCGATCATCACCATTAATTCGAAATCTCTCTCTTAGTTTGATCTAGCAGGTCAGGGATCTGGTGGGGTGATGGGTTATAATGATGTGACCTTTCTTGGGGGTGTCTGTCGCTGCAGATTTGCCTACAAGGATGAGTATGAGAAGTTCAAGCTCTACCTGACCATCATTCTGCTCCTGGGCGCTGTGGCGTGTCGATTTTTCCTTCACTACAGGTGATGGGGTGTGGTGGTGTGTGTGCAGGGGTAAGGGAGGAGGGCCATGAGAGAACGATCCAGGGTTTCTCTTGCATCTCCAGCATTTGGTGTGATGAGGTATAGGGTAGAGAAGGACCATTTCATACAGGAAATAGCAGTTCTGTCTGCCTTACAGCCATCCAACAAATATCTACTAAATGGTTGCTAGAAAGGCCTTATAACGTAGTAGCTAAGAAGGAGCCCAGTGTGGTCCATCCATACAATGGAATATTATTTGGCCACAAAAAGGACTGAAGTATTGACACATTCCATAACATGGATGAACCCTGAAAACATGATGCTGAGTGAAAGAGCCCAGAGGCAAAAGGTTACTTACTGTATGATCCCAGTCATATGAAATGTCCAGAATAAGCAAAGACCATAGAGACAGAGAACAGATTAGTGGTTGCCAGGGGGTGGTGGGGAGGCAAATACGGAGTGACTGCTAAGGGCCACAGGTGTGGGTTTTTGTTTTTGTTTTTTTTGAGTGGTGAGAATGTTCTGGAATTAGATAGTGATGATGGATGCACAACTTGGTGAATATCCTGAAGACACACTGACTTGCATCCTTGAAAAAGGTGAATTCTATTGTATGTGGATTGTGTCTCAGTTACAGAAGTAAAGGTGGTGGGGGGTAGGATGGGGAGCAAAAAAGAGGAAGGAAGGAAGGAAAGAAAAAGAGAGAGACCACAGACTTCCTGGGTCTGAATCCTGTCTTCGAGACCTACTGGCTGTCGGATGGGCAGGTTGCCTCTGGGTGCTTCAGTCTCCCCCGCTGTAAAATGAGGGTGACACCAGGCCCTGCCTCACTGGGGTGTTGTGACAGCTGAGTGCATTAACACCGCATGTGGCTGTGCCCAGCGCCTGGCACCCAGTGGCACAGTCGAGAGGGTCAGCTGCTCCATTTGAGTGGGACAAGGGAGGTGAGCCGAAGCCACGATCCCCCAGGGGGTTTTGTTTCCCCCTGCTCTGGCCCTGGGTTTCCTGCCCTGAGGGGAGGCGGCCAAGTGTGGCTTGGGCATTTGGCCCACGTGTCAAGGGTTTATTTCCTGGCAGGCGCTTGGCTGGGAGTCCAGTTGCTGGGCTGCCCACTTGAGTGTCCAAACAAAGGTTCTTTCAGGCCCTGAGCCCGTGCCCGCCTGCTGCCTTGGGCCTGGGCCGCTTCCCTGGAGGGCAGAGGCTGCTCATGTGCCCCCAGAAAGGGGGCAGAAGTTCTTGACGTGCAACCAGATTTCCTGGTGTTCGAACCTCTGGGGCCCTCAGAGGACAAATCTGTGGTGTGCAGTTGAGTGCTCAGGCTCACTGAGGGCCTGGCATCACCGTGTCTCCCATCCCTTTCTGTATTCATTTCCTGGGGCTGTCGTAACAAGGCACCGCAAGCTGGGTGGCTTAGAACAATAGAAGTGTATTTTCTCATAGTTGTGGAGGCCAGAAATCTGAAATCAAGGTTGGAATCATGGTTGGCAGGACCACGCTCACTCTAAAGACTAGAGGAGGAGCCTTCCTTGCCTCTCCCAGCTGCTGGTAGTGGCTGGCCATCCTTGGCGTTCCCTTGGCTTAAGGCTGTTTCACTCTAGTCTGTCGTTATATGGCCATCTGCCCTGTGGCCCTGTATCTCTCTCCTGGTCTTCTTATAGGGACACAGTCCGTGGGTTTAGGGCCCACCGTAACCCATTATCTCCTCATCTTCACTAATTATATTTACAAAGACCCTGTTTCCAAATCAAGTCATATTCTGAGGTTCTGGGTGGATTTGAATTTGAGCCGGGGGGAACACTGTTTAGCTGACTACACCTTCAATGGCTTAAAAAAGGACAAGGGTGGGGAGCTGGATGGTCAGCACATCTCTGAACCTCATTTCCTCATCTGTAAAATGGGAAGTTGTTGTTCAGTTGCTAAGTCGTCTGACCCTTTGAGACCCCATGCACTGCAGCCTGCCAGGCTTCCTTGTCCTTCCCTATCTCCTGGAGTTTGCTCAAACTCATGTCCATTGCATCAGTGATGCCATCCAACCATCTCATCCTCTGATGCCCCCTTCTCCTCTTGCCCTCAATCTTTCCCAGCATCAGGGTGTTTTCCAGTGAGTCAGCTCTCACATCAGATGGCCAGAATATTGGAGCTTCAGCATCTGTCCTTCCAATGAATATTCAGGGTTGGTTTCCTTTAGGGTTGACTGGTTTGATCTCCTTACTGTCCAAGGGACTCTCAAGAGTCTTCACCAGCACCAAAATTCAAAAGCATCAATTTTTCGGCTCTCAGCCTTCTTTATGGTCCAACTCTCACATCCGAACATGACTACTAGAAAAACCATAGCTTTGACTAGATTGACCTTTGTTGGCAAAGTTACGTCTCTGCTTTTTAATACACTGTCTAGGTTTGTCATAGCTTTTCTTCCAAGGAGCATGTGTCTTTGAGTTTCGGAAATGGGAAGTAATACTGTCTTTCTTTGGGTTCCCCCAGAAGAAATCCCCCAAGACAAGCATTTGAGTGCCAATAATTTATTCAGGAGGTGATCCCAGGAAACACTGGTAGGGGAATGGAAGTGAGACAAGTAGTTTATCCTGTGGGCATCTGGAGTTCAGTGCTGCTGGGGAGTAGGGGACAGCAATGGATGGGCCTCAGTTATCCCCCCTCAGGGGTGAGGGAGTGGGCGGTATTTATCCTCCAACTGCTGTCAGTTAAGGGAGGCTTAACTCTCACAGAGTATTGCAACCTGTAGCATTTACACTGTAATTATCTACAAAATAAAAAATGGAACAAAAAAAAAAAAAAAAGGAACAATGTAAGTGAGCATAATAGATACAATTATCCATTTCCACAGCCAAATTTAGTTATTACCAACACTCAGGAAAACACACTTCCATATATTGAACTTTCAAGGCCCTACTCAAATGTCATTCCTTCTTTGGGGACTTGTCCTGGTTTGCTGTTCAGTTGTGTGCGTGCCGGGGGTGGGGTGGGGTGGGGGGACAGCTGTCCCTGGTTTCTCATGTCTGTACCCCTCCCTGGGGCTGTTTCTCTATGCCAGGGTGACAGATGAAGTCTTTAACTTCCTGCTCGTATGGTATTATTGCACCCTGACAATTCGGGAGAGCATTCTTATCAGCAACGGCTCGAGGTAACGGGGGGGCCCAGCTTTGTGGGGTGGTGCGGGGGAGCCAGAGGGAAATCTGTCATGGAGGTGAGAGCTCTCAGCCTCACCTTGCACCCCCTTCCTCCTTGTGGGGTGGAGTATTCATGACTCTTGAGAACCAGGGAGGAGGAAAACAGTGTCTGCTGCTGCAACTTCACTTGCAATGGTCAGTCTCTTGCTTACAAGAAACCCTAACTCAAATAAATGAGTTTAACACAATAAGAAATTTATTTTCTCATATCAAGGAATGGGTCCATTAGCGCTGAGTTCAGGTAAGGCTTAATCCAGGCATTCAGACAGTGTCATCAGGACCCAGTTTCTCTCTATCTCTCAACCATACCTTCCACTGTGTTCTTTTAGTCTCAGGTTTCAGGGAGGAGCACCCAGCAGCTCCAGGCTCACATCTTCATTTCTAGCATTCCCAGCAAAATAAGGCATGTTCCTCTCTCCCAGGAGTCTCACTGGGTCCTGTTGGCACTCACTGATTATCTCTGAACCGATCGCTGTGGCCAGAGACTGTACTGCTCTGAGCCTTGTGTCCACCCCCAGGGCTGTCAACCAACACCTCAAAGCTGAGTGTCAGGAGAGGAAAGTTAGGTTACTGTCACCAGAAGGTTGAATGGATTCTGGTGAGAAAAGTGGAAAGTCCCTGACAGAGAGATTAGAGTATCAGGACTGAGTCAAGACCCACGACTTGCCACTTGTAGGACCCATTTCCCATAGGTCTGATGCCTTTTGAGGGTGTCCATTTGAACCCCTGCATACCATTCTTGTCCCTGTTTTTCCTGAAACAAAAAGTAACAACCTCTTGACCCTCCCCACTTCCTTCTTCCTGGGGGCTGGTAAGGAACAGCCAGGAGCTGTGTATTTAAGATTGGGGTGTTTGCCAAACCCCCAAATAATTTGCTACCTTCTCACTTCTCTGCCAGTGGTCTCTCATGGCATATCCCTACCCTGCTGGGCCTTACCCTGAACATAGAGCTGAGAGGTAAGGACCAGGGGAATCAGCTATTCTTAGGTATGCAGTCCTGTAGCATGCAGCCCTTTAGAAAAGATCAGTGTTTCTCAAACTGCACTCAGCCTTTACCGTCTCCAGCATCACCTGGATGATAGTTTATTCACAATTTAAATCCACGTCTTTTTGTTTTTCTTTTTTTTTTCTTTTTAATTAAATGTGAATTTATTTTAGTATATGTGCTGCCAAAGCGAGCACTAAATGTGAATTTATTTTAAAAGGAAACTTTTATTTCACCACCATACGTGGAAAACCAGCATCAATTGCAGGAAAGAGGAAATAGTGTAAAAATAGAATTTCATTCTCATTGTCTAATTTATTGAAGTCAATGATTCCTGCTTCCTGAAGGCTCTGAGCCTGAGGCCTGCTATCTCTCTAAAGTGTGTGTACATGTGTAAAAAGGGAGATGAGCAGATCTCTATGTATGTATATATGTGTTAATTGCTCAGTCGTGTCCGACTCTTTGTGACCCCGTGGACTACAGCCCACCAGGCTCCTCTGTCATGGCATTCTCCAGGCAAGAATATTGGAGTGGGTTGCCATTCCCTTCTCTAGGAGATCTTCCCAACCCAGGGATTGAACCTGGGTCTCCTGCCCTGCAGGCAGATTCTTTACCATCTGAGCCACATGGGAAGCCCAAGAGCAGGGGATTTTGTATATTAAAGATGTCCTGGCATTTAACCAAGACTGTCTCCCTGACTTAATCAGGAGAATGGAAAGAACAGGACGGATGACTTCTCACCACGTGATTCAGTATCATCTAGCATTACACTCAGATAGCATCTAAAACTTGGTGGTACATGCCCCATGCTTTGGGAAACACTGAAGTAGAAAATCCTAGCAAATCAATAACATTTGTAGTTTTCCTTAATTTTAGTGATTGTATCTTCCTGCTTTTGGGCATGGTTGGAGGGGACCCAGGGTAGTACATAGTGGGGAAATGGGCCCAGGGCAATGGGCCAAGCTTTCTTGTTACTAATTCTCTTTGTGCTCCCCTGGGCTTGGTATTGGGAGTTTCCTCCTCCTGATGGACTCATATTAAGAGTGTTCGGGGGCATGCTACATCCCTAACAGTCACTAACACTTTAATAAGAGTTACTCTTGTCCTTTTTTCTTATATGACAAACTGTGGGTGGGGGGTTTCCCTGAGAGAAGGGGACAGGTCTGAGTCGAGGTCCCTGTAAGTGTGGAGCACACCCAGAAAACAGGGAGGAGGACTAAAGGGGGAAAGTAGGGTTCCAGAGCCACCTCACTTGCCTGACACCTTAGTGGGACCTTCTCTGGGGCCTCCCTAGGGCTTGTGCTCTGATGGGACAACAGGAAGGACTGTCACTGAGCTGGTAACGCAAAGCTTTGTGTGTGGTCCAATCTGTCCCCGACCTGCCACTTATTACACGTTTATTTTATGTATTTTACATTTTATTTTGCTATGCCACACAGCATGGAGGATCTTAGTTCCTTGACCAGGGATCAAACCTGTGCCCCCTGCAGTGGAAGTGCGGAGTCCTAACCATTGGACCACCAGGAAGTCCGTATTACACTTTTATTGAGCAACTTTTAAGTACCAGACACTGAGCTAGGGACTCCAAGATAGCTCCCACGTGGAGCCTTTTGGGAGCACTCATAGTGGTTCTTTAAAAGACCATTCATGGCAAGTATGCTTCAGGAAGGTCAAGTTGCTTCAGGAATCACATTCCCCCAGGCCTGCCTCCCCAGTCTGGCCTTCAGCACATATTTGGATGTGTTGGTGGTGGG
Source organism: Cervus canadensis (assembly GCF_019320065.1). Lineage (NCBI taxonomy): Eukaryota > Metazoa > Chordata > Mammalia > Artiodactyla > Cervidae > Cervus > Cervus canadensis. The sequence goes on from NC_057386.1 coordinate 124,721,857, forward strand.
GACCGTGGGATGAGTGGGGTGGGCCTGTACGGACGTCTTATTTTCTGGAATGACTACGGGAGTTGTGGTCAACTTGTGGGAGGGGGAGGCATAGCAGGTGGACCAAAGCTGGGTGATTAAAACTTGTGACTTGTCCTCGACATCTCTTGAATAGTTACCTCCATCCTCCCCCCGCTTCTTCTCAGAGCTGATTTTTCTCCTGGGGTGGGCACGGGAGATGCCTGTGAGGTTTCCCCTCACACTTGGCCCTTGTTAGGGAATAGCTAAGAAACCAGTTCAAGAAAGCACAGTGAAGGAGGAGGCAGGGGTCCAGTTTGGGGTGAAGGCTGCCTTTCTCTGAAGTGTCCCACGGCCAGCTCTGGAGCTCAGAGTGGGTACCCAGTGAATGCCCCAGGGTCTGTGTAGAAATGAACTGAACCCAAGCTATGTAGTGAAGGAAGTTCACTGGGGTCATCTTGGTGTTGAAGAGACAGCTGAACCTGAGCCAGATAGACTTCCTGGAGGCTTGCTGCCCAGTTTTGGTCTGATGGAACCTCTTTTATCCTGTTTCCAGTTGCATCCAAGACCTGAATTAGGGTTGTGTTGGGGGGAAGCAGGCTTAGAGAGGTGGGTGTGTAGGGGAAACGCCCGCATCTGGGATGGAGCTACCTGTGGTTTATGTCTGATGTTTCCCATGTGAGATGTAGCTCCTTAGCTCAGTTAGAGCCATAAATAAGTCAACTTCCTTTCCAGGTTTTGGAAATGATGGAAAACCACCTGATAGGAGTAAACATGAAGGGGTATTTACTGGAGCATATAAATAGTTCGGGAGGTCCAGAGTGCTCAAACAATGTTAATTTAACAGCCCTCCTCCTTCTCCCTTTTCCTTTCCTGCTACCTTCTGCACTAGCTCCCAGCAGCCCAGCCCAGCACCCTACAGGGATCAGCAATCCCAGAGAAAAGAGCATCTTTCCTCTACTAGTCCAGGGCAGTCTTGAGTCAGACTTCTAATTGGCCAGGCTCAGGTCACATGCTCATCGCTGAACCAATCACTGTGGCTGCAGTGATTTAGCATCTCCATCGGCTGACTCTGGGTCATGTGCCCAGTTATCTTAGCTCCACCACCCAGACTGACTGTCGGGGTGAGGTAGTTCCTCCAAGGAAAGACAAAGGGGAGAACCAGAACGGGAGTGATTAACAGACAAAACAGCAGATGTCCTCTGCAGTAGTTCTGGGATAGAATGAATAATGAATCAGAAATCACGTTGCCTTTTCTGGCACGCCAGCCCACCAGTGCCCAGAACGAATTGGTTTTTGTAAGGGCCTTTCCTAGGATACAGAGGGGTAGGGGTGGCAGAGGAGAGAGGGAGCCTCGGTATAGAAGCCATTCCCGGAACTGCCCAGGTGACCTGAAACTCAGAGCCAGAGAGAGCCAGGTGTTGACTAGTGACTGGTGCCCAGATCTTACGCTAAGGTGTCCTGTAGGGAGCTCTCCAAGCACAATCCCCAGATAGCAGAACATGCTGTTCGTACTACATTCGGGCTATGCACTGTGCCAGCCTTCCTGGCGTACCTACTGTCTGCTCATTTAAAAGGCCACAAGCTCCTGCAGGCTTCGTTTCTGGGGCAAAACAGACCCTAGAGATAGACTGCTAAAGGGTGAAGGTCTCTTTCTGGAGTGGTACAAATGTCCTAAAACTGACTGTGGTCATGTTTGCACAACTCTGTGAGTACACTGACTTGTATACTTTAAATGGGTGAATTGTATGGTGTCTGACTGACATCACAATAAAACTGTTATATAAACACACAAACACACACGCACACTCATACGTGCGGAGCACCAGTCCAGAGCCCTGGGGTATGCAGACAGACAATGGGGCTGGCGAATGCACGCTGGGAAAGAGGACATTTTTAGCCTCTCCCAGTGCCGCTGAGCTGTGTTTATTGGTGGCGCCTGTCAGCGCTGGGCTGTGGGCACAGTGAACTGTGAAACTGGAAGCTGCTGCTCAGCCAGGCTTGCTGCCGGGAGGCTGTGTCTGGCTCCGGCCCCTCCTGGACAGGGAGCGGGTATTTCTCTAGGGACCATTGGTAGGTAGGACAGAGGACAGGGGGCTTGCCAGGCCTCCAGGGCTTGCAGAGACTTGTTGGTTGCTCTTCAAGATGAAGGTCTAAGGATAGGGCCAGTTATCTTCTGGGTCAGAAACCAAGGTTCCTCAGAGACCCTGACAGACAGGGCAGGGACACGGGGAAGGGAGATTGGGAACCAGCAAGTGGACAGATGTCCCATCCTGTCCCGTGAACTCACGTGGCACCTGCATCAGTCTCCCGTCTAGTCTGTCCTGGTGGCATCTATACCAGCTGCACTTCCTGGACATCACTTTTTCCATTTCAGCATTTATTGAGTACCTACTGTTTACCAGGTGCTGTTAGTGCTAGGAATAAAAAGCCTCCTAAAACCTTGTTTCTCCTCATAACCACTCAAGCATCCACAGACTGTTGCCCAAACACCTAACTTATGATCAGACATTTTTTGTGGCTGTATCGTGCGGCCCGTGGCATCTTAGTTCCTGACCAGGGATTAAACCCACAGTCCCTGCATTGGAAGTGTGGAGTCTTAACCCCTAGGCTGCCAGGGAAGTCTCTTTCATTTATTTTCTTCTTTCTTTCTTTCTTTTCCTTCCTGTCTCCTTCCCTTCCTTCCTTCCTTCCCAGAACTGTTGAAGGGCTTCCCAGATGGCTCAGTGGTAAAGAATCCACCTACCAGTGTAGGACACACAAGAGATGAGGATTCAGTCCCTGGGTTGGGAAGACCCCCTGGAGAAGGAAATGGCAACCCACTCCAGTACTCTTGCCTGGGAAATCCCATGGACAGAGGAGCCTGGTGGGCTACAGTGCATGGGGTCGCAGAGAGTCAGACAGGACCAAGTGACTGAGCGCACACACACACACATTGAAGGGCTACAAAGAGAAGAGAGGAGTAAGATGCTGTCCCTGCTCTTACAATGTTTATGTCCAGGGGAAGGTTTTGAGACAAATCCACTTATTAGGACAGTGCAAACAAAAATCTCAATGACACACCAATTTTCACATGAGATTGGGAGAAATTTTAAAATTAGGTATTCCGTGTTGGTGAGGGTTTGGGGAACTCGATAGTCTCTACTGCCAATGGGAGTGTAAATTGGGAATCGCTGTTTTGGAAGGTAATTTGAGAAATAACTACTCACGTGCCCTCTGAGCCAGCCGTCCTGCCTACTTACTTCCTGGTAGCTGCCATGGAGCAACAGCGTCATGACACAGGGGACTTCCACAGGATGTTTTGGCAACATGAAGGATGACAGGGACAGTTCTGGAATGGCTGAATAGGCTACGGCAGAGCAGACACATCCTGAAATGTCATGTCACGTTTAAGAAGTCAGTGGCAGGTCTGTAGATACAGGCCTGGAGTCAAGACAAGGAAGCAAGTCGCAGGATGATTTTAGTTAAAGTCTAAAAAAAAAAAAAATTTTTTTTTTTGTTTTAAATTTAATAAAAGGGACTTCTTGGAACTTCCCTGACCAAGATGCCATACTCCCAATGCAGGGGGCCCAGGTTCGGTCCTGGTCAGGGAACTAGAATCCCACATACCACAGCTAAGGTCCGATGCAGTAAGAGGGGACTTCCTTGTGGTCCAGTGGTTAAGACTCTGAGCATGCAATGTAAGGGAACAGGGATTTGATCCCTGGTCGGGGAACTAAGGTCCCACGTGCTGCATGGCTCGGCCCAAAACAATTTAAAGAAAGAAAGAAAAGCATCTAATCCATCAGCTCATCCCCTGAACCAGCAGATCCTCAGGTGCCTCCATTTGGAGCCCATCTCCCCACTTGGCCCCCACTCCAGTTGTCTCCCAAGAGAGAGTTCTGGAAAGATGAAGGTTAACTGCTTCTCCCGCATGGCTGCTTCCCGTGTTGCAGTCCCTGGTGTCCCAGGGTGCATCTGGCAAAGCAGATTGCTGCCTCATCATGTTCTAATCACTGAGCTCCTGGAGAAGGGCTGGGGAGGCTGGCAGAGGCCTCAGACACACTCTGGGACCTCGAAGAATAAAGACTGCCTGTGACACTGGAGAGAGGGTGACAGCCAGGCTCCCTGCCCCTCTTTGGAGTGATAGCGCTGAGCCAGGGGAGCGCTGGGTTCTTCTTATTTATTTGGCTGCCCTGGGTCTTAGTTGCAGCACGTGCGATCTTCAGTCTTCATTTTGCCATGGGGCATCTTTAGTTGCAGCAGGCAAACTCTCAGCTGCGCCACGTGGGATCTAGTTCCCCGACCAGGGATCCAACAGGAGCCCCTGGCTTTGGGAGTGAGGAATGGGCCATGGGACCGCCAGGGAAGTCCCAGAGCTGGATACTGACCACGGGGTCCCGGCAGCTTATGGACTGGATGAGTGAAGTCCAGGGCTGGGCGAGGGCCTGCTGTAGACAGAGGAGCAGATGAGCCTGGGGCCCCCAGAGAGCAGCTGTGTCTGGGATGGAGCGAGGCACTTCGTGTACAGTCTGTGGTTCCTCTGTGTCTGTGTGGGTTAACGTAGATAGCTACAGCTCTGTGTAAACGTGTGCGAGTGTTCTGTGTTTATTCAACATGCTTGTTGAGCACCTGCTGTAAGCCAGGTGTCACGATACAGATGAACAGACAGTATCTCTGCTCTTTTGAGTGGGGAAGGGGGTTCAGAAACAAATAAGGAAAGAATGATAATTTTAGATAGTGATAAGCACCGTGAAGAAAATAAAGCAGGGTAACGTGATCCAGAGTGGGGCTGTCTAGCTGTTTCAGATAAGGGGGTCAGGGAAGGCCTCTTGAAGGAGGTGACCGTTGGTCCGAAAACTTGAATTTGGACCAGGAGCCAGGCTGGCCAAGATCTTGGAGCAGAGAGAACAGCAAGTTTGAAGGCCCCATTAGTCTGCTCAGGCTGCCATGACAAAATACCACAGACTAGGGGACCTAAACAACAGAAATGTATTGTCTTACAGTTCTGGAGGCTATAAGTTCACGATCAGGGTGCTGGCAGGTTTCCGCTGAGCCCGCGCCTTGGCTTGCAGACGGCCCCTGCCTCCTCCCAGGGCCTTTTCTCTGTGTGCATGCACTCCGCTCCAGTCTCTTCCTCTGCTCCTAAGGACACCAAGCCTATCATATTAGAGCCCCACCCTTATGACATAATTTAACCTTCATTATCTCTTTAAAAGTCCTCTTTCCAAATATAGTCACATTTTAAGGTACTGGGGTTAGAGGTCTTCAACATAGGAATTTGAGGGGAACACCATTCAGCCACAGGCCCTGAGGTAGCCATGGGCTTCGCTGGTTCAAGGAAAAGGCTACCTGGAACTTCTGAGAGTGGGGGTGAGGAGGGGCAGAGAGGCGGGTCTTGGAGTACTGGGGATGTTAGGGAGGTGTTCTGAGGGTACTGGGGAGCTGCTGGGGGCCCAACTGCCTCTCTGGGTCTCTGTATGACTGTGTATCTCATAGGACAGAGGGCAAAAGTCCTGGCTTGGGTTCATTTCTTGCTCCAGGAAGCTGTCTCTGGGTTGCAGACCACTCCTCTCCCCCGACACAGGCTGGGAAGCTTGCTTTCTCTCCCCACCTGAGCTCTTTTCCTTCTCTTCTCTCAAGAATTAAAGGCTGGTGGGTGTCTCACCACTACGTGTCCACGTTCCTGTCTGGAGTGATGCTGACCTGGTGAGTGTCTCCTGCTTGAGCCCCAGGACTTGTGCTCACTCTTCGCAGGGAGCCAGTGGATGGGGACTGGCAGTGGGCCCAAGATGCAGGGGATTTGGGGGCTGACGTTTGGGCCGAGAAGTAAAAGTGTGAGCTTACAAAGGGGCTGCAGGGCCACCCCAAGCCAGCTGGGGACTTTTCCAAGGGCTGCTGACTGTGGTGACAGGGAGCAAGTGTGGACAGAACAAGCACAGGGACAAGACTGTGACTGATGGAGGGAGGAGGAATCGGTGGGCGTTTGGTCTTCAAGATGCCTACCCCGGCTCCCTTGGTTCTAGAATGGATTAAAGCAATGATGGAAATTACCTGGTCCAGCCCCAGGAACATGATGATAAAGAAGGTAGAAATTTGGTTTAAAATGTTTTTTTTTTTCTCTCTGTCTCTTTTGGTTGGAACAGAGATGGGATGGGGATGAACAAATGATTTCAGATTGGGGCCTCACCTTTGCTTTCCCCCCACTTCTCTGCAGGCCTAACGGACTAATTTATCAGAAGTTTCGCAATCAGTTTTTAGCGTTCTCCATTTTTCAGAGTGAGTGTCTCTTGCTCGGATTCTGGGGAGGGGCACGGTGTGGCTTTCACCGGTGGAGGTGGTTGTGTGAAGAGTGTGTCTTGTGTGAAAGGGAGATGAGACTGGGGGAGGTCCCTGATTGGGCAGGGAAGGGTCCCAGAAATCCAGAAGGGAGCTGTCCGCCATCTCTCCCCACCACTCCATCAGCCCCATGCTGCTGTCCAGCCCCCAGCCCCTGGAGAGGAATGTTCAACCCCTGGAACTCCAATCACTACCTTTTTCTTCCCCGGTTCAGAATCTGACCAGCTGTGCCCTTCAGGAACTGGGTGGTGTTGGGAGCATCAACTCTGTTTCCCTTAAAATGGACATTTATGTTCTTTTTCTTATTTTATTTAAGAATTGCTCTGGATTTGTACACAATGAGGGGTTACCTCTGAGGAACAGAAATTGGATGGTTAAAGACAGGGAGAGAGTTTTACTTTTCATCAAGTACCTGTTTGTTCCCCTTGAATTTTATGCTGAATACACCTTACCTATTCGAAAAAATACAATTTAATTTTAAAATAAAACCCTGATTAGAAACATAAGCCAAGAAGGAAAATTATGTATAATTCCATCCTTAGGGTGTTAACAGATATATGTCCTTCCAGATATTTTCATTCATAAACACACATACACACCTATAATGCTGTATTACATATAATCTACAAACATAGGATTCTTCTACATAGCTTTTTTTATAACCTAGTTTCTATTCTTTTAACAGTTATGATGGGTATTTTCCCATGTCGACACACAGAATTCTGCCTTCTCGTTTTTTAGGTTCAGACGTGTGTGTGTGGTGTGGCGTGGCGTGGCATGGTCTGCCTTTTCATTTTTAGGTTCAGACGTGGGTGTGTGGGTGTGGTATGGTGTGGTGTGGTGTGCTGCGGTGCAGTGTGTGTTGGGCGTGGGAGGAGGTTGTACCCAGGCGCCCCTGGTCCCTGGGCAGTGGATACCTGCCGGCCTGCGGTGGAGGTGTTGCTGGGTCCCCTAGTCCCTGAGCTGGGCGCTGTGCTCCCCCTACAGGCTGTGTCCAGTTCCTGCAATATTATTACCAGAGAGGCTGCCTCTACCGACTGCGGGCCCTGGGGGAGAGGAATCACCTGGACCTCACTGTGGGTGAGTAGCCTGGCCTTGTCGGCGGGGTGACAAGCACTGACCGTCTCTGTTCCCCCAGACTCTGCCCCGCGTTTGTCACGGGGACCAGGTGCCGGTAAGAACCTGACAGGACCTGCCACATGCAAAGCCAGGGCTTGCTGACCTCATCCCAGTTGCTTTTTGTAATTCATTGTGGATTCCATTGCAGTTGACAAACGCAAGTCCAGCTGTGTGCCAGGCCCTGGAGGCTGAGCGCCTATAGCTTATCCTTTTTAAAGTCTATTTTTTTTTGTCTGTGTTTTATGACGCACATAATGTTAGTCTAGTCTAGGGTTTTTACACTTGTGCAATTTATGTGTTCTTAACTTTAACTCATCGGGGTGGGTGCTCCATCAGGAAAACTCAGAGACCCTTCCTTTAAACTTTCAGGGGAACGTGTTGTTAATAAAAATCTTCTGTCTTTTGAAGTGGTCATTTCCATCGAATTACTCTGCACAGTAGGCCCTATTTTGTCAAGACTCGATTGAAATGAAGCATGCCAAAGCCAGTTATGAAATGCAAAATCCTCTGCAAATTTTGAAAAACCTAGTGCTGGCATGTCAGTGTCCTGTAAGAGTGGTCAGCCCACTTGGGTCACAGGGACGTGAGGCGTGAGGGCCACCAGGCCTGGTGGCAGTTACTCCGTGTGTTCCCTGGGTTATTTTACAAGTGAGCACTCACCCACCTGGAGGAGGTGATCCCGCCAGATCGCAGAGTGACTGGCAGGGCCGGGCCACCTCACCCAGGCCCCTCGCTCCCTCCTTCCTCTCCACAGAAGGATTTCAGTCCTGGATGTGGCGAGGCCTCACCTTCCTTCTGCCCTTCCTGTTCTGTGGCCATGTGAGTCCTCCTGGAGTTTGTGGGTACCCCCTCCCAGGAATAGAAGGTCCTAAGTCCTCTCCCTCTCTCACCAACCATCCGTGAGCTGGGGCCCTTGGGGTCCTGTGGCTGGGACAGCCCCTGGGTCCCGGCAGGCCAAAGGCAGGAGCTGGAATTGGCCCTGGGCACCCGCATGCCCCACACCAGGCTGGGTGCCCCAGTTTCATTTGGGGGGGGTTGTCAGTATCTCAAGGGCAGTTAACAGCAGAAGCTGAGGGGGCTTGCCCCTGCCCCCTGGGCTTTCCCACCTGGGTCTCAAGGGGACTCGGGTGAGCTGAGCAGTGCCTGCTTCCCCTCTAGTTCTGGCAGCTCTACAATGCCGTCACATTGTTTGAGCTCTCCAGCCACGAGGAATGCAAAGAATGGCAGGTATGGTGCTCACACGTGTGTGTGTTGTGTGTGTGTGTGTGTGTCCTGGGGAAGGTTGGAGCCGCTTGGGGAGAATTCCTTCCCCGGGCCCCCCCCCCTGCTCTGTGGGGACCTGCAGTAGAGAGCTCACTGCTCTGGGGGCCTAGGAGACTGGGGCAGGAAATCTGGGGGTCCCTGGGAGCTCCTCAGAGGTCTGAGAAACACCAAGGAGGTTTGCGCTGGGGGTCGGGGGGCGAGGGGGGAGCCCCCTAGGACACTGCCTGACCCAGAGGACTTACACCTCTCACCCAGCTGGCTCAGATCCCTGCCTTCTGCTGGCAAACCTTGCAGTTCTCAGGGAGCTTGTGCTTAGGGCTTCTGAGGTCCCAGGGGGCACTGGTGTGTGTGTGGAGTTGCGGGGGGCGGCTGTCATTTCAACAAGGAGAGCTGACCTGAGTGGGTGCTGGCCTCTGCCTTCTCTCCCTTCTGTTCTCTGCCTGCCTCCCCAACCCTGGGGCGCCCCCTCCTATGCACCCCCCCCAGGTGTTCGTGTTGGCGCTGACGTTCCTCGTCCTTTTCCTCGGTAACTTCCTGACCACACTCAAAGTCGTGCACACCAAGCTCCAGCAGAACAGAAGCAAGGCCAAGAAGCCGTGAGCCGCGGGGCTGGCGCCCCTCGAGACCCCGGACTTTGAGACTGCAGGGGATCCCAGGCGGCGTCCTTGCTGCCCATCTCCTCCCCAACAGCGCCAGTGACCACTGGCAGCGGTGACCTCAGGGGCCAGTGCATCGCTGGGAGCAGGGCCGAGGCCCGGTCCCCAGCTGGACAAGAGGAATGTGACCCCAGCCTGTCGGCGCAGTATTAGCCGGCCCCAGCCTCCCTATTTATGACATATTTAATATCGCCTGCCCCCTTCCCTAGAATCTGCTGCCCTCCTTCCCCCGCTGCTCTCTCGAGACTGGGTTAGTCTTCCTGGGAGGGGGCGGGGGGAACTAAGCCTCAGGGACCCCCTCTGTTCCCCATCCTGTCACTGAGCCCCTCAGGTTTGGGCTTCGGACGTGCCTCGCTGGGGTTGGAGCCTCCCGCCCCGGGCGCCGCTTCTGCTGTGAGCTCCGGCGCCCTCCGGGGTGTTTCAGTTCTCAGAGAACCACTGTCGGGTCTGTGCCTCCTGCTATTGTGCTTCCCAAGTCTCCCGCTCGCTGGCCGCCAGGGCTTGGCCTGAGGCAGGGGAGTTCTCCGAGGGTCACCACCAGAGGGCACCCCTGCACTGTTTGGCTGGTTTGTGGGTGTGTTTCCCTCCCACCACCCCCACCCCGGACAAAGTTTGGGTCCACTCTTGGGGGGGGGGTTGCTTCCTGACCCCTACTCCTCAGCCCACCTTCCCAGATTCATGCAGTGAGTAACTCAGGGAGTGGGGACAAGATTCAGCTTTGGCTGGGACTTCAGCCAGCATGGAGGTCCCCCGTGCTCCGGGCTTCCCCCCTTCACCTCAGAGGTTCTGGAATGTAGGGGGGAGGAGAGGCAAGTCTGAGCAGGCTCACTTTGTGGAGGTCACCCTCTGAAGGTCGTGGCAGGCCTGCTGGTCACCTCACATTAGGTTCGCTATCTGTGAAGAAGCCAAAAGGTTTGGTTGCATTTTCTGCGTTTTCTCCTCATATGGGCTTCAGGCGCCCTTAACAACTTACCTAGAAATCTCTGTTGGCCAGAATTCAGATGGCGTCTGTAGTCATGCTCTGGCCCTCGAAGGAGTTTAAATTTTCAAAATACAGTATTTCCCCTCCCTCCAGTAAGATTCCACATGAAAAATCCAGATTTCTACTTTCCCTAGAGAGATGGAAAGATCTAGAAACATTCCCACAGAGCAGCACTTGGCTGGGCTGAGCTGCCTTGCCTAGGGTGGGGGCTTGCTTTCTAGTTTGCCCCGCTACTTCCTTTCATCCCTACCCTACTTCACTCATTTGGGTCTCCCATCTGGCCCTTTAGGAACTTGGGTTTGCCCCAGCCTAGGAGTTGGCAAACTTTTTTCTGTAAAGAGCCAGATGGCAAATATTTTAGGCTTTGAGGGCCAGATGGTCTGTGTCACACGAGTCTGCCGTTGGAGGGCAAAGGCAGCCAATGCATAAATGAATGGGTGTGGCTGTGTTTCAATAAAAGTTTATTTACAAAAATAGGCAGTGGCCAGATTTGGTCCATAGACTAGTTTGTGGACCTCCTCTGTCCTAGACCATTCTTTCTTTGTCCACGAAGCTCTGGACTGAATGCTCTGTTGACTCCCCCTAGGCATGGCAGGGCCTTGGGAAACCTAGGTGGGGTAGGGTAAGTTTTATGTCTCTTTCTCAGGCCCAGTGGAGGCCAGAGCACTAGGCAAGGGAGGGGGCAGAGGCAGAAGATACCAAGGAGGGCAGGAACCACCTGACGCCATGATCTCATAGTAGGTAAAGCTGATTCCCCGGCTTATTCAGGAACCACCAGCTCACAATCTCTGGGGCATCAGAATCACCTGGGACCCCAGACCTTTCAGGAGGTTCAGTGAAGGTGTGCTGGGGGTTAATCTCCCAGGAGGCCAGGATGGCCTTGGTGTGTGGTCTCCACACCTCAGCAGCAGGGGGGGGCTGTTTGGGACAGAGGGCAGCCTTGTGACAAGCCAGTGCCATCCTTCTGCAGGTAAAGAAATCTGTAGAGAGACCTGACTTGCCCAAGATCACTCAAGAGCCGCTGTTACTTTTCATCTCGGGTTTCTGGCAAGTCGTGGCTGGGGTAGGGTCACAGACGCTGAGCAGGGATCAAATAGATGGTCTAGGGAATACTTCTTGTATTTAGAGAGAGGTTCTTTGCCCCCCTGTGCATCCAGCTCTGGAAAGATGGTGGCCAAGCTGAAGGCTAAGACTGAAGTCCTCTGTATGAAGTGGAGGAGGAAGGGCCCCCATGTCCAGGGCTGAGGCCTGTGTTCTTCTGATAGGCCCCAGGCCCACCGTGGTGCCCGAGTTCCAGGGCGGAGGAAGTGAGAAGCTGGAGGATGCGACTGTGCCTATCTTGGGGGCCCAGGGAGGTGGGTGACTTGGGAGAACAGGCTTGGGAGCCCTGTGGAAGGCTGCCAAGTCCACATTTATCCACGTACCAGATGTTGTTTCTCGTTTCAGGCATGGGCTTGGAGGACCTGTTGGGTGTGCAGAGGGGGGACACACAGCTTGGGGCTGGTTGTGACGAGGGCACTCCTGAGTGCCGGGGATAAGTGCTGGTTCCAGGGTACAGAGGGACCGAGTCCAGCAACCCCCACCCTCACCACCACTGTGACCACACAAGCTAGAGGGGAGCTTGTGGTCAGAGCTCCAGCTGGGAAAGGAGAGTTCCAGAATGTTCCAAGAGCCTGGCCACAGGCTCCAGACACTAGGTCCTAGAGGCGCCCGACGCCAAGTGCCCTTCGAGAGCTGGGGCAGGGGCGGGGTCCAGGCAGCAGCGTGGGCCTGGGGGCCTGGGGCCTGTCAGTTCTGTTGTGAGGGCCGCATGCCCTGCCGGGAGCTGTCAGAGCAGCAGGCAGAGCCGGTGTTGTTTCTGCCGCTGTGCTTTCTTCAGAGCACTGAGGGCAACCTTAGCGGCCTCCCGGAAGACGTCCTCCACATTCTCCCGAAATTTGGCAGAACATTCCAGGTAGAGGGCGGCTTGGATCTGCTCGCAGGCGCTCTGGCCCTGGTGGGGGAGGGGCAGAGATTAGACCGCGGGCCTGCGGCGCCTCCTGTGAGACCCCACTCATGAATTTTTGGGCTTCCTGGGGCCAGGGCCCTCTCCAGGGTGTGCAGGTGGGCCATAAGGGCTGGTTTGGTGTGGCCCACGGGCTGTGGCTGCTGGGAACTCCGTCCTGGCCTCCACCTCACGCTCTCCCCAAACTGAGGTGGAGACGGGCTGACTTCAGCCAGGAACTGGGGTGGTCTGTTGTGTCTGCCAGTCTGGTGAGAAGTGTTGAAGGCCTCAAGACATAAGGGCTTCCCACATGCCTCTCTCCCCGCTCGTCTCAGAAGCACAGTTTAGGCAACTGAGCTGGCTGTTAGAGTAGAAAGAAAAATACTTCTAACAAATTTATTAATGCCTATTCCTTTTGATTAAACTTTATTCGTTTTCCTTTGTGTTCCTTTTATTCTGCCACGCCTCACCCAGAAGGCTGCAGGGTTTGGTCAGGTTCCTGAAAGGAGCCCTGCTTTCCAACACAGGCCTGCCTGTCCAGGCCTCTGGGGCGATGGGACAGGATGGTGGTCAAAGGCTCAGCTCTGGGGCCAGAGTGACTAGGGTGGGATCTTGGCTCCAATTCAGGTTAGCTGTGTGACCCTGGGCAAGCTACCTAACCTGTCTGAGTCTCAATCTCTACTCTGTAAAAGGGTGGGGGGGTGGGGGGCAGTAACAGTGCCTGCCTCAAGGTAATAAGGATTAAATGAGGTAAGTAATGTGCTCAGATAAGTGGTCTATCAGTATTAATATCTAAAAATTATTATTCTGAGGGAATTTCCTGGTGGTCCAGTGGTTAGAACTCAGTGCTTTCACTGCCATGGCCCCAGGTCCAATTCCTGGTTGGGGAACTAAGATCCTACAAGCTGCTGGGATGGCAGATACACATGTGTGCATGGTAAGTCACTTCAGTCATGTCCGACTCTGCGAACCCATGGACTGTGGCCTGCCAGGCTCCTCTGTCTATGGGATTCTCCAGGCAAGAATCCTGGAGTGGGTTGCCATTTCCTCCTCCAGGGGATCTTCCCTACCCAGGGATTGAACCTGAATCTATTATGTCTCCTGCACTGGCAGGCAGGTTCTTTAGGACCACTTGGGTATATGATTCTTAGAATCCTGCTGCCTTCAGCTCCCAAGAGGTCACTAAGGCACACCAGATGCAGAGGCCAAAGGCCTGGGAGGCTTTTGGCCATGGCTGTGCATGCGAACCCGGGATCCTCGGGGTGGGGTGGGGGGAGCCCCTGGTCACCTGTGTGTAGGTGATGGGCTCCAGCTGGGCTGCCCGGAGCTTGCGCAGCTGCTCCTTGTCCTTCCTCAGGTCTGTCTTGCAGCCGATGAGCACCATGGGGGTCCCACGACAGAAATGTGTGACCTCGGGGAACCACTGTGGAAGGGGAGGGCAGGCATCAGGGCTAGGGCCCCATCTATGGCCCCACTTCCAGAGGCAGGTGGGGCTGGGAGACAGGGCCTCACCTTGATGAGAACATTGTCGTAGCTAGTGGGGTTCATGACATCATAGCAGATGAGCACGAGGTGGGTGTTCTGGTAGGACAGGGGCCGCAGCCGGTCGTAATCTTCCTGCCCTGAAACCAGACAGCAGGTGGGGGTCAGGGAGGTACCCCTTACTTCTCCACCCGAGTCCCCTGCCTGGGCTCAGATGGGTTAGAGGTTGGAGGTCTCCTGGGCAATTGACTCTGTGTCTCTGGGCCTTGATTTCTTCAGCTGTAAAACAGAGGAGACAGCCCACAGTCCTGGACCGTAGGGAAGATTACACGAGATAAAAGCGGTGGGGCTTCCCTGGTGGGCTCAGTGGTAGAGAATCCGCCTGCTGATGCAGGAGACACAGGTTTGATACCTGATCCGGGAAGATCCCACATGCCTCAGAGCAACTGAACCCGTGCACGGTGTACCGCAACTATTGAGCCTGTGCTCTAGAGCTTGGGAGCTGCAACTACTGAAGCCCACATGGCCTGGACCTGTGCTCCCCAACAACAGAAGCCACCACAGTGAGAAGCCCACGCGCTGGAACAAAGAGTTGCCCCTGCTGGAAAAAAAAGCCCGTGCAGCAACAAAAACACAACACAGTCAAAAATAAAAGCTGTGCAGTGCTCTTGCGGCGCTCAGAGATGGGCCTGGCTGAAGGGTCAGTGCTGGGAAACGGCTAGCACTCATGTCGGTGATGATCACCACCCCTCGCTTCCATCTTCATCCCTGATGCTCAGGTTTAAGGCTCAGACTCTGAAGCAACCGAACCCTTCCCCTCCCGAGGTTTCAGACCAGTGGGGTTGGGTGGGCCCAGGACACTGCAGTTAACCGTGGAGGGCGCTCCTGCCGCCGCAGGCTGAGAGGGGCATGGTCTCTGGTTACACTCCTCTTGCCATTCTGGCCCATGCTAATAGGAGGGTGGGGGGACTGCTGGAGATGACAGGCATTGGCCTGCCTGGGCCCACCCAGCGCTGGTTGTCAACCCTGCACCACATGAGTCACCAGGGGAACTGATGGCTTCTGCTATATCAGCCCCTCCCAGCACCAACTGAATCAGGACCCAAGCCTGGGCTTGGGTAACAGTGGGCTTGTTTTTTTTTTTTTTTTTCAAAAAAAGACCTAGTAATTATTTGTTGACAGTTTCAAGCTTACAGAAAAATTGCAAAAGAGTGTAAAGAACTCCCTTGCTCCCGTATTCACTGGGGCCTCATGTTTTGTCCACTTGCTTTATCTGTATATAAACACTTTAAACCACGTGAGAAGTAATTGCAGACCTTTGGCTGGCTGCTGCTTCTCCCCACCCCCGCCCCAAACTCCGGAGATTTCCCGTGCGGTTTTTCTAAGAACAAGGACGTCTTCTCACTTAGCTCAGTACAAGTATGAAACTCAGAAACCAACACTGAGACTGTATTCTTCTAATCCAATCTACTAGCTGTGTTTGGATCTCACCAATAATGTCCTGCAGAATTTTTTTCTCTGTTTCAGAAGCAGGCCTGGGATTACAGACTGCATGTGGTCCCCATGGCTCAGTAATTTTTAAAAAAATTTTATTTTTAATTGAAGGATAATGGCTTTACAGAACTGTGTTGGTTTCTGCCAAACATCAACATGAACCAGCCATAGGTATACATATGTCCCCTCCCTCTTGAACCTCCCTCCCTGGCTCAGGAATTTTTAAAAACTCCCAGAGTGAGAAGTGAGAGTCTTTCAGGCCCATGGGTGACCCCCGGCCACCTCTGCAGAAAGACTCAGGCAGTGACTTCCTTCCAGGGAACATAGAACACCAAGCCCAGGAATCCCCATCCTGCCTTCTAGCCTGTGGGTGCCAGGGTGACACCAGCCTGCCCTCTGACCCCTGCCTGCCCAAGGCCTCTCTGGACAAGCGGCCTCTCTGGAGAGCACAGACAGGCCATGTCCTGCTGGTGACGGCACAGGTGCCATCTTTCCCACTGGCTCCCCGTCAACCCAGGGCCCCCTGACAGTGTGCAGTGGTCAGGAGCCCAGCTCTAACGATGCTGGTCCAGGAGGACTGTCTAGGCGGTCATTCAGCCCATGTCCCCTCAGCACTGGAGAAGGGGTAAGGGAGGGACAGTCTGTGCCTGCAGACTCGGGTCCTCCTGCCCTCATCGCCAGAAAGCAGGAGAAATCCTTTTAAGATGGTGGAAAACGGGCCAACATGCTACTGTAGCCAATCTCCTCCCTTTTCCACACACGTCCCCAAACTATCCCCTCTCCTGACCTCTGTGAACATCTTTCTAGACCTGCACTGTCCGATAGGGTAGCCGCTAGCCCCACCTGGCTACTTTAGTTAATTAACATTAAAAATTCAGACTCTCCAAATGTAGCATTGGCTACATTCCAAGTGATTAACTCATCCAAGCCACCGACAGTCTCCGGCGTCACCGCCTCTCGTGCCTCCTCCTCTCCTGCTACTCCTCAGCCCATTCTCCACCTGGCAGCTGAATGGATGGGGGTGGTGTGGTGTGTGTCTGTCTGTGTGTGCGCTCACGCACTAAAGTCGCTCAGTCGTGTCCGACTCTTTTCGATCTCATGGACTGTAGCCTGCCAGATTCCTCTGTCCATGGAATTTTCCAGGCAAGAATACTGGAGTGGGTTGCCATTTCCTATTCTAGGGGATCTTCTCAACCCAGGGATAGAACCCAAGTCTCTTGCCACCTTCTGCATTGGCAAATGCATTCTTTACCACTGCGCCACCTGGGAAGCCCCTGAATGAGTAGTAACAAGTAAAATCATGCCCCTCCCCTCATCTGAAACACCTTCAATGGCTCCCTATTGCTCTTTGTGGAAAATCCAAGACTCTCCTGGTTATTGACTTGACTTCCGCGCCTACCAACCCTGGCTTCACCCACCTCCCTCCTGTGCCCCTACCCCCAACTCACTACGGTCCAGTCTTGCTGTTTCTCAAACTCATCAAGCTCTCATATTACGCCTGGAATGCTTTTTCCTCATTTCCCCATCATTTGCTTCCAAACATTTTAAACATTCAGCTCACTGTCCATAGTTATTTCCTTTGTCAAGATAATTGCCTTCTCTGTACCTCTACTTACTGATAATGCCACGTTACGCATTACAGTTTAATTATTTATTTTTTTGTCCACAATCCATGGCTTGTGGGATCTTAGTCCCCAGACCAGAAATTGAATCTGGGCCACAGCAGTAAAAGCCCAGAATCCTAACCACTCGGCCACCGAGGATGTCCCCTCACACACTTCTTACAGGGCTTCTGCCTCCAAATGATTAAGAGATCTTTACAACATGGACTTCCCTGGTGCTCCAGTGGTTAAGAATCTGCCTGCCAATGCAGGGGACACAGGTTCAACCCCTGGTCCAGGAAGATTCCACGTGCCTCGGGGCGACTAAGCCCGTGTGCCACACCTACTGAGCCAGAGCGCCTAGAACCTATGCTCCACAACGAGTCACAAGAAGCCTTGGCACCCCCACTAGAGAGTAGCCCCTGCTCGCCACAACCAGAGAAAGTCTGTGCCAGCGATGAAGACCCAGTGCAGCCAGAAAATTAAATTTAAAAATTAAAAAAATTAAAAAGAAATCTTTACAACAAACACCTGGTGTGCTAGCCAGGGAACACCTGAATCCTCCTATTTACATATAAAGAAACATGAGCCATGAAGTGACCGCCCCCCCCCTGAGGTCACTGAATCAGAGCCGGGCCTGAATCCAGGTTCATTCAGTTCCAAGGCCAGCATTCCTTCTGCTGATACATAGCAGTGCTCTCTTCTGCTCGGTAGTACACACAAACCGGTTCCAGGCCTGAAATACACTCAGATTCCCTTTTAGAAACACGGCAGGAGAAGACAGGCAGTTGTGAGATGGGACTGCTGCGTGTTGATGTCTGTGCCGACGTCTTCCCCACCTTGCCCAGCTGACTCCTCAGAGAGGCCTTCCCTCACCAAAGTCCGTCCCCGCCCTGTCTGGCCACAGTCTGTACTCACAAGTTTATTCATTTACTACCTGTCCCCCAGGAGACTGTAAGCACCTGGAGTGCAGGGACCACATCTGTCCTTAAACATCATTCCTGGCACCGGGTAGGTGTCCAGTCACTACTGGCTGGTGGGCTGTCTCGAAGTCGTCCAACTCTGGTCAGATGCGGCAGGGACCAGGGAGGTGAGAAGGTGCCACTGGGCTGAGCGAACTGGGGCCTGAGCTGACTGCAGCAGGCTCCATGGAGGCCGAAGTCAGGCTGGTAGAAAGAGGAAGTCAGACCAAGCCTGCTCCTGGCAGGGGCCTCTCCCTTGCTGTTCCCTCTTCTAGAATGCTCTTCAGGTAACAGCATGGCTCACTCCCTCCTTTCCTTCAGGCTTCTGCAGAGATGTCACTTCTTCCTATAGAGCTTTCCAGACTGCTTTGAAATAAGAGCGTCGTTGCCATCTGTCCCATGACCAACTATGGCTTTAATTTTCTTCCTAGAAAGGACATCACTACCCGACATCATGATTTTTTTTTGAGGAGGGAGGTGTTCCCCATGAACACATAAGACCCTGAGATGGGGGCCATCTCTGTACACATCACTGTTACATCAACGGGTCCACATACAAGCTCAGTAAACATTTGGGGGAATGAAAGAACAAACAAATGAGTGGGTGAATAAAGTGTAATGATAATTTCTATGGCTTTCAGGCTTGCAAGGGCATTTCATGTCCATCACCTGTGTTAAAAATGTTTTTGGCTGCATTGCTCGGCTTGCAGGATCTTAGTTCCCCGACCAGCGATCAAACTCGTGCCCCCCACTCCCACCCTGCTTCAGTGGAAGGATTGATTCTTAATCACTGGACCTTCAGGGAAGTCCCCCCTGTGTTAATTTAAGCAGTCACCTCAGGAGGGAAGCTGGGTGGGGCAAATTCTTCCTGTTAGGAGCCCACGTGGCTGGGGGTGATTTCAAGGTCATAGACAGGTTTCCCGTGAGCTGAAGCACCAACTCAGTCCCCAGTTCCAAGGTCAGCTGCCAGCCCAGCCACTCTAAAAACTCCAATCCTCCCAGGAAGCCTTTCAATTGGGAATTCATCTCTGGGCCTCAGTTTTCTCATCTGTGAAATGGACATGTGAGGAGTAGGTGGGCCTGTGATAATAATAGTGAAAATGGTTAGTGTCAACAGTATTTATCGGCAGTGCTCACTCATCACATGCCAGGCCCCACTGAAAGCCTTTTGTATGCATAGACTCATCAATCTTCACTATGATTCCTCACTACTGGCAATTGGGTTTTGGGGGTTTTTTTTTTTTTTTTGGTCTCATCACATGGCTTTGTGGGATCTCGGTCCCCCAACCAGGAATCGAACTCAGGCCATTGGCAAGTGAAAGCTCAGAGTCCTAATCAATGGACCGACAGGGAATTCCCACTACTGGCTATTGTTACCCTCAATTTACAAATGCAGAAACTGAAGCAGAGAGAGGTGAAGTGACTTGCCCAACATCACACAGCCAAAAGGAAGGTTCGTAAAGGATAGAGGACCATAGGGAGGGCTACTGGGGTGCTTTTTTCTCAGGGCACCCCAGAGGATAGGAAGCTGTCCTTATTCTACAAGCCCCAGTCCCGACCAGGTGAAGAAAAGGCTGCCAACAAAGGAGGAACTCTGGGAGAGGATGGGTAGCCAGCCCAGATCTCAGCACCTCCTCTGGGTTGCCTTCTTGGCTTGACCGTGTCTGGATCAGCTTCCCCAGGGGTCAGTATGCAGGGACCAGGCCCGCAGGGGATGGACTTGCAGGTGCTGCCAACCTCGTTTCTCTGGGAGTGGAGTATCCTGGACACCACTCCCGTATGAGTCAGGAGAACCAAGATCCACTCTGACTCATGTTCCATGATCTTGGCACCTCCCCTGCCTGAGCCTCAGTTTCCTTATCTGGAAAAGGGGGTGATAACCCTGTCCTTGATCTTGGAAGTAAAGGACTTGGAGGCTGAGCAATGCTGGCCAAAGGTGTGGTTACTATTCAAATAGAAACTCACAAGGGACAAGGGCCTGGGTAAAGGATTCTAACCCCGGATCTTTGGACCCACAAACTCTAGGGGGCCTCCCAGCCACAGGTGATACAATGACCCTTCCCATTTACCCACAGTGATTCCCAGGCTTAAAGGGGCAAGTCATCTGTTCAGAAGAGATGAACAGGGTTCCACTCTGGCCTCTGCAGATGGGCTTTCGAGGTTAAAAAAAGCCCCCGAAGGCCTTCCCTGGTGGTCCAGTAGCTAAGACTATGTGCTCCCAATGCAGGGGCCCTGGGTTTGATCCCTGGTCAGGGAACTGGATCCCACATACCACAACTAAGAGTTCTCATGCTACAACTAAGACCCAACACAGCCATATAAATTTGAGAAACAAACAAATAAAAGGCCCCGAGTTATGTGCAACAAGATGCATTTGCTTCTGGCGAGGGAAGGTTTTCTGGGCCACAGTGCCCCTTGAAGCTGCCCGTCTTCCTGAAGCTGGTGTGCTGTGGGGCAGAGGAAGTGAGGCGAGACTCTCACTTCACGCAAGGGCATTTCCTTTGTGGGAAGCTCTGCCATGGCAGGCATCGTGTTGGGGGCATGGTCTCTAATGTCTGGTGCTGGATTGGGGAGAGGGTGTCCTTGGAGCCACAGCAGTCCCCAAATCTGCCAGAGGACACCCACCGGGCACGTAGTTCCCAGCTCTGGCTGGGGTGTTGGTCAGGGTAGGGGTGCAGGCAGTGTGAGAAGGGGAAGCTGCCAGAAGAGGAACCCACTTCTGTACTAGCGCTGCTGGGGCCTCCCCAACCTGTGTTTCCTCCCCCGGAGAAAGGAGCGGCTGGTGCTCGGGTGGCCCAGGGCCTGGAACTCAGCCCACGCTGCTCTGAACGGACCTGCAGGGTCAGCTCCCCCGCCTCTGGGGCTCCTGACTCCGAGACACCCCAGTGGTCTGCGATTCCTGTCTTAGCAACTTGCTTTGCCCCCTACTTGTCCTACTGTTCCCGTCTCAGGTTGGGAAGGGGCCCGCAGCTCCCCACTTCCCAGGGCAACTCCACCCTGCCCCACCCATGGGCCCCACACCCCAAAGCCCAGATAACTCTGTCTCTGGTTGGTGTCTTAACATCCCACCTCACCCCACACCTCCCCTCTCTCTGCCCAGGAAACTTCATACTTCACCGCAGTTTCCGGCCTCTGAGGCGGCAGATGAGCAGCTAGAGCGATGGGTGCTCACAGCTCCCGCCCCCCCTTCACCTTTGAGCACTGGGAGCTCCGTCCCCCTCACTGCCCCTCCATCTGCTACAGCGGTGTCTATAACTGCTTCCGGCGGATGGAGGCAAGCAGCCAGACTGTCCTCCCACACAGACCCCGGTGGGCAGGGTCCTGGGTATAGAGAAATTTTGCTTCCCAGGGGCCACCCCATCCCACAGCTCTGGGTACCACTGGTTGGTTGGAAAGATGCTTTCTCCTTTCCTCCACCCCTCACCTTGGGTCTGGCCCGTCGGTTCTAGAACCTTCTACAGCAACCTTTACTGGACTCATCTCCACCTTGGCCACTCCCATCACCCTCTCAGTCTCTATCTTCCTCTAGTTGGTCACCTGGCCATCTTTTCTGCCACCTTCTCCTGATAGCTGTCAACCCCAAAGGCAGCGACCAATCTCACCATCTTTATCACAAAGGACCTTCTCCAGAGATCTCTATGTACCCAGGATTCTTCTTCATTCATTCGTTCCACAAGCCTTGCTCTGGGACAAGTGCTGTGCTGGGCACTGGCATGTGGAAGAGGAATGACCCAGCCTTTCCTTCACGTTCCTCTAGATAATGGGGCTTTCCAAGACACAGCAGGACACTCTTGAGGGAGCAGCCACATCTCTCCCCACTAGAATATCTCTCCTGGGCTGTCCCACTGATTGTAAGGCCAGCCTACTTCCCCAGAACATTAATGAGAGGTTCAAACACCAGCTCTGCTTTTCTGCCGCCTGGAACAGTCCTGCTGGGAAAGCGTGGGTGGGGGCTGGCACAGAGCTCTACAGGCCAGGGGTTCAAAAGAACAGGCTTAGGCTCGGGCCTGGGCCTGAATGGGAGGAGGTTAAAAAACTCCCAATAACACTCAGTGAGCTCTTTGGAAGAGGCAGGCCCTGTGCTAAGCACTGTACATCACATGATTTTGACATTATCCTCACAACTATTTTAGCCGTGTTTACAGAGGAGGAAGGGGCTTCCCAGGTGGTGCAGCGGTAAAGAATTACCTGCCAACGCAGAAGACGCAAAGACATATCTTAGATCCCTGTGTTAAGAAGATACCCTGGAGAAGGGTATGGCAACCCACTCCAGTAGTCTTGCCTGGGAAATCCCATGAACAGAGGAGCCTGGCGGGCTACAGATCATGCGGTCGCAGAGAGTCAGACACGACTGAGCACACACACACACACAGAGGAGGAAACTGAGGCCCAGGTGTCCCCAGGGACATATAGCCATGAAAGCTGGCATCAAAGCCCAGGTCGGACTCCAGAGCATGTGGCAGGAAGTTGTGGGCAGGTCATCATTGCCCTGGGTGGTCACTGCTTCTGATGATTGAGAAAGCGCTCTCCCCACCCCTCTGGCACGAGCTCTTAGTGAAAACCCTGCCTTATACTAAGCAGAAGCTTGCCAGAACCTCTTCATGACAATGTACTCTGATAAGTCTTTTGAGCATCTTCCTCTGGGTTAGGCGAGAAAGACCAGAAGTGGTCCCTCACTGGGTCTGCTGGGGCAGGCTGCGGTGAACAGTGAGCCCCAAGGATCTGAGTGGAGGCGGCCTGAGAGGAGAGGAACGAGGAGCAGGTTGAATCCTTGCTCTGACCCTCCCTGCCCCATTAGCCCTCCACCCAGAGGGGAGTTAATGAACCTCCCCCTACCTGGGTCCTGGACAGGAAACGTGTGAAACTGAAAGTGCCCCAGACACACCACTGCTCTTGGGGCCACGCCTTTGGGAATTCCTCAGAGGCCTTTGGCTTTTCCAGTTCACGGGGCTGGCCCTGTTCTGGAGGCGGCCCTGCACGGTCCTCATCCGACAAGAGAGGCTCCTTAGGGGCCACCCGAGGGGGGACACACTTACAAAGTCAGGAATACAGAAGGACCTGGGTCTGGGAGAGGCCCTTTCCTGAGCCTTTCCAGGGTGGAATGACAGATGTTACTGGTTACCTTATGAAGAGGTGCACAGTGGGGTAGGAGCTAGGGATGCGGGTGGGCGATTTTGGTCTCATCCAAGGGCAGTTGGAAGATTTCACTTTATACATACAAGGCTTGGCTAACAGGACACCTGATGACATGGTTCCACACAAGTCATTAAATGCAGAGTCACAGAGGCTGGGTGAGGCCCCAACTGGGGATCCTAACCTTTGCTCCCCAATGTTGATTCAGCCCAGAAGGGAGTTGGGGCACGAGGTAAGCTCCTCAAGGGTACCAGTAGCAGCAAGTGTTACTGGAATCTTTCCATTGGCTATACTCCTCCTACCATCCCCCAACAACAGGAACGCCGAAGACTGCGATGGGATCAGCATATATACACTTGCCTTGGGAGCTGCAGGTGGCAGAAAGAACCTTATTTTGGACCTACAACCCCTAGAGCTCTGCTCCTTCTTCAGTGCCAGGAAGAAACAGAAGTGTAGCCACAGAATCTGAGAATCACAGGCTCAGAATGACAGACCACAGAATTCCAGAGCCAGGCACCACAGTCCATGGAATCCCAGAAACACGGGACTCAATTTATAGTTACAGGGCCCTAGAGTCTCAGGATTGTCAGCCACAGATTCCTGGAGTTCACAGGCTCTGATCTGAAGCCCAGAGTATTCTACAAAATAGGACCCAGAAATGCAGCCTACGAATCCTTAGCAGCAGGAGACTCAGATCAGCAGCCCACGGAATCTTAATAGACCACAGCATGTAACACACATCCTGGAACCACGGTAAACAGAAGCAAAACCCACGGTTTTCTAGAACCACAGGAGAGGAACGAAGCTGTGAGCCCTCAGAACATCAGCACTAGGAGGGCGGCCCAGAAGCTCACCTCTTCCAAATACCCTCCTTTTACAGATGGGGCGACTCTGTCGGGCTTCCAGCACCACCCAGCCAGGCAGTGGTTAACGGGCTCCCAGCCAGCGCCTCTCCAGGAGTGACGGGTTGTCGCGGTCCAGAGAGGCAGGAGGGCGGGCGGGATGGCCCGGCGGGGGGATTCCCCTCAGGGGGAAACCCTGCAGGCGGACCCTAGGACCCTCGCCGCGCAGACGCACTCACCGGCGGTGTCATAGAGGTTCAGGGTCACCTCCTTGCTGCCCACGGTCACGCTGGCTGTGTACTTCTCGAACACGGATGGGGCGTAGTGCTGTCGGAGAAGGGGTCGTGTCTGTTCTTAAGGGGTGCAGCGGGTGCCCAGGTTCCAGCTGGACCCCCACCCCTACCTTCCATCTTCACCCCATCTGGCTCAGCCCCACCCCCCCCACCCCCCACTCTGCTGGACTCTGGAATTCCCGAGGGGGCGCCCCGGGGTGACGGCCGCCTCATCGTGATCAGGATGCCAGGGACCCGGGGTCCGGGCTCGGGGCGCAGGCTGAGGTCCGTCCGTCGCCCCTAGTGGTCCCAAGTCCTTCCCCTCATCCCGCCCCCAGCCTACCTGTCTGCAGCCCCCCGGCAAGCCTCACCTCGGGGAAAGAGCCCTGGCTGTACACCATGAGCAGCGAAGTCTTGCCGCAGCCGCCGTCGCCCACGATCACAATCTTCAGCTCCTTCCGGCCTGAGCCCGGGGCGGCGGTCGGGGCCGGGGCCGGGGCCGGGGCCCCAGCAGCGTCCATAGCCACTCGCCGGCAGCACTGGCAGCCAGCCGCTCACCGGGTAGAGCGCTGGGGTTGAGCGATCGGAGGCGGGGTGGGAACTGGCCCAGGGGCGGGGCTGAGAAGCCCCGCCCTCGGAGTCGGCACCTCCTCCGCCAGGCAGCCAACCAGGCTGACCTGTCTCATTCCCAGGGAAACTGAGGCAACTGAGAAATGGAGAGCTCGGCGGCAGTGGCAGCTCCCGTCTCCTCCCCTGCGCGCCCCTCATAGGCAAAATCCGATCGTTTCCGCCCCTTCCCACCCGGCATCCTTGATTGGCAGGCTGTCTTCGGGCAGGGACCCTCTGATTGGCCGATTGGGCCTCCCCCATTGGATCACAGCCTTTTGATTGGCAGGATGTCCCCCAACACGCCAGTTTGAAGAACCTTGGTCTAAAGAGCCAGGAAACACCCCCCTCCACCTGCGCCTCGCCCCAATTATGTGGCCTTGAGGAAGTCCGCTCTGACTGCAATTTCCCCCAGAAGATAGCATCAGTGGTGCCCAAGAAGATCTTAGCATGAGGGTCAAGTCTGCCCACCTGATCAGGTCGTCTGGGAGTCTGTGTGTGGGCTGGGGAATATCAGTTCCGTTTACCTATCACCCCACCTCCCAAAGGTGGTGGTCTGGCGCCCTCTGCCGGGCGATGGCATCGGCGCCGCGACTTTGGGAACAGGTGAGCGGAGCCAGAACAATGCCCCACCCTTCTCAAGCTGTCTCCCTAACCCTCCTACCCCATGACCAAAACGGATATTTGTTGAGCATTTACTCTGGATGAGTACTATCAGGGAGGCTGGAGGAAACCACCCTGCCCCCATCCCTCCCTGCACTTTGGGCTGTGCTTTGCACAAATTAGGCCAGTGGTCCGGAGTTGCAGAGGGATCCCCAGGAGCAGGCGTGTACCAGGCAGGCACCAGGGCATGGCTAGGTGAGAAAGCAGGGTCTTTCCCAGCTAGGATGGGACCTCTGATAGTTTCCTCAGAGAAGAGCTGGCACAACTCGGGATCTTCTTGCCCCCACCCCGAAGATTCCCCATTTTTCAAGCACTCAGCAAGGATCAGGTAAACTTTATTTCCAGAGGAAGCTGCCAGCCTGGCAGTTCCATAAATGCCAGGTCAACGTTTTCGGCGGCTGCAAGGCATAATCTGACCACCAGATGGCAGCAAAGACTGCCCCTGGAAGCTTTCAAAGCGCACAGACCTGGGAAGAGAGGAGCCCAGATCCAGGCTGTTAAGTGGAGAGCCCTCAAGAACCCCTAGACAAATTTACAGCAATTCATTCATTTTTTTGCAGCACAAGTTTATTGAGAGGCAACTGTGTTCCTGCTTTTGAGGAACTCAGTCTTGGGGGAAGCAGTCTAAAAGTCTGCAAGATGTGAACTATTTAGACACCAGAGCCCCTGTGGGATTCAGAGGTTGAGAGCTGGGTAGCACATGAACTAAGCTTGGCAATGCTGGCAGAAGGGTCAATGGAAGTAGGATGGGTACCCAGCTTGAGTAAATGCACGGTGGCTGGAAAACCCCATCAAGTTTGGCAATGGCTGGGGCGTTAGGAGAGAGGCGAGACATGGCTGTCAAGGAAACCAAGGCTTAGACCATGGAAGCCTGGCTGCCAGGCTTAAGACAGGCTCTGAACAGAAAACCCAAGCCAAAGCTCTCTCTGGTGACTAAGGAGGAGCTGTGATTGGCTGGTGAGGCCACAGCTGGGGCCATCTCTGAACTGGGGCAGCCTGGCCCTGGCAGGAGAGGAGGGGAAAAGCATCACTCAGGGAGTGGAAGGATGGAAGGTTTTGGGAGAAAGGGGAGGGTCACTTACCTTTGAGCCAACTGCAGGCTTGACCTTGTATCAGGGATCCTGAAGCTCAGGGAGTGACTGGGAGAGTCATTGGGAGAATTCACTTAGAAGGGTCACCCCACTCAGCACACTGTGGTAACCGCTCCAGTCGGGAGGGGGAGGCCACTTGACTTTCCTCAAAGTCCTCAGACCTCAGTTTCTACCTTTTCTATGAAATGAATTTCAACTTACAACAATGACATAACGCAGAGCCAAGAGGAGAAAAGTGGGTCTTCCCAGCCTGGCCTGGACCCAGGCAGGACAGCTGACACTGGCCCCAGCCTGCCCACCCACCCTGCCTGGCCAAGAGGTTGGCAGAGCCCCAACCCCACCCAGCAGGGAGTGTGTTTGATTTGGACCTGGCTCCAGTGGTGGTGCAGGGGCTGGCTTTGTAGCTAAAAATACCCAGTGGCCAGGCCAGCTGCTCAGAGCTTCCCCAGAGGCGCTGGGCCAGGGCAGGCCAGCTGAGGCACTGGAAATGCCCACAGGCCCGCGGAGCCCTACTCCCTTACCTGTAAGACGATCTGAGGACCCAGGCCATTCTTCACTTCACCAGGAATTCCTGGAGAGATTTGGGAGAAGAAAAAAATTCTTTAACCTGGTTCTTGCCACAGAACTGTTGGGACACAGAAGCCTAGGGGAGTTCGCAGGTGACATCTGTGGGGGTGAAGTGACTTGTGTTCACACTTAGGCCTAGGGGCTCTCCCAGTGTTAAGTCATTCAGTCATGTCCGACTCTTTGTAATCCTGTGGACTGCAGCCTGCTAGGCTCCTTTATTCATGGGATTCTCCAGGCAAGCATACTGGAGTGGGTAGCCGTTCTCTTCTCCAGGAGATCTTCCCAACTCAAGGACTGAACCCAGGTCTCCTGCATTGCAGGCAGCTTCTTTACTGTCTGAGCCATCTGGGAAGCCCAGGGTGTCTAGTGAGGCCAACTGACCCCAGGAGAGAAGTAGGACCAGATACACTTCTGTCTCGTGGGGTCAAGGTCTGGCCAGCACAGGTCAGGACAGGGAAGTGAACAGCAATGCTATGGCTTCCACTTCCCTAGTGCCTCGGGAACACTGTCGGAGGTCACGGCACACCTGAGGGGTCATCCACTCCATGTGGGACAGAAGTTAATGGAGCCATCCTCTGAGCTCAGAGATGGGAGGTGGCCCAGGGTGGCCTGGGGGATCAAAGCTGTCTCTTCCTGTGCCAGGGCTCTCCTCCAGTCTCGATATTTGGTAACAGGGTTGAGGGAGTGACTGCCAGAGTAAAAAAGCGGCTTTCATAACTTCAAACTCAGAAACAGCTCAAGAGGTTATCCGCCAACTTCCTCCTCCTGGTACACAAGGGGAGACCACGAGTCCTGGAGGGGTGGGATCTTGTCGAGGTCACTGGGCAGGAGACAGAGCACTGGACCCAGGCGGCCTCTGAGATGGCCGGGTGCCCTCCACAGTCCAGGCAGACGCTCAGTCTCCACCCAGAGGGTCCGAAAGGTCGTACTCCACGCCGGCGCCTGTTGGCTGATGGGCCGGAAGGGGCGGGGCCCTGGCGTCCAGTAGTAAGGCAGGTCCGGCCACCTCCGGCCGGGCCGCCCTTCCGCTGGCGTGGCCCTCTCCAGGCAGGCTTCACCGGCTGGGCGCCAGGAACGCCCCGCCCCGAGCTCGCTGGGTGACCGGTGGGCGGGGCCGCCATCTGAGGACTGAGGAACCACCATCTGAGGACTGATAGGCTGCCCCGCCTCTCCCTTCACCTAGGAGGTGATACCAGCATGGGGACAAAGAAAGGCAAGAGGGAGAGAAAAAGCAGCGAGAAGGGGGTATGATCCTTCCAGGTCTCCCGGACACCCCTCCCTTTCCAAGAATCACAGCCCGACCCCAGGGGAGCGCCCTCATTGTTCCCTAATTGGTCCGAGGGCGGGAGTGGAGGAACTGGAACTGACAGTAGCCCTTCAGGCGGCTGCTGAGAGGGAGGAATTTCAATTATTTAACCATCCAGTGCCCACGGGAGGTAAAGACCCCTGCTCCGCGGAGCCCCAAGCACTCGATCAGAAAGGATGGAGGACACCATCAGGTGGCAGAAAGATCACCTGAGGATCGAAGGGAGTTGAATGAACACATCAATGGCAGAGCAGAATCTAAGCCTTAGGACTGGGACAAGTGTGGAACGCGGGAAGAGGCTCATAGTATAGGATATTAATAATCTGAGCCTCACCAGCTTTTACAAAGTGCTCACTCTGGGTAGGGGAAAGGGAGTCTAGCGCCGAGTGTAGTCAGCTGCACCCCCTTCACCGGAGCAAAGGACAGGATGGACCAAATCCAGCTTATCTGGGATAAGACCCCGATGCGGTCAAGACTCGGCAGCCAGAAGGAACTACAAGTACCATGCTGGCTACTTTCAACCAGACAGCTTCGCCGGCTCCCGGGCAGTGATGCCAGCAGACAGCTGGCACGGGCAGAAGACCAAAATAACCCAGACAGCTGGGGCGAGGGGGTGCCACGGACACAGGCACTGGGCTGGAAGTCAAGACACCTGGAACCTCACTCTGACTGCCCGTGGTGGCCTCCTGACCTTGAGTGAGTCACTTCTACTCTCCCAGTTGGGGGGGGTTAACCCCTAAATCAGGACCCATTATGGAACAGCCTGTGGACTTGAGGAAGGGCCACCACCCCAACTCACACACTGGGGGAAAAACAGTGCTGGCTCCCAGCCGGCAGAAAGTCAGTCTTCCCCTTTGCCCAGAGGCTTGGCCACGTGCTATGGGGTGCGCTGGTGGGGGAGGAGCCTACAGATGGCCCAGCCCCCACCCCACCCCCAGCCACCTAGGAATGAAGGCCAACTAATGTGAAGCCAGAACGTGAGGCCGGCACCCCTTAATCGCACTTAATCTGCCCTCCACCCTTTACAGCAGGCTTCATTATCATCACTTTACACAGGAGACTCGCCCAAGGTCACCTGCACCCTGGAGAATCAAGCCCACAGCTGTCGGACCTACAGCCTCCCTCGATGAAGCACCAACAATGCCCCAACAAAATCTCTGGGTCAAACCCTAAGGCTCCCCCAATCCTCAATTCAGCCCCCACACTGAGGGATGGGATAAAAGTGAAAAGCGCCGATCAGACTGGGAAGCCTGAACCCAAAAGAGGGGAAGCTGTGCCATCAGCAGGGACCCAAATGGTTCATCAAAGTAATCACAAACTAGAGCTCACGTGGGGGAGGGGTCAGAGATCAAGGGCCACACTATCTCCAGCTGCGGAGCTGCCTGGAGCTCAAGAGGGCAGGAGACCCCTCACGATCAGCTTGTGTTAGGAAAATGGGAGTTGCCATTACTAGGAAGCCCATGACGCTGCACCGAGAAATGAGGCCGGGGCTTCAAGTGCACAAGTTCAGGTCCTTTCAACACCCCAAGGTGTTACCCGGCACAAAGGTTCTCAGAATCTGTCTCCACCTGGCAGTCATGAGGATCACCTGAGAATTTACTAGAAATGCGAGTTCTCAGGCCCCACCGATTGAATCAGAAACTCAAGGATGAGGTCTCGGAGTATTTTAATGAGCCACCCGTGTGATCGGATGCACACTTTGACAATCACTGACCCAGTTGTGCGGATGGGGAAACTGGGGCTGAGAGACTGCGCAGCTTACGCAAGGTCACAGCAGGTAAAACGGCTAGCCAGGTTTCAAATTTGGGTTTGTCCAATTCTAGAAACAGGGCTTTGAGGGGGAGGGGGCTGGGTGAGATGGAATCGTGGGAATTTCCTGGAAGGAGACGAGTCAAGAAACTTCTTTCTTAAAGAAAACTGGCCCAGATCTCAGGTCCTTCTGTTCTTCACCTCCCTAGCAGCCAGACATTAGAAAGGAAGAGGCCAGCTCCATACAATCACCCCACACACCCCCAGTGCGGGCCGGAAGGGAGGGCCAGCGCTGGGTCCGGTTTCCTGGCAGCCGACTCTGCCTTTCAGAAGAGGTATCCAGGGCCCTCCCCCACCACAAAACACACTACTGGGAAATACTCGCAAGTGCAGCCTCTCCTAGGCTGCTAAATACGGCAGAGAATTGCACGCCCCAAACTCCTGACAACAGAAGCTGACAGGCGGGGATGGATGGACCAAGCAGGCCCAGCAGGCGGCCGATTTCACACAGTCCCACACATCTGTGTGGGGGAGGGGCCGCAGAACCAGATTAGCGGGTTTGGGGTGCCCGCCCTCCCTGGGCGCCAGGCCAAAGCCCCCCAAATCGCCCTCGCAGGCTGGGAAAGGGCTCACACCTACCTTAATGCGAGGACTGGCAGAGTCAGACTAGACCTGCTTCTACTGTCCAAAGGAGGGCCGTCCACTATGGGGGTACCGGGCCCCTTCTCCGGTCACGAGCCTAAAGGGAAAAATGGGAGGGTTTTTTTAGGGCGTCGATGGCCACAAATCGGGCAGGATCTCCTTGAGGGAAGAAGAGCCTTACAAATGCCGAACCCCCTTCCCAGCTGCCAAGGCGGTCCTCACTGTAAAATGGATAGGAGTCGGGGGGGGGGGGGCGCGGATGAGTCACGAAGGTTCAGCCCGAGCGCCGAGCTGCGGGAGGAGACTTATCTGCATTTCCAAAGGCCCGCCCAGTCTGCATCCCCTCCCCCAGGAATGGCCGGAGGTGCGAGGGTTTACCCCACAGCCCTCCGCCTCGGGGGATCCCGGGGAAGGCCCGCTCGGCTTTCCCAGGCCCCAACCCCCAACCCTACCCTCCCGCGCGCCGGTGGCCAGCACTGCCTTCATGGCCACCTCGGGACGTCTGTGGCCTGCGTGAGGGCCTCACGCTCAAAGCAGGGGACAAAAGGGGCCCACCCGCCCCTCGGGCTCGGCTATCAAAAAGGGAGGTTAGGAAAAAGGGGGGCCGTTAAGGGGCCAAACGTGGGCGCCGAGGCTCGAGTGGGCAGCAGGGAGGGCCTGGGGTCAGAGCAGGGCCGCTGGGGGAGAAACTCCGCAGCCTCTAGAGCAGCCCTTCGGGGTCAGGGGGCGGCCTCGAACGGCCCCGTGGCCCTTTGCTACTGGCTCCCGGACGGGAGGAAAGAAGAAAGGCCCCGCCCGGGAGGGAGGCCTCGTGGCCGCGGCGGCTCCTGAGTAGGGCGCGGGGTCCAGGGAGGCTGTGGAGCCCGCGGTCTTCGTCTAAGCTTCCCAGGCCCGGGGGCATACCCCCAGGCAGCGGCCTGGAACGCGGGCGGCGGCCTCCCCTCCCCTTCCCCCCCGCTCCGGCCCCGCCGCCTCCTTCCCTCCTCCCGCCTGGCGCGCGGCGGCCGCCACCGCCCGAGCCGCGGGCGGCGCGCGCGCGAAATGGCGCCCGTCTGGCCGCCTCGCCCCGCGGATGCGAGCGCGGGAGCCGCGGCGCGCGACGCCCCCCATGGCCCGCGGCCCCCGAAACGGCCTCGGAGACCAATCCCCGACTCGGGGCGCTGTGCCCTGCGGACTTTCGGGGCTCGGCCCGGCCGACGGACCGCCGCCTGCTCCGGGCTCCCAACGACAACCGGGGAAGGAGGGAGGAAGGAAGAGAGCGGCCGCCATTAGCTACCCCGCAGCCCAGCCCTGGCTACGGCCCCAGCCTCGGCCCCAGCCCAGCCGGCGGCTCTGCTCTGAACCTGAAAATAAAACTCGTGTTTGCGAGGGAGGAGCGAGCGCGGACGGGAGCACAGGCAGCGCTCGGGCTGCAAAGCGGGAGAGATGCTGCGTCATGGTGCCAACATGGACGCCGGCCTTTTGTCCTTTTTTGCTTAGGAAGCGCAGGCGCGCCCAGGAGCCCCGAAAAGCCGGCTTCAGAGGGCGAGACCCCCACCATCAAAAGGAAGAGAGGCCTCAGGCCCGGAAGGAGAGGCTTCCTCAGCTTTTGTGACCCCCTTCCCCAAAGCACTTCAATTTCTTCTCCCTATCAAGGCTCAAACCTAGAAAAGCGAGGGGGAACTAGCGCAGGCGGCTCCACGGATGCCCCAAGTCGCTGGGGAGACCTTCCTCTTGCCTCCTGGGCAAAAGGGGCAAAGGGTCTGAAGAGCCCTCCTCGTGCCCCCACCCTCCCCGATCCGGCTGCCAAACATGAAGCTCCAGAAACCTCCTTCTCCCCTCACCTCCTAAACATTTGCAGCGCTTGGCCTTCTCGAAAAAACATTTCCTCGAAGGGGCAAAAGACACTTTTTTTTTTTTTTTACTTACCCGCTCAGCCCGGTGCCATGGAGTCTGGAAGATCAAGCTGGGCGGAGGTGTTATTGTGGGGGGAAAAAAAAATCTTTTAGGGAGATTGTTTAGTTGGAAATAATTGGGGTAATGGTGGTGTCTTTTTTGTTGTTGTTACCTTTTTAAAGTTACACTCTCATGGCATTTTCTGCTCCTTCCACTTCTGCAAACTTTCCAGGGTTGGGTTGGCAAAAGGCGGCTTCGCTGAGGACTGTTTACTGCTCTGGATATAGCAATGGTGTGACCGTCATTAAGAGACAAAAGGCGAAAATACACAGTCAAATCAAACAAAAAGCAAAAGAGGCACCGGCCATCCCAACCACCATAGAAACTACCCCCGAGTTAACGATGGTGTTTGGCTCGAACCAGCTAGGACTTGTTTTCCAGTTTTAATCTAGTTTCCTGTGACGGCTTTAGTCTCTTTACACAAAGAGGTCTTCCTTTCCCTCACACCCCCCCTTCCCCAACAAAGACGAGAAAAACAGAGTCTGTTTTTCTTCAAATAGATAGATTTTCAAAGAAAGTGTACCTGTTACGGGGAAGAAAGCTGACTAGCATTTATTGCTGTAAACATTTTCAAAAGCTTAACTCTAAAACCTAGCTTTATAAAAGCAAAATCGTCTAAAAGCATTTTAACTGGCTTATGCTAGACAAGAGCGACAAAGACATACATGCAGATGAAGGTTCAGAAAATTAAGGACATCTCAGCAACATTAACATGAAAACTGCACTGCGTAAGGACAGAATGGATTGGGTACTTACAATATAAAAGGTTTTTAAAAACTTAAGAGTAACGACTGCTTACAATTTTTTGTTGCTGCTATTTCGCTAATCCTAAAACTATACATTTAAAACATTACCTTGTTAAAAAGAGAGCAGAAGGAGTTAATAAGATGGCCAGTTTTAAGTGTTTAATAGAGGAAACTACATATATAAAAATTTATTGTTCAGTTAAGAGAATACAGATTAAGACAGCTCCAAGCCCCCCCCACCCCCCCAAGAAAAAAAAGAGGAAAAAAAAATTAAATATGTAATTTACTTAGGTTTTTTGGAATTCAGAATTGTTAAACTGCTGACATTAATGGTGTGCTATGACCTAGTTATACAAGACAAAGATGGATTCCAAGTCATAAGGAAAAATCCAGATCTTTTTAAAGTCTTCTTCATTCTTCCAATTTTGAGTCCTTTAGCTTGTTGACAAATGTTAAACACAACACTGAGGCGTCCTGAACGGGATGGTGGAGTCAAAGGAAAAACATTCCCCATTTGCAACAAAGGAAAAACCCACTTGGCCATTTAATTCCATTGCAGAAAAATGGCTCCCCTCATCTGTTGGCCTCTCCTTGGTGTCTGATGAAGGATGTTTTGAGATCAGCGTCTAATAACTCAAGCCCTATAGAAGCCGCGCGCTGATTGGCTGCCGCGCCCGGCCGCCCTGCTCCAGCCAATTACCTACCCACGGCCAAATTACAAACCCCGAAAAGAGCCCCAATATGAAATACACTACCACCAAGCCCCAGCGAGGCGGCTCCCTCTCCTCGGCCGCCAGACAGGAGAGGTAGAGGGGGCTGCAAACGCGTCCTCGCGAAGCCCGAGAGCCTCGGAGTTGAACTCACAAAATGGAAGCCGCGCGCTGATTGGCCGCCGCCACTCCCGGACCTTTAATAAAGAAAGGGGAAGGAAAGATAAATGCAAAAAAGGGGGACTCGCTCCTCTGCCGGTGGCTGGAGGAAAGGGGGGGGGGTGCGGAGGGAGAAGCGTGTGTTCACGACAATTACAAGGG
This sequence comes from Cervus canadensis, assembly GCF_019320065.1. NCBI lineage: Eukaryota > Metazoa > Chordata > Mammalia > Artiodactyla > Cervidae > Cervus > Cervus canadensis. The sequence goes on from NC_057386.1 coordinate 124,756,298, forward strand.
CACTCCTCTCCAAAAATAAAAACAGAAAGAAGCTTCTATCACCCAGGTCCAGGCCAGGGCTGCTTCCTCCCAGGAATGTAAATGCTAATTTGGTTAAAATCCTGGTTTCCCCTCCCCAGCTCAGCTCCGGGGGGAGGGGGTCGCGGGGCAGAAGAGGAAGCCGTAGCCGAGATACCTCGATTGCAACTTGTCTTGGGGCCGCCTTGCCGCCCCTCACGGCTCCAGCCGTCCAAACACACAATCATACACCCCAAAACCCAGCCCTTTCCCTTGGGCCCCCACGCGCCCACCTCCGGTCTTGGCAGTTTGGAAACAGTTTTTGAGGCCCGAGGCGCAAGCCGCGGCTCGGAGGGTAGCCCCAGCCGCGGGAGGTAGAGCCCGGGGAGACCCCCCCTCCCCCGCCGCCAAGCCCCCCACCTAAGTCCCAGCAGAATAAATAAATTAAAAGGCCTTCCCCCGGGGAGGAGGGAGGCAGTGTGGGAGCGCGCGAGTGAGGGGTGGGGGGCCGCTGGGGCCCGGGGCTTTGGCGGCGCAGCTGCCGCCGCCGGGAGAGTGCCTGGGGAAGCGGCGAGGAAGGAGAGGGGAGGAGGAAGAGGAGGAGGAGGAGGAAGAGGAGGAGGGTGAGCGCTCGGGTCGGGCTCCTTAGCGGTGTATTGTGGGATGTGCGGCTACTGGGAGCCGAGCCTCCGCCGCCAGCCGCCTCCCGGGCAGCAGCAGCAGCAGCAGCAGCAGCGGCGGCGGCGGCAGCAGCTCCGGGCCCGGCAGCCGCGGCGGCGGCGGCGCTCCCCCCTCCCGGCCCCCCGTCCGGCCGCCCCGGCCTCGGCTCCCGCGGGGGACACCATGTACTGGCTGGCGGCGCAGGGAGGCCGGCGCCCGGCGGGGATGTAAGCGCGGCTCGGGGAGGGAGAGGCCGCGGCCGGCAGCCGGGCGTCCCGAGCCCCCAGCCCCGGCCCCTGCTCCGGCCGACCGAGCGAGCGGGCGGGCGGCGCCAGGCCTGCCGCGCGAGCCCCGCGCCCGAGCCGGGCCGAGCGAGCGAGCGAGCTAGCGCCACGCCGGGCGACCGGGCGGCCGGGCGGGCACCATGGGCCGGAGCCCGCGTCCTCCGGGTGCCCCGGGCCCCGCAAGTCCGCACCAGGGGCCCCCGGGAGCCCCTCGCAGCCGCTCCGAGACGGTGGCCGAGCGGGCGGGCGCCTAATTCTCCGGAAGGGTTATTCTCTCGCTCCATTCTTATTTTTGGGGGGAGCCAGCTCCTTTTGGGGCCCGCTGGTAAGGTGGGAGGGGGTGGGGGGCTGGACGATTTGATTCTTTAGCGTGTGTGTAGAAGCGGCCGCCGCCGCCGCAGCCGCGGCGGAGACGACAACAACTTGCTCGTTTTCAGGTTGGGTTAACGGCATGGAGAACAGTCACCCCCCCCACCACCACCACCAGCAGCCCCCGCCGCAGCCCGGCCCTTCGGGCGAGAGGAGGAACCACCATTGGAGAAGTTACAAGTTGATGATTGACCCGGCTTTGAAAAAGGGGCATCATAAACTGTACCGCTACGATGGGCAGCATTTCAGCTTTGCGGTGAGTAGCCGGCGCGCCTCCCTGTCGGCCCCCCCGCCCCCACCCCGAGCCGTGCCGAAGAGGGTGGGGGCTGAGTGGTCCGAGCGGCCCGGGGACCCCCCCTTCCTGACCACCCGGCCAACTGTCAGCCAGGTCCCCAGTCCTGGAGTTTGACAAGTGCCTGGAGAAGGGGGGGGTTCCTGTCCCTGACCCTGGGGAGTGGGACCAGCCCACCCACTCCGCCCCCCTTTCCTCTCCACAGATGTCCAGCAATCGCCCGGTGGAAATTGTGGAAGATCCCCGGGTGGTCGGCATCTGGACTAAAAACAAGGAGCTGGAGCTGTCGGTCCCCAAATTCAAGGTAGGACCCCTCGCCCGTATCCCGCGCCCCTTCTCTCCACCCCCACCTCCCCCCCACTCCCCGAGTTCGAAAATAACGCCAGTTCTGACCAAGCCCAGCCAGATTCTGAATTCCCGCCGTCCGGGGGCTGAGGAAGTTTTGGCCGGGAGGGGGAGGTTGCAGAGAGAGGGGGTGTCCCCTCTCGGCTACTGTAAACAGACTAACACTCGGTGAAACTGTAATCAAGGAGCTGATACAGTGTCCTGCCTGCCCAGCTGGGGGCTCCGAGTCCCCACCTGGCTCCTGCCAGCCCAGGAGCTCGGCCCTGGGACCCGCCCCCATTCCCAGCTTTGTGGCTTTAGGGGGACAGCTTTCTAGCCCGAGGGGTCTTCCCTGCCCTGGCAGCAGGGAGAAGAGGCCAGAGTTGGGGGGGGGGTGGGGAAAGAGAAACTGTTTCTTTTTCCCCTTTCCTTTCGAACCCAGAGAACTTCCACGTTCCAAACGATTTAATCCTCCGCTTCCCGGGCCCGCCCGCGTGCATTTTTTTTCCTAAAAAAAAAAAAAAAAAAATTTTTTTTAAAAATTTTTTATCCTTCATTGTTTTCAAAGAGCGGTCGAGTGGGAAATGTTCTGTTTTCCCTTCGGTTTCAATGTTCTCCAAACTCCCTTCCCCCTCGTACCCTGCCAGATCGATGAGTTCTATGTGGGCCCGGTGCCTCCGAAGCAGGTGACATTTGCCAAGCTGAATGATAACATCCGTGAAAACTTCCTGAGGGACATGTGCAAGAAGTATGGGGAGGTGGAGGAGGTGGAGATTTTGTACAACCCCAAGACCAAGAAGCACTTGGGCATTGCCAAAGTGGTCTTTGCCACGGTCAGGGGAGCCAAGGAGGCCGTTCAGCACTTGCATAGCACTTCGGTCATGGGTAATATCATCCACGTGGAGCTGGACACCAAAGGTGAGTGGAGGCCCGCTCAGGACAGCTACCGCCGAGGAGCCCCAAGACCTGTCAGTGTGACCCCCTTCTCTCCCAGGGCCCGTCTTGCAGTGTTGGGGAGCCCCTCAGTTTTCCTTGGGTACCCCCCTACAACCTTATTTTTCTTTTGCCCCCCTCTTGAGGGTAGAGTCACGTGGAGCTAAATGTGTTGTCTGTTGCTAGGAGACGGAACTGTAATTTACCAAATGTGCCGGTCCTTGGCCACTGCACCCCTAGGGACCACCTGGAGGTTTCCCCACTGCTGACACCCCCGTGGGCCCCTCTTGGAGCCCTGGTGGCCTGGGTTTAGGCAGTCCCCAGTGTTGCTGTCTGTGTTAGGAGAGAAGACAGGGTTTGTTTATTAGGGTGAGGGGGGCGGTGAGGGAGAGCCACGAAGCCGCCTTTAAATTTGCAGAGTAGGTCTCTCCACTAAAAAAGTCCTCCTAAAGGCCTGGGGAGTGCCCCTCCCCCTCTTGTCGCCCCCTTCCCCTGGAAGTGGGAACCAATCTGGGCCCGGAGTGTGGTTTCATTGATAATGTTCCCGATAGAGCTGGGCGGGCTGCTCTGGGTGTTCAAGGGTTGACACTGTGTCTTCCCTCCTCTCTCTTAAAGAGACAGTATCACCTCCCAGGCAGCAGAATCCCGCTCTTCGCTCGCTCTGAGCCTCTGAGCTGCTAGGAGAGCTGGGCTGGGGAAGCCATACCTCCCACCCTCAGGGTCCTGGGAGGCTTCTGCTCCGTGCTGGCTGGGGGGCTCCGGACCTCCAGGGCATCCCCTAAAGTTTGCCTGTGGCCACTTAGAGTTCCTGTAGAATATAGAAGAAAGTGCCAGGTGCTCTAAGGTCCAACCAGAGGTGACTGGGCAGACACTGTTGGGGTCTTTCCCACTGCCCCCCCCCCTCTTGGGGGGGTCCCGGGGAACCCTGCCTGGGAGGGTTTAGGTGGGTAACTTCCAGGGGTTCTGTGAGCATGGAATTTAAGGGGCAACTGGGGCATACCAAACCTAAGACCTGAAAATCTAAATCTTCTTTTTTACCTTAAATACTGAATACATGTCAAGTGAGTCTCTAAGTCTTTGCTGAGGGGTGTGGAAGGAGGCTGCTCCTGGTTGGGCACAGTTACCCTACAAACTCTTGCCAAACCTGTCCCAGGTCTGAGCCGCCTCAGGGCACAGGCCACAGCCCCCTTCACCTCCCCTCCTACTTTTGTCTCTGTCAAGGGAGACCCCTTGGGCGGTGGTAGGCTTATCTTAAGGAGCAGTCAGCCCTCACCAAAATTGCAAAAAAAAAAAAAAAAAAAAAAGGCCCTTAGAGACTGCCACTAAGTTTGTATTTCAAGAAAGAGACCGGTAAAGAGTAGCTCAAGGAATGTGTCTCCTTTGCATATGTAAGCAGCTGCCTCAGAGGGCTCTATAAATATCGATAATCTGGCCCCTTGTTCTGTCGAGGCCTCTCTCAACTGGAGGGGGGCTGGGGATGGGGAGGAACTAGGGTGGAGGGTTATCCAACTGGGGGACTGGGGACTGGGAGGAGGCCTGTGGAGTTCACAGTAAGTCAGTCCTAGAGTGCTTTTACAAACTCTGTCTGTCACCTGAGAGGGTTCACAACAAACTGTCACTTCTGTGTCACTGGGTCTCCTTTTCACTTGCTACTGGACCCTGGCTGTTAGATGGGAAGGCAGAAGGACGGGGATTACCTGACTGTGGTAATGGCTTGCATGGCCCAGGTGACAGGAAGGGGCTTTGTGGTGGGGGTGGCATGTCTATATTTGGGGGAGTCCCAGTGTCATGAGACATTAAACTCTTGAATCTCAGGATGAGAGAATCATACAGTTTAGCTGCTTCATTGAACAGACTGTACCTCCTGAATGAGGTACAAAGAGAGAAGTGGGAACTCGGTCAGGGTCACTCAGCTTCCCAAGGTGTGGGGTCCCAGGTACAAAGGGACCCACAAGGATGCCCACCTGTGGGGGCTGCCCCATCCTGGAGCCTCACTGAGGCCTCCCTCCCTTTCCTTTTCCACAGGGGAAACCCGCATGCGGTTCTACGAACTGTTGGTCACGGGCCGATACACACCCCAAACCCTGCCAGTGGGTGAGCTGGACGCTGTCTCTCCAATCGTGAATGAGACCCTGCAGGTGGGTGTGTGACTGTCAGGCCTTCCCCCACCTCCCCACCCCATCACCAGTTCCCCAGTGTGCCCCCCACCCCACTTCACCAGCTCCAGCATGGGACACCAGGACCCAGGAGGGAAAGGGAAAGGAGCCTGGCTGTGCTGACCACAGCTTCCAGTGGGGTGCAGGGGAGGGTCCTAAAAGCCCTGTCTGCTGAAGCACCCCTATGGCCTGGCCCCCCACTCTCTCCCTGAACACGCTGGGATTCCCACAGATCAGAGTCCATGTGCTTTCCACGCTGATCCTGAAACACTGCTGTGTTCAGGATCCTGTTGTCTGGCGTCCCATGGACCCCTCCGTTCCACCCCCCAACCCCTGCCAACGAAAGCCTCGTTCAGGTTTCTCCTTCCAGAGCAAGAATGACTCCCCTCCTTCCCCAACCACTGCCCCCCAGAACACTCACCTGGACCACCCTCTCTCGAGTAGACCACTCTCAGGAGTAGCTTTTCCCAAGTGAAAAGTCTTTGCTTACTCGCTGATCAGCTGGGTTGTCTGTCAGGCACTTTACCATGTTACACTATTTAAAGCCTAAAATATCGAGAGGCTGGGGGAACAAGGTGGCCACCCCCTCACTTCCAAAAGCATAATTGGCCTCAGCTACCTGTGCCTGGCAGGTCTTTGATTTCTGACGGCCTGAGGCAGGAAGGAAATCCCAGTGCAAACCAAGATGTCAGAGTCTTATCTTTACCCTGTTTCAGGGATTAGGAAAGGTTCTCTGAGGATAATTGGCTACCCCAAGATTAGAGAAGGTGAGGCCCATCCAGACATTCTTCTTTAATCTCCCCTCCCCTCTCCGTTCACCATGCTGAGTGACCAGTTTGGCTCCGAGCTCCCAGGCAGATGCAGTGAGAGGGGAAAACCATCCCGTTCTAGTGCATGTTTTTCCCCCTAGCAATCTCAGACCTTTCTCCGTCCTCTCTTTCCAGCTGTCAGATGCCCTGAAGCGCCTCAAAGACGGTGGCCTGTCTGCAGGCTGTGGCTCCGGCTCATCTTCTGTCACCCCCAATAGTGGTGGGACACCCTTCTCCCAGGACACAGCTTATTCCAGCTGCCGCTTGGACACACCCAACTCCTACGGCCAGGGCACACCGCTCACGCCACGCCTGGGCACCCCATTCTCGCAGGACTCGAGCTACTCCAGCCGCCAGCCCACGCCCTCCTACCTCTTCAGCCAGGACCCCACAACGACCTTCAAGGCTCGGCGCCATGAGAGCAAGTTCACAGATGCCTACAACCGCCGCCACGAGCACCATTATGTCCACAACTCGTCTGCGGTCACTGCGGTGGCGGGGGCCGCAGCCGCCTTCCGGAGCTCAGTGGACCACCCATTCGGGGCGGTTGGCGGCAGTGGGGGCAGCAGCGGGCCCCCATTCAAGGCCCAACCACAGGATTCAGCCACGTTTGCCCACACTCCACCGCCCACCCAAGCAACCCCTGCGCCCGGAGTCGCCTTCAAGTCGGCTTTCTCTCCATATCAGACTCCCGTGCCCCCTTTCCCCCCGCCCCCCGAGGAGCCCACCACCACAACCCCCTTTGGGGCCCGTGACAGCAGCGAGTTCCGAAGAGCACCTGTGCCCCCACCCCTCCCACCTGCCGATCCCCTGACAAAGGAGAAGCCTGGCACACCGCCGGGACCCCCGCCCCCTGAGGCCAACAGCATAGAGCTGGGTGGTCGGCCAACCTTCGGCTGGAGTCCCGAGCCCTGTGACAGCCCCGGCACGCCTACGCTGGAGTCGTCGCCTGCAGGGCCGGAGAAGCCCCATGACAGCCTGGACTCACGGATCGAGATGCTGCTGAAGGAGCAGCGCACCAAGCTGCCCTTCCTTCGGGAGCAGGACTCAGACACAGAGCTGCAGATGGAGGGCAGCCCCATCTCCTCCTCCTCCTCCCAGCTTTCCCCACTGGCCCCATTTGGCACTAACTCTCAGCCAGGCTTTCGAGGCCCTACACCACCCTCCTCGCGCCCCTCCAGCACTGGCCTGGAGGATATCAGCCCCACGCCACTGCCTGACTCAGATGAGGATGGTGAGCTTGATCTGGGCCTGGGGCCTCGGCCCCCACCTGAGCCAGGTCCGCCAGACCCTACCGGTCTTCTGGGTCAGACAAGTGAGGCGGCCTTGGACCTGGCTGGAGACAGGACCCCAACCTCAGAGAAGATGGATGAGGTACCACGTTGTGTCTGTCTGTCTGTCTCTGTCTGGGCTTGGTTTTGGTCTGTCTTGTGGCACCCTCTTTCCTCCCTGAGGGTAACTACGACACAGAAGCAGCAGGGCTAGGACAGCCTAAAGAACAGGTCAACAATAAAAAGAATGTGCAGAAAGCATCAGGGACCATGACTGAGCAGCTGGTTTGGCTCTGAGCTCCCTAGCAGCTTTGGCGAAAAGAGAAACTTGACCTAGATCTGTTGCTCTCCATGTTAGGTTATGGGAAGTTGGGACTTTTCTGGGGGATAAAGTCTGAGTTGAGCTTCTTTGGTTGAAGTCTGCTGTGATCCCAGAGTGTGGACAAGTGATGGTTTTGGGTCCTCTCCTCTGTTGGGTGGCAAGGGCCTGGTCAAGACTAGTCCTGACAGTCAGTTTTGGGGAAAGGGAGTAGCCAGAGTGTTCTGCTGAGCTGCGTCAGGTGGGAGCTCTGGAGCTCTGTCTCCTAGTACCTGGTGCCCTCTGAAGGGACTGGAAACCACGTGGGGCAAGGAGGGCATTGAAATTTTCCTTCTCCCCTGGCTCCAAGAGTTTCAAGAGGAGAGCCACAGCCAGAAGCAGGCAAAGCTGACCCCACCCCCACCCCCACCCTCTGCCTACCCACAGATCTTCATCTGGGGTCTCTCTGTCCAAGCTCCATCCTCAGGGTTAGCGTGAGGGATGCTGCCTGCCACATTTTCTTGTGGGGAGGATTAAGTCATCTTTCTTGGCTCTGTTCCTCCCCCTTCCTGGTCCAGGCACCTGCCCTGGCCCTCCTGGAGACCTGTTTTGGAACTTGTGAGCCTGAAAGGCATGAGCAGCCAGGAGCATAGAAGGAGCTCTGTGCCCCTGTGGGTGGCGGGGAGGAGGGTCCCTCCCTCCTTCCCAGGTCCTTTGATTAGGCCGATTTGGCTGCCTCAGGGAGGAACAGAGAGGAACTTGGCTTGCCTGGGAGGGGACTGCAGGTGGCCGGGGCTCCTGGGGCCTCTGGGCCGATCTGGCAAGTGGTTTCTGGCGCTAAGGGGTTCAGACAGGGAGAGTTGACAGGTGTGTAGAGGTGGGGGTGCTGCTGGCTCTGCCATTCTCCTTTCTTCCCTAGGATAGGGGATGTTTGTTTACCATGCTCACTTGCTGATCCAGGGCTAGGAAGCCCAGAGTAGCTGGAGGGAACGGGCTCTCCCACCGGGGCACTGGAGGAAAGGGGAGACTGAGGCCCAGAGAGCGGTGGTCCTGGAAGCCCGGGGACATCAGTCCAGGGAAGCCCTGGAGTACGGACAACCTCCAAGGTGGCCCTCGGGAGCCCCCTGCCGGCAGTCTGGAGAACGGCTCCCGGGCCCCTCCGGACCGAACCTAAAGGAATCCCAGCCTAGGCTGACCAGGCGGGAGAGCAGCGCAAAGGGGCACTCCCTATCTTCACAGCAGCTGGTGGTTAGAAATTCCGGTTCCAGGCCTTAAGCCTTGAGCCTCGAGTCCCACCTCTGTCACTTACTGGTTATGTGACCTTAGGGAAGTCACTTTCCCTCTCTGAGTCTCAGTTTCATCATCTGTGAAATGGTGGGATAGTGAGAGTATCCGCCTCATGCCGTCTCGGCTTAAGTGAGGTGCTGCACGAGAAATTCCAGGAACTGCTCGAACTGATGCCCAACGCTCAGCAGCTAGTTCCCGCCGGTTCTTGCCCCCCGGACACGGGAGAGGCGGAGGGAGGGGCAGGGCCTCGAGCTGGAGCGCGGACCCAGGTCTCCTTGTGATTGGCTGGCCGCGGGGCCGGGGTTAACCCTCTGCGTGCTGCGCCTGCCTTGCTGGGCGCTGTCCAGGACTGATCTGGCGCTGTCCCTGAGTATCAGGCTGCGAGCCTGCCTGTGCCTCCCTCTCAGCATGTATATGGGACCCTGAGAGGCAGGGAGAGTGTGTGTGTCTGTAGAGGGGACAGAGTAACAGCCCGAGCTTCCTTCTGCTGCCGGGGATTTAGTTTTCCTCTTCTCCCTGCCCCTCCATGTCCCTTTGAACCCTCCCTCGCCTGTAGGTCTGACCTTTGACCTTCTAGCCTGCACGGACCCCTCACCTCCTCAACCTTCAAATGCACTCCCTGTCTCTGGCAACCGACAAAGGCCCTGTCTCCCCAGATGGCACCTGAGCCACCTTTTCGTCTCTGGTCCTGACACAGGAGCCTGGGGGCAGTCCATTCCTCCTCTCCCAACCCCTGTTCTGCCTTCTTGCTCCACCTCTACCCTGTGGACACCATGCCCTGCTCCAGTTCCAGGCCTGTGCACCCAGCTCCCCAAAGCCCCAGGTCTGAATGTAAAGAGGACCTTGCTGTTTCACAGCCAGGTCACACTTGGCTCCCCCATTGACCTGGTGCCACTGTACTGGATTCCCACGGCAGCCCCGACCCCTCACTCAGTAGGCACTCTGGGCTCCAATCTCAGCTCTGTTTCTGACCAGCGCCTCTTGGGCCAGTGATTTACATGTGTCTCTCTGAGGGTGTTTTCTCACCTGTCAAGAGACGAATAGAGCCCTTCCTCATGAGGTTATGGTGTAGATAAGAAACACGAGACATTGTGTGCTCACAACACTCAACCCCACCACAGCCTGTACAAAAACTATGTGAAAGGAATAGTTAAGGAAAGCATACAGACTTATCTCCTTTTCATGCACCCTGACTCCTGCTAAAGCTTCTCCCTCCCTTGTTTCTGTCACCTCTGCCAGGCCCTCTCTGCCACAGTGAAGACTGCAGGCCAGCTGGGAATAGAGGCCGGTGAGCCACTTGCTGGTTGGAATCCAGGCTCTGTCTCAGTGGCCGTGCAGCCTTGGGCGAGTTACTCAAGCTCTCAGTGTTCCAATTTTCTCATCAATAAAACTGGTGATAAACACCTACGCTGCAGGTTTTCTGAGGGTTAGCTGGATGAGCATACATAAAGTGCTTAGAAAGGTGCCTGCCAGTAGGAAGGGCTATGTGCTGTGATAAGTTGCTTTAGTCATGTCTGACTTTTTGCAGCCGGGTGGACTGTAGCCCACCAGACTCTATCCATGGGATTCTCCCCCCAAGAATAGTGGAGCAGGTTGCCATTTCCTCCTCCAGCAGGGAGGGGCTATAGAAATGTTATTAACTTTTAGTATTATCTTCTCTGAATACAAGTTGAAACAATCTTTCAAATTGAAACAGAATCTTTTTCCTCTTCATGCCTCACTGCCCCCTTCTCTGCTTTCTTTTTCTCCACAAAGGACTATATATTTCACATTCATCCTAGTCAACCTTTGCTTTATCCCTCTAGAAGTTCAGCTCCAAGAGAGCAAGTTTGTCTGCCTTGTTCACCATCGTGTCCTCAGCACCTGGACAATACCTGGTATACAGCAGGTGCTGAGCAAATGTTTGTTGAATGAATGAATGAATGAAGCTTCATGATAACCCCATGAGGCAAGTACTGTGATGCCCAACATGCAGATGGGGAGACTGAGGCTTAAAGAGGTTAAATGACTTGCTCAAGGCCACACGGCTGGGACAGGAAGGGACCAGGATCAGGACTGTGGAAGCCACGTTGCTCACTAGTCTTGCAGAAGGGTGCTTCTCTGACCTTCTGGTGTTGGGAAGGGGAATCTGGGAGCCTGGTTTCCCAGGCTCCCCCTTACTTCTCTCCCCTTGCTCTCCATGCAGGGGCAGCAGTCCTCAGGGGAGGACATGGAGATCTCAGATGACGAGATGCCCTCGGCCCCCATCACCAGCGCTGACTGCCCCAAGCCCATGGTGGTGACCCCAGGGGCCGGGGCCGTGGCAGCTGCCTCTGTGCTGGCCCCAACCTTGCCACTGCCCCCGCCCCCTGGCTTCCCACCACTGCCCCCACCCCCACCCCCACCCCCACCCCAGCCCGGCTTCCCCATGCCCCCACCTCTGCCGCCACCACCGCCCCCGCCACCCCCGGCCCATCCAGCTGTGACGGTGCCCCCACCACCGCTGCCAGCCCCGCCGCCTGGTGTCCCACCCCCACCCATTCTGCCGCCACTGCCGCCCTTCCCACCAGGGCTGTTTCCTGTGATGCAGGTGGACATGAGCCACGTGCTGGGGGGCCAGTGGGGCAGCATGCCCATGTCCTTCCAGATGCAAACGCAGATGCTGAGCCGTCTGATGACGGGCCAGGGCGCTTGCCCCTACCCCCCCTTCATGGCTGCCGCAGCCGCAGCTGCCTCCGCTGGACTGCAGTTTGTCAACCTGCCGCCCTACCGGGGCCCCTTCTCCCTTGGTAGCACTGGCCCAGGCCGCGGGCAGCCCTGGCCACCCCTGCCCAAGTTTGACCCATCAGTGCCACCACCAGGCTATGTGCCCCGCCAGGAGGACCCACACAAGGCCACTGTGGACGGCGTCCTGCTGGTGGTGCTCAAAGAGCTCAAGGCCATCATGAAGCGGGACCTGAACCGCAAGATGGTGGAGGTGGTGGCCTTCAGGGCCTTCGATGAGTGGTGGGACAAGAAGGAACGGATGGCTAAGGTGAGTGGGCAGCACGTCCCCTTGGTGGGGGGCGGGCAGGCCAGAGGCAGAGACCTGGCCAGGCAGCCTCTGTCATCCCCAGGCACCTTAGCAGAAACACCACCACCCAGACCCCCAAACAGAATAGTGTGTGTTATTTTGTGAAACTGGAGTGTCAATGACACAAGTGTGTACTTACTATGTGTTTCTCTTGGATTCCAATCTCCAAAACTCCAGAGCCCCTGCCATGTGTGGGCAGCCATAGTAACAGCTTCTCAGATGAGGAAGCTGAGGGTCAGGGAAGCAGAGTATGGCGCTGGGGGCGTCCTGAGTAGTGACGTGAAATGCAGTAGGTTCCAGGAAAGGAAGTGCCCAGTTTGTGCATGGCTGTCACTGTAGAAAGGATGGCAGGCTACTCGGGGGACAGGGTTGGTGGCTGTACTCTAACCACACTGACCTTCCCCTCCTCTCTCGCACCCCAGGCCTCACTGACCCCAGTGAAGTCGGGTGAGCACAAAGATGAGGACAGGCCGAAGCCCAAGGACCGCATTGCCTCCTGCCTGCTGGAGTCCTGGGGCAAGGGCGAGGGCCTGAGCTACGAGGGACTGGGCCTGGGCATCGGGCTGCGTGGGGCCATCCGTCTGCCCTCCTTCAAGGTCAAGAGGAAGGAACCGCCGGACACGGCCTCGTCTGGTGACCAGAAGCGGTTGCGACCCTCCACCTCTGTGGATGAGGAGGATGAAGGTGGGGCCTTGCCGGGAGCTGGGACCTCCTTGCCTGCGCACCCCCACCCGGCCCTGACCGCCCTCCCTCCCTGCAGAGTCCGAGCGCGAGCGGGACCGGGACATGGCCGATGCCCCCTGTGAGCTCACCAAGCGGGACCCCAAGGGTGTGGGTGTGCGGCGGCGGCCAGCCCGGCCCCTGGAGCTGGACAGCGGCGGGGAGGAGGATGAGAAGGAGTCGCTGTCAGTGTCATCATCCTCGTCAGCATCCTCGTCCTCGGGCTCCTCGACCACCTCACCGTCGTCCTCAGCCTCCGACAAGGAGGAGCGAGAAAGCACGGAGGAGGAAGAAGAGGAGGAGGGGGAGGAGGAGGGGGAGGAGGGCCCCAGGAGCCAGATCTCCTCCTCCTCAACCTCATCCATGTCAGATAAGGTATTGTTCGGGCTTGGGGAGGCCTGGGGAGCTGGGCCAGGTGAGGGAGCCCTTCGGCTCACCTGTCCAGCATCCCTCTTCCCTAGGATGATGATGATGAAGACAGCGATGACCGGGATGAGTCTGAGAATGATGACGAGGACACAGCCCTGTCAGAGGCGAGTGAGAAGGAAGAAGGGGACTCAGATGGAGGTGAGTGTGGCTTCTGGCCCAGTCCAGGGTCCCTCTGCAGAAAGCAGAGCCTGCACAACAGTCAGCAGTACTGAAGGGGTAGGATTTCTTGACTATGAAGTGTGATGTCATTAAAACACAAACACAGCCTGCCGTGTAATTCCTTTTTTATGAAATGTCCAGGATAGGTCAGTCCACAGAGGTAGAGAATGAGATGGTTGGACGGCATCACCGACTCAATGGACATGAGTTTGAGCAGACTCCAGGAGATGGCGAAGGACAGGGAAGCCTGGTGTGCTGCAGTCCATGGGCTGAGCAACTGAACAGCAGTAGGGACAGAGAGCAGACTAGTGGTTGCCGGGGTCAGGTGGTGAGGATAGAGGAGTGATAGCTGAAGGAAGCGGGCTGCTTCTTGAGCTTGTGAAAATCTTTTGGGACAAAATAGAAATGTCAGTTGTCCACATTGTGAAGGTGCTAAATACCACCGTGTCATCTACCCTAAGATGGTTAGCTTTATGTCATGTGGATTTCACCTCCGTTTAAAAAAACAGATGGTGGTGAGTTAATACACACACACCCCTCCACCTACCCGAGGGCCACGTTCACCCCAGTGCCTCCTGTTTTGAGCCCTTTGGTGACGCCTCTGGCTGAGGCACAGCAGATAATAACAGGGCCCCTGACGTGTCCCCTGTGCAGAGGAGACGGTGAGCATCGCCACCTCTAAGCCTGGAGCTGAGTCCTCCAGTGAGAGTTCTGAGTCATCTGACTTCGCATCAAGCTCCGAGTCCTCTTCATCATCATCATCGGAAGATGAAGAAGAGCTGGCAGCTGGGGAGGAGGAAGAGGAGGAGGAGGAAGGGGAGGCAGCTGCAGACGAGAGCAGGGCTGCCGCTGCTCCTGACGAGGACTTTGAGAATGAAGTGGTCACAGGAGCACCCACAACGGAGTCACGGGGCCCAGAAGAGGAGGTGGACATTGAGGCTGAGGACGAGACCCCTAAGGAGCGGACCCCAATGCTGGAAGAGACACCCTTGCCTGTGAGTGTCGGGGAGCTGACTGGCTGCAAGGAGCCCCCCGAGGAACCAGGCCTGAACCAGGAAGGGGCCAGGTTGCTGTCTCCAGACCCCCCTGCAGGAGAGATGGAGGCCCGGCCCCTGCCATCCCCAGAGCCCACCCCAGGTAACACTTGCAGCCCGTGGGAAGGCAGTGGGAATAGAAACAAGATGTCTTTAACCATCAGAATGAACCAGGGCTCCTTTGTGCCGTCACTTAAACTTACCAAGTAATTTGCTTATCTGTAAAATGGGATCAATGGATGGTGCTTCCCCCGTAAGGTCATACGGGAGGATGGAGTGAGGTGACTTGCCAGGAGAAGCTGGGCACCTGTTAGACCCCAAAGGGAGGTCTGCTGCTGTCACCATTCCTCACTGTATTTCCCTGGGGTCTAGTCCTTGGACCGCTAGTCCCATGAGATGCTTCCAAAAGAGGAGGTGTGGATGTGTATGGTCTTTTAGTGATAGGCAGGCAGAGAAGGCCTCTGGGCCCTGGGTACCTCTCACCAGAAGGGTGCTGGGTGGGTTAAAAAGGGCTGTGGGCACTGCCCCCTCCACCATCTTGGTGGAGCTGCACAAAGCATGTGAAAGGCTCTGGCAGTGCTGTCCAAGAGAACTTTGAACAGTGATCAGCATGTTCTCTGTGTCCTGTCCAGCCCCAAAGCCATTAGACACAGCGTCGCCTAGAGCTTGAGAAAGGGGGAGAGTGCCGCTGTGGGACAGAATTTGTAATGTTGATTAATTTTAGTTAATATAAACTACTTTAGCCACATGTGGTTAGTTTGTACCTCTAATAGTCCTTAAGGAGAGCAACCAGTTGTATTTTAAGTTTTTTATTTGGCTCTAGAACCACAGGTCTTTGCAAATTGTTAAACGTATTTATAAAGCCCCTATTTCTGTCTCCTTTATGGTTTTAGGAACTGATAATACAAAAGTGGACCAAAACAGGCAAAAATTTCTGCCCTCCTGGAGCTTACACTCAGGGCAGGTTAATAGATAACAGCCGATAAGTTAGAAAACATATTAGGTGACAGCAGAGAGAAGTGCTAGGAGAAAACCTTAAAGGCTCTGACAAGTCGTGCAGAAGAGGGACTTGTTTAATTTTATTCAGTAGCAGAGCTCATTTTCTCGGTCCACGGGATGTTCCTTGCTCACCGGAACACCATTCTAAAGACAGTGTCAAGGGCGCCAGGTGTGTCTCCTGCATTTTTGATTTACTCCCACCAACATTTCTCAAATCCTGCTGTGTATCTAGGAATCCACAGGGTACGAGTGCATACCTAAAGGGTGCCCAGGGCACAGCAGGGTAGCATGAGGAGGGCTCCAAGGGCCGTTTGAGTCAATAACTAAGGCCTGCTTTCTGCCCACCGCTCTGCAGAGGACAACCTGGAGGCGGAGCCTGAGCCCCCAGCACTGCTCTCTTTACCACTGCAGCCACCATTGCCGCCGCCTCGACCGCCCCGGCCACCCAGCCCACCACCAGAGCCCGAGACCCCAGACCTCCCCCTCCCACCCGTCCCTCTGGAGCCTCCCCCCCATGAGGACCAGCCCCCACGTACTCCGAGCCTCTGTGGCAGCCTGGGCAAGTCCCAGAGTGCAGAGGCGGTGCCGGCCACGCCGAGCGGGGAGCCTTTGCCGACGGTGGGCAGCGGCGGCCTGGCCCTGAGCTCCCCGCAGCTGCCCGGCAGCCCCTTTTCCTACCCATCCCCATCCCCCAGCTTGAGCAGCGGGGGCCTCCCAAGGACACCTGGCCGGGACTTTAGCTTCACGCCCACCTTCCCCGAGCCTGGGGGGCCCCTACTTCTGCCCGTCTGCCCCCTCCCAGCTGGCCGGCGTGACGATCGGTCTGGCCCCTTGGCCTCCCCGGTGCTCCTGGAAACAGGCCTGCCGCTTCCTCTGCCCTTGCCCTTGCCCCTGCCCCTGGCGTTGCCCGTACCCGTCCTGCGGGCTCAGTCGCGGGCCCCCACCCAACTGCCGCCTCTGCTGCCTGCCCCTCTGGCCCCCTGCCCACCCCCCATCAAGAGGAAGCCGGGCCGGCCCCGGCGATCCCCGCCAGCTGTGCTCACTTTGGATGGGCCTTTGGTCCGACCGCCAGGAGGGGCCACCCTGGGCAGGGACCTACTGCTTCTGCCAGGCCAGCCACAGACCCCTGTCTTCCCCAGCACCCATGATCCCCGGACCGTGACCCTGGACTTCCGGAACGCGGGGATCCCGGCCCCCCCACCACCCTTGCCCCCCCAGCCCCCTCCACCCCCACCTCCACCACCTGTTGAGCCCACCAAACTGCCCTTTAAGGAGCTAGAGAACCAGTGGCCCTCCGAGGCCATCCCTCCAGGTCCCCGTGGGCGTGACGAGATCTCCGACGAGTTCATGAACCTGGCCAAGGTGCGGGGGTCCTGGCGCCGGCCACCGAAGAAGCGCCACGAGGACCTGGTGGTCTCAGCTTCGCCCGAGCTCTCGCCACCACAGCCTCTCTTCCGGCCCCGCTCAGAGTTTGAGGAGATGACCATCCTCTATGACATCTGGAATGGTGGCATCGACGAGGAGGACATCCGCTTCCTGTGTGTTACCTACGAGCGGCTGCTGCAGCAGGACAATGGCATGGACTGGCTCAACGACACGCTCTGGGTCTACCATCCCTATATCCTGCCAGGTGGGGCGGGGGCCACACCTCCCAGGACACAGGGTCCGCCCCTACCTCTCTGGGCGGCATCTCCTCTGAGGGTGCGTGTCATTACCATTTGTGGATGGTGTCCATGTGCTGGCACCACACCAGGCTCTCTATGGAGTCATCTCTGCCTTGTGTGCCGGAATTAAGAGGTCTCGGGGCCAAACGTAACGGTGTGATTGTACAACACAACAGAAGCGGGGGCTGACAGAGGGCTCACTCTTCCTGGCTTCCCCTCAGCAGCTAATTTAATCTTCCCAACAGCCTAGGGAGGTGGGGGCTATTATTATTCCCATTTTACATATGAAGAAACTGGAATTCAGAGAGGTTAAGTTACCTTCCCAAAGTCACACAGCTATAAAATAACTGAGTGGAGATTTGAACCCAGGCAAATCTGGCTCCAGAATCTGAGCCGTGAGCTAATCTGAGCATGTGCGCTAATCACAATGCCCCTATAGTCAGGTGCTAGCACAACCCAATGAAGTTGGTGCTATCTTTATCCCTGCTGTACCAAACTAGTATACTAAACATTTACTCTGTGTCAGGAACTCTGCTAAGCATCTGTAATCATTCCAGGGGGCATCATAATTATCCTGATTTGCATATGGGGAAACTGAGGCAGAAGGTGGATAAGAAACACACTCAGGACCATGCAGCTAGGTACCTGAAAGAGTTCTGACCACAGTGGTGTTGGGCAGTGGGCAGCTTCAAGGAGGTGGCCTAGGTGTGGGTGGTGGAGCTGGGTGTCATCAGTGTCCTGGAGATGGGTCTGAGGATGAGACCAGGCCTGGGAGGATGGGGCTCTCCAAGAATGTCCATGTGGCCCTTGACCCACACCCACCCACCAGCCTCTCTTCAGCTAAGAAGAAGAAACGGGACGACGGCATCCGGGAGCACGTGACGGGCTGTGCCCGCAGCGAGGGCTTCTATACCATCGACAAGAAGGACAAGCTCAGATACCTCAACAGCAGTCGTGCCAGCACTGACGAGCCCCCCACAGACACCCAGGTAGGGCCATCAGGTGCCCGCCCACCCAGGAGCCTCCCAGGCTGGGCAGTGGGTGGGGGCCCTCCCAGAAGGGGCTCCAGGCAGCCAGAGCAGTTGTGGAACCAGAGGGGCTGGCTCACGGTGCCACTCCCCTGGGTGCTCAGTGTGAGAGGTGAGGTGAGGTGAGCGGCGGGCAGGGGAGAGACTGTGAAGGGTCTTCATCAGGGATGCAAACAGTGTTGAACTGCATCTTCAGAAATTACCTTCATCTTCTTTTTTTTTTTTTTTTCATCTTTTTTTAAATTTAGCAAATAAATTAGGTAGGTTGGGCATGGGGGGCTGTGTGGGGAAAAGTGAATTCCTTTGAAAGACTTAGCAGGATCATTAGAACATTAGAAAGTCTAATGGATGGGACTGGGGGCTGACTGGAGGCAGAATGGCATGACGCTGCTGGGTCCAGCCTGGGGCACTGGGTAACTGGATACCAAGCACAGAGGTGAGAGGGAAAGTGGGACCATCATGTTGGGACAGCTTCAGTTCTGGGGTTTGTGGAACATCCAGGTAGTAAGGTCTGGTAGACAGTTAGATGTATGGGTACAGTATAGAACCTGGGAGGGGGATTTCCAGCCTGAGGATTTAAATTTAGGCATCATCAGGATGGAAGCGTTAACCAAAGCTCACAGCAGGGATGAGCTGACCCCAGGGAGAGCGCCTGGAGGGGAATGAAACTCCAGGTATTAATGGCGGGGACAGGACCAAGAAAGCCAAGAGAGGGAAGGGATGCAAGGGTGTTGGGAGGAGTCGTGATTTCAAATGAAGCCACGGGTTATTAGGGTAGGTAAACAAACACCATCTTTACTTTTAAAAAAAAGTGTTTATTTATTTATTATGTTTGGCTGTGCTGGGTCCTTGTTGCTATGAAGGCTTTTCTGTAGTTGTGGTGAGCAGGGTGAGCTCTCTAGCTGTATGCTCAGGCTTCTCATTGCGGTGGCGTCTTGTTGCAGGGCACAGGCTCTAGGGTGTGTGGGCTTCAGTAGTGGCACATGAGCTCAGTAGTTGCCGGTCCTGGGCTCAGGCTCAGGAGCTGCGGCACAAGGGCTTAGTTGCTCCATAGCATGTGCGGTTGGACTGTGTCCCCTGCATTAGCAGGTGAACTCTACCACTGAGCCACCGGGGAAGTCCCTGATCGCCATCGTCTGTCCAAGAAGCGGAGATGCTTCAAATCTCTAATTGAGAAGAGGAAAGATGACCGGAGTGAAGCGGATGCTGTTTTGTTACATTTAAGATTAGAGGAACTTGAGCATGTTCAGAGTCTGACAGGAAGTACCCAGGTGGAGGAGAGGTCATGATTAGGACAGGACAGGCATAGGTGCGCCCAGAGCAAGGAAGCTGGGGCCACAGAGCTTAGGGTAGGCTCACCAAGGACAGCGTGGGGACACAGGTACCGTGGTCTGTGAGACCAGGTCCCCCAGGCGGCCGGACTCCTCTCTGATCTGTCACCTGCCGCCACACCCTCACAGGGCATGAGCATTCCCGCGCAGCCGCACGCCTCCACACGGGCAGGCTCGGAGAGGCGATCCGAGCAGCGGCGCCTGTTGTCTTCCTTCACTGGCAGTTGTGACAGCGACCTGCTCAAGTTCAACCAGCTCAAGGTGAGGCCGGACCCCACCTGGGGCGGCTGGGGTAGCCTTGGGACCGGAGGCCATGACTCTTACCCCTATCTCCGTCCCTCCCCTAGTTCCGGAAGAAAAAGCTCAAATTTTGCAAGAGTCACATTCACGACTGGGGCCTGTTCGCCATGGAGCCCATCGCGGCCGACGAGATGGTCATCGAGTACGTGGGCCAGAACATCCGCCAGGTAAGCACTGCAGGGCAGGACAGGTGTGGGGGCGGGGCCGCGGCTAGCCCCGCCCCACCCAGACTGAGTGCTCTTCCTGGCCAGGTGATCGCGGACATGCGGGAGAAACGTTATGAGGACGAGGGTATCGGTAGCAGCTACATGTTCCGGGTGGACCACGACACCATCATCGACGCCACCAAGTGCGGCAACTTCGCACGTTTCATCAACCACAGCTGCAACGTGAGTGCGCGGCTCGGGGCCACGCCCCTGGGGGCGAGCCGGGACGACCTGGAAGCCGCTGGCAGAACCAGCATGGCCTCCTTCCCAAACATGGGGCCCACGACTGGGGCCTTGGGAGGGGGAGGCGGTGTGAGAGGCCTTGTCTGAGGAGCCCTTCTCTGATCTTCAGTTTTTCCATCTGTCAAATGGCCCAAATGAGACCAGAGATGTTCCTGACACAGTCCATACGGTTGATAATTGCAGAGTTCCTTCTCCCTGCTGAGTTTTTCCGATGCCTCTGGGGTTAGTGCCGGCTAGTCGAAGTTTCTACGGTGAAGGAAGTTCTCTGCATCTTTGCTGTCCACTCCTGTACATATGTGGTACTGAGCACTAGAAATGTGGCCAGTGTGGCTGAGAAACTGAGTCTTAAATTAACTTAAAGAGATACAGGGCTAGTAACAGCTGACATGGCTTGAGTCTGGGGTGTTGGGGTGGATGTTGATATCAAGGTTGGTCCTCTCATGGAGACGAGCACAGATGGAAGGTCAGATACTGCTGACTCTGGGTCAAGTCTTGGCATTGCCACTTAGTGAGTGACCATAGACAGGTTGCTTAATGTCTTGCTACTTCAGTTTCCCAAGCTATAAAACCGGAATGATAATCGTCCCTTCTCGTAGGTTGTTGGGAGGACCAAGCGGGTTGCTGAGCACAGGCCTGTGCAGACACAGTGGGCGTTCAGTACACGCCAGCTCACAGCATGGTGACTTGGTCATTCCCTGGGGCCGGTGGGGACTTCGCTGAGAGTCTCCTGTGAAACCCTGAGGGATGAGAGGGGATTACCCAGGTGCAGGAGTGAGTGAAGAGAAGCCTGCCTCTCCGAGGGTCAGAGAAGAGGAGGTTGGCAGGGTGACTGGTGGCTGAGTCACTCAGCCTTGTAGGTATAGCTGAGAACTTTCTCTAAAAGCTGAGGCAGGCTACTGACCGGGGGTGACAGGATTTGCTGTCCCTTTGGAAAGACTTCCTGGCAGTTGGGGCAGGAGTGGAGTTATTCAGAGCAGAGACAGGCAGCGGGGACTCACTGGAGTCCAGGCCCATGGTGGCAGAGGTGAGAGGCCCTGTAGATGGAACCCGCTGTGTGGTAGGTCAGATCCAGCGCTGCTGGAGGGGAGGCGAGGCAGGGGAGAAATGCTTGGGGGACTGGGTGAGTGGAATGGCCACTCCCTCAGTTTGAGTTCACTGAGCCAAAGATGTCTCCAAAGGTGGATATCAAGAAGGTAGTTGGATCTGGGGCTCTGGAGCACAGGCCAACCTTTTTGTAAAGGGCCAGGTAGTAAACTTTTTTGGCTTTGTGACCCAGATCATCTCACAGCTAGTAAACTACCATTGTAACAAAGGCAGCGTGTAATGAGGGCAACTGTGTGCCAATAAAACTTTATTTGCAAGAGCAGGCAGCTGGGGGCCAGAGTTTGCTGATCCCTTCTCTAGAGCTCTGAAGTAGGGCCTGGGCTAGAAATATAAATTTGGGGTCACCTACGGTATAAAAGATAATAGAATATTTCCCTAGGAAATAATTTATTATTATTACAATCATCATTCTCATTTAACATCAGAAGCTAGGGGTCCTTCTCTGCCTGACAGGGGAGCCGAGGCCGAGAGCAGGTGACCAGTGGGCACTGGGGTTGTGGGGCCAGGGCGTCAGGCCTTGAGCACGGGGTTTGGTTGAGTTTCGGGGAATGCAGCCCGCGAGGGCCCGGTTGAGGGCCCGGGTGGGTCAGCTCACCTCTCCCACTCCCGTCCCGCCCACAGCCCAACTGCTACGCCAAGGTGATCACAGTGGAGTCGCAGAAAAAGATCGTCATCTATTCCAAGCAGCACATCAACGTCAATGAGGAGATCACCTATGACTACAAGTTCCCCATCGAGGACGTCAAGATCCCCTGCCTCTGTGGCTCTGAGAACTGCCGGGGGACCCTCAACTAGGCCGGCACCCGGGGTTGTCAGCCACCCCGGCTCCCAAGTGTGGACCCCGGCTCTCTGGGGCTGGGTCCCACCTCCCACCCCCATTTCAGGTGCTGTCCCTCTGCCCAGTGGCCGTGCCAGGGCCTGGCGCCCCCAACACTACCCCCAGGTCCCACCGCAGCTCCGGCCCCTCAGTGGGAAAGGGCTTCTCTGTCTCAGCCCGTGTCTCCTTCATTCTTGTTTTTTTAAATGCTCCTTTTGGGACTTTGGTTTAACTCCGGTGTAAATGTCTTCCCTCACCTTCTCCCCTTCATCCGCCTCTTTCTCTCTGTTTTCTCATCCTGTCCTGCCCCGTCAGCCTCTTCCCATGAATGCTGCTACATTGTTCTGTCTTCTTTTCTTTTCTTCCTCTTCACAAGAAAAGACATTTTAACCGTTGAAATGTGAAAGCAGAATCAGAGAGTGGGGACCCCCGGCGGGGGCTGCAGAGGCCTCAGTTTGATTGTGCGTCGGCCCAGGCCCACGTTCTGGAACCCTCCAGGCCCGGGCACTAGGCCAGGTGCTGCAGAGGAGGGGGTCAGGCCAGGCGGCTTTGACCTCAGAACACTACGGAAGGCCCCCTCTCTGCTGGCGGACTCAGTGAGAAGAAGACCCCCCCTCTTTCCCATCCCCTCCTCAGTCTGTTCCTTCCCCATCAGTCTGGGGGTGCCTCCCCCCCCAACGCCCTCCAGCAGACCGTGGTGGAGCCAAGCTGGCCCCAGGAAGGACTTTCCCCTCCGGGGCTCTCCGTGCGGCCCCACACCCGCCATCCCCAAAATCTTGGGTTCAATGTTTACTTTCTCATTCAAATGCCAGCAACGAGGGAGCCTCCAGGAGGCCCCAGTGTGGGCAGGGGGTGCTGGAAGGGGGTGTTTACTCTTTCCGGCCCTCACCTTCACCCAGGGAGAGAGATACACCTCCCAGGGAAGGCGGGTCCCCCAGTCCCGCCACTACGGGTGTCTGACCGAATGCGTGTGGCATTTTTTTTTTAATTTGCTTATAAGCTTCACCTGCTCACCCCCAGCCCATAGAGCCTGACTCACCCTGCCAGCAAGCCCTCACCCCAGGAACTCAATAGCATATTTATTTTCGGAGTGAGAAGATGTATTTCTCCCAGAGAAAGGAAAATCTTGGAAAAGATTTAAAAACTCACAACTAAGTCTGACAGGTGTTTTTTTGTTTTTTTTTTTAACCCTTTACATCATCCTCTTCCAAGTTCCTTTCCATGGATTTTTTTTTTCTTGTGCGTGTATAAAATCAAAACGAAGGGAAAAAAAAATAGGTTTTTGAAGTTCAGAACCGACTTCTGTACATAGGCTGCCATAAAGGACTTTTTCTCGGGAACATTGTTTCTTGTAGAAACACGTGGGAAGACTTTTTTGCTTATTTCTTTGTACTTCCAAAAAAAAACCACACACACACACACACACACACACACACAAAGCAAGTCCCCCGCACCCCAGAAAGCAAAGCAGGCGTGTAAATAATTTATGGAAAGTGACTGCTGTGACCAAGAGTCATCCTCAGCAAGATGGGAGCGCTCCCACTGCGGCTGCGCCACCCTGCGGATGCAGGCCCGGAGCCTCTGGTATCTCAGCTTGTGTCAAGCTTGTTATCATGTAAATTCTGTACAAAGAATTGTTATTTTTCTCTCTGTCTTTTTTTTTTTTTGTCGTTGGTGGTTTTGTTGTGTTTTTCTTTTTCTAATTTCTTCACCCCAACGCCTCTCTGAGACTATGCCCACTGGTTTCAAGGTCGATGAAATCGGTGGTGGCGTGAAGACACAGAGGGGGACCTGGGTACAGCGGCAACCTTCTCTTCCTTTTGCGGTTTTCTGCCTCATTGTGCAACTGAGGAAATATTTATTTTTCACATGAGGAAATGTGTAGTTTGTAGAGATGGCTGATTTAAGTTACTTCTGCAGTCCCCAAGGGGCTGGCTTCAGTCTATCCCTTCCTTCCATAAAATAAGTGGAGGTAGCGGGTGTGAGGAGACCAGGGTCCGGGGTCCTGCCTCACCCCTCACCCTGGCCTCACCTTGCCCAACCAGCCTTCCCTAAGGGCAAGTAAGGGCCTGGGCCCTCCCTGTCCGCAGGAACCCCTGTCCCATCCCTGAAATGGCTTGTGATAGCCAAAAATGTGTCAAGTCATTTTTCTTTCAATGCCTTCATTTTTACTGAACAAATTTGCTTTTCAAGAGTTGGGGGTTTCTGCTTTTTCTTTTTCTTGTCCCTCCCTCCCTCCTTCCTCCAGCCAAGAAGAGAATCCATAAGTTTTAGGGATGTTTGTGCATATAGACTCTCATCGTATGTAACTTGTTTTGAAGAGAAGTGTTTCCGTTGTGGGTGTGTCTTGCTGTAAATATTTGTTCATATTTTTGTGAATTCAATACTATGTACCATTGTATTATAGTAACTTTTATAAAGCAAACCATAAATATACTGACTTTTCTTACAGATACGCCGTCTCTCTTGCTCTCCTCTCTACCTCTCCTCCTCCTTTCTTTCTGTAGGGGGCATACCATGCTCAAAAGGAGTAGGTGCTTACTGGGCTGGGGGTTGGGGTTTGATCCCTGGCCCGGGGAACCAAAGTTTTCATGTTACAACTAAGAGTCCATGTGCCAAAACTAACACCCAGCATGAAAGTCGCTCTGTCGTGTCCAACTCTTTGTGACCCCGTGATCCATGGAATTCTCCAGGCCAGAAAACAGGAGTGGGTAGCCCTTCCCTTCTCCAGGGGATCTTCCCAAGCATACACCCCCAAAACAACTTCCTTAAAAAAAGAAATGTTATGATAAAGAAAAAATAGCTATGAGAAGGGGGTTTCAGGGGGAAGGAGATGAAATTTTCTTTTTTATTTTTTGAGATGAAATTTTAAATAGGATGGTCAGGGAAGCCCACTTACCTGACATGTGAACAAAGCAGAAAGGAGATCAGGGAGTCAGCTCTGTGGAGATCTGGGGAAAAGGTGTTTGAGGCAGAAGGAACAGTGAGTGCAACGGTCCTGCGGCAGGAGCCTGCCTGGTATGTTTGAGGACCAGCAAGGAGGCTTGTATAGCAGCAGCTGAGTGACAGGAAGGGTGAGGCAAGGAAATGAGGTCTGAAAGGTACCTCATGGGGGAGGCAGATGCTGTAAGGCCTTGCAGGGCAGCACAGGAACACGCCAGGGTGTCCAGTTCAAGGCTCAACAAAGACACTTCCAAATCTCAGTCTCCTTCATGTTCCCCCTCCAACCTGCTGCTGTGTTTTCCACCTTGATCAATGGCACTTCTATTCCATGCCTCCACCCACCCACCCACCACTGCTGCCGCTGGTTACCTAAGCTCAAAGGCTGGAAATCCTAGACTCCTTTCCCCTCGGCTCCCAAGGCTGATGGTTCTTCTTCTACTGTATTCTTCAGATTCATCCACCCCTCCCTCTGCCCCTTAGTCCCACAGGCAGAGTCCTCTCTTCACTTCATCTGCTATGGGGGCCAAAAACGGAGTCTCAACTCCATACATCTGCATGCACAGGGCACGCGGGGCTGTGCTAGAGGGGAAGGAAGTGCCAGGTAGACTCGGGCGAGAGCCCCTCACCCAGACCCCTCTCTAAAAATAACAAGAGCAGGCACATAGCCCTGATGCTGTGCCAGCCACAGTTTGAAACATCTTTGACATTAAACTCACAGTACTGCAAGGGCTAGGAGGTAAGTATTGTCCCCATTTAACCAGTGAGGGAAACTGAGGCACTGAGGGACCAAGTAGCTTGCCCAAGGTCACGTAGCTAGCAAGCACCTGATATATGTGTGAACCCACGTAGTCAGGCTCCCCTAGTTTATGCTCAGTTCCTGTGGGTCTGCTCTGCCCACACCCCATCTAAAGAGGCAACAACTGCTTTGTACCAGCTGATCGTTTCTGCATAAGAAGGCAAGTTCAGAACGGCCTGACTGGACTTCACTGATGAAACAGTGAATAAGAATCCGCCTACCCACCTGAAACTATCACAGTATTTGTTAATTGGCCTTATCCCAATACAAAATAAAAAGTTTTAAAAACTTCAACTTAATTGGAGTTTTTCAAATGGATAAATACAACCGTATTTAAAAAAAAAAAAAAAATCTGCCTGCCAATGCAGGGCACACGGGTTCCATTCCTGGTTCAAGAAGATTCTACCCCCCCCCCCACAAAAAAAAAGATTCTACCCACCTCAGAGCAATTAAGCTCATGCACTGCATTACTGAATCCAAGTGCTGCAACTACTGAATACCTACAGCCTGCGCTCCGCAACAAGAGAAGCCACCGAAATGAGCCCACCCACCGACTGCCACGAAGAGTAGCCCCTGCTTGCTGCAACTAGAGAAAACCCTCACAAAATAACAAAGACCCAGTACAGCCAAAAAAAAAAAAAGAAAGAAAGAAAAGAAAAAGAAAAAAAACCTGCCCAGTTGTTCCAAGTAGAACCAGAATCCTAGAATTTGTATGTGAAATATCCCGATCTTCTGAAATGTTGAATTTGTTGAAACAAGGCAGATGAAATAAAATACATCTGTGAGCCAGCTTTGGCCCATGAGCCACCAGTTGGCAACCTCCTGTGTCACAGAATTTTCCTTCTTTGCATAAACCATGGGAAAACAGGGGGAGGGTATTTTTAACCAGCAGCACTGGCCTGGCACCTGCCATTGTTCCTCGGGTTTCTCACTGCTGTTCTTTCCATTTCTGAATTCATAATCCTAGAAGCCTGATTTTCTATAACCTGACCCCCTCCAAAAAAAATGTCATCCCAACTCCTTCATTATACCAACTCCAATTTTTTTTCTTACACTGGGCTTATAATTTTGATTTGACTCCTCCTCAGGGAGGGCTGTCAAGCATCAGAAGCAGAAGAGATCCTATTTGCCCCCATCTCCTCTTCTCTGGTTTTGAAGAAAAATTTCCTTCCAAGTGTTTTAGGACCAGTAGATCCTTTCCCAACTGTATCATTACTTTGCAAGGGCTATTCATTCACACTTGAGTATGAACCAGGCTCTTTCCAAATGGAATCCACACCAGGAGCAGGGCTACGGGGAATGGCGCTGCATTTGGGAGTGGGATTGGGGGCACTAGGGTCTGCCTTGCTGAGTGTGTACTCAGTTGCTGTGTTGTGTCTGACTCTTTGAGATCCCATGGACTGTAGCTGGCCAGGCTTCTCTGTCCATGGGATTTTCCTGGCAAGAATACTGGAGGGGGTTGCCATTTCCCCCTTTAGGGGATCCTCCTGACCCAGGGATCAAACCCTCCTCTCTTGCATCAGCAGGTGGATTCTTTATCACTGAGGATAGAGGGCAGAAGCTGAAGGGCTCAGACCCCTTCTACCAGCTCTCACATCAGGAACCAAGTCCCGTGGTTGAGCAAGTATGATGCCCCCAAGTCCTTTGGCTAACACCTCTCTGTCCAGAAGTTTGGGCTCAGGGCAGCAAATTTGAGGACAGCTCATCCTTAGAGATCATAACGCCATCGGACAGGATGCTGCCAAGCGATGTCGAACCTTAGGGCCTTTACCCTTGCTGTACCTTTCTCCTAGGATGCTCTTTCCCCAGATTTTCCCATGGCTGCTTCACAAATATCACCTCCCAGAGAGCCCTCGATCGAAATTGGCCCTCCCTCCGACCCTTACCTTTACACAAGTTCATCACTCGCTTTATTTTCTTAATAGCATTTACCACAAAAAGATATTGTCTGTGTTTTCCTTTAGAGTGTAAGCCCTCTTCACCCTTTGGTTCCATAACTCCCCTCCGACCTACTTGGTCCTACTTAGCACAGGGTTGCACTAGGAGCCTCCTAAGCTTCCCCAGCTTCTGAACCCGTAAAGCGGACGCCTCCTACAGCGCTGCCGCCTTGAGCTCCCCCTGACGGCCGAAGGACGTCACTGCTCCAGCCCGACACAAACGCGTGGACACTGCCTTGGACTCTGCTTTTCTTTATACCCGAGGGCAGGAGAGGTCGAGGCCCAAACGAGGGGGCGTGGTAAGTAGTGGGCGGAGCCTTGAGTGTGTGTGGGAGGGGTCCCGGAGTCGGGTGGTGGGCGGGGCCTAAAGGGCGTGGTCGGTAAGGAGGGCTCACTTCAGCTCCAGTGGAGTGGGCGAGTCACAGGGTGAGGGGGCGTGGTCCACCGTGCGCCCCGCCCCCGAAGGTGGGTGGGGCCTCCGTGGCTCTTGCGGGACCTGCTGCGCCTACATGCCGGAAACAACGCCGTTGGGCTCCATGTCGGTGAGGTTTCCTCGCAGGTCCTGCTCCTCCTCGAAGGCCTTGAACAGTGCATTGAAGTTACCGGCTCCAAAACCCTGGGGCGGGATAAAGGAGATGAGCTGCGGAGCCCAGAAAGCCACCTGCTGAGGACAGGCAGTCCTTAATGGTACCTGGTGATTGTGGCGCTGAATGACTTCCAGGAAGAGCGTGGGCCGGTCCTGCATGGGTTTGGTGAAAATCTGCAGGAGGTAGCCTTTCTCGTCGTAGTCCACCAGGATCTTCAGCTCCTAGGTAGGAGGCAGGGGACTAGGTAAGGGGCAGGCTGGCTTGCCCCCCTAGCCTGAAATGGTGGGATCCTTAGAAAGGCCATGGGGGTTCCTGCACCCCCAAAGCCAAGAAAAGACCATTTTCTGCAGCAATTCCAGACACTTCCAAATAGATTCCCCCAATTGTCCTCTTAGCACCTCCCCACTTCAGACCCTGTGTCAGCCACCTAAGGCTGGTGTGGACCACCCAAGTACCGCCCACACAGCTCTTCGGTGCTTCTGTTTTTGTCTCCTTACAATCCATCTTCCACACAGACAGAGATCTTTTAGAAATCAGATCATCTCATTCCCCTGTTTCCATTCTCCAGTGGAAACTAGAACTCTCCCATGTGGCTGCTGGGAATGTAAAATGGTACAGCTGCTGTGGAAAACAGTCTGAGAGTTCTTCCGAAAGTTAATAGTCGAGTTACCATATGACCCAGCAATTTCACTCCTGGGTATCTACCCAAGAGAATTAAAACACGTCCACACAAAAACTCATATCCAAAGGATCATAGCAACATTATTCCTAGGAGCCAAAAAGTAGAAACAAATATCTGTCAGTGAATGAATGGATAAGCAAAATGTGGTCTCTTCATCCAATGGAATATTATTCAGTTTTATAAAAAGGAACACAGTACTGACACAGGTGTCCTGGATGAACCTTGAAAACTTTATGCTGAGTGAAAGAAGTCAGTCACAAAAGATTACATATTATATGATTCTATTTATATACTTGTTTAGAAAAAAGCAACTCTATAGAGACAGAAATCAGTGATTGCTTAGGGCTAGGGGTGAGGAGAAGGTAGACAGAGAGATTGGGAGGTGGTGGCTAAGAAGTCTGAGGTCTCTTTTGAAAGTGATGAAAATGTTCCAAAATTGATTTTGATGATTGTTGCATAATATAGTGAATAGCCAAAAACCACTGAATTTTTTTTTAAATGACATATTCTGTGACTTGTATATCAATAAAGTTGTTAAAAATAAAGCCAAGAAAACCTCCAAAAAAAAAAAAAAAAACCAAACCCAAACCTCCAGTGGTTTCTGACCACAGAAGAAAAAAAATCCAGACTCCTAAATAGCCTACCAGAGGAGTTGGCTCCTGCCTACCCCTGTGACCTGGGCCACTCCTTAAACATTTCCCTTCATCCGCTCTGGCCCTCTTTCCGTTCTCAGATACTCAGAGCTTGCTGCTGCCTCAGGGCCTTTGCACTTGCTATTTCCTCTGCCAGACTGCTCTTTCTTTAGAGCTTCATGCAGCCAATTGCCTCTCATCATCTAGATCAGGGTTCCCCAACCTCTGGGATCTATGCCTGATGATCTGAGATGGAGCTGATGTAATGATAATAGAAAAAAAGTGCACAATAAGTATGATGTGGTTGAATCATTCCCAAATCATCTCCCCCCATCCCTGGTCTGTGGAAAGATTGTCTTCCATGAAACTAGTCTCTGGTGCCAAAAAGGTTGGGGGCCATTGAATTAGATTTCACTGAAATGTCACCTCCTCAGAGAGGCTTTCCCTGTCTGCCTCCTATGTAGTAGTCCCAGGTCACTCTCTGTCATAGCCAGTTTAAGCACCAACTCTCTCTCTCTGTAATGGTGTTTGTATTACTTATTTATTTGTTTGTCATCTGTCTCCTCACTAGAATGCAAGTTCATGATGGCAGGGCCCTGGTTTACTCTCCTCCCTCTCCCTCACATCGCAGAGCCTGATGCCAGGTTTAGATGACGTTTGTGAGGTAGGATGGAACTCAGGGCTTGTTCTCCTTGGCTGACCCAGGATCGGGCCCTAAGCCTCACCTCCAGGATATCAATATTCTCCTTCACCCGGATCTTGGCCGACTTGAGCTTCTCCCGCAGTTGTTTGTAGTATGTAGATGGAACGGCCAAAAACTCCACGCCTCTCTCTCTCAAGTGGCGAATCTGTCTCAGCGCAGGGTCAAGGTCAGTCCTCCCTCCATGCTCAACACCCCCAACCAGGTAGAAGTGCTGAGCCAAGGTCCCTTTCCCAGCCCCATCAACTGCTACAATGCAATGTGACCTTATCCCCTTCCACCTCTGGGTCTTGTGGGTCTCATGAGAAGAACTGCAATCACTAACACTTATGGAACCTCATGATGTGCCTGTCTTGGCTTCCCTGGTGGCTCAGTGACAAGAAATCCGCCTTCAATGCAGGAGACCTGGGTTCGATCCCTGGGTTGGGAAGATCCCCTGGAGGAGGGCACAGCAACCCACTCCAGTATTCTTGCCTGGAGAATCCCATGGACAGAGGAGCCTGGTGGGCTAAAGCCCATGGGTCACAAAGAGTCGGACACGACTAAAGGGACAGCACACACACATGCATGTGCCTGTCTCAAGCACTTTCTATGTACTGTCTCCTTACATTGATGCAGTGATCTTCTGAGACATTTGGATGATTATTCTCCCCATTTCATAGCTGGGAAAACTGAGGCCTTGAAAGATTAAGTATCTATTCTCAACAGAGTAGCCAGGGGAGTTTATTAAAATACTAGTCAAAGTATGTCACTCTTCTACTTACCCCACCGTGGTGTCTCAGAGTCAAATTCAAAGTTCTCACCATCTGCCGACTTCTACCTTCTGACCTCATTCCTGATCCCTCTCTCCTTTGTTCATTCTGTTCTAGCTGTTCCTTTTTTCTTTTTAATCTTTATGTCACACCACATGGTGTGTGGGATCTTAGTTCCCCAACTGGGAATCGAACCCATGCCCCCTGTGTTGGCAGCAGAGAATTTTAACCTCTGGATCACCAGGAAGTTCCCTCAATAAGCATCTATTGAGCAAATGAAGAAATGAATGAAATGAAGTTGCTATGGTCATGCAGTGAATTCTTGGTTGCGCTGGGACTGAATGGTACAGTCCAGGCTCTTGTCCACTTGGTCACCCAGCCTCCCCAGAGGCTGGAGCCATAGACTCAGAACACTTAATTTGACTGGAAGGACCTACTGGATCCTATGACTTAATATCCTCATTTTCAAGTTGAGACAACTGAGGCCCAGAGAGGAAGTTGAATCCCTGGAGACACACAGCAGGTCACAGGTAGAACCGAGTCTAGATCCAGGCTTCCTGTTACTCTGGCACTTGCTTCTTCTGTAGCAGAGAGACTGAACTCTCTGGGGGTGGCAGTGTGCCTGCACATGAATGGCAGGAGCCAGCAAGGGAACCCCATCAGCTGTCTGGGCCAGTGAAGGGGACCCAGGACTGCCACTTGCCACCCCCACCCCTGGCCCCTGACTCAGTTTGCAGAGTTTGGCTCTGGAGCTGAATGGGAGGTGAATTAGGACCAGGGATAGGCTTCTCACTGCTGTGATGATGTCTTTGGTCTTGAGAGCAATGTGCTGGACCCCAGGGCCCCCATTATAGTCCACATATTCCTGCAGGAGGGAAGCAAGGAAACCATTGTCAGTGGCTCCAGCCAAGAGCCTTAGCTGAGAGAGCCCTCACACTTCTTCCCTGCTTCCCTCTTTCCCTGCCAAGGTCCCTGGGGCGGGAGACAGAACCCACCTGGATCTGGGACTTCTTCTTGCCCGGTGCTGGCTCATTAATGGGCATCTTGATGGATTCCTCATAATTGGCCACCACGATGGACCTCAGAGAGCTGTACTCCGTGTGCACCTGCGTGTCATCCACGGACCAGAAACGGTGGAACTGCAAGTTCTTCAGGTACCTGTGGGGTTGCCGGAAGGGCCCGCTGGCTCTGAGTGCCAGCCTAGGACTGGCCCTCTGCCCTTACTCCACCTTCCAGAATTTGCTCCCTGAGCAGGCATTAAAAAGGGAACTGCCTTTCACATCACACACATCATAGATTTTAGGACAGAGTTCCTTTGGGTGGAAGTAAAGCATGTGGTAACAAGATCTGTATACATGATGACACACCAACAGATGGAGGACCTTTTTTTTTTTAAAAAAAAAGCATCATTCATTTATTTTATTAAAAAATAATTTTTATTTTTTAGGTTACTTTGTGCACATGTGGGATCTTAGTTCTCTGCACGTGTGTGTGTGCTCAGTCACTTCAGTTGTGTCTGACTCTTTGTGACCCTATGGACTGTAGCCCACCAGGCTCCTCTGTCCATGGGATTTCCCAGGCAAAAATACTGGAGTGAGTTGCCATGCCCTCATTCAGGGGATCTTCCTGACCCAGGGATCAAACACTTGTCTCCTGTAGCTCCTGCCTTACAGGTGGATTCTTTACTGCTGAGTCACTGGGAAAGCCCCTTAGTTCGCCGTTTGTCAAACCTGTGCCCAGTTGTGCAGTGGAAGCATGGAATCTTAAGCACTGAAACACCAGGGAAGCCCCTGGAGGTGCTTTTGAGAAGGGGTACTTGCTTCTAATGTGCACCCATGAGCTCTTTGGGTAGTGGTGGCCTTCCTCTACTGACTTATTGGAAAAGACGCTGATGCTGGGAAAGATTGAAGGCAGGTGGAGAAGAGGGCATGAAAGGATGAGATGTTTGGATGGCACCACCGATTCATTGGACATGAAATTGTGCAAGCTTCAGGAGATGGTGAGGGACAGAGAAGCCTGATATGCTTTATCCCATGGGTTGTGAAGAGTTGGACACGACTTGGTGACTGAGCAACAACAACAAAACCTTCCTTCAAGCCTCCCTGAACTGTGACACCCCCTGTGCTGATTCTCCAAGGTTTCCTGGAGGGAGGATCGGTGGGTCAGTTTGGGCCTTAAATCACCAGATCTCCATGGTGACAATTTTACAGAGAACAGATGAACCAGTGACCTCAGGCTAACCTCCCCCACCTTGTGCTGTATTTCCTGATAAGACTGGGGAGTGGGTCTGTCACAAGTGTGGGAAGGGCTTGGGCCAGGAACTCACCATTCAGAGGCAGACACCATCTCTTGATCAGGCTGGTTTCCCACAATGTGATCGATTATCTCAAGACTGCAGTTGGGCCTGGAGAGGGAAATGGTTAGCGGGTGAGGAGAAAGCTACTCCCTAAATCTCCTTCTCCCTACCCCTCAATAACAATAACTGCTCATTATTCCATAGCACTTACTATAGACACTTTATTTGCATCCACTCACATACTATTACTAGCCTCGTTTTACAAATAAAGAGACCGAGGCTTAGAAAAATAACTTGCTGGGACTCCCTGGTGGTCCAGTGGTTAAGAATTCGCCTGCCAATGCGGGGGATGCAGGTTTGATCCCTGGTGGGGACTACGATCCCACATGCAGCCGGGCAGCTAAGCCTGTGTGCTACAACTGCTGAGCCTGCGTGCTCTGGAGCCTGCGAGCCACAACTAGAGAAGCCCATGAGCTGCAGTGAAGACCCAGCACAGCCAAACAAGGAAGAAAGAAAAGTAACTTGCCCAGGTTAAATAGCTGGGAAGTAACAGCTGAGATCTGAACTAAGGCAGCTAGGTTCCAGAGCCCGTGCTCTTCGCCTCTATGCTGCCTCTTCAAGCCAATCCTGGGGGATCCTCAGGGGTTCCCCCAGCAGGTCCCAAGATGCTCTGCCCACCCTGCATGGACGACAGGGCCTTGCTTTCCACCCTCCCCAGTTCCAAGGGGCACTCACAGCTTGGAAAGTTGGGGGTCCATGAACGCTGGTGCCTCGAATCCAGGCAGGAACCGGCCAGTATAGTTCATCTTCTCCACCAGGGTGTGTGTCGTGTCCCCATACTGTGGATGGCAAACAGCCTGAGGTCCCATCCCTGCTGAACCCAGGCCACATTGCATGGCGCCCACACAGCCCTGGGTTCCAGCCCACACCTGGCCCTAACTCCAAGTGTGATCTTGGGCAAGTCACTTCCCCTTTCCCAAATGAACTGCAATCTGACATTTGGGAATTTGACAGTCTCCCCACAGAACCAGAAGCTCCTTGGGGGTTGGGATGATGTCTCGCTCATGATACTGTCCTGGCTCATTGTAGGTGCTCAATACAAATATGTTGTCTGCTTGAAGAATGACGAGGGCATTAGTTTAAATTGTATGGAAGGATCCTTTCAATCACTCTAACAATCTTTGCATGTGTGTGTGCTTCGTCGCTTTAGTCGTGTCCGACTCTTCAGGACCCTATGGACTGTAGCCTCCCAGGCTCTTCTGTCCATGGGATTCTCCAGGCAAGAATACTGGAGTGGGTTGCCATGCCCTCCTTCAGGGGATCTTCCCCATCCAGGGATCGAACCTGCGTCTCTTACATCTCCTGCATTCGCAGGCAGGTTCTTTACCACTAGCACCACCCGGGAAGACCGTAACAATCCTTAAGTTGTAGCAAATCTTGAGGAGGGGGACTTCCCTGGTGGTCCAGTGATTAAGACTTCATCTTCCAATGCAGGGGGTGTGGGTTGGATCCCTGGTTGGGGAGCTAAGATCCCTTATACCTTGCAGCCAAAAGCCAAAATATAAAACAGAAGCAATATTGTAACAAATTCGATAAAGACTTTAAAAATGTTCCACATCAAAAAAAAAAAATAAAATAAAAACAGAAATCATGAGGAGGAAGAACCTATGATGGTCTCAGGTGCTAAACAGGCTTTGTTGGGTATCTGCCAGTGCTGTTGTTCTAAGTGCTATGTATGAATCATCTCATTTGATCCTTAAAATGACCGGAGGGAGGGATCACAGCTGAAGGAACAGGCCCAGAACTGTTAAGTAGTGTGTGGCAGGTCACACAGGTGGTCCTTGCTCATTTAAATGGACTCACAGAGAGGTGAAGTGATTTGGCCAAAGTCACACAGCTTGAGTGGGGAGGGGCTTCCATCCCATCTCCTTCCCCAGACCCACCCATCTCCTTCTTTCGGAGCCCCTACCTGCTGCTTGCGGTCCCATGCTCTCACCCCCACTGGGGAGGAAGGAAAGCCCAGAGAGGGGTGACTAGGAGCCCTCCTCAGCCTCTGCACACCAGCCAAGAATACAGGAGATCGGGGTCGAGGGAGAATTTTTGTGCTTTGAGGCACAAGGCTGGGATGGTATAATGGAGTCAGGGGTTGGGAAAGGAGGGTCCTGGCATCTCTGTGGGTGTAGGCAAGGTGGAGGCTCCAAAGTTAACTCACCGTCTGTAGCACAGCAAACTTCACCTTCCCAAACTTATCTTGCTCTACCCAGGGCTCCCGCACGATCTTGGCGCCTCGTTCCCGGGCTTTCTGCAGAGGAGATGGGGTGGGGAGGCAGTCAGTGCTGGAGCCTCAGGGAGCCCTTTGGCTGCCCCTGCTGGATCCCCTCTGTGTGGTCCTGCCACAGCCTCTTCTTTCAGTGTTTCCAGCCCCAGGCAGGAACTTCAACCAACTTTAGCTGTTGCCCTTGACACTCATGCTTCATGCCCATTTGGCAGATTGGAAAACAGGCCTGGGGCTGCGGGGGACAAACCAGGTGAGGGTGGGGTCTGTCCTGCCTGTCCTGTGCTCACTCACTCTGTGGCCCTGCCCCTGCTCTAGTCCTCAGTTTCTTCATTTGTGAAAAAGGGTAGTGGGATAAGTTGAATACCACCTGGCATTTATTTATTTATTTTAAAAAACATTTATTTATTTGGCTGCACCGGGTCTTAGTTGCCGCTTAGTTGCCATGGGGTCTTCTTTGTAATAGGCGGGCTCTGGAGCATGTAGGTTGCCCCACAACATGTGGGATCTGAGTTCCCAGACCAGGGATTGAACCCACATCTGCTGCATTGGAAGGCAGAAGTCTCCATGCTGGCATTTATTGAGCACCTACTATGTGTCAGACCCTCTACCAGTTGCCTTACATGCATGATTTGTGTGTTTATTTAGCAAAACCTCATTACTGTATGTCTATGCTTATCACATGTCAGGCATTGTTGTAAGTATTAACCTCTTAAATTCTCACAGCAGCATTACATGAAAGGCACTATTATTGTCTCTTTTATGAATGGAGTCATTCACTGAAAGATGAGGACACTGAAACACAAAGAAAGTAAGTCATTCACCTAAAGTCACATAGCAATTAAGATTCAGACACTGTAGTCTGCCTCTGGAATCTACACTTTTAAACCTCTAAACTGCCTCTTTTTAAAAAAGAATTAATTAGTTTATTTGACTGCACTGGGTCTTACTTGTGGCATGTGGGAGCTGGTTCCTTGACCAGGGATCGAACCCAGGCCCCCTGCATTGGGAGCTCAGAATCTTAGCCACTGGACCACCAGGGAAGTCCCTAAATTGCCTCTTGAATACAGTGCTTGGTACAGAATCATGCTTATGAAATGATAATTATGATCTCGTTCCCTCTTTGTAACAACTCAGTGAAATGGGTGGTTATTCCCATTTTACAGATGCAGAAACTGAGGCCTGGAGAGAGACTGCTTGGCTACTAAGGGGCCAATGTCACTGGAACTCAGGTATGTGTCAGCCAGCATCTGGGCACATCACTCCAGCGTGGCAGTACCCTCCAGCCCTGACTGATGGAAGGTCCCTGTGGCAGACAGAGGGCAGGCTGAGGCTCCCTGCTTTGTCTCCACACCAGCCCAGGTGAGGTCTCACCTGCACAATGTAGTCACAATCCTCCACCTCGAACGCAATGTCCTTCACTCCATCGCCGTGTTTCACCAGGTGATCGCCCATCTCTGTGGTCGGCAGGGGAGGCAGGTGATGCTGGAGTCACTGCCCCTCCCCTGTACTCTCAGCCTTCTGGGTTCCATCTCCTTCTGGGCTCAGGCCCCCTCCCTCAACCCTAACCCATCCCTGTGTCCCTGACCCCCACCCACAGTACCACATCTCCACTCCTTGGCATCTTGAACCCTCCAAGGCCCCCTCACCTTTGTTCCAGGGGTTGAGGGCAGAGGAGAAGATGAACACAATCTAAGATGTAGAGGAGAAGGGGGATGTGGCTGGTGGGTCAGGTGAACTTGTGGAGGTGTACCCCCAGCCCCTCTCCCTGCCCACCAGCAAGATACCCCTGGTGGGGCATTAGGACCACTTCCTCCTGCCAGGCAGGACTCTTTTTTTTTTTTTTGGCTATGCCATGTGGCATATGGGATCTTAGTTCCCTGACCAGGGTTCCAACCCATGCCCTCTGCAGTGGAAGCACAGAATCTTAACCACTGGACTGCCAGGGAATTCCCAAGGACTCTTAATCCTGGGTTCCTGCCCCTTCTCTGCCTTAGTTTCCCCTCTGGTCCTGAGGAATGGGGGCTTCCCCGTGCCAGAGCCACCTGGGGTCCCAGGATGAGCTGGTGGTCAGGTCTGCCTGTGCCTGTGGGGAGAGCTCCAGGGACCTACGGACCAGGGCATGGCTCGGAGTTCCAGCTCTGATGCTGGAAGCCTTTGCCCACTTTTCCCGAACATCCATAAGACCAGCATTGGGCCAGGCTGAGAAGGAGACCAAACCAAAAAGGTCCCTGTTGCATGTCGTACAAAGGTGCCCATGGGGGCTGATGTCAGCACAGGCTCCGATAACCACACCAGGCAGCCTGGAAGAGCACCCAGCCAAGGGAGGAAGTACCTCGTGGTCTGCTGCACCCAGAGGTGCCAGAGCTACCAGGGAGCTCCGAGACCAGCGTGGGGAGAGACGGGCCTCCTGGAGGAGTGGGGGTCCAGAGTGGAGACTCACCTGCCCTTGCTTGACCACGTGGCTCACCACTTCCCGGGAACCGGTCTCCAGGCCCTTGTAGGCTAGGGGCTCAAAGCCCAGCTTACTGCAGTAATATGACGCAGCCTGAATCATAGGGTTGCAGGCAGGACTGTGAGGGGTGAGGTGCTGGCCCCCACCTCCCCAGCATGTCTGCCCCCTTGCCCCAGGTACTGTTCCTCCTGGGAAAAAAGCCTGGCTCCCTGGCCCATGCTGATGTCCCTGAAGTTCCCCGCTGGGGTCCGCAGCCCAGATTGTGTAACTAGGATCCAAAGAGTGACTGTCCTTCCCAGGACACTCCTAACACTGGCCAGGATCCTCCCTCCCAGGGGCCAATCACAGACCCGGCCGGAGGCCTGCCCCTGTCCTGGAGGCCCCCTTGCCTGCCCTCTGCCCAATCCCAACACCTTGCCCCAGCGTCTACCTGCTTGGCATTGCCAACCCAGAAGGTTACGGAGTGAAAGTGGAGGAATCGGCCGCTTTCAGGCTGCAGAAGGAGAGAAGGCGCGAGGCTGAGTCCCTAGAAGTGGGTCTAGAAAAGTGTCAGTGGAGAGGGGTCCCCTAGCCCCCTCCCTTGTGCCACCCTCAATCCCAGAAGTGAGGACAAGTCACCTCACCCCACCCCTCTGCCCTGAAGCCTTGCCAAGCCTCGAAAGAGGGTTCTCATGTAGAAAGTGAGTTCCTGTGGGCTTGGGATTGGTGAGCCCCACCCACTGAGGAGGCCTGCCCAGGTTTCACAGGGTGAACAGTCTTATGCTACAGCAGCAAGGATTTAAATTAGACCTTAGAAAGAACTTCCAGACACGATTAAGGGATTGGCAGGAATTTAAAAAGAGGTAAAAGTTTTTCTTAGGAAGGCAAGGTTGAGTTGAGTTCAGTCACGATGAGGTCAGGGGAGTGGAGAGATGAACCTGAGCCTGTATCCAGAATGTCACGTACCCACTGAAGCTATTCCTCTTCTGCTCTTTGCTGACATCCCAGGCTCCCAGGGCCCTGACCCCACATTTCCCCTCCTGCTTACCTTCTCTCCTTTGTCGCTGTAAGTTGTCTAGGGAGAAAGAAAAGAACAGTAAGACAGACATTTGGACATCTCACCACAGATCCCTACCATCACGTAAGGCTGCCATGGCCCTAGGCAAGCTCTTTTTTTTTTAAGCTTAGGCTTTTTTTTTTCTTTCTTGAGTCATGTATTTTTAATCAAAGGATAATTACAATCTTTTGTTGGTTTGTGCCATACATCGCCATGGATCAGCCATAGGTGTACATATGTCCCCTCCTTCTTGAGCCTCCCTCCCACCTCTCACCTCCCACCCCATCCCACCCCTCTAGGTTGTCACCCCAGACAGGCTCTTACCATGATTGATCGTGGTCACACTTCCTGCTGAGAAGGCTGGGACTAGAGGCCAGCCGGGTGCTGGACAGAAATATTTAACATGTAGCTGGCTCCGCCCCTGGCTTCCTGGCCTACCTGGGGGTGGGAGCTGATCCTGGAGGCTCCTAGGCCTGGAGACCTCTAATCCAGCCACAGCCTCATTGGACAGGGTGATGCTGCAAGGCCTAGAAAGGGGGAGTGACACACCCAAGGCCACTAGCCAGTGGGGCACAGAGCCAGGCCCAGATGCCAAAGGCACGACGTTCTTTCCAGGACCCTGTGCTGGGATTTCGTTCTATCTTTGCCCTCCAGAATTCAAAGCCCAGAAGCCAAGGCCAGCTTGCATGCAGAGGTGACTCCAGAATTCATAATTAAGGGCAATTTGAGGGGCATTAGGGACTGGTCCTGAAGCCCTGTTTGTATAGCAAGTGTGCATTTTATATTTAGGTAAAATGGTTGCATTCCATAGTGGTTAGAGGCATGGATATGGAGGTTTGAATCCTGGAGCTGCTGTTAGTATATACTATGTGACTGGGGAACGTTACCAAACTCCTCTAAGCCTCATTCTCTCCATCTGTAAGATGAGAGCAATGGTAGTGTGGCAGGACATTAAATGAGATAAACATAACACACAGTAAGATCTCTGTTAATGCTGGTTATAATTAGTTATGTTTCTTTGGGGTTGGAGGAACTGATGGAGAATAAGGGGAGCTTGATGTTGCCCCAGCCTGGTTTTTTTTACAAAAAGTATTATTTATTTATGTTTATTTATTGGCTGCACTAGGCTTTCATTGCTGCATGGGCTTTTCCCTAGTTGTGGCAAGGAGGGGCTACTCTTGGTTGTGGTGCTTGGCTTCTCTCTCCTTTTTTTTAAACTTAGTTTGTTTGTTTGTTTATTTATTTATTTATTCTGGTCGCACTGGGTCTTTGTTGCTGCACGTGGGCTTTCTCTAGTGGTGCTCGGGCTTCCCACTGCGGTGGCTTCTCCTGTTGCAGAGCACAGGCTCTAGGCACACGGGCTTCAGTAGTTGTAGCACTCGGGCTCAGTAGTTGCGGCTCATGGGCTTTCATGGCTCTTCTGCATGTGGAATCTTTCTGCACCAGGGACTGAACCTGTGTCCCCTGCACTGGATCAACAGGGAAGTCCCAGCCTGGGTACTGGGGAAAAGGTTGTGGCCCTACCCCTGGCCTGGAGTGGGTGGGATGTGGGAGCTAATGCCCTGGGAGGAGGAAGGCCCGGGTTCTTCCCCAGAACCCCCCACACCTGAATCTTCAAAGCTCAGTTCCCTGGAACATGGAGTGGTGACTGCTGGCCAGCTGTGGCATTTACCTGAGGGCTCCAGGACAGCTCCCCCACCCTCCTCTAACTCCACCTCAGTCCCCAGAAACCCCATTGCTGAGCTGTCTTCTTAGGGAACTGACTTCATCAACTATCCTCATTGCCTGAAACAAAAAATCTTTCTGGTTCCTGATGTTGGCAGTCTCAGCCTGTGACTATACCCCTCACCCACTGTCTTGCATTTTGGCTCCCCAAATGTCCTGCATTAGCCTTTGTTGTTGTCTTTTGAAAGTAATGTTTATTTTGCCCCAGTGACAAATCATTCATAGTTTTTTCCAATTTATTTAAACTAAAAAAAAGTTCACTAATTTCTCCCACTCCCTGCCCCATCCCCCACCCCCACCTCTGACAATCACAGGTCAGGTCTCTGTCTGCGAACCTGGTGTATGGTGTGTTTTGCTTTCTTTGTTTGTTTTTCTGTTGTTTGTATTTTCTAACACATTATTGACCAGAGGCGTATTA
The DNA here is from genome assembly GCF_019320065.1 of Cervus canadensis. NCBI lineage: Eukaryota > Metazoa > Chordata > Mammalia > Artiodactyla > Cervidae > Cervus > Cervus canadensis. The sequence goes on from NC_057386.1 coordinate 124,797,298, forward strand.
ATACACCCTTTGTTATCTGAACCTTATTGACTGGAGACCTAGCAGTATCACTTACATAGCAAATCACCAGTCACAGGTGTTAGTTTCTGCAAAAATTCCACTATCAATAATGAGTTAAGATACTGCATGTAAGAGAGATCATAGGAAGACTACCCTGTTGGTCCAGTGGTTAAGATTCCATGCTTCCAATGTAGGGGTGCAGGTTCAATCCCTAGTTGGGGAACTAAGATCCATATGCTAAAAAAAAAAAAAAAAAAGTAAATTTCGAGAGAAAGGAGGATAAGCACATTAGCCAGGTAAAGAAAACTTGGGTGTGAAATCCAGAACATTCACACCTAGATTTTCTTTACCTTTTCACATTCATTATGAATTATGAATATTATGAGTATTCCATTGGCTTTAACACTAATCCTAATTATAACACTGGATGTAGCCCTACCTCTGCCCTACGGCTCTCTTTGTCCTAAAGTTAACAAATACCATAAGCCAAGACCAATAACCCTAAAAAAAAAATCACCGGCAACTCCCTCGTGGTTCAGTGGTTAGGACTGCGTGCTTTCACTGCTGAGGATCCAGTCCCTGGTTAGAGAACTGAGACATTGCAAGCCTCATGGTACGGCCAAAAAAAAGAGAGAGAGAGAAAGAGTGATCATATAGTATTTGTCTTTCTCTGACTTATTTCATTTGGAATAATGCTCTTGCAACCCATGCCTGTTGTTGCAAATGGCAAAATTTTCATTCCCTTTTATGGCTCATTGTTTTAAAAATATTTTGAAGATTTATTTATTTTGGGGGGCTGTGGTGGGTCTCCATTGCTGCGCGTGGGCTTTTCTCTAGTTGCGGTCAGCAGAAGCTACTCTCTAGTTGTAGTGCATGGACTTCTAGAGGAGGCTTCCCTTGCTCTGGAGCACAGGCTCTAGGGCACTCAGGCTTCAGTAGCTGCAGCTTCTGGGCTCTGGAGCACAGGCTCAGGAGTTGCAGCGCATGGGCTTAGCTGTGTCCCAGCACGTGGGATCTTCTCAGACGAGGGATCAAACCAGTGCCCCTTGCATTACAAGGCAGATTCCTAACCACTGGACCACAAGGGAAGCCCTATAATTTTTTTTTTTTTTTGGCTAGTGAGTTGTGAGTTCTTCCTGTATGTTAGATATTAGCCCCTTATCAAATATGTGATTTGCAAATATTTCCTCCCACTCAGTAGGTTGCCTTTTCATTTTGTTGATGGTTTCCTTTTCTATGCAGAAGCTTTTTAATTTGATGTGGTCCTATTTGTTTATTTTTGCTTTTGTTTTTTGGTGTTAGATGCCTTACAATTTTTTTTTTGTTTGTTTGTTTCTTCTTCTATTTTTTTGGCTTGCAGGATCTTAGTTCCCCGACCAGGGATTGAACCCAGGCCCCAGCAATGAAAGCACTAAGTCCTAACCACTGGACCACCAGGGAATTCCCTGCCTTTTTTCTTTTCTTTTTTTTTTTTAAATACCGAAAACCAGATAATCCTGCTAGGTTATGACCTTGAGGATCATTCAGTCCAACATTCAATCCAATGTTTCCATTTCTCAGATAAGAAAAACTGACCAAACAGCAAGAAGGTGCCTGACATTACTCCCCTCATTCTTTCTTGCCCCCCTCCTCCCTCCCTGCCTCTCTTGTCTTTCCCTCCCCACCAGAAAGCAAAGAGAGGCTTGTACCAGGGAGGAGCACCCCTTCCCACCTTCCTCAGCAAAACCTGCTAGGTCCCCTGGTCCACTCTCAAATTTCCACCTCCTCCAGGAAGCCCTCTCAGAACTCCCCAGCTCCAAGTCAGAGGTTCAGCTGCTTAGCTGCCACAGGTCAGCCTTAGTCAGCAAACACCTGGGAGGTGGGACCTGGGACAATCAGAGGACTTTCCTAAGCCAATCAGAATAGAACTGGAATGTGAGCCAGATTATTCTAACTCCAGAGCCTACACTTTTTATTTTTGGCTGCACCACTGCATGGCATGTGCTTCCCCAACCAGGATTTGAACTGGAGAACCCTTGTAGTGGGAGTGCAGAATCTTAACCTCTGGAATGCCAGGGAAGTCCCCAGAGATATTGATCCCCCCCCACCAGATAGATGGGAAGACTGAGGCTCAGAAAAGGAACATATGCCCCAGGGTTGTGGAGCTGTAAGAACAGAGATCCCAGCTCTGGCCTATTTGCTTCTATTTGCCTCCCACCAGTCCAGACATCTTTTCCCTTTTCTCTGTTTCCTAGGCAAATACGAAGGTAGGCAAGGTGGCCCCACCTCCTTATTCTGCCCCTACTGGGCCAGTCTGCCTCTGGGTCCACCTTGGTCCCCTGAGTCTAGGTTTCCATCTGAAAACGGGAGTGGATGGAGCCCAGAGTGGCACTCACAGGCCAGAAGTTTCCACACGGGAGAATGTCTCAGTGCACCCTCCCATCCCAGGTGCAGAGGAACACTGTGTCCCCTTGCTTGCACTGGCCGACTCAAATCCCCACTCCTGGAACCTGATCTGCCCTGTGCCCTCGGCACAAAGTTAATGTTTGCTGAATCAAGGAAACATGTCAGCAGCAGCCTCGGGTGCCAAAGGTAAGTGACCGGCTCTGCTGACCAAGGTTGGTATCTTCGTCCTTCCTACCCCCTGGACTTTGCTTCCATAAACACTGTGGGGTCTCAGTCACCCCTACATGCCTCTCCCATCTGTGGGAGAGGTGGGGGAGGGGAACCTGCAGGACCCAGTCTTTGGAGCCCCCCTGGCCCCCTTCCAGGGGCTCCGTCTCAGGCTGGGCCCAGTTGGAGAAGGTTGGCAGTGGGTGGGTATGGCTGCCTTGGCTCTTTGTTCCTGAGTGGCCAGTTCATGCCCATCCTGTGCTAGGAGCTAGGTTCCAGATGGCTTGCTCAAGGAGCTCACAACTCAAATGTCCTCATGTGACTCACCCTCCACTGTGCCCTCGTGTGTAGATGAGAGGGAACCCAGCAGGCTTGAGGCTGATTTTCTTTCTTTCATTTTGTAAAAAATAATTTTTAAAATTTATTTTTGGCTCTGCTGGTTCTTCACTGCCGTGCAGGCTTTACTCTAGTTTTGGCGAGCTGGGGGCCTACTTTCTAGTTGTGGTGCCTGGGCTTCTCACTGTGGTGGCTTCCCTTGTTGCAGAGCACTGGCTCTAGGGTCCTTGGGCTTCAGTAGTTGTGGGATGTGGGCTCTAGAGTACAGCCTCAGCAGTTGTGGTGCAAGGGCTTCAGATGCTCCACAGCCTGTGGGACCCTCCCGGCCTAAGGATCGAACCTGTGTCTCCTGCACTGGCAGGCGGATTCTTTACCACTGAACCATGAGGGAAGCCCCTGATATGATATATTTTTTTCTTTAAACATAGTTGAGCCAGCCATTATCCTGAAGATTTGATAATCATCTATTTAGAATCTTGGCTATTTTTTTTTTTTTCCTTTTTTGGCTGCACCACGAGGCCTGTGGAATCTTGGTTCCCCAACCAGGGATTGAACCTGAGCCCTCCGCATTGGAAGTGCAGAATCCTAACCACTAGATGGCCAGGGAAGTCCCTTAAGGCTGCTGTTTGTAGGAAGGCCTTCTTGCAAGGTTGAGCCTTGATTGACACTGAGGCACGTGTATTTTAGGAAGGTCCCCACTATCCCCAGAAATGGTAAGAGTCACTCACTGGGCCTAAACTGTGCAAACAATATGGCTTATGCCAGACACCTGCTTCACTCCTGGGAGCCTGGGATTTTGGTACCCACTGTGCAGTGGGTGCCTTTGAGACCAGCCTCCAATAGAAACACTGGAGTTTTAGGGTCAGGCACGCTTCCCTGGTAGACACTTCATCTCTTGCTGGAGGAAGTAAGGGCATCCAGTGATCTCCACTGGGAGAAGACCCTTAGTAGCTGGCCCCTGGTATCCTCTGGACCTCACCCATACTCCTTCTCCTTGGACTGAGTTTGCGTCTTTTGTAATATGCCTTTTTTATTTTTTAAAAATATTTATTTATTTGGTTGCGGCAGGTCTTAGTTGAGGCACACAGAATCTTCCATCTTCATTGTGGCATGCAGGATCTTTAGTTGCAGCATCTAAACATTCAGTTGTGGCCTGTGGGATCTAGTTCCCTGACCAGGGATGGAACCCAGGCCCCCTGCATTAGGAGTGTGGAGTCCTAGCCACTGGACCACCAGGGAAGTCCCTGTAATATGTCTTAGTCATAAGCATGACTATATGGTGGGTCCTAGTACATAATCAAACTTGGAGGTGGCATTGGGACCCCTCCCTGACAAAGTGGGATTCGACCTATGGGCCCTGACTCACTGAAAGATGGTGGAAGCATTGTTTGGGGAAAGGAAGGATGGAGTGGCAAGGAATGTCCTTCCTAAGATTTGCATATGAGTTTCCCAGCTGTGTAAGCACTGGCTATCTTCTTCTTCATGACCATGACCTAGGTGGCCTTGGTCCTGAGCTCCTTTCTGAAGACTTGGCTGAGCACTCAGAACCTGCCCAGAGGCCTTGGGGTGGCCTGCATGGCCTCCTGGAATACTTGACCAGCCTTTCAAAGCCTGCATGGCTGTGGAGTTACCTATGGTGTGAGACAGTAGCTTACCTGCAGCCAAATCTGTTGTGAGAGGTAAAAATTACTTCTGGGATTCAACAGTAATAGATAGAGTCCCAGGAGAGTTGACTAGCTGCATCCCCGTGGTTTGTTGAGACTGCGATGGCTTGAAATGAGGTGGGGAAGCCCAGTGTGGGTGATGCCTTTATTTACTTATTTATTTAAAAAATAAAAATTTGGGGGTCTTACTGTGCTGCATGCAAGATCTTAGTTTCCTGACCAGGGATCAAACTCAGGTCTCCTGCAGTGGAAAGGCAGATTCTTAACCTCTGGACCCCTAGGGAAGTCCCGATGCCTTTGGTGTTTTGTTCTTTCCTCTAGATGGGAGGAAGAAGAGGTCAAACATTCCCAGAAGTGAGCTTTAGGTGGCCCCCAAATGTTGAAAGTTTGCATTATTGTTTCCACTAAGTGGAAAGAAAATGTCAAATCTTTTCCCAGAATGGAGAAAAGCTTTAGATAAACCAGAGCAGGGAAAGGGGCAAGGGAGATGCTCTAGCTGTGGCTGCCATAGCCTCCCTCTCTCCTCCCCACTCTAAGGGTTGAATTTACTGCTAAGAGTTTAAATACATTTGCAATGAAAATAAAGGGGGAGGAATTTTTTTTTAGGTGCACCCTCAGTTTATTTATTTAAAATTTTTTTATTATTTATTTATTTTTGGCTGTGCTGCATCTTTTTTGCTGTGAGGGGGCTTTCTCTAGTTGTGGCGCGTGGCTTCTCACTGTGGTGGCTTCTCTTGTTTTGGAGCGTGAGCTCTAGGTGAACGAGCTTCAGTAGTTGCAGCACATGGGCTCAGTAGTTGTGACACAGGGCTCTTTTGCCCTGAGGCATGTGCGATCTTCCCAGACCAGGGTTCAAACCCGTGTCCCCTGCATTGGCAGGCAGATTTTTAACCGCTGGACCATCAGGGAAGACTAGGGAGGGAGAGGAATTTTTTTAAAAATTATTTTTTTGACTGCACCGGGTCTTATTTGCCGCACTCAAGATCTTCAGTCTTTATTGTGGCATGCAGGATCTTTAGTTGTGGCAGTATACGGTCTTATGCACTGGACCACCAGGAAAGTGCCAAACGGGGAGGAATTTTTTAAGGGCTTTGTGTGTGTGTGTATTTTATAGCTATTACATATGGATATATGATTAAAGCAGATACAAAGTGTTATATGACTGTAATTTCATAAATACGAGAGGGATGGTCACAATTAGGAAGAGCTGCAAGGAGAAAAGCCATCACTGGGACACAACTTTCTTGCATTTCACCATATGGGCAGCTTGGAATTTGAGTTCTTTGAGTATCGAAAACAGAACAGTTCATCCTATGAGCCCTTGTCTATTGGCTCCTTCTGGGAAAAAAAAAAAAAAACAACGTGGGACTTCCCTTGTGATCCAGTGGCTAAGACTCCGAGCGCTCAATGCAGGGGTCCTGGGTTTGATTTCTGGTCAGGAAGCTAGATCACACGTGCTGCAAATAAGACCCGGTGTATCCAAATAAATAAATATATTTTTTAACAGAGACAGTGTGAAAAAGAGGCAGTCTCTAAATGGAGATGCACTTTTGAGGTTTGGAAACACAGTCTTTGGTTGCTAATGAGCTCCTGTGAAATCATATGCCTGACCTTTAGACATGATGTGCCATGATTTGCACATCTTTGTGGGACTTGGCTTGTATTCTAAGACCAACATGACAAAAAGGGTGTGGGAAAGCCTTGGTTGTCTTTTGAACTTGGGACGTGACTGTCTGGCTTGGCTGCAGCAGAAGAGATGCTGCTACTCCCCCTTCCAACCCCCAACTTTATCGAGGAATAATTGACAAATTACTGATGAGAGAAGCTCATCGGGTCTAAACTGGACAATGTGGTTTATGCAGATCACCTGCGTGCTTCTGAGAATCTGGAATTTTGGCACATCATACCATGCAGAGGTTTCACAAGACATCCAAAGATGTCCATGGCAAAAAAAGAGAGGGAAAAAAAAGGTACAAGATCTCACGCTCTAGATAATATGCACATGAATCCCTACCCTCATTTATAAGGCTGTTCATTTGTCTTAGTTCATCTACCACGGTGGAAAATATTGTAAACAACCTAAATGTCCTTGTATTAGTTAAATACAAGGAAACAGTAAGTAACTATAAAAACAGATCAAGAGGGATTTCTCTGGCCATCTGGTGGTTAAGACTTCATGCTTCCACTGCAAGGGATACAGGTTCGATCTCTGGTCAGGGAACTAAGAGCCCACATGCTGGCAGTTTCCTACAGTGCAAAACATGCCAATGATTGTCAGCCATTGAATGGACTTTATTAGTTTATTTTTTCAAGTTTAATTGGAGTGCAGTTGGCTTACAATGTTTTGTTAGTTTCAGGTATGCAGCAAAGTTAATCCATTCTGAATTGGATAAAGAGAACCTGAATTTAAATAAAGAGAACCAGTTCAACAATTTCCATTTGGAATCTTCTTTTGGGATCACCCCAGGCTATTGTGACCTAAAAGTTTATTTCCTTCTCTTCAGGTCTAATTGCCATTCTGATTCTGCAGCAAATAATATTTGCATGATTTACATGACTTTAGGAATTGTAAATATGTTTTTTTGAGAATCGTAGTTCTTGAAATGTAATTTATAAAGAATGACATTCACCCTTTTCAGCACACAGTTCTGTAAGTTTTAAAAACATATGCAGTCACATAACTATAACCAGGATCAAGATCTAAAACAATTTCATTACCCAAAAACAGATCCACCAACCCATTCACCACTGTGTACCTTTGTAGTTAATCCCTCCCCCACCCAGTCGCTGACAGTCAGGGATCTATTTTCTGTTATGTGGACAGATTGGGTTTTGCCTTTTCCAGCATTTTGTATAAATGAATCAGACAGTAAGCAGCCTTGTGAGTCTGGCTTCTAGCATCCAACATAATGCATTTGAGAGTCTTCCATGTTGTTGGCTCTATATAGATTGTGTGTCTTTTTGTTGCTGAGCAGAGTTTCATAGCACTGGTCTCCCAGAGTTTTGCTGTTGTTGTTTTTGTTTGTTTTTTTTGTTTTGGCCCTGTCTCATTGTGATTTTGATTTGCGTTTCCCTAGTGGCTAATGATATTGAAATTTTTCTGTGCTTATTGTTAATTTCATACATTCTTTGGAGAAATATCTCATATCCTTTTCCTACTTTTTCATTGTATTATTTGTCTTTTTATTACTGAGTTGTTGTTGTTCAGTTGCTCAGTTATGTCTGACTCTTTGCAACCCCGTGTACTGCAGCATGCCAGGCTTCCCTGTCCTTCACCATCTCCCAGAGCTTACTCAAACTCATGACCATGCAGTCAGTGATGCCATCCGACCATCTCGTCCTCTGTCACTTAGTTGTAATGGTTCCTTATGTGGTCCCTTATCAGGAATCAAGTCCCTTATCAAATATGTGATTTACAAATTTTTTTTCCCCACTCTGTGGGTTGTGTTTTCACTTGATGGAATGACAGGCAGCACAGATTTTTTAAATTTAATGACGTCTGACTTATTATTTTTTTCTTTTGTCACTTGTGCTTTTGGTATTGTATGTAAGAAGGGGAGCTGATTTTTTAACTTAAAATATCTTCAGCTGAAGGAGTGTGATCTGTCTCAAGTTGTCACTTTTGGAGGCAGAGCACTTTTTCAAAATAATAATAATAATAGCAGCAACAACAAAAACTTAGATTTTTCTGGTCATTTTGTTTTATAAGCCAGACACTGTGCTAAACACACTAGATGCTATGACCTTTCTTTTTTCTTTTTTTAAATTAATTTTTATTGGAATATAGTTGCTTTTATGCCCTTTAATTATTAAATCCTCTAACAACCCTAGGAGGTAGGTGCTGTCATCCCCATTTTACAGATTGGAAAATGGAGGTTTAGAGAGGTGTCCGAGGAACACAGCTAAAAAGTGACAGAGAATTGAGCCCAAACCTGACTCTCTCAGGCTTCCCTGGTAGATCAGCGGTAAAGAATCCACCTGCAATGCAGGAGATTCAGGTTCAATACCTGGGTCAGGAAGATTCCCCTGGAGAAGGAAACGGCAACTCACTCCAGTTTTCTTGCCTGAAAAGTCCCATGGACAGAGGAGCCTGGTGAGCTACAGCCCATGAGGTCGTTATGAGTCAGACGTGATTTAGCGGCTAAACTGCCATAACCACCTGACTCTCTCCAAAGTCTATATGCTAGCCACTGCCTGACATGCTGCCACTGCTTTTGGAAAATGCTTCGGAAATGACCCCTGAGTCTGTTTTCAAGCAGCAGGAGGAAACCAGCCTCCTGGACCCTGGAGAAGCTTCCTCTTCCTTTGGCCTGTGGCTGAGTGGGAAGGGCTGGCTTGGCAGGGGCGAAGGAGGGGAAAAGAGGGGGACGGTAGGAGCACTGCAAGTCTGCGGAGAGGCTTTGTGGACAGGCTGGTGAGGAGCAAAGCCTTTGTGTAGACAGAGGTGGGGGCTCCTGCTGAGCAACCATGGGCAAGTCACTTCACCTCTCTGAGCCTCATCTGTAAAATGGGAATTACAGTAGTACCTCCCTCGTAGGGTTGTTATGAGAATCATCTGAGCTAATGCACGCAGAGTGCTTTGCTTGATGCCTGGCATGACTCAATTAATGGCTACCTGTATAGACAGTTAATAGTTACCAATTATGCATGAGAAACGCCGGGCTGGAAGAAGCACAAGCTGGAATCAAGATTGCCGGGAGAAATATCAATAACCTCAGATATGCAGATGACACCACCCTTATGGCAGAAAGTGAAGATGAACTAAAAAGCCTCTTGATGAAAGTGAAAAAGGAGAGTAAAAAAGTCGGTTTAAAGCTCAACATTCAGAAAACTAAGATCATGGCATCTGGTCCCATCACTTCATGGGAAATAGATTTGGGGAGACAGTGGAAACAGTGTCAGACTTTATTTTTGGGGGCTCCAAAATCACTGCAGATGGTGATTGCAGCCATGAAATTAAAAGACACTTACCCCTTGGAAGGAAAGTTATGACCAACCTAGATAGCATATTAAAAAACAGAGATATTACTTTGCCAACAAAGGTCTGTCTGGTCAAGGCTATGGTTTTTCCAGTGGTCATGTATGGATGTGAGAGTTGGACTGTGAGGAAAGCTGAGTGTCTAAAAATTGATTCTTTTGAACTACGGTGTTGGAGAAGATTCTTGAGAGTCCCTTGGACTGCAAGGAGATCCAACCAGTCCATCCTAAAGGACATCAGTCCTGGGTGTTCATTGGAAGGACTGATACTGAAGCTGAAACTCCAATGCTTTGGCCACCTCATGCAAAGAGTTGATTCATTGGAAAAGACCCTGATGCTGGGAGGGATTGGGGGCAGGAGGAGAAGGGGACAACAGAGGATGAGATGGCTGGATGGCATCACTAACTCAATGGGCATGAGTTTGAGTAGACTCCGGGAGTTGGTGATGGACAAGGAGGCCTGGTGTGCTGCGATTCATGGGGTCGCAAAGAGTCGGACACGACTGAGCGACTGAACTGACTGACTGATGCTTATAAGGAATGTGTGTGCTTAGTTGCTTAGTCGTGTCCAACTCTTTGTGACCCCATGGGCTGTAGCCCGCCAGGCTTCTCTGTAGTGGGATTTCTCAGGCAAGAATACTGGAGTGGGGTGCCATGTCCTTCTCCAGGGGATCTTCCCGACCCAGGGGTGTAACCTGCGTCTCTTGTGTCTCCTGCGTTGGCAGGTGGATTCTTTACCACTAGCTCTACCTAGGAAGTCTATGAGGAATGTGGGAGGGTTGCAAATGTCAGGTTAGGGGGTTTGGGCTTTATCTTTGAGGCAATGGGGAAGCTTTTGAAGGTTTTGTAGCAGAGTTGCAACATTGTCAAGACTTTAAAGGCTTCACTGCTCAAGGTCAATGTGGGGAAAAGTTGTGGATAACTGTTGTGCTTGAACTGGAGTGGCCTATTTATGATTCTTTATTGTATCTGGGGTCTTCCCTGGTGGCTCAGTGGTAAAGATTCTGCCTGCCAATGCAGGAGATGCAAGAGACTTGGGTTTGATCCCTGGGTTGGGAAGATCCCCTGGAGAAAGAAATGGCAACCCACTCCAGTATTCTTGCCTGGGAAATCCCATGGTCAGAGGAGCCTGGTGGGCTATGGTCCATGGGGTCATGAAAGAGTTGGACATGACTTTGTGACTAAACAACAATATTATATCTGGGGAATGTAAATAAACTAAAAGACTTTAGTTTCATTTGAAAATTGGACTGCCAAAACAGTCAAACAGTCCTGTGTTCTGTTTTCTAGGATCTACAACTGTAGGCCTCCAAACAGAACAAATGAGGATTCAGGGGCAAAAGCCCATCCCCTGCCAGGCTCCATAGACTCCCCAACAAGGGCTGAGATAACAGTTGGGGAACAGAGGGCATGTGGGCTGGCCAGTGTGCCCAGCTATTATCAGGGCTGGTGCAGCTGGGCAGGGCCAGCTGGGTGGGGCTTGTCTCTATCTCTTGGGGCACAGGGCCCACATGCTTGAACTTTGGGGTGATGGGCAGCTGTATCACCAGGTATCAGTGATGGCCTGGAGGGTCCAGAGAATTCCGAGTGGGGACTTCTCTCCAGTTGCAGTACACGGGCTTCTGATTGTGGTGGCTTCTCTTGTTGTAGGACATGGGCTTCAGTAGTAGTTCCAGCAGATGGGTTCAGTAGCTATGGCTCATGTGTTTAGTTGCTACAAGGCTTGTGGAATCTTCCCAGACCGGGGATGGAACCCAGGTCCTCTGCACTGACAGGTGGATTCTTATCCACTGTACCATCAGGGAAGTCCTGGTAACTTCTGTGATCTTGGGTCACTTCCAGCTCCTCCCTGAGTCTCAGTGTCCCAAACCATGGGCGCCCAGGATCTGAGGTGCCCAGGACAGAAGACTGTCCTCTGTGCTCAGCTTTGGAGCGTTGAGCGCTGTCCTGGATTTTGTTGGTTTTGCCTGTCCAGCATCCATTGCTCCTCTAGCCTCTCACTCTTCCTTTGGGGAACCATCCCTTCTCCCTCTCTGCCCATGTGGTTTGGGAACGTGTGGGGGGCTTCCCAGGTGGTGCTAGTGGTAAAGAACCTGCCTGCCAATGCAGGAGACGTAAGAGACACAGGTTCAATCCCTGCGTGGGGAAGATCCCTTTGGAGGAGGGCATGGCAATCCACTCCAGTATTCTGGCCTGGAGAATCCCATGGACAGAGGAGCCTGGTGGGCTACAGTCCATAGGGTCATGAAGAGTTGGACAGAACTGAAGCATCTGAGCACGCACGAGCCAGGTCTGGCCAATGAGAATCCCTGCGATTGGTTCAGGTTTGGGTGCCTGACCAGAGCCGGCCAGTGTGGGTTTGCCCTGGGACTTTTGCTTGAGAAAGAGGCTCTCTGTGAGGTCTGGGTTTGCTGAGCCAATGGAATGCTGCTGCGGTGCCCATGTCTGACTCCATGGAGGGAAAACGTGCCTGTGTGTGGAGCTGGCACAGAGAAAGCAGTGATGGGAGAAGGAGACCTGTTTTAGACATACTTCTGGGTAAGTCAAGAATTTTTCCTCCTTTGCATAAGCTCCTTTGAGTTGGGTTTCTGGCATTTACAACCACTAATCCTGACACAAAGAATATAATAGCAACAACAATAACTGTCTATGAGCACATATTCAATATCAAGCACCAACGTTGGTTGGCAGCCGTCTGTTCAGCAACTGGCATTGATATTGATTAGCTTTGCTGGCATTGGACTTCCCTGGTGGTTTGGTAGTTAAGAATCCACCTGCCAATGCAGAGGTCCGATCTCTGGTCTGAGAAGATCCCACATGTCACGGGGCATCTAAGCCCGTGTTCCACAACCACTGAGCCTGCACTCTAGAGCCCGTGCTCCCCAACAAGAGAAGCCACCACAATGAGAAGCCTGCACCCCACAACTAGAAAGTAGCCCTCGTTCACCAGCAACTAGAGAAAGCCCACGCATAGCAACCCAGCACAGCCCCCCCCCAAAAAAAAATTATAGATGTAGATTTGCTGGCACAAAATGATAAAGTCAACAGACTTATGGCAGTTTTGATTATTATTTTAAAATTCTCTATGGACGATTTTCCTCTGTGATGGGCATGGAAAGTCCTTTCAAGGGAGGACTTGGGGGGATGAGGGAAGTGGCTGGCTGTCAGTTCCTACGGGATCTCCTGCCGTTGCAGACTTTGCCCCAGGCTGCCTCTGCCCAGAGCAGCCTCCATGTGGTAGCTGAACATGGCAGGAGTAAAGGTGGCCATTTCAGCTCAGTAGGGGACAACTCTGACCAGCAAGTCTGTCTCCAGAGTCCCTTTTGGGACTGATCAAGTCCTGTTGGGCCTCCACCACTGACTTCCCCTTTTCCCCGGTCGGGCTTCTCCACGTTCATTTCACTGGTGTGCATCCTTAAAAACAGCTTGTACCCCAAGCTCTGTCTCAGTCTCTGCTTCTGAAGAACCTATTCTGTGACCAGCCTTACTACCTGCACCTGGAGTGGGCAGGACTCCTTGCCTCTCCCCACTGGGTGTGCCGTTCCCAAGCACTGGGCCTGTTTATCCTCTCAGCTCACTGTTAGTTCTCCCATTTTATGGATGAGGAAACTAAGACTCAGAAAGATGAAGACTTGCCTAAGTGATCAATTGTTCACTGTGATTAGAAAATGCTGAACCAGAAGGTGGAGCCAGATCACCTTTATATCACTATGTTTGCTCCTGTCAAAACAAAACCAATCCCTTTATTTCAAGGTGTCAAGAAGTTTAGCAACCATTGGAGGAACATGTATTTGAAGGCTGTGACCGAACTTAATCATTTTTAAAGTCAAAAGCAGGTTCTAGCCGGCATTTTCTATAAAGAGCTAGGTAATACATATTTCAGGCTTTGAAGACCATATGGCCTCTGCTGAAACTATTCAACTCTGCAACTGTTATTTCAAAAGCAGCCAGAGGCAGTATGTAAATGAATTGACATCATGGCGTGCCAATAAAACTTTATTTACAAAAACTATTTGCAAAAACAGGCAATGAGCAGAAAGAGACAAGCATTCATATTTGGACTGAGAGTTAATATAGTTTGCTTGCTCTAGCCCTAGACAATCAATAAAACAATTAAGCTTTAGTTTGTAGCAGTGTTGAATTCTGTGATAAAAGGACTCCTTATGGCCAGTTACAAACTGCTAACAGAAGGTAGTTTGAACTTGGAGTTGAGAACCATACGTGCAGTAATATATCACACAGAAAAATAGACAAAAGTCTAGGTAGTACTAAAATGTAATAAAATCGGGAATTCCCTGGAGGTTCAGTGGTTAAGGCTTTGTGATGTTACTGCTGAGTGCCCTGGTTCAGTCCCTGGTTGGGGAACTAAAATCCCATAAGCTGTGTGGCAAGAAAAAAAAGATGAAAATGTAGTAAAATAAATAAATAGGAAGTGATGAGATTTGAACATTTTGTCTGTTTGTTTTCATGAAAGTTTAGTTGTAAGTGTATATTAAACATTTTTCTGCTTTTTAATGTAAATTTTAATATACATAATTTAATTTTAAGTAATCTGGTGTCTTAAGAAAAAGTCTCCCAAACTTCCTGAAGAATTCACAGTGGCCTCTCCTGAGCCTGTGTGAACTGCTCTGCGAGGTGTGTAGGAGGCAGGAGGCCCCCCATGGCCAGGGAAAGGGCAAAGGCCATCTGCGGCCCTGGAGGAGGAGAAGCTGCTATAGCATCAAGGCCCAGCGCACATCAAAGAGGTTTTCTCTTTCCTCTCCGGCCAAACAACTATGATGTCAGTCGCTCCATTATTTGCATAAACTGAGGGTGAAGTTACTCAAGATCAGCCATTGATCCCTTCCAGACTGAACCTGTGACCCCATCATCCAGAGTCCCTCAGCTTTTGAACATCTGCTATCCTTCAGCTTGGAAAGCTGACTTTCATTCTTCACAAGGATAACAGAAGAGTTAGCTTTGGCCTTCAATTTGCTATGTTGCCTTCAGTATATTGCTTAATCTCTCTGAACTGCCTTTCTCTATACCTGAATATTAGGGAGAGCTGTGGTGAGTCTCTTGTACCTACAGGGATAGGAGTGACTATGTGTCCAATGCTTGGCATTTTATATAACAGCCTTATGAAGTAGGTGTTATTGTTATACCCATTTTACAGTTAAGGAAACTGAGACTCAGAGAAGCTAAGTGGTTCATACTAGTAAGTGGTAGAGTTGGGATTCATTCTGTCTACTCCAAGTCCAAATTTCTCATTTATTTTTTTCTGGTGTGTCTCCCTGCATCTGGAGATCTCCAAGATTTTTACAGTGATAGGAGTCTGAGAAATTATTAGTTCTGAAACTTGAAACCCAAATGCCCTAGAAGCCAGGAGAGTGACAGAGAAGAGAGAAGAGCTGGGTGGGATTGTGGAGTCACAGGTTCACGTCCTGGCAACAAGGACAATGATTATTCAGCTTTAGCCATTTATCCCCGGCAGGAATGTCAGCCCAGTTTCGCCAGATTTTGTTCAAGAGAAGCTGAAAATGTGAATTTTTATGTGAAATCCATTCATTTAAAAATGGCTTTGTTTTTGGGAACACCCTGGCAGTCCAGTGGTTAGGATTCCATACTTTCACTTCTGAGGGCCTGGGTTAAATCCCTGGTCTGGGAACTAAGATCCCATAAGCCTCGCAGTGCAGCCAAAAAACAAAAATGAAAAAACTAAAACACCTTGGAGTTCAGCCTGTTGGTTTACAGATGCAGGAACTGAGGGTAATTGACTTTCGGTTCCCAGGAGGCTGGGGCAGATGGAAAATATGGAAGATTTGCAGAGTCCTGGAGGCTGGCAGTATGATTGTGACTCCCCAGGTATTGTAGGTAGCTCTTAGGTCTTTATCTCAATTCCATCTCTCCTGGCCTCCTCCTGAAATGAAAATGAGAAAGACATGGATGTCTGGAAGAGGCAAACAATGTAAGTTCTCCTATATCTTGGCAGCTTTGTAAAGCAAAGGCTCTCTTGCTTGCCTATGGCCACCGCAGGTAAGCTGAACCTGCAGAACAATCAGAATGGGGAAGGAGCAGATTATTCTCCCTGTTGGTTCCCTTAGAATCCTTGATTCAACACTCACTTGGACTTCCCTGCCAGTCCAGTGGTTAAGACTCTAAGCTTCCAATAAAGGGGTGCGGGTTTGATCCCTGGTCAGGAAACTAAGATCCCAGGTACTGTGTGGTGGGGATGGCCCCCAAATCCCCCCCAAACAAACAAGACCCCCCAAATGAGCAAAAACCCCACTCAGTCAAACAACTGAGGCTAAGCCTCGGTCCACGTCCTCTGAGTCCTAAGTACGTGGGACACACAGGTAAACATGCATTAAGGATACAAATGGAAATGCACTAAACAGTCCAGCTCTGAGGTAGGTCAGAGAATGATTTTCAGAAGAGGTGATATTTGAGCTGGATGGATCTCGAAGGAGAAGCTGAAACCAGCCTGGCCTGAGATGATGTCTTAGAGAAGGAATCTGCTGGTGCTAAGACCCAGGGCTAAGAGAGACTGAGCAATAAATAAATGGGCCAGAAACTGCTATCAATTTAGGGTGGCTGGAAATAAGTTTATCTCTGTGTGTTGGAGATGGGCTAGGGGTCAAAAGGCAAGCAGGGATCAGAAGGGTCTTGAAAGATAAGAGAAGGTGCTGGAAAGCCATTAAAAGCTTTTAAGCATCAGAGTGACAGTGTTGTTCTTTGGATTGGTTATTCTGGCTGCTGTGTAGAGAATGGATGAAAGGGACAGCTAGAAGCTGAGACAAATTCAGAGCCCTCAGAAATCTGGGGTGGTGGCATGGGAGCAGAGGTGGAGGCGATGGAATGGCTTTGAGAGCTATGAAGGCAGCAGAAGGAACAGGATCTACACCATTATAATAAAAGCATTGACAATAACAGCATAATGTAGGGACTTAAGCAATAGCTCTGGTTTCTGACTGTAAAAGCGAGAATCTTTTCCCCTCCCTTTTTTTGGGAAAAATTTCAAACCTCAGAAAAATTGAAAGATAGTTTCTGTGAACACCCAATATACCCTCACTGAGATTTACCTACTGTCACATTTTGCCACTCTTTTTCTCTGTGTCTCTGTTTTTATACATACAGAGATGTATACATACATGTTTGTATGCATAGCTTTTTTTCCTGAACCACTTGCAAATTTGTTTCAGAAACCATGATACTTTCAGAAACTTCTAAACACTTCAGCATTCATCTCTTTTGAATAAGGAGATTTTTCTAACATATTCACAATACCTTTAACTTCCTGAGGAAATTTAATATCCATATACTGTAATGGAGAAGGAAATGGCAACCCACTCCAGTGTTCTTGCCTGGGACACCTCATAGACAGAGGAGCCTGGTGGGCGACATACAGTCCATGGGATTGCAGAGTCAGACATGACTGAGCACACACATACACACACACACATATACACCTTAATATAAAGTCCATATTCAAATTTCACCAGTTGTTCCAGAAATGTCTTCTAAAGCTGCTGTGTTTTTAATTTTATTTTAAAAAATTCAAAGATTATGTGTTGCAGTTATTGTGTCTCTTTTGTCTTTTCTTTTGTTTCCTTTCTTTTTTCGCATCAATGTTAGAAATGTTTATTTAAAAGCGGTAATTGAGGTGAGAGTTCCCTGGTGGATGAGGGGTTTAGGATTTGGCACTTTCATTGCCTCATGGTGTGCAAAAAAGAAAAATGGTGATTAGGTAATTGAACAAAATATAGGAGGCCTAATGTAATTGGTTCTACTTTTTTCTATGTAGAGATTATTTTAGCAACATTTTATTTTGAAATAATTTCAAATTTACAGAAACATTGCAACAATAATACAAAGAATGTTCCTATATGTTTCACCCAGAGTCACCAATTATTTATACTTTGTCACATTTACCTTTTCATTCTCTTATCTACAAATATATATACAGATTTTTTTCTGAACCATTTGAAAATAAGTTGCTCCTCTTGCCCCTAAATACTACAGGGTGTATTTTCTAAGGACACTGTCTTAAATAGCCCAATGCAAGTATCAAAATCAGGAAATTTAACTATATTTGGTACTAATATAGTTATATTAATATATACTACTATATATATATTAATATATACTAATATAATAACTAAATTTGGTACTATATTACCCATATTCAAATTTCCCCAACTGTGCCAAGGATGTCTTATAGTCTTTTTTTTTTTTTTTTTAGAGAACCAGGATCTAATTAGGGTTCACACATTGCATTTAATTGTTGTGTCTCTTTAGTCTTTAAATATATTTATTTATTTGGCAGTGCCAGGTCTTAGTTGCAGCACGTGAACTCTTAATTACAGCATGTGGCATCTAGTTCCCTGACCAAGGATTGAACCTGGGGCCACTGCACTGGGAGTGTGGAGTCTTAGCCACTGGACCCCCAGGGAAGTCCTTTTAGTTTTTCTTTTTTTTTTTTATTTTATTATTATTTTTTTCCCTTTTTTTTTTTCCTTTTAGTTTTTAATCTAGGTGATTGCCTAGTTTCTGTGTGGATATTTCACAATAATGACATTTTTGAAGAGTTCAGCCCAGTTGTTTTGAAGAATGTCTCTCAATTTGGGTTTGTCTGTTTGTTTTTCATGACTAGATTCAGAGCAAACATGTTTGACTACTTGGTAGGTGATGACGTGTCCTTTTCAGTGCAAAATGTCAGCGGGAACACGTTAAGAGGTTGTGTTACCTTTTGGTTAAGCTGGGTTCAAATTGGGGCTGCTTATTTTGCTAGCTGGGCAAGTGAGTCATTTAGATGATTTTCTTAGCCATCAAATGAGGGTAATAATAATTATGATTTATGAGTTTGTTGAATTAAAAAAAAGTTATTTGGCTGTGCTGGGTTTCAAATCTTCACTGGGGTATGCAGGATCTTTTTTTCAGTTGCCACATGTAAACCCTTGGTTGAGGCATGTGGGATCTAGTTGCCTGACCAGGGATCAAACCCTGGCCCCCTGCCTTGGGAGCATGCAGTCTTAGCCACTGGACCACCAGGGGAGTCCCAAGCTTGTTGAATTAATACACATAGGGCCCTTAGAACAGTGCAATGCATTGCCTTTGATAAATTATTAATATTGATATTATTGTTGTCATCAATACTATTTCTACTGAAATTTATAGAGACCTTAATATGAGACGCACTGAGTCCAGTGCTCAGTTCTTTGCCCTTCCAGCACCTAGGACAGTGTATGACACAAAGGAGGCATTCAATAAATTTTTGTTGGCAAAATGTCAACACTATGAGATAGATTGCTATCAATAGCTAGCCAACTCACGATGAGGAAACGGAGGCTCAGTGAAGTGACTTGTCTAGGTCACTACTGGCAGTAAGAGGCAAGAGCCGGGATTTGAACCAAGCTTATAGGCTTTGTAAAACCACGGATAAGGAATCTGAATATTTTGTAAACTCTCAAGGACTGTTTAGATGCAGAGCTGAAATGGAGCGCCACGCACAGTGCGCTGCCGCATGCATACAGAAGGTGCTCAATACATAGCTGAATGAATGAGAAAAGAAAGTGAGTCAACTAGGGAGAGTTCATCATGCCCTGGTCTGGGCCAGCGCTTGGGTGAGACTGGGAATCCACCCGTCCTCATACCTCCCAGCCAAGAGTCACCACAGGACCACGTGTTCCAGTAGGGTGTGGCTTCTGGTGACCACGCCCACAGGCAAAACCACGCCTTTCACCTTTCCGGGCGCCCGCGAACAGCCGAGGTGTTTTGGCCCGCGCGCGGAGCCGTAGCTTACAGTTTTCTCGGGCGTCCGCGGCCGGGAAACCAGCTGTTCCAGGTTCCGGGCGGACGTGCACGATGTCGGAGAAGGCAGGGAGTCAGAGTGGGGGCTCCCCGGAGGCCAGTGGAGTAACTGTCGGCGACATTCAGGAACTGATACGGCGCAAGGAGGAGATCGAGGCCCAGATCAAAGCCAATTATGAAGTGCTGGAGAGCGTGAGTCTGGGAACTGGGCTCCCGGGCGGGCTGGGAGGCGCCGCAACGCATTCCCGACCCGGCCCCCAGACCGGGCAGTGAGGCAAATAACATGAATAACTAGGAACGATTCGAATTGATGTTCTAGCAAGCATTTATGGAAACCTCACTGGAAACTGTGTTAAACGCTTGACATTGATTAACGCATTTAATCTTCCCAACAATCTTTTGAGGTGAGTTCTATTATTTCTCCCATTTTAGGAATGGAGAAACAGGGACATTACTTAAACCTGCCTGAAGTCACCGGGCTAATAAATTTGCAGAGGCAGGGTGATAATCATTTCTGTCATCAGTCGTTGTACAGTTAGCAGATGTCCTGTAATCACTTTACCTTAGAGCTTTTTAAACTTCAACGTGTATGCGAATCACCTGGCCATCTTGTTAAAATTCAGATTCTGATGAGGCACGGGTGTGTGGGAACAGCTACTGCATTTCTGCAAATTACCAGCGATGCTGCTGCCACGTGTAAGAACGTGACAGGAAAGGCTTATTATCCCTATTGTATAAGGAGGAGACTGGGGCCAAGAATGGGGCAAACCCTTGCCTAGGGTCATGTACGTCGGAAGTGGCAGTGATGGGGTTAGTTCTCAGGTCTCTCTGGCTCCAAAACGGATAGTTTTTCTTAAGCCACCTAGTGTAAAACCACAAATCAATTTGCAGAGGAAGAGTAAATGAATTACATTCTACATAGGGTGGATGAAGTGCAATATAGGTGATGGTTATAAGATGAAGTATCATGTGGAGGCCAGGGTACCCTTTTACTGGGTGCTGACTGTGTGCCTGAAGGGAGCTGGTTTATGTGTATGCTATATCCTGGAATCCTCTCAACTGCTTTGTGAAGTTGGTATGTTACCCTGGGGCTCAGAAAGGAGAAGTCACAAGGTGAGATTTAGATCTCATACCTTGGGAATCCAGAATCTGTGCTTTCAAGTGGTTTATGCCAGCTATTTCTCACACCTTAGTTATTTTTCTACTGCAGGCAGGATGCTGTGTCTGTATACCTCCTGTACTGTTACTCCGTTGTTATTTTCCTTTAAGTTAACCCTTTTTTTAACTTTATTTTTAAAGGAAATTTTGTAACTTCACAGCATATGAAAACATAAGAATCTCTTTCCTTAAATATAAAATAATTAAAGTGATCCCCCCAAAAGGTGATCTATCCATTTAACTGTCACCTGATGAATGTATAATCAAATGTGGTCTGTCCATACAATGAGATATTACTTAAATAAAAAAGAATGAAGTGCTGACATATGCTGCAAAAGGGCATGAACCTTGAAAGCTAAGTGAAAGAAATTCATCACAAAAGACCATACATTTTATGATTCCATTTATATGAAATATCTAGAATAGGCAAATTCATGGACAGAAGGTAGATTAGTGGTTGCCAGGGGCTGAGAGGAGGGGGAGATGGAAGTGGCTGCTAGTGGGTCAGAGTTTCTTTTTGGAGGGTGGTGGAGGTGTTTTAAAATTGATTGTGGTGATTATTTCATAATTCTGTGAATATTCTAAAAACCACTGAATTTATTTGGTTGCACCGCACAGCATGATCTTAGTTCCATGACTGACGATGGAAACTGTGCTCCCTGCAGTGGAAGCACAGAATTCTTAACCAGTAGACTTCCAGGAAAATTCAGAATTGTACACTTTAAATGGGTGGATTGCATGGATTCTATGAATTATAATCATATAATGGATTATATGATTGAATATAATGAATGAAACTGTTTAAAAAAATAGAGAGGCCCAGATATAACAAGTGATCTGGAGATAATATGAAGACCAACACCAGTTGGTGACTTTTTCCTTGACTACTGGAGGGTTGATGATAATTAGAAAGGGAATAAGTGTTTTAGATTCAGGGTTATTAAATGCCTTGTATGTGAGTTGCCAGTGGCTCAGGTCCCAACTTTGGAAACCAGTCTCTGATGCAGTATTGCCTTACTATAATCAGGAAGGCCAGTCAACTGTTAATCATTGGGAGCAGACAGGAGGCAGATAGAGATATTTAGCCCCTGGCACATTTATACTGTATCTATAGAGAGTCCTGGGTTAAGGGAGTATACGAGACCCCCTTCCCCATGAACAGAAAACAGGAAATAACCCAGAGGCTTTCAGAAAGAAAGGGAGAGCTGTGAATGGAATCCCTCCCTTTGGAGCCTGTGTACACTCAGCGGTTGGTCTCTGTGCTGATCATTACAGCCCTCATTTATTACTTTCTGTGTGTATTAATTTCCTGGGGTCACCATAACAAATGATCACAAACTTGGTGGCTTAAAACAGCAGAAATTTATCCTATCTCAGTTGTGGAGACCAGCAGTGTGAAATCAAGGAGTTGGTAGGTTTGGTTCCTTCTGGAGCTCTGAGGGAGAAGCCATTCCCTGCCTCTCCTAAATTCTGGTGGCTACTGGCCATCCTTTGCTGGTGGCAGTGTCACCCTAATCCCTGCCTCTGTCTTCGTGGCCTACTCTCTGCATCTCTCTGTCCCATCTCTCCCTCTCCTTTCTTTTACCAGGATACCCATCACTGGATGTAGGGGCCACCCGAAAACCAGGAAGATCTCTTCTTGTGATCCTTCACTTAATTATATCTGCAAAGATCCTTTTTCCAAATAAGGTCACGTTCACAGGGTCTCGGGGTTATGACTGGGACATATCTTTTGGGGGCCGCTATTCACTGCTCTGTGAATGTGTCTGGCACTGTGCTAAGCACCCTACGTAGGTCAGTTAGTTAATTCTCAGAACAGGTGTGAAGTGAGGTAAGTGTCATTTTTCCCATTTTAGAATTGAGGAAGTTGAAGCCCAGAGAGGTGAACATGTTAACTAAGGACACCCAGCTTGTATGTGGCAGAATTGAGCTTGAAATCAAAGTTTGCAAAAACCCAGCTGTATGTCATATAATATAGTTCATTGCTGTTGTGTACCATGCTCTGATTTAGGTAGGAGAAGACTTTAAAAATATGAAAATGGGAATTCCTTGGTGATGCAGTGGTTAGGACTCTGTGCTTTCACTGCCGAGGGCGTGAGTTTAGCCCCTGATTGGGGACTAAGATCCCACAAGCCATGCAGCACAGTTGAAAGAAACAAAACATTACAACAAATGTATTGTTTTCAATAGGGAATACATTGCCATGGTCAAAATTCAACATTTACAATAGGATATAAGATGGAAAGTCTCTCTTCCTTCCCTCTCCCCAGCCACCCCTTTCCTCTCCCCCAGATGGCAACTGATAATATCAGTGTATCCTTCCAGGGATGAAAGGCTTGTTTGAAGGTCCCTTCAGATCTCTCTTTATTTTCAGAAGAGCCAAAGTCCTGCCTCAGCTGGGTGCTCTTGGGGGTTTTTACCCCCTTCTAACCTCCAAGGTCACCAGCCAGGTGTCAGCTGCCCATAGGAAGGAGGGTCTGGAGGAGTCGAGGTAGCAACTGGCCTTGAGGGTGATGCTCAAAGGAGTCATTAGTTTTATCTGTACTGCTCTAATGTTAGAAAAGAGAGTGGGTCCACGCATTACTGGTGTTGTTAAGAGTCAGTTAAAAAATGGTGCCCCACCTCCGAGGGCAGTGGTGAGAGGACGTGGGAGAGGACCCGGTCTATGCGAAGTGATCAATATGTGGCCGCTGTGGTTACTGGTACCTTTATCACGGCTGCAAAGGAACAGAGTCAGGGGAAAGAGGGCTCGAGGACTTCATACCTGTAAAATCTTTGTCCTTGTTTCTTCCCTCCAGCAAAAAGGCATTGGGATGAACGAGCCACTGGTGGACTGTGAGGGCTACCCCCGGGCAGACGTGGACCTGTACCAAGTCCGAACCGCAAGGCACAACATCGTCTGTGAGTGACCCTGGCTGGGGATGTGCCCCCACCTTGCAGCAGGAGGTGTTTAGGGCACAGAGAAGGCACTAATATTCCATATTACCTGCTTCCCTCTCCTCTCCCTGATGGGATCATCTCCTTGTCCCCATGGAGGGACTGAGAACTATGGGAATGGGATAGACTCTAGGGGTCTATATTTATGGGCTCATTTTTCTTTTTTTTTTAAATCCTTTTTTAAAAATTTTGTTTTATTTTTTGGCCTTACCATGTGGTATGTGGGATCTTAGTTCCCTGACCAGGGATCAAACCCATGCTCCCTGCCTTGGAAGCATGGAGTCCTTAACCACTGGACCTCCAGGGAAGTCCTGTGGTTTCATTTTTCATTTTGCTTTTAGGAACCTTGCTTCATTGCAGAAACTTTTATTGCAGTAACAACAGAAACCTAAGGCAGATATGGCTTACAATCCCAATCAAATCAGTTACATGTTAGGAGTATGTTTCGCTGTTAATGATAGTGACCTGACTATGGACACTCAAGCAGAAAATAGCTCAGTCCCTCAGTAAAGACATTTGGAGGTAGGCCGTGCAGGGCTGGTCTTCAGAAACCCAGGCTCTGCCATCCTTAGGAAATCTTGTCCATCTTCAGGGTCACCATATCCATGTGGCAGGCGGGAAGAAAGGGGAGGAAGAAGGTAGGAAGGACACAAGCTCCTATGCCAGCTGGTACCGCTCCTGTTAAGGATCTGTCCTGCAAGTCCCATGCCCACGTCCTGCATCAATTTCTGCTTTCCTCTTATAGGCTCCCCTGCCTGCAAGAAATGTACCCCACAATGGGTGTGTTACTATCTTAAATAAAATATCTTATGTATATAGGTGTATATAGTGTGTCCCTGGAGAAGGAAATAGCAACCCACTCCAATATTCTTGCCTGAGAGATCCCATGGACAGAGGAGGCTGGCAGGTTACAGTCCATGGGGTTGCAAAGAGTTGAGCATGACTTAGCACCTAAACAATAGTATAGTATGTATGTATGTATTTATTATCAAGGAGCAGAGAGAGTGAATAGAGGTTGGGTAGTTTATTTGACTTCTTTTTCTGCTGTAACAAGTCATCACAGACTTAGTGGTTTAAAATGTCACAAATTGGGACTTCCATAGTGGTCCAGTAGCTAAAAACTTTGCCTTCTAGTGCAGGGGGTATGGGTTTGATCCCTGATCAGGGAACTAAAATCCCACATGCCTTGTGGCCAAGAAACCCAAAACATAAAACAGAAGCAATATTGCAACAAATTCAGTAAAGACTTTAAAAATGGCCCACATAAAAAAAAAAATCTTAAAAAAAAAAGTCACAAATGTATTATCTTACATTTCTGGAAGTGAGATGTCCAAGTGGGTCTCACTATACTAAAATCAAGGTGTCAACAGAGCTGTGTTCCCTCCAGAGAATTCATTTCTTTGTCTTTTCCAGCTTCTAAAAGCTGCCCACCTTCCTTGACTTGTAGCCCTTTCCATCTTCACAGCCAGTGGTCACTTCTCTCCAATTTCTGAGTCTGTCATCACGTCTTTCACTCATCCTCCTGCCTCCCTCTTTCACTGATAAAAGACGCCTGTGATCACATTGGGCTACCACTTGAATAATCCAGGACAGCCTCCCATCTCAGAGCCCTTAACTTAATCCCACCTGTACAGCCTCCCTTATTATGTCAAGTAGCAGATTCACAGCGTCTGGAATTAGGATGTGAACATCCTTCCTTGGGGCCACTTTCATGCTGCCACAGCTAGGCAACCAACGATTTCTACAACAAGGGCATGTCAAATAGTACGGAATTTATCATCTACATTATTCCTCCCACTTTTTAAAAAAATTAATGTATCTATTTTGGCTGCACTGTGTCTTTGTTGCCGCACTCAGGCTTTCTCTAGGGCTACTCTTTGTTGCAGTGCGCTGGCTTCTCACTGCAGTGGCTTCTCTTGTTGCCGAGCCTGGGCTGTAGGGGCCTGGGCTTCAGTAGTTGTGGCAAACGGACTCAATTTCCCCACGTCATGTGAAATCTTCCTAGACCAGGGATCAAACCTGTGTCCCTGGCATTGGCAGGCAAATTCTTAACCACTGGCCCACCAGGGAAGTCCTACTTTATCCCCTTGATGACTTCTGTTCTACCTGTGTGAATCTTGACTCTATCTGCAGCATGCTTTGGTATAAGTTGTCTTTACATTAAAAAAAAAAAAAAAAAAGTTACCCAGATCCTAGCCACTCTGCTGGACTGGCCTGCAGAGACAGCTTACTTGACTGGCCCATTTGTTCCCCACATTTTGAGTTAACTGGCAGTACTGAAAAAAATCAGAGGACTTCATCCCCAAACTCCTGGTTTCCAGCTGTTCTCACTGTTGCCTCTCCCACGCTGAACACCACCAGTCATGTGTTTCTAGATCGGGCATCTTCTGGAAGCATTAAGAGAAAAGTGAGGTCCTCCTTGGCTCCAGCCTGCTTCACTTGGTCGCTTGCTCACGGCACTGCCCCTTGTGTATGCCTGAGCTTGTGGCCATGGATTCAGCTGGACGAGTCCCTCCTCCTGCTCACCTTTCAGGCCTCCACTGAAATGGTGCTACCTTTGGCAGGCCTTCCTTGATCTTCTAGATGAGCCAGGTCAGGGCCCATGGGTGGGTCAGCCCCCACTGTGGTCATCAGGTGTCATTGTAATCACTCATCCCTTGG
Source organism: Cervus canadensis (assembly GCF_019320065.1). Lineage (NCBI taxonomy): Eukaryota > Metazoa > Chordata > Mammalia > Artiodactyla > Cervidae > Cervus > Cervus canadensis. The sequence continues at coordinate 124,823,412 of NC_057386.1, forward strand.
CTGCTCTCCTTGTGGGACTGTAAGCTTCATGAGGGCAGCCCCTCTGTCTTGTTTGTAGATGAGTCCTCAGTGTCTGGCTCAATCTCTGGGATTTAATAAGCACTCGTTAAGTATTTAGTGAATGAATGTAGGGGGCGTGTCTCATGTCCTCTGCTGTCTTTTCTTGGCCCCTGATACGATGCTGTCCTTCAGGCCTGCAGAACGACCATAAGGCAGTGATGAAGCAGGTGGAAGACGCTCTGCACCAGCTGCATGCTCGTGACAAGGAGAAGCAGGCCCGGGACCTGGCCGAAGCCCACAGGGAGGCCCTGAGCCGCGGCCAGAGCCAGGGCCTCAGCCCCCCTCAGGCCTTCGCCAAAGTGAACAGCGTCAGCCCCGGCTCCCCCGCCAGCATCGCAGTAAGCCAGGGCTGACTCCCTGAGTCCATGCCCTGAGGGTGCCTTGAGGTGGACTTGAGGGTGGGGCACTGTGGCAGACAGACCACACTCTCTCCAGGGCAGCAGACACCAGGGAAGGCCAGTAGGAGTTAGGCCTTGCTGCCCGCTCAAGTAGCCACGAGAGAAACCCTGGGCCACAAGGTGGAAGGTGATAGATGTCTCAAGAGAGGGAAGGAGGCCCTCTTCCTGGGCCTGATTTTCGCTGGGCGTTGAGTAGTAGATAGGAGGGTAATAACAACAGCTGCCACTTACTGAGTCCTTGCTTTGCAACACATGTCCTGCCAAGTGAGCTTGCCTGGTGTGTTTTGACAAGTTTTAACAGCTTTAATTGGGATATAGTTCATATGCTGTAACTTCTATCCATTTAAGGTACATATATGATTGAGTGGCTTTTTGTGTATTAACAGTCAGGAGTCAGATTTTAGAGTATTTTCATTATTCTAAAAAGAAACCAATTAGGTGTTACACCTCAACCCCCATCTCCCCTAACCCCTGACACCCACCAGTCTGCTTTCTGTTTCTATGAATTTGCCTATTTTGGACATTTCATATATGAGTGAATGGAATCATACAATATGTGGTCCTCTATATCTGGCTTCTCCCTCTTAGTATCACGTTTTCAAGGTCTATCCACGTTGGAGCATGTATGTCAACTTCATTCCTTTTTCATTTTCTAAAATTTTTTATTGGAGTATAATTGATGTATAGTGTTGTATTAGTTTCAGGTGTATAGCAAAGTGAGTAAGTTATACATATACATAGACCCCCCCTTGTTGGATTCTTTTCCCATATAGGCCGTTACAGAGCACGGAGTAGAGTTCCCTGTATGTACAGCAGGTTCTTATTAGTCACCTATTTTATATATAGTTGTATATAATCTCCCAGTTTATCCCTTTCTCACTTGCATTCCTTTTTACTGCTGAGTATAGTATGGTGTCTGGATAGATCACACTTGGTTTATGCATTCATCAATTTGGTTCCATTTTCTCGCTATTATGAACAGTGCTTCTGTGAACATGACAAACAGATTTTTATGTAGAGCTGCAATTAATGTTGAATCCCACAGCCCCCCTCCGGAGTAGGTGCCATTTCACCCAGGGGGAAAAGCCTCAAACCCCTGAAGTACTTTTTGCTAGGACACATAGCTTCTAGAAGGTGGAATTGGGCCCTGCCAGTCATCTTTAGTGATCATAAGACTGTGAGTTACATGTTTTATCCACCGCTGTGCACACAATATCTGGTACAGAGTTGTCGGCCTGTGACGAGTATTTGTAGAAGGGATGGAGGAATTGTGATCTATGTTCTTAGAACCACAGGGTCACTCTTGTCCTGGGTCAGCCTTGTGCTCCTGGCTGCTCGAATGGGGCCTTCTAGGGCAAATGTATCTAAATGCTGACTCCTGAACAAAATAGGCCAGGTTGGCCTGCTACTCCTTGCCCCTGCACCTGGGTCAGGACCCCCAGAGAGCTTTGCCCCCTGTTCCTGAAGGCCTCCACCACTGCCAGCTTTCATCAGGCACTGGGCAGACCTGGCCAGCCGCCTTTTGCTCACTCTGTGCCTGGAGGAACCCCTGGAGGAGCTGGCCCAGTTATGCGCTGCCTCTCCCTGCCCGACGTATCTAAATCCTAACCTCTTTGCTTCGTGCCTGCCATTCTTCTCTGTGGAAAACATGCTCATTAAAAAAAAAAAATCAGAGTATAATTGCTTTACAACATTGTGTTTCTGTTGTACAGTGAAGTGAATCAGCCACATGTGTACATATATCCCCTCCCTCTTAAGTGTCCCTCCCACCCCAACTCCCATCCCACCCCTCTGGGTCACCACAGACCACCGAGCTGAGCTTCTTGTCTATGCAGCAGATTCCCGCTGAAAACGCGCATTAACTTAGGACTGTCTGAGAGGGTGGAGGACACCGGAAGCACACTGAAGCTCTCTCCTGACTTCCTGTTTTCTCTTCTCTCTTTAGGGTCTGCAAGTGGATGATGAGATTCTGGAGTTTGGCTCTGTGAACACCCAGAACTTCCAGTCACTGCAGAACATCGGCAGTGTGGTCCAGCACAGTGAGGGGGTGAGCTGGAGGCTACGTGGTGTCTGGCCAGTGACCCTGGAACTGCCGGGGCAGGAGCTGTGGCCGGGGGTGGGCCAGCTGCCCTCGGGGGGCTGTTACTCAGGCACAGTCCTTCCCGCACAGGGCCTTTACATCGGCTGTTCCCTCTGCCTAGAATGCTTATCCCCCTGATTTCTGGCAGGCATCCGGCCAAGAAGCAGTTGGCTGGTGTCGGCGCCCTGTTAGAGGTCAGGCCCTCATTTCCACACTGACACCTTCATCCAGTCTGTACTTAGGTGGAAGTTTATAATTTTGATTTTTGTCGAACTCATTAGTTTTGCACTTTATGGCTTGTATCTGCTTAAAGAGATTCTTCGTGTGCTTTTATTGGTTTGTTTTTAGCTTCTCTTTAATCCATCTGGCATGTATCTTTTATTATTTTTTTTAATAACAGTTTGACTGAGGTACAATTTACATACCTTCCAGGTCACCCATTTAAGGTGCATAATTCACTCATTTTTAGTCTGTTCATAGAGTTGAGCATCCATCACCACAATCAGTTTTATTTATTTTTTAAATTTTTATTTATTATTTTTTAGAATCAATTTTAGAACATTTTCATCACCTCAGACAGAAGCCTCATTACCATTAGCAGTCACTCTCATTTCCCCCATATATACCAACCCCTGGCAGCCACTAAACTACTCTTTGTCTCTACAGTCTTGCTTATTCTAGATATTTCATGTAAACGGGATCATAAGTATGTGATTTATACTGTATATATATATATACACACACATATATACTGTGATATCTGTATATATAGTAAGTGATATATATATATATATCATTTAGTGTAGTGTTTTCAAGATTCATCCATGTTGTAGCATATGTCAATACTTCATTCCTTTTTATGACCAAATAGTACCCCATTGTATGGATAGGCAATATTTTATTTATCCATTCATTAATTGATGAATATTCAGGTTGTTTCCACTTTTTGGGTATTATTATAGAGTAATACTTCTGTGAACATTCTATATAAGTTTGTGTGTGCACATATGTTTTCATTTCTCTTGGATTCATAGTTCATCTGAAATTAATTTTTGTGAATGGTGTGAAGCAGGGTCCCAGACATATTTTTTTTTCCCCAAATGGATAGTAGTTGTTCCAGTATTGTTTATTGAAAATTTAGTACTTTACCCACTCTTTTATATTGCCACATCTGTTATATAATTCTTATATGTGGGATTCTTTGTTTCTTTGGTCTGTTTGTTTGGAACCTTCCTGGGGTTCCCTAGAACAAATCCATTTGTCCTGCTCTGCTTCCCTTTAACCCTTTGCCAGAAAAGGTGTATTGGTGAGTGAAAAAAATCACTCCAAAACTTTAGCAGCTTGAAGCTTCACACATTTATTAGCTCATACAGTTTGGGGGTCAGGCAGTGTCCAGGAGTCGTGTAGCTGGGTGGTTTTGGTTCAGAGTCTCTCATGAGGTTGTGATCAAGATGTAAGCAGAGGTTGCAGTCACCTGAGGGCTTGACTGAGGTTAGAAAATCTGTGTCCAGGGTGCCTCACTCACCTGGCTGTTGGCAGGAGACTTCAGGTCCTCAGCACACGGGCCTCTCCACAGTGCTGCTTGAGTGCCCTCACAGCATGGCGGCTGGCTTCTCCCAGAGTGGGCAGTCCAGGTGAGAGCAGAGAGCCGCCAGCAGCACCTTCTCTGACGCAGTCTCTGAAGGTTCACACTATCATTTCCACTGTATTCTATTTGTTAGAAGCAGCTAAGTCCGGTCCTCACTCAAAGGGAAAGGAATTAGGCTTTAACTCTAGAAGGAAAGAATTCCAAAGAATTTATCATTGTGGCATTATACCTCTGTCATCTCTTTACTGTCTCATCATCATTTTAGTGAGGTTTCTAGAGATGATGCATTGTGTTATTTTTACCAAAGTCTCTGTTTTTCACTCCTTCTTCCCTACCCCACCTTCCCAGCTTGCTAGTGTGTTAGAGTTTACTCAGGTTTCTTGGGTACCATGCTGCACGTAACAATACTTTTAAACTTTGTAGTTGTGTGGGCTCATTATTACTGGTTTGTGTTGTAAATATGTCTTTTTCTTTTTTTTTTTTTGCCCCCTGGAAAAGGTAATACTTACTAATGGCAAAAACAGAACGAAAAAATATAATGAAAAACCTCCCTCTCCTCCAAGTTTATTTCCTTTCCTCCAAAGGCAGCTGCTTTCCAACTGTGTGTCCTTTCAGGGACAGGTTCTTTGTGCATGAGCATACAGAGCGTACAGGTTAAGGCCTGGTGTACCCACAGCAGAATTCACCCTTTTCAGTGTATAGTACTGTGAATTTTGACAACTGTATGTAGTTATGTAAATATCACCAAATGAAGATACGTCACAGTTCTACAACCCCAAATGGCCTCATCTTTTTGTAGTTAACTTCTCCCCATGCCTCATCCCCAGGAAACCACGGATCTGTGCTCCACTCCTGTGGCTTTACCATTTCTAGAATGTTGTATAAGTGAAACTGCATAGTATAAAGCCCTTTAAGAGACTTCCCTGGTAGTCTAGTGGTTAAGACTCTGTGCTTCCATTGCATGGGGTGCAGGTTCCGTCCCTGGTCAGGGAACTGAGACCTGGCATGCCATGTGGCACAGCTGAAAAATAGTCCTGTAAGTCTGGCTGCTTTCACCCAGTATCCTGCATCTACGGTTCTTCCAAGCTGGCATGTGCATCTGTAGTTCATTCCTTTTTACCACTGAGTAGTAATCCATTGCGTAATGACCCCCAGACTCTTCATCCATTTTCCCAACGTGGGACATTTAAGTTGTTTCCAGTTTTTGGTGGTTACTCATAATAGCTACTGGTTTCTAATCTGTCTTTTCTAGTTAAATATAGTCTTAGGCTGCTGCTGCTAAGTCACTTCAGTTGTGTCCGACTCTGTGTGACCCCACAGACGTCAGCCCACCAGGCTCCCCCATCTCTGGGATTCTCCAGGCAAGAACACTGGAGTGGGTTGTCATTTCCTTCTCCAATGAGTGAAAGTGAGAAGTGAAAGTGAAGTCGCTTAGTCTTAGGCTATTTATAGCTAAAAATCTGTTTTTGTTAACATTGAGGTATAATTGATATATAACTATATGAATATTATTTTCAGGTGTAAAACATAATAATTCAACGTCTGTATATATTGGGAATTGATTGCCACAATAAGTCTAGTTAACATCTGTCACCATACATAGTAGTTACAAGTTTTTTTTTTTGATGATGTGCACTTTGAAGATTTACTCTCTTAGCACCTTTCAAGTATGCAATAGAGTATTATTATATTCCATATTGCACAGCATGGTGACTCTAGTTAATAATACTACATGAATCTTTTTTTTACAAAGGTAGTTATTGAACATTTTGTAAGAAATTTCATTCTTTAAAATGAAATTTCCTGGGGAATTCCAGTATATCAAACAGATGAGTTGAACTGCTGGGATGGGCTAGAGGTGGGGTGGGGGCAATCTCACATCATCAGGGCCCTAGGTCCTCCTAGAACCAGAGCTCAGCTTGAGAATCATGGATCTGGGTTTCCATGGTCTGCTCTGTGAATTGGAGAAAAAAAAATTTTCTTTTAACCCCATAGCATTCTATTGTTAGACATTTAGAAAAGAAAGAAAGTGAAGTCGCTCAGTCATGTCCGACTCTGCGACCCCATGGACTGTAGCCCACCAGGCTCCTCCATCCATGGAATTTTCTAGGCAAGTGTACTGGAGTGGGTTGCCATTTCCTTCTCCAGGGGATCTTCCCAACCTAGGGATCAAACCCGGGTCTCCCACATTGCAGGCAGACACTTTACCATCTACCAGGGAATCCCCTAGTTAGATATTTAGGTAGTTTCCAATTGGAAATTAACCCTCTTGTAGACAAATCTCTGTTTCTTTAGGTAAGTTTTTTAAAGGTGAGTTTCTGGATCAAATGCATGTATTTTCAAAGGAAAAAAAATCTTAAAACAATATTTCTTTATATTAAAAACAGTGTATATTCAACCATAAAAAAAGAATGGTGTACTGATATGCTATAACAGTAACAATCCTTGAAAGGATTTGTGCTAAGTAAAAGAAGCCAGACACAAAGGGCCACATATTTTAGAATTCCATTTGTATGAAATGTTCAGAAGAGGCAGATCCATAGAGAGAAAGTAGAAAGGTGGTTTCCAGGGGTTGGGGAGGAGGGACAGGAGAGTGATTGCTAATGGGCACGGGGTTTGTTTTTGGGTGATGGAAATACTCTGAAATTAGATAGTGGTGATGGTTGGACAAATCTCTGAATATACTAAAACCCGCTGAATTGTATACTTTTTTATTATTGTAAAAAATATTTATTTGGCTGCACTGGGTCTTAGTTGCGGCCACCTGGGATCTTTGTTGCGGCATGTAGGATCTAGTTCCCTGACCAGGGATCAAACCCAGGCTCTCTGCATTGGGAACAAGGAGTCTTAACCATTGGACCACCAGGGAAGTCTCAAAATTTCTATTATTTTTAATTGAAGGAGATTTTTTTTTTTTTAATTAATTAATTTATGTAGCTGCCTGGGGTCTTAGTTGTGACACGTGGGGACTTTGTTGAGGAGCACAGGCTCTGTAGTTGCAGTGAGCAGCCTTAGTTGCCATGCAGCATGTGGGAACTTGGTTCCCCAACCAGAGATTGAACCCATGTCCCCTGCATTGTAAGGCAGATTCTTAACCACTGGACCCCCAGGGAAGTCCCTGAAGTATATAGTTGATTTATAACATATGTGACCTTTTAGGACATATATTCAGATGGATTCATACTTGGCTGGTTTTGTTTTATTTTTACTAAACCTACTTATTTACTGCACTATATTTGAACAGTACCTTATTGAGGGGTATTTTGGGTGTTTTCAGTTTTTGAAATTTATAAACAGTCTGGGATGAATGCTTTGTTTATTTATCATCTTGTAGTTTTGCAAAAGATATCTTGTATGCACCTTTTAAAGATTTTGTTGTTGTTGTTGGGGAGGTATGTTCCTCCAGGAGGATGGTACCAAATCTATAGCCCCATTGGCTGCCCCCAGAGTGCCACATCCCCTGCATTCTTGCCCATTGCAGAAATTATGTTTAGAATAAGCATCCTGGGACTTCCCTGGTGGTCCAGTGGCTAAGACTCTGTACTCCCATTGCAGGGGGCCCAGGTTCAATCACTGGTCAGGGAACTAGAGCCCACATCTTGCAACTAAGACCTGGCATAGCCAAATAAATAAATAAATAAAAGCAATTTTTTTTTAAAGCCTCCTTACCAATCTGGTGGGCAACCCCTGCCACCCGCCCCCCACCCCCAGTATCTCAGCTTTCTAGCCTGAATCTCTTTGAATGCTAAGGAGGCTGAACATAAAATGAGCTTATTTTCCTTTCAGAAGCCCCTGAATGTGACAGTGATGCGCAGAGGGGAGAAACACCAGCTTAGACTCGTGCCAACACGCTGGGCGGGCAAAGGACTGCTGGGGTAAAGTATCTGTGTCCATTCATTCACACTGCAGCGTCCACTGCATGCTTGTTAGACATAAAACTCCAGGCAGGAGGTGGGGTCATTGGGGAAGGAAGGGAATTTCCAGATTACCTGTAGCAACTCATGATGATTCTTTTTGGCGGGAATGAGATTGCAGGTGTGGAGGTGGAGGGAGCCCTGGTCTTTGGGTCTTTCGTTAACTGGGCGTTTGTGTTGAATGAACAAAAGCACGTAGGTGAAGAGCTCAGAAGGGATCACTTCTGCTCTTCCTGAACAGAGCCACCAAACTTACATACTGTTTTCTTTTCTTTTTTCTTCCAGCTGCAACATTATTCCATTGCAAAGATGACTATCCCTGAGGAATGGAAACAGGAAAGCATCTTCCTTTGCCCCAGACCTGGGTCTAGTGGGCATTTCCTCCTCTTCATCTTTGTCTGAAGCTCAAGGATCTCAAAGAGACTGGAAGCCTGAACTTCTAGGTGGTGGAAACGCTGTGGCCTCTCATTTTAATCTCTTGGGATTAAGGCATTGTTAAAAACTTGATTTGTGTTTAGCATCTTTTGCAGGTTAGGCCATGACCCTAAGTGAGACTCCTCTGGATGGTGAGGAAGTGGGCGGGAGTTATTCTGGCAGGTGCTGATGTGACTTTATTCTTCTAGAAATCTTTTTTTTCCAAATAAAACCCAGTTTTACAGTATTGATATGATCATGTTATCACCCCAGTTGAATCTCCTATGAACCTCTCAAACCAAAACTCAGACAGGAGTTAGAGCCTCCTCATAGAACGTTGGGCAGAACAAATCAACAGTTGTGCTGAGATCAAGGTTTGGCTAACAACCTCTCTGGAACATGATCCTTTAGTGAATGGGGTTTCCAAACACTCAGGCTGCACCATCTGCTCTTGCATTGCAGCGTTGCTGCTCTGGCTACAGAGATTGCATCCTCAGCATTTGGATCTCCAGGGCCACAGCTCCCTCTAAGATTAAGGGAAGCCAGGAAGTACACCTGGTAGCTCAGTATGGTGTCAGCTTCCTTTCCATAACCCACCTGAGAGCAGAAAGGTCCTTTTCTGGAATAAAAGACCCTGCAAATTAGCCCCTAATGAATTTTCATAATTGAACCTCCTAAGGTGTGTTGACATTACTGATGAGAATCAGCAGGGTGTGCAGACCTGGTTTCTTGAAAACGCTGATTCCACCTGCCTGCCTTTTCTTTCTTGAACATGGCAGTGTGAGTTTCAGTGATGGTGACTCCCTGTTTTACGTTCCTTCTCTCGTCACTGTATTATAATGCTTATCTCCACAGTTACTGCCAGACCACCTTCTGTTTCAGAGGGCATTGGCACATTCTGCTGAACACATGCTCGGGTTCCTCAGTACTGGATTTGCTTGGCTTGGATACAGATACCAGGTCGTCCTGACAGGAGTCAGTACTGGGTGTGCTCCTATCCATGGGCACTCAATGCTCAACTGGAAAGACCTCCTATTGAGTACCCCAAACTGTGTACCCTAGCCAGACTTCCACCTGGATTTCCCCCCTTGTAGCCACAGATATGCTGTGTTTACCAGTGTTTGCTGTTTAAATTGTTTTTTCTAATTCCATGTGTTTTCCAATCTCTTTTTATAAACCCTAGACTATAATAAACACGGTTTGTCCCATCCAGTAATCCCTTTTATTTTTTTTGAGATGTGTGTATATGAAGATCCCCTGGAGTAGAAAATGGCAACCCACTCCAGTATTCTTACCTGGAAAATTCCATGGGCAGAGGATGGAGGCTACAGTCCATGGGGTCGCAAAGAGTTGGATAGGACTGAGCACACAAACACAAACCCACATGCTTATCAACCAGCTTTGTGATAAGAGGGTGTGGTGGCGTCAGGGGAAGCATTCAGTCCTCCTAAAACAGAGTCTTCTGCCTCAGTGCCTTTGGCTGGTTTCCTTCATGTCTTCCTTCAGAAACAGGATGGATAGGCAGGCGGGCTGTCTTTTGAGGGGCTAGTGGAGGGTCGCTTTGAGGTGGAATCATCCTAATGGATTTTACCACACTGGTTTGATAGAAACATTTTGTGATAAGAATCGCAAGATAATGTAACCTGTGTAATATTTAATCCCAGCCAGCTAAAATGATCTACACAACATGTAGTTCCCCGGGCGAGGAGCCTTGGAGGACAGCTGTAAGGTGCATCAACGAGACCGGAAAATTCAGTTTGCTTTTGACAAAGAGAATTTTATCAAACAGTTCGTACTTCTTCACTTAATTTTGTCAAGCCTTCAGAAAGTCAGAATTGCTAGGATTGGCCGCTGCAGCTTCTTAGTGGATGGCTTCAAGGGAAAAAGTTGGGGACGGAGAAGAGGAGGAAAGTCAATTTCAGCGCTCCAAGTCGCTGCGGCGCCTCTCCCCACGAACCGCCAGGGGGCGTGCTCGGCCCGCTCCCGCCTCTTTCTGGGCACATGATCTCGGTCCAGCCTTCTCGCTTTACGGCCAGTCGCCTGTGGCGGCAGCGGTTACCATGGAGACGGGGCTTGGTTGGCAACCGTAACTAGGGAGCCTGTGGAGAAAGCGACCGCAGCTGGAGGCCGGGAGGTGGGGAGAGGGCTTCACGCAGCGGGACGATCCCGGCCTTTGAGGACCGGGGTGGGTGCGCTCTGTGAGTCAGGAGCGGGGTCACCGGCAAGGCAGGGCCTGGTGCCTCTCGGGGGGCGGGGGGCGCTCACCCCACCTGGGCCCGTCCTGAGGCAGCTCCAGGGAAACCTCAACGGCGCCTGGGCTTCGTGCCCCCAAGGGCAGACACCTGCTCCCCCCATTCCCCCCCACTTTGCTTCTTACTTGCTGTTTTACCTTGAATAAGTCCCTACACCTCTCAGCGCCTCAGACTCTTAAGTTTGCTGTGAGGAATAAACTAGAGAATACGTTAAAAGGCTTTTGTGAAGTGAAATGAAGTGGCTCAGTCGTGTCCGACTCTTTGTGACCCCATGGACTGTAGCCTACCAGGCTCCTCCCATGAGATTTTGCAGGCAAGAGTACTGGAGTGGCTTGCCATTTCCTTCTCCAGAGGATCTTCCCCACCCGGGGATCGACCCTGGGTCTCCCGCATTGTAGGTAGACGCCTTACCGTCTGAACCACTGGAAGTTTAGTTTTTAAAGGCTTTTAAACTTTCTAGAGGACTTCTGCCATTTCTCACGCACTCTGTGCAGCATTTTACGTATGTCACCTCATCTTCATAAGACCCCCAGAATGTAGGGTTATCATTTTCATTTTGCCAGTGAGCAAATTTAGACTCTGAGGGGTAAAGTGACTTGCCCGGGGTCACAGAGCTACTGAGTGGTGGAACTGGGATTCAGTGCCAGCACAGGCTGACTGAAAAGACAACACTTTTCACCACTACCTGCTTCTTCCTTGATTCATATGCTTAGAATTGTTGCCAATGCCTGAGTTATCATTTTGCTGCCTGTGGGAATATGAATATGTTTAAAGTGAGAGGACTCTAAAATTATTCCTAGAAAGGAATGAATCCCCGGGGGCAGGGGGGAGGGGGTGTTGGGCATCAATATTTTTAAAGATTTTGGACAAGCTTTCCCAGGAATCTGGCATTCTTCTCATTCTCATGGAAAGGGACAGAGCTGGCATTGCCCATTTCACTGATATGTTTGTGGACCAGGAAATCAAAGTGGGACAAAGAGGGCCCTGCTGATTATTATGTTCAAAATTTCTTTAGAGAAAACTCCAAAGAGAAGAATGTCAGATGCAGAGGAAAACCCACTAGAAGAAACAGAAGAATACGGAGAAATAGAAATGCAAGAAGAAGATGAAGATGAAGAAGAAGAAGAAGATCCAAATTTTGAAGGGCTAGAAAATATGCAACGGGAATTAAAAGAAGTTAACACATTAGCATGGACAGTGTCTCCAGAGGAGGAGGAGGGAGAAGAAGAAGGGAGGGAGTTTGGGGAGGAGGCGGAAGCAGAGGATGGGGAGGAAGGAGAGGTGGAGAGAAGAGAAGAGGAAGAGGAGGACAGGGAAGGGAAGGAGGAGGGAGAGGAAGAAGAGGAGGAAGAAGGGGAAGGGGAGAAAAGAGTGGAGGAGCATGAGGAGGAAGAGGGGGGGAAGGGAGAGGAAGTGGTGGAAGGATTTGGGAAGGAGGCTGTCAAAGAAGAAGTAGGGGAAGAGACTGCAGAAGCACTGGAGGAGGAAGAGGAGGCCTCAGGAGCACAGGAAGAAACCTCTGTAGAGCCCGAAGAAATCACCACGTCTATGATCAGTTTGGAGAGATTTACACAGACTGATTCCCAGACAGTCTTCTCAGAAACATCCCTAGTAAGTAGGAATTGTCATTCGTTCATTCATTCCTAATCATTAATTGCATGCTTGTTACCCACTTACCTGCCCGGCTATGGGAATATAAAACCAAATAAGACACAATCCATTCTCTTAAGGAGCTCTAGGGTGTGTAGGGAGGCAGACCCATAACTGAAGAGCAAGTGTTAGAAAACTAAGTGGAGTGAGGGGACTTCCCTGGTGGTTGAGTGGCTAAGATTCTGAGCTCCCAATGCAGGGGGCCTGAGTTGGATCCCTGGTCAGGGAATTAGACCCCATATTGCCACAACTAAGACCTGGCACAGTCAAATAAATGTTAAAACAAACAAACAACTGAACTAAGTAGAGTGATTGAGAGATGCATAAGAGATATGTATCTATATTAAGGCTGACAACCCAGTTTAGCGGATGATCAGGGAAATCTTTCTGGAGGAAGTGTGTACCAGAGCTGACTTAAAGGACAGTGGTTAGCTGGAGTGTGCTTATCTAAAGAGTCAGCCTGTAAAACTCAGCTGTGGTCCAAGAAGAAGTGTGTGCCTGTGTGCTCAGTCATGTCTGAATCTCTGGGACCCTGTGGACTGTAGCTCGCCAGGCTCCTCTGTCCATGGACTTCCCCAGGCAAGAATACTGGAGTGGGTTGCCATGCCTTCCTCCATGGGATCTTCCCAACTTAGGGATCAAACCTGAGTCTCCTGCGTCTCCGGCATTGCAGGTGGATTCTTTACCCACTAAGCCACCTGGGAAGCCCCAAGGAGAAGTGACTCTCTGTGACTTTGTGGTGGTTTTGGAGGCCACTTAGAAGAATCATTTTGCTGTTGTGGGTCTGCTAGTAAGCTGAGAATAAACTTAACACACCCACGATTCCTGTTATTTGAGTACAAAACATCCCAGGCTCTCTTTTAAAGCGGTTCATAATTCTGATGTGAGGCTAACACTAAGACTGGCTGATTAGGAAAAGAAAGGAAACTAAATGAGGGACTGTAGCAGCATGTACTGTATTTGGCATCACAGTCTCCTTTTTATTTCTTTTTTTTTAAAGAAAAGTAGCGAGTCAAAGCATTCATTACAATCAGAGCTTTTGGAAATGTTCGAGCTTCCAAGAAGCCCTGGCTCACAATTAGAGTTTCTGGATTTGGATGTAACCACTTCTGGGGAACCACTGATTAGTTTCCCGGAAAGGCAGCCTTCAGGCGAGCTCTACCAGAGGCCCCAAGATGAACTGAAAGAAAAAGAAGGGAGAGACTTGGAACAAGAAAGGGGAGACTTGGAGCAGGAAAACAGGGAAAGGAGAAAAGAAATGAGAGTATCATATATCAGCGAGAAAAGCGAAAAAGAGTCACAGCCCAAAGCAAGGATCACCAAGGCATCGCTGGTCTCCACCGCCACTGAGGACATTTTGTTCCAAAGGAGGGAGAGTACCAACTTGTATCCCTTGGTAAGTGTGGCATCCTTTTATGTGTTTACTTTTTAAAACTTTTTATTTTTGTTTTGGAGTATAGCTGATTAACAATGTTGTGAAAGTTTCAGGTGAACAGCAAAGGGACCCAGCCATACACACATGTGTATCCATTCTCCCTCAAACCCTCCTCCTATCCAAGCTGCCAAATGGCCCCCAGTGCTTTGAGAGTATTTTGAAGTAGGGGAATTTTATGCCTATGGAAAAAAATGCCACCAGAAAGATCCATTTTAAGCTAATCATAGACTTGGGTCTTTTTAAAGTTCAGTTCAGAGCTCTGGCTGGCCGTGTGTGACAGAATGCGCTGCATCTGGGTTTGATAGCGGCACTGTTCTGCAGGCAAAGAAATTCCACAAGCGGTTTGTCTGTTGCATAGGGTGTTATTTTCTTTCTTTTTTTTTTTTGGCCGCGCCTTGAGGCATGTGGGGAGTTCCTCGACCAGGGATGGAACCCATGCCCTCTGCAGTGGAAGCACGCAGTCTTAACCACCGGACCACCAGGGAAGCCCAGGGTGTCGTTTTCTTGTGGGAGACTCAAAATCTCTCTCCCCTTTCCCCTCTCCCCTCTCTCTATCTGTTTCTCTCCCTTTCCCACTCTTTCTCTTTGATATTCTAATACTTCTCTTCCAGCCACCAATTCTCTTTCTCCTCCTCTCCTCACCTCTTCTCCTGTAACTGGCTTGATCCCTTCACCAGCTCCCTAAACCATGACAGTTTCCTAAAAACTAGCCACCCCAAGATGGATCAATAAGCGAAAGGTCTGGAAGAAGTGAAAGCCACCAGGAAAAGCACCAGTCGGTCCAATGGAGTCTGCCTTTGCTGCCACTGACAGCATTGCAAGGAGGCGCCATCTGCGAGGAATAAAAATATTATCATTTGCCAAGAGAAGGAAGAGGAGGTTTCTTTTCCCCCTTCTTCCTCCATCTGCTACTTTCTGAAAATTGTTTCCTGGGATTCATCTTTCCCCCGCCTCTCCACTGTAGATCCATGCCTTTGGAAGATTCATAAGTGATGGAGTGTGTATACTTAATGCAGTTCCTAACACAGAGTGAGCACTTGACAAGTGTTAACAACCAGATGATGAATGGGTGGTGGTGGTGGTGGTAATGGAAGGATGCCGAGGGGGAAGTGCAGAGAAACTGACAGCCTCCTTTCTGTAGACGTGGCTGGCTTTGAGCAGTGGCGTTAAAGCTTCAAGCTTGCAGTTGCTTGGTCTGAAAGAAAGAATAACTTTGAGTTTTTTAGAGCCCATGAGGACATTGGTCTTATTTAGCCAACTAACCAGAAATCAGGTGATATCACTGATGAGAGCAAGTGATCTTTGTACCAGGGCCCCTGCTCCCTGGACTTGACAAAAGCCACCACACAGGTCTGGGCCCCTGTTAGCCTTGGGCTTGTTGTAGAACCAAACTTGCAGAGGCTGTCCCCCTTTGCAAGTTTGCTTTGCTCTTTGAGGGCACTTTCTTTTTCCTTTCCTTTTGCCTTTATTGTTTCTTCTTTTTGTTAAAATGAATAAGTGCTCTTTATTAAAATATATATATATTTTAATACAGGGACTTGCCCGGAGGTTCAGTGGCTAAGACTCTGTGCTCCCAATTCAAGGGGTCTGGGTTTGATCCCTGGTCAGGGAGCTAGATCCCACACGCTGCAACTGAAGATCCTAAGCTCAAAGATCTTGTGTGCCACAACTAAGACCTGGTGCAGCCAGATAAATAAATAGTTTGTATTTATTTTTCTTAAAAAAATTCACCCTTTATTTCTTTTTTCTTTAAAAAAGAAAAGCATTTATATATATATATATATATATATATATATATGGCAAAGATTCCTATTCTTTAACACACTCTCACCCAAAACCATTTTCCTGAGGTGATTACTGTTGCAGTTTGGTATAACCATGTATCTTTCCAGACTTTTTCTGATACATATACAATTATATATCTATACACACACACACACACACACACACACACATGAGTTTGTATTTCAGTTTTTGTTTTTACCAGTGAGATATTCTGCATCTCTGTAAAATGTTTTTGCACTTAATATCTCTTAGAGGATTTTTTTGTATCAGTGCATGTGTATCTACTTCCTCATTTTAAATTCAGCTATTTCCTTATTGATGGCCATTTACGCTATTTCTAATTTCTTGCTCTCACCAAAGGTGCTTCTGTTGCAGGAAGGGGGACCCCCTCCAGGGCCCGAAAGTGGGCTCTTGTCTAACACTTGGAAATGAATTGTCCGAGGAGATGCATGTGCTGATAAAGCAAGAGACTTTATTGGGAAGGGGTGCCCAGGTGGAGAGCAGGAGGGTAAGAGAACCCAGGAGAACTGCTCTGCCACATGGCTCACAGTCTCAGGTTTTATGGTGATGGGATTAGTATCCAGGTTGTCTCTGGCCAATCAGGGTCTTTCCCGGTGGCTCAGGCATTGCTCAGCCAAGATGGATGCCAAGAGGAGGGTTGTGTTCCTTATTGGGACCTCCTGTTGTGAAATAATTCATGCAGTGGTTACTTATGTTGCCTGGCCAGGGTGGGTGGTTTCAGTCAGTGTGTTTCCCCTAACTCTTCAGTGCATATACTTCTCCATCTATGTGCCGCAGCACCCTCCATTTCCTTTGGGGTCCCCTGCCTTATCCCAGAGGCCTGTCATAAGTTGAAGTGCTCATGGTAAATAGGCATAACTGTGGATACCATCTCCACCCAAAAAACAAGGTATCATTAGTTTTTGAGAAAGAATCATACGGCTATCAAATATAGTGAAATCTGGTTTTGACAATCAAGTTTTGTTTTCCAGATCACCATGTTTTAGAAGAAGATTAATATGAGAGGTGACTGTCCCCATGATCATCCATCATAAATGTCAAAACTAGTGCAAAATGCAATGAGTATGAATCCTGTGTGATTTTGGTTAATGGTAGGGCTGCTCAAGGAAGTTCTGTGACTACTGAGTGAGGTCACCTAGTTTTGATCTTGGAAGAGTTGTTTTACCTGGAGGCAGGAGTCTAGTTAAGAATGTGTTCTTTTTATAACTAATTTGTTAAGTTGGAAAATAAATTTCCAGGATGACTATAAGGTCTTTTAGAATTACCAGGTTTCCAAAAGAACCCTCTCACATGAAGAAATTGGCTTTTAAGAAACAGCTAGAGGGGACTTCCCTGATGGGCCAGTGGTTAAGATTCCACACTCTCAATGCAGGGGATGCTGGTTTGATCCCTGGTCAGGGAACTAGACCTCACAGGCTACAATGAAGATCCTGTGTGCTGCAACTAAGACCAGCACAGCCAAATAAATTAATTTAAAAAAAAGATCCATCTAGATGTGAAATATTTCCATTCCTAGAAGGTGCAGCTTGAGACAATTATGATTCCACAATTCTACCACTCACACCCACGCAATAAAAGATCTAAATATAAATATAAGTTACAGCAAATGAGCAGATGGAATAAGGAGATAATGGAGAATGAAATGTGTAGGAGAGAAATCGACCATGTTGCCCACTCTGTCTTGGGAGAAATATATGGTCCATCATTTAACCTTAAGTTTCATTCAAATATCAGAAAGGAAATGCACCAGATTTCATCTCTATGCTCCAATATAATTCACTGATTTTTGGTAACTAATTACATAACCATTATTTTAAACACTCTACCACATCAGCCTTGGTTAAGTTTTTAAATAGACTTTATGGGGGGGAGGGGCGGCAGTTTTAGATTATAGAAAAATGGAGTGAAAAACAGAGAATCCCTGTGTAGTCCCTTGTGCCTTCTTCCACCCCTGGTCTCCTCTGTTATTCTTGCATTAGTGGGAATTTTGTCTCTTTATAGTGAATACTTTGTCCTTCCAGGGAGAATAGTGAATAAGGAATAAATACTCAGGCTAAATAATTGCCTTTCTTAAGAAGTTACTTAGTGACTTTATTGTAACTTATCCATTCTACGTACTCTTATTCAGTAAATCGAATTTCACAACAATCAGTGCTCACTGTGTGGTTGATTACTGAACTGGGTTCTAGGTTCTGGGGAGTAGGTAAATAGGAAGCTGTTTCTATTTACTGTTGAAAGCTTTCCTTTATTTTTAAAGGAAACATTTTTATTAAAATATACAAAGAGAAAGTGCACACACAAGTGTAGAACTCACTGAATTCTTACACAGTAAACATACCTGTGTAAGCACCTTGCATCTTTGCTTTTCTTTTTAAATGGAGTTATCAATCACATACTATAAAATCCACCCTCTTAACTGCTTCTTAAAAGATTATGGTAAGGGACTTCCCTGGCGGGCCAGTGGCTAAGACTCCCAATGCAGGGGGCCTGAGTTCTATTCCTAGTCGGGGAACTAGTTCCCACATGCCACAACTGAGTTCTCATGCCGCAACTAAAGATACCACGTGCTGCAGCTAAGACCTGGTGCAGCCAAATAAATAAATAAATAGTTTTAATCAGATTGTGTTAAAAGGTACATAATATAAAACTTAACCGTCATAACCATTTTTACATGTAAAATTATTTTGTTAGGTTGGCCAAAAAGCCTGTTCTAGTTTTTTTGTAAGGAAAAACCATGTTAGGTGGTGGTGGTTTAGTCACTAAGTTGTGTCTGACTCTTTGTGACCCCATGGACTGTAGCCCACAGGTTCTTCTGTTCATGGGATTTTCCAGGCTAGAATACTAGAGTGAGTTGCCACTTCCTCCTCCAGGGGATCTTCCCGACGCAGGGATCGAACTTAGGTCTCCTGCATTGCAGGTGAATTGTTTACCAACTGAGCCACCAGGGAAAACCCCATAAGCTGTTATGGAAAAACCCTACTGAACTTTTTGGCCAACCCAGTAAATACATTCATAGAGTTGTGCAACTGTCATCATCGCCATCCCCATAACTCTCTTCATCTTGTGAAACATACACTGTACCTATAGCTGCCAACTCCCCAGCCCCCACCCATTCCCGGCTAACACCCTTCTACTTTCTGTCTCTATGAATTTGACTATTCTCGGTACCTCATATAAGTGGAACCACTTAGTTCCTATTTGTCTTTTTGTGACTGGCATATTTTACTTTCATTATGTCCCGAAGGCTCGTCCACGTTGGAGCATGTGTCAGAATCTCTGTCCCTTTGGAGGCTGAATAATATTCACACATTGTTTATCCATTCATCTGTCCACGGACCCTGGGGTTGCCTCCGCCATTTGACTATTCCAAAATGTGCTGCTCTGAACATGGGTGTACACGTATCTTTTTGAGACTCTGATTGATGTTCTTTGGGGAATATACCCAGAAGTGTAATGGCTGGATCACATGGTAATTGTATTTTCAGGTTTTTTGAGGAACCGCCACACTGTTTTCCACAGCAGCTTCACCGTTTCACACTCCCACCCATAATGCATAGAGGTCCTGGTTTCTTCACATCCCTGTAAAGTGTAGCCTTTAAGTTTTTTTAATTTTTAAAGTTATTTTTGTTGAAATGCAGTTGATTTGCAATGTTAGTTTCAGGTGTACAGCAGAGTGATTCAGTTATATATAATATGTATTTGTGTATATATATATGTGTGTGTGTATATATCTTTTTCAGATTCTTTTCCCTTATAGATTATTATAAGATACTGAGCATAGTTCCCTGTGCTATACGGTAGGTCCTTGTTAGTTATCTGTTTTATATATAGTAGTGTGTATAGTTTAATCTCAAATTCCTAGTTTATCCCTCCTTCCCAACACACTTTCCCCTCATGTAACCATAAGTTTGTTTTCTATGTCTATGAAAATTTACCCCTTTAAAATGTACAGTTGGGTCTTTCCTGGTGATCCAGTAGTTAAGAGTCCACCTGCCAATGCAGGGTCATGGGTTTTAATTCCTGGTTGGGGAACTAGGATCCCACATGCCTCAGAGCAGCTAGGTCCTCATTGCTACAACTGGAGAGTTTGTGTGCTGCAATGAATGATCCTTCATGACCCAACGAAGATCCCTGCATGCCGCAACTTAGAAGTGACGCAGCCAAAAAAAAAAGAGAAAGCACAGTTGTTTGGTTTCTTAGCCCATTCACAAGGTTATGCGTTTGCCACTATCTAATTTCAGAACATCTCCGTCACCCCAAAAAGAACCCATACACAGTAAGCAGTCACTCCCCACTTCCTCCCCCAGCCCCTGGAAACCATTGACCTACTTTCTATCTCTATGGATTTGCCTATTCTGGACATTTCCTTATAGATGGAGTCATACACTATGTGGTCCTTTGCATCTGACTGCTTTCACTTAGCATCACATTCTTAGGGGTCATCCACATAGTAGCATGTTCTTGAGGACTTCTCAAGGTGATGTTTCTCTCTTTAAAAAAAATTTATTTGTTGGCAGTTTTATGTTTTGGCAATTTTGAATTTGAGTTGCAGCCTGAGGGCTTAGTTGCCCCGCGCACACAGGATCTTAGTTCCTTCGACCAGTGATAGAACCCACATAGCCTGTGTTGGAAGGTGTATTCTTAGCTACTGAACCCCCAGGGAAGTTCCAAGGTGGTGTCTCTTTATTGGCTGATGATGTGAACCCTCTTCCTCCAGGACTCACGCTAGGATCACCCCACGGCCCAGCTCTGAGCTCACACACCATAGTGTCCTGCTGGTTTTACCTTTGTCTTCCAGACCATGACCTGGTCATTCGGGTGGAACAGTTCCCTTCCTGTGTACTACATTCGAGAAAATGAGAGAGTCCTTCTCTACGCCAGTGGTCACACTGGGGTCATCTACAACGTCCTCAAGAACAACCAGCACCACCTTCAGGTTTGCAGACTTCTCTTACTTCTGGTGAAAGAGGTTGTCGTTAACTTGAATACAGCACTTTGGTTTTTATTCCCAGGACCAACCTCATTCTATCTCAGTCACATGTTCCTTCCTCCCTTCTGAACCATAGCGAATTCTGTTCGCAAACAACTTTTGCTGTTTATTGTTTTTCTGATTCTAATCAGAATCAATTTACAAATAGCAGTTGACTTTAATTTTATAGTAACTAGAGTCTAAAGCATCTGTATTTTTTTTTACATTTCTGTAAAAATGGGGTCAGGAGAGGCCATATTGTCTCCACCGGACAATGATGAAATGCAAAAGGAAGCTCTTCAGCAGGGATTCAGACTTCATTAACCCTTAGCCTCCTTTCCAGGGCTCCCAGGGCTTTGATCCTCCTACTCATGCTGAAAAGTGGTTGTTAATATCCCTATTTCACAGGAGAGGAAACTGAGGCTCAGGCAATTTAGCTGACTGGCCCAAGGCTGCTGTAGCAGGTGGTAAAGCCAGGTCTTAGGTTCAGGTCTCCTGACTTGAAAGTATTAAGTAGGTCAGTTGTCCTCTCTCTCCTCCCTCCAGCATCTGTTTTTATTTACACCCACTAAGTGCCTCCCTAAATGCCCACACACCTTCCGTCCCCACACTGCTCTGCTTCCTCTGTTCCGGATGTTTTTTGACCCCTTTCATTTTCATTTATCTGTCCAAATGTCATGTTTTTCCAGTGTCTGAATTTCTACTAGTTAACCTGGTAAACAGTTCAGGTAAACATCACCCCTTTCAGTTGACCTATATTTTAATGAGGACCTTCCTCAGTCAATGCCTAGATCAGAAGCTTCACCAAGTATTTTTCCAAGAGGTCAGCCCGTACTCAGCATCCTGCCAGGGATCCAAGACACATGGGTGTAACTTCAGGAATTTGCTTCCTAGAAGTTCTGAAATATACACAGTCCGCACGCCCTTCTTGGCGCTTAGTTGAATGTGCAGCAGGGGGAGAAGGGACAGTGTGATGATAGGGATGTGGAGGAGGGGCAGATGGGCTGAGAAGCAGGGAGCAGCCAGGCAGGCGTCCAGCGTCCCCAGAGCGGACGGCTGGGTGGGGCCTTGGCCATTCACTCATTTCCATATGTATTTGTCATAACCATTATGTTTCAGATGACGTCGTGAACAAAACAGATCTAGTTCCCCCCACCATGGAGAGGCAGACATTAACCAAGTGAATGCATAAATATATAACTAAAGATTAGGGACTTCCCCTGGTGGTCTGGTGGCTAAGACTCTGTGCTCCCAAAGCAGGGGGCCTGGGTTTGATCCCTGGTTAGGGAATTAGTTCCCACATGCCACAACTGAAGATCTTGTGTGCTGCAACTAAGAGTTCCCATACCACACCTAAATGGTCCGGCATGCTGACCTGAAGACTGAGGATCCCACGAGCTGCAACTAAAGACCTGGCACAGGCAAATAAATAAATAAAAAATACTTAAAAATTGCATAAAAATAAAGATTATAACAATCACTGGAATGGGTATGTGAAATTGCTCTAAAAGAGAAAAATCAAAATCTGAGAAGACTTCCTCTGAACTGGTGGGCAGGGAATAGAAAAGTGCTATTTTTGCTGAGACCTGAAGGCTGAGCATGAGCCAGCCAGGGGCAGTTTTGGGGGGAAGAGCATCCCCCACAGAGAGAGCTCCAGGTTGTCAGGCCTTTTGTGTGGGGCCCAGAGAAGAGGCCAGAGTGAGCGAGGGGTTGACATGGAAAGAGGGCAATAGGGGTTGTTTCCTGGCTGCCATCTCTTGTTTGTGTTTCCAGAAGATTCCTTGTTGCACGGGGAGGATTGTAGGAGGATACAAGTGAAAGCAGAGGCCAGCAAAGAGGCTTTGGCACCAGAGCTGCTCAGGGACCTGAGTGAGCAGTTTTAAGGGAGATGAGGCCAGCAGGGAGGTCCAAGGAGGTGGGACCTGGGAGGACCCAGACATTTATTCTCAACCAGGGTTCAGAGTCAGGTACATGCCTCGACCCCTAGGAAGCTACTGTTCTTATGGGGAGTGTAGCTTGTCCTGTTAGTGTTTTGGGTTTTTTTAATACTTTTTTTTTTAATGTGGGCCATTTTTAAAGTCTTTGTTGAATTTGTTGCAATATTGCTTCTGTTTTATGTTTTGGTTTCTTGGCCCTGAGGCATGTAGGATCTTAACTCCTCGACAAGGGATGGAACCCACCCCCCTTGAATTGGAAGGTGAAGTCTTAACCCCTGGACCATCAGGGATGTCCCTCCCACAAGCATTTCAAGGGAAAGTTTGAAAACCTCTGGCCATAGAGTAACACTGAGAAAGTGGACAGGAGTCAGATGTTCAGCGGTGGAGACTGGACAGGGCGCTCACGTCTCTCTCTGGGGTCCCGCCTTTCCTGCTGGTGCCGGGGCTGGGCCACACCCTCCGTGTCTCAGAGCATCTTCTCTTCACGTCCGCAGGGCCACCCCAACATCATTTCCTGCCTCTGCATCAGCGAAGACAGGCGCTGGGTCGCCACGGCCGACAAAGGGCCCGGCTGCCTGATCATCATATGGGACTCTTTCACAGGGTAGGCATGCCAAAGCCACCTCCTCCTCATTTATGTACAGTAACAGGCCGCTGTAACTCGCAAAAAACGAGGCATGCTGGTCTGGGGATACAGAAGCCAGTGCTGGGATGCAGGGCAAGGTGCAAGGGTCCCAGGAGAGTTTGTCTTCCTGCCTCAAGGCCCGTGGGAATGACATTACTTTGGTGAATTTCCCATGGACAATTCTTGGCTCTTTAAGCCCAGAAACCCTGTCGCTCAGATGGTAAAGAATCTGCCTGCAATGCATGAGACCTGGGTTCGATCCCTTGGTCAGGAAGATCCTCTGGAGAAGGGAATGGCTATCCACTCCAGTATTCTTGCCTGGAGAATTCTATGGACAGACAAGCTGGCAGGCTATAGCCCATGGGGTCGCAAAGAGTCAGACACGACTGAGCGACTGACGCTACCAGGTACACTGGCCTGAGGGGAGGCCAGTTCACACTCACCCAGCTGGGAGGCCCAGAGAAGTTGTGTGACTTTCACCATCTGCAAAAAAAAAAAAGAGAAGGCTAATCATACCGTCTTTGTTTCCCTGGGCTGCTGTGAGAAGTTACCTCCAGGGACTTTCCTGGTGATCCAGTGGCTAAGACTCTGCGCTACCAATACAGGGGGCTTGGGATTTGATTCCTGGTCAGGGAACTAGATCCCACATGCTGCAGCTAAAAGATCTGGCACAGTAAAATAAATAAATATATATACAAAAAAAATTACCCCCAACTAGGTGGCATAAATTACAGAAATTTATTCTCTCATTGTTTGCAAGGCCAGACATCTGAAGTCAGGGTGTCTGCAGGGAGCTCCTCGGGGCCCTGAGAGAGAATCTGTCCCATGCTCCCCTCCTGACTTCAGGTAGTCACTGGCATCCTTGGTGACCCTTGACCTGTAGACATGTCCCTCCAGCCTCTGCTTCATGTGGCATTTTCCCCTCTGTATCTCTCTGTAAAGTCTTTTCTCCTCTAAAGACACCAGTTGTTGGGTTTAGGGTTCTCCCTAAGCCAGTAAGACCTCATTCTTAACTATTTAGACCTGCAGAGACTCTGATTCTATGTAAGGTCACATTCTGAGGTTCTGGGTGGAATGAATTTTGAGGGGCGCACCATCTGACCTATGCTACTTACCTTACGGGATTGTTATGAAGATCCAGAGCACAGTACCCGGCCCAGGATAGATGCTCACAGATGTGTGTCCTTTCGTAATTCCCGGTCCTAGAGACAGAGGGCAGTGTCAGTTTCTTTTTTTTTTTTGTAATTTTGTATTTATTTTTTTGTCATACATTGATATGAATCAGCCATAGATTTACACGTATTCCCCATCCCGATCCCCCCTCCCACCTGCAGTGTCAGTTTCATTGACAAGATTGTAAGGGCTTGATTGGGTGTGGAGGGTGGGGTGGGGAGAGGTGAGGTGGGTTAGACAGTCCAGGTGGAGAGGAAGGTTAGGAAGAAGTTAATGTTGAATTTCTGGACACAGGAACTTCCCTCCTCCAGGTGACCCGTGGCATCTATAGGGCTGTGTTACCTAGTCGCAGTCCTTACCTCGCTTGACCTCTCAGTGGTTTTCAACACCCTTTACTTCCCTTGGCTCTTCTGACACCACGTCCCCTGGTTCTCCGCCCAGTGCTGTCTGTTCCCTCTCAGATTCTTCTCAGCCTTATCCTCCTCTAGCGGTTCCTTAGCTGTGGCACGAGGGGATGCGGGTGCTGTTGGTGATGTTCTCCAGCTGGGCAGGAGCACACCCAGGGCTTGAAACCAGACCATCTTTCTCTCAGTGTTTCCTGTGTTTGCTGAGGGGGCGCTGCTGGAGGGCGTTCCATCTGCCAGTCCCATGGGCCTCCCCTGCCAAAATGTCCAAATGTCCTGTGCCTTCACCTCCAAATAACCTCTGCCTCTGTCTATCCTCTCCTGCTTGGGCCGCTGCAACAGCCTCCTGATGGATCTCCCCTGCTCCCCTTGCAGTTTCACTCTTCAGCCCCCGCCCGCCACCTTCATGGCACTGAACCACTTTTTCTTTTAGTTATTTATTTTCGACCACACTGTGCGGCACGTGGAACTTCTCCAACCACGAATCGAACCCACTTCTCCAACCACGAATCGAACCCTCGCCCCCTGCAGTGGAAGCATGGAATCTTAACCACTGGACCACCGGAGAAGCTCCTGAACTACTTTTACACGTACAATTCCCTGGCATTAATTACATTCACAATGTTAAGCAATCATCACCACCATTTGCAGAACACTTGCACCACCCAACCAGAAAACCTGAAGGAATGAATTCCTGACTCTCCCTCCCCTCAGCCTCTGGTAGCCTCTCATCTGCTTTCTATCTTTGTAGATTTGCCTGTTCTGGACATCTCATGTTAATGGAGTCATACAATATGTGGCTTTTGTGTCTGGCTTCTTTCACTTAGCATAATATTTTCCAAATTCTTCCATGTTGTAGCATGAATCAGTATTCCACTCCTTTTTATATCTGTTTAAGATTCCATTGCATGAATATACATTCTGTTTATCCATTCATCTGTTGATTTTTTTAAATTACTTTAATACATTTTAATTGGAAGCTAGTCTCCTTTGGCCACCATCTCCAGTCCTAGTCCTCTAGTCAACTTGGAGCATTTAGTTCCAGAATATTTGCTGTTGTATTAAATACATATGTGTGGCCAACAGCATCGTATGGTTTTCCTCCACAACTTTTTTAAAAAAATGATCTTATTTAATTTATATTTTTGGCCATGTGGCATGTGGGATCTTAGTTCCCTGACCAGGGATCCAACCCACACTCCCTGCTTTGGAAGTGTAGAGTCTTAACCACTGTATCACCAAGGCAGTCCCTCTCCACAACATTTTGAGCTTGATCTTTGAGCCAAATGCAAAATCCGATGGTGCTGCTCCCCTGCTGAGAACCCTCCAGGGACTGCTCATTGCCAATTCAACCCTTGTTGCAGGGGATTCGCACCTCACACACTCGCCACGCAAACACTTCTGCCACGAAGTGAAATTCCTGTCTGTGTGCCTAGCGGTCATCTGTAGCAATGACATGCTTTTCAGCTGCGAGTAATGACAAAGCTGTCCTGAGGCAGGAAGGGCGGGCCTCTCACTTGTCTCTTCTCTCAACCCTTTGCCGACAGCTTCCCTGGCCCAGGCAGAGCTGGCCTCCTTTCAAACTGTGTTTATCCTTTGCTTTTTACTTGTTTATAGAACTGTCTCCCCCATTAGACTGGGGGTGACTCTGCAGTAATTTTTTTCTTTAACTGCAAAGTAAAGTGTGTCTCTGGTTAACAATGCAAATGATTCATTGATAATGAGTTTTACGATATTGCAAATGATGACTCGGGGAACCCAGAAAGGATATTTGGTGTTAGAATTAATATTCATTTATTAAAGTGATAAACTGTACTTCTTTCTTTGAGATATTAGTTCACCTTGAATCCTAACTCTGCAAATCTAGCATGTTTTTGCAGTTGCCTATAAGGGGGGCTCTGATTAGTGTTTGGGCTCACAAATTTTGTTATTATCTCCTTTTAAGTGTTTTAAACTGCATTTAGAATTGGAATATATTCAGTTTCATCTTTAAGTTCTTTAGTAGTCTGATTAACAAATAAATCCTTTATCAATACTTAAGTAATTCTCATAAATCTAATAAACTAGACATAAATATGGCAATAAGCTAGACATAAATGTGGCAAGTCTTAAGTTCTCTTAAGTGTTCTAATATTGTTTATAAACCTAATACAATTTGAATTTAAAATCACAAGTCTAAATCAACTACAGACTGTAAATTAGAATCACAAATTAATCTGTTTGTTAACATATCAGAGACTCTGATATGTTAAGTTCTCTTAAACATGACTCAGTCCTTTAAAAAAAAAAAACTCTTATCACAGATGTTAATAGCACAGGTCCGGCTACCTCATCTTCTCTACATTTAATTCTGTCTCCAGAGATGAGATACATTTGCCCACAAAGGACATCAGTACGGCATTCCTAACAACTTTAGAACTCCCTTCTCAAGGGAATTTTGGGGGCTGCTTCTCAGTGGCATAAAATTTCTCAAGTGACAGAGAACTAGACAGGCCCTCAGCCAGCACGTGGACTTAGCTCCAGCCAATTGGTACACCAATGTGACATACTGAGGCCTGTTTACATTAAGGTCTCCATTATGAAAAACCAACTGCGGGAACTTCTCCAGAGTCCAGTGACTAAGACTCCTAATGCCTGGGGCCTGGGTTCAGTTCCTGATCAGGAAACTATATCTAGCATGCTGAGACTTAAGAATTCATGTGCTGTAACTAAAGATCCCACATGCCACAACGAATATCAAAGATCCCACGTGCTGCAGATAAGACCCGGTGCAGCCAAATAAGTAAGTAATAGAAAAGAAAAACCATGGATCCACACAGCCCATGTACCTAGATTAAGTCTTCCTACCACCCGCTCTTCCAGTGGAGGTCAGGGCCTCCCCCACATCACAATTCACTTCCATCATTTCTTCAACTGTTTGTTACTTTGACTCTCTCAGGTATTCATATATTGTCTAATTAAATTCTGCATGTGTTAAGGCTTTGTCTGCTTCATACAGTTCTAAAGTGTTGCCAGTGACATAATACAAACATGTAGAAATTAAAAAAAAAAAAAAAATGAAAGTCTGCCTTTACCCAAGCCTATATCCGGAGTCACCATGTAGTTTGCAGTTCATTCCTCCAGAATTTTTTTTTACTTATAAGTACACACACACACACACACACACACACATTCAGGATGATGCTACGTATACCGCTTTGCAATTTGCTTTTTTCACAAGATTTTAGACATTTTCTCAAATCTACTTCATTCTTTTTGAAGGTGACATATTTTTTCTTTACATGGTTTTACCATGCTATTTGTTAAATAAACCCCATATCAATGGATATCTGTGTTGTTTCCAAATTTTTGCTGTGAAAGCCGTGCCACAATGAATATGAATTGGCATTTATCTCTGTTTACTTTTGCTATTATTTCTCTAGGGGAAAAACAAGTTGTAGAAGTGAAACTGGTGGCCCTTAGGATCTGTGCATTGAAGACTTTGACACGTGCAGCTAAGCTGCTGTGGAAAAAGCCTATGTTTGTTTATTCTCCCCCTTCTGGAGGAGGTTGCCGCTTTCCTGAGAGCTGGGATGGTGTCCGAGGCAGCTTGTTTCATGTTCTCATCCTTCGCTCCTGGCTCAGAATTGGCCCTTGATAACAAAGGAGTGACTTGCGCTCAGACAGAGAACAAATAGCACATTTACATACTGCCCTGAGCTTTTTAAAAAAATTAGTTTATTTTTAATTGAAGGATGATTGCTTTACAGTATTGTCTTGGTTTCTGCTGTATATCAATATATGCATCAGCCGTAAACATACATACGCCCCCTTCTTCTTGAACCTTCCTCCCACCTCCTTCCCCCTCCCACCTCTCTAGGTTGTCACAGGGCCCTGGTTTGAGTTCCCTAAGTCATACATCAAATTCCCATGAGCTATCTATTTTATATATGGTAGTGTATATGTTTCCATGTTAGTCTCTCCATTCATCCCACCTTCTCCTTCCCGCCCTCCGTGTCCACAAGTCTGTTCTCTATGTCTGCATCTCCATTGCTGTCCTGCAAATAGGTTCATCAGTACCATCTTTCTAGA
The DNA here is from genome assembly GCF_019320065.1 of Cervus canadensis. NCBI lineage: Eukaryota > Metazoa > Chordata > Mammalia > Artiodactyla > Cervidae > Cervus > Cervus canadensis. Next base: position 124,852,188 of record NC_057386.1, read on the forward strand.
TTTCATGTATATGTGTTAATATATATGATATTTGTTTTTCTTTTTCCTGACTTCACTCTGTATAATAGGCTCTAGGTTCATTCACCTCATTAGAACTGACTCAAAAGCATTCATTTTTATGGCTGAGGAATGTTAAGGGCCAGATTAGAGTTATTTTTTAAATTAGGGCAGAATTCATGTATGGCTCAGTCAGTATAAGAATCTGCCTGCAATGTGGGAGATGGGGGTTTGATCCCTAAGTTGAGAAGATCCCCTGGAGAAAGGCATGGCAAGCCACTCCAGTATTCTTGCCTGGAGAATCCCATGGGCAGAGGAGCCTGGCAGACTACAAGTCCATGAGGTTGCAAAGAGTTGGACACAACTTGGTGACTAAACCACTACCACCAAAATTCACGTAGCATAAAAGTAACCACTTTATTTTATTATTTATTTATTTATTGCCACACCATGCAGCATGTGAGATCTTAGTTCCCCAACTAGGGATTGAACCTGTGGCCCCTGCAGTGGAAGCTCAGAGTTTTAACCCCTGGACCCCCAGGAAAGTCTCAAGAGTAACCATTTAAAATAAACAATTTGGTGGCATTTGCATGTAATCACAGTGGGGGGCAGGCATCGTCTCTATCTGGTTCCCAAACATTTCCTTCTCCCCGAAAAGAAACCCTGAAACCGTCAGCAGTCACAACCCACTCCCCCACCGTCCATCCACAACCCCCTGGAACAAGCATACATCTGCTATCGGTCTCCATGAATTTGCCTATTCTGGAGATTTGATGTAGATGGAGTCATACAACGCACAGCCTTTGGTGTCTGCCTCCTTTCCCTCAGCACCATGTTTTCAAGGTTCATCCATGTTGTCGCCCGTGCCAGTGCTCCACTCCTTTTTGTGACAGAGTGACATTCCGTAGTGTGGCTAGACCACAGTTGTCCTGTTCCTGAAGTGGGGGTCCCCCATTGTGTTTTGCAGCATTCCTGTGCACACGATATTCGACAGCTGCCCAGAAGATAACGGCATCAGGGCCATGGCCATCACCCGCGACGCTAAGTATCTGGCAACCATCTCAGATGCCGAAATCCAGGTACAGGGCCGGTTGGGGCAGCCAGCCTGTCAAACGTGTCCCCGTGAGCAGCTCTGCTCAGGCCGTGCGGCACCTGTGGTTCTCTGGGTGCACGGGTGACCAGATTCCCGTCAGGGGCTCCCTGCCTGAGGCCGAGCTCACTGTGCATTGCTCAGTTAGCGGAAGTCACTGGGTTACCATGAGAGGTGTAGGTGACTTCAGCAGCGTTCGGGAACCTTCTTTCTCTCCTCTGTCTGCTTTCGCTCACAGAAAGTTTGCATCTGGAAGTGGACGTTAGCGGCAGAAACGCCAGCATGCACTCTTGACCTCCCCAAGGAATATGGTTTTCAGGTGAGTTCAATTTGAACCTGTAAAGATCCACCTAAAGTTACCCTGGAGCCAGGTCAAAACTCCTTTTTGTTTTGCTGGAGCTTAGTTATGGTGCACTAGAGTTTTTTTAAAAACTCCTATCCGTGTTCTTGGGCTTCCCCGGTGGCTCAATGGTAAAGATTTCGCCTGCAATGCAGGAGACACAGGAGATGCAGGTTCAATCCCTAGGTCAGGAAGATCCCCTGGAGGAGAAGTGGCAACCCACTCCCGTATTCTTGCCCGGAGAATCCCGTGGACAGAGGAGCCTGATGGGCTACAGTCCATGGGGGTCACGAAGAGTTGGACACTTACTGCAGCAACTTATGCACGCATCCATGTCCTTAGTTTATTTTTGGTGATAATAGCTAATATTTTAAATCTCTTCTTATGTGCAGGTTCTGCTAAGTTCTTTGCATGCAGTATCTCACATAATCTATGCAACATGCTAGAAAGAGGTTACTGTGGAATTAATATTACTGCTATTAATTATCAAATAATTGGTCTACAGTCACCCAGCTTTTCTTATTCTAGAAGCATGCTCTGAACCACTCTTCATATAGGGCAACTATCAGTATTCTTGATTTGCATGAGGCGACTTGCCAAGGGCACCAAGAGCGATGACTCTGCTGCTCTGTACCATCTCAGTCAACCTCGTAGCCTTTGTTCACCTGCACATACTGCACTGTGCGCCAGGCGCTGTGGTCAGGACGGATGTTGCTTGTGTGAACTAGAACCCAAGCAGGGGGTCTGGGTGACTGGACTCAGCCAGACACGCATCATTATCAGTTTTATATCCATTTTCTCTCTTTCTCCCCCTCCGCCAACATTCTTCCTGCACCCAGAAAAAAAAAAAATTCTTACTTAAAAAAAAAAATGTTTTATTTGGCTGTGCCAGTTGTTACTTGTAGCAAACAGGATCTAGTTCCCTGATGAGGGATTGAACCCAGACTCCCTGCATTGTGAGCTGGAGTCTTAACCACTGGACCACAAGGGAGGTCCCAAATTTCCTTACTTCTTAGAGTTACTAGTCATACTTGGATATTTAGGATGAGATACCAAAAATATTTGGGGGATTTTGATAGAGATTGCACTGAATCTATAGATCCCGTTGGGTAGTATTGTCATCTTAACAGTATTGCCTTCCAACCCAGGAGCACAATACGTCTTCCTATTTATTTATATCATCTTTAATTTCTTTTAGCAGTGTTTTTTTTTTTTTTAAATCTCACCAGGTTTTTTAGTTGTATTTTATTTTTACTTGGATAATTACAGTATTGTGATGGCTTCTGCCATACATGAACATGAATCAGCTGTAGGTATATGTATGGCCCCCACTCTTGAACACCCCAGTCCGTCCCCCGCCACCCTCTAGTTGTCACAGAGCACCAGCTTTGGGTTCCCTGCGTCATATAGCAAATGCCCACTGGCTAACTATTTTACATATTGTAGTATGTATGTTCCAATGGTACTTTCTCAAATCATCCCACCTTCTCTCACTCCAACTGTGTCAAAAAGTCTATGTCTCAGCAGTGTTTTGTAGTTTTCAGTGTACAAATCTTTCACTTCCTTGGCTAAATTTATTCCCGAGTATTTTTTATGCTTATGTTTTATGTTTTTTATGTGGAATTTTTTTCTTAATTTTTTTTCTCAGAATGTTCATCGCTAGTGTATAGAAATGCAACTGACTTCTATACTGCAGCTTTGCTGAATACACGTGGCTATTTTAATTTAAATTGGTTAAAATAAAAGCGTACATTCATTTCCTTGGTCTCACTAGCCACATTTCAACCACTCGTCATCCACGTGGACCCGGTGGCTGCCCTTGTTGACAACACACGTGATAGAACATCTCCACCCTCTCAGGAAGTACTGTGGACAGCACGGCACAAACTCCCGGCCTTCTCCCCCCAAGTCCTGGGTGTGTCCCACCGTCAGCCTCCTCTGGATCCATGCCCCAGAGGGCTGAATGTGGCTGATGAGAACCACCAACTGAGCAGATTCATCTTACTTAAAATTCAGTCGAGACTTTCAAGAGGGCTGTCAGCCTGGCCTGGCTGCTTTGGTAGACTGTCGTTTTCATTTCTAGAGACAACAGTTTCATAGCTGCTCCTCCCATCTCCCACTGCCCTGCCTCCCACACTCAGCTGATGACCTCTACTCCTCCTGTTTCACTGAGAAAAATGGAAGCCATCAGATACAAACACCAGCCTGTTCTCCCTCCCAAATCTGCCGTGTGTGTGTGTGTGTGTGTGTGTGTGTGTGCGTGTGCACGTGCGCTAAGTTGCTTCAGTCATGTCTGACTCTTGGCAACCCCGTGGAATGTAGCCTGCCAGGCTCCTCTGTCCATGGGATTCTCTAGGCAAGAATACTGGAGTGGGTTGCCATGCCCTCCTCCAGGGGATCTTGCTGACCCAGGGATCAAACCAGTGTCTCCTGCATTGTAGGTGGATCCTTTATCCACTGAGCCACCTGGGAAGCCCTGTAAATCTGCCACACACCTTCAACCTCACCATCTTCTCTTTTCCCCTCTGACTGCAGTGAAGGGCCAGTGCACTAGTTCCTGGCTGCCTGAGGCCCTTCTGCAGCTCTCAGCCCTCCCTCTACTACACATAAACATGCTTTAGGACCACTGATCCTGAGAGAATGCTCTGACCCCACATCTCCTTCCAGCTATGCCCCCTGCTCCTCTTTACAGGGAGACTTCTCAGAAGCGCCGTCTACACTTACTTTCTCTACTTCCTCATCTCATATCCTTTTTATTATTTTTTTTCCAGGCAATATTTGACCTCTTTGTGTTTTGTTGCTAAATAAGGCATACATGCAAAACGTGTACATCTTAGAGAAGAAAATAAAATGTACCTGTGTGCTCATCACAGGATCATGGAATAGAACGTTACCTTAACCCTAGAGGCCCCCTGTGTTCCCCTTCCTGATCTCATCCTCGGTCTTGCTCCCTAAAGTTAACCATTATCCCAAATTTTGTATTATTCATGCCTGTGCTTTCCTTTATACTTTTCTCCGGTGACATATGTATCTCTCAATACTATCTGTTTTCATTTTACCCGTTTTTGACCTTTCTGTCTTTGTGACTGGGTCTTCCCTGGTGGCTCAGTGGTAAAGAATCCACCTGCCAGTGCAGCAGCTGCAGGAGCCATGGGTTCAATGCCTGAGGTCAGGAGGATCCCCTGGAGGAGGAAATGGCCACCCGCTCCATAGTCTTGCCTGGAGAATCCCATGGACAGAGGAGCCTGGCAGGCTACAGTCCACGGGGCTGCAAAGAGTCAGACATGACTTAAATGGCCAAGCATGCACGTGTTTGGAATCAGAATAATTGTTTGATCTGCTCAGCGTTCTGAGAATCGCCCATGTCGATCCTTGAGCTGTAATTCCTATTCACCTTCACTGCTGTTTTGTTTCTTGCTCTTTGAGTGTTGCAGGACTTATTTATCCATCCTCTGTGGATGGACATTTCCCTCTTCCCATCTGTCCTCCACCCACCCACCGCTCTAACAGAACTGTGCTGCCCACGGTCACTGGTATCCCCAATCAAATGGACATTGTTTTTTTTTTTAAAAATAGCTTCCCAATGGATCTCCCCATTTTTAGTTTTTCATTTTTATAGATTTTATTTTAAAAATTACAAAAAATTTTTTTGGCTATACTGGATCTTTGTTGCTGCTTACGGGCTTTCTCTAGTTTTGAGCAGGGACTCCTCTCCAGTTGTGGTGCAAGAGCTTCTCATTGAGGTGGCTTCTCTTATTGCAGAGCACGGACTCTAGGGCTTAGGTGCTCCTTAGCATGTGGAATCTTCCCGGACCAGGGATTGAACCCATGACCCCTGCATTGATAGGTGGATTCTTAACTACTGGACCATCAGGGAAGTCCCACAACTGTCAATCTTACTGCTATTTTTTAATTTAATTTAATTTTATTTTATTGCTATTTTTTTTTAAGTTATGTGTCTTTTCCCCCACCTCTGGCTGCTTTTAAGATTTTCTCGTGGTTTTCAGCAGTTTTTTGATGGATGGTGTATCTATGCGTGTATGGATATGTTGTTGTTTTTAAAAAAACTTTATCCTTTGGGTTTTTTGAACTTGAGATGCCATGTTTCCTCAGTTTTGGAAAACTCTGGCCATTGTCTCTTCAAACATTATTTCTGCCACATTCTTTCTTTCCTCTCCTTCTGGGACTCCAGCCTTATGTGAGTTAGACCTTTTCAGCTTGTCCCATAGGTCTTTTATTTTCTTTTCTGTTCTTCTGTGTCTTTATGCTTCATTCTGGACCTTTTCTCCTATAATTTATCTTCCTTTTTTACTGTTAATTTGGCTTCCCTGGTAGCTTCTTTTCTACTAACAAATTATTTATTTGACTATATTTAATTTTCTGTTAAACCATATTTTGAGTTTTTAAAGCTTTTTTTTTTTTCAGATCTAGAAGTTCCATTTGATTCTTTTTAAAAATAGAGTTATCTGGTGGCTAATCATCAGGGAAATGCCAATCAAAACCACAATGAACTATCTCCTCACACATATCAGAATGGCTATAATCAAAAAGGCCACATATAGCAAATATTGGAGAGGGTGTGGAGCAAAGGGAACCCTTGTACACCTGGGAATGTAAATTGGTGCAGCCATTGGAAAACAATATAGAGGTTTTTCAAAAAGCTAATAGTAGAATTTCCATATGACCCAGAAATTCCACTCCTGGGCATATATCTGAAAAAAAATTACTGATTCACAAAGATACATGCACCCCAATGTTCAAAGTAGCATTATTTACAATTACCAAGATGTGGGAGCCACCTAAGTGTCCATCAACAGATGAATGGATATAGAAGGTGTGGTACATGCATTCAGTGGAACACTCAGTCATAAAAATTACCTGGTATTCTCTTTCTGTAGACCACTCGTCTTCCTCCTTTTCAGTCATATGACTCTTTCATGTGCCTGGTTATTTTTCACTGAATGCCTGATGTTGTACTTTAAGAAGAATAGGAATAATTTGAGGCTCAGGATGTTAGTAACTTTCTCCAAGGAAGACTTAGTTTTGCTTCTTTTGGGCCTTTGGCAAAGCAATCACCTCCATCTAATCAGAGATTGAGGTGACCTGAGGCTGATTTTCAGCCTTTGTGAAGCCTCGTCCATGTACTTCCTTTCACCAGGACTTTACCCCACCCAGACCTTTGTGCTGTCCTGAAATTGATCCTCAGACGTTAGCCTTGGTAGCTCACATTGCTGAAGTGATGCAGCAAGCAAGGGGCAAGAAGTCGGTGATGGGGTGGAAGGGGCAGGAATGGAACGTATAAAGCATTTCTTGAGCCCATCTCTCAAAGCTGCCTCCCATGCACGCCTTCCTGTTAGACTGCAGCCGCCCGCCTCCTGCACACGTACCGTTTGGAGACGCTCACGTGAGTGTCCCCAGGGCTTCCTCACTGGTTTAGTCATTCTGCACTTCAGGTTTCCTTCACTTCTGTAGTATCCACAGGGTTGGTTTTGGGGAACCCATGCTATTCACCATCTTGGCAGGAATCAGAAGATCTTTCCAATATTTTGTATTCATTCCAAGTTCCCTTGTGGCCCCATCAAATTTAGAAATGAGTACACAACAGCCTTTGTCCAAAAGGACACAGAATAAAGGTTATTGGTGAATACTGGTTTACTTTTGCTTGTTCCAGTTTATAGATGATGAATTATAGTAAATAAGACTAAATAAGAAAGGAAACACGTTTGAGTTCATTCATTTTCACACTCAGTATTTCAGTTATATTCCTATTGCTTATAAAATGCCATGTGTTTTCTGTTTTATATTCTTACTCAGTTATTTATTTTAATTAAAAGTATTATTTAATTTAATTTAATTTTTTGGCCACACCACCTGGCTTGTGGGATCTTAGTTGCTCCACCAGGGATTGAACCCATGCCCCCTGCAGTGGAAGTATGGAGGCCTAACCACTGGACCACCAGGGAAGTCCCCAAAATATTATTTATTTTAACATCCAACTTAACCAGAGAGAGACAGAAAATTTTTTATTATAATGTAATATATTTTAATATTTTATATTTCAGAACTACCTAATTTTTAATCCAACAAATAATAAAGAATTGGTGAGCAATAGTAAAACACAAGCAATATATTATACGTGGGTGAGTAGAACTGTTTTCATTTGTTTTAAATATATGGATGAGTATCTGTTTATTCTTTGAGTACAGATGTTTTGGTAATGTAACAATATAGTATCTACTTAAAAAGCAATAAACATATTAAAGTGTTTTGATTTAATTATAGCATTTATTTTAGCCCCACTGGAAATTAGCATATTAAGCCAGAAGCACATAATTTAAATTCTATTTAATTTTTTAAATTAATGAAATGAATATTTTTTTGAATGTGTTTAAGGCCTAAGATGTAGGAGTTTTCAAATCTTGGACTCTTTTCCCTTTTTTTTTCCCCCTTTTTAAAAAAATTAATTAATTTATTTTAATTGGAGGCTAATTACTTTACAATATTGTAGTGGTTTTTTCCACACATTGACATGAATCAACCATGGGTGTACATGTGTCCCCCATCCTGAACCCCCGACTAGCAAACAGATTGGTGATAATGTATACTGACACAGGGAAAAATCATGGTGTTAAAAAGACATCAAAATGTAACATAAAATTACCATATGACCCACCAGTTTCCAGGTATATAACCAAAATAATTGAAAACAGGCACTCAAACAGATACTTATATACAGATGTTCACAGCAGCAGCATTATACACAGTACCCAAAAGGTAGGAGCAGATGTCCATCAACTAGTGAATGCGTAAATCCAATGTGGTCTATCCATATGTGGAATATAACCTAGTCTTTGAAAGGAATGAAGCGCTGACACCTACTGCAACTGTGGATGAACCTTGGGAACATTATGGTGAATGAAAGAAGCCAGACCCAAAAAGCCAAATACCATATGATCCCATTCATAGGAAATTTTCAGAATACCTGAATCCATAGAGACGGAAAGAAGAATGGTGGTTGTCAGGGAATGGAGGAGTAGGGGGTGGGGGGTGACTGCTTGATGATAGGAGGGTTCCTTTTGGGGTGATGGAAGTGTCCTGGAACCAAAGAGAATAACAGTTGCACAGCATTGGTTATGTACTAAATGCCACTCAGTTGTACACTTTAAAATGGTTAATGGTTAATTTTATGTTATGTGAATTTTCCCTCAATAAAAAATGCAAAACAATTGAATTGCTGATTTACAGTGATAACTCATTACTTCAGGTATTAATGATAGCTTAAAACCTTATAAATGCAGAAGTTAGATCTGCATTAACAACCACTTAAAATCACAGTCGTTTGTGGCATTATTTATTTATTTTCTTTCAGAATGTTTTTAGATGTTCCTAGAGATAGCAGGTTCTCCTACATGTAGAAATTGCAAAGCTCTGCCCCTGTTTCGATGCATTTGTTTTGATTTTGCTGTTATGTTGCTTTTCTTTTGGAAATGGCTTTTTTTTTTTAGTAGTGATTATTTTTCTCTGTGCTTATCAGTATCCAGAGGGAGGCATACTTGTTCACAGTGCCCCGCTTTTAACAGAAAAAGTGAGTATGCCTGTTGTACTTTTTATATGCCTGACTTCGTAGGAAATAAGTATGTGTGTGTCAGCCTAGTCACTTTGGGTACTCTGTGTGTGTCTTGATATTGGGAAATAATTTGAAATTTTTACTGAGGTCCTTTACCATACTGAATGGTCAGTTTAAAATAATGGAAGGATTTTTCAAAATAATATAGAATACAAATAAATGGCAAAGAGGTACATGTATATGTATGGCTTAGTCCCTTAGCTGTTCACCTGAAATGGCCACAATATTGTTAATTGACTATACCCCAATACAAAATTAAAAGTTTGAAAAAATTATAAATTTATCCTGCAATATTGAAAATAAATGGCAAAGGAAATTTACTACCACAAGCAAATACCCAAGAAACTGGTGGCTTTTATAATGTATGTGTGCCTGTGACAAAGGATGAAAGGTAATTTGGGGTGATGTAAGTAAAGTCATTGGACATGAGTGGATCCCTTTAAGCTGCTTAGTTTTCAGAACAATTGAAAAATGATATGGAGGGACTTACCTGGTGGTTCGGTGGTTAGGAATCAACCTTCCAATGCAGGGAACGTGGGTTCATTCCCTGGTCACGGAATTAAGATCCCACATGCCTTGGAGCAGCCAAGCCCGCGTACCACAACTGAAGTGAGCCCACGTGCCATAACTAGAGAAGCCCGCGAGCCACAACGAAAGATCCTGCGTGCCACGACTAAGACCTGACACAGCCAAAAATAAATTTTGAAAACTGATATTGGGTGTTTAGCTGTTTAAGGTCCAGTAGGAAGGTGGTGAGCCAGGTGTTGGTAGAAACGTTTTATCCTGCCAGCTTTCCTTGAGCGATTGCACCAGGGGTGGACCTTGAGTCCCATCTCCTGCATCAGTTTCTGTTTCTGATACTCATGGAACCTGCTCTCAGTGTGCACCTTATGATGATTTTTTCTGTTTCCTTTCTTCTTTTTTGATTCAGTCTATAAAACTTTACTTTTCAAGCAAGCATGCAGGAAGAAAAAATAGAGACAGTGGACACAAGGCAAGAAGATGATTCTGTCTACAAACTCAGCTTTTTATAACTCAAAGTATCAAAAACTAAATACAGTCAATTCTCATTATTTGCCATAGCTATGTTCGGTAAGGTCTCTGCAGACCTGAATTGGTGGATGCTGAATCGTTGCTCCTAGGAGAGTTGTAAGAACAGGTTCCTGCCAGCTTAGGGTCACCATACTTTCATCAGCTGACAGATCCATGACCTTGTTTTGTGTATGTTTCTGTTTAAAGACACCATATTTAATTTATAACGTTAGTTCCTTAACGTTGGAGTCAAGGTTGACAGCACCAGGTAGAACTCACGCCTGAATAAGGCTTATCTAACACAGGTGAATTCTCTGGAAGGCATGCCCAGCCTTCTCTTGCTCAAGAGCACCATATGGTATTTTAATACCATGTTCAGGAGCCAATTTAAATACCAAAATCACCAATAAAAAGTACCCCACCCCCCCACCAAAAGACAAGAGCAAACATCATGGCAGTAAAGACCAGGCTAAGGACACTTGCTTCCTGAGAGCTGAAACCAGATAGAGAATTGCCTTGCTTGACCTCAGCTGGGAATGTCAAGTTTTTTTGCCACTCGGCACACGCACACATCTGCAAATGATTGTGAAGTGCCACGAGGATTGCTTTGGAGGTTACACATACATTTCAGCACATAGGTAAATTCACGAAAATGGAATCCACAAAGAATGAGAATTGGCTGCAGTTTGAAATGATAAAAACGCCTCGTGTTGAACAGGGCTGCTTTTAGACAGAATGTGCTGTTCGTGCTTGACCAGTTGTACTTCTGCTGACCTCAAAGAGGTCCACCCTTGGATTTTCTCTGCCTAAGTAGAGAGCCAGACAGCAGACTTGCTGTATCATGACAGATCACTGATTTCCTTCGTGTATTCATTCAGTAAACATTCACCAAGGGTTCACTTGCTGCTCTGCGTTCTTTGTATACTTCATCTCTAGGACACTGTCAGAGAAAGATGGCCTGGTGCCTTATCCTACATAGCATACATTTAGTAAGGAATCTCAGGGGCATTTCTGTGTAAAGCACTTGCTTTCCACTGATGGGAAGATGATTTATGATCAGACGAAGGCTGGGAGAATTGTTTTATGATTTTTTACAGCTGGAGCATGCTTTTGTTCACGACATTAGTTTCCTTATCAGTCTCTGAAAACTCTGAAAGAGAAGTTGTGCAGGTATAAACAGTGATTAACCACCCTTTCTTTTGCTTTAAGCAAACCATTTAATTAAGTCCGTACGTAACCCTTCACTTGCTCTTAGCAAACCCTCAGAGGTTCAGAACTGCCTGGATCATGGCAATCCTCAGGGAAGTGTTTTTTAAGTGATTTTTTTTTTTACTTTATTTTTTTCCTACTATATTCAGGTGAAACATTATAAAACGTTGTGCTGATAAATGTTTTGTTTTATATTTACCATCAACGGTAACTTGTACATATAACGTGTAACCTGTCTTTTGAAATACAGACATTCAACAAGCTTGTGGGAAAATTTAGCCAGTCTGTCTTTCACTTGAATTTAACCCAAATACTGTCCGCGACGATGGAAGGGAAGCTGGTTGTCTGGGACATTTACCGCCCACCGCCATCTGCCTCCTCCTCCATGGGCTTTCCCCATATCAAACCTTGCAAACTGGTTCATTTGCAGAAGGAGGGTATCACTGTGCTCACTACAGTTGACAGGTAATTAGTGAATGAAAAAGTAGCTGTAGATGATTATAAACTTATCTAAAAACCCTTTTGGAGGTAGATACATATTTTGTATATGCAAAGATTGTTTCTGGGGAGAACCAATTTAACTGGGAACATTGGTTGCCTCTGAGGAAAAGAACTGAGAACCAAGATTAAGGACAGGGGTGGATTTACTTCTTTTTATAGTCTCATTTGTACTAATTGGGTTGCTTTAAAAAAAAAATTGCATGGGCATGCATTACTTTTAAACCCAATCCTTTTGGGTTGGTGAAACAAAAAGTAACTGGTTTTTTTTTTCTTCTGCCCTAATTAGACTTATTTTGCACCCTAAATTTTACATTCTTTCAATGGAAGAATATGGCATAAAGAGCTATTTTTTTTCCTGATGACAAAATAACATTTGCCAACCATGAAAATATGAAATACAACAAAACTTTATAGAGTTCCTTAACTCTTTGATTTTGAGGGGCTGTGGGGATCCACAGCTGATCTCAGCCTTATGCCTTAGCCTCAGACATAAAGGGGTTCACATGCCAAATACATTCCTTCCTTGCTGAGTGACCTGGGACAAGGGACTTAAATGTACCAAACCTCCATTCTTCCATCTATAAAGTGGGCACCATAACACTGTCCCTCTCTGAGTGATTTTGTGAGGATGGCTTGCTGGATCTTAGTTTCCTGACCAGGGACTGAACCTGTGTCTCCTGCAGTGGAAGCACTGAGTCCTAACCACTGGGCTACGAGGGAATGTCCCAAGGATTGTAAAACTCTTAGCACGCTCTCAGGCACAGGGGAGCTCTAGGTACAACAGCCCTTGTCAGGGTGTTGGGAAGTTCCCCAAAGTGTTGGAGACAGCTGACTCATGACGAGGACCCTGCCCACGTGGTGGGAGTCACTGTGCCCTCTGCTCTCCAAAGGCCCGTTGCTCTCCTTCCCCTTTCTTTAATATAGGGTCTATACTAAAGGTCTTCCCCTTTCTTTAATAACAGTGAGGCCCTGGCATGGCTTGCAAAGAGAAATGCAAATTGTCATCTTCACCCAATTGGTGGGAAAAGATAGCAGTAGAATCATACCTGATGAAGCTGTCAACTTTAATCATTGAGGGTTAGGACCCAGGGAAGACCATGCCTGGGTTCCCCTCTCTCCATGTTAAGTAAAACACAGCCAGGAGACTTCCGCTGCAGTCCAGTGGTTAAGACTCTGCACTTCCAAGGGAGAGGGCGAGGGTTTGGTCCCTGGTTGGGGAAGTAAGATCCTGCATGCTGAGTGGTGCAGCCAAAACAACAACAAAACAAACAAACAAAAAACCCCAGCCAGGACCAGGGAGCCCTTGCAGGAAAAAGTCTTAACACTGGAGACACACAAAACAAACACATTCGCCTTGTTTTGCTGTTTTTGTCCAGCAGAGGGCAGTGAACGCCGTCCTAGCCAATTACTCTGCCCACTTGCCTTGCTTATTAATCAGACACCTCATTTAATCGCTTTATATATATATATAAGAAAATTCATCCCCCACATCCCCCCGTGATTAGAATTATGTCAGAGGCTTAAAAAAAACAAGCTCATTGGGATGGCTCTGAGGAAATAAAAACCATTCTGTCACGCAGCACTGCCCTTGGCTGTGATGACTGGACAGGGCTTTACGATCCCTCTCACAGCAGTTGTCTCCCTGTGTTCCATTGCCAGCCTGTGTGACTTCAGAGGGACGGTAGCCGGACTCTGTTGTCATCTGTAGTCTGTGGTGGAGAGTGGAAATCACTGCCCACTGCCGCTGCACAGGACTGACCTTGGAGGGCAGGGCAGAGGAAAGCAGAGAGCATGGACTTCGTGTTGCATACACTTGGACCCCTGCATAGTCTAGCCATGTGGCCCTGATAGGGCTGCCAGGTTTAAGTATGTCCCGGGACTTCCCTGGTGGTCCAGTGGCCAAGACTCCGATCTCCCAATGCTGGGGTGTCTGGGTTCGATCCCTGGTCAGGAAACTAGATCCTACATTGTACAGTGAAGGATTTGAATGCAGAACTCAAGATCCCTTGTGCTGCAACTAAGACCTGATGCAGAAAATAAATTAAATATATATATGTCCCAAATACTGCATGAGGCAATTGCATTTGGGAGCATACACTATTTGGGACATATTTATCCTATAAATTTACTCATGGTTCATCTGAAATTCAGATTTAACTGAGTATCCTGCATTTTTACTTGCTAAATCTGGCAATCCCAGGACTTAAACCTTAGTTTCCCAAATGGGAACTGGGAATGACAGTAAAATCAGCCACATGGGGCCGTATTCAGTGAAAGTTTTTACAACACCTGGAGTCCAGAGGCTGGCATGTGTGTTCAGTAGATGATAGTCAGTATCATTATTTAACCTACAATGCAGGAGACTTGGCTTCGATCCCTGGGTCAGGAAGATCCCCTGGAGAAGGAAATGGCAACCCACTCAGTATTCTTGCCTGGGAAATCCCATGGACAAGGAGCCTGGAGGGCTACAGTCAATGGGGTCACAAAGAGTTGGACACATCTTAGCGACTAAAACACCACCACCACCACCACCACCACCATTATTTAACAAACTGACTTTATCCTCTGATTTCAGCTATATTGTCACAGGCGACATTCGGGGCAACATCAAGTTCTATGATCACACCCTCTCCATTGTGAACTGGTACAGCCACTTCAAACTCAGCTCCATAAGATCCCTGTCCTTTTCAAAGACCCCAGCAGCCCCTCCGACCGAAAATACAAACTATCCTCCAGACTGCACTCTAAAAAGTGACCATTTTGTTGTAAGGTGAGTTGTTAACTGTTGTTGTTCAGTCGCTAAGTGTCCGACTCTTTGCGACCCCATGGACCACAGGCAGCATGTCAGGCTTCCCTGTCCTTCACTATCTTTCGGAGTTTGCTCAAACTCATGTCCAATGAGTTGGTGATGCCATCCAACCATCTCATCCTGTGTCATCCCCTTCTCCTCCTGCCCTCAATCCTTCCCAGCATCAGGGTCTTTTCCAATGAGTCGGCTCTTCACATCAGGTGGCCAAAGTATTGGAGCTTCAGCTTCAGTATCAGTTTTTCCAATGAATATTCAGAGTTGATTTCCTTTAGGATTGACTGGTTTGATCTCCATGGGACTCTCAAGAGTCTTCTCCAGCACACAGTTTGAAAGCATCAATTCTTCAGGGCTCAGTTGAAGTTGTTCATGAACCTTATCATTGGAATAGTCAAAAAACTGTCTTCTTTTAGTTTGTGTACTGTAGTATCTTCTTCCTGTTCCTGGAATGTGAAATACAGGGAACCTGGCCTTTCTAGTTAGGCCTTTCTCTGGGTCAGAGATGGGTCTCCTTGGCTGATTATGATCACTGTTTAATTTTTTTTTTAAGTGAAACATCATTCTCCTATTAAGAATGTTTAGTAAAAAAAAAAAAAAAGAATGTTTAGTGATAGGAAACTGGAAATGGCTCTGATCTCAGTTGCCTCTGGAGTCCTTCATTGTAGGTTGGTCTCCTTTCTCTGAGCTGAGTTTGTTCTAGTTCTATGGTTAAAGGGATTTGATAGTGAATAGCCATAACATTTCAAGACAGAATTATCTGTGAGCTTGCTTAATTACCCTTGCCGTATTTGCAGGCACATCTGTATGTGTGCACCCAACCCCATATTTGCATACACAAATGAATATTTGCATGTGCAGATTAGCTAATTGTACAACTGACTGTCCATC
Organism: Cervus canadensis; assembly: GCF_019320065.1. NCBI lineage: Eukaryota > Metazoa > Chordata > Mammalia > Artiodactyla > Cervidae > Cervus > Cervus canadensis. Next base: position 124,867,678 of record NC_057386.1, read on the forward strand.
TGCATACTTAATGACTCAATTTACATGTAGAAATGTGGGCTTTTTCACTTGCAAATGGAGGCTGTTGGGTTTTGGTGGCGTATTTTCGGAGATGCTGGGTTAATAATGTCACTAAATTACAGACGACAGAGGCGTTTCATGTGCAATTAGAATTGCTGGCGTGCCCCGTTCCCTGCAAGCACTGATACGGGCTGGTCTCTCCTTGGCAAACAGGAATTTTATCATCGGAACATCAGATGCGTCAGTGTACCACTTGACAGTAGATGGGACTAAACTTGAGAAGTTATTTGTCGAGCCCAGGGATGCCATTTGTGCCATCTCCTGCCACCCATACCAGCCCCTCATCGCCATTGGAAGTTTCTGCGGGATGATCAAAGTGTGGGATTATGAACAGAAAAAATACCTCTTCAGCAGGATCTTTGAGAAGGGGCTTGGAGTTCAGAGTCTGACCTACAACCCTGAAGGTATTTTCATCTTATCCACCTGTCTTAGGTTCTAAACCAAAAACAGACCCAAATGGCTCTGCCTTCAGCTGTAACAGCTCCAGGAAGGTGACCTTGACCCACTCCCCACACCAGGCCAGATGGGATGCCTGGTCCCCCTGGATGCTGCAGAACTCTGTACCGCCTGGTCTCATCCCATGGTGCCATGTTTTCCAGTTTACTCCTCCCTCTCAGGACCTTGTCTGTCCTGTTCGTTGCTATCTCCTTGGTACCTCGGACAAGGCTCAGCACAGAGTTGATATTTCTTAAGTCAATGTAGTCCTTTTCTTTCCTTCTTTTTTTAAAAAATTGTATTTGTTTATTTAGCTGTGTGGTTCTTAGTTTCGGCATGCAGAATCTTTAGTTGAGGCATGTGAACTCTTAGCTGCAGCGCATGGTATCTAGTTCCCTAACCAGAGATTGAACCCAGGCCCCCTGCACTGGGAACTCAGAGTCTTAGCCCCTGGGCCACCAGGAAAGTACCAGTGAAAGTCTTTTTCGATCCTTGTTCTCCTACTTGTGATTTCAGGAGCTCTGCTTGGAGCTGGCTTCACAGAGGGGACAGTTTACATTCTTGATGCAATGTCCTTAGAAAGTGCAATCTCAGAGCCTTTCAGATACTCCAGAAGCAGCGTGACTCACATCAGCTTCTCCCATGACTCCCAGTACATGGCGACCGCTGTGAGTATTGTCACTGAGTGAGGTCCAGTGGCTCCTCAACCTCCTTTAAAGCCGCAAGAGGGAGGATTTGGGATGTGCAGGTGGGGGTGGGGTGGGGAGCGGGGGCTCCAGGGTACGGGTTTCTTTGGGAGGGGGGGGCGATGAAAATGCTCTAAAACCATGATGATGGACGCACAACTCTGTGAATATACTAAAGTCAATTGAATTGTACATTTCTGGCGGGTGAATTGTGTGTGGTGTGAATTATATCTCAATAAAGCTGTTATAAAAAGAGAAAGGGATGGGGAAAGTGGGGCAGTGGGTGGGTGGGGGGCACTTCTGCCTGAAAACAAGACCGGGGCCTCAGAACTCCCCGACTCGGGGCTCTGCCACTCCGACAGCTCATGTTGGTTTGTTAGTTTTTTGGAACCCTCTCTGCATCCTGGCTTTCATCTTTCCCTTTGATTTCTGACGAGATGACATTCTCATTTATCTCAAGGCAAAGTCTTCCGCCGAGCATTTTGGATTCTGTTCCTTCCCTCTGTGAATAGGGCTCTTAATCTCAGTAAAGATTTTTCCCGGACCCCTGACCTCTCCCTTCCCCCCACTTCTCCTGGGGATGGGGGTGGGGATGCGGGGAAGTAGCTGCTGACACCCTTGACTCCAACTCACTTCCCATCAGCACAGCGACTCAGATGTCCCGTGTCCCTTGAGGCTGTTCCCGCCTGCTCTCCGTTTAGCTCTCAGTCATCATGTATGTATTTTTTAATCATACCTTTTAAAATCTTGTGTAGCTGGATAAAGAGAAGGGCGGACAAAGGCAGAAAGGGTAGGGATTTCAGTTTCCAACAGAGAATGACATGGGGACCAGCAAGGAGAGAAAGACCATAATGTTAGACAAATACCATCTCTGCCCACCCCACCACCCCACTGCCTGCCCCATTGCCTGCCACTACCTACTTTGAACTCTGATTTTTCTCATCTGCTAAAATGGGTATTATTTAACCACTTGTTCCAATAGACAGAGGTTTTCTTTTTGGATAAAATACTCTAAAAGCAAAGTTAGTGTGAAGAACACAGTGATAGCTCTTAACTTACAAAATTGAGTAACGTCTGCTCTTTCCCTCATACTCAGGATGTCAGTTTCACTGTGGCTGTTTATGTGGTGAGAGTCAAACACAGACAAAGGGTCTGGGAATACTTGGCAAGGCTGCGCTCTCACCGCAAGAGCATTCGAAGTGTCCTGTTCGGGGTTCATCTGGACAGCAATGAGCCCCGACTGCTAAGCCTCGGCAGAGACAGACTCCTGGTGAGCTCCTTTGCTTTCCTTTGCCTGGTCCTCAGGACCGTGTCTCATTCTTGTTATTTCCCTGGAGTCTGGCACAGAACCAGTATGTGTGATTTGTTGGAGAAGACGAATACATGGGGACTTCCTGCTGGTCCAGTGGCGAAGACTCCACGTCCCCAATGCCCAGGTCTGATCCGTGGTCAGGGGACTGGATCCCACATGCCAGAACTCAGAGTTCGAGTTGGCAGGTGAAGATCCCGTATGCTGCAACTGAGACCTGGCACAGCCAAGTGAATAAATGAAATAAGTAAACGTCTTTTAAAAAAGAAAATGGATGTATGACGAAGTAGCAAAAACCATTCTGAGTTGGCACTTGGCTTCCATGCAGCTCTGACACCACACTCGCGTCCTGAGTGAGGAGGGCCCTGGGAAATGGCATGTTGGTGGAGCGGAGGTGGTCCTCCCCGCAGCGTGGACAGCTCAGCCGCCTTTGCCTCTCCGTGGGCGTTTGGAAGCCAACACCACAATCCCTGTGTCTCGGGGTCGGGGCCAGGCTGCTACCTCCATGTGACAACCCAGAGAGGATCAAGAAGGAAAGGGAGTGTCAGTGGCAGATGTGATATTACATGCTTGAACCCAAAGGATTCAAAATCAATTGATTTATCTGTGCATCCATCTTAACTTCCTTCCTTTCCTCCCCTTACTTCCTTTATTCTACCCATTCTTTTTTTAACAAATATATTTAAAATTTTATTTATTTATTTATTTGACTGCACCAGGTCTTAGTTGCAGCATGTGAGATCTTCAGTCTTCATTGTGGCATGTGGGACCTAGTCCCACAACCAGAGATGAAAGCCAGGTCCCCTGCATTAGGACTTCAGAGTCTTAGCCAGAGGACCACCAGCGAAGTCCCTATTCTGTCCATTCTTCCATCCACCCATCATCTATCCATCCTTCCTTCCTTCTATCCATCCTGGTCTGGCCACCAAAACCTACCTATGGGTGAAATTCAGCAGACTGCTAATGTATGACTTTCAAGAGCTGAGATTTAGCTATGAATTAGTTCCTACTCACAGAAAGTTCCCAAGATAATGCTAAGTGAAGCAGAACAACAAAGTCGTAAGAGTTCAGGTTCTGGAGTTAGTTGGACCTAGATTTGAATTCTCAGTCTACCATTCCTTGGGTGTGTGACCTTGGGAAAACCACAGAATCTCTCTGAACATCTGTTTTCTCATCTGCAAAATGGGCATAGCAGGACTGCACCGCTGGGGAGTTGTATTAAATGGCATCATCTTGCTCATAATGAATACTCCATATTGGTAGTTTTTTAGGTGTAGAAGTTCAGGCAATTCTCTTAAAAGGCCTGATACTGTCTCCCCCAGAAAAGGATTGTTGACTGACTTCATTCACCTCAGTCCTCATGTGTATGCATCTGGCCTTCCCTGTAGATTGAGTACAACCTACTCAAGAGCTACAAAGATCACCTGGCAGTCCTGGACATTCACTGGACTGACCAGGGCAGCTACCCCACCTGCATGGTCTGGTACCCGCCGCTCACCAAGGAGCTCTTCCTGCTCATCTGCAACAGTAGCTACAAAGTGAAGCTTTTTAACTCCACCACAAAAATGTGCAGGTAAGCCAGGAAGCTCCCCAGAAATGGTGCGTTTCTCAGTCCCCAGGTTATTTCAAGCCCCACCTTAAGGACCTGCAAACAGCTTGCCTACCATTACAACCCTTCTTACTTTGCAAAGTAGGAAACTGAGGCACAGATAAGGTTAGTTGTCCTTGCCCAAGTTCACATGGTTAGAAAGTGCCACTTCACTGGCAGCCCAGTGGTTAAGAATCTGCCTTCCAATGCAGGGGGTGCGGGTTCAATCCCTGTTCGGGGGACTAAGATCCTCCATGCTGTGGGGCAACTAAGCCCGGGCACCGCATCTACTGAGCCCAAACGCTCTAGAGCCTGTGTGCTACGACTAGAGAAGCCCACGCACCACAGAGAGCGGTCCGTGTGCAGCAATGAAGAGCCAGTGTAGCCGAAAATAATTTTAATAAGCAGATAATAAACTGCATTGGTAACATCTAACAAAATTTGTAAAAGGAAGTGCCAGAGGCAGCATTCAAACCCAGAAACGTTGTTTCTGAGCCCAGCGCTTCACGGGGATAAGGTCCTCAGAGCGCGGAGACGGAGAGTCAACAAAGGAACAGACCCCGTGGCCCTGGGAAAGCTGCTCATGTGCAGTGGAATCTCCTGGAAAAAAGGGGTTTCACCTGAATACTACCAGCTGTTTGCTCTTTCTCATTCTTGGTTCTTAAAGAAGTTATAAGTTCAACTTGATAGCACGCTTTCTTCTCTCAAGCCCACTATATGGACTATAGCCCACCCTGTGGACTGTAGCCCTCCAGACTCCTCTGTCCAAGGGATTTTCCAAGCAAGAACACTGGAATGGGTTGCCATTTCCTCCTCCAGTGGGTCTTCCCGACCCAGGGGTCTCCTGCATTAGCAGGTGGGTTCTTTGCCGCTAGCGCTACCTGGGAAGCCCCCTTGGTTCTCTCAGCAGGTGTTTCCTGAGCCCCCGCCCGAGCCAGGTGCTGTTCCAGGTGCTGAAGACGGGAATGAAGACAAAACAATGTTGCCGTCACCATGAGATTTGCATTTTCTTGGGGGAAGTGAAGTTCAAGTTAGAAGTTGGGCTGGAGATCCATATTTGAGGTCAGCACACTTGGTGGTTTAAAACATGAGACAAGAGAAGATTCAGGAGGGGAAGGGTGGATAGAGAAGAGGTTAAAGGACCAAGCCTGGGGTAACCAAAGCTTAGCATCTTAGAGCAGTGGTGCCTCCGTCCTGAAATACGTCTACACCTGTGGTTGCCCTCTTGCGCTGCTAGGCTTGTGAGTCCAGGGTTTGTTCCTCCTGATCAGTGCGTGACCCCTTTGTCGGGGCCCTGCATTCATCATCCCATTTCATCTGCAACAGTCCTGCAAAGGATCATGCCACTGTGGATCAGACAGGTGACAAAACCTGCCCAAGGTCACGGAGCTTGTCAGGGCAGAACTTGCCCTTTGAACCCACCTGTGACTGTGTCCTCTCTTTGGCATCGCTGGTCCCCGATGCAGCTCTCACAGAGGTGAGGATGCTGTGGCGACCCCATCTGGGAGGAGGAAGTCAGAAAACACCACAGCAGCTGGCCCCATGCTTGAGGAAGACCACTCTTCGGAAATGTATCTCAGATAAGATAGGTCCTCAAAAGGCCAAGATCACTCAGGGTCTTTTTTTTTGTTAATTGCCCTTTTTAGAAGGGCCCATGGGTTTGAGTAAACTCTGGGAGCTGGTGATGGACAGGGAGGCCTGGCGTGCTGCGATTCATGGGGTCGCAAAGAGTCGGACATGACTGGGCGACTGAACTGAACTGAACTGATGGGAAAATGACTGAGATATGCCATGTCATGTGGCAGGGACAGGAGAGAAATACAGCACTTTTTTTTTTTTAAGCTATTAAAACACTGGGAAGAAGACATTTGAAAGAAATATGTAAAAAGGAGTTTTAGGAAGATTTCAGAATCTTTCTACATCTTCTTTAAAGGACACAAGCTTTTTGGACAAAAACTATCTCATGGGGACTTCCCTGGTGGTCCAGTGGCTAAGACTCCATGCTCCCAATGCAGTGACCCGAGTTTGATCCCTAGTCAGGGAACTAGATCCCACATGCTGCAACGAAGAGCTTGCCTGCTATAACTGAAGATTCCCCCATGCCACAGTTAAGAACCAGCACAGCCAAATAAATAAACATTAAAAAAAAAAAAAAGAATATCCCATAGATGTGCCCAGTTCTGAGAAGCTCTGAGTTGGCTGAGCAGGTGGCTGGGGGATGGAGCTGCCCAGACTTGGAATTCCTCCTCACAGTTAGTAATGGGAACTCAAAGCTGAGTGGTTAGGAGGTTCTGCCATTAAAGATCAATGGGAAATTGGTGTAGAGCGTCTTTCTTGTTTTAAAAAATGTTTCCACCTGTTGCCTTTATTGTTGCTGTTATTTTTTATTCCAGTTTAATTGAGATATAATTAACATACAGCACTATATAAGTTTAAGGTATACAGCATAATGATTTGACTTTCATACATCATGAAGTGCTGCTACAGGAAGTTTAGTGAACATCAGTCCTCTCCTATAGCTACAAAATTAAAGAAATAGAAAAACATTTTTTCCTTGTTATGAGAATTCTTAGGATTTATTCTCTTAACAACTCTCATCTGTAACATGCAGTAGTGTTAACTATATTTATCGTGTTACACATTACACCCCTAGTGCTTATTTTTCTTACAACTGGAAGTTCGTGGCTTTTGCCTGCCTTAATCCAACTTGCCCTCCCCCCAACCCCTGCCTTCTGATAACCACAAATCTGGTCCCTTTTTCTATGAGTTTCTTTGTTTGTTTTCGAAGTATAACTGACCTATGACAGTATATTATTTCTTGTTACACAACATAGTGATTCTATGCATTTATTCCTATTTCTATATATTTCAAGATGATAACAACAATATGTTGTCATACAAGGATATTACATAGTTATTGACTATATTCTCTGCATTGTACGTTTCATAACTGGGACTCATTTATTTTGTAACTGGAAGTTTGGACCGCTTTATTTCCCTCTCCTATTTCTTTCCGCCCCCACAACCCTCCTCCCCTCTGGCAACCACCTGTTTGTTCTCTGTATCTATAACTCTGTTCCTATTTTGTTATATTTGTTCACTTGTTATTGTTTTTTTTACCTTCATATATAACTTAAATCATACAGTATTTACCTTTCTCTGTTTGACTTATTTCACTAAGAGTAATACCCTTCAGGTCCACCTGTGTTATCACAAATGACAAGATTTATATTCTGTCAGATATATGCACTACATCTTCTTTATCCATTCATCTATTGACGGACATGTAGGTTTCTTCCTCATCTTAGCTATTGTAAATAATGCTTCAGTAAATATAGGGGTGTGTATATCTTTTTGAATTAATGTTTTCATTGAGAGCCATGAAATCAGGCATTTCTGCCATTGAAGAGCAATTGGAAATTAGTATAAAGCATCTTTCTTAAAAAATAGTTTATTAAGGTAAAATTCACATGATGTAAAACCAACCATTGTAAAGTGAACAATTCAGTGGTATTTAGTCCTTTCACCACCTACCTCCATCTAGTTCTAAAACATTCTCATCATTCCAAAGTAAAACCCCTGGCATAAAACATCTTTTAAGCTGTAGGAATAATAAAGCCCCATAACCATAACTTAATTGGGAAGGAATTGCCTTTTGATGATAAATCCAAAAGAATTTTAAAATGCATTTTAAAATATTTGAAAGAACACGAAGAGGCAGTTCAGAGAAAAAGGCCAATAAACCTATGAGCAGATGCTTACCAGTACATCAAAGATGCAAATGAAAAGAAGACATCATTTTTCACAAATCAGATTAGCAAAGATAAAAATGATCGATAGCGTCAAGTGTTGGCAAAGTCATAAGATGCTGTAACAGGCTGCTAGCGGCCGGGTTGGGGGGTGTAGTGTAAATGGGGACAACCTTTTGGGAGAGCAATTTGTTACCCTCTATTAAATTACAGCCTGTCTTCTGACTTCTAGGAATGTAGCCCACAGAAGTACTCACACAGGATGCCAAGACATAAGTAAAAGGATGTGTTGTTTGAAAATATTTTTAAAAATGGAAACACTCCAAATGTCCATTAATAGGGGATTAGTTAAATGATGGCTTGTCAGTACACTGAAACATGATGCTGCTTTTAGAAAAAGGAAAAGAAAAAAAAGATAGCTCTCTGCATAGTAACATGGAAATATCTCTAAGACATAAATGAGATAAAGTAAATTGCCAAAGAAGCATGAATATATTTTCATATAAAATTATATTTATGTAACTTATATATTTTCATCTAAAATTGTAATTAGGTGGGCTAGAATATATATAAAGTTGTATACAGCAAATTATTACCCACGATTATCTTGGGATAAAGGGTGTAGCCATGTAGAGTTATGGGTAGATTTTTCTACTTTCTGTCTAAACATTTGAAAATTTTCACAATGAATATGTAAAATATTTTCAATCAGAAGAAAAAGACGTTAATTTTATGAAATTGTTAGAAATTCAGCAGTACTATGTAGCAGTTACATAGCTCCTACTATGTGCTGAGTATCCTACTATCTCCTGAACCGTACTGAGTGCTTTATATATATATATATATTAACTTATTTAATGCTGACTATAGTCTTATGGGGTAAATACTATCATGATCCCTTTCTCACCAATGAGGAACCTGAGGCCCAGAGGGGTTGAATAGCTTAACGTTTTCCCTTTTGCTTATTTATAACTTAAGCTGGAATTCGTATACTGTGACATCTACCATTTTCAATGACTTTTTACTGCATTCACAAGGTTGTGTAACCATCATCACTATTCCATTCAAGAACATTTTCATTAAACACTAAGGAGATATCCCAAACCCACTAGCAGTCATTCCCCATTCCCTTTCTTTCCCTCTGACCGCCCCCTGCCCTCGCCACAACTATCCATCCCTGGCAACTACTAGTCTACTTTCTGTCTCTATGGATTTTTCTGTTCTGGATATTTCATGTAAATAGAATCATATGATATGTGACTTTTGGTATCTGGCTTCTTAGCATCATGTTTTCAAAGTTCAGCCATGTTGTAGTCTGTGTCAGTGCTTCATTCCTTTTAATGGCTAAGTAATATTCCATTGTATAGACAGACCACATTTTGCCTATCTGTCCATAAGTTGTCAGTTGGGTTGTCTCTACTCTTCGGCTCTTACAAACATTTGTATACAGGTTTCTGTGTATACATCTGTTTCATTTCTCTTGGATACAGACTTAGCAGTGGAATTGCTGAATCATGTGGTAACTATATTGAACAATTTGAGGAACTGCCTGACTGTTTTCCACAGTAGCTGCACCACTTCACATTCCTGCCAGCAATATATGAAGGTTCTAGTTTCTCAACACTGCCCTAATTTTTAAGGGTCAGAGCTGGGATTCTCACCAGAGTCTGTGCTCTTAACCATCCTCTTCCCTGCATCTACCCATTGAATAATACTGGTTTTTATTTTGTTTGGCCACACCGTATGGCATGCTGGGGCTTCCCTGGTGGCTCAGAGGTTAAAGAGTCTGCCTCCAATGCGGGAAACCCGGGTTCGATCCCTGGGTTGGATCCCTGGGTCCAGAAGATCCCCTGGAGAAGGAAATGGCAACCCACTCCAGTATTCTTGCCTGGAGAATCCCATGGATGAAGGAGCTTGGTAGGCTACAGTCCATGGGGTTGCAAAGAGTCGGACACGACTGAGTGACTTCATTTTCACTTTCACTTTCTATGGCATGCAGGATCCTAGTTCCCTGACCATGGACTGAACCGGGCCTCCTGCATTAGGAGCATGGAGTCCTTACTACTGGACCATCAGGGAAGTCCTACTTAATGATATTTGAGGAAGGTCTTTAAACATTTCTACTCAAATGATTAGAGTGACTTAGCTGACAAAGCTGACTTAAAATTAGCTGGTGCATTGTCTATCATCTGGTTATTTTAGTATTTTTAACACTTTGCCTAATTCTCTGTGTATATAAGCCTGATCATGGATCATCCAGCCTGACCCCTCCTGCATCCTGCAGCCCAGCGGTCACAGTCAAGTCTGCCTTCAGAGTTTGCCCACGCTCACCACCTCGGTTTTACCTTCCTTCACCCTCCTCCCCCAATTCCTTTCCCCTTTACCGTTTCTGCAGGTTTCAAGCAATAGTCCACATCCCATATGTTTGATCTCCTGTGCCCACTGCCTGTTTTTCTGTTACTGCCCTATTTTTTTTCTGTCTTTGCAAACTCAGATGTCTTCTGATAGATGTCTCATCACTCCTTCCTCAGCGCAGGCTCCATGCCGGGTGTTTGCTCGTCACCTCTCTTCTCCCCTTGTGGTGCTTCCACAGCTGTTGTCCCTGCAAGGCCGTGAGCTCAATGGCAGTAACTACCTCTCACTCATTTCTGAGTCCCGAGCCCCTGTCACGGTGCCTGGCACAGAGAGGTGCTCAAGAAAGTCGTACAAGGAGTGTGTCCTGTCCCCACCAGATACGGGCTGGGTACAGGAGATACAGGGAGAAAACACATCCAAACAACAAGGGGCTTAAAATATAAGTTGAAAAAGCTTCTGGCCTTATTCAGGGGCAGACTCAGATTTTGTGGGATGTAAAGTGTATTTGAATTTGTGGGTCCTCTTTTTTTTTTTTTTTTAATTAAAAAAGAGATATAGAGACTTCCCTGGTGGTCCAGTGGTTAAGAATCTGCCTTCCAATGCAGGGATGCAGGTTGGATCCCTGGTTGGGAAACTAAGATCCCACATGCTTCAGTTCAGTTCAGTCACTCAGTCTTGTCTGACTCTTTGTGACCCCATGAACCACAGCACGCCAGGCCTCCCTGTCCATCACCAACTCCCAGAGTTTACCCAAACCCATGTCCACTGAGTCGGTGATGCCATCCAACCATCTCATCCTCTGTCGTTCCCTTCTCCTCCTGCCCTCAATCTTTCCCAGCATCAGGTTCTTTTCCAACGAGTCAGCTCTTTGCATCAGGTGGCCAAAGTATTGGAGTTACAGCTTCAACATCAGTCCTTCCAATGAACACCCAGGACTGATCTCCTTTAGGATGGACTGGTTGCATCTCCTTGCAGTCCAAGGGGCTCTCAAGAGTCTTCTCCAACACCACAGTTCAAAAGCATCAATTCTTCGGCGCTCAGCTTTCTTTATAGTCCAATTCTCACAGCCATACATGATTACTGTAAAAACCATAGCCTTGACTAGACGGACCTTTGTTGACAAAGTAATGTCTCTGCTTTTTAATATGCTGTCTAGGTTGGTCATAACTTTCCTTCCAAGGAGTAACTGTCTTTTAGTTTCATGGCTGCAATCACCATCTGCAGTGATTTCGGAGCCCAAAAACATAAAGTCAGCCACTGTTTCCATTGTTTCCCCACCTATTTGCCATAAAGTGATGGAACCAGTTGCCATGATCTTAGTTTTCTGAATGTTGAGCTTTAAGCCAACTTTTTCGCTCTCCTCTTTCACTTCCATATTCTTGGGAGTGACTAAATACTCATTGAAACTATTGAGTCTGCATACTACAACTAGAGAGTCCGTGTGCTACAACAAAGATCCCATAAGCTGGGACCTGATGCAGCCAAATAAATTAATTGGTTAATATTAATTATAAACAAATATATATAATTTTTAATTAAAAAGATATATAATTAGGAATAAATTAAAAATGGTGAGGGCCCCTCCCAGGCCTCAGAAGGTGCGTGTATGAGGGAGGGGTCCTGCAGCTCAGGTTTTGCCAGCTTCAGGGCAAACCCAGCTCCAGGCTTGAGGTCACTTCTGGCAGCCTCACCTTGCATCAGTTTCCTAATTACCGTAAGAGAGTCTGAATTCAGAAATCTGACCATGATGGGGGTGCAATTCATTAGAGTGTGATGCACAGAGTTTTTTGGGGACCCTTGAGTTGCTCTCAGACCTGCTGTCAGATGTCTGGACACCAGATGGGGTCTCCTCCTAAGATTCTGGGCAACCCTGGAAGGATGGGGCTGTTTCCTCACATCCTATCCATGCCCGTCTTGTCCTTACAGCATTTTCTGCATCCCTTGTTTGTGTATGCATTCTCGAAGCATGATGTTCCCTTCATTCAGCTGTCAAGGGGAAAGTCAGAGCCTCAGCCAAGAAAAGCATCCTTCACAAGCGAAAATTCCCTGGAACATCTGGAGCTGTTGCCCCTGATTTGCAGCTACCATTAGCAGTTGAGAGAGAGGTCTTTACGATGGGCTTAGTTAAGCAACAAGAAACTCAAAATTTAAAACGTATAGGGTGGACTCCCCTGATGGTCCAGTGGTTAAGACTTTGCCTTCCATTGCAGAGGATGCGGGTTCAATCCCTAGTCAGGGAGTGAAAAATCCCACATATCTCGCTGCCAAAATACCGAAACATAAAGCAGAAACAATAGTGTAACCAATCCAATAAAGACTTTTAAAATAATCCATATCAAAAAAAAAGAAAAAGATCTTTAAAACGTATGAGGCATCGTGAAAGGGAACAAGTCATAAAACCTGCTTTCAGATTTGTGGAATTTAGAAAGCGTTTCTTTTTTTTTCTCTTGCAGGAAGACACTCCTCGGGCCGGTTTACGGATCTCCCATTGAGCAGATACAAATCCTCCCAGTGAAATCCACTCTGGAACTGCAGAAGCGCTACGTGGTGTTTATTAACAGAGACAAGGTACCAGCGGTTTGCCCTCTGCCCCATTAAGGTGACCACATGTCTGGAGTGGGAAGCAGTCATAGGTGTTACCAGACTTAAGAACACTGGCTTTCCCCAAGCCCGAGACTCTCATCCTGCTCCACACTGCAAATTGCCATAATTGAGTGAGGATGACTCTTAGGAGACTTCCCTTGTTTTCTCTACTCCCCAAAGTACACCAAAGGATTTTTCCTTTCCTTTCCTTTTCTTCTGAAGACAAGTTAGTTACACTTAGTTGTACATTTAATGACTTATCTAGGGACTTCCCTGGTGGTCCAGTGGTTAAGACTGTGAGCTCCCAACTCAGGGTCCCTGGGTTCGATCCCTGGTCAGGGAACTAGATTCCACTGGCGGTGACTAAGAGTTCACATGCTGCATCTAAAGATCCTGCATGCTGAAACTAAGACTTGGCACAGCCAAATAAATAAATTAATTAAATAAGTTTTTTAAAAATCTACAAGTCCATATGAGAAAGTATAAGATCATAAAATGCCATAATTATCCTGGAAAAGCCTGGACATCTGACCATGAAGGTAGGAGGGAAGTTTCCTTTCTGTGTCCCTGGTAGAATGAGGCATCTCCCTCCCAAGGGGCCACCCTGCAGAGCGCAGTGCATGTGAAGCCCCAGCCATGTGAAATGCTTGGAATGCAGCCCTCACACGCTGAGAAGGCGGTTCCAAACCCACAGGTCCTTCGCACAAACAGATCTGCAGCTGACAGGTGACTGTGTCAAGTCTGGCCTGGGGCCTGGGTATCTCAGTCTGAATATCTAGTTACTTCCTTTCTCATCTTCCCTGGTGGCTCAGAGGTTAAAGTGTCTGCCTGCCATGCGGGAGACCTGGGTTCAATCCCTGGGTCGGGAAGATCCCCTAGAGAAGGAAATGGCAACCCACTCCAGTATTCTTGCCTGGAGAATCCCACAGACAGAGGAGCCTGGTGGGCTACAGTCCACGGGGTCACAAAGAGTCGGACACGACTGAGCGACTTCACTTTTCTTCCGTTCTAGGTTGGACTTCAGATCTTACCAGTTGATGGCAACCCACATAAGACCTCTGCCCTCATATGCCACCCGAATGGGGTGGCTGGCATGGCCCTTTCCTATGACGGCTGCTATGCCTTCACAGCAGGAGGGCAGGATCGGTCAGTGGTGCAGTGGGAAATCAACTTAAGGTGCGTGCTGCGTCGAGAAGCTTGGCCCCCTAAGGAGGGTGTCACGTGTACACCCGTTATTTTCACTCAGCAACAGCAGACAGGCATTAAACCCCTATGATGGGACTTCCCTGGTGGTCCAGTGGCTGAGACTCCACGCTCCCAATGCAGGGGGCCTGGGTTCTATCCCTGGTCAGGGAACAAGATCCCACATGCTACAGTTAAGAGTTCATATGCTGCAACTGAAGATCCCGAATGCTGCAACTAAAGAAAATAGAAGAAAAGATCCCACATGCCGGTGCAGACAAATAAATAAATATTAGAAAAAGATAAAAACAAAAACACCCTACAACATGCTGGGCACTGTGCTAGGCCTACAGGTTTAAAGACAGCCAATACTCAGGCATGGCCTTCAGGGTGCTCCCGAGACACTTGTTCATATTAACGGGCAGACAGAAGGTTACTCTTCTGTCTCAGGGACCCATGGTATTCACAGGCAAGGTTGTGTGATCCTACCTCATGAACCCACACCCCTTTCCGCCAAAATACTTCTCACTGTGTTGCCTGAAAATCCACACCAGCTAGAGACGTTGAGCCCGAATCTCCAAAATGTGTGTTACAGAAATAGTGAGAGTATTATTTGAAATGTGTATTTTCAGTCTTCTCGTTTCACCACCCTGCCCTGAGCTGCAAATTTCTGCCTAGGACGAGGCTGGAGAGTTCCATGATCAGGCATAGGAGAGACCATAGACTTTGAGGTCAGAGAGACATCGGTTCGAATCCGCAGACTACTGTCTGCTGGCTGTGGGACCTAGGCTGCCCTAGGTCCCAGAGATTAGCCTCTCTGAACTTTAGATTCCTTGTCTGTGAAATGGGGGTGGGGGCGTGGGGGGGTGGGGAAGGGGGCAACAACAGGAACTTTTATAGGATCCTTATAAGGATCAGGTAGGCAAACATACGGAAAGCACACAGCACTGAGCTAGACTCAGTAAACTAATGATTTCCTTTCATCTCTTCTTCCTTATAAAGGCATTTGCTTAGGAGCGCAGGATCTTTCTTATTAAAAAAGAAGGTTAGGGACTCCCCTGGTGGCCCAGTGGTTAGGACTGCATGCTTCCATCGCAGGGGCCGCAGGTTCGATCCCTGCCTGGGGAATGAAGATCCTACATACTGAACAGTGCAGCCAAAAAATAATATTTTTTTTTCTTTAAAAAAGGTTTTACCACTATAGTAATCTTCTCATCTCTCCAAATTCATTGAACAGCCACAGGGCGGAGCCAGTTCCTTTCCTGACCACCTTCTCCATGCCCCTCTTCCTGGCAGGGTTCCATGAGGAGCTGGGTAAAAACAGCCCAGAGAAAGGTACCTTCCTAAAAGAACACACCCAGTTTGTTTGTTGGGTAAAAGGGTACCCCCAGTAAAAGAATACTCCCTAGGCTTCCCTGGTGGCGCAGTGGATAAGAATCCACCCTTCAATTCAGGGAACACAGTTTTGATCCCTGGTCCAGGAAGATTCCACATGCCATGGAGCAGCTAAGCCCCATGTGCCACAACTGCTGAGCCTGTGTGCTGCAACTACTGAAGCCATAGAGCCGGTGCTCCACAAGAGGAGAAGCCAACTCGCCGCAACGAAAGCCCACATGAAAGCAACAAAGACCCACCGCAGCCAAAACTAAATAAAACATAAAATAAAAGTATACCCCCCACCGTCTGCCAAGTGCACATCTCTCTTCCGTGGCAGACATCGAAGCTTCTCCCCTTCACGTGAGTAGAAGCAGGACCAGCCAGGCGAATCCGCTTTGGAACCTCGAGGGGGTTTCAGATCACAGTTGCAACTCCGACCTTCACCTCTGTTCTCCCCCAGGAGGGCAGACTTGGGGATTTAGAAGCTGAAGGTGAACTCTCCCCTTGAAAAGAACTTACTCATCACATCTCCAGCATGAGGTGTTAGTCCTTTGACACCTATAGCCTGTTACCCAGACGGGTGGGGTCAAGCGACATCCTGGTGGGAAGACAGAGTCTTCCTTTTTTTTTTTTTTTTTTTCCATTTTTGTCCTCTTCTCAATCATCTTGAGATCTGGAATGGCAGAGATTTAAAAAGAAAAAGAGCACTCACTTTCCAGTAGCTTTCCTGAACATGGCCAGAATCCAGGCTTGCGAGAATTTCAATTTAATCTGTTGTGGGGACAAAGGATCATTATAAACTAATTAGCACTTCATCACTGCTTCTGGTGTTTTAATATGTTCAGTGCTTCACTAATGGGAAGAAATGTAAAAACCCGAAACAAGTAAACAAGTGAAATTTCCTACTAGGTCTATTGATGGTGAGTTGTAGGGTAAAATGAAGGTGATAAATCCTGTCACGTTCACTCATCTTAACCAGCAAACTCCTAGGCCCCCGAATTGTCATTGCAGCATCTCAGACTTCCCCTGGGAGACCCCTTCCCTTCATCTTTCCCCCAGAGTCCCCCACTCGTACTTTCCCTTCCCCTATCTTGGGTAGCAGGCCACCCTTTTTCTCTCCTTGACTGGCATCTGTTTTTAAATCCCCCATTTTTGTGCTCAACCTCACACCCACCTGGCATCCTGCTGTCTTGCTCAGACAGAAAGACCCAGGTTCAAATCCCACCTCCCATGCTACTTGCTGACCTGAGGCAAGTCCCTTCCCTTCCTTGAGCCTCGGTTTCTCCATCTGTTAAAATGCGAATATTACCACTGTGTTCAGAGCTGATTTGTTTGTTTGTTTGTTTTTGATCTCTCTCTCTCTTTTTTTTGGCAGTATGGGGCATGCAGGATCTTAGTTCCCCCATCAGAGATCAAAGAATGCAGTGGAAGTGCCAAGCCCTAATCACTGGACGGCCAGGGAATTCTCCCTCCACAATATCTTTATACAAATATAAGTATATATATTCATACTGTATGCTCTATGCACCCATCTGCACCTGCATTTTGCACTTAGCAGTATATTTATTTGGCTGCACCTCAAGGCATGTGGGATCTTAGTTCCCCTACTAGGGATTGCACCCAAGCCCCCTGTGGTGGAAGCTGGAAGTCTTAAACACTGGACAGCCAGGGAAGACCCCAGAGCTCTTTTGAGAATAGTGATGTCTACCATTGCTATCCCCCTTCCCCTTCCCTCCCCCTCTCCTTCCCCTCCCCTTCTCCCCTTCCCCTTCCCCTCCCCTAGAGAACCTTTACTGAACACCTGCTCTATGTTGGTTGCCGTCTCACAGCTTCTCCGGCTTTGGATCATTCCCCAAAGTACTGACTAGATTCCTGGGCACACAGTGGGAAGAGCATTCTCAGTAAATGCGCCTCCCCCTTGTGCCCCAGTGACCTCTTGTTTTGTGGTGAGTGTTAGAACCCAACTTGGGCAGAAAGGGGAAGTTAGGAGCAGTCCTGTCCTGGGATCTCAGGTCACTTCACTGCGGGAGCAGCCAGGACTGCCCACCCTCAGCATTTGCTCTCTGCTTGCCTCTGCCATCACCCACTGTCACTCTGCAGAGGTGGATTTCATCACTCGGCGGGAACATGGCCTCTGACAGTTCCTAGATTCCCCCAGCTCTGGTGGAACAAGCCTAGTCAGTCCCTCTGGCTCTCCCAGCAGCTGATGGTAGCTGGGGAGCCAGGGACTTATTGCAGCTCTGACCAGTGGAGGGCTGTTCCCATAGGATCCGGAGCTCTGTGAGCCTGTTCCCTGGGGCTTTCCTGGTAGTGACAGACTTCTCCATGTCACATCGGGCCTTTAAACTGGCCCTGCTTCAGAACCACAGGGCTAACCGTGGCCCCTCTGCCCACAGTGCCTGTCGAGATTGGGCCTGAGCCTGGCCTGGGAGCCTCAGAACAGGCACCCTCTTAGCCGGACTCCTACCTTGATGGCTAATTGTCAGAGCCAAGAGTTGGGTAAAGGCTGGGCCCTGCTGGAGACGGGCCTCAGGCCCCGCTGGGACCCAGGCCCACCTGGAGAGTAAACCAGGTCCACAGACCACCAGCAGCCTTCCTGGATGGGGCTTATGCGGGGTCCTGACTGAGGACTGAGGACTGTTTGGTGGCGGACTCCTGCAGGAGGGGTGGAGGTTTGACCCAGTCAACAGTACTGATAACCCTGGGCCAGGCCCTGGGTGCCGTGCTTTCCACGCATTGCCTGATTTATCCACACAGGGACTGCTGACACCGCCGTTGTACAGGTCTGGAAACTTGCTCCAGGGCCCTCAGGGGCTGCCCCAGCCATGGAGTGAGAGGGTGAGGCTGTGGATTCACATGCTGTCTTCCTGATTCAATTCCACACTTCAGCAAAGATTCATCACAGGAGAAAAACAAAGGGCTTCATGTCCAATCCTTTATGTGCATTCACTTAATTTTCACAACTGTCTCGTGAGGCAGACCCTGTAATTATTCCCATTTTTCAGAATAGGAAACTGAGGCCCTGAGTGGTAAAGCCACTTGCCCATGATCACCCTGCTCTCTGGAGGCAGAGCCCGGGCTCACAGGCATGTCCCTTTGACTCCAGATTTGGTATACTTAACCACTTCCCCACCATAGTCTCTACAAAGTGTTCCTTAATCATCCTCCAAAGAAGCTAGTAGTCTGATTAGCAGAAATCCACTCAGTGGATTTTTAAAATGATTTTATATTATTAGCATTTTGTATGAGACAGAGTCAGCCTCACATAAAAAGTAGGTTTTCTTACCACTTAAAGGGCCTATTTTTGGAAAAATCTGACCCTGTGTTAGAGAGCAGAGGGTTATTTTTATCTGACCAACACGGGTCCCTTGTGGCCTCCTGAGTTTTTATGGAAGCAATTAGTGCTGGCCGTCCACCTGTGCCACATCCCATTCCCCTGACTCTGGTCACATGCAGATCTAAGGTTACAGCACGGCTCCTCTGCTGGGGGTGTCCATGGGCTCAGCGCATGGGGACCCTCCTCTCCCTCCAGAGGATTTTCCCAAAGATTGCAGACACATTGCCAGGCGCCTGCCCTACCAGCCAAAAGAGAGTAGCACCATCTTTAAGACGGGGGGCCCCGAGCCGCTGGGTTCCACACCTTTGATTTTCCATTTGCAGCTTCATTTTGGAGGGAATTTGCTTAGCAAGTTTACAGAGACCCTAGTTGTATCCGCACTGTGATACCCTTCAGAGGTCTGTGGGCTGCAGGACTTGCGGCCATCGCGTGCCCGCCTGAGTGCTCTCTAATAGCGATGTTTCTCTTATTGTTCTAGTGCCCTGGAGGCAGCGGTTTCTCTCGGGGGTGAAGACCTGACCCCGTTCTACGGTCTGGTGTCTGGTGGCAGGGAAGGAAAATTCTACAGGGTAATTGCCCTCAGAATAAACACTTCCCCATAACATCTAGTTAAGTTTGTAAAACAAATGTGCCCAGGGTTAACCTTCTTGCTTTTTTTTATTTTTCCCAAAGCTCTTTTCCCCACTGAGCTCAAAATGTACTTTCTAGAAAATGCCCTTGAAGTCTTAATGGCTGCTTCAGACTGAAGCCAAAAATGCATGTTGTGTTTCCACTTTATTTCCACGTAGGAGCTGGAAGACTATTTTTACTATTCTCAGCTCCGTAGTCAAGGTATCGATACAATGGAGACCAGAAAGGTGTCGGAACACATCTGCCTGTCGGAGCTTCCTTTTGTCATGAGAGCAATTGGCTTTTACCCATCGGAAGGGAAGGTAGGTAGAAGGAAAACAAGCGCAGGCAGGACGTGTTATTTATAAAAAAAAATGACCTCAGGGAGCCGTCATCACAGGCCAAAGTAAAAATCTAACATCATTCTTACATAAATGGATCAGAAAGGAGGTTCTGGGCATAGCTGAGGCATTGCTTAGAAACAGACTTACCGTAAAGATACCCCTGTCAGGCGGATTCCTTGCCAGTGTTTGATGTGGTTGGTAAGAGCATGCGTGCCTCCTAAGTCGTTTCAGTCACGTCCAACTCTCTGCAACCCCATGGACTGTAGCCCGCCAGGCTTCTCTGTCCTTGGGGATTCTCCAGGCAAGAATACTGGAGTGGGTTGCCGTGCCCTCCTCCAGGGGATCTTCCCGATCCAGGGATCGAGCCTGTGTCTCTTACCTCCTCCTGCATTGGCAGGCGGGTTCTTTACCACTAGCGCCACCTTTCCGGAATTAGGCAGAAGGCCCCTCGATGCGTGAGGACTGGCCTCATGGGGTTCAGGGCAGTGATGCCTGCACAGCGCTTGGCACAGAGCAGGCTGCATAGAAAGATCTCAGTAGATGCTCACTGTTGTGATCCTTTCCCTGTGTAGCTGCGGTTCACCTGGCCTGTGTGAATGGGCTGCCCTTGAGGTGGCTGCTCATCCCGGGCTGGGGATGGAGCTCAGGAGATACAGCCCCTCCTTGGCACCTCACAGCTCACCCCCAAATGCAAGGGGCTCCCAACAAGGACCAGAGGAAGTGGTCCTCATGGAAACTGTGGCTTAAAATGCAACTGATTGGAATATCCCTGGCAGTCCAAGTGGTTAAGACTCCACACTGCCACTGCAGGGGGCTTGAGTTCCATCGCCCGGGGAACTAAGATCCTGCATGCCGCAAGGAACAGCAAAAAAAAAAAAAAAGCAACTGACTGGGTTTTCTTTCTGACTTAAAATGCTAGCACATTCTCATTGTAGAAAGTTTGGAAAAACTACCCAAGTGAAATGAAGAACATAATTACTTGTAATTCCACTACACTGAGACTTCTTCAGTTATTGGTATCTTCCTGGATTGATTTATATGTAATGCATGTACATATAATTTTTAAAAACTAATGGGTACCATATTGGATATACAATTTCGTCCTATATTTTCACTTGGTATTGTCATACACATTTCCCATTTCATTAACAGTTCTCTGAAAACTTGATTTTTAAAGGATATAGCTTAATTTTATAACTTTGATTTAGAAAATAGAACTGTAAAGAAGAAATGAGAAATGACTCAGAAGTAGTCATTATTAACATTTTGATGGACTTCCTTCTATAGTTTTCTGTTTGGATATAGATATATAAATTTTTAAACAAAGAATTGTTGCTATATGGTGTATATATGTATATATCAGCAAATGCATGCATGCTTAGTCACTCAGTCATGAATCAGTCATGTCTGATTCTTTTCGACCCCATGGATGGCAGCCCACCAGGCTCCTCTGTCCATGGGGATTCTCCAGGCAAGAATACTGGAGTAGGTGGCCATGCCCTCCCCGAGGGGATCTTCCCAACCCAGGGACTGAACCCAGGTCTCCTGCATTGCAGGAGGATTCTTTACCGTCTGAGCCACCCGAGAAGTCATATATCTCAGCATTTTACAGAGTATGTGTATACGTTTATGTGTACAGGGGCAGTCTCAGCAACTCTTGTTTTGTGAGCATGTGGTGAAAATTACTTGATAATGTGATCTGGTTTTACGAAGATCTGATTGACATAACACTGTGTTCATTTAAAGTATTCAGTATAGTGATTTTATATACATATATATTATAAAATGATCACTACCACTCAGTTAAGTAACATATCACATCCATCACCTTGCAGAGTTACAATTTTTTGTGTATGGTGAGAACTTTAAAATCTACTATTTTAGCAACTTTCAAATATACAGTACTGTGTGTGTTTTTTTAATTTATTTATATATTTATTTGGCTTCTCTGGGTCTTAGTGGCATGTGGGATCTTTAGTTGCAGCATGTGGGATCTGGCTCCCTGACCAGGGTTGAAACCGTGTCCTCTGCATTGAAGGTGGATTCTTAACCACGGGACCACCGGGGAAGTCCTTTGTATTAACTGGAGTCCTTATGTTGTACCTTCTAACCCCAGGACTTGTTTATACCTGGGAGTTTATATCCTTTAACCACTTTTCACCCATTTCTCCTACTCTCCACCTTCTTCCCCTGGCAACTGCTAATCTGTCTTCTGTTTCCAAATTTGATTTTATTTTTTTCAGATTTCACATACAATTTGAGATCATACAGTGTTTGTCTTCCTCTGTATGACATTTCACTCAACATAATGCCCTCAAGGCCCATCCACATTGTCATAAATGGCAAGAATTCCCTCTTCTTTACAGCTGGATAATATTTCAGTAATGTTCCATCATGTACACAGACACAACCCATATTTTCTTTATGCATTTCCACCAAAAATGCACAAGAATTCCCATTTAACTTCAAATCCTTGTGAGCATTGGTTTTCTCTTTTTTTGATAAAAGTCATTCTGACAGATACAAGGTGATAACTCATTGTGCTTCTGATTTGCATTTTCCTAATGGTTAGTGATGTGAGCATCTTTTCATGTACTTGATGATCATTTGAATATCTTCTTTAGAAAGATATCCCCTCGGGTCTTCTGCCTATTTTTAAAATGGGTTATTGGTTTTTTTGCTATTGGTTGTGAGTTCCTTATGTATTTTAGGTGTCAACCCCTTATCAGATGTGTGGTTTGAAACTATTCTCTCCTATTTCATAGGCTGCTTTTTCATTTTGTCAATCATCTCTTCTCCTGTGCATAAGCTTTTTGGTCTGCTATAGACAACATGCTTTCTTAAGTCCATATAGTCAGTTGATCCATTCCTCAGTTGATGACACATAGGTTGTGTGAAGTATTTAGGCTGTCAGAGACATGGCTGTGATGAACATCTCTGCATATGGTTTCTGTACTTCTCTGACTGTTTCCTGGGTCAAAGTCCTAGAAATAGAATTACCAGATCAGATAATATTACCAGAATTACCAGATCAGAACTTTAAGGCCCAGTTGCTAATAGTTTTACAGAAATGTAGCCTTTTACAGTTCACCCTCAAGCACACATAGCTCCTGAAACCCAGCTGAGACTCAGTGTTCACCTTAGGTGTCTGAGCACAGTTTAGTGGTGTGAGCTGTTACCCTGGTCATTTCCCTTGGCCTCAGTGGCCTCCCCAGAGTCACCTCTTTTTTGAAGTCTGAAAGTATGACTAGAAGGTGACTTTTATTCTCCACATAGAGTCTGGAGAAATGAACTTTCAGAGCCTGTAAACCCAAGTTGGGTCTTGAATGAGCAACTTAAAAACACCTGAGACTCTTTTAATCTCCTTTAAAGTCTTTTGACCAATATGCATTCTGTAAAAGTATGTGGCCAGAAATGGAAACAACTATCCAGAAAGTTTGTGCAACCCACATAGAAGTGTTCTTTAAGAGCTGTGTTTCTAAAGTGTATTGCCTAGAACCCTATTTCATAAGCTGGCAAGCTGCAATAGAATCACCTGGAGCACTTACTAAAAAATCAGAGTCCCTGGCCCCATCCCAGATCTAGCCAATCAGAATCTCCATGGAACCTAGGGGTCTGCACTTTCCTTTTTTTAAAAAATTTTTTCTCCTCCTTCTTCTGTTTGCCTATTATTATTTTTGAAAAACATTTATTTGTGTATTTGACTGCATAGGGAGGGGCTTAGTTGTGGCACAAGGGATCTTTATTTGCTTCATGAGAACTCTTAGTTGTATGTGGGATCTAGTTCCCTGACCAGGGATCAAACCTGCAAGGTGGATTCTTTATATATATATATAAAATTTAATTTATTTACTTAGTTTTGACTGTGCTGGGTCTTCGTGGCTGTGTGCAGGCTTTTTTCTAGTTGCGGTGCATATGCTTCTCGTTGCAGTGTCTTCTCTTATTGAGGAGCAGGGGCCCTAGGGTACATGGACTTCAGTAGTTACCGCACGTGGGCTCAGTACTTGCAGCTCTCAGGTTCTAGAGCACTGGTGCAGTACTTGTGATGTGCACGGGCTCAGTTGCTCCACGGCATGTGGGATCCTCCTGGATCAGGGATCAAACCCATGTTCCCTGCATTGGCAGGTGGACTCTTTTAACTACTGGACCACCAGGGAAGTCCCTGTCACTCAGGAGTCTTGATTTTAAACCCTGGGCTCAAGTAAATGTGTCCTCTGCAGTACTGTTTTGTCAAGAAGTGAATTCTGGGTGTTTAACCTTTGTGACTGTCACCCACCTGCCACGCAAAGTGCTCAAGGGTGGCACAGAGTGACTGCGGTTTTTCTGCTTTCTCTGGAAGTAAGAGGTATAATCCCTGAAGGCTCACTCCACAGTCCTATCTTTGGGCAAAAATAATAAAGCTTAATCACCTATCGAAATTTTTGCTGATGAGTAAAACGTACCCAGAGGGAATTCCCCGGTGGCCCAGTTAGGTTAGGACTGCACACTTTTGCTGCTGAGAGCCCGGGCTTCTATTCGTGGTCAAGGAACTAAGTTCCCACAAGCCTCATGATGTGCACATCCCCCCAAAAAATAACCCGGAAAAAAAGGTTAGCCTACTACAAATGTTATAAAGTGATACTGAATATTATTTACCCACACAGAAACAAAAATAAATGAAAATGGTCACTGCCGGGTTGTCACTGGCTCTTGCATGAGTCCCCCACCCCAGCTGCCACAAAAGGGGCTCTGGTGTCCCAGTGTCTTCATAAATGCCCTGGACTCCAGGGTTTTTCATCCGCTTAAAAAACACGTTTACTCTTTGGAGATGTTCTCTGAAGGCCCCCGATCCAGATGTGTTCATTGAGGAATGCGTTTATTGCTGAAGCTCCTCGGGGAGAAGTTTTTGATCTCTTGTTCTCATCAGATTTATAGCGACTTTAATAAAAAATGTTTTGGGGGCTTTGAAACTTTCAGACCCAGACTTTGCCGTGGTTCATGAAACATTTCCTACTGAGATGCAGCTGCTCCCCCTCCCCCGAGAAGTTCCATGAAGAAGTAGGCCCAGCTCATAGAGTATTTTAGCACTTGGTTACATGAAAGACTTAGAGATTCAAACCAGCCACCCCCGACCCCGCCCAAGGCTAGACATTATTTATATTTTTCTTTATGTCATTTAAACTGCCTTGGGAATTTGTATCTAGTCAGTGTGGCAAACTGAAGCTAAATTATACAAGAATATAACCCTCCCTAAAGGATCCCTAACCCCACCCGTCTTCTGCAGAACACAGCCAAAGAGGTGGGGGTGCGTTGCTCCTACAAATCTTCATTTTTCAAAAGAAAGGTCTGCAGTGTTTATGATGTTGTATAAGGAGCTCAAACTTAGGTTTGGGTTCCTAAGTTAGGGTTCCTTCACAAATCTGTATAGCTGATTTCACATACAAGAAAGTGTTTTTTTGGCATCGGCTTCTCTCTAGTTGAGGCACGTGGGCTCAGTGGTTGTTGCGTGCGGGCTTAGTTTGCCCCGAGGACTACCAGGAAAGTCCCATGAGAAAGTTTTGTCTTCCATCTTTATAGGTGTATTCTTTTCTCTTCCGGGTCGTTGAAATATCTTGTTGGGCTGGGCCCGTGCTTCATGCCATGTGTGTTCCCTGGTATGTTCCTATTTAGCTTTCCAAGCATTACACATTCTTGATGTTTTCACAGTGAATTCACAGCAGTGTGACCTCTTAGGCCAATTAAGGTCAATCCTGGCAGAGAGGTATGGGCCCAACAAGAGCTCACATGGTGGATGCTCAGCAAATCTTGGTTGAATGAATAAATGAATAATTGAATGATGCTCACCAGTCATGTTTGACCGAAAAGACAATGAGGAAGATAGAATCCCTGACTTCATGATTTGATCCCAGAGTAATTAATAAGTATTTGGTATATTCTGCAACTTTAGCCTTGATTAGGAGAGTTTGGAGATGAAATAAGTAATCACTTAGCTTTTTAAATATGCTCGTTTTGGATCCAGTAATTCTACTTTGAGGAATGTTTCCTACAGAAAAACTCAGGCAAGGGTAACAGTGACGTACAACTACTGCAGTGGGTTAGTCGCTCAGTCATGTCTGACACTTGAGACCCCACGAACTGTAGCCTGTCAGGCTCCTCTATCCATGGGATTCTCCAGGCAAGAATACTGGAATGGGTTGCCGTTCCCTTCTCCAAAGGATCTTCCTGACCCAGGGATCCAACCCAGGTCTCCTGCATTGCAGGCAGATTCTTTACCATCTGAGCTACAGGGAAGATCTTACAACTACTGCCGGATAGTTTATAATAACGAAAAATTAAAACAACTTTAACGTCCGTTGACAGGAGATAGGATAAATCAAGTCAGACACACCTACACTTAGTAGTTACTGAACAGTGAAATTGACCTATGATTCTTTTTTTTTTTAAATTTATTTATCTTTGGCTGTGCTGGGTCTTCATTGCTGTGTGTGGGATTTCTCTTGTTGAGAGCGGGGGCTGCTCTCTAGTTGCGGTGAGCAGGCTTCTCCCTTTAGTGGCTTCTCTTGTCGCAGAGCACAGGCTCAGTAGTTGTTGCATGGGATCTTCCCAGAGCAAGGATGGAGCCCGTGTCCGCTGCGTTGGCAGGTGGATTCTTACCCGCTGGACCGCCAGGGAAGCTGACCTGTGATTCTTAAGTCGGGAAGAATGTGCTGGTTTTGTTATTGAAGGACAAAAGGCAAGTTGCAAAACAGTATGTAAAGCATGGCCTCCCTTCATTAACAATAATATGTAGATCGCGTATACACCTAGAAAAACTGAAAGAACTTGTTCCAGACGCTTAGTGACACTGACTTCTGAGGCATGGAACTCACAAGACCTTCTAAACCGTAATTTCTGTGCATCACTTCCTGTCAGCTGGGGCCTCCAGTACCAGCTGGACCCTGGCCCTGGTCCATCAGAGTTTGGGGTGCCCTGGGGAATCTTGCTCTCCTGGGTTCGCAGCCCCTTCCCCATGTGCGTGTGCAGACTCCAGGTCATTCCAGACCCGACACTCAGCTCCTTCCTCCGTTTCCACAAAAGCCGAAAGCCCAATCCATGCAAGACAACTTTCCTGAAAAACTGCGAATCACCAGGAAGTTTCAAGCTTAACTACATTTCACAGCAGTTTCCCTAAAACTGCTTATTAGTACTTCCCTGGCACTCCAGTGGTTAAGACTCTGCACTTCCAATGCGGGGGGTGGGGGGGCAAGGGTTCAATCCTTGGTTAGGGAACTAAGATCCCACATGCTGAGTAGAGCGGGCCAAAAAGGAAAAAACAAACCATGCCCCCCTCCAAAAACCCCGGCTAATTAGACCTTCTTGCCAGTCCTAATGACCACCCCCAGGGGGCTTCCTAGCTCCCCCTCTTCCCTCCCCCAGCAGCACCGCTCCTCTCCCTCTACTGGCCACGCCAACTCAGCTCTTAGCTTGTATTTCCAAATCTTCAGCATAAGTCCATATCCAGGGTCTACAAACGACAAAACTTCCCATTTAGTTGCATCCACCCTCCTTAATATATGGTTTGGTTGTAAATTGCCAGGGAGAGGGGAGCATCTTACATACATTTCTGAAGAATTTAATTTTTCTTAACTACAGGCAGTAGCTTGTATTGCTTTTGTATTCAGAACAAAACCCAGAAAGATAAACGAACAAATCCTCCCAAAGCCTTGTGTACTAATCTTTGTGGCTAAACCATGGTCCCAGCTGGGATGGAGGGAGCGGAGCCAAGTAGTACAACAGCCCCTCTACAGGGAGGAGAAATCCGAGTGAGGGGTCATGGGCAGTTTCTGCTCTGACGAAGACCCCGGGGGAGTTTGGAAACGCACCCTTTGAAGAGAGGTCCTCGGTGTGCTGGATTTGCTGAGACATAAATAACCAGGAGGCGTTTCCATCCTGAAGGCGAGAGGAATGATGCACTATCATTCCTCATCCCGCAGCAATAACCAGTGTTGTGGGGAGGCCTTCCTGGTCCACTGAGAACCCCACACCAGGGAGCACTGCGCCTCCCCACAGAGATCAGAACAGGGACTTCTGCCTGCCGCACTCACAGCATCTAAAGAAAGAAATCCTGAAGTGCTGTTCGGCCACTGAAAAAGAACGCAGCTGGTCATAGTGTCATAACACCAACAGTGGCAGCAGCCGACCAGCTCTTCTCGCTTGAGCGCTCACTGGGCGCCAAGCACCGCGCCAGCCTCCCTGGAGTCCAGTCCTCACGGCAAGGAATGCTTTCATCATCTCCATTCACCAACAGGGAGTGGAAGGCCTCGGGGGAGGAGGAAGCCTGCACAGCCACTGAGCTACTGAGGGCAGGGCCGGGGTCTGCACCCCAGCAGGCTGGCCTCGGACCCCACGTTCTGTTTTGACATATGCCTCTTACTGCAAACAAGGAAGAAATCCTGTAAGTCAGGACATCGAACACTGGTTATTGCTACAGGGTGAGGAATGATAACGCGCTTTACTTCCATCCTTTGCATCTCCAGTGTTTGAATTTTTTTTATAAGCATGTTGTCATCTTGACTGGTTTAATGATGATGAAAGAATAAATCATAGTCATAGTGAAAAATATATTTTAAAAAATACTGATATTATTTGCCTTGTTACTTGCCTTTGCTGTTGCTTCACCTCTGTATTATTTTTCTTCCTTTTATTTTTCTTTTTAAAAAAATGTTTATTTATTTATTTGGCTGCATCAGGTCTTAGATATGGCCTGTGTGCTCAGTAGTTGCAGCGCGGGCTTAGTTGTCCCAAGGCATGTGGGATCTTAGTTCCCCAACCCATATCCAATGCAGGAATCGAACCCACATCCCCTACATTGGAAGGCAGACTCTTACTGGACCACCAGGGAGGTCCCTCCTTTTATCATTATTACTATTTTTGGCCACGCCGCATGGCTTGCATGATCTCCTCTGACCATGTGGTGAAAACACAGACTCCTAACCACTAGACCACCAGGGAGCTCTGTATTTTTCCTCCTTTTAAACAATTTTATTGAGCTATATCACAGATCACATAATTCCCCCTTTTAAAGTATGCAAGTCAATGGCTTTTAGTATGTTCACAGAGTCACACAACCATCACCACTTTAGGTTCCTCTCAGGCGGGTGACTTTACGACGAGACCCCCACAGGCCCTAGGAATGGGCCTGGGTTATCCAGGGAGGGGATCCTGGGGTTCAGCATTCCCAGAGTGTTGCCTAGAATGCAGGGGCATAGAATATAGGTGGGTGACTTCCCGTGAACATGCTACCTTACCCAGCAAAAGGGATTTCACTCATATGATTATATCAAGGGTCTGGAGATGAGGAGATTATCCTGGATCACCCAGTGGGCCCAGTGTAACTATAAGGGTCTTTATAAGAGGGAGGCAGGGGACTTTTCTGTGGGTCCAGTGGCTAAGACGCCACACGCCCAATGCAGGGGGCCAAGGTTTGATCCCTGGTGGGGGAACTAGATCTTGCATAACATAACTAAGGCCCAGAGCAGCCAAATAAATAAGAGGGAGGCAGGAGGGCCAGAGTTTAAGGAGGAGCCATGATGGCAGAAGAAGAGGTTCAAAAGGGTGATGGACTTACAGACTGTGAAGGTGGGAGGGGCCACAAGCCAAGAAATGCAGGCTGTCTCCAGAAGCTGGAAAAGGAAAGAAGGCAGAAGGGATGCTGCCCTACCAACAACACCTTGGTTCTGGCCCTTCAAGCCCATTTCAGACTTGTGGCCTTGAGAACTGTGAGGTCAGTCTGTGTGCTTCAAGCCACTAGGTGTGTAATCGTTTGTTACAGCAGCTTTGGGAGACACACAGAGGGTGCTTTGGAAGTGTTTCATGGGCACCCCTCCCTTGCTTCCCCCCTCCTCACACTTGTTTCCCAGCCTAGAGTGCCTTCCCCTCCCCTCCCACTGCCTGGATCCTCAGTGGCCCACCTCTTCTGAGGCAGTCTTCCCAAGTCACCCTTACTGAACACTCCTCCAGCCCTGGATGTCAACCTCCTGCATTCAGGTGCTGAAATCGTTTAGAGCCATGGAGTCCAAGCATGTTAAAATCACTTAGGGGCACTTAAAAAGTACTGATACCTGGGCTCAGCCTCCAATCTGTTGAACCTCGGGGTGGAGCCCGGGCCTGGAAAAGTTTTGAAAAGCCCCCAGGTGTGGGCACAGGGCTGAGCAGCCAGTGATGGAGCCTTCCTGGTTAGTTCACTCTAGCAGGAGTGAGTGTATGTGTGTGTGTGTGTGTGTGTGTGTGTGTGTGTGTGTGTGTAGTCTCCTGGGTGTCTCTTCACAGGACCCAGACCAGCGCCTGGCACTTCGTAGGTGCTTAATCTTTGCTGACTGATTGGCTAACTGTACATTCCTAGAATGCAGGGCTGTCCTAGTGATAATTAAACGACTAGTCTTCCATTTGCCAGTGCCAATCCAAATGCTCAGTAACTTCTAGTAAATTGAATTAAATTAACTAGGGCAGTAAGCAGTTATTCTAAATACGCTTTTTGTGAGTTTTTTTTTTTTAATTTTTTATTTTTTTTGGTCGCACCACATGGCATGTGAGATGTTAGTCCCTTGACCAGGGATTGAACCTACACCCCCTGCAGTGGAAGCTTGGAGTCTTAACCACTGGACCACCAGGGAAGTCCCAGGCCTTTTGTAAGTTTTAACAGAACTTTTTACATTGTGCCCACAGTGTTTCATTCATTCATTCAGTAAACATTTCTCTGGGCCTCCACAATGTGCTGGGCTCTGAATGAGGAAGCTGCTGTGGAAATAGAGATGAATGCCATTGCTACAGCTTAATGGAGGAGACAGATGTAGGCCCAAAGAATTAGACCATGCATCACAGCTGCCACCCATCATTACCCTCAGTGAAAATCACAAGAGCTGGTGCTGATTCTTCTCGGCACAAGTATCACCTCCTCCAAGCACCGCAGTGTAAAAACCGATTCTCAAAGCTGTGGCCCCCAACACCAGCAGCACAGCCCTCACCGGGCGATTTGTAAGCAGAGCAGATTCTCGGCCCCCATCCCAGACCTGAAGAATCAGAAACCCTGGGGATGTGACCAGCAGTCCGTGTTTTAACAGGGCCTCCTAGTCATCTTGATACCTGATATAGTTTGAGATCCCCTGCCCTAAAGCCATAACTTCTCAACCTTGGGCACACATTCATATCCCCTGGGGAGCTTTTTTAAGCTATGACTGCTGCTACTCCACCCCTGACCAATTAAATCAGGATCTCTGGGAATGGGGCCTGGGCCTCAGAACATTTAGAGCTCCCTGGGTGAATCAAATGAGCCCCTGCCTTAGCAGATGACGGGCCAGCACGAGAATGCCAATAAAAGACCAGGTTGAAGCCAGCGCCAGCCAGAGCACTTTGGGTGGCCATGGGGGCTCCCGCTCCTTCCCCCCGCCCCCTCACCGGGGCCCTGGGAAGGCTGTGGTGTTTCATTCTGGCTCCAGGGTTCCTCTCCCAAGCATGAACCTTGTTCAGACACGTAGCAGAACCTGCCTCTTCAACTAACACTTGCAAACTAGGCTTGGGAAAGAAAGTCGTGATGCCAAAGCTGCCAGCTCTCTGCTTGTTGAGCAGTGAGTTTTGATCAGTCATTTAAGGAAAGAGAGTAAGAGGTGAATCACCTACAGAGTGGTTTGTGCCAAGCATGTTCCCTGAGATCTCTGGAACGCTCTGGGTATGAGCAACTCCAGGCACTTTGGGATTTCTTTCTGTCATCTTTGAGTTACTGTCCTATTTCTGAATTGAGTTTAAATTGCATGTTATGTTTATAATGTACACATATCATTTACAGTATAATTTCTATGTTTATAAATGATATAATCGCATGCATTGTAATCAGCAAGGGCGTAGAAAGTATCATAATCACAAGAACTCTCAATGCCTGTTGAGTGCTGACTGTGTTTTAGGCATTATGTCCACACTTAGACACACTGTCACAGTAAGCTGCAGATCAGCTCCACTGCAAATGGTTCACCATATTACCCACCTTTTCAAAAAGGGAAACTAAGGATAAGGAACATCACATTACTCACCCAAAGTCACATAGAAAATGGCAGAGCCCGGGTTCGAATAGAGATCTGTCATCAAAGATTGTAGTTTTAGCCCCAGTCTCCTCTGGCTCATAGTAAGTGGTAGCACATGCATATACTCTGCATATATATGCATACTATGCATAATCATACTAATCATATGGTGCAGGAATTCCCTGGTGGTCCAGTGGTTAAAAAGTCACCTTGCCATGCAGGGGACCCCTTATCGATCCCTGGTCGGGGAACTAAGATCCAATGGCCTGTGAGGCAAGTAAGCCTGTGCTCTGCAACTACTGAGCCTGCATGCTCTGGAGCCCATGTGCCACAACTAGAGAGCCCACATGCCTAAATTACTTAAGCCCGTGCTCACTCTGGAGACCCTGGGGCATAGCTAGAGAGAACCCCACACACTGAAATGAAAGATCAGATCCCACATGCTGCAACTAACACCCAAGGCAGCCACATAAATAAATAGTAAAAAAAATCTATATAGTACAGTCTGTAAATAACATGCTATTGTATAGTTTTACTTATACAGAAAATTATATGTAGTTTAACATCAGTTACATATAATATAACTCAATAAATGCTATACATGAAAATGTTACCAATTAAAGCTGCTGACATAGTAATGATTAAGGTTCATTTGTATCCATAACCAATGATGTTATATCTAAAGACCATTCCTGGAGTGTTGCATTGAGAATATGTGGCTTCTTTGAAAATATTAGGTGATTACTAAGATACAGTGTAAAAAGCAGGATACAAAAAGAATATATACACAAACCAAATTTGCAAAAAAAAAAAATAGACACATGTATTTTATATGCATGGGAAAAAGTGAAAAGAAAGTGCCCCAGATCTTTCACAGTAATTATGATCAGACGGTTGGACTGCAAGAGGTTTGTATTTTCTTCTTGATACTTGGAACAAGACCAAGATGCTGGGATGCTCCAGACTGGCTGATACTTGACACTGCTTCAAACTGGTGCTTCTTTCAGTTTTTGCTCTACATTTATTTAGTGGACAGGAAGAAACTGGTTATCTACCAGTAAATATTGTGTGCAAATTGGAGAAGGAAATGGCAACCCACTCCAGAACTCTTGCCTAGAAAATTCCATGGATAGAGGAGCCTGGTGGGCTACAGTCCATGGGGTCACAAAGAGTCGGACACGGCTGAGCAACTTTTCACTTCACTTTCATTGTGTGCAAATACAGATCATCTTCCAAATTCATTCCTGCAGACCAAGTCAGGGTTATGTTCTGGGGGAAAATATTATTTCCCACTTTTCTATGGCTCTTATTCTCTCTCTTTCTCCCTCTCCTTGTCTTTCTCTATAAAATTCAAAACCCCTTAATTTGGAGGAAGACATATTCACCAATGAAGTCATTTGGTCCTTGGCTTTTCTTCACGGAAGTTGTAAAGTTACTAATTCCATCTATTTACTTCTTATAGTTCTGTTAAGATTTTCTATTTTTTCTTGAGTCAGTTTTGGTCATTTGTATCTTCCTAGGAATTTGTTCATTTTTCCTAAGTTATCTGATTTATTGGCATATAGTTGCTCATACTGCTTTTAATTTCTGTAAGATTAGTGTCAATACTTGCATTCCCTCTTTCCTTCATGACTTTAAAAATTTGGGTCTGTTTTTCATGGTTAGTATCACTTAATATTTGTCAACTGTGTTGATATTTTCAATGAATGATGTCGTCTTAGGTCTTCATTTTAAAAATTATATCACACAAGTCATGTGTATGTTACAAAATATCTTTGTGTGTATAAAACACTGCAGGATAAACACGGAAAAGAAAGAAAGGAAAAAAGAACTACAATGCAGTTATCATAAGAAACTTACCATAGCGATCAGTCCTGTATTTGAGTTTCACACTGAATTGTTTACTTATTTATATAAACTAATTTCTAAATTCTTCAGGATTCTGTGAGCTTCCCTGATGGCTCAGCAGGTAAAGAATCCACCTGCAATGCAGGAGACACATATGAGACATGAGTTTGATCCCTGGGTTGGGAAGATCCCCTCGAAGAGGAAATGGCAACCCACTCCAGTATTCTTGCTGAAAATTCCATGGACAGAGGAACCTGGCACGCTACAGTCTAGGGATCACGAAGAGTGGGACACAACTGAGCACATGGCACAAAATAGCTTCTTCACAAAGCAGGGACATAGCAAATACAGTGCAAGATTTGTTGTTGTTCAGGCGCTCAGTCATGTCTGACTCTTTGCAGCCCCAAGGACTGCAACACGCCATGTTTCTCTGTTCTTCACTATTTCCTGGAGCCTACGCAAACTCATGTCCATTGAGTCGGTGATGCCATCTAGTCATCTCGTCCTCAGTTGTCCCCTTCTTCTGCCTTCAGTCTTTCCCAGAATCAGAGTCTTTTCCAATGAGTCAGTTCTTCATATTAGGTGGCCAAAGTATTGAAGCTTCAGCTTCAGCATCAATCCTTCCAGGGAGTATTCAGGGTTGATTTCCTTTAGGATTGACTGGTTTGATCTTGCAGTCCAAGAGACTCTAAAGAGTCTTCTCCAATACCACAGTTCTACGGCATCAATTCTTTGGTGCTCAGCTTTTTCTTATTGTCCAGCTCTCGCATCGGTACATGACTACGGAAAAACCATAGCTTTGACTATACAGACCTTTGATACTTAGGTGAAAAGTGATAAAATGAAACACTGTTCATGCCAATGCTAATAGTATTGGCCAGTTGGACAGTGGACCAGAGCTGCAGTAAAAAGTACCACAGACTAGGTGGCTTCACACAATGGGAATTTATTCTCTCATGGAAATCCAAAATCAGGGTGTCAGCAGGGTCAGGCTGTCTGTGAAACACATAGGGGATAAACCGTCCCTGCCTCTTCTAGTTTCTGTGGTTACCAGTAGCCCTTGTCTTTCCTTGGCTTAAGCTCTATCACTCCAACCTCTGCCTCCACCATCATATGTCCATCTTGGCCCTGAGTGTCTCTCTCCTCTTTTAATGATAATGTGACTGAGCCAAGCTTATTCTGCTTGCCACATGACAGGGCAATACATTGGGAGATGAGTTGTTGGAACATGAAATAACGATTTTAATCAGAAAGCTAGCAGACCAAGAAGATGGCAGACTAACATCTCAAAAAATCATCTCCCCTCAGTCCCAATTCGAGCTCCTTTTATACACAAGAGGGGGAGGGGCCCACTGGGGCACCAACCAATCGCTGAGCAGGACCACTAATGGTTTCTCCTTGACAGTTGCTCACTAATGGTTTCTTGCTTGGGGAGGGGCCCACTGTGGCACCAACCAATGGCTGAGCTGGCCCACTACCAGCTTGCACCGCCCCACTGCTATTACAAGGACACCAGTCATATTGGATTAAAGGCCGACTTTATTCCAGTATTGACCTCATCATACTACTTACATCTGCCATGACCCTGTTTCTAAATAAAGTCACATTCTGAGAGATGGGGAGTTAGGACTTCAACCTGTCTTTGGGGGGTGGGGTGAGGGGTGTATACAGTCAACCCATAGCAGACATGTTCTAAGCTAACTACGAACATTTGTCTGTTACGCTCCAGTTCTTAGAAATCTATCTGCTTACCATGGCCTTTTTTTTTTTTTTTCCCTTAAACCTCTTTTCTAGATTGAAGATATGTTTAACGAAATCAGATTTAGTGAGTATGTGGACACTGGAAAGCTCATCGACAAAATCAACTTACCGGATTTCTTCAAAGTCTACCTCAATCATAGGCCACCCTTTGGTAACACCATGAGCGGCATCCAGCAGAGCTTTGACATTCTTGGTTTCACCAATTCAAAGGGAGAGAAGGCTATTCAAAGAGAGGATTTTCTGAATCTGCTTCAAACTAAAGGTAAATACAAATAGGTAGATCTCGTAACACCCTTGGCAAAGCCCATCCCACTGGAGAGAACTGAACTGGGAAGGCAGCCCCCAGACACCTGCATCTTTGATTTGACAGAGCTTCAGCCCTGAGGATGCTGCTTACTGACCCACATGACTGGTGAACAAGGGATAAAGGGAAGGATGGTGGGGACCTGAAGGATGGAGTGTGTGTTCCAACTTCCTGGAGCTGCACAATTCAGTGCCCTAGACGCTTTCCTCTTACCTTGGGTTTCCCAGGTGGCGCTAGTGGTAAAGAACCTGCCTGCCATTTCAGAAGACATAAGAGACATGGGTTCAGTCCCTGGGTTGGGAAGGTTCCCTGGAGAAGGGAATGACAACCGACTCCAGTATTCTTGCCTGGAGAATCTCATAGACGGAGGAGCCTGGCAGGCTACAGTCATGAGGTCGCAAAGAGTCGGACACGACTAAAGCAATTTAGCACAGCATTCATAAAGCAGGAATACACGTGCCAGCCATCGACCTCACGATGAGGTACCATGAGATTGGGTTGCATTTGTGAGATAAAACCACACCAAAGTAAAAAAAAACAAAAAAAGATCCTTTTTAGGGACTTCCCGGGCAGTCCAGTGGTTGAGACTTTGAACTGCCAACGTGGGGGGCACAAGTTCAATTCCTGGTCAGAGAATTAAGATGCCACATGCTGTGTGGCACAGCCAAAAGACAAAAAAAAAAATTTTTTTTTTCCTTTTTCTTTGGGTGATCATTTCTTCTCAGCGAAACTGGTGTTTCTAACATGAGGGAAACTGAAATGAAGCCAAGTGCAGTCTTTGTCAGAAAGCTGTTCCCCATCTGCACAAGCCCCGACACAGTCCCCCAGGTTGGAGGCCCACTTTTAGCACCATATAAGGAAGTCTATGTGATGGTAACACGGGAGTCACTAGGTGGCCTTTGCCTCTCAAGAAAAGGAAACCTATGGGATAATTCTCTTGAAGACTTTAGAAAGATGATGCGAAGCTTGGATGTGAAGCTCAGTCCCACAAGCCGAACCGCCTCCTTTTCCCTTTGCGACGCCCAGGTGAGCACATGACGGAAGAGGAGATGATGGACTGCTTCGCCACGCTGTTTGGACTGAATCCCGAGGGCTGGAAATCTGAGCCCGCGGCCTCCTCTGTCAAAGGTACTACTAGCGAGTGGGCTCTGTCTGGGCACGTAACCAGGGCATGCTAATTTATTGTCAACTTGAGTGCATTTATGTGTCCTGACTGGTGCCAGCCACTCTCCTTCATACCGCGCAACGACAAAGCAGGTCTGTGGGGAACCCAACATGAATAAGTTATGAAAGGACCAGGGAGTGGTGGTCACGTTGAAGAGATAAAAGCCTTTGTTCCCAGGCTCTGACATCCCCTGTGTCTTCTGGCCTTGTTTTTCCCTTTATTCCCCCAACCCAGTCCTCATCTTTCCGGCCAGAGTAGGCGAACACTGGCCACTAATTGAGAATACGGTTTGAAAGTCATTTCAGGGGAGGTATAGTCAGGAGAGCCTTGGAGGACAAGAGGGTCAGCGACTCGGGGGCAGGCAGGAGCCCGACCCCAAGTTGCCAGAACTTGAACGTCTTTAGAGATCCTCCCAGGGACTTCCCTAGTGGACCAGTGGTTAGGACTTGGCACTTCTACTGCAGGGCTCACAGGTTCAATCCCTGGTCGAGGAACTAAGATCCCACATGCAGTGCAGTGTGGCCAAAAAAAAAAGATCATCCTCTTCTTCTTTCCTATCTGAGGATTTCCCACCTCCTTCTTTTAGTCCACTGGCCCGAGTGTGCTGGAACATGTCCGTGGACAACCCCCCAGGGCTGCCCCGCTGCCCCCCACAAGAAGTCAGGAGCAAAGACCCCTCACCTTCTTCCTTCTCCTCTCCTTCCTTCTTCCTCTCCTTTTGTTGTCTGTTCCCAATTTCAAATTGAACAGGGTTCCTAACTCAGACAGTTCTAGACTCCACTGTCTGATCTGTCATTTCCAACCTGCAAGCTCCCCCACCCCATTCCGTGTGTACTTGGTATCTCAGAATGTAATTTTCATACACACACACACACATATACGCACATACATGGATACAGTGTTCCTAAGTGTCTCAAAACAGTAAAATCAATGATGCCATATAGTTGAGGATTTCCAATAACGTGTGCAGAGATTTGGGTAAGAGTGCTCCAAACCCAAACCACAAAGGAGGGATTTTGACTGATTTCCACCCCAGAACTTCTCAAGGAGCCAGAGTCAAATCCCTGCACAGAGCACCTCTCACTTCTCTTTTGTATCAATTCCTCATATTTTTTGGAAAATGCTTCTGAGTAAGAAACCTAATCATTATGAAGGCATTTGCTTTCTTCTCTTGTTTGGTTAGGTTCTGAAATTTGCTTAGAAGAAGAACTTCCAGACGAAATCACTGCAGAAATATTCACGACTGAAATTCTTGGCTTAACCGTTTCCCAAGATTCTAGACAAGATCCCAGGATCAGTGAAGTCGAGCAGAGTTTCTGAAGCACAAAGGACTTTGTGTGTGTATGTGTGGTTTTTCTTCCCCCAAGAGGTACCGCTTTTCTGGCATTTCCCTACCCCTGCTCTAATCTTCAGAACGTTTAGACATTAAAAGCATGTTTCTGTTAAGCAACGGATTTCACAGAGTTGGACATTCCACTTTGTCCGAAATAGAAAAGTGGGTGGAAGCAAGAAAAACACTGGGGGTTGGATGGATGTGGTGGCTGGAAACCCCGACCTCCATCCCCATGCCTGATCCATGGCAGTGCTGCCCGGGGCAGGGTTGCCAGGACAAGGAGGTGGCGTGGTCCTCAGGGGCAGAGAGGGCCTCAGCCAGCAGCTGTCCTTCCTCGTGGCATGTGTGGCCTCATTCCCATCATCTTGAGTGGCACCTGGACCCTTAGCCTAACATGGCCAGATACAGATCATCCCAGTCGGCTATTAGACTGGGGCGGGAGGTGTTGGGTGCTCGGTGCTGCTGAGAGCCCTGGCTTGTGGCTTCTTATCAGTAAACCCCTGAGCAGTTGTGCGCGGCCGTTATGAAGAGCATCATTGGCCAAGCTTAACCCCGGTGGCAACTGCCAGAGAAAATGCAGAAAAAGCAACCCCCCCTCCCCGCCACCGGAGCCCTGTGGGTGTGCACCTGGACTAGAAACCACACAGCCAGCCTCCCCGGGGCAGAGCTCGGCCCGTGTTAGCCACCCTCTTCCCATGACCCACGCACCGCACAGGCCCATCTGGTTGGCTCACAGCCTTAAACTCCGCTGGGCTGCAGAATACCTAGCAGGCAAAAACAGATTCCCAGCTCAGGGGTTGTTTTGGGAACGTGACTAAGGCTGCAGCACTGTTTTGACCTTGAAAAGACGTTACCCACCCCCCGCCCCCTGCCTATAAACAGATGAAAGTTATGGTCCGATTTCGTCCTCGCTTATGAAGCCTCTCTCAGGCCAGCGGGCCAAAGATTATCCTTCACATGTGTTCAGTCCAACACCCCCACCCACCCAAACCAGCGTCTTTCCCGGAGAAACCAGCCTTTGAGATGACATCGCTGACCTCTGCAAAGGTCCTTCCTCCCCAGGGGCAGAGTTCCATGTGAGAGAAACAGGACAGCCTCAGCATCCTTCTCCTGGCACAGAGCCCCCTGTGTGGCGGCCACTCAGAAACCTAGCTCCTGGTGAGTCCTCGGAACACCCCGGAACGCAGGACAGAGCCGGCTCCCCAGCCAGGCCGTGTCACCATGACCTTGGGGCAGCCGGCGTGGGCCATGGTCCAGCAGGCGCCCCACTGGTCAGATTTTACCTCCAGGGCTTCACAAGCTGGTTTACATTGCATTCTTTTTGAAAAACCCAAAAGGCAAAACAAGCTTTATGAATCAACTTTGCAGCCGCTGAGGGCTTAGGAGAGAGAGATTATCAAGCCAGTTAAAAGGTTCCTGGGGACGCTTTAGGGAACAGAAAACTCTCCAATGATTTGTTTCCTGCCACAAAAAAATAGCTTAGAGTTGGATGTCCTCTGGACACCCACAGGGAGCTTCTCTCATTGGATCTGGCTCCTCTTTTTTGGTTCTTATTAACGACATATATATTGGAGTCATTGTGTGGAGCAGAATAGGCCTGTGACCAGTTGGACCTGCTGTGATTGGGCCAGTGGCAGTAACCACCTCCAGGCCCAGGCTGAGCCACTCGGTCCCTCTGTGCTGAGTCGGGATGTGGAGGGGGAGGTCCTGGTGATGGCCAGGGAGGGTTAGGGGGTTGGTTGGGCATCCCAGGTGGCACTTGTGGTAAAGAATCTGCTTGCCAGTGCAAGAGACATGGGTTCAGTCCCTGCATCAGGAAGATCCCCTGGAGAAGGAAATGGAAACCGGCTCCAATATTCTTTCCTAGGAAATCCCATGGACAGAGGAGCCTGGTGGGCTACAGTCCATGGGGTCACAAAGAGTCAGACACGACTGAGCACCCCACACATAGGGTAAGGGTTGGGGTCAGGGCAGCTGTTCACCCAGGAAGGCCTAAGTAGCCAGGGGCAGCAGGATCCGAGTCAACAGCCTGGCCAGAGGAGCTCCTGCTGGTGCTTTTCTTGGGGTGTCTCTCAGCTTGTCTGACCAGGAAGAAGAGCAGCTCACGTGTACCTTCTGGCCCCCAGAGGGCATCTGCCCCTCCATCCCCCTCAGGCCCACCAGCTGGCCACACAGGCAGTGGAGAAGCTGGGCCCCAGTGCCCCGGGCCAGGGGAGGAAGTGGGGGCCGCCTTCCTGCCAAGTGAACAGAGAACCCAGACTCTCCCAACCGGGTGGCTGGCAGAGCAGGGACACCAGAAAAGGAGGAAGGAGAGATGGTAAACAGTATCACTGGGCTTGTACGTCAAGACGTGGGGACACAACACTGGACACCAGAGAGCAGCATGTGATGCTCTTTTGAAAAGATAATACCATATCACATGGGCCTCTGGCCACTGGCCTCTGCATCCTGGCCTATTGCTTCCAGAGTTCTGGAGATGGAAAAGGCATGGTCGTCCAGGAACCACTCAGAGCCTCCCCCACCCCCCAGTCTCTCCTCTAGAAGCCCCCGGCCCCTCCGGTGTGGGGTGAGCATCCTGTTTACACAGCACGGGCCCCGCAGGCCAGGCTGGGCTGACTCCTGCCTCTGCCACTGAGTAGCACCCTGTGTGCCCTCGGGTGTGGCTGATCTCTTAAACCTCAGTTTCCTCCTGGAACAATTCCTGGGGTGGTGGTGAGGATTAAAAGAGATATTGCAAATAAAGTGTTCCTGGCATAAGGTAGTGCTCAAAATAGGACGGCAGCTATTATTACTGCCAGCAGAAACTGTGCCTGAGACTCGGGGAGATGTCTGACGAGAATTAATCTCTCCAAACTCCAGGGTTTTAGCACCAGTTAACACTTGCTCAAATAAGGGTCTCTGCAAGCTTTGACAAAGGGCCCTCAATAAATATTTGCAGAACGATTGAATGAATGAGCATGAAGCTTCAGTGCTCTTTTAATAGCTGACTTAGTTTCTGAATCAAAGTGAATCCGGCCCCCACAGGCCATCCGCATCAGGGTCAGCAGACTCTCTGGAAAGGGCCAGAGAGTAAACAGTGGGGATTTGTGGGCCCAGTGGGCTGTCAGACACCTCAGCTCAGCCGCTGGAACACAAACTCAGCCACACAGAACTTTGGTCCAGAGAAGAATGAGCGCGGCCCCATTCCAATCAAACTTTACTTATGGACACTAGAATTAATGTGGATTTCATGGGAATTTCCACATATCATGAAATTATCTTCTTTTGATATTTTTTTCGACCACTTAAAAATGTGAAAACTGGGACTTCCCTGGTGGTCCAGTGGTTAAGACTCTGAGTTTCCACTGCAGCAGGGTTGCGGTTCCATCCCTGATTGGGACACTAAGATCCCACTTGCCTGGTGGCAAACAAACAAACCAAAAAACAAACAAACAAAAAAAAAACAAATAGCTGTGAAAACTATTCTTAGCTTGCAGACCACAGAGACACGGCAGCCCAGATCCATCCCACAGGCTGGAGTTTGCTCCACCTCATTGGCCAGGATGAATCCAACAGATTTTTATAATATGACGAATCTGTACAAAACACCTGACTAGTACTCGTCAAAAATGCCCAGGTCATGGCCCTTCCCATGGTGGTCCAGTGGTTAAG
This sequence comes from Cervus canadensis, assembly GCF_019320065.1. Classification (NCBI taxonomy): domain Eukaryota; kingdom Metazoa; phylum Chordata; class Mammalia; order Artiodactyla; family Cervidae; genus Cervus; species Cervus canadensis. The sequence goes on from NC_057386.1 coordinate 124,909,386, forward strand.
AATCTGCCTTCTGACACAGGGGATGCAGGTTTGATCCCCAGTTGGGGAACTAAGATGTCTTGTGCCGTGGGGCAGCCAGCCTGCACATCACAACTAGAGAATCTACATGCTGCAACAAAGACCTAGCACAGCCAAAAAAAAGAAAAAGAAAGCCCAGGTCATGACAAACATGAAAAGACTCAGAAACTGTCACAGGTCAAGGAGACTAAAGGGAGACGATGACGAAATGTGAAGCAGGATCCTGGTTTTCTGGATCAGACAAAAAAGGACGTTAGGAAGAACCGGTGAAACCCAGAGGAAGTCTGTGGTTTAGTTGATATTGTTTGCTCCAAACTTAATTTCTTAGTTTCGATAAACGTTATCTTGGTTGCCTGAAACGTGCCACAAGGGAAGCTGGGCCAGCAGTCTCCTGGGACCCTCTGACACAACAAGGCCAGATGCATTCAGTGAATCAAAGGTTTGTATGGTCAGACCCTAGAAAGGGACATAGGCTCAAGGCGAGGTACACAGAAGTCTAGAACCATCTCTACCATTCCTTCAGTACCACTGTGGCACGGTCCTTCCTCTCAAGTCCAAATAGGGATGTTTTCATGTGGGCGATGGGCAGGAGGGAGGGGGGCCATATATGCAAGAGGATGATCTGGCCATTCTCACTCCTTCACTTTCAAAGAGTCTTGATACAAGTTAGGCTGCCCCTCAGAGGATCCCAGGAAAGACCGTAGAGAAGTCACAGGTGGAGCCGCCTGAAGCTGGTGTGTTATCTCACATGACAATAGACACATGTGGAAAAGTTCACCGTGGGTTTCAGCCCCATAAACCTTAAGCCTTCAGTCAACATCAATTCATCCTTCGTAGTTTTCCCCCAGGAATTTCAACATTTTAAAAAGACACAATTTTCTCCATGATCTCGTCGTCTGTTCTTGCAGTCATGTCTAACCACACGTTCCCCCGAGTCACGTCCCCCCGAATCACTGGTGGTATCCCAAAGGCAGCCCAGCATGCAGTGAAGCTTCACCAGACGCTTGCCACTTACCTCTCCCTCAGTGACTCCTCTCTACCTTTTCACTGTTCAAGGAGAGAGGACAGAATAGCAGTAACTGGTGCCAGATCCTCTAACAGCGACCTCAGTTTAACTGTGTGTGCCCTGCAGCATGCTAAGCCCAGAGATAAAATGTGGCAGGAAGCACCAGCTCTTCCCCTGTGGAAGGTTACATTGTAGTGAGGGAAACAGATATGTCAATAATAATTACAGTGTTTTGTGATATGACATAGGGGCGTCCAGAGCAGATGGGGTGGGAAGGAGGAGGAGCAGGAGGAGGCGACCAGGGAGAGGTGGAGAAGTTACATAAATGTGGCACTCACTCTAAGCCTATCTGAGTGGTGCCTGGGGGAAGTGGCCGGAGAGCAACCCAGGGAAGACAGTGGTCACATTATGGATGGCCTTGTGTGCTAAAGCAAGGAGGTTAAACTTGATGTTAAAGGGAAGGGATAGAAGTAGATCAAACTTGCATCTCAGGGGCCTATGGTCAGGTGATGGGCAAGAGGGGTTGTCTGGGGAAAGGGACCACAGCAAGGAGACTATTACAGTACTCTGGGGAGAAGTGAAGGACTGCAACAAGAGAAAACGCACTCAGGAAGGAGAAATAAATATAAAGACTAAGTTAAATGTTATCAAATATGGTATCAATCATGACCCTTGGTTTGCAGCAATAGAAATTGGCTCTGGTTAGCTTCAGTGGAAAGTGACGTTATTTGAGGACCATAGGCTCAGTGGAGAAACTGGAGAAACCAGCTCAGTAAATGACCAGGAAGCAACCACAGCCAGGATGCCAATAGCGCCACTGGGAACTCAGTGCCTCCAATACCTCAGGCTCTCCAATGGCCATTTCTGCTATAAGTCATTTCTCCACTACCCCATATGCCCTCAGAATTCCAAATCAGAACCACAATGAGATACCCTTTTACCTCCACAAGACTAAAATGAAAAAGAAGTGAAAACACAACAAGTACTGGTGAGGATGTGGATAAACTGGAACCCTCCTATACTGCTGGTGGGAATGTAAAATGGTGCTTTGGGAAACAGCTGGCAGTTTCTCAACATGTTAAACATAGCGTTACCATATGACCCAGCAATTCCCCTCTGGTGAATTGGTATGTAGCCAGGAGAAATGAAAATACACATCTGTGCAAAAACTTGTATGCTGACCATCATCACAGCATTATTCATAATAGCCAAAAAGTGGAAATAACCCAATGTTCATCAATGAATGTGGTAAATCCACATAATGGAATATTGCTCAGCCATAAAAAGAATGAAGTATTAATACATGCTACCACATGGATGTAAAACATGCTGAGAAAAAGAAGTCAGACCCAAAATGACACATATTATATGATTCCACTTACATGAACTGTCCAGTGGAGGCAAATCCATAGAAATAAGAAATAAACTCTCAATCACCTAAGGCTGGGGGTAGAAAGAATGACAGCAAATGGGTATTGGGGTTCTTTTTTGGATGATAAGAATGTTCTAAAATTGATTGTGGTGATGATTTCACAATTCTGTGACTATGCTAAAAAAAACTTTAAAAGGTGAATTTTATGGTATGTTAATTATGTCTCAATAAAGTTATTATTTAAAAAAATCAACAGGCAACCCACTTGAAAAATGGGCAGAAGACCTGAATAGATATTTTTCTAAATAAGACATACAGATGGTCAACAGGCACATAAAAAGATGCTCGACATCACTGATCATCAGGGAAATGCAAATCAAAACCACAAAGAGCTATATCACCTCACACCTGTCAGAATGGCTATCATCAAAAAGACCACAAGTAACAAATGTTGGTGAAGGTGGGTAGAAAAGGGAATCAATGTCTACATTGTACCCCTGAAACTTACATAATACTGTAATAAATCAACTTTACTTCAGTAAAAAAAAAAATCGACTGACTAGACCATCCACCTACTAGATCAAGGTTAGGTCCCATGCCCAGGACCTAGAACTCCTAGGTAGAAGAGTGAAACGGCCCCCATCCCCCAGCTTCTGTATTAGGGGGCAGCCTCCATCCCTAAAGGTTCACCCAGAACTAGGAAAGGTTTTCAGAGGCAGCCAAAAATGACGCATGTGTGGGAGCAAGAGAGAAGACATTCGGGCAGCCATCTGGATTCCTGACCTAAGAGCTCATGAAACGCATCAGCAGACGGATTCCAACTCTGCTCCGGGTCACTGGGTCATGACCAGACGTTCCGTGTTTAATCATTCATTGTTAGAAGAGCGGCTGTGTTACACCATCTCACCTTTGAACACATCCGTCTTCTGAAGCACTTTATATCTACTATCTCTCTGTTTGAATATGGCCTCAAGTGGCCTAACTTTTAGTCTGGCAGTTTGCCAATCTATTAGTATTTGAGCTGGGAACCGTTTTTAGAGTTGTAGTTACAGGCAAGAAAAAGTAGGCATAGAAGCAATTTGGAATATTTGGTTTATCAAAAAAATTTTTTTTAATATTTCTTTATTTATTTGGCTGCTCCGGGTCTTAGTTGTGGCATGCAGTATATTTAGTTGCCGCATATAAATTCTTAGTTGTGGCATGTGGGATCTAGTTCCCTAACCAGCAATCGAATCCAGGCCCCCTGTTGGAAGTGCAGAGTCTGAGCCGCTGGACCATCAGGGAAGTGCCACTCCCCTGCAAATTTTTACTGGCCCAGTCTCTGAAATTTATCATCAGGCCCACATTGTCGGGGAGACCTTCCCTACAATGAACTGGGACCACATGGGGCTCCACCAATGGCGTGCTGGTGAATGTTTGCCAATCCCCTCTGGGTGGGGAGGGACAGGAGGGTCCCGAAAGCACTCACAGGGGGCTGATTTACCACAGTCCACATTCTGATGACCATGGAGTGGGGAGCACGGTCCAGAGGCACAGGAGAGAGGGGCTCTGGCTGGAACTCTGCAGACTGCGACTGCGGGATGGTAGCATCCTTTTCTGCACATGGAGGGAGGCTTCCAACTCTGCAGCTCATCCTTTCTGGCTCTGGCTCTGAGGAAGGGGCTGTATTTCATCCTGTGGTTAGAGTGTCCCCTTCAAAGTTCCCCCCTTGGCTGGGCCTTGCTAATGATCTGTTCCCCAAACAACAAAGCTCCTCTGTTTATGAAAACAGTACTCGGTTGCAAGTTGCTAGGCGAGGACCAAGTCTACCCAGAAACGCCAGGGCTGGGTCTGCATCTTCCTCACAGTCACACGTCTCCATCTGTGTTCTTATCCTTCCCCTACCCCAAACTCCCACCCCTTGGTGAATGAGCCTTCATCTCAGGGGGAAGAGTGAAGTAAGAGGTGGATTTACCAGTCCTAGGAAGAGTAGTTTGACTTCAGTCCCCAGTGTGGGGCATACTGATGCGAAGATCATAGAGGGTGGTATTTAACAAATACTTTTTGGTATTTGGGGAAGATCCCCTGGAGGAGGGCACAGCAACTCACTCCAGTATTCTTGCCTGGAGAATCCCATGGACAGAGGAGCCTGGCAGGCTACAGTCCATAGGGTTGCAAAGAGTCAGACAAGCCTGAAGCGACTTAGCACGGGTTTTGGTATCTAGCACTTACAACGTGCCAAGCACTGTTCTAAATTCTTGACAAATACTGTGTTTGTTTTTTTTTTTATGTTTTTCAACTGAAGTATAGTTGACTAACAGTGTCATGTTAGTTTCAGGTGTACCACAAAATGATTCAGTCATATGTGTGTATGTATATATGTGTATGTATATTCTTTTTCAGGTTCTTTTTCCATATAGATTCTTACAAAATGTTGAGTGTAGTTCTCTGTGCTATACAGTAGGTACTCATTGGTTATCTATTTTATATATATAGCAGTGTGTATATGTTGGGCTTCCCAGGTGATGCAGCGGTAAAGAATCCCCCTGCCAGTTCAGGTGACACAGGTTTGATCCCTGGGTCAGGAAGATCTCCTGTAGTAGGACATGGCAACCCACCTCAGTATTCTTGCCTGGAAAATTTCATAGACAGAGGAGCCTGGCAGGCTACAGTCCATGCGGTCACAAAGGGTCAGACACAAGTGAGCAGGCACAAACGCACGTGTATTCATGTTAATCCCAAACTCCTAATTTATCCCACCCTCCTTCCTTGACAAATACTGTTTTTAATTCACATAACTCTATGAGGCAAGTCTTATTTTCATCCCCATTTTACAGATGAGGCACAGAGGGGTCAAAACACAAGTCATGGCTAAATAACTCACTTCTGGAACCTCACAGTCATTCTTTCAATGTGTCTGAAATAATCACAAACATTCAGTGAGAGCTTGACTTCCAGCCCTGATACTTAGTTATTCAGACTCACACTCAAACTGAAAGCAATTCAAAATGCTAGAAAACATATTTTAAAACATCCTAAAAGCCACTACATGCTGACAAGATAGTAAGGACTAGGTGAAACTCAAGGAAAAAAGAATCCTGAAAACTAATCCAGCAAGGAGCCCACTTGAAGCCCGTAGATATTTGCCAAGCATAGCATATTTGAACTTTAGTGTGAATGGTTTTTTGAGGCAAGAGATCAGAAATCGAAGTTCAGGATCCACATAGCAGGGAGATGAGACCTTGCCCACAATAATGCAGGCTTATTATAATGCCCACAATAATGGGCTTCGCCAGTGGTGTGCTGGCAGATGTTTATCACCAGCTCTTGGCCTGCTGGGGAAGGGTACTGATATATTATCTTGTTGTTCAGTCGTTCAGTCGTGTCTGACTCTGCAACCCAATGGACTGCAGCATGCCAGACCTCCCTGTCCTTCACTGTCTCCTGGAGTTTGCTCAAATCATGTCCATTGAGTCAGTGATGCCATCCAACCATCTCATCTTCTGTCTCCGCCTTCTGCTCCTGCCCTCGATCTTTCCCAGCTTCAGAGTTTTTTCCAGTGAGTCGGCTCTTCGCGTCAGGTGAACCAAAATTTTGGAGCTTCAGCTTCAGCATCAGTCTTTCCAGTGTATATTCAGGGTTGATTTCCTTTAGGATTGACTGGTTTGATCTCCCTGCAGTCCAAGGGGCTCTCAAGAGTCTTCTCCAACACCACAGTTCAAAAGCATCAACTCTTTGGCGCTCAGCTTTCTTTATGGTCCAACTCTCATATCCATACATGACTACTGGAAAAACCATAGCTTTGACTAGATGGACCTTTGTTGGCAAAGTAATGTCTCTGCTTTTTAATATGCTGTCTAGGTGGGTCATAACTTTTCTTCCAAGGAGCAAGCATCTTTTAATTTCATGATTGCAGTCACCATCTGCAGTGATTTTGGAGCCCAAGAAAATAAAGTCTGTCACTGTTTCCATTCTTTCCCCATCTATTTGCCATGAAGTGATGGGACCAGCTGCCATGGTCTTCGTTTTTTGAATGTTGAGTTTTAAGCCAGCTTTTTCACTCTCCTCTTTCACTTTCATCAAGAGGCTCTTCAGTTCTTCTTCACTTTCTGCCATGAGGGTGGTGCTGTCTGCATATCTAAGGTTATTGATATTTCTCACAGCAATCTTGATTCCAGCTTGTGCTTCATCCAGCCCAGCATTGCTCATGATGTACTCTGCATGTTGGTTAAATAAGCAGGGTTACAACATACAACCTTGATGTAATCCTTTCCCGATTTGAAACCAGTCCATTGTTCCATGTCTGGTTCTAATTGTTGCTTCTTGACCTGCATACAGATTTCTCAGGAGGCAGGTCAAGTGGTCTGGTATTCCTATCTCTTGAAGAATTTTCAACAGTTTGTTGTGATCCACACAGTCAAAGGCTTTGTCATAGTCAATAAAGCAGAAGTAGATGTTTTTCTGGAACTCTCACTTTTTCGATGATCCAGTGGATGTTGGCAATTTGATCTCTGATTCCTCTGCCTTTTCTAAATCCAGCTTGAACATCTGGAAGTTCACAGTTCACATACTGTTGAAGCCTAGCTTGGAGAATTTTGAGCATTACTTTGCTAGCATGTGAGATGAGTACAATTGTGTGGTAGTTTGAACATTCTTTGGCATTGCCTTTCTTTGAAATTGGAACGAAAACTTACCTTTTCCGATCCAGTGGCCACTGCTGAGTTTTCCAAATTTGCTGGCATATTGAGTGTAGCACTTTCACAGCATCTTCTTTTAGGATTTGAAATAGCTCAGCTGGAATTCCATCACCTCCACTAGCTTTGTTCGTAGTGATGCTTCCTAAGGCCCACTTGATTTCACATTCCAGGATGTCTGGCTCTAGGTGAATGATCACACTATCATGATTATCTGGGTCATAAAGATCTTTTTTGTATAGTTCTTCTGTGTATTCTTGCCACCTTTCCTTAATATCTTTCACCATTATCTTAATATCTTAATTACCTTAATTAAGATATTTAGTATATTTCTTAATAGCTTCTTCTTCTTCTTCAGGTACCGTTTCTGTCCTTTGAACCCACCTTTGCATGAAATGTTCCCTTGGTATCTCTAATTTTCTTGAAGAGATCTCTAGTCTTCCCCATTCTGTTGTCTTCCTCTATTTCTTTGCATTGATCGCTGAGAAAGGCTTTCTTATCTCTCCTTGCTATTCTTTGGAACTCTGCATTCAAATGGGTATATCTTTCCTTTTCTCCTTTGCCTTTTGCTTCTCTCCTTCTCACAGCTATTTGTGAGGCCTCCTCAGACAACCATTTTGCCTTTTTGCATTTCTTTTTCTTGGGGATGGTCTTGATCCCTGTCTCCTGTAGTGTCACAAACCTCCGTCCATAGTTCTTCAGGCAGTCTGAATATCAGATCTAATCCCCTGAATCTATTTCTCATTTCCATTGTATAATCGTAAGGGGTTTGATTTAGGTCATACCTGAATGGTCTAGTGGTTTTCCCTAGTTTCTTCCATTTAAGTCTGAATTTGGCAATGAGGAGTTCATGATCTGAGCCACAATCAGCTCCCAGTTTTGTTTTTGCTGACTCTACAGAGCTTCTCCATCTTTGGTTGCAAAGAATATAATCAATCTGATTTCGGTGTTGACCATCTGGTGATGTCCATGTGTAGAGTCTTCTCTTGTGTTGTTGGAAGAGGGCGTTTGCTATGACCAGTGCATTCTTTTGGCAAAACTCTCTTAGTCTTTGCCCTGCTTCGTTCTGTACTCAAAGGCCAAATTTTCCTGTTACCCCAGGTATTTCTTGACTTCATACTTTTGCATTCCAGTCCCCTATAATGAAAAAGATATCTTTTTTGGGTGTTAGTTCTAGAAGGTCTTGTAGGTCTTCATAGAACCATTCAACTTTGGCTTCTTCAGCATTACTGGTTGGGGCATAGACTTGGATTACTGTGATATTGAATGGTTTGCTTTGGAAATGAACAGAGATCATTCTGTCATTTTTGAGATTGCATCCAAGTACTGCATTTCCGACTCTTTTGTTGACTATGATCCCATCATAGTCAATGCTGTCTATAGCACTTGCCAATTTCTGTAGTGTAAATGTGATTTCAAACTATTGACATGAGGTTGCTGAACACAGAGTTGGGATGTGTGGGCCTGTTAGCACTCACTGATCCCACCCTGGGTACAATAAGCAAATCAGTCTCATCATTTAGGCAACCTGTACTGGTATCACCTGGGGGGCCAGGGACCCACCAGCCCTGAACGTGGATGTCAAATATTTATTTATTGGGCCACATCAGGTCTTAGTTGAGACACATGCAATCTTCAATCTTTGTTGCAGCATGGGGGATCTTTTTTGTTAGTTGCAGCGTGCTAACTCTTACTTGTGGCATGTGGGATCTAGTTCCTTCAGAGTCTTAGCCACTGGACCACCAGGGAAGCCCCTGAACTTGGACATTGGTCATTGTGCACTAGCAGTGCCCTCAGGAGCCTGGCAGAAGCAAATGTAAAGTATCTGGAGACGAAGGTAGCTTCATTCTAGGCCCCCAGTTGTCCCTATAAATAAATTTGGAAATACAGTGTCCAGCAATGTCAAAGAGAACAGGCAGATCACAAGGAAACAGGATACCATGAGTAAGAACTAGCAGAAACAGACTCTCAGAAACTTCAAATATCAATGATCAGACACAGACTATAAAACAACTGTGCTTTGTTGAAAGGAAGAAGTGTAAAAATATCTGCAGGAGACAGGAAACTATAAAAAGTACCACACTAGATTTATAAAGAACATTTGTAGAAAGCTCTGTAGTTTAATCAGAGATCAAAAACGTACATGCCTTCAGGGGCCATATGGTGATACAAATGAGAACAGTGACTAGGTGACGCATTGGTGACCTGGGGAGCTGCATCCAAAGGGTACAAGGCTCCTCAGCTCCAGCTGATTGTTGCCATGTGGCACACGATGCCCAGTCTGCAGATCTGACATGTCTACAGAAGCTGGATATTTGGATTTCTTTTTATTGTGGTCAAATACACATAACATAAAATGCACCACTGTGGGACCTCCTTGGCAGTCCAGTGGTTACAACTCAGCACTTTCACTGCCAAGGGCCTGGGTTTGATCCTTGGTTGGGGAATTAAGATCCTTCAAGCTGAGTGGCACAGCCAAAAAAACCCCACCAAACACTCTAACAATTTAAAGGTATACAATTCAGTGGCATAAAGCACATTCACAGTCACCATTATGTTCTTTCAGAACTTTTTTTCATCACCCCTCCACCCCCAGAAAGGAAACTCCATACATATTTGAAGTCACTTCCCATTCCCTACTCCCCAGAGTCCCTGGCAACCACCAGTCTGGTTTCTGTCTCTATGGATTTGCCTAGCTTAGATAACTCATGTAAGTGGAATCATACAATATTTGCCCTTTTGTGACTGGCTTCTTTCACTTAGGATGTTTTCAAAGTTCATCCACACTGTGGCATGTATCAGTACTTCATTCCTTTTTAATGACTGAATGATATTCCACTGTATTAAATATACACATTTGTCCATCCATCATTCAGTATTTGAATTTTAAAATATATCTTCTACTTTTGACTCAAATGTATGTTTTTAAATGTTATGTGTAACTGTAAGCATGTATCTGCTGGCCAGGTAAGTCAGAGCGCCAGTGATATGGACCTGTGTTTTATGACCTGCTGCAACATGCTTTCCTCACTTTAGGAACTTGGGGTTCACAATGGTAAAAGAACATGCCTAGGAAAAGGCCTTCAGTGGAGCTTCCACTCCATAGCGCCAGAAAATTTTCTCCCCCACACCAAAACCTCAGGGCAAAGGACTTGGTTTAAGAATGAGTGGTAGTCACACACCTAGATCACAGCTTGTTGGGCTATTTGATCTCCAAGGCACTAGGTTTACTGACAGGGGTCATTCTCTTTCCGGAACACCCATCTGGGCACCAACCGGCTCTGTTCACTACCAGTTTAGCTGCAGCTGAACACAAGGATGACTTATCCTGGTAACTGTAGATTGGTGCAGAGCTGTCTTGAGGCACCGCAGGGAAGACACCAGCCCAGAAGTCCTCCTGGTAGCCGGCCAGTCTACTTTACCTGCCAGGGTCATTTGTGCGGTAGCCGCAGCTGAGCAGAGCCCAGAACTTAACATCAGGTGTGGCTTAAGCTCGAATCTGGTTCCAGGACAGAAACCCCAGCGTGGGCCCGCTTCCCTTATTTATGGTGAGGGCAACTTATCACTAGAGGCAATGTCTAACAGCCCCTCTTGAAATGCTGATAAATAATCATCGAGCTTTTCTGCGCCGAAAGCTATTTAAGAAGCAAGGTCGAATGTCTCTCGTGGTCACCCCAAGCTCCCTTCCTCCCACCCTAGTTTTCCAAAAGGACCAAAGACAGGGAAGCGACGTCCTAGCTCGCGTATTTAAACCGGGCATAAGGCCAGCAGAGGTCCGCCTTTCTCAACTCTTTCCAAGAGCACCTCGCGTCCCGAATCGGCGCCTTCAACTCTGAGAAGTCGGGAGCCCCACAGGAAACTTGCATTATTGCAGCCGCAGCCACACACCCGGGGCCGCGGACGGGCGGCCGCGCCGGCTCCCCAGGAATGCATCCCCTCCACGGCCGCCCGGCCAGCCGGCCCGCCCTCCCCGGGGGACCCCTCGGCACCTGCGGCCTCCGAGTAAGTGTCCGCGCGCACCTCCACCCGCCAGCCCGCCTCCCCCACCACCCCGCTTGCCCGGAGCTGGGGGTAGCCAGGTGCCCCTCGCCACCTCCCCGGGGAGCGGGGGTCGCGGGCGCCTCCCCCGGGTGGGCGGAGAGGCTGCCGGCGCTGCTCCGCGGCGGCGGCGCCCGGAGGCCGCACTGGCGGCGGCCGCGGCGGCGCTGCTCCCCCTGCTTGGTGCAGCTGCCGCCCGGCGCTTGCGCACTGGGCCCTGGGCGCGCGGCGGCACCAGGCTTTGTGTGTGTGTGTATGTGTGCGAGTGTGTGTGTGTGTGTGTCCGTGTGTGAGTGAGTGAGCGGGCGGGCGGGCGCGAGTGTGGCCGCCGCGGAGCGCGAGCAGGACCCGGCGGGCGCGCTCCCCCAGCCTCTCTCTCCCCGCCAGAACCATGTCGGGCAGGTCGGTTCGAGCCGAGACCAGGAGCCGGGCCAAAGATGATATCAAGAGGGTCATGGCGGCTATCGAGAAAGTGCGCAAATGGTAAGCGGAGGCGCCGGCTCGTTTGCTCGCCGGCTCGGCGCCGCGGCCGCCCCGAACCCCGAAACCAGATACAAAAAGCCGGCGGGGCGCAGCGCCCCGGGCCGCCCGCGGGCCCGGGAGTTGGAGAGGGCGGGCGGCGCGCGAGCCGGGTCACCTGCGCGCGGCGGGGGCCGCGGCCGCTGCCCAGGTGCGCTCGCGCCTGTCGCCCACCTGGCGCGGCGGCGGCAGCCTGGAGGCGACAAGCGCCCCGGGCCGGGCGGTGGAGCAGCGGGCAGTCCCCGGCGCGGCGCTTGGCTCCCGGGAGGGGGGCTCGGGGCCGGCCCCAGAAGCCATTTCGTTTTGTGCAAGTCACATGAAAGCGGCTTCCCGCGCGCCGGGGCCGCGATGCCGGCGGCGGAGGGGAGAGCGCGAGCTCCATTGTGCAGGCACCGAGCGGGCCGCCGCCGTCTCCGTCTCCTCCCCGCGCGCCCCGGGCGGCGCAGCGCCGGCCCCCGCGCCCTTGCCCGCGCCGGGCCTCCCTCTCTCCCTCCCTCCCTCCCTCCCCGGCTGGCTCTCTCGCTCGCTCCCCGCCTCCCAGGCTCGGCGCCCTCGAGTCTGCGGAGTTTGTAGAGCGCGAGCCGTTTAAATTTAGCGCTTTGGGCTGCCTGGAGCGAGGGCTCTTGGCGACGAAGAAAGATGGGGGCGAGCGCGAGGAGGAAACGCTGGCTGCGGCCGCGGGGCCCGGGGCTCCTGGCGCCCCCCCTCCTCCCGCCCAGCTCTGCCGGGACCCGGGCTCAGGGGCTCGGGCGAGCGAACGTTTGGGGCCAGACCCCGGTCCTGGGCCGCGTGTGCTGCTCCAAACCCGGCCGTTCCTGTTTGTTTTGCGGAGAGAGCTGTTGTTTTTGTTCTCTGCGCGGGGGGCGAGGGGGGACTCGGGTGTCGGGCCGTGCGGGTTTCTCTGGCTCACGTTATAGATTCCGTCCGGCGTGGCCTGGTTATAATTAATACGACTGAACGTTTCCCCGGCCTCGTCTGGGTCTGTCTCGGAATCGGCCCGAGGGCCAGGCCCGAGACGCCAGCCGATCGCCAGGTTGGGGCGGACTTGTTGAAAACTCCCGGCTCCCGGATTTCAACTTTATTATTTTTTTCCCACGGCCTCACCAGGGTCAGGGAGGGAGAAGAGCCGCCGCGACGTTCGAGTGTCAGTGCCCGCGGGCTCATTCTGACCCTTTATTTAAAGCTTGAAAACCCGGCAAGGCCCGGTGGCGGGCTCTGTTTATGTTTAGGGGTGTCATTTCTCAAGTAACGCCTGGGTCTCTCAAAACCACTGGGGGCGAGCCTCCAGTCTAGCCGTGTCACAAGTTAGCTGTCCTTTCTGAGTCAAACCCAACAAAAAAGGCAAGAGGAAAATCAATAAAGTCCACGTGCTCCCGGGCCTCCTATGGAAAGGGCTGTCTGCAGATGGCCGGATGCCCAGCCGAGGGCTGGGTTTGGCTCCAATGGGACAAAGAATTTTCAGAACCGTGAGAAGGGGAGGCCTTCCAAAGTTGAGATCCAAGTCTTCCCTGCCGTGGGAGCTCCCCTGACGCGCAGGGCGCCGAGTGCCGGGACCGGAGCCATTTAAAAATGGCAGAAACAGCTGCAGGCCAAAACACACACAGGAAAACAAGCCCACCACCCCCTCTCCAGCGGGATTCTCAGAGGCAAGGCTGGAGTTGTCCCCTGCCTGAGCGCCTCGGCAAAGAAAGAGCTGTTGTCTGGGCCTGAGTTCCTTCTGTTACCAGCCTGGAGGTGAGAAAGGGGTGGGGGCACGCTGCCTTTCTGTGCTTCGGAAGGCGTGGTGGGGCCTTCTGCCCCAGGTTCCCAGCCTGGCAGAGGCCCCTGCACCCTGACAGCTGCTCGTGGAGGGCCCACCCGCCAGCTGCTCTGCTGGGAGGGCAGATGGAGCTGTGGGGTTTTCCACCCTGGGGGCCCCAGAGCAGCCAGCCTGGAAACCCTCAGTGCTGCTGAGCAGGCTCTGGTTTTGGGAGGAGGGGAGGAGAATGTGTCTCTCTCTCTTTTTGTGTTTTGGGAAACTAGGAGTCAAGTCCATTAAAGACCTCAGGCTTTGGGATCTTATGACTGGACTTCCAGTTCACTTCCTTGCTGTGACCTTGGGCTAACCACATAACTTCTCTAACCATGACAGCAAAGGGTCCCTGTGTTCCTTCTCCCCTCCTGGAATAATACCATGTCTCCCAAAGCACTTAATCCTTCACACAGGGAGGAGAGTGTGTGTGTATGTGTGTGTGTGTGAATCGCTCAGTTGTGTCCAACTCTGCGACCCCATGGACTGTAGCCCGCCAGGCTCCTCTGTCCATGGAATTCTCCAGGCAAGAATACTGGAGTGGGGAGCCATTTCCCTGGTCATTAAACGCTGCCTTTATTGTAAGGTAGAAGCTTGGTTTTGCTGATTTTTTCCCCCCTCCTGCCCTTTCTAAGCAAAAGAGACTTTACCTTATTTCATAGGTTTCCCCAGCACCAAGAAGCTAAATCCTACCCTCACTCTGCCTTTAGAATGTGTCTTCCAGTCAGCCCTTGTGGTTTGGGGTTGTTTATTAACTCTGTGGCCACCAACCGTGTCTGGGACGTCCTACTGGCTGGGACACTGGGTTGCCAGATTTAGCAAATAAAATTACAGGACACCCAGTTAAATTTGAATTTCAGATAAACAAATAATATTTTTAAATAGGTTTTGTTTTTTTTTTTTAGTGTAAGTATGTCCCACGCACTGTTTGGGACATACTTATACTAAAAAATATTATTCATTGTTTATCTGAAATTCAAATTTATCTCAAAGTCCCGTTTCTCTCTCTTTTCTTTTTTTTAAATTCAGAATGGAGGTGTCTAGCATACCACTCAGCCTGTAAGCCTAGGGTGGTATTTCTCCTCAGTCCCAGTGACCCCTAAAAATCCCCCCTTCTGCCTAGCCCTACCCTTCCCCTCCTCTGGAAAAAGCCAGCAGGCAGCCATGGCTGCCCTGTCTATAGCCACTGGCTATTTCTCCTCTCCTTTCTGTCTGATACCCAGGTGAGGCCAGCTGGTGGAGTGCAAGGCAGCCAGAACATGGCTGAAGGAAGAACAAAATGGTGGGCTCCTTCGGGGGGGAACTGGGGCAGGGTTAGGAGGCCCAGTGTGGGTGGAGAAGAGAGGGAAGTGGGAGTCATTGGGTAGAGGCGGTAAAAGGCTTGAGCCTTGAAGTAGGCTTAGACCCAGGGACCCCTGGGACCGTGGTCTGAAGGGTCCCTCAGTGACTTGTGAAGACGGAGAGAGGCCTGTTCCCCGAGACCTCCCACCAGTCCCTGGGGGTGGGGGGGGTTGACTGTGCCTAGACTCTCACCTCAGTACCTTCAGGGGACCATCCTGCCAGGCACAGGGCAGGTCAAGCGGGCCTGGGCCTAGTTAGGATGAAGCCAGCCATAGCCAGACCTTCTCTGGCATCAAGGGCTAGCCCTGGGAAGTGGAGAGGAAGTGACGACTTCAGGGCCGTCTTTGCGGGAGTCAGGTCTCCCTGGCTGGCCAGCGCTCGGAGCTGACCCTAAGGGAACATTAGAAATTGGCCTCCGCCTGGAGGATCTAGGGAGAGGGGTGCTCATAGTTTACACAGGAGCTTGTGCTGGGATGGGGTGTTTGGGGCTCTATTCCTCCAGCTGACTCCTTTTGTTCAGGAACCCAGCCTGGTGGGGAAGTGACAGGCACTTCAGCCTGTCTGGTTACAGGAGGGCTCCTTGCGTGCCCATCAAGGCCAGGTCGGGCTGCAGCCTGGAGGTTGTGGTGAATCCAGACCCGTGCCTAGAGGTGGTGAGACTCAGGGGTCTGAGAGAACCAAGGGCCCCATCTGAGAGAGGCACTGCTCCTCGGGGCATGTGGGTCCCTCCTGGCCGTATTGTGTTTTTGAGAATGGCCAGCAATCTGGATTTGAATGTGGGGTTTGACTTGTTTGTTGGGTTTTTTCCCCAAGTCTGACAATGGATTCTAATTTTTTTAAATACCATATAGGCCAGACAAAACGTGCCTCTTGGCCACTTGTCTTCAACCACAAATGTAAGGTGATGAGTACAACTTAATACACTCCTTGGGGGTTGAGGGGATCGCGAGTTCTAGGGTGATGGGTTTGGAGGTGGTGGTAGGAACTCTTAGCTGCTCCTCTATGTCCATGTGTCGTTTCCCAAGGCGCTGCCGAGCCACTGGCTTGATGACACACCCAACACTCCGTGGATGTGTCTACGAAGTGCCGGGTTCTCCGTCAGCATCTCACCCCTGAACTCCAGGGCCTGTCTCTCCCTAGGTGGCTGCTGGCCGGACTGCAGACTATGGTCAGAGTCTCAGCACCCTTCCGTCTGACCCCTGGCCCCTCAGTGCCTATACCTAGAAATGCAACTGAAGAACAGTTTCTAATGCCTGGAGTGAGTTGGGAACTGGGGCCAAGGGAGGTACCAGAACCCGGCTCAGAACCTGCGGGGCCCGTAACCTCCCTGGAAAGCACCTGCGACTTGCCACGTTCATCTCGGCTCACTTGCGGCCTGCGAAGCCCAGGCCTGGCACCCTTTGTACCCTGAGAGGTGTCCTGTGTGTTACCAGTCAGTTACTTTTTTTTCTGTTTTAAGCACAGTCAAGCCTTGGATCTGCTGACCTACCGGGGTCTGGGCAGAGGAAGCCAGCTTGTGAGCAGTGAGTGCCTGTGGCCCTTTGGGTGGGATTGGAGCAGTTTGTGCCTCTTTGTCCAGCTTCCGTCGCTGATGAGCTCTGTGGAGTCATTTCTTAGTTTTTTCATGGGAGACAGAATGCCAGGGACCACAGCCCACGTCCAACCCCAGTTCTGCCGTTGGACTAGCTGCGTGACCATGAACTAGTGTTATAACTTCTCTGGGCCTCCCGTTTCCTCATCTGTAAAGCAGGATGACAATAGTCCCCCTCTCATAGGCCTTTGTAAATAAAGCATTTGGCATGAAGTAAGCCCTCAGCACACAATGGCTATTGTGATGGCTGCTTTGTCACTGAGGTTGTTTCTTGGAATGTCTCTGTCCCTTCCAGGCACCTTCTGATTATTCAGAATGGAGATGGGGAAAGACCGGGGTTGTGGGTCATCCATCCTGCCTCCAGGAGGTAGGGGACAGGTGGATGGTGACTTAGGTACCTGCCTTTATTTAATTCTCTCAAGGCTAAGAGGGACAGGGATGGGGGCACGGGGAGCTACTTCAAAAAGCAGTGTGGCAGGAAGGTGTGAACACTGGGGAGGATGACTCCACCTCCCTCAACCTCAGTTTCTTTATCAGACAGGAAAGGTGACTATTTACTGTCACCAGAGATTATGGGAAAATTAGAGCAAGTGTGGATAGTGCTTATCACACAGGAGGCACTAGAAACAGTCAAAGTAGAATTGTTGTTGTTGTTGTTGAGTCACCCAGTTGTGTCCGACTCTGCGACCTCATGAACTGCAGCAGCCCCTCACCATCTCCCAAAGTCTGCCCAAGTTCATGTCCGTTGCATCGGTGATGTCATCCAGCCGTCTCATCCTTTGACCACCTCTTCTCCCTCTGCCCTCAGTCTTTCCCAGCATCAGGGCTGTTTCCAGTGAGTCGACTCTTCACATCAGATGACCAAACCAAAACACTGGAGCTTCAGCTTCAGCATCAGTCCTTACAATGAGTATTCAGAGTTGATCTCCCTTAAGATTGACTGGTTTGATCTCCTTGAAGTCTCCAAGGGACTTTCAGAGGTCTTCTGCATAAAAGAATAAATGTTGATAAAAGCCAGGCCCTAGGGACTTTCCAGGCAGTCCACTGGTTAGGACTCAGTGCTTCCACTGCAGGGGGTTAGGATTTGACTCCTGGTTGGGGACCTAAAGATCCCACATGCCTTGAGGTGAAGCCGAAAAAAAAAAAAAAAAAAGGCAGTCCTTAGCTTCCTCCAGCAGAGGACTTTGGGAACCACGCAGGCACAGTTTGGGGTGTGGAAGTGTCTGTGGGTTTGGTTAGCTGGGCCCCCAGAAGCCTCAATGGTGGATTGGTGCCAGGTGGTGGGAATGTGTCCCTTTAGCTCATGAGGGCTACTTTCCATTGGAGGGGAGGATCCAAGGCCCAGGTCTTGGCAGGGAGGCCGGACAAGGTGCCCACAGCCACCCGTAATTCTCAGCTCTGGTGCAACCGCTGTCACTAAAATTGCTGAGGTCTCCTGGCTGCCATGCCACCTGCAGCGGGTGTGTGTCTGGCCCCGACGTCATCTCATGGGGCCCTTGAATCAGCTGATTTCCTTCGTGTGACCTCCCACGTCTCTGAGACGGCAGAGCCTGGTGCTGAGAATGTGGACTCTGGAGCCCCAGCAACCCGGTTGGAATCCCAGCCTTTCTTCTGGGGGGACTTTCCCTGAGCCTCGGTTTCCTCAGGCATGTGGTCTCTGGTTGTCACCGCTAGTGCTAGGGCAGGAAGCTGCAGGACCTGACTTGTAGGCTGCGCGAGGTCGGGACTGAACTTGGGAGGCTGGGGTGATAACTAGAGGAGGAAGATGATGCTTGGAGCAGAGAGTGGTCATTATCATCATCACCTTTGGTGAAAACCAGTCACCCACTTTCCTTCCCACGGCTTGTGGTTTACTTCTCGCTGTCAACCTGCCTTTGACAGCCATGCCCCAGGTGTTTAGGAGGCAGCCAAGGGTGGGTCAGGGGCGGCGGTGCAGACATTAGAAGCTGAGGCCCATCTCTGAGTGCAGGGTCTCGGAGCAATCTCCCACCTGGCTGCTGCCCTCCGCCTGGGCTGTGCTTCCTGTCGCCGCCCCTGAGTATCAGCGTCTGGGGGCTGAGGCCACTGGGCATCCAGGTTTGCCCCAGCGCTCTGTTCCCCTTGGCTGATCTACCTGGAGCTCGCCCGGAAGAGCTTGGGGTGGTTACTCAGGCTGTCTGCTCCTGCCTCCCTTCCCAGGACCTCAGAAAACTTGCCAAAAGGGCAGGGCGAGCCCTTGGATGCCCTTGATGAAGACCCTCCCACCCCTACCCTACCCCCACTGGAGGAAATGCCCTGTTGGTCCGATGCTCTCTCTGCTGCCTAGAGGGGCTCGGGTGGCCCAGTTCACTTGTTCCGTGGGGGTGAGAGGAACCTGGGGCCCAATTCCCTTCATCCAGAGGAATCACCTCAGTGGCAGTGACCCTCCCCTACTCCCATCTTACCAAGCACTTCCACCCAGATACAAGAAGCTGTCTGCATGCTTTGTCTCCCGAAATCTTTGTGGCCGCCTGGAGAGCTTGACAACCCCACACGGTCCAACAGATGGGGAAACTGAGGCTCTGGCTGGTGAAGTGACTTGCCTGGGATGGCGGGGGGCAGCCAGTGCTGGGATTCAAACCCGCGTCTGTGTGATCTGGAGACGTCCTCTCAGCCCTGCCCGGGGTGGTCACTGTGTCCCAGCTGCTCCAAAGGCATATGGCCCGTGACCCCCACCAGCGTGAGCAGGGGTCCACCCCAGAAGCCCCCTGGTAACAGGTTCTTCCTCGTCCTCTGCAGGGAGAAGAAGTGGGTGACTGTGGGCGACACATCCCTGCGAATCTACAAGTGGGTCCCCGTGACGGAGCCAAAGGTTGATGATGTGAGTATGGGGGCTGGTCCCCTGGAGTGGGGCTGCCCATCCATGCTCCCTTGCATCATGACGACAGGGGACTGGCTGTCCACTGCCACCCTCCATGTGGGGACCCGGGGGCAGAGCACTTGGAAAGCAGAAGGACCCAGCTTGGGGCTGGAGAGGCTGTTGGGTCTACCCCTCCCCCATAGTCCAGCCCTAGTTTGGCCCTCAGAGAGGTGGGGAGTGTCCCCTGCAAGTCGCCTCTTCCGACTGAGAGCCCCATGATTTGCCAGTGGGGACACACTTTAGCACCAAGGTGTCCCCTCCCTTAGACTGAGCACCATGGTTTTGGGGTGGGCATGGTGGTAGCTGCAGACGGGCAGGCCCTCCCCCGTCATCGCAGGGCCATTCCTGGCCCCTGACCATCTCTCTGTCAGGCATTACTTTGTGGAGTTGAGCTCTGTATCCACTCTGTACAAGGAAAGACACAGGCACAGGGAGGCAAAGCCATTCCCGAGAGTCACGCAGCAACTGTCAGATCTGCCTGACTCCAAAGCGTGTACTCTCTACTCTTGGAGAGTCTTCTGGGGGTGCTGGTGAAGGGTGACCCCAGAGTGGTGCAGAGGAACCTGGGCCGTTGTTAAGGAGAGGGTTCCAGGCGGAATGGTGACTACGACCACTAGGGGGAGCCCTGGTGTCTGTGCCTAATCTTCAGTTCAGTCCAATTGCTCAGTCGTGTCTGACTCTGCAACCCCATGGACTGCAGCATGTCAGGCTTCCCTGTCCATCACCAACTCCCGAAGCCTACTCAAATTCATGTCCATCGCGTCGGTGATGCCATCCAACCATCTCATCCTCTGTCATCCCCTTCTCCCGCCTTCAGTCTTTCCCAGCATCAGGGTCTTTTCCAATGAGTCGGTTCTTCGCATCAGATGGCCAAAGTGTTACAGTTTCAGCTTCAGCACCAGTCCTTCCAATGAACATTCAGGACTGATTTCCTTTAGGATGGACTGGTTGGATCTCCTTGCAGTCCACGGGACTCTCAAGTGTCTTCTCCAACACCACGGTTCAAAAGCATCAATTCTTTGGCGCTCAGCTTTCTTTGTAGTCCACCTGTCATATCCGTATGTGACTGCTGGAGAAACCATAGCTCTGACTAGACAGACCTTTGTTGGCAAAGTAATGTCTCTGCTTTTTAATATGCTGTCCTAATCTTAGGGATTGATGGCTGGCAGCTGTCCCACGTCACAGATAGTTTTGCAGCTCTGTGGCTCCAGGCCAGTTACCCTCAAAGACCCCCAGGTCAGCTACTCTCATTCTCAGTCAAAATCCAGAATGGTCCCACCATCAAGCTGCCTGTGGGCTGTTCCTTCTGCCTGGAGTGCCGTCCCTACTCATGCAAGGGCGGCTCACACTGACCTGCGTGCTTCCAGTCGTGACAGTAGGCATGATTGGTAGGTTACTAGGGTCCATAAGGAGGGGCAGGGAATTCCCTGGCGGTCCAGTGGTTAGGACTCAGTGCTTCCACTACCGAGGACACAGGTTCGATCCTTTGGTTGGGAAACTAAGAGCCCACATGCCATGTGGCTTGGCCAAAAAAAAAAAAAAGCAGGGCAAAGCCTCCCTCCTCCATTTCCAGTGACCTGCCCCACAAGTCTGGGGTCTCCAGGCAGGGCTGAGGCGCCGTTCTTGACCCTTTGATCATGTGTTAGCCCCTCTAGGCGAGTTGACACTGGGCTGAGGTGGTGGTGGTGTGTCATCCCCTCTGGTCCTGGCCTGGCTCATGGAGCCACCAGGGCTGCTTTACCCCAGAGGCACCAACACAGACCCTCACGGCCTTCGGTGTGGGCCATTCTGGAGGGAGAGCAGAGTGCAGCCAGCCTCCTGGAAGGCAGCTTCTGGCTCCTGCCCATGTCTGTGCCTTGCACATCATTAGGTGTTGTATAAACGCCGGTTGCATTTGAGAAGATGTGGTCCCTGCTCTCAAGGAATTTATAATCTCGTTGGGGGAAGATAATTATAGAATAGCATGAAACAGACATCAGGGAAGCGCCAAATGGATTGTGATCAAGGAGAAAACGTAATCGATGGGGTGTCAGGAAGGACAGGGCAGCCCAGGGCTGGACAGAGACCTCCAGCTGTGGAGTTGGACAGGCTAGCCTCAATTAACCTGCGATGCCAGACAGGTGACCCCACCTTGCTGGGTCTTAGTCCCCTCTTTTGTGCACTGGAGCATTACTATCCAGCTCCTGGGGTTTTCTGCAACAGAGCAAAGGCAGTATATCATATGGGAAGAACTTAGCTCAGCGTGGCTGTGCAGACAGTGCTTAGATGCTAATTCGCTGTCATCTCTGAGCCGAGATGTACAATATTCCTGCCCGCTCCCTCTCGGTCAATGGGTCCCACACATGGCTGAGCACTTGAACCCCTGGGAGTCTCGACAAAATGCAGGTTCCCGGGTGCTACCCCGGACAGCTAAATCTGCATCTCTGATGGTGGTGGCCGGGAATCTGCATTGGAAAAGGACAACTTTTCATGTTTGTAAACGCCCGTTAATGGCATGGTTACATCATTTTTTTTCTTCAGAATTTTCTTGAAAATTTTATTCTCTTAAATAGGTAAAACATGTTACAAAATTCAAATGTTACTTATAAACCCTTTAAAAAAAAAAACTAAGACAATTCACCTGCATAAAATTCACTCTTAAATTGTGCCAGCCAATGTTGGTATGTTCACAGTGCTGCTGCACCCATCATCTTTGTAATTCCAGAATGTTTTCATTACCCCATAAAAAATAAAACTCAAACTTGCCCGAAGATTCTGGAGTCTACATCTGTCTCTGTAGGTTTGCATATCCTTTAAATGTTACTTTATTTTTTTTAATAGCCTTATCTTTTTACAAATATATATTTTTTATTTATTTGGCTGTACTGGGTCTTAGTTGCAGCATGTGGGATCTAGTTCATTGACCAGGGGACAAACCCTGGCCCGCTGACTTGGGAGCTCAGAATCCCAGCCACTGGACCACCAGGGAAGTCCCTAGTGTTATCTTTTTGTAAATCTGCATCCCATCCCCATGAGTACCTCCGACCCCACCAAGCTCTCTTCCTTGGAGACAGCCAGTGTTCATTTATCCTTCCAGGGAGCGTGTGCATGCACACACACACACACACACACACACACACACACACTCACTCACACTCACTCACGTTCCTTTATGCTCTGCCTTTACCGCCAATGGCAGCATCCTGTTCATGTGTTCTGCGTCTTTTATACATCTCAGGGATACCAGAATATTTTAAGATGTGGCTACTTCTGCGGCTCTTTCTGCGTTTGCACAGGAAGAGCTGCCCTGGTGTCTGTAATTGGCGCATCCCGTTGCATTGAATGAATGTCCTGTACTTTGTTTAACAAGTCTTTTTCCAATGGATGCAGTTAGCTTGTTTCCAACATAGTCCCACATGGAACTTCCCTGGTGGTCCAGTGACTAAGACTCCATGCTCCCAATGCAGGGTGCCCAGGTTCAATCCCTGGTCAGGGAACTAGATCCCACATGCTGCAACTAAAGATCCTGCATGCCATAACTAAGACCTGGTGCAGCCAAATAAATAAGTTGTTTTTTTTTTTTAATGGAACCACATACAGAGAGCATCCCCTTCACCTTTGCTTCCTCACTGGGCTTTCCCTCCTCACCTGGTCTCCAGAGTCGGTTCGGAAGTCAGCTGACTGTCTTTAAGCAAGGCAGTGTCTGGGGCCTGAAGATAGTAGAAATGCATGAGTAGAAATGCACAAGCTGCCTTTTCCATCTCTCACCTGGCATCCCTGTACCAGCTTTGGGCTGAGTGACCATGGCCTTTTCACCGGGGGAAATTCCCACCAGCCAGGGTGTTTGCAGGCCTGCGGGGTAGCCCCTACAAGCAAGGTGGCATTACCCCCAGTGTTGCCAGCCCACCCATAGAAACATCCCCTCTACAGGGCTCCTTGATCCCAAAGCAAGGGGACCCCCCCATGGGACATGTTCAAAGGCAGGCCAGTGGAGCCCTCCAGAGACTTGGGGACTCCCAAGATGAATCCTCGGAATAAAATACTCATCCCATTCCCCAGGGTCTCACTCGTGCGTGCACACACGCACAATTCAGTGACTCGGTTTCTGCCTCACTTTTCTCCTCCAGAAAAATAAGAACAAGAAGAAGGGCAAAGATGAGAAGTGTGGCTCAGAGGTGACCACCCCGGAGAACAGCTCCTCCCCGGGAATGATGGACATGCATGGTGAGCTTCCCGCGGCCGCCGGCCGGGCCTGTCCCCTGCCCGGAGCGCTCGGCTGTGTTTTTGTTTTACCAGCAGGTTTGTTCACATTCCAGGCCAGGGGTAGGAGGGCTGGGCAGGCTAGGCAGGACCGGGAGGCCTCTGTGCCGAGGAAGAGGCTCATCGGAGGAGAAGAAGCTTCTTTTCCCAGAGCAACGAGCCAAGAATCATAAAATGAGCCAGAGTGGGACTTCCCTGGTGGTCCGGGGACACCACGCTCCCAGTGTAGGGGGCCCAGGTTCAATCCCTGGTCAGGGAACTTGATCCCACATGCCACAACTAAGACCTGGTGCAGCTAAATAAGTAAATATTTTTAAAAACTGAGCCAGAAATATTAAATAAGACCTCCTTCTCACCCAGTGACACAAACCTCACAGATGTTCTGTAAGTCCCATGTGCCCAGGAAGTTTTTTGGAGTAACTATCTCTTTTCCTCCTGGGCCTGACATATCATATAAATGACTCTTTGTTTCCCATTTCCTATTTTGCTTGGGCTACTGGGAAGCTCTAACTGGATTTCTGGCTTCACGTGAATCATTCTGGGACCCTGGGACCCACCCTTCTACATTGACAGCCTCATTTCCTTTACTGTCATATTTCAAAAGTTGTAACCAGTGTCCCATTAATCAGATCCAGGCTGGAGACGTGCTTTAGCCCAGCAGTCCCCAGCGTTTTTGGCACCGGGGACTGGTTTTTCCCAGGGAAGACAGTTTTTCCACGGACCAGGGGGAATCAGGCAATGGGGAGTGGTTGTAAATACAGAATGAAGTTTTGCTCATTCGTCTGCCACTCCTCTCCTGCTGTGCGGCCCCAGACGGGTATCGGTTCATGGCCTGGGGGTTGGGGACCCATGCTTTAACCAGTCTGCAATTGTTTTGACACTGCTGCTAATTTTTTTTTTCTTTTAACCTTTTTATCTGAGAGGAAAGGCACAAATCATAAGTGTATGGCTCCATGAAATGTTTACAAACTATATACCTCTTTGTAACCGGCCCAAATCAAGACAGAGGTTGGGACTTCTCTGGTGGCCCAGTGACTAAGACTTTGTCCTCCCAGTGTAAGGGACCCAGGTTTGATCCCTGGTCAGGGAACTAGATCCCACATGCTACAACTAAAGATCTAAGGAGATCTGAGTGCCAACAACAAAAACCAAACACAGCCAAATAAATAAAAATGAATTTTTTTTTTTTTTAAAAAGAAGGTTCCCGGCAATCCACATGGTGTCGCCTCCTGGCCGTCCCGACCCCATCAAGGAGAACCACCACCTGACCTCTAACCGCAGAGATTTGAACTGGAAGTGGCTAAAAAATTGAGTTTCTGATATTTATAAACTATCAGAGACCTGTTTTTTCTCCATTGCTGTGAGGAATCAGATCTCCCAGTCCTTGGGCATGTGCATCCTGGAGGCCACAGCCCTTCGGAGCAGAAGCAGCCGCCCCTGCGGGGAGAGCCGGCCCCTCAAGGCCCGCCAGGCTCAGCTCCTGTTTTGTCCGGCGCCTGCCCCACTGGTCTCGGAGCTCCCAGCGCTCGCCATTCTCCGTCTCCTTCCCAGTTTCTGTCTTTTGTCCTTCTGACCACCGGAGTTTTCTTTTTGCACAACACAGTGGTATTAGATAAATCAACAAATAAATCAAAAGGGAATATTGGCTGCAGCTAGTTCCTAACCCTCCGGGCCCAGGGCTGTCTTAACTCTGGAGGAAGGGAGGCTGGCAGACTTCCCCATTTGCACAAACTGACTAGTCTGGAAAACAGTCACAAGCTCCGAGGGCAAGGATTCTTGCTGGTTGCCAAAGTGGCTTCAGAAAAGCACAGGGGGGTGTTTGCTGACAGCTAATGTTTCAAGAAAGTCACACACACACACACATATGCACACCTATACCTCAGCTGGCCATACACACACACACACACACACACACACACACACACACACATGCACACCTATACCTCAACTGGCCATACAGTCATAATCAAGATACATTTCATTTTCTCACACACACACACACCCCCGTACCTCAACTCTAATCAAGATGCATTTCATTTTCAAAAACAGCTTTTTGGGGACTTCCCTGGTGGTCCAGTGGCTAAGACTCTGCACTCCCAAAGCAGGAGGCCCAGGTGTGGTGCTGGTTAGGGAACTAGATCTCATATGCCACAAATAAGACCAGGCACAGCCAAATAAATATGGAAAAACAAAGAAATAGGTATTTGAGTGGGGACATACCCTGTCTCCCTGGTGCTGGTCAGCATCCCACTCTGGGTACCAAGGAGAGCCCTGGCCTGGCTTGGTTTCAGTTCATTCATAGAATTACAGATGAGAACCTTTAGAGCAGAGAGCCAGATCCCACCTGAATTCTAATGTGACTCTCCTAGGATCGCCCCTAGATGATCATGAGCTAGTTATTGAACATGTAGCCTTGGGTTTGTCTGTTTTTAACCTGTCACACAGGGATGGTAATACCTACCTCACAAGGTCATTATGAGCATTAAATGAGACAGTCCCATAAAGGCCTGGGCGTGTCAGTAGCTAACATTCGAGAAGCCGTCACAGTGTGCCAAGCAAGCACCTCGCTAAGCCCATCTGAGGCATCACCTCATTCAGTTCTGGTAGTGAGCCTCTTTTGTGCAGAAACCAAGGCTCAAGAAGGTGAAGTAACTTGCCCAGAGTTAGGAAGTTCGTCAGTGTTAGTGCTGGCATCTGAGGTCCTTTGGAGAATTCAAGTTTATGTCCACTAGCCCAGACTTAACACCCCAGAAAAATCCAGAATGCTGAGCAACCCAGGTCCCTGACTCAGAAACCAGGCTCACTTTCCATTTTAGTACCTGTGCAGCCAAGAAAGACCCAAGTCTGACCACAGGTCATGGAAGCCTGAAAGCTCAGGGAAAGTTGTGGGCCTGGTTAGAATTATCTGGAATGCTCCAGGCAGGCGGATGGACCTGGGAGGAAGTGAGGGGACAGAGCTTCTGCATCCAGCTGTTTATAACAAGTCTCCAGGATCCACCTGGGGTCAGCCCAAGCATCAGGGTCATGCCGTTACCAGGTTACCAGGCTAGGTTCAGGGCAGCTGACTCGTTAAACATGAGTGCTCACTGTCCTTAATCAGCATGACCCCATGCAAGCACCCACAGGTTGTGTCTTTGCGCTCTGTGCTTCTCACACACACTCCCGTATGTATATCTTGGCATAGAGAGGGGCTTTAGATTTTTCTTGAAACGTAAACCAGGGGGAGTTTACATCTTTTTTTTTAAGTCCCAGAATTCACAAGAGGGTGCTTTTGTGTAACGAGTGCCCCAGAGTACACTTAAAATAAGGTGCAATTTACCAAGTCAGGGCTGCGGGGCTGCCTGGTGCTGCCTCGCCAGGGGGAAACAGAGGAAAGGCTCTGGGCTGGGGGTTGGGCAGACCAGCATGAGCGAGGGCTCTGCCGCCGAGACTCAGTTTCCCCACCTGGGAGGTTTCTGAGATTAAACAGGGTGACTGTGGATGCCTGGCTTGGTGCCTAGCGTGTAGTCGGTGCCCCGGAGGTGTGAATGTGCTTGCTTCTCCTCTCTGCTCTCCCCCTCTCTCTCTGTGTCTGTTTCTCTCTCTCTCATTTTTACAAAAATGGCTTTGGTCCCAGTGCACAGCATGGCCCAGAAAAGCAGGGTAAAGCTGTAGTAATATTTTTGAAATGATCACGTGGGCATCTGTAGGTTAAAATGACTCTCTGATCGCTTCTCGGCCTGTTGGCTAAAACGAAGTGTGGTATCTGTTCTTAGCAGTTTAATATCTCTATCCAAGGACAGTGTAGTACATGGATCTTTGGAGGAAGGCACTGGGCTAGCAACTTGCTCTGTCTGCTCCACACATCAGCCTGGTATTGCCATTCCTCCAAGAACGGTGCTCCCCCTCGGGGAATAACTCAGTATGAAAAGACAGATTGTGGGGAATTCCCTAGCAGACCAGTGACTAGAACTCTGAGCTTTCACTGCTGAGGGCCCAGGTTCAATCCCTGGTCAGGAAACTAAGATCCCACAAGCCATGTGGTGCAGCAAAATAAAGAAAGAAAAGAAAATGACTCTTTGTGCCCAAGAAAGGGGTCCAGGGCAAGCAGGTGTGTGCCCCCATGACCCCCAGCTCCACCCCTAGTGGCCTTTTTGCCCAATGAACTTTCTTCCCTTTTCCCTTTTTAGTATGAAAAGAATGTCATAATAGAGAACAATAGAATAGTTTGATGAAATCCGTATGCCTACCCACGTAGATTTTCATAATATGATGCCACATTTGCCTCACCTATTTTTTAAATGTTAAGTTTTTTTTTAATTGAAATACAATTTACAAGTTCAAAATTCCACAGCTCTTGAGTATAAAATTCAGGGAATTGTGACAGTTGCATGCAACCCGTGCTAGATTTTAAAGTACATTTCCCCCACACCATGATACTTAAGTCTGTACCTAAACACTTCAGCATGTGTCAGTGATAAATGACATTTCTATCTACCCACTGTACCATTATCACTCCTAACAATTCCTTACTTTGAAACTCCAGACTGTATTAAATTTCCCAGTTGTCCCCAAATGTCTCTCGGAGCTGGTGCATTCAAAACAGGACCCAGATAAATCCCACATGTCATGTTTAGTTGTTAGGTCTCTTAAATTTCTTTAATCTGTAATACGACAATGATCTTTCCCGTTTCTCTTTTTTAAAAAATATTGACTGATTGATTTGGCTGTGTCCATTGCATCATTCAGGATCTTTCAATACAGCAGGGGGGCTTAGTTGCTCCGAGGCATGTGGGGTCTTTTCCAACCAGGGATTGAACCCGATCCCCTACATTGCAAGGCTAATTCTTAACCACTGGACCACCAGGGAAGTACCCTCTTTCTTCTTCTTCTTTTTTTTTTAATGGTATTGACTTGTTGGCGAGCCTGGGACTGTTGTCCTGTAAAATATCCACTTTCTGTTATGAACTTGTTTCTCTTTCTCTCTGTCTCTCCCTTTAATTTTGTATCAAGTGCAACTGGTCCAGGGCTGGATCAGATCCCATGAAACAGTTTGGCGATGCTGCCTTTTGAGACCACGCTCCAGCCTCTGCATTGCTTCAGAGCCAGGCCCACGAGATACCTGGTTTCTTCACCCAGAATGAGACTCTCATGACCCCCAGAGATTTTCAGTGTGCTGGGCCACCGTCTGGCTGGCTGCCGCTAACCCAGGAGTCCCTTCAGGGAGCCGGCATTGCAGGGGGCGGTCAAGCGAGCCTCCAGCCTGCGCAGGACACTTGGGGCCAGCCCTTGGTGGGCAGCTCAGGGGCCTCGGGAGGAAGCAGAGTCATCTCTCCAGGGAGAGCATCCTGAGGGTTTGTGGGCAGCAAGGCCTGGGGGCCTGAGCCCCCCACCCCTCTTTTCTCAGCAGCTGCAGCATTTCACGCTGTGATTCTGTTCCCTCCCCATGCAGATGATAACAGCAACCAGAGCTCCATCGCAGATGCCTCCCCCATCAAACAGGAGAACAGCAGCAACTCCAGCCCTGCTCCCGAGCCCAACTCAGCTGCGCCCGGCGATGGCACCGATGCCAAGGTGGACGAGGCCCAGGCCGATGGGAAGGAGCTCCCCGGGGCCGAAGGTACGTGCCCTCGAGGGTGGGGCTCAGAGAGACCTCTGTATAGCCAGCTTTCAGCCAGGCAGCTGGAAGGGACTTTAAGGAGGCCCCTCCAAGTGCTGGCCCCCAGAAGGTAACAGTAGAGAAAGGTAATGCCTAGAGCTCATATTGTTGTTTAGAAGCTGTCTTGTCTGACTCTTTTCGACCCCATGGGCTGTAGCCTGCTAGGCTCCTCTGTCCGTGGGATTTCCCAGTCAACAATACTAGAGTGGGTTGCCATTTCCTTCTCCAAGGGATCTTCCCAACCCAGGGATTGGACCTGCATTGGCAGGCAGACTCTTTACCACTGAGCCACCAGGGAAGCCCTATACATATGTATAGGTTTGTTTATTTTGAGATTTCTGGGTTCTCTATGTTTATTTCTTTATTTTGGGGGCCATGATGCATGGCATGTGGGATCTTAGTTTCCTGACCAGGGATCAAACTCATGCCCCTGCTTCAGAAACATGGAGTCTTAACCATAGGAACACCAGGAAAGTCCCTAGGTTCTCTTTAAATGAAAAATTTCCAATACACAGAAAAATTGAAAGGATAGTGTAATACTTTCCTGTATACCCACCAGTTGAATTCGTCAGTTGTTGATATTTAATGTTTGGGGTCTTTTGTTTTTTTTGTTGGAGGCTGCTGTTGTTTGAGGTTTTTTTGTTTTGTTTTTGCTTTGCCTAAACATTTTTTTCTGGGGCCATTTGACATTAAGTTGTAGACTTTATGACATTTTATCTCTAAACACTTCACTGTGTATCTTTTAAAAATAAGGACATTCCCTTACATAATCACAGTGACCATTATTGCACCTCAGAAAATGAACAGTAGTTCCCGATTATGTAATACTCGGGAGCATGTTGGATGGATGGTGCATGGGCCGTGAGAGAGGGGACTCAAGAGTGACTCCTGGAGGAATGCCTGGAGGAATGGCCTTGCCGTCATCTGTGATGGAGAGAGGTGGAGGGGCAGGGCCGGCGGGTCTGGGGTGCCAGCAGATGCCCGAGCGCAGTCTGGGGTTCCAGGAAGAGGCCCGGGGTGATGTGCTCTTGCCCGGTGGGGCAAGGCTGTTGGCTTCTTGGTGCTTGGGGAGGGTGTGCATCTCCTGGGGAGAAGGCCGTCCTGTGCTGGAGAGCTCCTTCACGTCTGGTGCCAGTCTCTTCCACACACTTCACTCGTTAGCCCCGTGAGAGGCTCCCTGCCCATCCCGGGTGACAGGCAGGGCCCAGTCCCACTCCAGACTCCCAAGAGCTCATGGGCAAGACAGGCATTGAAGCTGAGAATTACAGTCTACAGAGGTCGCAGGCAGACTAGATCCAGCATGTGGTGTGCAGGTGTGGCCCCAGAGCCCAGTGCTGTTTTTATTTTTAATTGGAACTTGATGGCAAAATTTAAAAATTGAGCAATCTCACTTAAAATAAGATCGATCTCCAGCTTCTCTTGAAAAGAGAAGCCTGCATTTCCATAGAGCTGCAACCAGCTAGAGCAGAGATGTGGCTGCCTCTCCAGGGAGGGCCCAGAGGACCTACATACTCCAGTTACCACACTCCCCACCACACCCTATCATCTCCCCACCACCGAGGCCAAAGGCAGTTGTGTTTTACCCTGTGATCACTGCTGTTTTTCTTGTTATTGATTTAAAAGGAAAGTTAATATGTTTCTTGAACCTTTTTTTCTACTAAGAGTAGAGAGCCTGAGGGGAAATGCACATGTCTTTGAGGAAGAAGAGAATATTCCTTTAGATTTTCTGTGCAAAGGTTATCTGAGTCTGAGTTAAACAGCCCACCTGACTCATTCCTGACACTGCCTGGAACACAAGGGGTCTTGAGTTTGTGGTCAGATGCAATAAGGAAATGGAGCCTGGGGGCCTCTGGGAAGCCTTCCTGGAGGAGGTGCTGTCTGACTTGGGCTTAAAGGATGAGCAGAGATAGGAGGGAACCAAGCAGTCCAGGCAGAAGGGACCTCAGGGCAGTACCTGGGGAGGTCAGGGGAATGTGCCCATGTGCCAGGAGGATCTGAATTAGGATGCAGATTAAGGTGCCCTAACAGACCACCACTGCTGGGTCTGTTGTGTGGCCTTCTAGAGGTGGTCTGTACCTAGAAGCATCTATGTGAGATGATCACCTCCCGTTTTAGAACACTCTCACTTAACAGTCACCATGGAGATAGTTCCACGTTAAGACATACGGGTCTTTCTTATTCTCTTTACCAGCTTATCATTCAGAGCCGTGACTGTACCATGATGTATTTAAATAGTCCCCATGTTGGTGGGTCATTTGAGTTGTTTCTTTTTCCTGCACCGATGGTGCTGAAAGGCATCTTGTGCTCACGTCTCTTTGCATCTTTGCTCAGATGTGAATGAGTCTGGAGGATACGGCCCTGGAGGGGGGCTACAGAGACAAAGGGCAGTGGACGTTTACAGTGTCTGTAGTGGCCTCCCTCTTTTCCACTCATGCCAAGGGCAGAGTGGCTTCCCCCGGAGCATTCCGCCTGGGCTCTGTAGGTTTGTGGGGCCGGGTGATTCTTTGCCGTGGGGGTGTCGTGTGCATCGTGGAGTGCTGAGCAACATCCGAGCGACTTCGGTGCAGCCTTCTCCCCTGTACAGCACGTGGGCATACCCTCTCCTCCCTTCGGGGCCCTGCCCGGGCCTGAGGAGAGGCACTGGGATGGGGCGATGAATGCAGGACCGACTGGTCACATCTGGGCCGACCCGTGCTGGCCGTGAGGCCTCAGGCCGGCAGCAGGACCTCCTGTGCACCTTCCAGTGTCCTCGAGGCAAATGTAAGTTGCCTGCCTGTCGCATCAGGTCTCTGGGAAAGGAGGTGGAGCTTGCAGGGTGGGGCGGGGCAGAGGGAGGGCGGCGCGATGAGGGGCGGGGCCGGTGTGGCCGCTTCTCCGCGTTCTGGGCCTCGGTTCTCGGTGTTTGGGGTCTGCATCTCCTTTGCCCTGAAGGGTCGGTTAAAGCTCGGCTGCAGGAATTCTGTCTGGGGTCCCCCTTTTCACGGCTGCCCTGTTTGGACCCTGTCACTCCTGCCCGCTGCCACAGGTCCATGGGGGCCACACCGGCATCCCTTCCGGCCAGGCCAGGCCTGGCCTCTGGGCCGGTAGAGTTGCCCAGCTTTGCCCAGGGGAGACACCCCGGGGGCCAGGCCCACCTACACGCTCTCAGGGGCCTTCCTCATGTGGGGGTCTGCTTCCTGCAGGACAGGGCAGGTTGGTCGCCAGCTGTTGACCTTGCTTTGAACTTGTTTACTGCTAAGTGAGTTCAGGGAATGACATAATGTCCAAAGTCCCTGGACTAAATTTAGGCCCTTGGAAAATAATTTCCCCTGGGTGAGTTCCAGTGCCTTGGGCTGAGAGAACCAGGCCGCAGCAGCGGGGCCTGCCTGGAACGCTCGGCCAGCTCCAAGGCCAGTTCCCACTGTGCTCTTGGGCCAGACAAGGGGTCAGCATGACTCTCTGGACCCACTCTGGGTGACTCGCCACCTTCATGATTTCTAAGCCTGCATCCGAGCCCCCACCTCCCTCTCCTCTCTGCAAAGCCCACCATGTAGGGCAGAAAGGGTTCTGTCGGGACTTCCCTCCTGGTCCAGTGGCTAAAATTCCATGCTCCCAGTGCAGGGGGCTGGGGTTTGATCCCTGCTCAGGGAACTAGATCCCACATATAGCTAAGACCTACACCAGCTAAAAAAATAAGTGCTTCTTTTTTTTAAAAAAAGGTCTGTAGTCAAGAGAGAAGGAGGACAATAGCAACTGCATAGGTTTGTTAAAGCAAACTTATAATATGAACTAGAATATAAGGTTAACATGGATTTATTTTTCTTTTAAATTGAGATGAAATTCCCATAGCATGCAAGGCACCGTTTTAAAGTGAGCAGCTCAGTACCATTTAGCACATTCATAATGCTGTGCAGCCACCACCTCTGTCTAGTTCCAAACTGTTCTCAACACTCTTAACAGGAAACCCTGTACCCTTCAGCTGTCATTTCCCATTCCTCTTATCCCTGGCCTCCACCAATCTGTATTTTCTGTCTCTATGGATTTGTCTTTCGTGGTCCTTTCATAGAAATGGAGTCATGTAACCTGTGTCTTTTGTTGACGGACATCTTTCACTCAGCATCTTTGTTTCAAGGTTCATCCACATAGTAGCCTGTGTCAGCGCTTCATTCTTTTTCATGGCTGAATAATACTCTGTTGTGTGGGTGGACCACATTGTGTTTATCTGCCTATCTGTTAATGGACATTTGGCCCGTTTCCATCTTTGGGCCATCGTGAGTGATGTTTCTGTGAATATTTGTTTGCAGACATCAGCTTGAAGACTTGTTTTCGATTCTTGTGGGGCTACACCTAGAAGTAGAATCGCTGGGTCATATAGGAGTTCTGTGTTTTTGAGGAACTGCTGTTAACATGGTTTTTAAAGGTAAAACTAGAAATACCAAAGAAATGTCAGGTTTATGGGGAGTTTGGTTTCCTGCCCTCAATGATCCCTCATCTACTCCCACATGGGATTATTTTGCCGCTTGGATTCTTTTTCCATCTTTCCATTTAATTTTCACAGCAACTCAACCGGACAGCTATTGTCAACCTCAACTTTATGGAGGGTGGGGGGTCTGACACAGGGAGCCCAGCTTCATAGGAACAAGCAGCAGAGGCAGCATTAGAAACCAGGTCTGGGATTTCCCTGCTGGTCCGGTGGCTAAGACTCCATGCTCCCAAAGCTGGGTGCCCCAGGTTCGATCCCTGGTCAGGGAACTAGACCCCACGTGCCGCAACTAAAGACCCTGTGCACTGCAACCATGACCTGGTGCAGCCAAATAAAATATATAAATATTAAATAATTTTTAAAAAAACCCAGTCTGTTTCTAGACCCTGTGTCCCCCCCTCCGCCCCGCCCAGACACCAGCTTGTAGGAGGAGCCCAGGGGTCCTGGTGTGGTGGACTCCCTGACTCTCCTGATGGCGTCAGGAGAACCCAGCTCAGACCGTGGCAGGGTGTCGGGTCTCCTGGTACTGCCCTGAGCACTCAGGGCTGCTGATTTGGGGGAGCAGAGTCTGTGTTAGTGGCGCCTTCACTGGGAGGGATATACTAGGGCTCAGCCTCTGTGGAAGGAGGGCTGTAGCTCCTTCCTGCCGCCCTGCTCCCCAGCCTTCTGTACCCTGCCGGGCTCAAGCTCTGGAATACTGCCTGCTTCTCCCTGCCCCTTCCTCTTATTGTTTGCTTGCTTTAAAAATTAAGCCTGGGGACTTTCCTGGTGGTTCAGTGGTTAAAACTCTGCATTTCCAATGCAAGGGGTGCAGGTTCGATCCCCGGTCGGGGAGCTAAGATCCCACAGGCTGCACAGCATGGCCAAAAAAAAAGAGAGAAAGAGAAAACTTAGACCTGGGAAATTTTTTTCCCTTTGTTGTGCTTCTATCTCAGAAACCCCAGAACGTAAAACATTCTTGAATATTTTAGTGTGTTTCTTTTCTTTTTTTTTTTTTTTTTTACAAATCAGGGTGACATATGTTGTTGGTATCTTGAATGCAAGCAGAGCAGGGCCCTGGGCGGGATGCGGCTGCTCCTTCCATGCGCTCTGTGCCTAAAATAAGCTTCAGGTGCAACGGCTGCTCCCTCTTTCCAAAGCCGCACCACCTCACACAGCCTGCTAAGACCTGCACCTTCCTTCTGCTAATGGAACGTGGTGGGGGGAGCAGGGAGACCTGTGCGTGAGACAGAGCCCAAATGGCCAGCCAAACAGGGACTCATTAAATGTAAGTGACGGCCTGATAGGATGCTGTGCAGCCATCTTGTAGGCTCTCATTTTTATAGAATTTTTAAGGACATGCAGAATTCTTCCCAAATATTGTGAGATCCCTGTCTCGGGAGAATGCAGAACTAGAAGTGCATGTAGGGAGAAACATCTGGAAAAATAGGGCTAGATCCCCTAAAATGTTAGTGGCGTGGCAGCCGTGGGTGACATGAGGTAGTTGCTGATTTCATTCCCCCCCCCCCTGTATTTTTTGGCTCTTGCAATGGCAATCAGAAAAATATCCATATTACTAAGAGAAATGTTTACCAAGGGGCAGTTCCCTCTGTGAATTCCCCCCACACTCCCCTGATGGAAGGAGGGAGGTGTCTGCAGCCATGATGGTTGGAGCACGCTGTGTCCACTGGAGGGCAGCAGATGCACACAGCATAAAGCCGGTAGCATCCTTTACATGGCTTCTCCTGGCACTTGGCAGCTAATAGGAGTGCAAGGGAAAGGGTCAGAGTCCCCAGTGCCAAAGTGTGGCCTGGCTGCTTAAAATGACATCCTTAAAAAAATAAGCAAGAGGCTTCCCAATCCCCCCAGCTCCTTGCAGTCCTGACAGACCGCCTGGCCTCCCAACTTACCCAGTTCCAGGTATTTTTAGTAAGTGGTTCATCTGGCTCCGTATCGCCCGTGTCTGAAAACAGCTTCTGTCGTCTTGCTTTTCCTCAGATGCTTCCGACGAGCAGAATTCACAGTCTTCAATGGAAAACTCGATGAACAGTTCAGAGCAAGTCGAACGGCAGCCGTCTGGAGATGTGGGCCTGGCTGCAGAGACATCCACAATCTCTCAGGTACCTCGATCGAGGTCTCAGAGGGGCAGCCAGCTCGGCCAGGAGCCTGCTGGGGTGTTGGGGGTACGTTGAAAGGTGTCTTCTTGTTTTTGTTTCCTGGTTTGCTCTCTGGATGATTGGAACTGTCTGGTATTCATTGAGCAGGATCCATGAGTGTCCTGTAGCTGGTCTGGTAACTGGGGTTGCAGTAGAGAAGACGCACAGGTCCCCCCTTGGGGTCAGTCCTTTATCCCAGCCTTAGCTTCATCACTTTGTTTATTCGGGTCCACAGAGCACTGCCCAGGCACAGTGACCCAAAGCCAACTTCCCTTAGAGCTGGGAAGATAGGTCTTCAGACTCTTAAATGCTAGACGAACCGTCCTTTGGAATTTTGCACCTGACCACGCTCCCCCCTACTTGGTCCCCTTTCCAGGTTATCACTGTTTGCCGGAATCTAGTCTGAATCAGACAGTGCAGATGTAGGTGGCCTTGCTGATGGGAGCAGATGTCCCTGGTTCGAATCCCAGATCCTCCACTTGACACACACACACACGAGCCTCAGGGTCTCTCGCTGCCACGGTGAGATCACAGGACTGTCTTGGGGCCAGAACACGGACAAGAGGAGAGAATGTGGCTAGCACTTCACACACAGCTGGGCACAGGAGAGACCCCAGCGTTGCCTAGGCTTCTGTTGTGATTTTTTACTGTCCGTCCTCTGTGCTCATCAAAGAGGTCTGGGGACTCAGGGGTGTCAAAACTACAGCTAATAAGACTATTTCCACTTGAGTATTTTCACACCTGGGGAGAAACCGAAAACAGGTAGCAGCAGAGAAAGGGGAACAGCTTGATCTGTACTCTAGGGAGCCTTCAACCAGGCCTTCCTCAAGGGGAAGAGACTCTCAGACCCTCACATCCTGGCACCCTTGGCTCCACAACCCCGTGTCAGCCTACCCAGCACTCCTCCAGAGGCCCAAAGACAGGACAGTGTTGATGAAAAATGTGTTTGCAGTGGCAGAAAACCGGCCAAAACCCGAGTGTCTTAAGGTTTTAATAAATCCGGAGCGGCAGATGCACAGCCTGGTATGCCGCTGTTAACGTGTGTTGACCAGGTCCGGATAACGTTCTCACAGCGCGAGATGCCAGGCAGGACCTCCAACGGAGCATGAGCCCATTTGATTACAGTGCAAATCCAGTCCTCAGATAGAATTGGTAAAGGCCAGGATGGCAGCTGGCATCTCCTGGCCTCTTGAACTCAGAGGAGGAAAGATCAGCTCAAAATGCTGATCCGCACCCTGGGGGTATCTGGTGCTCCCCACCGGCATCTGGAAAGTCCAGGGGTCTTCCGTTCTGACAGGCCTCCACCTCCACTCCCATGTCCGGGGACCCAGACCTGAAATGGGGACCCTTCCACAGTTTTCACGCTCACATAGACATGCCGCTTGTCTCCAGAGCCGCTCGGTTTGTGAGCAAGACAGAGGGTGTGTTGTCCTGAAGCAGAGAGCTTGACATTGACGTTCAGCCTTGCCTATTTAAAAAAGAAAAAAGGTTCCCCATACCCTTTTCTAGGCACTCCCTCCTGCTCCCTCTCATGGGATAGTTGTCCTCTTTCCAGAGTCTGCTGCCACGCTCATTCACTGTCCCCCCCATGCAAATGCTTTGTGGACGCTTGGCCTGAATGGTATCCCCCTTCCTCAGAAGGCACAGCGACCCACTTGGTCCCGTTACGTTGAGACCGAGCTTTTATCACTTTCACGAGGAAAAGGCAGGGGAAAGACAGGGGCAGTTGTTCCTGCCTTCCTGCCATATCAACTCTCAGGAAACTCACTCACCTCATCCATCAAGGCCCAGAGGTCTCTGTTTAGCACCTGTTGGGCCTCCACTGTGTACTGGGCAGTCAGCTGGGTCCTAGGGAGACAGTGTGAGCCAACTGACATGGTCCCTGTCCTCACAGGGACAGGAAGGATGGGTTCAGGGAGGCGGGACGCACGGCCAGGAGACAGCAGACCCGAGTGGATTGCAATTGGAGCTGTGGGAGAACGGGAGCAGGGTGATGCAAGGAAGCCCTCCTAGATGGTATAGGTGCGGACAAGTGAGATGAGAGCAGGAGTTGGGAGGGTGAGAGATGAGGGCAGCGAGGGCAGGCTCTCTGAGCAGAGAGAAAAGGGCGCACAGGCCAGGAGACAGGAGCCAGCCTAGGGAACGGGAGGGGCGGCCAGGGAGGCTGGAGCCAGGCAGACACGGAGGAGGGGAGGGAGAGAGGCCTTCTCGGCCTGATGAGGAGCTGGGACTCTGTTCCGAGGTCAGTGTTGTGCTCTGTATGATCTCTGCTTTGAAACTGTCTCTTGAGCTCTGCTGAAGGCTGGGTGGGGCGGCCGTGGAGCAGCCTGCGGCGCCAGCCAGACAAGGGACGGAGGCTCAGGTGTGGATGGGGTGGCTGGCAAGGGCAGAAGTGGGTGGGCCGAGGGTCTCTGGAGATGGAGTTAGGCGTGGCAAGAAGGGAGGACTCCAGGGTGCCATCCAGCTGTGTCCTAGGCAGATGACAGGGCCGTCGCCAGCCGTGGGAGCGCCGGTTAGGATGGGCGACGTTAGGAGGTGGACTCGGGGGATGGGTTAGTTTGGAGCTGGCTGGGATGATAGAGCGAGAAAGTCGAGGGAGAAGTAGGTGAGCGAGTGTCGAATTTTTTTGTGTGTGTGTGAGTGCTGGGACTTCTTGGGAATTTGGTGGCACTACAGACCCTTCCCCCCGAATAACCAACGTGTATGCATTCCGTAAACGCTGGGTGTCTGCCCCAGGCCAGGCACCTGTGCTGAGCCCTGGATGAGCCGTTGTCAACACGGCCAGGTTGGTCTAACCTTCGATCTTGGAGAGTAAACTTAAAACTCCGTATATGATTACCCTGCAGTTAGTGAGCTGTTGGAAGACACAGGTGACGTGGTGAATATAGGTGAATATAGCTCGGGTGTGAGGCTCCCTGTGGGTCCGTGAACCCTTTCGAGTCCACGCCAGGGCCACGGGGGTCAGAACCTCAGACGCCCACCCTCGAGTCCTTCCTGGGCTGACTTGTAACTCCCAGCTGACCTGAGTTGCTGTCCCGGGGTGTCAACCTGCGTTTCTCTTTTCTTCCTCTTCCCTCCACCCTCCAACCCCAAGGACCTGGAAGGAGTGCCACCCTCCAAAAAGATGAAACTGGAGGCTTCGCAACAGAACTCCGAGGAGATGTAGACGCCGAGTTCGGTCCTCTGATCCACGTCTCACGGGAGATCCATCAGCAGGCTTAGTTGTTGAACAACCTCACCCGAGCAGATCCCTGTCGGGTGCAAAGGGAACTACTAACTTAACAAGTTTACCAAGTGCAAATCCAAGAAAACCTAGAACGGCGTAACTTCTCAGACACTGAAGAACTTTCTGCTGTGAAGCGAAACACTCGAATCTTGAAGTGACTGTCCTGGGGAAGGCGGGGTCGACAGCTCAGGAGCGTCTGGACACTGTCTCTGAAGCCAAGATTACATTTGTGTTGCTGCTGTATTTTTTTTTTTTTTTTCCTCCCCACTCCTCTATTTAATGATATAAGCTATTTGAGGGTGGTACTGATCAGGAATTCACTTTTTCATCGGGGCTTTTCACTGTTCAACCGATATTCCTTCCGCTTTCTTTTTTTGTGCCTTGTGCCCTTGAGGTGACCTCTGGCATGTTTTCTGGTTGTTTTGCATCTCCCCTTACAAGTGCCCTCTTGGTTCGGTCAGGCAGCCATTGCTCCAGTCCTCGCGTCTTTCTCCTCCCTGCCCCAGGACTTCGGCTGGAGTGGACCAGGCAGGGAGAAGGAGAGCTTGAGGCCACAGAAGAGCAGGACCTCCCAGGCCAGCTGGTTTCTAGGTGCAGCTGGGAGGCTGCAGGGTACACCCTGAGCCCTGCCTGGGGACAGAGCTAGCCTCCAGGGTCCGAGGAGTCTCAGATGTCTGGGCATTGTCCCCAGGGCTTGCTTGGGGCATCTGAACTGGTGTTTCCAAGCCCACAGCTGCCCAGAGGGACATACAGAGCCCTTGGATTGTTCTGGCACTTCCCCCCTCCGCCCCTCCCCCCCGCATATGGCAACCTCCCACACCTCCCGAAGACGGACTGGCTTCTGCGGCTGATGGCAGGATGGTCTCCTTAAGACGATAAAGGGCCGGAGGAGGCCGGGAGCAGACGGCAGGATTAGCTGGTGCTGAACTTTCTCTCACAGGACGTTGCTTGGATTTCAAATCCACAGTCACCTGCTGCCCTAGTCTACCTCCCCAGCTCCACCTGGCCCCACCCGCGGGGGAGGTGAGGTTGCAGTCGGCCAAAATCCAGAGTCCACCGGCTTTCTGCAGACTGTTCTGACTCCTGGAGCCAACAGTTGGACCGCGTCTCTTTCCCAGGATGCTCCGAGGGTTCCCACGGGGGAGCAGGCCTCAAGGGTTGGAACTTGAAGGCCAGAAATGAGGCCCCCGAGAAACTGGAGAGCTTTGCACTCCTCCAGAAAGGGGGCTCTGGGGTCCCTCCCCTGCCTCCACCCCCTGCCTGCACTGGGATGACTTCCTGTCACTAAAAC
The DNA here is from genome assembly GCF_019320065.1 of Cervus canadensis. Classification (NCBI taxonomy): domain Eukaryota; kingdom Metazoa; phylum Chordata; class Mammalia; order Artiodactyla; family Cervidae; genus Cervus; species Cervus canadensis. Next base: position 124,949,602 of record NC_057386.1, read on the forward strand.
AGAGAAGCACCTCTTCTCCCCACGCCCCCCACCTTGGATGAACTGCCTCACTGTTTGGTTCTGAGGCTTGGTTTGCTCTTAATTCCTATACGGACTCCTCAGACCCTTAACCCTTCTCCTGAGCTTTCTTTACTGCACTGGAGTTCCAACTCCCTTTGAGTTGTGTGAGGGGGGAGGGGGGTTCCGGGTTTTGTTGTTGGTTTTTTTTTTTTTTTTCTGTTTGTTCGTTCAGTTTTTGTTTCTGTTTCGGCCAATTGGTGCATATATTCAAGTACCACCTTTCACGTGTGGATCTCTCTCCTGACCACCATGGGGAGTGTCTGCCAGACTCCATTTTCTAAGCGTTTCTGAGGGTGAGGCTCTTCTTTGTTTTTGAAGGGAGCCAATCTATTTCCTGCACTTCAAGAAGAATCAAAATGTTCCTGAATTTCAAATACCTCATGCAAACATGTCTCCTGAAGCAAGGGAAGGGGGAAAAAAAACAAAACACACACACACAAACTTTGAAAATGGTCATGTTGAAGTTAGTGATGCCGAAAGGTTTCTGTCTTAAAAAATCCTTATCAATTTTGCCCCTCAGGCAGTCAGTTCTACGGAGAACTGTGTTCTGTGTTACCTCTCAGCGTATCTCAAGGTGGCTTTACCTCCAGATCCTAGAGTTAGAATTAACTTCCTTTCTTTGCAGCAAAACTCCATTTGGATGAAAGATGAATCTGGATATCTATTTCCTCCTCTTTTATTTTTTTGGGAAACGAGAGGTAAGCAAGACAGCCGAAGACGAATCACAACACAGGCATCCGTGGAAACAGCAGGGTCCCCTCGACAGGCAAGGGGAGCGGACATGGTTGAGGGTGAACAAAAGAGGACGCCCAGGATACGAGGCTGTCGTTAGTTTTTCTCTGAAGTGCCTGAAGGTAGGAAACGGGCCAGGGGTCCGGACCGACTGGGCCCCGCCACGGCCACGCCAGGCAGAGCGGCCAGCGGCCCTGCGCCCCCATCCACGCCGGCCAGGACGGCCTTCCACGCGGGATGACGAGACTGCGAAAACCCACATGTGCTTCCTTCCCCGACGCGGCCCACTCCTCGGGGCTGCCGCCCTTCCCCACGCCATCCTGCGCCCCTCGCCCCTTCTCCCTCCATGGAATCTAAGACCTTTCAGCCGGCCGAGCCAGAGGCGGGGGTCCTAAGCGAATGCCTTCCGCCATCACCGGGCCCCACAGCCTAAAGGGCTCCCAGGGCAAACTTAACTCCCCGCAAATCTTGAAGTGGGGGGTGCTGCGGTTACACATTCCACAAAGTGCTGGCACTTACACCCATAACCCGAAGGCGGAAGACTGACTCACAGGTGGTGACCTCCCATTACCAACGATGTCATGGTTTGGAATGTTCCATTATCAGCCAAGGACCTGGTTAGAGATATAAAGACCTTTTTATTCACCGTTACCTAATTGTTTTTTTTTTTTTTCCTTACGACTTTTTTTTGGTGTGTTGTACAGCAGTATAATTTTTCACTTATTTATTCCATCAGTAGATATGGTTTGTACAATGTACAATGGTTCCATTTCAGAAAATAAAAGAAAAATTCAAATCATGAACACCATGTGATTTTGGAGTGTTATGATAAAGAGTAAAAATCCTGTGAGATTTTACTCACAGAGCGGGCTGCTCTGGTGTCTGCGGCGTGGCCCTGACTTTGTACACAACTTGAACGCTGGGACTGTGGCCTCCCACATGCTGTGGGAGGCTGAGCTAGTAGCCAGTTAGAACCCTAGTATAAATTACAGCCAGGCCATCTGCCCCCCATCTTGCGTCCTGGTGGTGTCCCTGGTTTCAGGAGGCTCTGGCCCATGTCAGGGGTTCAGGGGTCTATTCTTTGGTGACTTGCAACTCTGTCTTGACTTGCCTTAACAGCTAGTGACTCTCAGTCAGGCTGGATCCAGAACCGCCCCAGGGCCTTTTCCCCCACAACTCAGGCTCTTTCTCACTCTCCAGCTCAGACTCCCTCCCTCAGTTTACTTTTTCTTTTCTTCTCTGTCCAGTCTCTGTTTTTCCTCTCGCACCTGAAACCTGGCCCTAGGTGAACCACCAGCTAGGGACAGAGGGGTGGGACGATTGTTCTAGCAGTCCTGTGCTCAGTCACCCGTGTTGACCGACCTGGAGGCAGACATTCTCCTTTTTGTTTTGTCTGACTTTCCTCCCCACCCCGTTCCTTTTTAACATGTTCCAGTGTTTTTACCGGGATTGGTTGCTCAGCGAAATAAACTCCTGATATGGAAAGTTCATCCTGACAAAGCATAAATCATAGGGACCTTGTTTGCTTAACCAAAAAAAAAAAAGTGCCTTAGCGGGCACACTTTCGCTCTCTCTGGTATCCCTGAGGTCTGTTCCCTGGGTCTACAACTCTAGATGAAGGTCCCTTCCTCCCAGACTAATCCTCATCTCTGGATCTCTCCCCTTCCCTCTACCATTCTTGTCTCAGGCATTCTGCTTTATCTTCCCTGTCTCTCTCAGCTTCCCTGTCTCTGTGGAGCTTTCTGACTTCCTCTCATCTCCCTTCCTCAAGGAGCAGTCATGTCCAAGGGCTAGAAATTTGGACTTTACAGGCATCACTTGAGCACCATCTGTGTACTGAGCCCTGGGCAGCATTGACTCCAACTTGACCCTTTCTCTCTAAGCAGATAAGCTGGTACACTAGGATGCTGGGGACAGTTTGGAATTGGGGAGAGGTGCATTTTTGATGGCAGGGGTCAGGGAGGCTCCTAGGATGGTGGAAGAAGCCCAGGCATGGGGCTAAGGAGTTCATTTTGCCTTGTGGATGCTAAGGAGTGGTTGGAGGTTTCTGAGCCAGGGCTCTGCTGGACTGGGGGTGGCATTGCTAGTGAATGACATGGACTGGAAAAAGCCAGACAGGAGGTGGGGGCAGGGCAACTATGGAACTAGACTGTAGGTGAAGCAGGAGGCGAGGAGTTGGCAAGAAGGCCCGTGTGCCCCCAGGTGATGTGAAGGCAATGAGCACTGCAGCCAGGTGAGGTGGGAACAAGTTTGAGGAGGGGAAGGCAGGCAGACAAAGCTCTGGTGCAGGTCCAAGTCTGGACCACAACAAATGTAACAGAAGTCCGCAGTTGGGCTGAGGAGGGATTTGAATTCCTAACACCCAAGTTTATCCCTCACCTGCCTCTTAAGGAATGCATATTTTCCTCCAGAGGCTCATAGTAGACACTGGCTGCCTTTGCCAGTTGCATTCCCCTCTTCTTCCAGTAGGGGTCCCCCTGACCCACTCTCAGCCCCAAGAGTGGCTGGGCGATCTGGGTCCCTCTGCCTGGTAACTACGATTGGTTCAAGGATGATCACCTGGCCCAATGAGAGTCAGCCCTGGAATTTTTGTGGGACCTGTTGGGAAACACTTCCCCTAGAGTGTTGGCTGGAGTTGTTAAGTGGAGCTGCTGGAGACACCTTCACTCCAAGGCGGAGAGAAGCCTGCCAGAGAATGAAGCCAACACAGGTGAGACGAGAGAGTTGAAAGATGGTGAGTGTGAGCTTCCTGAGAGCGGCACTTGGACCCAAAGTGTTAGTCACTCAGTCGTGTCCAACTCTTTGTAACCTCATGGACTGTCGCCCACCAGGCTCCTCTGTCCGTGGAATTCTCCAGGCAAGAATACTGGAGTAGGTTGCCATTTCCTTCCCCAGTTAAGTTGCTCAGTCGTGTCTGACTCTTTGTGATCCCATGGACTATAGCCTACCAGATTCCTCCGTCCATGGGATTTTCCAGGCAAGAATACTGGAGTAGGTTGCCATTACCTTCTCCAGAGGATCTTCCCAGCACAGGACTTGAACCAAGGTCTCCTACACTGCAGGCAGACTCTTTACTGACTGGACCACCAGGGAAGTCAACAGCTGGCCCTGAAACCAGCCCTCCTGAACTTTTCAAGTTCTTGAGCCAGTAAATGCCTGTGATAGTTTAGGTTAGTTTTCACTTGGTCTTTCCCCTACCTGAGCCCCTACCCCCTCCATCCAAGAGCTTGGAGGGTCTCCTGGACAAATCCAGAAGGAGGGATGGTTGTTGAGATGGTAGCTCTGACCCTGTTTTTCTCTTGGAAGGACTGTCTCTTTCCTCCAAACTTTGTTTTTTCAATGCTCCCGCGTGACAGGGACTTGGAAGTTTCACAGCTGAGCACAAGGAAATAGAGGCTAACATAGACCTGATTTGGACTTTGGAAGCAGGCTTTTCTAGAATCCTCAGAGCTCCAGCACTTCAGAGCTGTGTGACCTCAAGTAAGTATCTTAACCTCTCTGGGCCCCAGCGTCCTCATCTGTAAAATGGAAAGAATAATGGTGCCTCCTCAGGTTGCTGTGAGGATTAATACATGTAAATTACCGAATACATGTAAAGTGCTCCGGACAGGCCCTGAAATTGAATGTGTTAGTTGCTCAGTGGTGTCCGACTCTGTGACCTCATGAACTGTAGCCCGCCAGGCTCCTCTGTCCATGGAATTCACCAGGCCAGAATACTGGAGTGGGTTGCCATTCCCTTCTCCAGGGTATCTTCCTGACCAAGGGATCGAACCCAGGTCTCCCGTGTTGAAGGCAGATTCTTTACCGTCTGAGCCACCAGGGAAGCCCATGGCACATAGTAAATCTCAATAAATGGTGACCGCTGTTGTTGCTGCTATTATGAGTGTAGGTATTATCCTCAAGCACTTCTAGACCCCAGAGCTCCAGCTGCTAGACCATGAAGCACCAAGAAAGGCAGAATCACCCAGCCGCAGCTGCTTTGGGCTTGCCCTCTGAGTTACACTTTGCTCCCTGAAGACTCGCCTCTCCCCCAAATGAGACCGACACTGGAGGTACCGCCCAGCTTGCCCCAGACGATCTGGAGCCTGAGTGGTGCCTTGTGGAATGACTAGAACCCCACCAGGAGACAGGCAAAGGGAAGACATTCCTGGCCAAGGCAAGGGCTTGAGTAAAGGGCTGGCGATGTGAGGATGCATCCCCGCTGGGGGCGTGTATGTCAGGCCCAAGAGGGACCTTCAGGCAGAAGAACAGCTCACTGGAGGCTCATTTTTCCAGCATCTCTCCTTCATCATTGCCCTGCCTCTACAGGCCCTGGGGGAAAAGGCCTCTAGGAGGCAAGCACCAGGATGTGGCACCAGGCCTGTGGGTCCTATCTCCCTCTAGGGTACCCCTGGGACAGACACTTGTACCCATGGATGCCCTGGGTGACTTGGAGTCAATGGCTTTCTCTCTTTAGACTTGACCAGAGATAACAATCTGCTTTGCATCAAAGAATCTCAAGAGACTCTTAAATTCCGCTTTTCTCCCTCAGGGCTCTCTCAAAGTATGAGCTCATTTGAACTCTTTGTCACCCTAAATGGTAGTTAGAGCAGGGATCAACCTCCCCATCATACAGATGAGAAAACTGAGGCCAGGGAAGTTGCTGAACAGGGTCCTGCAGGTACTCAGTGAAGAAGGCTTTGGAACCCAGCCTGTCTCTCACTAGACCCAGGGTCAGCAGATCCAGCTTGCCAGCTGTTATTATAAATAAAGTTTTATTGGCACACAGCCATGCTCATTCACTTACATTGTCCCTGACTGCTTTCACAGTTGGGAGAAGGCAATGGCAACCCCCTCCAGTGTTCTTCCCTGGAGAATCCCAGGGACGGGGGAGCCTGGTGGGCTGCCATCTATGGGGTCGCACAGAGTCGGACACGACTGAAGTGACTTAGCAGCAGCAGCAGCAGCTTTCACAATACAACAGCAGAATTGAGTAGTTGTTATAGAGACTGACTTGCAAAGTTGAAACTATTTACCATCTGGCCAACTGCTGCACTTGACCACACTTCCCTGCTGAAACTTTGTGGTTGAAAGAATATGATAAAAAATAATGACATTAATGGTAATAACAATAATAATTGCCTACTATGTGCCAGGGGCTTCCCAGGTGGCACTAGTGTTAAAGAACTTGACTACGGAATGCAGGGAGATGTAAGAGATGCGGGTTCAGTCCCTGGGTTGGGAAGATCCCCTGGAGGAGGGCATGGCAACCCACTCCAGTATTCTTGCCTGGAGAATCCGATGGACAGAGGAGCCTGGTGGGCTACAATCCTTAGAGTGGCAAAGAGTCAGACACTACTGAAGCGACTTTGCACGCATGCTCAATGTGCCAGGTACCATGCAAGACATTCCTGAATTTTTTATTGATATGAAAGGGTGTTGCTCAATGAATTTTCACTGAGTACACCTGCAAAACCAGCACCTGGATCAAGAAACAGAATAATACTTATTCTCTGGATGCCCCCTGCCCACCCGTTGCAGTCACTGCCCTCTGAAGGGTAATTACTATCCTGACATCTCTCTGCACAGATGTTTTCTAAATGTTTGTAACATTTTCTGAACTTTCTATTCGTGGAATCATACAGAACGTGCCCTTTTGTGTCTGGCTTCTTTCACTTGGTAAGATGTTTGTGAGATTCATCCATATTGCATGTCATTGGCGTCACGACACGCTTCTGCTGGTGGGCGTCTGGTCTGTTTCCAGTCTCCATGGAGTTTTATGAATATGCAAGATATTGGACCCCATTTCACCCCAGCTCCAGTGTGAGAGGGGGACCAATTAGCCCTGCTGTACAGATGTGAAGACTAAGGTTAGATACTGTGGTGCCCATGAAGTGGCGCAGCAAATAGGAAGAGCCACGAGCGCAGGTGTCCCTGGCGTCCTGGCTCTCTGACTTCCTCATTAGTTTCTGGCTTGACATCCCACTGTGACTAACGACTGTTATGGCCCCATTTATACGAAGACATTTCTAGAAAAAGCAAAAGTATGGAGACAAGGTAGAGGCTGAGTTGTCTAGGGCTGGGAGCAAAAGATTGACCATAAGGAGGTCAAAGGGAATGATTTGAGGCAACTGGATTGTGGGGATAATTATACAACTGTGTGTGAACTTATTTGACTAGTTGTTTAGTCGCTAAAGTTGCAAAGTCACTTCAGCCATGTCCAACTCTTTTGCAACCCTATGAACTGTAGCCCACCAGGCTCCTCCGTCCGTGGGATTTCCTAGGCACTTGGAGGCTCGGTGGTGAATTCACCTACCAATGCAGGAGATGTGGGTTCCTTCCCGGGTCTGGAAGATGCCCTGGAGAAGGAAATGGCAATCCATCCAGTATTGTTGCCTGGGAAATTGCATGGACAGAGGAGCCTAGTGGGCTGCAGTCCATGGGGTCGCCAAGAGTCGGACACAATGGGCAACGAAACCAGAACAACAGTGAACTTACTAAAGCTCATTGAATTGTAAACTTAAAGTTGGTGAATTTTATGGGAAGTAGATTACACCTCAATAAAGCTTGAAAATTAAAAAACCCAAACCCACAGCCATCTATTTCTCCACCCTCTACCCACACACACCCGCATCCCCACTCCGCCTCCCTCTGTGTCTGAATTTCCCTTAGAGGTGTGAAGCTGGCTGTGCAGACTGCCCAGAGCTGTTGAGCCATGGAACTCTGGCAGCTCCCCACCAGCCCTCCTCTCGCTGCAAAGACACGGGGGTCTCCTTGGCCAGAGGTGACATCTGAAGCAATCACGATCCCCTTTGGCTTTACTATATCCGACCTGCCGCCTGCCAGGGGCCAGAGAGCCACGCGCAGCGGATGCACCGGCCCCAAACTGTTTCTCCAAGTAGTCCCCAGAGATGGTCGCTGCCTTTCAGTTTCTGCACTTGTTTATTTTCAAAGGGACGTTGCCAGACCGCTAGGCCACCCCTGCCCTTTCATGGTTTGTTTTATGCAAGAGATTTCAGGAAGAGAGGAGGTAAAGCAACCTGAAACCAATTGCTCTGCTGGCAGAGGACAGCCACAGGCCCCAGCTGTGAGGTTTGAGGGATGTGTGTGAAGCCGAGATGCCCCTTTGTTACCCCGCCACCCCAAGAACAGGAATTCTGAGAGGGTTAATAATCATTGCAGGGGATTTTCTGGTGGTCCAGGGGTTAAGGCTCTGTGTTTCCACTACAGTGGGCACGGGTTCGATCCCTGGCCAGAGAACTAAGATTCCGCATGCTGTGCAACCATAAAAAAAAGAAGAAAGAAAGAAAAGGAAAAAATAATAATCATTGCAAATATTCAAGAAGAAGAAAGAAAAGAAAAAAATAATAATCATTGCAAATATTCAAAGTGGACATTGGAATAGTTTGACACTCGTGTGCAAAAAGGAATGACCGTCAGCCCATACCTCACATCTTATCACAAAATTCACTCCAAATGGCTCACAGACCAAAATGTCACTCTAAAGATTCTAGGAAAACACAGAAGAAAATCTTTGTGACCTTGGGTTAGGCAATTATTTTTTAAACGTGACATCACAGCACTAACTGTAGAAAAAAGAATTGGTAAATTGGATTTCATCAATATTTAAAATTCAGGCTCTGCTAAAGACACTGTTAGAAGAATGAAAAAAAAAATAGGATGGGCAGACGATCTTTGCAAAACACTTACCTGATAAAGGACTTCTATCTAGAATATATGAAAAACTCTCAAAACTCAGTGATAAGAAAACAATCCCACCCCGACCCCTGCCAAAAAAGAACTAACCAAATATTTGCATAGATGTTTCATCAAAGAAAATATACGGAAGGCAAATGAGCACATGAAAGATGCTGAACATCATTAATTATTAGGGAAGTGCAAATTAAAACCACAGTAAGATACCATTACACTCCCACTCGAATAGATGAAAAGGCCACAATACCAAGTGCTAGTGAAGATGCAGAGCAACAAGAGCCCTCCTCCACTGCTGGTGGAAAGGTAAAACAAATACAGTCATTTGGAAAATAGTTTGGCAGATCTTTATATGGTTAAGCCTGAACTTACCCTACAAGCTGGTCATCCCACTCCTAGGTAGTTACCTAAGAGAAAATGTACAAAAGTCTATTGTGAATGTTTATAGTGGCCTTATTTGTAATCACCAAAAGCTGGGAGCAACTAAATTGGCCCTAAATTGTGGTACAGTCATAAGATGAATGCAGCAATAAAAGAGGAATGAACTACAGACACCCTCGGCAATAAGGAAGCCTCTCAGATGCGTCATGCTAAGTGAAAGAAGCCAGACCCAAGGCTGTTCACTGAATGATTCCATTTATTCACATGTGACATTCAGAAAAGGGCAAAACAATAGGAACACGAAGCAGATCAGTGGTTGCCAGGGGCTGGGGTGGAAAGGGGGATTGATTGCAAGGGGTTGAGAAGGAATCTGTGTTGTGAGAGAGTGTTGGGACTATTCCACATCTTTTATTTTTTTTAATTTGGCCGAGCAGCATGTGGGATCTTAGTTCCCCAACCAGGGATTGAACTTGTGTCCCCTGCATTGGAAGCATGGAATCTTAACCCCTGGACTGCCAGGGAAGTCCCACCACATTCGCTTGTGGTGGTGATTACATGATGGAGTATGTTCGTCCAAAATCATAAAACAATACACTAAAAAGAGAGAACGTTAGGTAAGTTATTCCCCAACACAACAAAGCAAAAATAATAATAATAGCTAACCAAGCATCACATACTATGTGCAAGGCACTCTTGAAGCACTTTCCATATAGTAACTCAGGCAGTCCTCACGACAACCCAGAGAAGCAAGTATTAATTATCCCCAGGCTTTGAAAGTTTTGTGGCCAGAGATCTCTCACCTTCTTAATTTTCTCCCCTTCCTCAGTCAGATCTGTAGGGCCTTCCTCCTTCTGTAACCTTCACTTTATCCTGTGGCTGTCTTTCTCCCATATCTATACAGGAAAGCTTTCCACCTCACTGGTTCCAGTGAGAGATACACAACCACTAACAAGGTTTAGCAGAGCAGAGACTTCAGACTTTGCCTACAGGAACTAGGCAGGTCATGGAAATAGCAAAGCAGACTGGGAACAATAGGGAATGGTGGGGACTGGGGAAAACTGGAGAGCCAGGCTGGGTCTAAAGGGCACTGTCCCTCCTCAGCTCCAGCTTCTACCATATGGACCTAGTAAGAGCCCAGTATTGCCAGATCTTCTGATAGTTCGGGAAGATTCTAACACCCTCACGTTTATATGACATGTCGTGATTTTTTCAATGTTAGCAAGTAAGTAAAAAAAAAAAAACAAAAAACTTGTTTAGATATTAGTTTTTACTGTGGTAAAGGCATGTTCATCCTTTTCTTTTCACCCCGAGTATAAGACGCAGAAGCAGAAAAGCTGTATTTAGTGAAATCAGGCAACATCTGAAGCCTCAAACCACCATATACAAAGTAGACAGGAGAGGTCTTCCCTGGTGGCCCAGTGGTTAAGAATTCCTTGTGGGTGGGCAAAGTGGGGGCCGGGCAGGAAGAATCCACCTGTCAACGCAGGGGACACAGGTTTGGCCCCTGGTCCAGGGAGATCCCACATGCCATGGGTCAACTAAGCCAGTGCACCCCAACAAGAGAAGCCGCTGTAACCAGAAGTCCATGCACCACAACTAGAGAGTAACCCCCGCTCACCACAACTAGAGAAAGTCTGCACACAGCTTCGAAGACCCAGTGCAAACAAAAATAAATCCAATTTTTTTTTAAATAAAAAAAAAAGAATTGAGTATGATCAGACCCATAGGTAGGTATTTTAATAAGAAAAGAAAATGGGGTTTGATTTAAAAAGTCTGTATATGAGAGAGTCAGACCTCTACACCCCTGAATTCTGGACACACCCCCATCCTGCATAATCTCTGCCAACTGCCCCTCTCTCCCTTCTGCTGCAGACAGGATATTTAGCAGTTGGAGAAATTAAATTAGAAATTGGACCAGAGAAGCTCCAGAATCAGAGGCAGTAGGCATGGAGGCATGCAGGGAGTGAGAGGCTGGCAGAGAGTTTTTAATAAGCTATCTAACATGGTTTAACTTTCAAAACTTTTTATTTTATGTTTATAAAAATGTTCAAAACTCATAATTTAAAAATTCAATTTTAAGTTTGATTTCATTTGTTTGTGCTAAGCTGTTTCTTGTGTCTCCTATCTTTCTTTTCTGCACTGTGCTAAGTCACTTCAGTCCTGTCTGACTCTTTGGGACCCTATGGACTGTATAGCCCACCAGGCTCCTCTGTCTATGGGATTCTCTAGGCATGAATACCGGAGTGGATTGCCACACCCTCCTCCAGGGGATCTTCCTGACCCAGAGATCAAACCAGCATCTCTAATGTCTCTTGAATTGGTAGGTGGGTTCTTTACCACTAGCACCACCTGGGAAGCCCATCTTTCTCTTACTTGAATTTAATTTTTCTTTTGCTGGAGAATAACCTCTAGTAATTCTTTCAAACATAGTCTATGCAGGAAATGGACATTTAACCTGTATCCTCCAAGATTTGAGGTATAATCACCCTTTTTAGGTATACATCTATGCTGCTGCTGCTGCTAAGTCACTTCAGTTGTGTCCGACTCTGTACATCTATATGGATTTTTTAAAATAAATATTTATTTATTTATTTTTGTCTGTGCTGGATCTTCATTGCTTTTTGGTCTTTCTCTAGTTGCGGTGCCCAGACTTCTCATTGCAGTCGCTTGTCTTATTGCAGAGCACGGGCTCTTAGGCGTGAGGACTTCAGTAGTTGTGGTTCAGTTCAGTTGAGTGGCTCAGTCATGTCCAGTTCTTTGCGACCCCATGGATTGCAGCACACCAGGCTTCCCTGTCCATCACCAACTCCTGGAGCTTGCTCAAACTCATGTCCATTAAGTCGGTGATGCCATCCAACCATCTCATCCTCTGTCATCCCCTTCTCCCACCTTCAGTCCCAGCATCAGGGTCTTTTTCAATGGGTCAGCTCTTCGAATCAGGTGGCCAAAGTATTGGAGTTTCAACTTCAGCATCAGTCCTTCCAATGAATATATTCAGGAATGATTTCCTTTAGGATTGACTGATTGGATCTTTTTGCAGTCCAAGGGACTCTCAAGAGTCTTCTCCAACACCACAGTTCAAAAGCATCAATTCTTTGGCACTCAGCTTTCTTTATGGTCCAACTCTTACATCCATACATGACTACTGGAAAGACTATAGCTTTGACCAGATGGACCTTTGTTAGCAAAGTAATGTCTCTGCTTTTTAATATGCTGTCTAGGTTGGTCATAGCTTTTCTTCCAAGGAGCAAGCGTCTTTTAATTTCATGGCTGCAGTCACCATGTGCAGTGATTTTGGAGCCCCCCAAAATAAAGTCTGTCACTGTTTCCATTGTTTCCCCATCTATTTGCCATGAAATAATGGGACTGGATGCCATGATCTTAGTTTTCTGAATGTTGAGTTTTAAGCCAGCTTTTTCACTCTCCTCTTTCACTTTCATCAAGAGGCTCTTTAGTTCTTCACTTTCTGTCATAAGGATGGTGTCATCTGTAGTTGCGGTACACGGGCTTAATTGCCCCATGGTATGTGGGATCTTCCCAAGCCAGGGATCGAACCAGTGTCCCCGGCTCAGCAAAGGCAGATTCTTACCGCTGGACCACCAGGGAAGCCTTCTATGGATTTTGAGAAACTTACACAGTCATGTAACCACCACCTATAATCAAGAGATATTTTCATCACTTCAGATAGTTCCCTTGTTCCTCTTTGTAGTTAGTTCCTGACCCTCTAACTCTTGGCAAGCTCTAATCTGGTTTCTGTTCCTATCATCTTGCCTTTTCCCAGATGTCATATAAATCAAATCAAACAATATATGGCTTTTAAAGTCCAACTTCTCTGACTCAGCATAATGCTTTCAAAAGTCATCTATAGTATTGCATTTTTGGAAACCTTTGAAATCCAGAGCTATAGTCATCAGTGGTCACCAGTGTGTGTGTGTGTGTGTGCTCATTTGGTCACCAGTGCTGGTCACCAAATATTTCTGGCTGGCTGGATTCTGGTCTTATGATCGTGTTGTACTTCCTAATTCCCTTGTGCTTGGGCGGGGCCATGTGATTAGTTCTGGTGGGTGAGTTGTGAGTACACATCCCTTCTGGGCAGCATTTGCCACAGTGGCTGCTCTGTGGCCCAAGTCTGGTAGCGACTCTGACCGGCAGAACACACTGTCAGCCTATAATGGCTGTGGAGTCAATAGACAGGTAGCTTTCAGTAGAAGCACACCTTTGTGGTTTTAAGCCTTTGCAATTTTGGGTGTGGTTTATCACAGCACCTTCAGCCTGTGTTTGACCCATATGGAATGTTTGCTTCTTTTTTTTTTTTTTTGAATGTTTGCTTCTTTAGCACTGGGAAATTTTCTTTTACTGCTGCTTTAATTATTTCCTCTTTCCAATTTTTCCTCTCTCTTTTCCTTTCTTCTTCTTCCTTTCTGGAACTATGAGGCAGGTGCTGGAACTTTCGCTGGAAGAATCCTCCACGTCACTTAATTTCCCTTTGTCCTTTTGGCAGTCTTTGGGAATAAATTCTCAGATCAGTCTTTCAGTTTACGACTGTGTTTTCCAGACAGTCATTTTGCTATTCAACTTGACTTTTCTACAGAATCATTATTTTATATTCATATTTTTTTCCCAGGACCTCTGTTTGCTTCTTTTGCATATTGGTTGTTGCTTAATGTGTTCAGAATCTTCTGTATTCTTTCCAGGGCTATTTATTTTTTAAAGTCTTCTGTTTATTCTGTTAACTTTTCCCTTTCACTTTTTAGTTCTCAGGTAGCTTTTTTCCAGACTGCTGACTTTCCTTAATTGTTTGCTGACCTTTGCTGGTCTGTAACATTTCGTATTTGGGTTTTGTTTTTTGTTTTTTTTTTTTGGCTGTGTTGCAAGGCTTGTGGGATCTTGTTTTCCTGACCGGGGATTGAATCCGAGACCTCGGCAGTGAAAGTGTGGAGACCTAACCACTGACTGCCAGGGAATTCCCTGTATTTGGGAATTCTTATCTGCCTGTTTGCTGATTTGATTACCATGGAATGCTGCTTCTTACTTTTGGTTGAAGATGGTTATCCTGTGAGGTTCTGGTAGAAGATGGTTATCCTATGAGATTGTGTGTTCTAGTGGTTTGCTGGGTGTGGAAGCTCTTTGTCCTTCATGGAGTTGCTGGCTCCCCTGGGACACTGCCCTCTGTGTCCCCCTGTGCACTTGCTGTGGCTGTCCACTACTCAGTAGGAGGGAGGGGGCCGTCGTCAGCCTAGATCCTTGGCAAATATTTCCACATTTTCCCAAAAACTGCCCTTGAGACTTTTTTCCAGCCAATGACTGGGAGTTTGGAGCAAACTGCAGCTCTCACTCTTGGTGGTCCTCTGCTTTTAACTTCATTTTAAACTGCTTTTCCTCAAGTCTTGCTTCTTTTCTAATGTGATCTTTAGGAAATTATGGGGAGGATTAAACAAAGCATGTTTGTGTACCGAGTAAGGCCTGTAGGTTGCCAGTTTTCAACTTCAGCCTTAAGAGTGTATCTCCTCCCAGGAAATTGATGGGGTTTGTTTTTGTTTGTTTGCTTTTGCTTTTTAAAGTATATATCCTTGGGACCTCCCTAGTGATCTAGTGGTTAAGACTCTGCGCTTCCACTGAAGGGAGCATGGGTTCAGTCCCTGGCCAGGGAACAATTAATGAGGTCCGCACGCCACATGGAAGGGCCTTAAATTTTTTTTTTTTTTTTTTAAGTAGAGACTTCCCTGGCAGTCCAGTGGTTAAGACTTCACTTTCCAATGCCAAGGGTATAGGGTTTAAACCCTGGTTGGGGAGCTAAGATCCCACATGCCTCATGGCCAAAAAGTCAACATAAACAACAGAAGCAATATTGTAACACATTCAATCAAGACTTTTAAAAAATGGTCAACATAAAAAAAGACTACATATAATATATATATATATCTGTCAGGCGAGTATATGCTCCTTGGTTCTTTGTCTCGTCACAACAAAGATTTGGAGTGATGGACATTAAAGCCAGACCATGTTATAGTTCTTAAATAAATCACTGTTACAGCTCAGTGTTACAGCTCTATTTATTTAGATAATAGCAGGAAAATCCATCTTCGATGTGTGAGGGCACTTCGATCCAAAGACGGGAAGAGAAGAGCACCCCATCGTGGGGGGGAGAGAGAGAGAAGAGGGCTTTGGCTCCTCTTTTTATGTTTTTTTGTTCCCCCTGGGCCTGTCCTATGCAAAGTGGGCTCAGGCAGGAGCGTTGTTTGTTTTACCTGAGGTTCTCACTCCGGTCCTCGGACCTTCCTTTGTTCTATTTTCCCGGGCTTTCCCTTCCAGGTCTTTTAGCCACCGCCATTTTGGACTCCTTTTCCCTATTCTAACTACCTAACATATCCTTTCACATAGATACCTTTTGTGTTAAGAAACCAAAGAGAAATAAAGAGTACACTGCAAAGAAAAAAGTATACAAGTAATAATTGTCTCTTTTGGGAATTAGAAAATAGTTGCCCCACCCAGAGATAACCAGTGTTAACATTATGGTGCACTTCTGACATACACACATAAATATATGAATTTTTTAAAACTGACATCAAGCTACTGATAACTTTTTTTTTTTTTTTGGCTGTGCCGTGTGGCTTGTAGGATCCTAGTTCCCCAACCAGGGATTGAACCCCCTGCCCCTTGGAGTGAAAGTTTGGAGTCCTCTCCACCACTGAACCACCAGAGAATTCCTCTGATAATTTTTTTTTAATTAATTTATTTTTAATTGGAGGATAATTGCTTTACAATATTGTGTTGGTTTCCGCCATACATCAACATGAATCATCCATAGGTATATGTCCCCTCCCTCTTGAACTTCCCTCCCACCTCCCACCCCTTGATAACTTTTTAAAAGTTGTCTTTCCACCCAACAACATGTGATATCTTCCAATGTCAATAAAAATACATTTGCATCATTTAAAATGTAGTATTTCATTATATTAGGGACTATGTTACATTCAGTGTATGCCCTCTTGTTAGACATCACGTTGTTTATAACGTCCACTCTTTACAAATGATGCACACACAGACTTTAGGATAAAATTATAGAAGTGGAATTGCCATATCAAAAGAGGCTGGGCATTTAAGTGTTTATCAGGAAGAAAAGTCTTCAGATAAAGAAAGGCAACTCAAAGAGTTGCCCTTCAGACATTTGCAACTAGAGTTGGGAGTGGTGGTTTGGACAAGGGAGGAGACTTCAAACTTACACCAGCTGCCGATCCCTCTGGCCTCTCCCTCCTTGAAGACACCCAGGGATGGAGTTTGCACAGTTGCTTTGATAAGAGCCATTTGTCCCTTTCACTCCCAACATGCTCCCTGGCAGAAGGAAGGTGTGGTATCGAGCTGAGATCCCACCCAAATCTGGAGGTGAAACTGGCTTCAGAGGAGAGCGCAGGAGCAGCCGTAGAGGACTCCGGAGGCCCTGCAGACACTAGGATGGGAGCGCCTGCCCCAGGGGCCCCACTGGCCCTCTAGTTAGTTGCCCTGCCCTCCCTACATGGCCACTGCCAGCTGGCTTTGAGCCCCTTGACAACTTTCTATACATGTCAACTATTATGTTGGGCCATGTGAAATCGCTGTTTCTATAGTCAAAAGTGGTTGAGTACTGGCAATTTCTAGATGCCTTTGGTCTGGCTGGTTCAGTCCCTTCAGTCTGTAGTCTGTTTATTTAGTGCTCATTCTTTGCTTGGCACTGTGCAAAGCATTTTATAGTCATTTTTCAATTGTCACAACCTTCTGAGGCATAGGAATCCCCATTTGACAGAGAAGACAATTATGGCTCCGAATTCCCCCTTTTGGAAGGGTTTAGGTGCTGGTTCTCCCTCCAAGTTTAAGATCTTAACAATAATGACAGTATTTTGAGTTGTAGTTAAAGGAGCTGGTGGCTGGCTCTGCCACTGACATATTGCGATGTCCTGGGAAAGTGTCTTAACTAAAGAGCTAGTTTCTACCTCTGCGGAGGTGAGAAGTGTTAATGACCTTGCTTTCGCGTTAGAAAATCCCTTTGGTATTCAGCGACTCTGTCTTTTCATCAATAAAACGGGGACAAAACCTTCTGGGCCCAGCAATATCTCGGAAGAGCCAATAGGACACAGTTCCGGGCCCTGCAGGAGAAAGCGGGGCCTGGGAGGGGGAAGGAGCGCCACCCCCACCCAACACGTGGAGCGCCCGTCCGGCCGCGGCAAGGCGGCAGAGCCCTTCCCCGGAGTGCGAGGCGGGATCTGCACGACCTGCTTGGCCAACGCCTCTCCTAGGCCAAGACACTGGCGAGTGACACCACCTGGCCACCAAGTCCCGCAGGCACCCCGAAGGGAATGGGATGGCGAGGGGCGGGGCCGGGAGGCGTGGCCTCCGGCTCCCCCTCCCCCCCTCCTTTTTTTTGTCCGCCCAGCTACGGAAAGGACCCCTGCGCCTTTAAGAGGCCGACGCGGGCGCCCGATTGGTCGAGACGCGCCAGTGACGTCACGCCGGGGCCGGCGCCGAGGCGGCCCTGTCGGCCCGCGCCCTCCCCCTCCCGCCCCGCCGCGCGCTCGCGGACAGTCGGCGCGCGGGCCGGCCCGGGCCGGCGCCCCGTCTCGCTAGCTCCCCTGCGTCTCCCCGCGCCCCGGGGGATGCCCCCGGCCGGGCCCCCCCCATGGCCGCCGACGTCTTCATGTGCTCCCAGAGCCGGCCCCGCAGCCGGGGCCGCGCCGTGCTGCTGAAGCCCCAGGTGCCCGAGGACGACGACGACTCTGACACGGATGAACCGTCCCCGCCGCCCGCCTCCGGCGCAGCCACCCCGGCCAGGGGCCAGGCGAGCGCCGCGCTACCGCCGCCCAAGGCCGGGTCGGGCCGCGAGGAGCCTCCGCGCCGCCAGCAGATCATCCACAGCGGCCACTTCATGGTATCGTCGCCGCACCGGGAGCACCCGCCCAAGAAGGGCTACGATTTCGACACGGTCAACAAGCAGACGTGCCAGACCTACAGCTTCGGCAAGACCAGCTCCTGCCACCTGTCCATCGACGCCTCGCTCACCAAGCTCTTCGAGTGCATGACCCTGGCCTACAGGTAGGAACCCGGCCGGCCCCACCTCTCGAGCGGGGCTCCTTTGACAAAACAAGCGTGGAGGGCTGCCGCCGGGGGACCTCTTAGCTTCAGGCATTCCCTTTGGGTCTTACCCCATCCGGCGGGTTTATGGGTCTGGGGTCCCGAGTGGAAACGAGAGGGATGGAGGTCCTGGCCTCTTCCCTGTCTGCCAGGGCTTAAGTTCTTCCGGCTTCACGTTCCCCAGCTAGGCACCCCCCGCCCCCCCTCAATGTCCCGAGGCCACTGATTTCAGACTAGAAAAAGGTGTAAATACAGGCTGTACCTCGTGTTACTTGACTTTATCCACCCTTCCCCCCAAAGCTTTGTGTGTTTCCGGCAACAGGGAGAAGTGGTTGGGACCACCTGTCCAGGGTGGTTAAGCGCTGGTTTACTGATTGTGTAAAATCTGCGAGCCCGTTTCCTCCTTTATAGAGGGTGACAATATTACCTGCCTCCGTTGACTGCTGTGGGGATGGAATGAGATAGGTAAAGTGCTTATTTCAGTGCTTGGCACATATTTAATTGCTCCCTAAGTGTGAGCTAGTTTTCTTATCGTGAGGGAGGCTGGGTTCCCTCACACTCTCTAGATTGGGAAGCCCTCCCCCCACCCACACTTGGGAGGGGCCCTGAGTGCCTCCTAGGAAGACTTGAAGCCCTAGCCCTTGGTGGTGGAGGCTGTCCCCCTGGCAAGTTGGAGGCTCCTTGGGCTGGCCCTGAAACATTATTTGGAGATGTTTAGGGCAGGCATCCCAGACACCATCCTGACCTATGGCTCTGGCTCTAGGCGGAGATCTCTTTTTTTCCTCAAGTCACAGAAATGCCTGGGTTTAACCTCACGGCTTAAAATGCCTTTCCACTCTCCCTTTCTTGGTGTGTTTGTCAGGTATTTGCTTCGGATAACTTCTGCCTCGGGAACAGAACTTCTTTGGAGGAGCTGCAGTGCGGAGCAGCCCAGCCCTGCACAAAGCTCACGATAGGATCTCGGCAGAGTGGAGATTACTGCATTAGTAACTGGACTGGCTGGGGCTGTCTTAGGTGTCTGCTGCAGGCAGCGCAGACAAAGTTTCCTTGGAGATTCCAGAAACAGTATCAAGAGGAGTAGGAACGTTTCCCTCCTCCCCCCATTTTTTTTGGAAAGCAGTGAGCCCCGAATATACCCAAGTTATACATTTACCTGAAGCTGAAACACTAGATATACATAGCTCCCGGTGGCATTTTCCCCCTCTGGAATAAATGATTAGTCAACTTGTTCCTTTGTTATGTTCCTGAAATGCACCCCCACTCTGCCCGCCCCCATTTCCTCTCTTGAAGGCTTCCCTGATGGTTTGTTTGCCACAAGGCTGCAGTAAGTTACCCAGAGCTCTCCTCCCACCCTCTTTGCGTGGCACATTGGTTAGGCTCCGCTCTGATTCTCTGGTCTTGCCAGTTTGAGCTGGCACCAAGCCTGTGAAGATTTTTTTTTTTTAAACCCAAATGGTATTGAGTTCTCAGCCCTCTGCCCGCTTTTAGCCCTGCTTCGTGCGTGCGTGCATGCTCACTCGTGTCTGACTCTTGGCGACCCCATGGACTGTAACCCGCCGGGATCCTCTGTCCGTGGGATTTTCCAGGCAAGAATACGGGAGCGGAGCGGGTTGCCATTTCCTCCTCCAGGGTTAGCCCTGCTTACTAATTTTGAGCGCTTCGTTGGAATCAAACTCAACTCGACTGTAGCATACGGTGCAGTGAGAGAGAGAGGGCTTTCAAACAAACCTGGAGGTGAAAGATAGGAATGTGTTCTATTAAGCAAACTTAATCCTCGCCTTTATTTTAATATAAACTTCTCCGCATACAAAGAGAGAATGGGCGATGGAGTGGCAGGAGGCATGGGCCTAAGTGCTCACCTAAGCTCTGCTAAAGGGTAAATAAACCAGTCTGCCCTCTGCCCTCAGTTTGGATAACCTGAAGGCGTATTATTAAATGACACCAAAGAATTTTAGTAATGGTATTTTTTTTTCCACTTCTTTCAAAAATATTTTGGCAGCCAGCCATTGCTCATTTAACTTTCTTGGTTGCAGAATACACCCTTAGTTTGATTTGAGGCTTACCTTGTTCTTTGAGACCTCCAGCCCTGCTGGTTCTCCGTCCGGCTTTGCTGTCACTCCCTGTGCAGAGTCTCCTGCCACTGCTGGTCCCCCAGTGGGCATCCACCTAGTAATTTCTCATGAAGATGCTCTTCGTGTCCCTCTCTGTGTGAGGCTAATCTGGGTGGCCCCAGAATTTAGTTGGCAGCGTGGAACGTGGGTACGAATTGACAGGAAAAGGACTCAAAACCAGTTATCTGGGCCGCAGCCTCTGGCCTAGAAAGCAGCATGAGAACAGAAATGTTTCTGACCTCAGCTATCCTATGAAAACTGCTCACTGGCTTTCAGAGAAGGAGGGTTGCCATATAGGGGGCAGGGAGGAAAGAAAACAACCCCAGAGGTGGCCTCACTTCCCTTTCAGGGCCATGTAGAGCCTTCACCCCCATTTTCCAGGTTTTCTCCCTCTCCTGGACAGCTGGGCCTCCTCCTCTTCTGTCTGTTTCTGGCCTGGGCTCTTTCTGACTTCACCTTCCTGTCGGTCCCCCGGCCTCTTCGTTCTAGCCGCCTAACTCTCCCTGGTACACTCTGTGCTTTTTTTTTTTTGGGTTTGGTTTCCTGTTAACTGCTGCCTCCCAGCTGTTTCCAGATGAGGTTCAGCAGCTCTTTCGGAGGAGGAACTAAGGGCAGGGGAAGTTGTGGTTGTTTTTTCCCCAGTCGTGTGAAGTGGACTAGGGACTCTGATATGATCTGTCCCTGAACTTGCAAAGTCGTGAACTGCTGAAGAGTTTGGCAAGACTGACTTCAGCTGGAGAAAGTGTGGGGTGCCCCGAGGTCCACCTGGACAGGTAACAGTGTGGACGGATTCCAGCTTCCTGTAGCTGGCCTTAAAATCCATGTCCTTCCCACACCATGATGCTAAGAAAAGCCCCCTGTAGTGAAATGTCTTGATTTGGTCCTACAGTGTGAGGTCAATTGTTGGGATGTTTGGAAGAGGAAGAAGTTGCCTCTCCTCAAGGCAGAGCTTAGAAGTTCATGGCTTGCCTTCTCTAAAGCTTCCTGTCCGCCACTGGGGACATGGGGAGAGTACGGTGTCCCTGCAGGATGGAAGTGAGGGTTAACTGAGATAATGTCTATAAATGGGTCTGCCTGACTTCTTAGTCATGTCCGATTCTTTGCAGCCCCATGGACTGTAGCCTGCCAGCGTCCTCTGTCTATGGGATTTTCCAGGCAAGAATACTGGAGTGGGTTGCCATTTCCTTCTCCAGGGGATCTTCCTGGCCTAGGGACTGAACCCACGTCTCCTGTGTCTCCTGCATTGCAGGCGGATTCTTTACTGCTGAGCCATCAGGGAAACCCTGTGAATGGGTCTAGTACCTGGCAAATAAGAAGCAACAGGAGGTTTAATGGGCTGAATCCCTTCTGCATCATCATTCAGCTGACATTTTTTAGGAGCCCAAGTTTCTCATCCATAAACTAAGGGAAATAACATATCTGACTGGGGTCTTGAATGTGGCTTTTAAATGCCTGCTTGACAGATGCTAAATGGATGCATTCTTGGCTTGTCCATACTCTCTGAAGCCTCACAGTGGAGCTATGTCCTCTAGAACATAGTTCATGGTTCTTTCCCTCTTAACATTGTGAGGAATGTGATACATGTAAATCACCCACGCAGATTCTGAACACATATAGTAGGTAGCTTTCTGGGCTTGGTTTTGGTTTCACTTTTCTACATTTTTATGTAACTTTATTAGGGACCTTTGTGAATATCTGTGGGGTGAGGGGAGAGATGATTCTTTTATGTATTTAGAGATAAACAGTAGCTTTCTGGACAGTAGATTTCTTTCTTTTTTAAAATTATTTTTCTTTCTTTTTTAACATTTATTTTGGCTACACCGGATCTTAGTTGCAACATATGAACTCTTAGTTGCTAGATCATGTGGGATCTAGTTCCCTGACCAGGGATCGAACCTGGGCCCCCTCCATTGGGAGTGTGGTGTATTAGCTGCTGGACCCCCAGGGAAGTCCCTGGACAGTGGATCTCCACTCCAGTGGATAATTGAGGAGACCTTTAAATTTGGATCTGTAAGATAGGCTTGGAATACAAGTTTCTAAACTGTAGCCCTGTATATGTATGTATCAGTTCAGTTCAGTCGCTCAGTTGTGTCCAGCTCTTCGCGACTCCATGCGCTGCAGTACACCAGGCCATCACCAACTCCCGGAGTTTGCTCAAACTCATGTCCATCGAGTCGGTGATGCCATCCAACCATCTCATCCTCTGTCGTCCCCTTCTCCTTGTGTCTTCTATCTTTTCCCAGCATCAGCGTCTTTTCTGATGAGTCAGTTCTTTACATCAGGTGGCCAAAGTGTTGGAGCTTCAGCTTCAGCATCAGTCCTTCCAACGCATATTCAGTCCTAATTTCCTTTAGGATTGACTATACATACTGTAGTTACCCACTGTTCCTGACAGCCAGGGATTAAAGTTTTAAAGCAGCGTGTCCTCTAAATGTTAAGTTTTCCAAGGAAGAACTTTCTAGTCCTGGTCATGGTAACTAGTTGTAAATGAGGACCGTGCACACAGATGACTAAACTGGTTTTTCTCTTCTGCAGCCATGCCGAAGAGAAGCAGTTTCTCTCCTTTTGGGCTTTCTTTGGTCTTGAATCATTATGTAGTGTCCATTAAAGGGCCGTGCTGGGATGGAGTGAGGGCTGCAGAGATGAGAAAGAGTAGTCTGTGTCCTCCAGGAGGTCACAGACTTGGAGTGGGGGACAGATAAACAGAACAGTTAGCAAGGGTTGTGATAAACAACGTGAACCAGGTCTAACAGCAGCAGTGAGGACAGTCCCGAAGTATGTGTGTGTGTGTGTGTGTGTGTGTGTGTATGTCTGTTTGCAGAATCAGGATCAGTGTGGACAGTTTCCTGTGTCATCGGGGTTTCGTACATATCCCCCCCTCCCTGTGTTACCTGTCATAAGTTACAGTTCACCTTCCTACGGTTCACCTTTTACCCGTCTTCTCATTGGTAGTCCAGGACAAATTTCCTGTTTGTGTAGAGGCTGGCTGGCTGATTGCCATCCAGATGGAAGGGCAAAGAAGGGTGGTCAGATTGGGAAGAGCCTGGGGAAAGGGGGTGGAAGAGAGGATGGAGGGAAGTCATTCGCTGGCGGGAAGGAAATTCACACTAACTGAGCAACTACTGTGTTCTAGAGTCTCTACGTTATTCTAAGTAGCAGTAGCTCTCTCAGGCAGGTGCCCGTGGAATTTGTATTTTTCAAACCAAAAAAAAAAGGCACAAAGTTAATTTGCCCTGTTGCTGGGAAGTGAGGCAGCTTATCCAAGGTGATGTCTCTGGAGCTGAAAAGTCTCCTCCTCGTCTGCTCACAGAAGCATGCAGCTCTGTAAGAGAGAAGGTAGAAGTGCTAGTTCCTGTGGATTGGAAGAGGGTGACCGAGATGGGGAAAACAAGCGCCTTTAGGCCACCCCATGCCCTTCCTCGTGCCGCCCTTCCCCACTGGTGAAATCCTGCCCTTCCCTCAAGCCTCAGCTCAAGTGCCTGTGGCCCAGTGGTGCCTCTCAAAGGGAGTGAACCCCTCGATGCCAGGCAGATCCACGACTTTGCTGATTGTGCCTCGTATCTTTATTTACATAGACGTGATTTTCCTGCTCTCTTCACCTTTGACTTTCCCATGGAGCCTCACAGTGTCTGGAATATACTAGGTGGTTAAGATAAATATATGGAATTGAACAGGGAAACTCAGGGGCCTAGTGGCCAACATCATAAACTCTCCTCTGGTGGACCTTGTTTCTCTTCAGCTGCGTGAAGAGAAACCCCCTCTGTGGAACTCTGCTCTAGGGGTGCTGGTGTGGAGTGGGACCACGGGGTGGTGTTTGTGGGGGGGCCCACACACCTGAGATGGGAGGCGGATGAGTGGTGCCCCAGGGTGTCCACATGCTCGTTCCCGGGACCTGGGTATACGGTAGGTCACATAGCAGAGAGGAAGTAGGGCTGCTAATCAGCTGCCTCTAAAATGGGGAGATTATTTTGGATTGCCTGGGTGGGCCCAGTGTAGTCACAAGGGTCCTTAAAAAAAGAAGAGGAAAGCAGAAGAGAGAACGAGCAGGAGAAGGAGTTGGCCTGAGGTCGCTTACTTTGAAGATGGAGGAAGGGGCTGTGAGCTAAGGAACATGGGTAACTTCTAGGAGCTAGAAAAGTTAAGGAACCAGATTCTCCCCTTGAGTTCTGGAAGCCAGTGCTGTGGACATCTTGCTTTTAGCCCCAGTTCTAGAGACCCCTTCTAGAACTGTGAGACAATAACTTTGCATTGTTCTAAGCCACTAATTTTGTGGCCATTTGTTACAGCAGCAGTTGGAAACTAATACAGACTGGTTTCAATAATTTTTTTGTTTTTAATTAATTAATTAATTTTATTTTTGGCTATGCTGGGTCTTCGTTACTTTGCGTGGGCCTTCTCTAGTCTTCATGGGCTTCTCATTGCAGAGGCTTCTCTTACTGTGGAGCACGAGCTCTAGGCAAGCAGCCTTCAGTAGTTGTGGCCCACAGACTTTGTTGCTCTGCAGCATGTGGAATCTTCCCGGAGCAGGGATTGAACTCATGTCCCCTGCATTGGCAGGTGTTTCTCTAACCACTCTGCCACCCGGGAATGTCCTCAACAGTTTCTCCAGGTGGTGTTTTTAAGCATATAACCCAGGTCTAAAAGTCTTTCTTCAGGCTCCTTCCCCCGCAGAAGAGCTGAGCAGTCCAGTCTGTGACTGTGGCAAACTGTGCGAAGCGTATTAGGCCCTGACTGCTTCAGGGGATCTAATGATAGGAGGCCCCTCATTATGAAAGGAAGTCTGTAAAGTGGTCTTATCCTGTTGCCCCAGCACAGTTCCTAGAATAGGGTATTGTAGAAAGTTAACAGCACGTATCTTTAAGGATTCATATACAGCTGATGAAAAATTCAGAGTGTGAGCTCCTATTGCCCATAGTTGAGTTACTTCTTGGGTCTAATATGTGCAGTTCAGACAGCAGATATCTTAGGTGATATTTTCTATCTTGTTGGAATTCTGTCTGTGGTTAGAATTCCGGGCCACAGGGCTTAAGTTTTAGGCAGAGCCCTTTTGGCCTCAGGAATCAGGGCCCCTCTCAAGCTGGCCCTTGCAATGGGGGTTTACTGCGGGGATCAGGAAGTGTGTTCATGAACCTCCAGGATTCCCAGGACTGTGAGACCTCGGTGGATTCTGGAGGGGTCCCGGGCTGCGGTGGTCTGTCAGCATGGGGAACTTGCCCTTTCCTTAAGGCTCATCCCCATCAAGTGACTCAGCTCCTCTCTCAGACCCTGCTTTGCTCTGGGGTCTTACTTCTGCTGCCAGCTGGCGCTCTCACCCGCCCCTGTCCTCCTCTGCTTCAAAGCCCCTGCCTACGGGGGCTTCTGCAGCTGCCTGACAGGAGCTCGCCAGTGGCCTGAGTTTGGCACACAGACCTGCTCGGAGCTTCCTGTTAACCATCAATGCTCTGTGCCCGTTGTCTACTTGAATTAGCCCGCAGTCTCCAGCTTAAGTGTTAGAGAGAGAGACCAGCAGGCCCCGCCCTCTCTGATCAGAATCTCAGGGACCCCAGAGCGTCTAATGTGTCTTGCATGGGATGCCCTTTCCTTTCAAAAGTATTAATCAGGCCTCCGATGGGTGCCAGGCCCTGTTCTCGCCCTTGGGGATGCGGCAGTAAACAAGACATGGCCTGTGCGTTCTTTTTGTGTTTTCAGTTTTATTGGGATGTAGGTGGCATACAGCTATGTGAGTGCTTAAGGCGTCCGGCGCAGTGACCTGACTTACAGGTATTGTAAAGTCATGGAGTCTATAGTCAGTTGAAGGAATCAGTAAGCAAATCAGATTTATATCGTTCCTACCGCAAAGAACATCAACCACACCAGAAGATGGAAAGTGATAGTGGGTGGGGGAGGGTAGGTGGACACTGTATCTTGGCGGGTCAGAGAAGTCTTCCGAGGGGCTGACATTTCAGGTTGAACTGAAACCCGAGTGGTGAGTGGGAGCCAGCCGAGGGCAGTCATTCCAGGCGGTGGACGAGCCCGAGGCAGAGGCCCAAGGTGGAAGGAATCAGGCACATTCCAGGGCTAGGAAGAAGGCCAGGGTGGCCAGCAGGTTGAGGGCAGGGCGAGTGGGGGAGGAGAGGGGGAGATGGGTTTGGTTGGGAGGTGGGAGGTTAGGATATTCCGTTCATTGCTTTGGGGAGCCGACTTGTTGAGTCTGCGCAGTGGGGGCCGGGGGAAGCACTGATACCAGAATGGTGGCCGGGGAGGTAGTGAGACGTGCGTGGATACAGGGTGGGTTTCGGCTTGCTGGTGGAAAAGATGTGGGGGTGTAAGCAAAGAATCAGCAGTGACCCTGAGGGTTTTGGTCTGAGCCGTGGGGGCCCCGTCAGCTGTGTGACTAACGTGAGCTGTGTCGAGGACCCAAGCTGGGCACTTGACTTGGCTGCGTGGCTATGGGTGGGGCAGCTCCCTCAGAGGGGCTGTGAGGGGCTGTCAGTTTTTGGGGCTCTGCAGTCCAGGGTGGTCCTCACTGTCACCAGAGTACCGGGATTCTTTCTTCTGTCCTGGCTGCTCCATCTCATCTCCCTAACCTCTCTTGTGCCTCGTAAGGGAGCGGTTGGCCATGGGAGGTTTTGGCGTTTTGAGCTTGTATTTGGAATGGCAGTGGTTTTTGCTTTTGCTTTCTGTGAAATAGATAGTCTCATATCCTGAACGATAATTTTACTCCCTTTGGTTTGGTTGTGGTAGAGGAGTATTACCTGGTCCTAAAGGCCCTACGAGTAAATGTCTCCAAATCGAGCATCCTTAGTGTGTTTGGGGTTGGACTGCACCATCAGAAAAGCCTTCTAGAAGGAGGCAGGGTGGAAGGGCTTATTTGGTAGCTCCAGAAGGACGTCCAAGATCTGGAGGAATAATTCCAGAAACAGAATTCCTTGTCTATAGCTTTTGAGTCTCAGAAGTGATAGTGTAAAAATTAAAAAGAAAAGAAAACAAAAAAGAATCCAATTGAGGAACAGTGAAGAGTGGGGCCTGGAAGTAAAGAGCTCAGAAAGGGATATCAGGGAGAACCAGGCTGCTGGTGGGAACGGCACTGGAGAGGGGGCACTGGAGAGGGGGCCCGCGGGGACTTCGTTCGCACTGCTTCACTGTTGAGGACTATTGTGCGCGTAGGAGGGTCTGTTCTGAAAGCTAGTTACCACTCCTTCCCTCTGTGGCTTGTGGGCACAGGCCATCAGGGAAGACGATGGCCTCTTGTGCTCCGTCACCATGGGACAATCATCAAACAAAAAACAGCTGCTTCGGTAGAAAGTAGGAGAATTAAACTAGTTTCCAGATATTTCCCCAATGTTCTGGCTTTTTAAAAAACAACCTGAAGAACCCCTTCTTGTGCTCAGGGGGTCACCGGCCCATTTGCAAACGGACTCCCCCATCTTCTGGGACCAGCCCGGAGGGCTAGACACTACACTTTCTAGAGAAGGTGAATTTATAAATCCCTCTTATTTATTAGAATGAAACCCTTTCAACGAGTTCTTAAAACAGTGCATGATTATATTAGCTTGCTGTTTGAAACAGCAATTTTCCAGCTGAGTAGCAGGGCCTTTTACCCAGGCTCCTCTGTTCTTTAAATAATTATTATTTTATTGTTGTTGTTGTTCACATTATTAAGCGGATCTTTCTCTGCCTTGGAGCAGGACTTTCTTCCCCGTGTGCAGATGAGTTTATGTTATCGGTAGTGTTAACAGCTTTATCAAGATGGGATTCGTGTGCCTTAAGATGCCGTCGTTGTACGTGTGCCGGTCATTGATTTCCTTTTTGTTGTGTAGCCATAATCAGAATCCAGTTTTAGAACATTCTGCCACCCCACTAAGACCCCTCATGCTCTTTTATGTTTAATCCCAGGTCCTGCCTTTGCCCCAGACAACCATTAATCTGCTTTCTGTGTCTGTAATCTGCTTGTCTGTGCCCTTTCTGGACATTTCATATAAATGGAATCATTCTGTTTGTGGCCTTTTGTGTCTGGCTTTTTTCACTTGGCATGAGGTTGGCGAGGTTCATCCGTGTTTATAGTGTGCATCCATATTTTGTTCCTTTTGATTCCTGGACAGTATTCCGTTGTGTCATTATACCACATTTTGTTTATCCATTCATTGACAGGCACATTTTTGGGGGAAGCCTAGTAGCTTCGTTATTTGGATGTTGATATTCCATTTTCAGTAGTAAAGTTCTCTTACAGATTCAGCTCGGGACTTCCTTACAAGGTGAAACCAGGAACTGCAGTGAATATGGTGGAAAGATGATGTCTCAGACACCACTAGACAGTGGTGCCGCTGGTTGCTAGCGTGTCACTCGGCCCTGTAAGTCGGGATGTCTTTAATTGTAAAGGAAGAGAAAAAGCGAGAGGGGACGTGAGGGTTAGACTAAAATGACCAATCTTATTTTTATTTACCAATCTTATTTTTCTTCCATGGTCCTTGTGTATTTGAGAGATACAGCCTTAGGAGTAAATTGTATTGAGCGATAAAAAGGAACAAGCTTCTGGTATGTATCAGAAACATTACGTTGAGTGACGCAAGTCTTACTCAAGAGATTAGATACTGATTCCATTTATGTGAAGTTCTAGAAAAGGCAGAGCTAATCTGAGGTGGAAAAAAATCAGATCAGTACTTGCCTGTGAGGGAGGTTAAAGAGGGAAATACTGGGGAAAAGCAGGACTCTTCTAGGATGATGGTCATGTTTTATAGTATTGTGACTATACTAGAAACCAGTGAACACTTTTAAGAGGTGAATTTTTGGTGTGTAAATCATGTCTCAATAAAGCTGTTATGAAAAAAAAAAACCCACCTCATTAGGACTGACCCGGATGCATTCTTCTTTTCTTTTTTTTTTTGGTCGCTGAATAGTATTCCATTGAGAGCCTGTTATACAAAGTGAAGCAAGTCAGAAAGAGAAGGACAAACATTGGACATTAACGCATGAATGTGGAACCTAGAAAGATGGTACTGATGAACCTATCTGCAGGGCCTCAGTGGAGACACAGACGTAGAGCAGACTTGTGGGCGCCCTGGGGAAGGGGAGGGTGGCACTGTATTTGAAACAGAGAGCAAGTGGGGATTTGCTCTGTGACGCAGGGAGCCCCACCCAGTGCTCTGTGACAACCCTCGGGGGTGGGACGGGGAGGGAGATGGCAGGGGTTTAGGCGGGGGGGACATATGTATCCTTGTGGCTGACTCATGTAGATGTATGGCAGAGGCCAGCACAATATTGTAAAGCAGTTACCCTCTAATAAAAAACCAACAGAAAACCCAAACCATTTAGGTTTTCAGCATTATCTTTCGGGAGTCTTATTTGAGATCTTAAATGCCAAATATGTCAGTGTCTAGGAGTTCCAAGAGTCTCTGTCTTCCATTTCTTCTGTGTACAGTAAATGAGAGACTGCTTGGGAAGGTGACCTACCCTGAGCATTTCCCCTAGATTAAAATCGACTCTGGAATTCTGCTCTCCAGGTTACCTCAAAGCTCCACAAATCACCCTAAGGTTATCCTGTTAAGGCCTTTTTTCCTTTTAACATTGTCTGGGTCAGGGGGTCACAAAGTCAAATGCCCACAAGGGTCAGGAGGTAAAAGTGTGGGTCATCGGTAAGGCAAAGAGGACGTTTGCTGTCTTTTATTTCCTGGCTTCTAATGGAGTCATGGTTACAGACAAGCACTTACTTATTATGAAAACCCTGCAACTATAAACTGCAGTTGACCAGGCCTGCCTGATGGAAGGGCAGCAGGGAGTGGGGGCGGGGGGGGGCGGTCTGTGGTGAATTGGAGGGTACCTGCCAGCTCCACAGGGGGGCAACCATCACCCAGCTCCAGGTGACTCCAGCTGTTTGGGAACGAGCTCTGGCTTATTTGAAAATTGGAGAACTCTGAATTTGTATGTGAACTCTACATTTCCATTTCTACCTTGGGTCTGAGTTCAAGTATTAGGAATTCTAGGGAAATGAGTTTAATCTCAGTTGCATCTGTTTATCTGTTGGCCTTTCTTTTTATTTTTTAATTTATTCTGAAAATCTGTTTTGGCTGTGCCGCATGGTATGTGGGATCTTAGTTCTCCAACCAGGGATCGAACCCGCACCCCTTTGCATTGGAAGTGCAGTCTTAACCACTGGACTGCCGGGGAAGTCCCACGGTTGCATCTCGTTTAGAACTGAGTCTTGGCCTAAGAGATGAAGGAGCATGTGGTGCTCTTTGCCACAAGGGCAGCCCTGGCACAGGGGATATCTTGTGAGGTTTTCTCACTCTTAGGTGTACCTTCACGTCATGTTTATGTTCATATAGTCACAGGACCATCATCTTCTGAAAACAAAATCCAAGACTGTCCTCCTGGTAAACCCCAGAGGTGTGTGTGCTCCTGGTAGACAGTTACTTGTAGAGTTATGAGGAACCAGGGCAGTTATTTTAAATGATAATGTGTGTATTTGGGGGTGGAGAGTTGACTTCACTTCACTTCTCCACAGGAAGTTCTTGGACAGTGGGTTACTCATCATTTTACATTTCATTTCTAACTGTTATCCCTTAACTTCACCACGAGACCTGCCTGGGGCAGAGCTGTTTTCATAGGGTGATTCCAGGGTGGAGGAAAGGGATAATCATTTGACTTAACTCCAGACAGTTGATTTGGTTGTTGCTGAAACAAAATTATAGCTTGAAGTTAGACAGAAGAGGCCTCTCACTTGGCTGTTGTTCAAAGTTTCTAACCTGCACATTGGACATTGTGTTACAGGCCTCTGGCTCTGCTTTGCAGTTAACTCTGTGTGTGTGTGTGTGTTTAAGAAAGGAAGGGATGTGCTTGCTTTGAACCCTTCCCCCAGTGCACGCGCGGACACACACACACACACACACACACTCCTGTGCAGCCACCTTCCACACGATCTGAGGCTTTCCACCTCTTGAAGTTTTTTTCCGTATTTGATCTGATCTACAGAGGTGTTGGCAAGTAGCTTTATGGTTCTTAAAGGCCAAGACTTTGCTCCTGAGCCAGATTGAAATAGAGTTTATACTTCTCAGAGCGACAGTGAGCATGCTCACTGAGAGGTTGGGGGTATTACTCTTCTAAGCTTGTGAAGTGAAGTCGCCCAGTCATGTCCGACTCTTTGCGACCCCATGGACTGTAGCCTAACAGGATCCTCCATCCATGGGATTTTCCAGGCAAGAATATTGGAGTGGGTTGCCATTTCCTTCTCCAGGGGATCTTCCTGACCCAGGAATTGAACCCGAGTCTCCCGAATTGTAGGCAGCCGCTTTACCGTCTGAGTCACCAGGGAAGTCCAGGAAGCTTCTAAGCTTAGGACCTTACTTTTTGGATTTTGACTGTATTTCTGGGCCCCCTTCCAGGAAAAAAAAACAAAAACCCAAACTTAATACCGACAGATAACCACCATTATTTCCCTGGTGTTTATTCTCTCAGACCTTGTGGGTTTTTATTTTTCGGGTGGAGTAAGTGTGTTTTGTTTTTGTATTTAATAGATCATGAATGCCTTTCCAAAATACTCATTTGCAGTATTTTTTAGTGGCTGAGTAGTATTTCATGTGTGGATATACTGTCACTTATGGAATCCCTCTCTGGTGGACCTTGAGACCATTTCACATGATTTTTGTGTTCCTAAGCCCCTGTTCCATTTCTCTTATCCCTACTTTCTCTGAAAACATCCTTCTGCCTCCTCCTCCTTCCTCACAGGAAGAACTCTCTCCCTGAGAACCTTTCAGCAGGACCGTTGAAGAAAAGGGTCAGGGTTCCCCGGCCTGGCCTGTCCCCCGCCCCCACCCGCTTGGCCGAGGTGTGTGTGGAGGGTGGAGGTGAGCAGGTTGCAGCCCAGGAACAGCCTTTGCTCTGCGCCTCGGGCTGGAGATAGAAAGGCTGGCTGCACTGCCAGCCTGCAGAGGGGCAGGGGACACAGGGGAGGGTGTCCGACACAGCCCACAGCAGCATGCCTGCCCGCGTGCCTGGACCCAGGCCGAGCTCGCACGTCCCCACCCCGAGGCCAGGGCTCCTCACTCCTGCCAGCAGGTGGATGCCGGCCCTCGACCTTCTGTTGTTCCAGAGGCAGGGAAAGAGCGTTGAGCTTCAGGAAAGCTGGTGGTTCCAGCTGTGAGCCCGCCCAGCTGGGGCACGCTCACCTGAGACCAGAGGCCACGTGGATGCATGTCCCTGCGAGTCACAGAGCAGATGCCGGTATGACTTGGTACATGGAAAGAAGAGCTCACTCAACTCTCTGGAAAAGTTTAAGTACTTTCCATCCCATCGAGTGCAGAGATGCTGATCTCTGGCTCTCTGGCATCCTTACTCGTCAGCCTGATCTCTTGTGGGGTTTCTGTGGTTCCATCTGTCTGCCCACCCACACTGGTGGCAAGAGCATGTGGTGAGGGGTCTGATCTAAGGCAGAGGACTTGGGTAATGTTTTAAACTCTGGATGAGGTGGTTACAACTCCCTAGGCCCAGTGTCAAGGCTCGGCTGCCCTTGGAGCATCCAGGTTCACTGGCTGCATCCTAGCCCAGAGCTCCTCACTGTGACCCCCGTCTCCTAGCCCAGCAGAGCCTGCCCTAGCCTCCCTGCTCTCTCCCAGCCTGGCTCCCTAGTGACTGGACCAGTTTTCAATTCTTCTTAGTTTTGAATTTCATGATTTTTTCCCCCCCACAAGAAACCTTGGCAGAAGACTTTGTTCCCTGGGAAAAAAGCTCTCAGAAAAGCAGAGAACCCAGCTATCAGCTCAGCCCCTGGCTTGTCCTTGACGATGTCCTGGCACAGTACCTGCGAGCTGGCAGGCGGGTGGTGCTGAGAAAACTCACCTGGTGGGCACAGCCTCCTCCGGATGCTTCCCACAGCAGCCAGCCAGAGACCTGCTGATTACAGTCGAGCTGGCACAGCCTGTATGTAGCCAGCTGCTTTTTTGCCCGAGAAGTTTGTTTGCTTATCTTTATTTTCATGCCAGTTGCTGGCTCCCTGGAGCCATGGGTGTGTTTGT
This sequence comes from Cervus canadensis, assembly GCF_019320065.1. Classification (NCBI taxonomy): domain Eukaryota; kingdom Metazoa; phylum Chordata; class Mammalia; order Artiodactyla; family Cervidae; genus Cervus; species Cervus canadensis. The sequence continues at coordinate 124,982,666 of NC_057386.1, forward strand.
GGTCATTTGAGGTGATTGCCACGGATTGGTAAAGTATGGATGAAGTGAGCAGGGCGGGGCGGGGGGTGAGAAATACTGTCATCTTCTGGTCTCTGTCATCCCCTGGCTCTTACCTGGAGAGGGAATGTTCTCCGGTTCCTGCCCTAGAGGGTGGCAGCTTTCAGGCTTCTGGAAAGCTGGGAGCAGCCCCCTTGGCTCGGTGGCTCTAGCTGAGGTCCTGAGTGTGCTGACGCTGAGTGCTAAGTTGCGTCAGTTGTGTCCGACTCTGCGACCCCACGGACTGTAGCCCGCCAGGCTCCTCTGTCTGTGGGGTTCTCCGAGCAAGAATACTGGAGTGGGTTGCCATCTCCTTCTCCAGGGGATCTTCCCTACCCAGGGGTCGAACCAGTGTCTCTTACATCTCTTGCACTGACAGGCGGGTTCTTTACCGCGGGTGCCACCTGGGAAGCCAGAGTCCTTACAGCAGTGTCCATCTAAGGGCAAGTGAGTTTCCTTGGCTAAGGCAAACCAAGAGAGAAATAACAGCGTAGTCCAGACTGAACGCAAAAGCTATCCCGAGCAAGCTGCCCCCCTAATGGACTGGAACAGTGACCCAGCAGCACTGTAAACAAGCTTGACGCTTCAGCCCTGTGTTCTCTGTTGGCCAGGATCCCTGGAAGCGCATCAGTATGTGAGACTCAGATATGTCCCGGGAGCGGTAGGAGCCCCACGACTGCAGAACAGCCAGCCTGGGTGATGTGTCATTGCTGAATGGCAGCTGGCCTGCCTCTGTTGCGTCACAGTTAGTTTCTGAGTGTAACTTTCTTCCCTCTTTTTAGCCTGGTGTCTCCAAGTCCTGGGGACCAGCGATAGAAATGAGGAGGGGCATGCAGGGTTTGTTGGGCTGTTGCAATCTTCCGACAAAGCCATCATTGTCTGGGATAAAGCACCAGTTGGTTCACTTTGAATTGCTCCATCGCTCCAGTGCTCAGGAACGGCTGTTTTTCTTCCACCTCAGCAGTGTTCCTGGGGGGAGGTGAAAGATGGACTGCCTGATCCGGAGGGGAGAAACTGCTCTCCCTTGCCCTGTCTGCGCAGCAGCATCTCGGGTGATCAGTTAAGCATCCAGAGCAGACAGTCTGCTCCTGGTCAGCCGGCATCCCAGGCTGCTGCTGGACCCCGGCTGGAATTCAGCTGTCTTGGCCTCTTGGAGGAAGGAGGCTTTTAGGAACCAGGCTGCTGCTCGTGGCCTCAACCTCCAATGGCGCTCGTCTGTCCCGGCCAGGTGCCCTACCCACAGCCTTGTTGCCAGGCTGACCTCCCCTCTGACCTTTTAGCCTACCGTCTCTCCCCCTTGTGTATGATGCCTCAAGCTGCGGGGTTAATCTGGAGAGTGAATCTTTCCTCTGGCTGGCTGGACTCCCAGATGCTATCCCTCGAGCCTGGGACAGACACCCAGAGTTTTGGTCCTCTCTGGTACCTCTGCCCCTCATTCAGTTCCACGTTTGTGTGGTCAGATTAGTCCAATCCGGCTGTCTTTGTGGAAATCCCAGCAGCTGGGGTGAGGCGCCAGGGACTCCTGAGGGAGTGAGGGAGCTCACACAGGAAAGCCTGAGCCTGCGTTTGCTTCCAGGGCCAGGAATTTCATTTCCCTGCATCTGAATTGATAGCTCTCCAAGTCCAGTGTGGTCAAGAAATGACGTTTGAAGAGCTTAGGAGAAACGCAGAGTTTGAGAAACATTTTTTTTTTTAATGACCCTGACCCCAGACAGACAAGTTCAAGTGCTTGTTTTCTCGAAGATGGAGCTGCAAAGGCCGGAGATTCTATGAGGTGGACAAAGCTGGATGGACGGGAGGGGGTGATGTAAAATGCCCTTGTCCACATGTTAGTTCTTCCTTAGATACAGTTTTGGGAACCACCTCCATGGGGGGCTGGGGGAGAACAGAAGAACCTATCAGTGGAGCTGAATTGCTTCTTTAGTTCAGTCCTTTGAATTTTGTGGTATTAAAGTTGGGTGGGTAGCTATTAAAATATGTTTGCAAAAATGACTCATTTGTTTGCCCTTCTCTTAAGGATTAGAGCTTCCTTTGATACAAGCCAGTTTTCCAGATCACCGTTGTTTATTTCATTAATCATCATTAATCATCTCTTTTATAAAATCAGCCATTCTTAATGGGAAGTGGAAATCCCTCTCAAATAGATAATAATCTTCGGTGCTTTCTTTTTAAAAAAATATATATTTATTTATTTGGCTGTGCTGGATCTTAGTTTTAGCACACAGGATCTTCAATCTTTGTTGCGTTGTGTGAGGTTTTTAGTTGCCACATGGGAACTCTTAATTGTGGTGTGGGATCTGGTTCCTGGACCAGGGATTGAACCCAGGCCCTCTGCATTGGGAGCATAGAGTCTCAGCCGCCGGACCACCACAGAGGCCCCTGCACTGTTTCCTTGAACGTACTGAGTCTAATGTAATGTTTGATTATTTAGAAACCTATTTCTGAATGTTATTTCCTGTGTAGTCCTAGCACCACAGTGGCTTCTTGATGAAGTTGCACCGAGGCAGCATGTTCACTTCTCTACGCAACCATCCCAATCTCTCTTGTGAGCCGAGTTTTCAAATCTTCAGTGACCCGTCTCCTCCGGGCTGTTGGCTGCCACCCGTTCTGCAGTGACTTTGCCATTTCCGTTCCCTTTTTGTCCGGGGCCTCCCATTTTCCATTGGTTTGCATAACTTGTTAAATTGAGTGTAAAATGAGAGTAATTAACTTAGTGAGGGCTTAGAGACTCTCCTCTGAGTCAAGTGCACAGACCTTTACTATCTGTCTTGAATTATTTTCACTTTCTTCCGTATAACTAAATTAAGCTCCAGCTAGTTGTGAGATAATGCTATACTTCTAAACTTCTATTACAGAGTAATTTTAAGCCATTATTATCCAGTTGCATCACTGAAATTTGTTGGCTGGGTTAACTTGTATGTATGAAAGAAATTATCTGCAGATCTTAAGACTATTAAGCTCTTAAGAGAATGCCAGTGTGTTCTCATTTCTGAAATGTGGCAAATTAAAAAAAAAACAACTCCAAATCAACACGATAAACTGAGTCCCCTGGCTAATTAAGTATTCCTTTCTAATAATTATGAGAAGGAAATTCACTTTTTCTCCTTTTCAAAGTGGAACTAGTTTTATGAAGATTCTTTTCCAACTCTCCTCCTTGTTATATAGAAATGCATACTCATTGTCAAATGGAGTATTCAGGCATTTCAGGAAGACAGAATTAGAGGAACAGAATCCTCTGAAACATTCTTCTTGGGTTTATTTATTTTGTCACTGTGCCCTTTTTACTTTTTTTCTATGCCTGCATAGGTAAAAATAGACCTGTACCATCATTGAGGAGCCAAAGTTTTTACTTTTGATAAAGCCCAATGCATGTTGTTTTTAAATGGTTCATGCTTTTTTTGTGTTCTATTTAATAAATCTTGCCAAACCCAGGACCTCTAAGATTTTTTTCCTAGGTTTTCTTCTGGAAGTTTTGTAGTTTTAGCTCTTAGGATTGTGCTCCATTTTGAGTCAGTTTTTACATATGGTGTGAGGTAAGGGTTGAGATTCAGTTTAAGAAGTACTTTGATGAGTGTTCTTATTTATACCTCTTCTCATTCTATTTCTTTAGTTGTTTTCATAAGATACACTCCTAAAAGTAAAACTGTAAGATCAAAGATTCACACTGAAGTCTTTGATACATGTTGCCAGACTGGTTTTCAGAAGTTGTATCAATTAGAAAAGACAACCCACAGGGAGCTCAAACCTGTGCTCCTTGACAACCAAGAGGGGTGGGTGGGATGGGAGGAGGGTCAAGAGGGAGGAGCCGTATACCTATGACTGAGTCATGTTGATGTATGGCGGAAACCAACACAGTATTGTAAGGCAATTATCCTCCAATTAAAAATAAATAAATTTAAAAAAAAAAGACAGCGTCTATAATGGGAGAAAGAAAGTGTTAGTCGCTCAGTTGTATCTGACTCTTTGCGATCCCATGGATTGTATGTAGCCCACCAGGCTCCTCTGTCCATGGGATTCTCCAGGCAAGAATACTGGAGTGGGTAGCCATTCCCCTCTCCAGGGGATCATCCTGACCCCGGAATCGAACCTGGGTCTACTGCACTGCAGGCAGATTCTTTACCATCTGATTCACCAGGGAAGCCCATAATGGGAGAAAGTATTTGCAAATCATATATCCAATAAGGGATATGCATCTGGAGTATATAAAGAACTCTGCAACTCAAAAATGAAAAAACAGCCCAGTTAAAAACAGGCAAAGGAATTGAATAGTTATTTTTCCAAAGATATTATAGATATATGGGCTTCCCTGGTGTAGATGGTAAAAAAATCTGCCTGCAGTACCGGAGAACCAGGTTCGATCCCTGGGTCAGGAAGATACCCTGGAGAAGAAAATAGCAACTCACTCCAGTATTCTTGCCTGGAAAATTCCATGGACAGAGGAGCCTGGTGGGCTGTAGTCCATGGGGTTGCAAAGAGTCAGACACAACTGAGCAGCTAGCACTTTCACAATAAGCACGTGAAGAGATGTTCAACACTACTAATCATTAGAGAAATGAAAGCCAAACCCACATTGCAATACTGCTTTACACCCACTAAATTGTGATAAATGTTGGTGAGCATGTAGACAGATTGGGATCTTCCTATAGTGCTGGTGGAAATGTGGCATAGTGTAGCTGTTGTAGAAAGCAGCATAGTAGTTCCTAAAAAACTTAAACATAGAGGTGACATTTGCCCCAGCAATTGCACTCATAGGTATGGATCTGAGAGAAAGGAGAGCACTGCACACAGAAGTTCTTAGCAGCAGTGTTCCTGGTATCCAAAAGGTAGAAACAGTTCAAATGCCCATCAGCTAATGAATAAATAAACAAAACGTTATCTGTCCATTCAGTGGAATATTAGTCAGCCACGAAGTGGAATGATATACTTGCTCCAACATGGATAAGCCTTGCAGACATGCTAAGTAGAAGAAGCCCGTCATAAAAACCCACATATTGTATGATTCCAGTTATATGAACCCTGCAGGATGAGCACATGTAGAGAAGGAAAAAGTGGATTAGTAGTTGTTTAGGATTGGGAAGTGATGACTAAGGGGTACAGAATGTTGTTTTGAGGTCGTGAAGATGTTCTAAATTTGATTGTGGTGATAGTTGCACAACTCTGTGAGCACACTAAAACCATTGAATTGTATACTTCAAATAAGTGAATTGTATGTGAATTATGTCCCAATAAAGCTGTTACCCCTCAAAAAGAAAAGGTTGTACTGACTAATATTCGCACTAACAGTGTGTAAGAGCCCATTTGCCTGTGTCCTCCCCAGCTCTGGGTTGTTCATTACTGTAATTTTAAATTCTAAATCAGCTCTCTTGAGGTTTAATATGTAAACAATAAAATGCACGCTTTTAGATGTGCAGTTATGTGTGTGCTCAGTCAGTTGCTCAGTGGTGTCTTGTTTGTGACCCCATGGACTGAAGCCCACCAGGTTCCTCTGTCCATGGAATTTTCCAGGCAAGGATACTGGAGTGGGTTGCTTTTTCCTTCTCCAGGGAATCTTTCCAACCCCGGAATCGAACCCAAGTCATTCTAAATCAGCTCAATTGAGGTTTAATATGTAAACAACAAAATTCACCCGTTTAGATGTGCAACTGTATAATTTAGACAAACATGCACACATGTGTACACGTGTATTATCACTGCGGCCCAGATACAGGACATTTCCACCACCCGAGAAGGTTTCCCCGGACCCTCCCCAGGTGTTCTGCCCCATCTCTGTCTCTCTCACTATAGCTTAAGTTTGTCCAGTGTTTTGTGTAAATGGAATCATACAGGATATACTCTTTTACCTGACTTCTTTTGTTCAGCATATATTTAACTCATCTGTCATACATGTTGCTCCATGTATCAGTATTATTACCTGGATAGACCGCAACCTGTCTTATCCATTCACCTGTTGGTAGATATTTGGCTTGTCTTCCTTTCATTGTTTTCAGCTTTATCACGAATAAAGCTGCTACGAATGTTTATGTACAAGCCTTGGTGTGGACGTACATTTTTATTTCTCTTGGGGAAATGTTATAAAGCTGCTACGAATGTTTATGTACAAGCCTTGGTGTGGACGTACATTTTTATTTCTCTTGGGGAAATGTTTGGTGATGTGTAAAGTGTATGTTTAACTTCATAAAAAACTGTCAAATGATTTTCCAAAAATGGCTATACCTTTACAAAAATATCATGTACCATTATTACTGTGCACTCAAAACTCTGTTAATCTGATAGCCAAAAAATGGCATCTCTGGTGTTTTAATTTGCATCTCTTTGATCTCTAGTGTATCATTTGTTCCCTGAATTTGACCATTTATTTTATATTTGTGAGTTTCCTTTTAATTCTTTGGATTTGTTCTTTCTTTTTTTGGGGGGGGGAGATGTGGGTCTTTCCTTCTCCAGTTTTTTTTTTTCAACTTTCTATTATAAAAAATGATAACAGAAAAGTTGAAATAGTGGTGCAGCCATCATGTTTATAATCACTGCCCACACAGTTCACATTTGTTAACTTTTGCTATACTTGCTTAATGTGTCTGTATCTCTTACTTTCAAAACCCCCAATAATACAAGAGATTTCTTTTTAAAACTTTCCTTTCCTAAACCCTACCCTCTTTTCTTTCCTTCCTCTCTCTCTTTCCCCTCTTTCTCATTCTGCTTTTTAAAATTTTTCTAAGATTTTTTTTTTTTTTTTTACCTGTGGACCATATTTAAAGTCTTTATTGAACTTGTTACAACATTGCTTCTGTTTCACATTTTGGTGTTTTGGCTCCAAGGCATGTGAGATCTAGTTCCCCGACCAGGGATTGAACCCACGCCCCCTGCATTGGAAGGCAAAGTCCTAACCGTTGGACCCCCCAGGGAAGTACCCTCATTCTGCTTTATTTAAATACCTGGTATGAGAAGCTAGCTCTTCCTCCTGCTCTATCGTCTTTTTGGACTATAGATTCAGAAAATTACACTGAAACCGAGCGTGAGACAGAGACACACTGACCTTCCACGGCTCTCTTCTTTTCCCAAGAATATAACCACTGTAGCAGACTCCAGCCCATCAGAAAAGGGGAGGCAACAGTGAGGTGGAGAACTTAAGGCTCCAAACAGTCAACGGTCTTAACTCCTGTCATCAGAGCTAAGAATGGAGGAGGCAGGGCACCAGAAGCCATAACTGCCAATATTTTGAGAAAGACCTCTTTATTCCTCCTGCCGGAAACCCTTTTCTCCACACTCCCTCTCCCGGGTTAATTCCTGCCCGTCTTGGAGACTTGGCTCAGGCATCCTGCTTGAGGAAGCCATCCTGAAACCACCACTGGGCGCCCTGCTGTTTCCATGCCCTGCACACATGCCCTCGCTCCCTCGAAGCAAGACATTTCTGACTTTCCCATTAGCTTGTGAGGTCTGAGGCCCGGAGCCTGGCTTTTGCGCCCAGTCCTCCATGCAGAGTCTGACGCATCGCACGCAGGCTCTTGGCAAGTGTTGCTGGGAGGCTTCACTTCCTGGCCGGCAGACGATTTCTCCCTAGTTATGGCTGCGTTTGCTTCCCTGGTCGTGAGGGCACGGTGGACTCGCATGCTCTTCTTTATCAAAACACGTATTTCTCTGAGCCTTATAAAAAACTGAGGAATGAAAACTGTGGCCTTTCCCTTTTTTTTGTTCCAGCAGCTGCCTTCTCGTCATTTTAGGGCAGTCGTTTCTCACTTGGTACCTTTCATTATTCTTTATTCTTCTAGATTCTTAGAATTATGGGCCCTGAACCGAAAGAGGCTTAGCCATCAGCTGCACAACCTAAAGGGCTTTCAGGTGGCTCAGTGGTAAAGAATCCACCTGCCAATGTAAGAGATGCGAGTTCGATCTCTGGGTCGGGAAGATTCCCCAGAGAGGGAAATGGCAACCCACTCCAGTATTCTTGCCAGGAAAACCCCATGGGCAGAGGAGTCTGGCAGACTGCAGTCCATGGGGTCGCAAAAGAGTTGAACACAACTGAGCAACTAAACAGCAGCAACAACACAACTTAAAATATGAACCCAACTGGCCTGTCCACTTCTCCTGGAGGACCTGCAGCGTTTAGAACTGCACCCTCAGCATTCCTGCCTGGGTTTTCCCTCTCTCCCTCCTGTTGTCTCCCGGGTCTCCCCTTGCTGGCCTGCATGAGTGGTGCTTGATACGGGGCCTTGCTGTGAAGGGTGCCTGAGAGCTGAGGTGAGGGGTGAGTGATGGGTCCCTGGCAGCGTTTTCTTGCACAGGAGGCTGGGAGCACGGGGAACGGCAGGCTTCAGTTCCTGTTGAAGAGCTCTTAGGCTTTTGTCCTATGTAGATACTTGTCTGGGCTGGGAGAGTGAAATGGTGCTAATAAAAAAAGAGAGACAGTTGTGTTTGTGCTGCGAATTTGCCTTTTCGTTGAAGAACCGCGTATCTAATCTCTAAGTGGTAGTTCTCTTTGGCTCTCAAGGACCTTTGCTCATCACCCACCCCAACAGTCATTCTCTCCTTGTCCCCTGAGTCGAGTCGCTGGGAGGCTTGGCTGAGGCGGCCAAGAGTCCTTCAGCTGTGCTTTCTCACAGCCTAGGGTCAGAACTGTTCCGAACGGCGTGGGAAATGTCAGCCGGATGCGTTCATCCGTTTTATCAAGAACCTCCTGTGTTCCACACCCTGTTAGTCCATTCTGAATACCTTCTTCACTTCATTCTTGCCACAGCTCTGTGAAACAGACTGTTTGTCTTTTCCCCAAAGAAAGCGAAGTTACAGAAGGCCAGCTGTCTGCCTGAGGCTGCATGGCTGGCAGGGGGGGACACGGATGGGTGAGTTGCAGGTGGTTAGGAAAGCGTCCTTCTGAGTAAAAGCTTCTGCTGTACTTTGGAGTCAGCCCTCACTGGGAGGCACGTGGTGTTTCCACCCATGAAGGTGGCCCGGCCTAAGATTCTGTTGATGGATTTTTCTGTCATCAGCACGGCACAGTGGACAGGATCAGATTTCCTCAGTAAAACCTGGAATTTCGACATGAGAGGAATCAGATGTTATCCTTCTTTCTTATGCCAAGAAAGCATAGCCAGCCCTTGCAATAATAGAAAGACTCTGAAACTTAACAGTTAAAAAGTCCCTGTAGGGCTTTCTTGGCAGCTCAGTGGTGAAGTGTCCACCTACCAATGCAGGGGACACAGGTTCGATCCCTGGTACAGGAAGATCCTACATACCGCAGAGCAACTAAGCCTGTGTGCCATAACTACTGAAGTCACATGCCACAACTACTGAAGCCCATGTGACTAGAGCCCGCACTCTGCAACAGGAGAAGCTCCTGCATTGAAGAGCATCCCCCGCTCGCTGCAGCTAGAGAAAGCCCACCCTGTGTGCAACAATGAAGACCCAGCACAGCCAAAAAGAAATTAAAAAAATTTTTTTTTTAATCCTTGTAAATGGCCGACTTCAGGTTTTGTTCACAAGTACCTCTCCCCCAACTCCTCTTCCCTGCAAATGCACACTGGTCCCCAAAGATCTGTGGAATAAATAGCACAAAATCTTGCCGTTTGGTTCAGTCTGTCATTGCCCCACAAACTCCTGCCCAGCCCATTTGTTGCTTTTGTGTGTGATTGTGGAGCATAGTCCTCAGCATAGCAGGACTTCAATTTTGAGAAAATAAAATGTTCGTCACTTTTTGGGTGGACTTTACCCCCGGCCCTGCCATTTGTTGGATTATTTGTGCCTTAGATATTCCTATTTTATTTTCCTCTCTTCTCCCAGGAGGCCTTGAAGCAGGGGGAAATGAAAGAGATAAGTCACCCTGACCTTGATTTTTATAGCACTATAGTAGCTAAAGGTGTGTTTACCCTCTCAGGGAGCCATAAAAAAAACACTTTTCTTTTTAAGCATTTGCAACAGCAGTTAAGATGGCAAGTAGCTCTGCAGCTGGGTTTATAACACATAAAGATCGGAGGTTAAAATTGGGATATGGTAATAAATCAAAACCTCTTTTCTTCTCTCACCCCTGTTTTTAAGTTTGGTTTTATGAGTAACAAATTGTTGCTTCTGACCGAGAAGGCGTGGTGCAAATGAGTATATCAGAAAGGGAAAATATAGGTATTTTGAAGGCGAGCGAGTATGTCCTGGGAGACAGTGTCAGCAGATGTCAGTGTCGTCTCAGCTGGCCAGGGTGGAGACGGACGGCATTTCTGAAGCAGAGACCAAGCAGAGATTATCCAGCTTGCCTTCGATTTAGGGTGTTAGTCTCCACCTCTCCTGCTTATCCCCAAAGCCTCTGCCACTTAGAAGGTTAATAAGTTGATTAAAAAGCATGCCTGGGAGGAGGATGAAAAGAGGGAGAGACATAGGGTGACAACCGATTCTCAGCAGCAGATGAAAGGGAAAGTCTCTGTATAGGCAAAAGTAAAACAGATTTTATTTTGAAATGTCTCTTTTGGGAAGAGGGCTGTGCAGAGTTCTTCTTCTGTTTGGTTGCTTTTTAAAGGGGCCATCCCCGGTGGCTCAGACAGTAAAGAGTCTGCCCTCATTGCAGGAGGCCCGGGTTCAATCCCTGGGTTGGGAAGATCCCCCGGAGAAGGGAATGGCTACCCACTCCAGTTTTCTTACCTGGGAAAGCCCGTGGACGGAGGAGCCTGGCAGATTACAGTCCATGGGACAGAGTCGGACATGACTGAGCGACCAACACTTTCAGTTTTCACGCTTTTTATAGTCCCTCTCCTCAACAAGAGGTCAGAAGCCTGTGGTTGTGGTGGGGGTGCTATAGATCTTTCTTATCCCTCTTTTGCTTAATGGTAGCTGGTGTTACCCCATCACCTCCTACTGTGGGTGCCTCTCAGTTGTATTCTTAGGGCCACCCTCTGGGGAGGGGTACAGTTCAGACCCTATGAACTGGAAGGGAAGTTGGGAGAAGCTAATTCAGTTCTCCCTCATCTAGAAAAGGGAAACTGAGGCCAGGGTAAAGGAATGACTTGTGGGGCAGAGATGGTGTCCCTTTGCCGTTTAGCATTAGAACTGGGACCAGGGGGCTGGAGCGGACCTCCTGGTTTCATCTTCTCCAGTTTTCAACAAACCCTTCCCTTTCATCTAGGCATCTTCTCTAAAGTGAAGCAAGCCTGGAAAAAGTAGCAGTCAGTTAATTCACAAAGCCCTATGGCCTGATTTTAAATGGTGAGGGGAGGAGATGGGAGGTGGAATGGGGAGAGGGGGACATAAACTGAGAACAAACGGACAGTAACACATCCTGTGAGAGCCTGGGCTTGAGGCCAAGGAGGACTTCACTGTGGGTGGGGGCAGGTACTGAGAGGGGGAGGGCTGCTGGAAGGGTGGGGAGGTGTGGGTTGGGCGAAGGCAGGAATGGGGCTGGCAGGAGGTGGGGGGAAATTAGAGAAAATTAGAGATACCAGGGGAACATTTCATGCAAAGATGGGCACAATAAAGGACAGAAATGGTATGGACCTAACAGAAGCAGAAGATATTAAGAAGAGGTGGCAAGAATACACAGAAGAACTTTACAAAAAAGATCTTGATGACCCTGATAACCATGATGATGTGATCACTCACCTAGAGCCAGACATCCTGGAATGTGAAGTCAAGCGGGCCTTAGGAAGCATCACTATGAACAAAGCTAGTGGAGGTGATGGAATTCCAGTTGAGCTATTTCAAATCCTAAAAGATGATGCTGTTAAAGTGCTACACTGAACATGCCAGCAAATTTGGAAAACTCAGCAGTGGCCACAGGACTGGAAAAAAGTCAGTTTTCATTGCAATCCCAAAGAAAGGCCAGAGAATGTTCAAACTACCACACAATTGGACTCATCTCACGTGCTAGCAAAGTAATGCGCAAAATTCTCCAAGCTAGGCTTCAACAGTATGTGAACCAAGAACTTTCAGATGTTCAGGCTGAACTCAGAAAAGGCAGAGGAACCAGAGATCAAATTGCCAATGTCTGTTGGATCATAGAAAAAACAAGGGAGTTCCAGAAAAACTTCTACTTCTGCTTCATTGACTACACCTTTGTGTGGATCACAACAAACTGGAAAATTCTTAAAGAGATGGAAATACCAGACCACCTGACCTGCCTCCTGACAAGTCTGTATCCAGGTCAAGAAGCAACAGTTAGAACGGAACATGACAATGAACTGGTTCCAAATCGGGAAAGGATTACGTCAAGGCTATATGTTGTCACCCTGCTTATTTAACTTATACGCAGAGTACATTATGTGAAATGCCAGGCTGGCTGAAGCACAAGCTGGAATCAAGATTGCCAGGAGAAATATCAATAACCTCAGATATACAGATGACACCACCCTTATGGCAGAAAGTGAAGAGGAACTAAAGAGCCTCTTGATGAAAGTGAAAGAGGAGGGTGAAAAAGCTGGCTTAAAACTCAACATTCAAAAAACAAAGATCATGGCATCTGATCCCATCTCTTCATGGCCAATAGATGGGGAAACAATGGAAACAGTGTTTTCTTGGGCTCCAAAATCACTGCAGATGGTGACTGCAGCCATGAAATTAAAAGACTCCTTGGAAGTCTTGGAAGAAAAGTTGTGACCAACCTAGACAGCATATTAAGAAGCAGAGACATTACTTTGCCAACAAAGGTCTGTCTGGTCAAAGCTGTGGTCTTTCCAGTAGTCATGTATGGATGTAAGAGTTGAACCATAAAGAAAGCTGAGTACCAAAGAATTGATGCTTTTGAACTGTGGTGTTGGAGAAAACTCTTGAAAGCCCCTTGGACTGCAAGGAGATCCAACCAGTCCATCCTAAAGGAAATCAGTCCTGAATATTCATTGGAAGGACTGATGTTGAAGCTGAATCTTCAATACTCTGGGGCCTGATGTGAAGAACTGACTCATTGGAAAAGACCCTGATGCTAGGAAAGATTGAAGACAGGAGGAGGAGGGGATGCCAGAGGATGAGATGGTTGTATGGCATCACCGACTCAGTGGACATGAGTTTGGGTAAACTCCGGGAGTTGGTGATGGACAGGGAGGCCTGATGTGCTGCTGTTCATGGGGTCGCAAAGAGTTGGACTCGACTGAGTAACTGAACTGAGCTGAACTGAGAGGTGGGGTTAGAGGGAAGACCGTTTTCCCTCTGGTGGGGGAAGTACTAGTGAGCAAAGCAGACAAGTCACTACCCGCCTCGTGGAAAATGCAGTTGGTTGTGAAGACACACCATCAGTCCACACACACACACACGCACATACACACACAGGCTGTCGCAGGTTATGGTCGGTACGGGGGTAGCCAACGAAGTCATTTACACTGAGAGGTTGTCTACTCCAGAAGGGAGACAAGGAAGGTGAGTAAGGTTCTTGTTTAACCCCAGATGTGTAGCTGCAGGGAACTGGACCTGGGTGAATATGTAGGGATTCTCTCTAGCACGCAGGGCAACCCCTGAAGGAGTCTCACCTGGGGAGAAATGTGAACAGATCCTTGTTGTCCTGGTCCGGGTTGTTCTGGCCTCCTGGGTGGGAGGGAGGCAGGCGGGGAGGAGCCCGGAGAGGAAGCCTGGGGGACCTTGGTGGGGGGCCCTGTGTCAGCCCTGCCTCCCCGCTCCACCTCCCCTTGCCTTTGCCCTGCACCACCAAGGGCCCCCTGCGCAGCACACGTGTGGTCTTCCGCCTGTCTGTCAGCTGCACAAGGCTGGGGACTTGGTTCTGTCTGCACCTCTGGCCTTGCGCCTGCTGCTGCTGCTGCTAAGTCGCTTCAGTCGTGTCCGACTCTGTGCGATCCCATAGACGGCAGCCCACCAGGCTCCCCCGTCCCTGGGCTTCTCCAGGCAAGAACACTGGAGTGGGCTGCCATTTCCTTCTCCAATGCATGAAAGTGAAAAGTGAGAGTGACGTCGCTAAGTTGTGTCCGACTCTTCATGACCCCATGGACTGCAGCCTACCAGGCTCCTCTGCCCATGGGATTGTCCAGGCAAGAGTATTGGAGTGGGTTGCCATTGCCTTCTCCAGTCCTTGCACCTAGAACCGCCCTAAATAACAGATCTGGGTGAGTAAATCAGGATTGTGTCCTAAAGAAAGTGATGTTTCAGCTGGATCAGTCTGCCCACAGTAGGGGTGCTGTATATAGCCCACGTGTAACCCGAAGAGATTCCGTCTCTTGCCATCAACCCGTTGCTGGTGTTAAGCCCCATTTTACACGGCGTTATGCTGTGATAGGTGCAACGTAGAATTAACTACTGGCTCCAGTTTCTGGCCCCAGAAAGGTTAGAACTTGATAGATGTACCCAGAGCAACTTTATTACCTTACTGTAGTGTCACTGTGACCCTAGTCACATTGCCAAAGGTTTGGAGTTTTGAATGCAATAGAGAACAGAGTCCGTGTTTTTTTTCTTAATAGTCAACGTTGACTTTTAAAAATGTAGCCAATGCTTTTTAAAGCCTATTTATAGGTCTTGGCTACCTGAAGCCTGTCACCTTATCCTTTGAAATGCATCAGACAGCTTCAGATTTCTGTGCCTTTTAAGTAGGTTACGTAGCTGGCGGTACCTCAAAGATGGCTAATGATGGTGATAATAACAAATTCGTTTCTTGCCAGCCTTCATGGGAGCTCAGAAACATTTGCAAGCATGACCTATTCCCATTCCATCTCTGCCAGCCAGTTTCTTGTCTCCAGGTGTGTACTCTGGCTGGAGACCTGTGCTAATTTATGTCCTCTGTATGCCAGGTGTCTGCAGTGCGGTGGAGTTTTTCCATTCTTTACACAAAAATTCTTAACCTTGGTGAGTTCTTGAACCTGCTAATTACTGTTTCCCGTAGGCGAATGAAAGTGCTAGGGAAATACCATATTTCTTTGAGGGTGGTTAGTTATTCCTGGTACTGAATATAATACTTGTACCTGTGAGTTGGCCACTTTGATCAGGGTGAGGGTGGCAGTTACCGTATCAGTGAGGTGGGGCTGTGCTGGAGACAATAAAACGTGAATAGCGCTTGTGTTTGGGTGTGTAACTATGCGACTTTGTTTTGTTTTGTTGGCTTCACCTTCTAAACTTCCTTTTGACATTAAGTATTATGACTAGAAATGAAAGGGACATGTGCGAAGAAAATTAAAGAAGGCAGCTTCAGATTTCTCTTTTTAAATAGGTTAAGTTGTTCGAATAAGTAGAGAAACATACTCCATTCTGAGGTAGAGATGACCCAGCCGAAATGGTCACTGCTGTCCGCAGTAGTGTATTTGTTAAGGGCTACTCCAATCAAAATGCCAGAATAGTTTTCTTTTGAGATTTGACACCACGACTGTGAAGTTGGAACATGGAGGAATAAACAAGCAAGGATTAAAAAAAAAATGATGGCGACTAACTCTACTTAGTAAAGAGTATCACAAACTTCTAATTATTAAATCACTGTAGTACTAAGACATGTGGACATGAATTAGTGATAGGAGGCCCCCCCCCCAGAACAGACCTTAATGTATATTATAATTTAATATATGTTAATGCAAGTGTCATCAACTAGTGAGGGAAGATGAGATAATCAGATAACCAATCGGAGTTTATTTTGGTGAGCTGTGTAAAGAGCGAAATGAGTTAAATATAAAAAGTGAAACCATTTAAAACATAGGCACAAAACACCAAAGAACTGGGGTCCCGGGTATTATATGTGCGGATGTGGTGTGTGGTGATGACAGTGTTTTACTCCGAGGGGAAAGGTGGATGATTGAGTGAACAGGTAGGAACCACTGACTGAAGCAGGATCCCAGTATCTTCATGACACCAAAACAACTTCCAGATGGAGGAAATGACGGATACAAAATGTGAAGCTGTGAAAGAAGACATAGATTAAGTGTTTTCACAGTCTTTGGAAAAGCACGGAAAAACCCTTTTAATTATGACATAGAAGATGGAAACATAAAAGACAGTACTTTAAAATTTTGATTGTATTAATGAACTATTTCAACTGAAAACAATAACAACCCAAAAGTCATCATATATGAAAAAGTAGAATGAACACGCAAAACAAAGCACGCTGAAAATAGTTAAGACAAAGACAATCAAGACAGACACACTGACTCTGCCGTGTACGCTGCAGACGTGTCTACCAAATTCAGAGCTCTCACAACAGGAAAGAACAGAAGACATGCAGACAGTTAACGTGAAAAACCCAAAGACCAATACACATGAAAAGATACTAATAAGTGGTAACTAAAAAATTAGTGATCTGAATTTCTTTTGTTTGTAAGATTAGCAAACATTAATAATAACTAATATGAGCAAGGGTTTGGGAAGTAGGCAGTGTTCACTGCTATTAAGAGTATAAATTAGTATAACCCTTGAAAGTCTTTGACTAAAACAAAGTTACAAATGTACACATACCCTCTGATTCAGGTTTCCAATTTCTAGAAATTTATCTCACAGAAACAGTCATGCCATTGCACAGAAATGTAAGTAGCAATATGGTCATCTCAGCACTGTTTATAATAGTGAAAAACAGAAGCAACATATGTCCATTAATATAAACAAATGCCTGTTCATGGAAGAGTGGTTAGGTAGATTGTGATAAATATACACCATGGAATATTCTGTAACCAATAAAAGCTATACCCAACTATAATAAGATGTCCATGACCTGTAAGTGAAAAATAGACTGTAAAACAGGATAATAATCCCATATATTTAAATATTTTTATAGGTTTTAATCTGAATATATGCACACATATACATAATCAAATAAATATACATTACAAGGTCTTCAGGCCAACTGCAAAGTGAGAAAGAACAGTCCACAAGACTTTCCCCACTTCTGACACAACTGCAAGTTCCCAAAACCCTCCTCGGGTCCTCTAATTGCTAGAAAGACATGCAGAACTCTGAGTGCTGCTAGACTCATGGTTACAGTTTATCACAGGGACAAGACTCAGATTAAGTCAGCCAAGGGAAGCCATGCGTAGGGCAGGGTCTAAGAGGGTCCAAGTGTGGTGCTTCTGTCCGTCCTCTCCCACTGGACAGCGTTCCCTCCCTCCCGCCACAGTGTGTGACGCTGCCCACCAGGGACGCTCACCTGAGTCTTTGGTCTTCAGAGTTTCTCCTGGATCACTGCCCGAGTGACTGACCTCTAGTCTCCAGCCCCTCCCAGAGACTGCCGATACTTCTTAGTCATCATTTCCTCTGGAGATTGGAACCGATACCCCTGCTCAAGGGCCCCGTCCTCATCACTGCAGTGAGATTGTCCTGAGCCCCAGGCAAACTCAGATACAGCTGTTGGGCAGGACATTCCAGCGGCCTGGAGGTCACCCCCACCCCCGAGAGCTGAGGGCAAGGGCTCGACTTCTCTTTGGATAAGGTTATTTCTCACTACACAATGTTATCACCAAAATTTAAATTAGGGTGATTTCTAGGTGGCGGAATTGCAGTTGACTTTGCTTTTGTTCTTGGTACTGTTCTGTGTTTGAATTTTCTTTCATTGTGAGTATATAATTTACTTAAAAGTTAAATAAGACTAAAAAAGCTTAAAAAGAGGTTAAAGTTAAAAGTAAGTCTCTGAATAAGGTGGGGGTAGACAGGCATGCATGCGTGCTTAGTCGTGTCCTACTCTTTGCAACTCCATGAACTGTAGCTCGCCAGGCTCCTCTGTCCATGGGATTTCTCAGGCAAGAATACGGGAGTGGGTGGCCATTTCCTTCTCCAAGGGATCTTCCCAACCCAGGGATTGAACCTGTGTCTCCTGCATTGGCAAGCAGATTCTTTACAGCTGCGCCACAGACATGCTATAAATGTTTCCCAAACCTAGGGGAAACATTTGCAGAGAAGTATTACAGAGTGTTAATATCATTACTATTACAGTATTACAATATAAAATAGCAAGGAAAAAACAACTAACATTTCAACGGATGTTGAAAAGTGAGTTAAGATTTGTCGTCTAGGTAACAGCAGTGTCCTACAGCTGGCTTCCTGGCTTTGAGGTCGTGCTCCCGCTACAGAAGATATCGCCACTGGGGGAGGTGGGCGAGGAGTACATGGGATGCTTTATAGTATTTTTTTTTAACTTTCTGTGAGTCTATGTAATTATTTCAAAATAATTAGTTTTTTAAAAGACAAAAGGCACAGATAGTTCATCAAAGAGACGCGTAGCTAGTACACAGATTTTTAAAAGTGTTTTACTAACAGGTAATACAGTTGAAGTCAGACTCCACTTTTTCCTATTGTAAGTCCAGTCCCATCCTCAGTCCAGAGGAGTTGGGAACACCCTGAGTTCTGGGTTCAAGTTTACACTCCTGGCAAATAGACATATGCTTACGGCTTTAACTGGTGCCCCGCCCAGCATCGCTGCTCCTGCCTGAAAGGCCAGTTATGGCTCGAGGTGGACAGGAAACACCAGGCTTTAACACCCAGAAATGTACCTAAGACTGAAGTTCAGTATTCAGTAACATGCCCCAGAGTTGGGCATCACTTACTCTGCACCAGCCGGGTCCTTTCACAGTCCCTGTGGTCTCAGGCTCCCCTGAAGAGGAGGGGACATCGGCATCCTTTTTACCAAAGGTGGGACTCCGACAGCTTGTGCCACCAGTCCAGAAAGGGAAACCACTCTTTCCTCGTTTGCTTGGGCCTGGTGTAAGCATGGTGCTGTCTGTGCCCAGGTTGGTGGCCGGGACACAGAGGGGGCGCTCAGGCAAGGACACAGGCCACCGTCCTTCACGTTCAGGGCCAGGGGAGTCACTGCTGCGGCCAGCCCGATCTTACCTGTTTCAGCTCCATCAAGGTGCTCTAGGTTTTGATCATCATGGAAATGATCACTCCTGGCTAGGTACACGAAATAGACAACCACAGTCCTCACAAACATGCTCATACACGGCACCTGGACACAGTGGCACACGCGCACACGCAAGTGCATGCACACTCACGCCACACGCACCATGCACACCACACCCATACCCATGCACCACACACCAATGCGTACACCACGCGCACACCCCCCGAGATGCAGCTGCTCACCGCACACCACAGTAAAGACACACACGCGCGAGTGCACGCACACACACACACCCCCAAGACACAGCTGCTCACCGCACACCACAGTAAAGACACACACACGCGAGTGCACGCACACACTCATGCCATACATACCACGCACACCACACCCGTACCCATGCACCACACACCCATGCGTATACCACGCACACACCCCCCGAGATGCAGCTGCTTACCGCACACCACAGTAAAGACACACACGCGAGTGCACGCACAGTCACGCCACATGCACCACGCACACCACACCTGTACCCATGCACCACACACTCATGCGTGCACCACACACACACACCCCCGAGACACAGCTGCTCACCACACACCACACCCATACCCATGCACCACACACCCATGCGTGCACCACACACACACCCCCCGAGATGCAGCTGTTCACTGCACACCACAGTAAAGACACACACACGCGAGTGCACACACACTCACGCCACACGCACCACGCACACCACACCTGTACCCGTGCACCACGCACACACACCCCGAGACACAGCTGCTCACCGCACACCACAGTAAAGACACACACACACATGCAAGTGCACTCACACACTCACGCCACACCCACCACGCACACCACACCCGTACCCATGCACCACACACTCATGCGTGCACCACACACACACCCCGAGCCGCAGCTGCTCACCGCATACCACAGTAAAGACACACATACGCGCGAGTGCACTCACACACTCACTCACGCCATACATACCACGCACACCACACCCGTACCCATGCCACACACACTCATGCGTACACCACGCACACACCCCCTGAGACACAGCTGCTCACCGCACACCACAGTAAAGACACACACACATTCACCTTGTCAGTAGGACAGACCTGGAATGAAGCCCTCAGAAGCCCATATACCTGCCTGGCTGCCACCGCCCTCTGAGCCTGCTTCTCCAATAGGACTTTCTTAGAGTGTTAAAAAAAAAAAAAGATGCCATGTGCCCCAGGAGGGGTATGAGTTTGGGGTGCAGGAGATAGGACCCGTGCCTGGGCATGGGAGCAGGCCCTGAAAACCTCACAGGCCCTGGGCGGCGGCTCTGCTTGGGCAGGTGGCCCAGGGCGGAGGGCCCATGGCTCCAGGGCGATTCCCCTGAACATGGCGCCCTCCGCCTGCCGTGCCTCACGAGGGGCCGCTCCCCACGCCTCGGCTCCTCAATGAACCTTTGTCTGTCTGGAGTCTGTTAGTTTTGGCTCCTGGCAGCCCGTGGAACCAGGCCCAGATCCCAGGAAAAGCCAATGGAGACCGCTCTTTTGAAGAAAAAGAGTCGAAGTCCTGGAAGAGAGAGCAGTCTAGCATTATTCACTCATTCGCTCATGTAAGAAACCACTTATTCACCATTATCCTCATATTTGGATCTGGGGCACAAAGCCGACTTGTGCACAAGTTTCACGTCTGCTCATGTGATGAATCGCCTTCCCTAATTAACTGGCAGCCCTGTAAGGCTTTGGACTGTACCTGGTCTTGTTCCCTTGTTTATTTTGAAGAAAAAAAAAAAATATATATATATATATAATACATTCCTATGTTATATTTGAGCAGTAGAAAACACAACGGTAAAGAGTGAAAACTAACTCACTGACTGAGGCTCCTTAATTCCCGATTCAGCTGTCCAAAGGGGAATCACTGTTTCCTCTTTCTGTTTTCTTGTGTGTCTTCCCTGAGATTGACTGGTCATTTTCTTCCCTCCTTTCCGGCGTGTGTGTCTGTGTGCACGTCTGTCTGTTGAAAATACAAATGGTGGCCATGCTGTGCGTCTTGCACCTTTTTTTTTTCTTTCCCACTTAATATATCTTGCCGATCTTGCTGTTAGTTAGGTACTTAGTGTTAGTCACTCAGTCGTGTCTGACTCTTTGCGACCCTGTGGTCTGCAGCCTGCCAGGCTCCTCTTTCCATGGAATTCTCCAGTTAAGAAGACCGGAGTGGGTTGCCTTTTCCTCCTCCAGGGGATCTTCCTAGCCCAGGGATCAAACCTGGGTCCCCTGCATTGCAGACAGATTCTTTACCATCTGAGCCATCAGCACATGTAAATGTATGTTGTTCCCAGCCTTTTCCTCCCACCAACAGGGCTGTAGTTTAATGTCTTCTATTTATGTCTTTGTGCCCATGTGCAAATGGGTCTGGAGTAGAGTCTACTCCTAACAGTGGGATTGGGAGTTGGGGGGATGCACATTTAAAATGTGATACACAGTTGCCCACTTGCCCTCCAACAAAGGTCACAGTTGTTTTTGCCCCTCATCACATCCTGTCCCTGGTGCCAGTGTAACTATCACTCTTGCTTACCAGAATTCTGAGCTGACTAGGAAATCAAAGTGGAGTCAGCTCACAGCAGCGCTGTTCACAATGGCCAGAACATGAAACAACCCAACTGTCCATCAGCAGATGAAGGAGTAAACAAAATGTGGTCTCTCCATCCAGTGGAATGTGATTCAGCCATGAGAAGGAAGTACTGACACATGAACTACAATGTGGGTGAGCCTTGAAACTGTTGTGCAAGGTGAAAGAAGCCAGATAGACAAGGCCACGTTTTACCATTTGGTTTATGTGAAATGCCCAGAAGAAACAAATCCATAGAAAAAGAAAGTAGATTATAGTTGCCAGAGGCCGGGGGAGGAAGTAAGAGGGAGTGACTGCTACTGGGTACAGGGCTTCCTTTTGGGGTGATGAAAACAGCACTGAAATAGCAGTGATGGTTACATGGCATTATGAACAGACTTCATGCCAGTGAACTGTGCATTTTAAAATGGTCAAAGTGGTAACTTTTATGTTACATATATTTTACCACCACAAAAAATGGTTCAGCAGATGTTGGCCAAATTATTCCCTGTATCGTTGATCAAGCTGTGGATGTGACTTGTAAGGGAACCCCAGACTGTCTTTCTAAGCAGCCCCAGGCAGCCAAGAACTAGGAGAGGCCTCCCCCACCCCAGGCTCGCTCTCTAGGCGCAGAACAGGAGGGGCATGGGCCCTAAGTAGACAACTTGTCCCCAAGAGAAAAGAAGAGCCTGCAACCCCCATGCCAGTCCCTTCTTCCACAGTCTTTAGCACACCAACTCAACCTCCCTGAGAAGGAGACAGATGTAGGAATGTGGGGTTTTTTTGTTTTTGTTTTAATAAAAAATTACTGAAGTACAATTGACATACAACATTTAATTTCTGCTATATAGCAAAGCGACTCAGTTATATATACGCACACACACATATATATGTGTATTCTTTTTCATATTCTTTTCCATTATGGTTTATCACAGGATATTCAATATAGTTCCCTGTGCTATACAGTAGGATCTTGTTTATCCATCCTGTATATACTAGTTTGTGTCTGCTAATCCCAGACTCCAAGTCCTTCTCTCCTCCACTCTACTTCCCCCATGGCAACCACACATCTGTTCTATGTGAGTCTGTTTTTCTTTCATGGGTATGTTCATTTGTATTGTATTTTAGATTCCACATATAAGTGATATCATATGGTATTTGTCTTTCTCTTTCTGACTTACTTTGCTTAGTGTGATGATCTCTATTTGCATCCATGTTACTGAAAATGACATTTTAATAGCTGAGTAATATTCCATTGTGTGTATGTACCATATCTCCTTTATCCGTTTATCTGTTGATGGACATTTAGGTTATTTCTGTGTCTTGGCTATTATAAATAGTGCTGCTGTGAACACTGGTGTGCATATGTCTTTTAAAATGATAGTTTTCTATCGGTGTATGCCCAGGAGTGGGATTGGCACATCTTGTGGGAACTCTATTTTTAGTTTGTTTTTTGAGGAACCTCCATACTGTTTTACATAGTGACTGTGCCAATTTACATTTCTACCAACAGTGTACTCAGGTTCCCTTTTCTCCACATCCTCTCCAGCATTTATTATTTGCAGACTTTTTAATGATGACCATTCTGACTGGTGTGGGGTGATACCTTATTGTAGTTTTGATTCTCATTTCTCTAATAATTAATGATGATGAGCATCTTTTCATGTGCCTGCTGGCCATCTGTATGTCTTTTTTTTTTAGCAATGTCTATTTAGATCTTCTGCCCATTTTTTGATTAGGTTGTTTGGGTTTTTTTGTTATTAAATTGTAGGAGCTATTTGTATATTTTGCAAGTTAAGCCCTTATCAGTTACATCATTTGCAGATATTTTCTCCCAGTCCTTAAGTTGTCTTTTTGTTTTGTTTATGGTTTCCTTTACTGTGCAAAAGCTTGTAAGTTTGATTAGGTCCCATTTATTTATTTTTGCTTTTATTTCTATTGCCTTGAGAGACTGACCTCAGAAAACATTGGTGTGATTTTTGTCAGAGAATGTTCTGCCTATGTGCTCTTTTAGGAATCTTATGATGTCTTATATTTAAGTTTTTAAGCCATTTTTGAATTAATTTTTGTGTGTGGTGTGAGGGAGTGTTATATTTTCATTGATTTATATGCGACTGTCTGACTTTCCCAGCACCACTTGCTGAAGAGGCTGTCTTTTCCCCCTTGTGCATTCTTGCCTCCTTTGTTGAAGGTTAATTGCCCATGGGTGTATGGGTTTATTTCTGGGCTCTCTTTTGTTCCGTTGATCCATAGGTCTCTTTTTGTGCCAATACCATGCTGTTTTGATTACTGTAGCTTTGAAGTATTATCTGAAGTCTGGGAGGGTTTTGCTTCCTGCTTTGTTCTTATTCCTCAAGGTTGCCTTTGCAGAACTGGGTCTTTTATGGTTCCGTTTAAATTTTTAAGATTATTCCAGTTCTGTGAAAAATGTCGTGGGTATTTTGATAGGTATTGCTTTAAGTCTGTGGATTTTGGGCAGTATAGGCCTGGGAACGTTTTGCTGGTGGGGTTGCAGGAAGCATGAGGAATGGTGAAGAAATAATACCTTACAAGCAAATATGGCTGCATGACCAAACGAGTGGACTCCACCACTGTCTGGGCCCCACAGCAGTAGATCTCGGAGCCCTTGCCTGCTTTCTTTTTCAGAGAATGCTCTGACCAGGAGTCCAAAGCTCATCTTCCCTGGAACCAGCAGAACCCCAAATCCCCACCTCAGTTTCATCCTTACCCATTCTTAATGCCAGCTCCTGTCTGTGCAAGGCTTGCATTTTCATTTTCATTCCAAAGCAGTCTCTTGCCAGACTGCCAGAGAATTCAGTTTGCCATTCCACTCAGCAGCAGTTTCGAGAGAGAGTTTGTTGTGCTGTAGACTTCCTACCCCGTGTCATGAACCTGTCTTCTAGGAAGGACGGCTGTGGTAGTGGGTGTGTGAAGACTTTTCTTTATGGAAAAGTTTAGCTTTCACTTAGTCATTCCATATTTAATCACACCTCCCACATGCCAGGCACTGTGCTCGGATGAGTCAGACCCAGACCCTGGCCTTCCCAGAGTCAGATTGGGAGAGTAAGGGGTGAATCCAGGGTCCCTGTTCTAACCAGGAAGCCTGGGTGTTGGTGTTGGGGGGTGATGTTTGAGAAGGCAGAGTTGGGAGGTAAGGCCAGAGGAGGTCTTTTGTTTATGGAGGGGGAAGCCAGTAGTCTCGGAGTTTTTTTTCTTTTTTACATTTTAAAATTTTATTTGTGCCAGGTATTAGTTGTGGCACGTGGGATCTTTGATCTTCACTGTGAGCATGTGGGATCTAGTTCCCTGACCAGGGATCAAACCTGGGCCCCCTGTATTGGGAGAACAAAGTCTTAGCCGCTGGACTACCAGAGAAGACCTCAGAAATTTTACTAATGTGTTTCTGGTTACACTTTAAAGAAGAAGTATGGCAGAACCCTGAGTTAGGCGAAGAAGCATCCCACCCAACCGTGTCTGGAAGCCGAGTTAAGCTGGGGTGGGGCTGGGGGGAGCAGAAGTCTGACCGTGGGTGTTTTGTGGGAATCCTGCTCTAGGGATCCCTGCCAAGGAGCTGCCCGTTAGAACTCCTTAGAGCAGCCTCTCTTGTATGTTCCATGGGAAACTAGACTTGGGGTGCCTCCACAGAAAGGGTCCCTGTCCTTGTCTGTGGGTGTCTGCATGGGGACTGTCTCCTGCCCTCATCGAAGGTTAACAGTGAAATCACATCAAAGGCGGGAGAAGCCCTTTCATTAAGGAGACGTCTAGATGTGTGTCCCGCATTTTTCTAACACTTTGCGTGTCCAGTCAAGTTGCGGTGTGTGGGTGAGTGTCCGTTAACCATCGCCTCTGCTTTCACCCTCTCCACCTCTCTGGGCGGTTTAGGTTTTAGTTTTGGTTTCAGACTTGCTTGTTCGCGTCAGCTGAGCGCCGCCTGTCGACTGTTGAGGTATTACAGAAGCCTGGGATGATGGGTGATAGCCGTTGGACATAAGGAGTGAACATCCCTACGGCAGGAAGAGGCAGACATCCAGCAGTTTGGGGGGAAGAAGATGAGAACCTGAAAGTTACTTTGTCAGAGTGGGTTTCTAGCCTCCAGGGTCTGACCTCTCTCTGAATCTTCCCACCCGTTTCACAGTAAGTAATTGAAGAGGTCGGTGTCATCTGACTTCTCTAAGGCGCTCTTATGCTCGCATCAGCCACTACGTCTTACATAACAAAGCAGGAGTAAGGGTGGGTTTATATTTAAGCCCGCTGGTTTAGTTTTGTGGGTATTTTTTTAAAAATATTCTTTAGGGTTACCTCTGCTGTGTGTCTTAAGAATGTGGCTGCGTGTGTGTACATGTAATCCTTCTTAAAACACTCTGGAGGCAGTGGTATTATTGTGATTTTACCCAGGAAACTGGCATGTCAGAGAAGTTACGTGGCTATAATAGTTCACTTCTAGTATGCAATTGCACCACAGAGACTCAGAAACACCAGGCTGCTGGCTGTTGAATGTGGGTGACAGCTGAGGTCGAAGTGTCTTTGGGCTGGGGGAGCAGGGGCAGAAAGGCATGTGACTGGCTTGAAGCCCCTGACCCTTTGAGCTGAGGCTGCTGCTGTCTGTCTGTCCCTCCAGTTCTCAGAGGACTTGCTGTGATGTTTTCTCTGTGGGAGTCTCAGCCTTCTCTCCTACAATCCACAGCATGGCCCGGTGCTGGGTTGGAGGATGGGGCATGAGATTTGCCAGGGGCTTCTGATGAAGAAACCAGGTGTTCAGGTTTGGGGAGTGTTTATTACTTAGCCGCTCTCTTTGAAGACCCCAGCTGTTGTGACTCCTGGCACGTCTCTGCTTGTCACATGGCCTCTCTGAGTAGCTTTGGAGAAGGGAGCAAGGCTGTGGCCTGCAGTGATGTAGAACTCACAGAACCCCCTTTGGTATGGACCAGAAAGAGTGCCTTGCCCATCTCAGCCGTCTGGAGAGGGGAGCCCTATGCCAGCGGCTCAGAGGTGGCTCCTGGCACAGCCCATGGAAAACTAAACCATCTGGGCAGGCTCTACCACCAGGGAGCGTTCCTTGCCTGCCATTAGCTTTGTTGGCAAAGGCCCTTTAACTCATTCAGGGAAGAATTATTACATGAGCCCCTGCTCTGCGCCAGGTTCGGTGCTGGGTGGTGAGGGTGAGAACACTGAACGGTCCCTCCCCTGAGAAGCTGCAGGCTGGTGGCCGGAGGTGTGGGGAGTGGATCAGTGTGTCCTTGAGGTGTGGACAGCGCTCAGAGATCCTGAAGGGACTGGCAGCAGCCTGGGAGAGGCCAGTGCCGGCTCGGAGGAGATGGTGTCTGAGCGTCATTTGGAAGGATGAGCAGCTGGCCATGGGCAGAGGGAGCTCCATGAAGAATGGGGACCGCCAGTGCAGGGGCCTTGAGGCAGGAGAGGGCCCTGTGGGTTCTAGGGCCAGTGGGACATTTGTGTGCCTGATCGTCAGTGCCTCCTGAGGACTGGTGGCCGAGAGCAGGTTCAAGGAGCCTGGCATTCCTTCAGTGGTCAGCAGATTTCTTTTTTCCTCCCCCCAACTTTGTTGAAATAAAATTGACATGTAACATTAAGTTTAAGGTGTACAACATGGTGATTTGATACACATATAAGGCAAAATCCACAGATTTTTAGCTTTTAATTGTGGGAAAATTTGAAGATATGCAAAAGTCGACAAAATGTGATAGTAAAAGTGATGATATATCCTATTGAGCCTAGCCTGTGGCTTGCATGGATTAATCCAGAATTTTGAGGCCTGGGATGGTAGAGTGGCACATTTAATTGTCAGAGAAACCACTGAGTGTCCCCCTCCTCATTTTACCTTTCAGTGGGAAGTTGGTGTCTCCAAAGTGGAAGAATTTCAAGGGCCTGAAGCTCCAGTGGAGAGACAAGATCCGGCTCAACAACGCCATCTGGCGGGCCTGGTACATGCAGTGTAAGTGTCTTGTAGCTGGACCAACGATCCTGCAGGTTCTGCCACCGAGAGGCCTGTGCACCTTGGGGCCCGGAGCCCAGTCTTGGAACCCTGTGTGTCAAAGAGAAGTCTCTCTCGGACAATCTGTGGAGAGAGGAGAACCAAACCAAATCCAAGTGTCCACAGGAGGCTCAGTGTTGTAAGGCAGAGGCGAAGGGATGGGTGTACAGCTGAGGGGTGACATTCAGAGAGTCGAGGAACAGTCCCCATTTTCAGCGGGTCTGAGAAGGTGCAGGCCTGGGCCATGGCCTGTGTCCTGCTGGCTTGGGTGCTGGGGGGTCTGGTGATTCGCGCAGGAGACCGGTGTGCCGGGAGTCCCTTAGGCTCAGGCTGGTGTTTCCTCTTGATCAGGCAGACTCCCTTTCTCACCCTCACATCACCGAGAGAGTCTTTTCCTTTGACCTGAACCCTTTATTTCTGCAAATCTCATTTTCCAAGAGAAGAACACTTCAGGATCCCCCCAAGGGGCAGGGCTCCTCAGTGACAGTGTCTCACCCTCTCCCCGCCCAGATTTGGAGAAGCGCAAGAACCCCGTGTGCCACTTTGTCACTCCACTGGACGGCTCTGTGGACGTGGACGAGCACCGCCGTCCAGAGGTATTTGGCAGGTGATGGGCCCTCACTCGGGAGAAGGAGGTGACATGAGGACGGGCCCGAGGGCTGGACCCCACAGAGGAAGGCTGCGGGGCAGAGCCCTTGGGGTGCTCTGACCTGGTGGCTGTTACACCGTGAGATGTGACGGCGATGTAGGGGCACGTGGCCCCTGACACCCTGCAGAGGCTCCCCCTGCACAGGCCAGGCTGCTCCAAGGACTTGGGGCTTCCTCCAAATAAGACTTAGCCTCTGCTTTCCTTTAATGTCGGTGCTTCTCTGGAGGTCAGCTGGGGAGGTGGTGAGGGGACAAGGCAGACATCTTTAACCACTGAAGAATGACCTCAAGATCTTTATATACTGCGAGGGAAAGATGGTGAAGACATAGTAAATGAAAAGAAGCAAGTTGCCCAACAGTATTTTATTATCTTCAGGTTAATTTTTTGAAGCATGTATCTGTGTGATTATACATACATAGGAAATGTCCCAAAGTATATACAGAACTCTTATTTGTGGGATTAGTGTGAGGAGGAGAGAAGACTCCACTTTCACTTTCTACTCTTCTGTATTGTTTTAGTTTCGTCCAAGCTTGTCTTACTGTTATGATGGAAAGGGAAAACTTGGAAAGTAACCTAACACAAGACAGCTTGGAGCCAAGGGACACGATCTGGTATCAGACAGTAGTAAAGAATCTCATCACTTTTCAGGTCTGGTAATAGTATTGTATTAGTCACTGTGGAGATTCTTCACTGTCTAAGACACACAGTGAAATATTTTAGGTGAAATTATATGACACTTATGATAGGATGTCTGGGACTTGCTTTAATATTCTGCAGCCATCAAAAGAAAGGAATGTGAAAGTGAGGTGGTCTCTCTGAGGCTGTCACGATTCCTGGTCACCCGAATTCAGAGATAACTATGGAAGGGGCTCCCGCCCTGCATGGTGGGGAGGTTGAGCTGAACCTTGGAGGTCACTTTCTGCCCGAACCTCCTGTGACTGGCTGTTCGTTTTCACCCTTTGGAAATGTGGCGGAGCCTCAGGGCATTTGAGAGCCAGCCCGAGTCTCTGGCGATTCCTCTAGCTCCGGGCTCTCTGCACTTCTCCCCTGCCGAGTACTTTGTCTGAGCCCTACTCCAGTCCAGCCTCCGGACCTTGGGCCCTCAAAGCCTCCTAGGTTATCTTTGGGGGGTAAGATAACCTAGTGAAAGCTCACCTTCATTCTGAGGCTGGGCATGGCCCAGCAGAGGCCAACACACTCTGTGGATGAAGCCGCAGGCAAGCGGCTAGCGACTCAGAGCTGGATTGCCCGGGCCTGACTTCTGGAGCCAGATGCTTGTTCGCTGGCAGGGTGAGCTCTGTGAATAAAACCCAACACCACCTCTTCCCTGTGCCCCGCGTCTCTCCCACAGGCCATCACCACAGAAGGAAAGTACTGGAAAAGCCGCATAGAGATCGTGATCCGGGAGTATCACAAGTGGAGAACCTACTTCAAGAAAAGGGTATCTGGAAACTTCCCTGGTGGTCCAGTGGCTAAGATGCAGTGCTCCCCAGGCAGGAGACCTGGGTTCAATCCCTGGTCAGGGAACCGTATAGATTCTACATGCCACAACTAAGACTTGGTGCAGCCAAATACATTTGAAAAGGACTTGCAGTCCATATTTACTCAGTACACTGACCCCCGAGGCTCTGGCTCAGAGCTGTCAACCCATTGCCCACCACCCTCCACCATTGCCCCTGCAGCCCCTTTCTAGCCCAGCCGAAGTGGTGACCTGCATAGGTTGTGTGACCTTTGTTCTGTCTGTCCAGCTTGGAGCTAAGGCTGTTTATTCCACAAACGCTGGTCAGGAATCTCTGAGCCCAGCTTCGGCCTGGGGATGGCAGGGGTAGGATCCTTCTTGCCACCTTCCTTCCAGAGAGAGAAGGTCTAGATGCTTCTGAAAGTGATCCTCTTCCAGAGAAGAGAGGCTGAGGGCCTTGTCCCCTCTCTGGGCCTTGGGGAACCACCTTGTCCCTCTCTCCTTTCTCCGCAGCTCCAGCAGCACAAGGATGAGGACCTTTCCAGCCTGGCCCAGGTAAGCGAGAGTGGGGGCCATGAGGACCCTCACGGGACCTCCCCCTTTACAAGAAACAGCAGTGACATGGGTGGCCAGCACTGCAGCAGAATGTGGTGGGGACATGGACTCTCCCTGGGGCCAGAAGAGGGACATTAAGGAAAGAAGCCAGTTCTCTGCAGGTCCCCGTCCCCTGGCCTCATCTCTTACCTGGCAGCCCTTGCTGCTCTGAGAAACTGGGCCACGTATCTCCCCAACGTGACTTGACAGAGAACTCGCGAGCCAACGGTGCCCATTTGGCTTTTCCTTCCCCTATTGGTGGTAGGATGATGACATGCTTTACTGGCACAAGCACCGGGATGGCTGGAAGACGCCAGTCCCCATGGAGGAGGACACGCTGCTGGACACAGACATGCTCATGTCAGAATTCAGTGACACCCTCTTCTCCACACTTTCCTCCCACCCGCCCGTGGCCTGGCCCAACCCACGTGAAATAGGTAACCCGCCCCCAAGGGCGGCTCCTCCTTGCTGTGTGGGGGCCCCATCGGGCCCATGGTGCCCCTGCCAGGGAACAGTGGGGGGTTTGGTCTGAACGAGCTTCACATTTCTGATCATGTCCCCTCAGCTGAGGACATGGGCCTGGGGCCAGTGCCAGGGCCTGAGACTCACTCTCAAGAAAATCATTTGCACTCCAATCATTTGGCCTCTCACCTGGGAGCATGCAGCTATCCAGTTAACCCTCCGGGAGGAGCCCATGGACTGAAGTCAGCACCGAGGGGGTCTCTGCAGAGCTGTTCACAGCAGAGTGTCTGCTCCCAGATACTCAGTTTACCTTTCCCCTGAAAACTCACTTCCTTTCCCACCCTCTGAGGGTGGAGAATGCACATGAAGCCCCCAGAGAAATCCTAGCCAGTGGCCCACGTTTCTCCTGTTCCCAGGAGAATGTGAGCAGGGCCAGGAGGATCCAGTCTGGGCCCCTGATACATTCCCACAATGTGGACTGGGAAGGCCAAACGGTCCCCCTGTCTCCTCTTACGCTCACAGCGCACCTGGGGAACGCGGACATGATTCAGCCTGGCCTGATCCCTTTGCAGCCCAACCTGGACTTCATGGACACCTTCGAGCCCTTCCAGGGTGAGAACTTGGGGCAGAGAGAGAGTTTGGCTACCCGCGTCTCCCTTTGCCCAGGACCGAGTAGATTGGGCTTCCCTTTCACAGAGGGGAACTGTTAGAATGGGCCAGGGAGAGGACTTAGAATTCATCCAAAACTTTCTTTTTTTTGTTTGGTAGTAGCTACAAGGCCTGGACAGTGTTTCTCATCCTCCACGTCCCAGAGCCTCAGGTTTGGCCTTGACTGCAAGCAGTTCTCCCTCTAGGCAGCAGAGGGCGCTGGCGACACAGCTGCCGCCTTGCAGTTTCCTGCTGTTAGAAATGATCCTTGAGCTCCCGCCATCATTAAATGCAGGTGCCACCAAGGCCTAGGGGTGTTTCAGAACCCACACTGGTTGCCAGCATGTACAACTCCAATCAGAGGGCCTGTTTCAGCAGAGTTCCCTCAGTGGGGGTGGAGGGGTGCCCTCTGGCCTTGGCATTCCTCTGGGTAAGGTGGGGTTCAGTGCCCAGTTCGTTTGGATCTTAATTCAGTGAAATGACAGGCACAGAGCTCACAGGCCCCCGATGTTGTCTTTCAGACCTTTTCTCTTCCAGCCGCTCCATTTTTGGCTCCATGCTGCCTGCATCCACCTCAACGCCTGCACCAGATCCCAACAGCCCACCTGCTCAGGTAGAGGGAACTTGGGGAAAGGGAAAGGGCACCGGGCTTCCAGTCATCAGACCTCTGCAGCGAAGTGCTAGGGCTCGCTCGATCTGGTGCTGGACTCACAAATAACGTGTATAGAAGTTATTCTAGCTGTCCTAGAGAGCATCCGGAGGTGTTCATGAGGTGGGGGACTCTCTCAGTAAATGTATGCTCCCCGCTAAGGCCCCAGATAACCTGTGTGTGGCGAGCTCTGTCTTGACCAGTTAAGAAAGGACCAGTGAAATTATCTTTCAATTAAAAATCAATAAATTTTTTTGAAAAAGAAAGGACCAGTGAGATAGCAAAGAAAAATGTGGTTGCTAAGAAATTCCTTGTATTTCTTTTCCTTTTTGCTACGCACTCAGCACAAGTTGGCTGCCAGGTGCTGGGGCCTCTGAGCTGAGGGAGGCACGGCTCGTTGCCCTTAAGAGACTCTCAGTTAGTATCCAGTTAGTGTGCCCTGGCCCCCGCTTCTTCCATCTGGCTTGGGGAAGAGCTGCTTCTATAGTGACTGAGGCCCGAACAATTGATTCCTTATAGCCTTTCCCTTTTAGGAGGAGGTGACCTCCCTAGAAGTTGATATGAGACAGTGTCCTGGGGGAGCCTCCTGAGCAGCTGCGAGCCAGGCTGCCCCTGCTCTGTAACAGAAGATGGCAGGGACTTTGGGGGGACCCCGCCGGACTCCAGAAACAGGATATCCCGAGGCTGTGAGCCAAGTGTGTGCAGACAGTCACTGTGTCTGAGCCCTGTGTTATCACTGAGTCCCCAGAGGAAACAAGACCCCTGCCGGCGCCCAGGGGGACCCAGCTCCATCTCCCCAAGATTAGGAGTCCCGGGGCTGGGAGACGTTGCCTCTGTCCCTTCTGCCTGGGGCTGCATCCTAGGCGCACGGTGTACGTGTTGGGCTCCGTGGCGTGTAGCGCTGGAGAGTGGCGGCGAGCTGTGTGACTTTAGCATTCATTGCTCACTTCTTCCCTTCCTTCCTCAGGAGGGCATCCTGCCAACCACCGCTCTCCCCACTGCAAGCCTCCCTGACAGCTTCATCGCACCCCCTGCAGCCGCTGCCCTAGACCCCACGAGTGGGCAGGGCTGTGAACACCCACCCCAGCCTGGGGACCCCTTCATCCAGCCGGCAGACCTGGGTCCCTCGGCACCACCCCTGAGCGTCCCCCAGCCTTTCCTGCCCGTGTTCACCATGCCCTTGCTCTCGCCCAGCCCCGCCCCACCACCTCCTTCCCCCGTCTTGCCATTAGGCCCCCCTCCCGCCACTGCCCTGAACCCCCCAACTCCCCCCGCCTTCCTGCAGCCCCAGAAGTTTGCCGAAGTCGGCAAGTCGCCCTCCGTCATCACCCACACGGCCTCCGCCACCCTCACCCACGACGCTGCTGCCACCACCTTCAGCCAGAGCCAGGGCCTCATTATCACCACGCGCTATCCACCCCCCTCCGGGTCCCCCTATGGCCTGGCACTGTCTCCTGTCACCCGGCCGCCGACCGCCAGGCCTCCCCAACCCCGTATGACTTTCGTGCATCCCAAGCCCATCTCCTTGTCTGGGGGGAGGCACAAGCAGCCCCCCAAAATAGTGCCTGCTCCCAAACCAGAGCCGGTGTCTGTGGTGTTGAAGAACGCTTGCCTCACCCCAGGTGAGCCAGGTGTGCGGGAGGCAAGTGTGACCCCCCACCCCCACCCCCGGGACGTTTCCTGTCCCCAAGGCTGGCAAGCTCGTGACACACACACATCGTGATCTTGGAAGCAGAAGGGCTGTGAAAGACGACGTATGTAGATCGAGTCTGTTTTCTATTCTGTGGTGGTCTTCCAGTCTCAGCCCAATGTGGAAAAAAATGTAGCCCTGGTCATCTCTTGCCTGGTCTATAATCTGTCCCCACCAAGGAGAAGTTGCAAAAATCTAGCATCGTCTCTCCATGCCCTACAGTGAGGGGGCAACGTCTCAGTGGCAGCAGAGGGGTCGTGTGCTGCTCCTGAGGCTCCCCGCCACTCCCCCCCGCAGCCCCCATGCAGCCTGGCTGGTCCAGGTTCAGTACCCGTGTCAGGCAGCAGGCGCATAGCTGGGCCTCCACCCTCACCTCCCCTTGTTCCGGCAGCTGCCTTCCCAGGACAGCCGCAGGCAGTGATCATGACATCTGGCCCTCTGAAGAGAGAAGGAATGCTGGCTTCTACCGTGTCCCAGTCCAGCGTAGTCCTCACGCCTGCTGCCCTCACCAGGGTGAGTGGCCAGGACAGGCCTTCAACATCTTATGACCTTGAATGGCCCTCACCTGACCTAGCTGTGCTCGGGGGTGACCTTCCTCCTCCGTGTCCCCTTAGGCTCCTGGAGTCACAGAGTTCCCCAGCGGCATCCTGGTGACGGACCTCGGCCCCGGCCCGGGAAGCCAGCACACCCCCGTGTCCCGGCTCTTCCCTCCCAGCACAGTGCCCGACTCCCTGGTGAAGGGTGAGCAGGGCCCGCTGCACGGGGGCATTGCCCAGGTCCCTGCCGCAGGCGCCAGTGACTCAGCTCTCCGCTTGGAGCGCTTGGGACCGCGTGAGTGGAGTAGGGGGCCTGCTGTGGGACTGGGGAGGCTGTTGAGGGTACCCGGGCGGAGCCTGGGCTGCCAGGCCAGGCAGTGAGGGATCCGAAGCTGCCGGTGGCCCAGGCTAAGCACAGGATCAGTGAGGGAAAGCCGCCAGTGCCTTGTGGTTCCGGCAGCTTGTGTGCTCACGGGGACACCGCTCAGCCTCCTTCAAAAGGGCCTGGCTCTGATGGGGACGTCCCTGGTTGTCTGGGGGTCAAGACTCTGCTCTGCCACTGCAGAGAGTATTGGTTCGATCCCTGGTCAGGGAACTAAGATCCCACGTGCCGTGAAATGTGGCCAAAAAAGATTTTAAAAAATAAAAAAGAAAGACCCGGCCGTGAGCTGCCAGTCCTGATCCACAAAAGGGACTGAGCGGTCATCAGCAGCTTTCAGAAACCGCGAGCCCGCGGTTGCTGTGCCTGCGGGAGCCCCCGGCCTGTCTGGGTTTGGCTGGTTGTCCCTGGCCCGTGTGCTGGCGGCACACCTCAGGAGCCCCCTTCCTTCCTCCCCGGCTTGGACTTCGGTTGGTGAGACGGCTGGGGTAGGACTAATGTTGCCCAGTGAGGTCTGAGAGGTCTGGGAAATGATGTTCCCAAGACTCTGCTGCTGGTGGGGGCGGGTGGGGGGCGTTGGGGAGGGGTGGAGCCAGATACTACCTTGGGGAGGGAGGCCAGAGTGTCTTCCTGTCTTAGATAAAACCAGGGTGGCTGCTCCCAGAGCCCTCTGCAGCAGCATCTTTCTGAAGTGGAGAGGAGAACATGATGAGCGGGGAGCTAGCTGTCTGCTTACAGGGGTCAGACAGGGACTCGTCCAAGGACAGGTTTTGAAGAATAAGGACCCTTGTGTGGGAAAATATAGACACGGACTGGCTATAGATTGGACCCTGAAATGCCATGTGGGGGCTCGGGGAAACGTCGCCTTGTCTGCTGAGGTGGATCCCCAAAGGTTAGAGCCATGCTGGGAGGCTTGAGAGCAGGGTAGGGAGGAGAGCAGTGTCACGGGGACAGAGCCTCAGGCATCCGCGGGTCCATGCTGTGAGGCGGGGCTGGAAGGGGCTTCTTGGGCACAGCTCCTGAGCTGGGGCCACAAGTTTCCTCCACCGAGTTCATTTGTTTTCCTAATTAAAAGATTTCTGGGGTGGGTAAAATTGAAGGAAGTATAAGAAAACACACACGTAGA
Source organism: Cervus canadensis (assembly GCF_019320065.1). Taxonomy (NCBI): domain Eukaryota; kingdom Metazoa; phylum Chordata; class Mammalia; order Artiodactyla; family Cervidae; genus Cervus; species Cervus canadensis. The sequence continues at coordinate 125,018,205 of NC_057386.1, forward strand.
GTTCAAAGAACAGATAGCTTAAGTGCTTGCCACCCAGGGTGAGCACCAGAGCCGTGCAGACGTGGAGGGGCCCCTGGTGCCCTGGGAGGCGGGCCTCTCTCCTCTCCCAGACCTGCTGCACCCGGCAGGCCTAGCCAGGACCGCCCCGCTGCCCCCCGCCCCGAGATGCTGGCAAGGATTCGCCTAGTTCTTGCTCTGGGCTGCCATGGGAGGTCGAGGGCGGGTTTCCCTTTGTGGGTGAGTCCCTGCGCTGCTGGCACAGCCCGGCCCCTGAGGGGAATCTCTGCTCTTCCCAGGTCGGGACTGCCCGAACTCAGGGCAGGTTTCTCCGTGTGCATCTGAGCAGAGCCCCAGTCCTCAGTCCCCCCAAAACAACTGCTCAGGGAAATCGCCTGCAGACCCCAAAAACGTGGCTGTTTTAAAGGTACCTCTCGGGTCTTGATTCCCTCAGAAGACTGGGGAGGCAGGGAGAAGCGTATCCAGGGGCCATGAGGACAACTATGTTCCTACTGGAGACATACTGGGAAGACCCATGGGCTTGACAGGTGTCCCACACCTGAAATGGGGACATTCACTGCCTTGCCCTTGAGCATGTTGGCTCCTCCCTGCGCCACCTGCCCCCAGCCCTGTGTTGACAGTGGCCCCGAGCTCTGTGGAGCGGGGGTGGCAGCTGTCACAAACGGGTCTGAGGTGTGGGGGTGGCCGGGAAGGCCGGATCTGCAGCGCCAGGCCCTTGGCTGTGCTCTGTTCTGTAGGGATGGTTCTCTGGCCCCATCTTGTCCCCTCCTAGCTCCTCCTGGAGCCTCTTAGCTTCCTCTTGCCCCCTCCTTCCACATAGCTCTCTATAGAGAATCTGAGCAGCGGGTAGGGATGGGGAGGGGGGCCCTGTGGTGCAGTGACGGGCCGATTCCCCAGCAGAACCGGCAGATGAAGCACATCTCAGCCGAGCAGAAGAGGCGCTTCAACATCAAGATGGGCTTCGATACCCTGAACAGCTTGATCTCCAACAACACCAAGCTGGTGAGTGGCTGTGGGGGTTGGGGGAGCGGGTGGGTCGGGGCAGGACCGACAGGATGGGCACTTGGGGGCGCCTGGTGTGCTGCGCGCCCTGACCTGGCCCCCTCGCAGGCCAGCCACGCCATCACGCTGCAGAAGACTGTGGAGTACATCACCAAGCTGCAGCAGGAGCGCAGTCAGATGCAGGAGGAGGCCCGGCGGCTGCGCGAGGAGATCGAGGAGCTCAACGCCACCATCCTGTGAGGCTGGGCCTGGGGGCGGGGGTGGGGGCTGGGGGTTGGGGGGTGCGGCTCATCCTACCCCGAATGGCGGGGAGGGAGGGTGGGGGGACTGGTAGAGGCCCCCTTACTCGGCACTGCAGCTTTTGTCCTCCCCCGCAACCTTGGGCCTGCTTGCTGGGCCCCCAGCCCCACTGAGCTCCGCTGACTCTTCCTGTCATTTCAGCTCCTGCCAGCAGCTGCTCCCTGCCACGGGTGTCCCTGTCACCCGGCGCCAGTTTGATCACATGCGAGACATGTTTGACGAATATGTGAAAAGCCGGACCCTGCAGAATTGGAAGTTCTGGATTGTATCTTTGGGTTTTCTTTGCTCATTCCCCCCATCCCTGCAACCCGTGACCTGAAACAGCAGACACTGACCCTTGGGTTCCTTTAGAAAGAGGCTCTCTAAATGGTCGTCATTGAGTTTGTCAAGACAGGTAATGCTAGTTTCTGTCTCAAGAGAGACAGGGGCCCGGCTAGGCCCGCAGTGTTGGAGGGGGCTGTCCTCGGTGAGTGTACTGGCTGAGGGCTTCCCGGGGACATGGAACTGGCCTGCTTTGCGCTGCCGAGTCCTTGAGAAGGGGAGAGGAGGCTGGAGCTGCTGGTGGGAGCCGTGAGGTGGGCAGGAGGTGGGATCTGCTCTGACATGTCCCAGCATCAGCTCCGTCCTGCCACCCAAAACCAGGACTCACAGAGTGACTGTGTGGCAGAGCCTGGATTTGAAGCTGGTTCGCTCTGTGCTGTTCCCTGGGTTTATACCACATGCCCTTGACAGCTGTTACCGAGGCAGGGATGCCTGGGTGCTGGGCTCTGGCCCTGGGGCCCAGGCCTCCCAGCACTTGGCCTTCCAGTCAGTCCCCACCCAGCCTCCGCTGTGCCCCTGAGTGGACAGTGGGCGCACGTGCAGGGTTGGCTGCCGCACCCCCGGCCGTGGGTCTGACAGGCTGAGGAGGGATTCACAGGGGAGGAGAGCTGCGAGGGCGGGGGGCGTCTGTGTGCACCCCTGGGCGGGTTCTACAGGAGGCGGCGGCAGACAGCAGCTGCAGTCCTCTGTTGCTCTGGTCCCCGAGTGGAGCGGGGACAAGTTGGAACCTCTTGGTCAGTGCCAGGTTCCTTGGCATCAGGCTGAGCGCAGGGACGGTTAGGGACATCTCTCCCCAGCTGTGCACAGCACCCTGCCAGTCCCGAGGGGTGTCTGTCACGGGCTCGCCTGTGACTGGACTCCGCTCTCTCTGCGCTCGCTTACGGTTTCTTTAACCCGAGTGCCGTGCAGTTCAGCGTTATCATCAAGCCGCTGTTCGAGTCCTTCAAGGGCGTGGTGTCCACCAGCAGCCTGGACGAGCTGCACCGGACGGCGCTGTCCTGGCTGGACGAGCACTGCTCCCTGCCCATCCTCAGGCCAAGTGAGTGGGGGCTGCCCGCAGGGGTCGTGGGGCTGTGGGGGGCTTAGCCATGGACACGGCCGCAGAAAACCCAGGCCCTGCCATGGTTGGTCTGCACACACCAGGGGCAGGAGGGTGAGGCCCTGCGGGGAGGGGGGCGCCTCGCCTCAGCTTTCTGCCATCTCCGTGTGTCCGTCTGATGATCAGATCCAGCTCATGTCTATTGAGCACCTACTCTTCGCCTGGCCTTGTATCCGGTGTTTTCAGATATACTTTCATGTTCAATTCTTCTAATAAGGATCAAAGCTGTGTATTCAGGTCACAGGGATAAGCAGGAACGGCTCAGGGTGTTCCCCACTCTTCCTGTAGGGTGGCAGATAGGATTGGGGCATCATCTTAAAGGTAGAGGTGTGAGTGTCCAGACCTCAGCAGAGAGGCTCCCCTGGGGTTCATGCCCTTCCTGCTTTGGGGGGCCCTGAGGATCTCCCCTCAGGGTGTACACATGTAAACATGTGTTCTGTCTCTCGGGGGCTCAGAGCTGAACCTCCCCGGGCCGCATCTGCAGGCTCCCCCTTCTCTCTTGCAGCCGTGCTGAACACTCTCCGGCACCTGAGCACCACCACGTCCATCCTGACAGACCCGTCCCAGCTGCCCGAGCAGGCAGCAGAGGCCGTCACCAGAATCAGCCAGAGAGCTGGGGAGTCCTAGCAGCGCTTAGCGGGCACGCAGCCGCGTGGGATGCCGAGGAGACCCTTCTCCGCCTGTGGAGAGAAGGCCGCACCATCACCTCTCCCGCTTCAGGGCCTCCAAGCCTCCCTGCGACTATGGCCCCGGCCGCTCCGAATGCCGCGCTCAGGTCTGAAGCAGGTTTGGGTCCTGCCAACAGCAATAGCCCAGCTCTGGGAACCCCTTGCTGTGAACTCTGACTCAGCGACCTCAGTCACCAACCTCCCCTTGCCTCAGAGAAGCTCGGATGAAGGGAAACAAGGGGACACTGCCCCTCCCTGTCCTGTCCTGCTGGTGGGGTGTCGGGGGGATGGAGAGAGGGGCCGTGGCAGCAGTGCAGGGAGCCGACGGGGCAGGAGGAGGCCTCGCCCGCTCCCCAGGTTAGGACGCATGAGGGTCCTTCCCAGCTGCTGTCTGGGACGCGCCCTCCTGTTGCGTCTCTGGCACCCCTGGGCTGTTGGAAGGCCTCCTGCTTCCTCCCCCGGCTCTGACCTAATAGAGCGGATGTCGGCTCAGGCTTCGCAGGGCCAGGAAACCCTACAGCACATGTGTGCAAAACAGTGGGCCTGTGTAACAGCAGCCCCAGGGACACGGCGCTGCTTCAGTCCTGGAGGTCCCCTGGGCGGTGCTGTGGTCTGTTTCTCAAGTGGACTTGGTTCTGCTTGGCGTTGCGGCAGTCATGGTGGCGCCGACCCGGGAATCACATGGCGGGGGCTCAGCCAGGCCCTGCCCCCTCGTGCCCTGCCTGCTTCCAAGCCGGGAACAGCCATGCTTGATGGACACCGCTAGCCCTGTGGGTGCGGCGTGTGAAACAACAGGCTCTGCGGTGCTGCCATCGACTGGGTCCCCTCACCTGGATTGTGCAACCGGGAGCCCCAGCCCATCCATCCCAGTTCCTGGACCAAAGACGCCAGCACCCCGGCATCTGCCGTGTCTTGTGTTTGAAGGCAGAAATTGACCGGTCGACATGGAGCTCCAAGGTAGCTGCCTCGGAGCTGTCTCCAGGCAGCTTGGATCAGAAAGTCAGGAGCTGAATTCAGCTTTGGTCCATGTGGAGGGCTGGGGGGGCGGCAGGCTGTTTCTGAAGGTGGGAGCACCTGGAAGGGTTCGGAGGAGGGGCCCGGGCCAGTCCTCCTCTAGCTGGTCTGCGGGAGCAGTTCCAGGCAGAAGGATGCTGTCTAACACTCAGGAAGCCCACCCAGGGCTACCTCCTCATTGAAAGAATGTGCTTTTCACGTCCTGCTGTGAAGTTCAGAGGCCGGCAGGCTTCCCCTTCAACCTCTCTCCTCCCTGCCAGGAGATGGGAGACCTGCCTGAGCGAGGGGCAGGCCAGGAGTCCTGCTCGGCTCTGCGGAGCTGGGGCGGGGGCTGCTGTGGGCTGCCCGCTGAAGTTTGGATCCTTTTGGAGGCTCCCACTGGCTCTTGGAGGCCTGTGGAAGGTGCCCCGGGGGCAGCCCCACCTCAGCCTCCGCTGATGGAGGATGGAGGGGGTTCCTCCCCAGGGGGGCCAGCTGAGCCACTGCCTCTGCCCCAGGTCGCAACTGGTCACCCACTCCCTCATCTGTGGCGGCCCCCTCTGCCTCCCCAGAACACGTGTTTACAGGCCCTCGGATGGCTCTCCTGAGGGGCGGGCACAAGACAGTCTGGGCCAGCCCTGCGTGTCCACTGGGAGGCGGGATGAGAGCGCAGCCTCCCCCGGGTGGACACGGTCTCCCTCCAAGGGGGAAGAGCACTGCGAGGCTCGAAAGGAAAAAAAAGGAAAATCAGAGACACGTTCCCAGCCACGAGGGCTTGCAGAGGGTCCTGCGCTCAGCCTCGCCTCTGTTCCTGTGCCTTCGTCAACCGCCTGGGCGGCCGTGGAGCTCAGCCCAGCCACGACCTCTCTGAGATCAATAGCTTTCTCCCCACCCCATGTTGGGAGTCTTTTTTTTATTTTATTTTTTTTAGCTCCATGGGATATAAAATTGGCCTCTTGCTTCTTTGGCCTACCTCTCCCGCCCTTTGGCTGACTTAATGTTCACGATTCTGTTTTTTTAAATATTTAAAGCTGTTAGGTTGTATGAGGCATTGAAGGGCGCGCGCGTGTGTGTGTGTGTCTGTGTGTCTGTGTGTGGGCGCACGCACGTGCAGGTGTGTGTATGCGGGTGTGTCCCAGCAGAGGGTTAACTCGATGCATGTTTTGTTTTGAGATATTTACTTAAATCCATTTTTCTTGGTGCTCACCAGTATCACGGCTATAGGGCCACAAAGCTATATCTCTTAGCACAGACACAGTTGTTTCTTGCCCTGGAAGTTTTCTTGTTTCGGAGTCTGACCCACTGAGTCTGGCCGGACGGGGCGGGGTGGGGTGGGGCCCTAGCTTTGACCCTTGTCCTGGGGTCCCCAGCTGGGGTGCGGGGACCCCCAGGGCCACTCTGCCAGCTGCCTCCAGTGAATGCTCTGATTTGTTTACACTCCCTTTCACCCCACCTCCTATCTCTTCTCCCGTAAAAGAGACTTAAAAACGCTGATTTTGGAGGATACGAAAATAAGTCTGAAAGAAAAAAAAAGCCTGCCTGGCACACAGTCTCTGAAAGTGTTTCTGTGAAATCTTTCTGTGCCATCAGCTCCCTTCCTACCACTGGTTGCCCTTTGACGACGAGTGGGAAATGCAGGGAATGAGTGGGGCTTTCTGAAGTCGGCCAGCCTGTCCCTGCCTCCGTCTCAGGCAGGTTACACACCAACTGGTCACCTCCGACACACGCCCAGGAGGTCCCCGAGCCGGCAGGCGGGCGCTTTCCGGGGTCTTTGGGGCACAAGGGGAATATTCCTGTCCTCAGGAGTCGGTGCTGATGTGAGCACCATGTCTTATGGGGGAGGGAGTGGTGGGGTGCCATGGGTGACCACACACCCAGCTCCCTCCGCTCTCTGTCCTGGTGACCTGACCCCGCCTCCCCAACCAGACAGAGGTCCTCTCTCTAGGTTCTTTTGCTCTGGCTAGTAGAAAGAGAAAGTTCGATTCTGGGAGGACGTGGCATTGCAGGGTGGGGCCACCCCCTTGTCCCTCCCCAGGTGAAGGGGTGCAGTAATCTTACAGGCCCCCTCACCAGGAGGGTGCAGTCCCAGACAGCACCCCTGTGTCCTCTTAGCCTGGGCCTCCCCTCTCTGCATGCCTGGAGGAATCCTGAGTGGCAGGCCTGCTGTTATTGTCAAGGTGGTCACCGGTTTTCACGGCACAGCTAAACGAGGTCTTGTCAGGGTGGAGCCGGGGTGGGGGGGTTCCGGGGGGCCCATCTGCACGGGGCCTCCTGCACACTTGTGCAGTGTGGACCTGACCCAGCGCTGGATGACCTGCCCCACTTGGGTTCTTTTACCTCGTCCAGTGGGCAGGCTTAGAACACTGCTCGCTGGAGCAGCTTTGCAAAGTGCCTCCCAGCTTGCTGAGGAAGGGAGCCAAGGAGCCCCGATGTGGGCACACGGGCAGCAGTGGGCCGTGGTTTTTGGCTCTATGCTCCAACGCCTCGTATCTCAAAAGAGGATTTTCACCTCATCTGAACATGAGCTGACAGGAGAGGAGAGCAAGGGTGGAGGGCGGAGGAGCTTGAACCTTCAACACATTGTACGTGTCAGTGGTTGCCATGGCCTTAACCCACCTAGCAGACAGGTTTGGCAGTCGGAGGGGCTCCAGGAACAGAGAGAAGCCTTACGACCCCCCATGTGCCTCCACACAGATCACCTGCCCAATTTTCTTCTCCTAAGGGACTTGGCCTTCCCCGCTCACCATGCAGGGGGGCTGTTTTCTGTTGAGGCTTATGAAAAATCAGCCTTTGAGAAAGAAAAGGGAACTTTTCCTGTTGATTGTTGGCTTTGTGTGTGTGTGTGTGTGTGTACGTGTGTGTGCTTGCACAAGCCTGTGTGCGTGTGTGTTTACTCAATGGAATTCTATTTTTGTGAAATTTCTTTATGGTTATGTAGCAAAATTCACCTCCATCCCCTTTTGGTTTCAGAATCAACCCTGGGCATCGCTCTTTTGAAGAATTCTCTCCTGGGTTTCTAAAATAGAGATGGGCCTCTCTCAAGGGCCGAGGTAGGGGAAAGGGTTGGGAGAAACTTAAGTCTGATGGCGTTTCCATTGAGTCGACATCCTGAAGCTACAAGTAGGAAGGGCTCCACCAGGGAGCCGCGATGCCCAGGCTGTGTTTCTCGCGAGGGAGGCAGACCGCGGCGCCCGGGGTCGCTTTATCTGAATCTGTTCACACCACTTGTTTCGCTTGTTGTGTAACGCCACGGCTGAAACAGCTCCTTCTTTTCCTTTCTCGGGTTTCAGTTCACGGTGTAAGTGATTCATTTTTTTTTTTTTCCCTGTTGTGCTCTCTGGTGACTGTGTCAGGGCTCCCCACCCAGGAGACAAGTCACCCCTCGTGGGCAGAAAAAGCAAAACCCAAGAAGAGTGTTGTTCACCGCGGGCTCCCTCAGGCCTGCACCACCCTGAGCTCGGCCCTTCACGCCCCACTGTCGAGACACACGGTTCCGCCAGCTGTATCCAGCACTACAATGCATCCAAGACTATATTTGCATCCGAGACAATAAAAAGCCGTATTTTTGGAAAAGCCTGTGGCATGTGGTCTTTGCTAACCCGTTGGAGCAGTGGAAGAGGTGATAAAATGAGATGGGGCAGAGGGTACCTGCGCCTGCCTCACTCGTGCTAGCTTTCCCAGGTGGACAGAGTCCAGAGGTACTTGAACAAAGTGCCCGTTTCCTCACTTGGCACTTGGGCAAACAGCAGCCACCTGGAGTCTCTACAGGGTGGTCGTCAGGGTCACGTGAAATCGCAAATGTCCAGCTCCCAGAAAGCGCAGGTTGCCACCAGCATGGCCAGCCCTAGGCCAGTACCCAGCGGGGTCTACGTCATGGTGATGCCCCAGGGGGCAAGGGCCTCTCTGCTGACTGTTGACCCAATACCGTACACGGAAGATGCTGGAAAGTTGACCTGCAGAGATGTCCTTTTGTTGTGCTGAGAACTTTGATGATTTCTGCTTAATCTAAAAAGCCCTTCTTTCTCCTCCCATCTTCCTCTGCCCACACCCACCCCCCCAGTTCCTTGTGCCTGGGCAGCGTGACTCTTAAAATGAGCCGTGCTGGCCCCTTGGGCTGCCGGCCCCTCTCCAGAGCGGCTGTCTTGTTTCACTGAACAACTGTTCAGATCTGTATCTCTTGACTAAAATGCAGTGGGTTGATACGCAGGCTCTTGTCTGATCAAACCCCCACGCCTTCCCCGAGGAAAAACATCTTCATGACACAAAGCAAGATCTGGGGCCTTAAGAATCGGGGGCCCCTGACAAAGTGGTTCATGGACTCCTTGGGGCAAGAAGGAACTTGGTTTCCGTTGAGATAATCAGTGGGTTCTTCTATCTTTTTGAGTCTGGCCACATGTTAGGTCTGGAATCTCAAAAGATACTTGGGGCATAATTAGAAGAAGGGAGGCTTTGGATGTGGGGAAAGGAGGAACAGAGTGTCTCAAGGAAAGAGGCCAGGGTGCTGGAGCCTGCTTGCCTCAGTGTCAGGCACTGGGCCACCTCTAGGCAGTTCTCGAGTCAGTGGCGTGGTGTTCCTCATTTCACAGAGGAAGACATCAGTCGTTTCTGAGACCCACGTGGCAGCCACGTGGGTCAGAGCCAGGAGGCTGGAGTTTTCATGTTTCATCCTCTAACAATGTCTATTTTATCCTCCATCCACTGAATCCAGAGGCTTATCTGTGCCATCCCCTCTCCCGCACCGAGTCCTGTCTCACGTGTCCTCTGGAAGTCTTCCAAAGACACCATCTTCTCTCCAGCCCCACTGTCATCACCAACCACCCAAGTCCAAGTTGCCATCGTTCCTCAAGTTCACACGATGATGTCCTCTATCCCTTCTCCATCTTGTAGCCTCAACCTTACAGTCCATGGGAGCTTGAGGTGGTCCAAGTCCAGTCACGGCACTGACTGCTTCAAGGGCTTCCAGGGAAAGGTCAGTCCTCCACCCCTCTCTGTTGAGCCCGTCCTTCCTCTCCTTGCCTTTCCAATCTCGTTTTTGCTCTTTTCCGTGCCTTGGGCAGGCCTGCTTGGTTTGGTTTGGTTTTTCTCTTCAGGTTTTCCCAAAGCCGCCTCCCTCTGCCCAAGACTTTCCCCATCTCCACCCCTCTTCTTGAATAGTTCCTGTTCTTTCTTCCAGTTTACTTATTTATTTTATTTTGGTTGTGCTGAGTCTTCATTGTGGCATACAACCTTCTTTAGTTGTAGCATGCAGGCTTGGTTGAGGCATGTGGGATCTTAGTTCCCCTTCCAGGGCTCGAACCCAGGCTTCCTGCATTGGGAGCTCAGAGCCTTAACCCCTGGACCACCAGGGAAGTCCCTCTTTCTTCCCAATATAATCCTTAACTGTCAGTTCTTCAGAAACCAGCCCTAATGTTCCTACCCCCCCCCCAACACACAGGTGCATATGCGTTTTCACACACGTGAACACGTGCGCTTTCACACATGTGTACACACACGCACACACCAAGTCAGACCTCAGACAACTGTATTTCCTCAGGATGCTGGTCATTATCATGCATGTTCCCCATCAGGACAAGGGGCCCAGAGCCACCACTGTGCCCAGTTCAGGACCAGCACAGCAGGTGCCCAGGGAACCTACCCAGTGACCCTCAGCCCCTGCCCTTCCACCAACCCAGCTACCCCTTCCCTGACTCTCTGTCAGACAGGCAGAGGGTGTGGGGACCCCGATGAGCTGGGGGTGGGGGTGGCTGCAACCAGCAGATGCGGGCATGTAGGTGTCCTGCAGGGTTTAGAGGTTGACTACTACAAGTCTATACTTAATATAAAGCATCAACATTAGTCATTTGGATTGTAAATGTGATAAGAATAGTTTCCAAATGGCATTTGAGAGCACTTCGTCTTGGATTTGGACTCGATTCTATAGAACACAGTTTACCTTCTCAGTCGCTCTTTTCTGTATGTCAGATTCTGAATTTAGCCTTGTGTAGGCTGGTGTGGTTACACTCAATGTGTGCTTTAACCTTTTTATTTCAGAAAATCTCCAGCAAACACAGAAGTAGAGAGAACAGTACAATGAACCCCCATGTACCCAACCGTCCACTTTAAAAGATGACCGACTCAGGGACAGTTTTCTTTGGTATCTACCTCACCCCGCCCCCGTTATTTTGAAGCACATCCCAGACGCCATATGGATTTCATCTGTTAATAGTAAATGTGCTTTTGAGTACCATTTCCTAGAACTGCATCTACACCTGCAGTGTCCCTCGTTTGAAAACTCCCAAAGGCTTTGTGTAAGACTGCAGTCAGAGTTAATGAGAACCCTGGGGAATGGGGAGATGTGATTGATCTGATTTTCTGTTTCACTGAATCATTAGCTAGAAAACCCTTGTTTAGGGAGTCGGGGGAGGGTGGCGGGGGGAGCTTTCTAAGATATGAGTCTACTTTCCTGCCTTAATGGGTTTGTACAGCAAACAATCTAATCTCTTGATCTAGCCCGTCTGATTGTCTCTCCCGCTGGTGTGACTAAGCAGGACAGGTTGGTACTGTTACAGGTTGGTGGAGAGGATGGGGCCATTCCCACCTGCCCCCTCACCTGTCACCTGTCTCACAGCCCGGATGCCAACCCGTTGGTGTCTCCTGAGTCCCCAGCCTAATTGAGCATCCCCCCACACACCCTGGGATAGACAAAACATCGATTTTGCACCTCCTCCCACTGCCAAAACTGCCAGAGGCTCACCCAACTTGCTCTCTTTCCTCCAGACTTTGATCAAGACACGTGTGCTGAAGGCTGAATTTGGACTCAGCTCAGAGGTCACACAGTGAGTTTATTGGAGACAGAACAAAACCCATCTTGATATGTAGGGATGGGGAGAAGCACGGGGTGCCCTAGAGGAGTGGCAGGGACCACCCCCGGGGTTGAAGGAGGGGGTCGGGGAGGGCCCCCCCGAACCAGGACCCAGCAGGACAAGAGTCAGCCAAGCAGAGGGGGCAAGACCTGCAGGGAAGAGCATGTTTCACAGGAAGAGACACTGGTCAGATGTAACACCTCCCTTCGAGTCAACCCTGCCCTCCCTCTCTGGGGCTTTTGCTCGGCTCTTGCCTCTTCTGTCCTGAGCAGTTTTCTCTTTGTCCAGCTGACTCCTTCCTCTCTCCCCACAAGCATCTCAAGTCTCTCCCCTCGTAACCAGCCTGCCTTTTATCTCTCATCCTCCGCAGCCTAGGACACTGGCACTTCAGGATACTCAGCATCTCCTCACATGACGCCACCACCTGCCCAGTCGCTCACACTGGAAATTCACACGGCCCCTTCATTCTGCCCTATTCCCTCACTTCCCACCTCCGATCTACCGGGGAGTCCTGTCAGTGGGTTCCCCCAAATGATCAAGAATCCAACGACTTCTCCCCACCCTCAGCCCCCACCCTGACAGTGTGAAATTCCCAGGTTCCTCCTCTCGCTGCTCCTGCCTCAGTTCCCCACGCAGCTAGCAGGATCCTTTTAAAGACACCTACCAACACTGGGCTTCCCATGCTTAACCATCCAGTGGCTTCCTGTAGTATTTAGAGAAAAATCCAGACTCTTCACCCTCTGGCTCTCCACTGCCTTGGGTAAGTGACAGCCCCTCTGGGCCCCCAAATCTTTCAGCTATAAAATGTGGACACTAATTACACCAGCCCCACCAGATCACTATAAGGGTTCAATGTGCCAGGTTATAGGCAGCACCTCCAATGTCAGCTCTTTGTACTCTTCTTTCCTTCCTTCTTTCCTGACTTCTCCCCCAGCCCCTCTTCCCACGTTCCCTGTTTTTGTTAACGCATCACTGAGACCATCCTCCTTTTTAATACACTGGAGTCCTTCTGGTCCTTCTTTCCCTACATCATCCTGCCTTCCTCCTTTTTATCTGTCACATCCTTGTGCTGTGAATTCTTTCTCCACAAAGTTGCTGACTGTGGTCCCAGGCCACACTGCAGGCAGAGCTGGTATGGGTCAGAGTTGAGCTACTTCCCAACCAACCTCCCCAACCCTGAAAATAGCAGGAAGATTTCCACCACCATCCCTTTTTCAAAAATCTTGAGGCCCCCTCCCGGCCCTCGAGAACTTATTCTCCAAGAACAAAGGCCCGCCCTTAGCCTGGCCTCCTGCTCAGCCTTGACACTGTCTCCCACAGCAGGTTCCAGGCACAGTGCTCCCGCCGTGGTTATGCAGCTCCTCCACTCTGTGCCATCCTCCCCCCAACCCCACCCCGGAAGGCCCGGTGCACCCCTCTGTCTGTAGCCTGCCCTGGCCTGGGCCACCCCACTTTGGACCCTGAACTACCACCGGTGCTCCGTTTCTGTCGCTGGCGTCACATGCCCCCTTCCACCTGGTGCAGTGAATGTCAAGACTGCATTCACAACGTCAGCTCTTCCTAAGGACAGGAGCCGCATCTCGTTTTATCACTCATCTCCCCAAGCAGAAGATTTAGTGTCCTGAGCTTATGATCTAAGTTACATCTACCGTGACCTGCCAGGGACGATGCAACAACCCCACGAAACAGGTCCTCTTATTATCCCCGCTGTAGAGATAAGGAAGTTGAGGCTTAGAGAGTCTCAGAACTTGCCCATGGGCATCACTGGTTGATGCCTGCGAAGCGGGGCTGCAGCCCCAGGTGAGTCTGACTCTGGAGCTTCCTGCAAATGATAACAGCCGATGGGTGCCAGGCCCCGTGCTAGACATCATTATGTTACCCATTGTTATCCTCAAAAGACCCCATAGGGTGGGGATTATGATCCTCATCCTACACTGGAGATAGCAAAGGCATACCTGCCATGATGAGAGCATCCAGGAACTGGCAGTGGAAGGGAAGTTCCTCCACCTGATAAAGACATCTGCGAAAGCCCCCAGTGAACATATGGGATGATGAAAGCCTGAATGCTTTCCACCTGTGAAGAAGAAGACAGACATGTCCGCTGTCTCCAGGACTGGACAACGCTATCCTGGAGGGTGCAGTCAGGGCAGATCAGCAAGACGTAGAAACCCAAGACATTCCTATGAGGAAGGAAGGAGAAAAACACTCCCTCTGTGCAGATGACAAGATGCTTTATGTAGAAAACCCTAAGGGATACACACACATACTGCTAAGAGCTAGTCAATGAGTTCAGCAAGGTCCCAGGACACAAAATCAATACACAAAAATCAGCTGTATTTCTGGACACTAACAATGAACACTCTAAAAATGAAATGAAGGAAACAAGTCCCTGTAGGATAGTGTCAATGAGAATAAAATACGTAGGAATAAAGTTCATCAGAAAAGAGCAAGACTCTGACACGGAAAACTGTAAAACATTGTTGAGGAATATTATTCAGCCATAAAAAGTAGTGAAGTACTGACAGAGGCTGCAATGTAGGTGAACGTCAAAAATATGATGCTATGTGAAGGGAACCAGACACAAAAGACCACATATTGTATGAGCCCATATAAATGGATTATCCAGAACAGGCAAATCCTTAGAGACAGAAAGTAGATTGGTGTTGGCAGGGGGAGAAGAACAGGAGTGTACTTAATGGATATGGGGTATTCTTTTGGTGTAATGACACTGTTTGGGGACTTAATATAGATGGTGGTTACATGACATTATGACTGTACTAAATGCCACTGAATTTACATGTTAAGATGGTTCATCTCATGTAAATTTCACCTGAATTTTTTTTAATGTTGAAAAAAATGTAGAGAAGACCTAAGTAAATGGAAAGACATCCTGTGTTTATGGATTAGAAGACAATATTGCCAAGATGGTAACACTCCCTAAAGTGACCTACGGATTCAGTGCAGTCCCTTTCAGAATCACAACTATGTTTTTGCAGAAATAACAAGTTGATTCTGAAATTCATATGGAAATGCAAGGGGCCCAGAACAGCCAAAACGATCTTGAAAAAGAAATACAAAGTGAGAGGGCTCACACTTCTCAATTCAAAAACTTACTGCAAGGCTACAGTCGTCAAGAAGCGTGGTACCAGCATTAAAACAGACATGGAGGGACTTCATGGTGGTCTGGTGGTTAAGACTTTGTCTTCCAATGCAGGGGGTGGGTGTGGGTTCAATCCCTGGTCAGGGAGCTAAAATCCCACATGCTTCAAGGCCAATAAACCAAAACATAAAACAGAAACAGTATTGTTACAAATTCAATAAAGACTTTTTAAAAATGGTCCATGTCAAAAAAAAATCTTTAAAAAGATAAATTTATAAAAACAGACATGTAGATCAATGGAATTTTATTCTACTGAGAGTCCAGAAATAAATGTATAAATCCACTGTCAAATGGTTTTTGATAGGGATGCCAAGACTTTTGTGGGGAAAGAATAATCTTTTCAGCAGATGGTGTTAGGACTTAGTGACGGAAAAAGATAGATGTAAATCTTCATCACTATGGATAGGGCAACAGTTTCTTAAACTGATATCAAAAGTACAAGCAACCAAAGGAAAAATAGAGTACACTTTATTAAAAATAAAAATTGTGTGAATCAAGGATGCTATCAAGAAAGTGATAAGACAACCCACAGAATGGGGACAACAATATTCGCAAGTCATATATAAGGCAATGGACTGGTATTCAGAACATATAAAAAAAACTCTTACAACTCGATAATAAAAAGACAATAAACAATTTGAATGGACCTTTATAGACAATTTTAAAATAGACAAAGGACTTGAATGGTATATGAATGGCCAAGAATTCCAAGAAAAGATGCTCAACATCACTAGTTAGTCATTAGGGAGATCCATGGGCTTCCCAGATGGTTCAGTGGTTAAGAATCTGCCTGCCAATGTGGGAGACTCAGGAGACTCAGGTTCAATCCCTGGGTCAGGAAAATCATCTGGAGTAGAAAATGGCAACCCACTCCAGTATTCTTGCCTGGAGAATTCTGTGGACAGAGGAGCCTGGCAGGCTACAGTCCATGGGGTTGCAAAGAGTTGGACACCATTGAGCGACTGAGCACAGGGAGATGCATGTTAAAAATCACTGTGAGTGGTCCTTTCACATCTACCAAGATGGTGATAATAAAAACAAAATAAACGGAAAATAAGAAGTGTTCTTGAGATGTGGTGACACTAGAATCCTTGCACAAGGCTGGTAGGAATGTAAAAAGGTGTGGCCTTTGTGGATGAGCTTGGCAGTTCCTCCACAAGTTAGAGTTCCTATGGGGTTCAGCAGTTCTATTCCTTGGCATGTGCCCCAAAGAAATGGAAACTGACTCAAGCAGACAGTTGTGTGCAAATATCCATAGCAGCATTACTCATAATGGCCAAATGTGAAAATAGCCCAAATGCCCTTGAACTGATGAATATATAAACCAAATGTGGCATATCCATACAATGGAATATTATTCAGCCATAAAAAGGGATAAAGTACTGACACATAAAGTAGTTACAACTTGGATGGATCTTGAAAAGATTATGCTGTGTAAAACAAGCCAGACTAAAAAGGCCACGTATTGTATGATTCCATTTATGTAAAGTGTCCAGAATAAGCAAATCCATAAACAAAAAGCAAGTTAGTGGTTGCCAGGAGCTGAAGAAAAGGGAGAATGAGAAGTGACTGCAATGGGATACAAAGTTTCTTGGGGAGTGATAAAAATGTTCTGGAAGGAGGTGGTGGTGATGGTTACACAACTCTGTGAATATACATATATGCACATACACCCCCACCACACACACAACTAAATTGCATACTTTAGAGAACTGAAGTAGCTTATTGAAGGTTATATCTGGTCCTAAGTAGAGAAGAGACCAGAAACTAAAACCCAAGAATATCTGCTTTTATACCAAAGCTGTTGGAGGAAGAATTGTTCCAGGGCCCTCAAATAAGTAAATTAATAAAGTTGGGCTCTCACAGAGCCTCAGAATTGTCATTTAGAATATTTCGTCTCGTGATAAAGTACTACAGTTTTGGATAGCCCATAGAAAGGCTGAGAGAAGCAATATTGGATACACTGAGAAGTCAGTTATACTCTGCAAGGAATAATGCTCTGCTTTGCTTGTGCCATTCAGCTGGGAGTCTGAAGAGCTGTGAACAGGGGACTCTAGCCTAATTTCAAGGTTCAGAGAGAAGAAACTACAAATTTCACAACCCACTACTATGGTAAACAGCCTTGGGACAGCCAAAGAATTTGACCTTTTTACCAATATGTGTAAAACCCTTCAAACCTATTCTTCATCATTTTTTCTCTGGCAGCTATTTCTTTCAAAATCTGAAGTGTATTTAATTTACTGATTTCTAAAATAATACACACACATCCCTCTGAAAAGAGACTCAGAGGATTTCCTGACAGGTGAGAAGCTACTCCCTACCCTCCTTCCTTCTCTGGTCCCTTCTGCAGGGGCCAGACCCGCCTCTTCCTCCTGTTTCCTCCTCTCCTTCCTCTTCCCTTCCCCTCACAGGTTTGTCTGCAAAGCAACCTTTTTCTCACAGCGAATCCCATCTAGGTATACACACCTCAGGTGGCCTGGACTAACACAGGTTGCTTCCGTTCTTGTTTCTCTATTCGTTTTCTTTTTCAGTTAATTTTATTAAAAAAATTTTTTGAGGGTCTTTTTTTTAAAATGTGGACCAATATTAAATTTGTTACAATGTTGCTTCTGTTTTATGTTTTGGGTTTTTTGGCCACAAGGCCTGTGGGATCTTAGCTCGCCAACCAGGGATAGAACCCATGGCCCCTGCGTTGGAAGGCAAAGTCTTTTTTTTTTTTTTTAATTCATTATTGGCTGCGCTGAGTCTTTGTTGCTGTGTGTGGGCTTTCTCTAGTTGTGGGGAGCAGGGGCTACTCTTTGTTGCAGAGCACGTGCTCTAGGCGCAAGGACTTAGTTGCTCCATGGTATATGGGATCTTCCCAGATCAGGGATCAAACCACGTCCCCTGCATTGGCAGGCAGATTCTTAATCACTGGACCACCAGGGAAGTCCCTCCCTGTTTATTTCGGATAATCTCATTGATGCTGTTATGAACATGTCAGTGTATATATCCTGTCCCAGCTATGATCATCTCCTTAGGAGGTTCCATGAGGATAGGATACCAAGGGAGGGTTCCCGGTGAGGGGGAGAATCCTTTTATAAGATGGATACCTGTTTCCAGAAGTGGCTGAGGAGGCCTTTCACAGCCTCACCACCAGGCCAAGCTGATTGGATGGGCAGGAAAGAGAGCCTTCTGTTTATTTGCCTTTCTTGGTTACTTAGTGGGGTTCCCCCAAGTTTCACATTTACTGGACATTTGTTTTCTTGTTTTCACATTTACGCATTTCTTTCTCCTGTTCTCTCTGCTTCTCTCCTCCTCTCTTCATTTTCTTATTATCTGATTGCCTTTTCTATTTCCTTTTGATTTTTCTCTCACATCTTGAATCTCCAGAATAAGAAATTGACATTGCTTAAAAGTTTTTCTTGCAGCTTTATATTCTTGACTCTTCTTTTATAAGCTGAGTAAGTTTTAAGCCTTTATGTTTAAGCTCAGTCCAAAAAATTCCCTCTGAAAACACTGAGTCCTATGACCATATTAGTGTTTTCTTCTTTGTGACCCTTGATGGCGTGTTTGTTTTCCTCTGTAAATCAGCGGCACTTGATTTTTAAATGTTTTTACTTTGGAGTGTAACAACAGAATCAGACAATATGTCTCCATTTTTGTCTGGCTTCTTTCATTCAGCGTCATGTTTTCAAGGTTAATCCATGTGGAAACCTGATTCGTAAGACAGACCCTGGAAATCATTTGGTGGAGGAGATATTAAATTTGTCACCTGAATGTTAAGATCGATCTTCTTTTGGCCTCTTTCTAGGTTTTGACAGGTTATCACCAAAAGAAATTCTAATTATTTGAGAGTTCTTGTTAATTGAGTTCCAGATAACTTAGGATTTATCATTCTTATCACCGTGGTAATTTCTGTCCTAGATCGGTGCTATCAGGAAAGACAAAGATGAATTGGATTTTTTTTTCCTCTTGCGTAGTGTTGTGGTAGGTGGTCTTGATTTAGTGACAAATTTCTACCCCTAATCTCCTCCCTCATCTCCCCTCCAAATTTTTCTTGTTTCTGCGAAATGGGGAAAGTAGGCTTCAAGGCAAACATCTCCGTACAGGTGAACCCACTACCTCAGACCTTGGCGGCTTGTTTAAAACATGCTGATCCCACAATGTTCAAAAGTGAAAAGGAATCAAACACCGGCACAGGCTACAATATGGATTAACATTGAAAACGTGACGCTGAATGAAAGAAGCCGGACGAAAATGGAGATGTGTTGTCTGATTCTGTGTGTAGGAAACGTACAGAACAGACAAACACACAGCAACAGAAAGTGATCAAGATTTCCTGGAGGCTGGAGGGAGGGGGAAATGGGGAATTTTTGGGGGGCATGAGAATTTTCTGGAATGAGATAGTGGTGATGATTGCAGAACTCTGACTATACTTAAAATACATTGAATTATACACTTGAAACGGGTGAACTTCAAGGCAGATAAGTTACATATCAGTGAAGCTGTTAGTAATACTGAGTCGAAGGCCCAGACCAGACCCGCTCAGTCAGAATCTTGGTGTAAAATCCAGAAATCTACGAACACCCCAGCAGGACCAACTATGTAATTTGCAGGCTCAGTGCAAAATGAAAGTGTGGGTCCCCTTGTTCAAAAAAGATCATTCAGAATTTTGAGACAGAGGCCACACAGTATTGAAAACAAGCGTGGGGCCCTTCTAAGTGGGCCCTGGGCTGCTGCCCAGGTTGCAGGCCTCCGAATCCAGCCCTACAGTCCAGACTCAAGTTAGGGATGGTCCACACAAAGGCAAGAGGGAATTCGGTGAGCAGATCCTCTGCCTCTTGGTCAGAGAAGCTGTAGGTGGAAGGGCTGGAAGTCCGAAAGGAGAAATCACAAAATTCAAGAGCATGTTTCCTCTCCTTCCAAGAGCCACGAGTTGGTTTTAGTTAGAAGACCACGGTGGAGTCCCCAGCCATGGCTGAGTCATCCCCAAAACTGCGGGCTTTCAGTGAAAAAAAGGGAGAAAGACTGGGTTTGTTGCCAGAACTCTTGGAGGTCCTAGGTTCTGCATCAACTGAACATTGACTGGTTCAAGCAGAACAGTAAGGAGACAGGCGAAGGACCTGTCTGGGGCGGGGTGGGGGCTTGGTAGGCACTAATGCCTCAGCCCCCATGGCCCCTAGTCTGGACCTTATGGCAACTGCCTCCTCTCCTTGAGACCATCAACCTTCCAGCAGTTTGGAATTCCACCGAGTTCCCTCCTGCCTTTGAGTAGAGCATCCCCCCTGCCTCCTGATCCACAATCTGATGGAATTGAAACTTCCCTGGTGGTCCAGTGGTTAGGACTTCACCTTCCAATGCCGGAGATGCAAGTTCAACCCTGGCCGGGACACTAAGATCCCATATGCCTCACGGCCGAAAAACCAGAGCAGAAAACAACAGAAGGGATATTGTAACAGGTTCTATGAAGACTGTAAAAATGGCCCACTTCTGGGGGGTGGGGGGTGGGAGGGGACACAGGCACACTTATGGCTGATTCGCGCTGTTGTATGGCAGAAACAAACACGACATTGCAAAGCAATTATCCTCCAATTAAAAATAAAAGAACAAAAAAGGTCCACATTAAAAAAAATCTAAGAACAACAAAAACAAAGTCTGAACTGCCTTGATCACCTGCGGAGACAGAGTAGAAATATATATTCAGTCTCTGCCCCCAATTCCTTTTGTAATTTCCTGAGTTTATGGGCACGCTGGGAGTATCTGACACAGAACTCTTAAATCCCTGGGGATTTCCTCTGTGGTAGGAGGTCTTGGTTCTAATGAAGGGACTCTGGGTGGTTCCTGGACGTCTTCAGTATGCTTGTCAGAAAGACCAAGCCATGATTACAAGTCAGTTCTTTGTATCAGGTGGCCAAAGTATTAGAGTTTCAGCTTCAGCATCAGTCCTTCCAATGGATATTCAGGCCTGATTTCCTTTAGGATGGACTTGTTGAATCTCCTTGCAGTCCAAGTGACTCTCAAGAGTCTTCTCCAACACCACAGTTCAAAAACATCAATTTTTCAGGGCTCAGCTTTCTTTATAGTCCAACTCTCACATCCATACATGACTACTGGAAAATCCATAGCTTTAACTAGACAGACCTTTGTTGGCAAAGTAATGTCTCTGCTTTTTAACATGCTGTCTAGGTGGGTCATAGCTTTTCTTCCAAGGAGCAAGCGTCTTTTAATTTCACGGCTGCAATCACCATTCGCAGTGATTTTGGAGCCCAGAAAAATAGTCTGCCACTGTTTCCATTGTTTTCCCATCTATTTGCCATGAAGTGATGGGACCAGATGCCATGATCTTAGTTTTCTGAATGTTGAGTTTTAAGCCAGCTTTGTCACTCTCCTCTTTCACTTTCATCAAGAGGCTCTTTAGTTCTTTGCTTCCTGCCATAAGGGTGGTGTCATCTGCATATCTGAGGTAATTGATATTTCTTCTGGCAATCTTGATCCCAGCTTGTGCTTCATCCAGCCCAGCATTTCGCAGGATGAAACCTCTGTGTAAATCTGAATTGCAGGGGTTGGTGAACACATCCATGTGCCAGAGGAGGACAAACTCCAGCTCCACAGGGACAGAAGCTCCTGTGTTCAGGACCCTTGTAGATTTCACCCTTTGTACCTCTCCCTCTGGCTGTTCATTTGTATCCTTTATAGCATCCTTTATATAAACCAATAATCATAAGCAAAGTGTTCCCTGAGTTCTGGGAGCCATTCTAGCAAATCATTGAGCCTCAGCAGCGGGTTGTGGAAACCCCTGATTTGTAGCTGAGACAGACAGAAATGTGTGTAACTTGGGACCCACTCTGTGATTGGCATCTGAAGTAGAGGGAAGCCGTCTTGTGGGACTGAGCTTTTGACCGTAGGGTCTGTGCTAACCCCACAAAGTTAGTGTCAGAATTGAAATGACTTGTAGGACACCCAGATGGTGCCCATGGAGTACTGAAGACTTGCCTGGAGGGGAAAATGCACACTTTGCAGGGATAATTGTTTTAGGAGGGGGAAGCAGTTTTCCTTGATGCACCCACACTTCAGCTGCCAATCTCTTCCCCTTCCAGCTTCAGTAGCAGGAGGCAGGCTCCGATTTCCACCAAACATAAGTCTCAGGCTATTTAAACTTAATTCTTATAGAGAGTGAGCACATGACAAGATTTTCCCTACCTCATCCATGAACGAGTCAACGAGTCCAGCATGACAGCCTCCACGGCCAGTACAAGAAAGGACCAACCCTCTACCCGCCATCTGTGA
Source organism: Cervus canadensis (assembly GCF_019320065.1). Classification (NCBI taxonomy): domain Eukaryota; kingdom Metazoa; phylum Chordata; class Mammalia; order Artiodactyla; family Cervidae; genus Cervus; species Cervus canadensis. The sequence goes on from NC_057386.1 coordinate 125,039,877, forward strand.
AGAAGATGAAAATTGGAAGACAACGCACAGGGAGCTGTTCACCTCGTTAATGCTCTGTAGTCAATAAAGCATCACCCAGCGATGTCTTCTCTACTGGACGGAAATCATCTTAGCAACTTTCTCCACATTCATAGACTCAGGGACCTAATCCATAATAAATTGTGCCAGAGTCCCATTTCCTGAGAGCAGTGCTCTACAGAACTTTTTGTGGTGGTGGAGATGTTCTGAGCTGTCCCGTGTAGGAGGAGCCTCAGCCACACGTAGCTATTGAGCACTTAAAATGCAGCCAGCATGACTGAGGAACTGGATTTTATTTTTAATGTTTTATTTTGAAATACATTCAGACGTACAGCAAAGTTATAGATAGTACAGAGTTCTCATACACCCTTCTCCAGTTTCTGCTAAATGCGAACGTATTATGTAACCATGGCGCACATCTATCAAAAGTAAGAAATTGGGATTTCCCCACGGTCCAATGGTTAAAATTCCACACTTCCACCGCAAGGGGTGCAGGTTCGATCCCTGATTAGGGAACTAACAGCCCGCATGCTCTGCAGCACGACTGAGAAAACAAAACAAAACTAAGAAATTAACACTGGAACAGGCTTGGTTTGGGTATCCACTAGTTTTTTTTTTTTTTTCACTAATGCCTTCTTCAAATCCCTTCCAAGACTGTGTCCAAAGATCATCCCCTCTTGGTCTCTGCTCTGTGACAATTTCTTAGTCTTCCTTGATTTTCCTGACTCTCACGCTTTTGAAGAGGTCAGGGAATCTGCAGAACATCCCACAGTTTGCAGATGTGGGTGTGTCTGATATTTTTTCAGGAGGAGACTGGGCTTGTGGACTTGGGAGAAGAGGCCCGCAAAAGTGAGGGGGTGCCCTTCCCATCACGATACATCTGGGGCTTCCAAGAACCCTGACTGGAGGTGCCTCTGTCACTACAGGTGGTATTGACCTTGCCCCCTTGGCTCAGGTAGGTGTCCACCATGTTTATCATCCAGTGGGTTGCTGTCTTTCCCATCCCTACTCTGTGATTTATTTTTTATTTTTTTAAGCATTTTTTTTTTTATGTGGACCATTTTTAAAGTCTTTATTGAATTTGTTACAATATTGTTTTGTTTTAGGTTTTGGTTTTTTTTTGGGCCAGGAGCCATGTGGGGTCTTAGTTCCATGACCAGGGGTCAAACCTGTGCCTGGTCTTTAAGAAGGCAAAGTCTTTTAACCATTGGCCCAGCAGGGAAGTCCCTACTCTGCTTTAGAAGCAAGTCACTGTCAAGCCTACTGTCAAGGGGAGGGGAGTCCAGCGGGAGCACTTCCTGGAGATTCTGTGGATGCCAGGTAAAACCACCACAATGATTAGTGAAAACTGGGAGACAGATGCTGGAAGCCTGTGCACATTTCATGTTTCTCCTCCATTTCCCCCATTAATTTCAGCCTTCATCTCTCCATCTTGTCTTTAGCAGTTACTACTGTGGGTGCTTAATGGTGATTTTCTATTTTCTTCTTTTATGTTTATTAACTAGAATTATGCAGGGAACATTTGTCCCTTTTCTCCTATTTATTTTTTTATATCTCCACAGAGTACTACACATTAATTTTATTCTTTGAAAGGACATATGGTCATCTTTCTGCCTTATATCCCCATTTTGGATGGTTTTTCTAACAATAGTAAGAGTGTTCCAATATAGGACAGTCAAAAAGAACAATAGATGTCCAAGCACATGGGTATTTCTGGAAGGACTGATCAAAACATTGTCATTGGAGGCTAGGATATTCAGGGACTTTAAAAGCCTGGTGTGGGACTGGAGTAGAAATACCCACCAGAGGGAATTCCCTGGAGGTCCAGTGGTTAGGACTTGGCACTTACACTGTGGTGGCCCAGGTTCAATCTCTGGTTGGGGAACTAAGATCCTGCAAGGCGAGCAACAGAACCAAAGAAGAAGAAGAAGAAGAAAACACCCACAAAAATACGAATGAGAAGAAGCCAAGGTTGGACTGCATATCTCAGAGTCCTAACCTCATTTCTTTTACACGAGAACTTGGGCAAATTATATTATCTCTCTGGGCTTCAGTTTCTCCCCAGTTAAGGTGAAGATGAAGGCACTGACCAACAGTGGTTCTCAGGCTGGTGCACATATATGGAGGTTTTGTTCAAACACAGGTTGCTGGCTGCACCCCTAGAGTGTCAGATTCAGTAGGCCTGGCTAGGTCTGGGGTGGGGCTCAGGGCTTTGTGTTTCTAACACATTGTCAGGCAATGCCGATGCTGTTGATCCAGAGACCATGCTTGGAGAACCATTTGTCCAGATGATCCCTGAGTACTACGGACAGCTATGGACGCATCTCGACATGAGGAAATCCTTGGCCCTGGCTATGTCACTGCTGAAATGATGGAACAGACCTTTGCAGGAGCCGGGACACTGGGAATCCAGTGGGGAGCTAGGCAGTAGACACGTGAATGATTGCTCTGTGCCAGGCATGGCCTTAAATGCCTCGAAGACCCAGTTGCTGCCCAGGGAGGGACAAAGGTTGGCAGAGTGGTAAAGAGTAGGCTTGAGGGTCTTCCTTGGTGGTCCAGTGGTTAAGAATTCTCCTGCCAAAGCAGGGCACACTGGTTTGATCCCTGATTCAGGAAGATCCCACATGTCATGGAGCAACTGAGCCTGTGCCCCGCAACTTACTGAGCCCACATGCCCAGAGACTGTGCCCCGAAACAAGAGAACTCCCCCAGCCAGAAGCCTGTGCATCACCGAAAGGAAGAGTAGCCCCCACTCGCCAAAATGAGAGAAAGCCTGAGGGCAGCAGTGAAGACTCAGCGCAGCCAAAAATAAATACATTCCTTTAAAGATGCTTGAATCTGTCCCCCCAACCACACACACTTAACAGCTATGTAACCTTGAGCAAGTGACTAAATGACTTCTTCAGTTTCCCCACCTATACAGAGAGGAGAGAGTGAAACTTTCAGTGTCTGGCAAGAAGATGCCCAATGAACGCTTACTACTGCTAAAATTATCATCCTTTGCCACTAAGCCTTTCCAATGAGGAGAAACAGTAGTGACAGATATTATTGATTTCTACAGCACGTCTCAATCACCCTAAGCCCCAACACCACCTAGCCTGGATACCCCGTCTACCCCCTCAGTCACCACTCTTCACACATGCACAAAATCCAAAACAGGTTATGAGAAAAATTCAGCATAATTTATTAAATAGTTTCCAAGGGCTCCTCCAAGGAGCATTAACAATCTCAGTATGATAAATATCAATAAATTAAAATAGCTGTCACCTTCTGCCCTCACAAGGGTATAATACAATTTAAGTCTTCCGAAGAAAAACATTCTATAAATAACAAGACAAAGAACAACGACATAATTTGAAATCATTTTCAAGTTAGCTCAGACATTTATATCTCAGTCTTCCCAGGACTCGCCATTTTGAGGCTTCACTGAGATGATAACTAGAATGATTTACTTAACTCACAGCAGAATTCTCATACACAGCTGTCGCTCATCATCTTTTTTTTTCTTTTTTTTTTAAGGCTCCTTGCATTCCTGCCACTCAAAAGGAACAGGATCAACCAGATGGTCTTCAGTGACCTTCTGGGTTTCACTATCCACTAATTTCAGGCACTTTGAAAACATTTCTAAAACACACTTGATGAACATTTTACGTTGAAAGCTGTCTGTAGGCACAGAAATGTCTGGAGCACGTTGCGATTCAAGTTTTTTGAGATGGTCCATGACATCAGTAAAATTTTTGTCATTGAAAAATGGTTTGATCGCTCTGAAATAAGGCAGGATGGCTGAGCTGTTGATGTTGTGTGGCGGTTGGGGGCTCACAGAAAAACACTGCATGCGACACTTGCAGAATGTTGGCACTCCCTTCTCTTTCTGCTCCTGTGGAAGGAGGAGGGGAAATAGGTGAGCGTTAATTTTGCAAAGCAGCCAAAAATCCTGATAGCTCCTCGGTCGGGAAGATCTCCTGGAGAAGGAAATGACAACCCACTCCAGTATTCTGGCCTAGAGATCCCATGGACTACAGACTGAATCCCTGACGGGTGACAGTCCAGAGAGTTGCAAAGAGTCAGACATGACTGAGCAACTAAACGTCAATAGCAAAGTCGAGAGTCCTGGGCAGTGCTTTCTCTTCAGCAGCTTATCTAATCAGTGCCACAAGCCTGCAAGGCTGTGATGGTCACTGTCCCCTCTCCCAGAAGAAACTAAAGCTCAGCTGGTTTGTGGAGCTGGTGCAAGATCAGGTGGTGGAGTAGTATTCCAACCCACGTCAGGCAGCACTCCCAAAGCCTGTGCTACTAACCACGGCTCCTTCCTGCCTCTTCTGCACCATCTCTACCTCCTCTCCTCTAAGGACTTCTGGGCTTCTGGAGTCCACTCTTAGCTGCTCAGGGGCCCAGAGAGGTGGGGAAGGGAAAGGCATCTGGGTTTCTATGCTATTCCTGGTTCTCTGTGACTCCTTGTAAAGTCAATATATCCCCCTCTCAGTAGCATTGAAACATGTATATTACCACATGTGAAATAGATCACCAGTCCATGTTCGATGCATGAAACAGGGCACTCAAAGCTGGTGCACTGGGGACAACCCAGAGGGATGGGATGGGGAGGGAGGTGGGAGAGTGGAGTTCAGGAAGGGGGACACATGTACACCCATGGCTGATTCATGTCAATGGATGGCAAAAACCACCACAATATTGTAAAGTAATTAGCCTCCAATTAAATTAATTTAAAAAAGTGTCCCCCTCTCCTGGCCAGGGTGGGAGGTGGTCTCCCACCTGGAAAGGTCTCCAAGATGCCAGAGAGATTTTACTCCAACACACCGTGGACTCCAGACCACACCCTCTCCCATCTCTCTTCCTGGGGACTAGAAGCATCTCATGAACCTGAAGCTGCCTGATCACCAGAGCCAACAGCCTCCGCCTTTGCATCTGTAGAAGGAAGTCAAGGCAGGGGCGTCCCTGGTGGCTCAGTGGTTAAGAACCCGCCTGCCAATGCAGAAAACACAGGTTCCATCCCTGGTCCGGGAAGGTCCCACAAGCTGCAGAGCAACTACGCATGGATGCCACAACTTCTGAACCCTTGCTCTAGAGCCTGTGCTCCACAACAAGAGAAGACACCACCGTGAGAAGCCTGCACACCGCAGCTAGAGAGTAGCCCCCACTGTTCGCAACTAAAGAAAGCCCATGTGCACCAATGAAGACCCAGCCCAGACAAAGTTAAATAAAAAAATAAAGCCAAGGCTAAAGTTCAAATGCCAGGATGGAAGGGAAGAGCAAGGCCAATCTTACGAATCACTTCCACGTGTTGCTTTCTGTTTACTCAAAGCTGTGTAAGAGCTCCTATCTTGACCACAACCCTGAGAAACTGAAAGAGTATTTACATGTACACTTTCCCTGCCATGGGTCAGGCTCAGCCAGGCCTCTGCTAGAAGCTGACGGAGCCCTAATTCATAAGTAACACATACACAGACATCTACTGTGTTAACCGCCCTTATCTGCCATAAGAGATGCTCCTTGTGACCCACATGAGGAATTTAGCATCCTATATTTGTTGGGCTATCATGTACAGCTTAGGCTGAGATTGGCTGTTCCTTGAAGAGCAGGGAGGGAGGAAAAAGCATTTACCTGTGAACCGAATATGTCAGGGATGAACAAGCCCACAAAAGTAGGGGTACGTGAGAAATTGTTGAGCTTGGGGCTCTCTGGGCTAATCTCTGTCTCTGACCCCCACCACCAACCTCACAAAAATCCCATCCAGCCTGTCTGTAGATAGTATCACCTACTCAATGGACATGAATTTGAGCAAACTCCAGGAGATAGTAGAGGACAGAGGAGCCTGGTGTGCTGCAGTCCGTGGGGTCACAAAGAGTCGGACATGACTGAGCAACTGAATGACAAGAACAAGAGCCTGTCTAGTCGTTCCCATCCCTTCTGGGTATGTCACAGGCTGCTCTGGGGGCCAAGGAAGACATTTTAAAGAAGTGGCTTAAAAAAGAAATCTGGTGGGCACTTACATATTCTTCCATGAGTTTCGAAAATGAGAACTGCAATTCTGTGATTACATCTGATTGTATGTCTCGCCGTAGTGGATGGCTATGGGAGAAGAGCAAGGCTCCCAAACAGCAGAGCAGGAACAGGGCAAGCCCCGAGGATCCTGGAAAAAGAAAGTGAGGCTGTGAGATGCGGACCGTACACCCCCATCCACCCCAGCTTCCACCGCTGGAGCTGTGCCGGGCTGGGCCCCTCCAGTCTTCCTCTCTGTCTGGGGAGACCCGACCGTGCCCCCCAGCATCAGTGCCCACAGGACCCGGTGATACCTGAGGAGGAGACCATGGCAGGAGAGAGCGAGGCTGCTTTGGCAAGAGCTGCTGGAGTGAGATGTGCTCGCCATACTCAGGGAGGTATATATACGAAGGGCCAGTTGCGAGGAAGACGGACACTAAAAGTCCCACCCATGGCAAAATCATTACTCAGCTTTTCTCCAGAAAACACTTTCAAATTTCTGCCATCCGAGCCTGGGTGAAAGCAAGGCTGGAAGGAAATGCTGAGGTTACCCTCAAGGTGGGGAGATGCCTGACTCAGCGCAGATACACACAAGGCGCCCACAGGAAGGCATACACGTCTTTGCCATTTCTTCTTGGAAGGAACTTGGTGATTTGACTAGAAGAAATTTTGAAGCCCCTGGGGTTGACAGGCAGAACCCCCAAGGAATGTATGACTAACTGGGGTTGAGGGTCAGTGCCCCACAGGAAACTTCTGCGGGGGGGGTCATAGTGTGTGTAGGTGTAAAGCTGGTACAAAGCTTGTAAAATGTATTATCGCTGGAAATTTCTGAAGCATGCCCATTCCAGAACTCGGGGACAGCCCTGATAACCACCGTGAACTCGAGTGCGTCAAAGGCATTGACTCCCCTCTGCTTGGCCTTGAACATCATTGGTTCCTCCACAGCATCTTTGCAACCTCAGGCCTCGAGCCAGAATCCGTGCTCCAGAGTTACCTGGTTCTTGTCAACTAGTTTTTTAATTTTTAGTTTTTACATATTTTGGCCGGCTGCTCGCAGCATGTGGGATTTTAGTTCCATAACCAGGCCCAGTGCAAGGAAAGCACAAAGTCTTAACCACCACACCACCAGGAAAGTCCCGGAGTTATTTGTTGAAATCACTTACACGTATTTTGAGCGCCAACTCTGACTTGATGTTCTTCTCAGCTCTCAGAAATGATGGCCAAAAAGTTAGATGAGGTCTCTGCCGTCAGGAAACTGGTGATCTCAGGGGCAAGGAGCTGATAACAAACACCATTAATAAACAAGAGTGGATCAGAGATAGAGATAGGCAGAGAGTGATTGATGACATATGTAGTCAGGGGAGCAGGAAACGTCTCTCTGAGATATCACTGAAGCTGAGACCTAAAAGATGAGTAGCAGTCTGCTGTGGGAAGATCTGGTGAATGGGTGCTCCAAGCAGGGGGCCCCATGGTGCAAAAATGATCTTGACGTCACAGGTCATGGTAGCTGGAATGAACTGAGAGAAGGAGAGGGTGGTGGAGAGCTGGGCAGAGGCCAGGTCACAGAGGGCTTTAAGGAACTTAGGTTTAGGACTTCCCTGGAGGTTCAGTGGTTAAGACTCCGAGCTTCCAGTTCCTCTATTGCAGGGGGCATGGGTTTGATCCCTGATTGGGAAATTAGGATCCCACATGTCATGTGTGGTGCAACCAAAGGAAAAATAAAGAATTTGGGTTTAATTCTAAGTGTGATGAGGCACCGCTGCATGGCTGTATGTAGGGAAACATAGGCTCTGGTGTCCTTTAGAGAATGAGAAAGAGATAGGCCGCTGAGTAGACAATGGATTGTGTGATCCAGGGTGGAAACAGAGTACCCAGTTGGGTTATGAAGCCATACTGGTGAGGTGATGGTGACTTGGACCAGGATGGAGTAGTTGGACATCTACGGGACTGGCTGGTGGACTGGTGTGGAGATGAACTGAAGAGAGGAGTCAAGGGTGACTCCAAGGATTTAAATGAAGCCACTGAATGGTTAATGTGCCATGGGGGGAAAAGTGTGGAGACGAGAAATCAAGAGTCCTATTTGGAGTGAGTTAAGTTTGAGATGCCCGCTAGGCATCTATTTAATGTCAGGTCAGCCACTGGATAAAAGTCACAAGCTCAGGGATAAGGCCAGATCTGGGTGGTTCATAGACCCCAGTGTACACCAGAAGAGACAGTTGGCAACCCCCTTCCACCCTTAAGCCCAAGTCCCCCTCTAGTCATTGCTGTCTCTTTCCTCTTCTTTTAAAAAATATTTAGTTTTATTTATTTGTTTGGTGCACTGGGTCTTAGTTGCAAAATATGGGATCCAGTTCACTGACCAAGGATCACACCCAGGCCAACTGCATCGGGAGCACAGAGTCTCAGCCGTTGGACCACCAGGGAAGTCCCCTCTTTCCTCCTCTTATCCAAGCTTCTTCAGAGAGATCTAGACTCACTTTTACCTCACAATATGATTTTCACTCCAATGATTTATTCAAAACCGTTTAGAAAAGTCCACACTAGGTAACATTTTGCCCCCATGACTTACACCCTCTGGTGTTTACTCCCACAATGGTGTTACATTACATGGCAGAGGAGACTTTGCAGATGTAATTCAGGTTACTAATCAGTTGACCCTAAGGTAGGTTGATTACCAGATGGGCCCAGTGTCATCACATGAGACTTAAAGAGGAAGGATAGAGGTAAGAGAGACTCAAAGCATGAGAATGACCCAACTTCCATTGCTAGCTTGAAGGTGGAGGGTCCAGGTGGAAAGCATGAGAAGAAAATGAGCTTGACCAACAACCAGTGAGTTGGGAAGAGGCCCCTGGGCCCCAGGTGAGAACTGCAGCCCCAGCTGATACCTTGACTTTGGTAAGACCACAAGCAGAGCACAGAATCCAGTTACACCATACTGGAGTCCTGACCTGCGGAAACATCACTTTGCCAACAGAGGTCTGTATAGTCAAAGCTATGGTTTTTCCAGTAGTCAAGTACGGATGTGAGAGTTCAACCATAAAAAAGGCTGAGTACCAAAGAATTGATGTTTTCAAACTGTGGCACTGGAGAAGACTTGAGAGTCCCTTGGAGACTCTCAAGGAGATCAAACCAGTCAACCCTAAAGGGAATCAACCCTGAATATTCATTGGAGGGACTGATGCTGAAACTGAAGCTCCAATACTTTGGCCATCTGATGCGAAGAGCTGACTCATTTGAAAAGACCCTGATGCTGGGAAAGATTGAGGGCAGGAGGAGAAGGGGGCAATAGAGGATGAGATGGTTGGGTAGCATCATTGACTCAATGGACATGAGTTTGAGCAAACTCTGGGAGACAGTGAAGGACAGGGAAGCCTGGCGTGCTGCAGTCCATGGGGTTGCAAAGAGTCAGACATGACTTAGGGACTGAACAGTAGCAAACTTTGTGGTTTTAAGCTGTTAAGTTTATGACTTTTGTGAGAACCCATATAGTGTCTAGTGACCTCATATTGCCAACCTTACTGGCTTCTTTTCAGTTATCATTTGACTTCATCCTTTCATGGCATGCAATAATGTCAACAACTTCCTCTTCTTGAGAACATTTTTCCCCTCCAGAAATGTTATCCTGATATGTTTTGGATATCAGCCTCTCACAGTGCCTTCTGAGGCTGAATCATCTTCCTGCTTTGCTCTTTAGTGGATATGCCTCAAAGGGCCCAGTGCTTGGTCTATGTTCCTCACACTTTTATGTCTCTCTCCTTTTATCTAAATGTCCAGCTGCCCGATGGACATCTCCACCTGAATGGCCCACCTGGACCTCACATTCAACATAGCCAGAATGGAGGTTCATACCCTGTGAACCAGGGTGATAGCGAGAGCAGCAATGAAGACCTGTGGATGGATTGGCAAAATCTGTAGGAGATAGAATCCAGTCTTTAGGAGGTGATTGATTGATCTGGGGATAATGGAAAGGAAGGAATTGAGGATGACTTCCAGGTGTCTTGTTTGGGCAACTGGACAGATGGTGTTGGTCCATACTGGGAGAGGATTACAGGACTCAGGTGACATAAAGAATTTATTTATTGATGTGGTAAGGTGGAAGTGTACAGAAGGCCACTGGTCATTTGGACTTGGAGCTTGAAGGAAGGAACCGGAGACATACATTGGGTACCAACTGTATATTGTGTTGATGAACCTGGACGTCTAAGAGAGAGGACCAATGTGAGTTGTGAATCAAGGGTGGAGACCTGGGACATACCTCCTTTAATGGAACAGGTGCAGGAAGAAGATTTAGTCTAAAACACCAAGAAGACATCCTCAAGAGGGAAAGAAATATACTAGAAAAACATGTGGTCATGGGACAAGATAAGAAGCGGTTTCAAGAAGGAGGAAATGATTGGCACCATCAAAAGGCACAGAGAGGTCAAATAAGATAAAGGCTGAAGAGACATACAGTAGGTTTGAGAACATGAGGTCACTGGGAAGTTTGCTAGTGGGTGTTGAATAAATTGTTGGGCAAAGGGAAGCCATACTGTGGTTTTGGAATGGGGGAAAAAGTAAAGCCACTCAGTCTTGTCACTGGAATCCCAGGCATCCTCCCTGGTTCATCTCTTTGATGTGTTTATATCATTGTAGACTCTTGGATATTTGTTTTATTCTTTAAAAAGATGTATGGCTCCCTTTTTGTCTTATTTCCAAGTTCTGGGAAATTTTTCTAACAGTAGTAAAGGTGTTCTAATATAGGACAATCAAAAAGAATGAAAGATGTCCAAAACAGTGGGTGTTTTTGGGTCACAGTCAGTAAATCAGACTTCCTCAAAATTAAAAAAATATAATTCTCTTCTAAAAACCCTGTTGAGAGGATGAAAAGACAAGCCAAGACTAGGGGAAAAAATGTTAACCAAATGCAAATCCAACAAAGGAATTCTGAGCAGAATATAGAAAGAATGCTCAAAACTCAGTTTTATGGATTAGGCAGTGGTTTCTTAAAATGACACCAAAGGCACAAACAACCAAAGGGAGACATAAAAACAGATAAATTACATCTCAGCAAAATTAAAACCTTTTGCTTGTCAAGGGACACTACCAAGAAAGTGAAAGACAACCTCCAGAATGGGAGAAAATCATGAACAAGACAGGGGGCTAGCATCCAGAACATATAAAAGCTCTTACAACTCAATGATAAAAAACAAACAGACCCAATTTTAAAATGACCAAAGTATTTGAATAGACATTTCTCCAAAGAAGACAAATGGCCAATAAGCGCATGAAAAGATGTTCAACATCATTAGTCGGGCATTGTTGTTGTTGTTATTTAGTCACTCAGTCATGTCCCATTCTTTTGGGACCCCATGGACTGTATCCCACCAGTCTCCTCTGTCCATGGAATTCTCCAGGCAAGATACTGGAGTGGGTTGCCATTTCCTTCTCCAAGGGATCTTCCCAACTCAGGGATCGAACCCATGTCTCCTGCATTGGCAGGCGTATTCTTTACCACTGATCCACCAGGGGAGCCCAGTCAGGCATTCAGTTCAGACTGAACTGAACTATACTCCTTTGCTGATTTGGAACCAGTCTGTTTATTGTTCCATGTCCAGTTCTAACTGTTGCTTCTTGACTTGCATACGGATTTCTCAGGAGGCAGGACAGGTGGTCTAGTATTCCCTTTTCTTTGTCAGGCATTAGGAAAATGCAAATAAAAACCACAAAGAGATACTACTTCATACCTATTAAGATGGCTATAGTTTTTGTAAATGTAAAATAGTTGGTGTTGGTGAGGATATGAAAAAAGTGGAACTCTCATATATTGCTGGTAGAAATGTAAAATGAATGGTACAGCTTCTGTGTAAAATAGTTTAGCAGATCCTCAAAATGTGAAACGTTGAGTTACCATATGACCCAAAATTTTCATTCCTAAGTATCTACCCAAGAGAAATGAAAACTTATGTTCATACAAAACTTGTACATGAATGTTCATATCTGCATTATTCATCAGAATCAAAAAGTAGAAACAACTCAGATGTCCTTCAACTGATGAATGGATAAACATAAGTGCCTTCTACCCATATATAGAATATTATTCAGCCATAAGAAGGAATGAATTAGACACGCTGCAACATATCTGAACCTTGAAACTATTATGCTGTGTGTCCTTTTGGGATGAAGAAAAAAGTTGAAAATTAGATTACAGTGAGAGCTGCACTATGGATATAGTGGCACTATGAATATACTTAAGAATTGTGCACTTTAAATGGGTGAATTTTAGTTACATACATTAGATCTCAGTCAAGATGTTGCATTTTCAAATTATAGGAACCAGAACCATCTCTTTTTATATATTTATTTTTATTTATTTGGCTGCACCAGGTCTTAGTTGCAGCATGCGGGATCTTTTGAGTTGCAGCATGTGAACTGTTAGCTGCAGCATATGAGATCTAGTTCCCTGGTCAGGGATGGAACACAGGCCCCCTACATTAGGACTGTGGAATCTTAGCCACTGGACCACCAGGTAAGCCCCCACTCCCATCATCTTATCCCGTTAATTTCACAAACCGGTGCCCAGGAGTCCATTGCCAGCCGGGCAGTGATCTAGATGCTGAGGATGGAAAGAGGAATGAGATTGGACCAGTCTAAAGTGGGGCCCTGGTGCTAAATCTGTTGTCTGGGTGGACAGTGATTGAAACTTCTGACGCGGGGATTAAAGGGATCCACCTTGGAATCCACTGATTAGAGAGGACTGTTCGTTCTTGGATTCATTTTTCCTCCCTAGCTCCGCCAAAGGGGGATAAGAATTAATACTTTATTCCGAGGGTGCTCCAGAGAAGAAACAGATTAGCAGCTAGGAAGCGCTCAATACCTGCCGGAGCCGCCACAGTAATCACCCCCAGGCGGTGGTGGGAAGAGTATTGCTAACCCTGCGCAGTTGGGTCTCTGATTCCTGGCTGCCGGAAAACTTTGTCCGCATGCGAAAATAGTGGGTTCCAGGAGCTCCTGCGCAACCGCGCCTCCGCCGCCTGGGGCGTCCCGGGGGTTGCCTAGCAACCAGCTGGCGTGGCGAACGCGCGAGCATGGAGCCGGAGACCCGGACCTTGAGCGCCGCGGTCCGGGAGCATCTGCGACAATTGTGTCTGCACGAGTTCCCGTGCGGCACCGGCAGCTGGGTGCGGGCGCTTGGCTGGGCGGCCGGGGGAAGGGCTCGGGGATCTGGGAAACGGAGGGGACCGACCCGCGGCCAGGCCAGGGCCTAGGGACGCAGAGCGGGGCTGGGGAAGGGCTGGCCCCGGGTGCTGAGGGCGCCACCAGCCCCAGGAGTTGGTTGATATGGAGAAGCCTGGAGAGGATGTTTGGATCTGGGCGTTTGGGGAGCGTCCTGACCTAGGGATGGGGGTGGGGGTGGACTGTGGGAACAGGGACGCTGCAGGGGTGGACGAGATAGGCCCCCACCTGTGGCCTGTGGGCGCTGACCCAGGGTAGAGGACAGGGACCCTGCCTCGAGCGGAGCGGGACCCTGGGGCAGGCTCTCTTAAAGACACCAGCCTCCTTTAGGGGTGAAATATCGTCCTGAGAGCAGGTTTACAGTTAGGACCCTGCTGCGATGTGGCCAAAGGGGCAGTCCTCACCAGCTAAGTGCAGGAGGAGCATGACCCTCAGAACCAGGGGCTTCTCAAGTGTGCCAGGAAGTCTTGAGTCCTGAATGGTTCCCATGGGCTTGGTGGGAAGCTTTTTGGTGTTCCTGTCCAACTCTTTGAGACCCCATGGACTGCAGCACACCAGGCTTCCCTGTCCTTCACTCTCTCCCAGAGTTTGATCACACTCATGTCCAATAAGTCAGTGATGCCATCCAACCATCTCATCCTGTCGTCCCCTTCTTCTCCTGCCCGCAGTCTTTCCCAGCATCAGGGTCTTTTCCAGTGAGTCGGCTCTTTGCATCAGGTGGTCAAAGTATTGGAGCTTCAGCTTCAGCTTCAGCATCAGTCCTTCCAATGAATATTCAGGGCTGTTTTCCTTTAGGATTGACTAGTGCGAAGCTGGGACCCCACATTCCCTTGTCAGGCTGGTCCCCATTTTCATAGAAGAGAAAACCGAGATGTTAATCAAGGAACTAATTAACTTGTTTCATGAACAAACATTGACTGGGCCCCTACATTGTGCCTGCATTGTGCTGTGCTTTGGGGTTTCATAGACAGACGTCTCTCAAGACGAAGGAGTGGAAAACAGTAAACTCAAGGACCAAAATCTTTCATCTTCCACTTATGGCATCTAAAGGGCCAGATGTTCAGCCTTTGCCACCTCTGCTTCAGAAACCTTTCCTTGGCTAATTACCTCCCACAGATCGCCTTTTATACCTCCTGGCTTCTAAGCTCACCCTGATCGTCCTGTCTTATAGTCTATTCCATTTTGAGAGTTTCGAATCCTTGAGAGAGGGTGAGTCATAAAGAGAGAAATTCTGTTCCTCCCCCCCCCCCCCTCGACCCTTACTGCAGAATAAGTCACGATTTCTTCCTCAAACTAGCCGAGCATGGCGGGAGCTGATCCCCAGAGAGGAGAGGGCCCTGAGTCCTGGGGAGGAGACGGTGGAGGATCTGCTGGGCCTAGTCCGCAGCGCCCACTCACCCTGGGCTCTGGTGGAGGGCTCAAGCGCAGAGGACCTTTTCCTGAAAGAGCTGGCCATCCAGAATCCACTGATGCTCAAAGACAGCTTCTTCTACACCTACTTCAGGTCGCTCCGGGTGGTGGACGAGGATGTGAGTGCTGGGAGTGAGGCTCAGGTACAGGGCTGATGAGAGGGGAGACATTTGTCTTATGGGACCGGGTGGTAAGACCTAGCTCTGCCCTCCTCCTGATTAATCTCACCAGCTGGTCCACAGAGCAGGGCTACCAAGCCTGGCAAACTGGCCCAGTTTGTCGCTGCAGAGAAGGGAGGCCCAGCCAGGATGGCCCGTAATGTCCTTGGAGCCAAAGTCAACTGAGGATTCATAGACAGGTCCCTGAAGTTTCTGGCCTGACCCTGTGGGATGGAGACTAGAGTGGTCCCTTAAGACCACAGGGTTCACCATGGCTCTGATTCCTGCCCTCGGGATCTGACAGTCCAGCAAGGGACACAAGACAGCGAAGCTGGAAGGGTGTCAGAGGAGGGTGAGGCTTGAGAGGTGGGAGGCCGCTGCAGGCCCTGGCAAAAGGCTGCAGGGAAGGCACAAAGAGAGGAAGGGGGTCGGGGTGTGGGGCAGTCACCCTCTGGGGCTGGGTGCACTGTTGCTGTCCTCCAGTAGACGCCAGGGTCGCCCCGGCCACTGCAGTTCTGATCTCCCTTTCCTCCCTTCCAGGTGAGCCTGGTGGACAAAGAGCTCCTGAAATTTGTGAAGCTTAAAGAGTTGGTGCTGAGTGCTAATCAAATCAAGGAGATTGACACCACCAACCTGCCCCCAACTCTCAAAGTAAAGGAGCCCAGGTTCCATTCTGGGTCTTGGAACCAGAGCTGCCCAGAGACCCTGCCCCTCCCTTGCCCACTCCCCAAGAGGTTTGACCATCATGTCTGTGTGCTAAGGGTGGGTCCAAGGCTTTTGAAAGGTTGGCCAGATCCCTTAAAAAGTGAAACACAGGATTTCCACGTGGCCCAGAAATTCCCTTCCTAGGTATACACCCCAAAGCCTCGAAGGCAGGGACTTAGATTCCTGTACGCCCGTGTTCACCAACCCAAAGGCTGTATTTACTTTATTATTATATTTTTACTTTATTTTTTAATATTTATTTACTTGGCTGCACTGGGTCTTAGTAGCAGCATATGGGATCTAGTTCCCTGACCAGGAATTGAACCTGGACCCCCTGCACTGAGAGCCACTGGACCACCAGGGAAGTCCCTCTTCCCGGATCCTTAGAAGGGAGTCCAGGTGGGCCCAGAGAGACAAGGCCTGAGTACTTCGCAGCTCCCCTCCTAAGTTGCCCAGAGCTGAAGGAGGGGGTGGACTCTGACCTCCCCGGGCTCACGGGCTGTCTGTCCGCTCGTCTCAGGTCCTGGAGCTCTACGGCAACAAGATAACCAGCATGCGGTGTCTGTGCCATCACCCGCCCCCGCAGCTCCAGCACTTGGGGCTGGGCCACAACAAGCTCCTGGGGCCCCTGGAGAGTCTGTACGTCACCAGCGACCACTGGTAACTCGGGAGCTCCCCGTGGGTAGAGGGGGGAGGGGATTGAGCGCACCACCTGGGCCCCTCTAAGCTGGGGGCTTGGAGAACTCAGCTTTGCTCTTTTCTGTAATAACTCCTGGTTGGCTGCTAAGTCCAGACTTAGGGTTTTTTCCTCTGACCCCATGAACCAAAAATCCCACTGAGGCCCAGGGAAGGGCACCAAGAGCCAATGAGAGTGAGTGGACCTTTTGCTTTGAGGACGTGTTTCCAATTCAGGATTCCTGTTGCCGTTTGGGCCAGTGAATTCTTGGTTCTGAGGGCCATCCTGCAGCTCCCTGGCCTCCGCCCATCAGAGGCCAGGAGCGTCCACCCCAGACCCGCTGTGATGACCCAAAGTGCCACACGGCCACTGGGGGGCAAAGCCACCCCCACCTGAGAACCACTGCCCTACAGACAAGTCTGCTTTGACTTTGTCTCCTTGGTGGGTGAGCAGTAGGCAATCTGAGACGTCTGAGGGCAGCTGAGACCACCCGTGAAAGCCTATCAGAGGAGGGCCTTCCCCGGCAGTCCAGCAGTTAGGACTTTGCCTTCCAATGCAGGGCATTGCAGGTTCGATCCCTGGTTGGGGATTCCACATGCCTTGGGGCCGATAACCCCTAAAACATAAAACAGAAACAACATTGTAACATATTCAATAAAGACTTTAAAGATGATCCACATTAAAAACAAAAAACAAAAAACAAAAAAAACCCTCCCTCAGAGGAAGCGGGGCCAGAGAGGCCTGTTGAAGCCTCTATGAGGATTCCCAGGGCTCAGAATCCCGGGCAGACCTCCCTGGGCTGAGGTTCACGACAGTTCTTTCCTCACAGCCCAGGAAGGCCTCGAGGAGCAGGACAGCTTTCCCAGGTGGCCTGGGAACGTGCTCGTGGAAGGCCTGTCTCTGACCCTAATTTCCTCCTTCTTCTTCTTTCTCTATCTTGGCAAAGCTGCCTCTGCACAGCCTTGACCATGCATGATTCCATATCCCTGACTTCCACTGACCTCCGTCATCAGGGAAGCTGCGAAGCGTAGAAAGAGAACGCACACTTTGGGCTGTGTGTGACAGCTGAGTTCAGAACTCTGCCAGAGTTCTAAGCGTTCTGGTTATTTTTTGTTAATTTATTCATTTAAAATTTTTGGCCACACGGCATGTAGGGTCTTAGTTCCCCAACCAGGGACCAAACCCGTACCGTGGAAGCGCAGAGTCTTAACCACTGGACCTCCAGGGACGTCCCTTAAGTGTTCTGGTCTTTGATTTGGAAAACAGGCTTAAGATAACGTCACCTGATTGATGCTGAGTGTGGATTTCATAGAAACATGTATGTGTGAAAGCTCCATCTTTTGCTGTTTTGAATTTAAAAGGAGGGTACATGTCCTGCGAATCCATCTTTCTGATGCTTTCACCAGTTCTCCTGAAGGAGGCTGGTATTGTGTAAAATCTGTGTGCCGGTCCAAACAAAGTATTCTTGGATATTTCTGTGACTGGCTGATCAATATCAGGACAGGATGAGAGGAGGGAAGAAGGGCAGGTGCGGCGGGGAGATGGTCGCATGTGACGGCGGGATCGTGCTGATGAGGTGTCCCCTTATGAACTGTTGCTATTGCCTCTACTCCCAGAGCTGGAATCCGTTCACTTTCTGGTTTGCACAGTAGGGAGGCCTGCCACCAGGTGGAAGGTGCGGGGCGCCTCCTCTGTCCCTAGCGGCTGGTTCTTCTTCACCCACGTGCCCCAAGAAACAAACCAGGGACTTCCCCTGGAGGTCCAGTGGCTAAGACTCCACGCTTCCAAAGCAGGGGGCCTGGGTTTGATTCCTGGTCAGGGAACTCGATTCCACATCCATGACCAAGAACTGGCGCAGTCAAATAAATATGTAAATATTAAAAAAAATAAATAAAAGGAACGAACCAGACTGCTTCCCATGGTCGTGGCCTGGTCTGACTCTGGGGTACTTCTTCTAGCTTCTAGACCCTTCGAGCCTCACACCCCCTCTTCCCAGGCCCCCCCTGTTTGTCGGGCTCTCCTACCCCATCCCCACGGCTCCTCCATACAGAGGCCTGCCTCCACCTTCCTCACCAGTCCGTCCGTCTCTGCTGAGAACCTTCTAGATGTATGGGAGATAGCCAGATGGTTAGCTGAGAAGAGGTCTATACACATACAAGTTGAGTGGAGGCAGGATGTGACAGCCACCTCTGTGCACAGCAAGAGCAAGGGGGTCGGGGGAAGCGGGGGCTCCATCCGGACAGGGGGTTAACTCGGGTCGAGAGCAGCCCGAGGCCTGAGTGTCAGGGCGGGCCACAGTCTCCCATCCCACCCTCAGCACCGGGCCTTGTCCAGCCGGGACTCAGGCTGCTGGGGGTGCTGGCGGATGCAGTGACAAGACCACGGCTGCCCGTCCCCACCCCTCTGCCCACCTGGCCTCATGCTCCTGGGCCGTGCCGCTCACCTTTCAGGCCCAACCTCGTCTCCCTGGACCTGAGCTTCAACAACCTGACGGACCTGCAGGGCATGGTGGCCGGTCTGCAGACACTGCCGCACCTCAGGCTGCTGCTTCTCCAGGGCAATCCACTGGCCCTGGTGCCCCACTACCGGGGCCTCACCATCGACAGCCTGGCCAGGCTCTGCGTGCTGGACGACATCACCGTGGCATCCAGCGAGAAGCATCTCTTCCGGGGGCTCAGCCACAGCGAGGGTGAGGGGGCCAAGGCGCAGGGCGTGGGGGAATTGTCAAGGGGGGCCCCCCCAGCCCACCCACCACCCTACTGGGTACACACGTCTTGTTTGTCACCCAGCTCCCCGGCTGACTCAGACCCCGGTCAGGTGTAACTCACTTTCTTGGGCAGAGTTCTCTCCCAGATTTTGATCCACGTGACTGAGATTTGGGGACAGAAATGGTAGGGGGTCGGGACCATCACTGTCCCCTCCCTTCCTTCTGAGACAAATGGGAAACATTCTTTAAATCAGCTTCTTGGCTTGCTGGTGGCTTGAGATCACCCCCTTGTGGCTGTACCAGAGTCTTCTCAAGGTCAGGGTGATGAAACATGGCTAATAATAGCTCCGCCTCCTGCGTGTCAGGCACCGGCTAAAGTAACATAGTCTCCATCTGCAAGCATCCTGCAAAGCAGCTCCTGCCGTTTCAATTATACAGATCAGGAAAACAAGGCTGAAGAGGGGCCTCTTTCTCAAAGGAAAGTGAAAGTGTTAGTCACTCAGTCCTGTCTTGACTCTTTGTGACCCCATGGACTGTAACATCTGTCCTTGGACTTCTCCAGGCAAGGATCCTCGAGTGGGTAGCCATTCCCTTCTCCAGGGGATCTTCCTGACCCAGGGATCAAACCCCAGTCTCCCGCATTGCAGGCAGATTCTTTACTGTCCGAGCCACCAGGGAAGCCCCTGAGACTTACCCCAGTTCCCTGTGTGTTGAACTTGGCAGTGCTGGGGCATGAAGCCAAGTCTGCAAAGTGAGGCTCAGCCCGGCTCAGGGCAGGAGGCAGGAGGCGTGCTCACCCGCCCTCATTGCCCTGTCTGTTCATCTCATCCCTCGGTTCCCCTCACCCCTGTCCGTTCCCTCCTGCAGATCTCCTGGCGCCCGAGGCGCAGTTACTGGTGACTGTTGGAAACCTCCGAGGGGTGCTGGACTCCTCGGTCTTCGATCCAGAACCAGGGCCCCAAGGCCCTTTCATCACTTACAACTACTATGTGACATACGATTTTGTGGAAGATGAAGAAGGTGAAGGAAGTCAATACGGCGGCGTCCTGGCCGAGGTGGGTGCCTGGGGCAGTTCTCCTCTCGGGTTCTCAGAGTCCCCTGTGCAGACAGGATGGCTGTAGGGGCCCAGGAAGCTCCTTAACGTGGATCTTTCCAATTCATACCCTCCTCTGAACAGGAAGGCAGCTTCTGCTCAGCCCCTTTCCTGAAGCTGGTGTTGCTGGTGTGGTCAGTCACTTCAGTCGTGATCCCCTGGACTGTAGCCTCCGGGCTTCTCTGTCCTTGGGCTTGTCCAAGCAAGAATACTGGAGTGGGTTGCCATCTCCTCCTCCAAGGGATCTTCCCGACCCAGGGGTCAAACCCACATCTCTTACATCTCCTGTATTAGCAAGTGGGTTGTTTACCACTAGCACCACCTGGGAAGCCCCTTGAAGCTGGAGTGATTCTCAGTCATGCTCACCCCTTCCTAATCCTCCTTGAAACGAAAGCAAAGGACCTAACAAGGGAGCAGCCCATATTCTCGGGACTAGGCTGCTAGCCTCCCAACCCTGTTCTCCAGCTCCCCCTATACCTCCCCTCTCCCCTCCCATCACAAGAAAACCCAACAGTGTCATCCGACTAGGAGAAATGTGAGGGTTTCCTAACTTGTGAAGAAATTGTTACTATTTTTACTCTTTACTATTATTATTCATTTATTTATTTGTCTGTGCCGGGTCTTAGTTGCAGAATGTTGGATCTTCCATCTTTGTTCTGGCATGCAGGATCTTTAGTTGTGGCATGTGGGATCTAGTTCCCTGACCAGGGATTGAACCCAGGCCCTCTGCGTCGGGAGCTCAGAGTCTTAGCTGCTGAACGTCCAGGGAAGTCCCTGTCTTTACTCTTAACATAGAACTTTCCGAAGAATCAAGACGAGGTGTTTTGTTTGTTCGGTTGGTTGGTTTTTAACTCCCTGCCCTCTAAGCCCGTGTGTTTCTTTGCTTCACGTCTGTCAAGCACAGGTGCCCGTTCACACGCTGTGCACGTCATGTCAGGCGTGAGCTCTGAGGCTGGCAGTCTTGAATGTATTTTCACGTCTTTGACAGATCATCAAGCCTCCCAGCATGGAACAGTTGGATGAGGACATTCTGGAAGAAATCATCGAAGACATAGAAGAGTCCTTGGAATCTGGGCTGGCCTCCCTGTCCGAGTCGGGGGAGCTGGAGGAGTCCATTGTCTCTGGCGCTTCCGAGCCGTTGCCACGGTCCATAGACTCTGCAGAAGAGCTGCCCAAGCTG
Source organism: Cervus canadensis (assembly GCF_019320065.1). Taxonomy (NCBI): domain Eukaryota; kingdom Metazoa; phylum Chordata; class Mammalia; order Artiodactyla; family Cervidae; genus Cervus; species Cervus canadensis. Next base: position 125,061,033 of record NC_057386.1, read on the forward strand.
CGGCCGCTCCTGGATCCCCAGCTCTGCCCATCCCCAGGGTAAGGATGCTCACGTGGCTGGGGGCCGGGCCCAGACCACACCTGGTGTTTATTGTTCTCTGTGCCCCCATCCCTCCTGGCCTTCTGTTCCTGGCTGTACCCGCGTATTGCTGATCTTCTCAAAGCCCTCCCCGGATGGCACAGCCCCCCACCATATGGCCTCTCTCCTCCCAAGGACAGTGCTCTTCAGCACGGTCCCCAAGCCCTGGTCTGACGTCATCCCCTGCAACTACGAGATGCAGCACACGCTGAGGGACCTGGTGCCACTCAAGGCCTTCCTGCTCTCGGGGACCGTGGTCACCGTCGTGGAGGAGAAGGTGGGCGCCCGCACTCTCCAGGGCTCATACGCTGCCCCTGTCTCCTGTGCTCTGCTTCTCTGTCGGGCACCTGTAGCCCTGCTCCCACATTGGCAGGGTCTCTGTGCTTTTCCAGAAAGATCCTGGCTAGCCCCCTCCCCACCTCCACCCGCTAGATTCTCTCCTGGCCTGTGGAGCAGCCGTCTTCTGCAGACAGTCCCTTGGCTGCTAAGAAGGGCAAAGCAGAGAAGGACAAGAAGGAGAAGGAGAAAGACAAGAAAGACAGGAAGGGCAAAGACAAGGCAGGCAAAGAGGAGAAGGAGCCCCCCAAGGTACCTCCAGGTGGGAGTGGCAGCCTGCGTGGTGGGAGGCTGCTCCTGGCCCCTGCCCTCCCCGTCCACCCACCTGGCCTCTCTCCACAGGCGCAAAAAGGGAGCAAGAAGCAGAAGGAGCTTCCCAAGGAGCTGCACCAGGACCCGCCCATCCTGCGGGTGCTGGGCAGCAGCCCAGTGGTCCTAGAGCCCCTGCTGGCAGGGGAGCCGTTCGTGTCTACCGTGTGCAACTTTGGGGTGATCCGGACCTTGGAAGCTGACCGGCTGACACTTAACAGGGTATAACGGCCCCCCCCCACAACACACACACCCCTCCCCCGCCCACAAATGACTGGTCTTGGAGGGGGAGGGGAGGGAGAGGGAGGTGGGATGGGGAAGGGGGAGCAGAACCACAAGAGGGCGGGGGTGGGGGCATGCAACACGGGTCACCTGAGTTCGAGGGGCCAGGCAAGTGGGCAGGCTGGGCAGCTCCTCTGGAGGAGACCCTGCCTCACCTCCCTGGTCTAAGAGCCAGGGAGCTCTCACCCACCAGGGTCTGTACCCACCCCTCCCCCGGTACCCCGCCACTCCAGTGAGGAACTTATTCTGTGGTTCTCTCTCTCAGGATGCAAAGAAGAACAAGAAAGGTAAAAAAGGTAGGTGCTGAGGGGCAGAGGGCAGGGAGGGTTTACCAAGGACCTGCCCTGGGCCGTTAGGGTTGCTGTAAGTTGCCCCAGGGTGGGTGGCGAGTAAACACCGGATGTTGATTTCCAGCTGCTCTGGAGGTGAAGTCCAAGACCAAGATGCCAGCAGTACCAGGTGACAGTCCTCTTCCTGGTTGGCACCTTCTCCCTGGGTCCTCACCTGGTGGGAGAGGGGCCAGAGCCGCCACCGCCTCCCCCCACCTCCACCCCCCCGCCCTCATGACATAATCACCTTCCAAAGGCCCCACCTCCCAACAGCATCACCCTGGGGGGCTGGGATTTCCATGCAGGAATTGGGGGAAGGGCACAAATATAGCAGGACTCCCTGAGGGGTCAGTCTGACTGGGGACTGAAGGGAGGAAAGATGGAGAATCCTATCTTCCAGCCGATGGGAGGGCCATGCCTACGCTGAGGACCAAACCCTGAGTCTGCCCTGTGGCCCTGTGCACAGGGGCCTGCCGCAGTCAGGACCTGGGCAGGACAGGCATCCTGGGGCGGGGCCAGGATGGAGTAGGAGGGGAGGCTCGGCTTCAGGGTGCCCAGTGTCCTTCCAACTCAGCGGTAGTCTTGCTCCTACAGGGCATGCTCAGTTGCTCAGTCATGTCTGACTCTTTGTGACCCCATGGACTATGGCCCGCCAGGCTCCTCTGTCCATGGGGATCCTCCAGGCAAGAATACTTAACCCTCCTCCAAGGGATCTTCCCCACCCAGGGATCGAACTTGTGTCTTATGTCTCCTGCATTGGCAGGCAGGTTCTTTTACCATGTGAGCCCCACCTGGGAAGCTCCTGCAGGGCATTAGCGCTTCTTTGCTGTATGAGAATCTTGGGCTTGTTGGGTGGGCAGTGGCAGCATTGAAATAGGTAAGTTTTAGATTTAATTTTTAGAACTGGTTGGCTTATGGGGAGAGATGGAAGACATTGCTCAGTTGGGAGACTGCTGCAAAAGTCTAAGGTAAGATCACAGCAGTGCTGTTAGCAGCAGGCAATGTGGAAACAGCCCAGATGACCATCAGTGAATGAACTGGATAAGCAAAATGTGATCTACCCATACAGTGGGATTTTTTAAAGAAAAAAATTATTTGCTGTGCTAGGTCTTAGCTGTAGCAGGCCAGTTCTTCAGTTGCAGCATGCATGATCTTTAGCTGTGGGACTTGAGACCTTTTAGTTGTGGCATGTGGGATCTAGTTCCCTGACCAGGGATAGAACCCGGGCCCCCTGCATTGAGAGCTCAGACTCATCTTAGCCACTGGACCACCAAGGAAGTCCCCATACAATGGGGAATTATTCCATCATGAAAAGGAATGAAGCCCTGACACATCCAACTCCATGGGTAAAGCTTGAAAACTCAGTGCTAAGGGAAAGAAGCCAGACACCAAAGACTGCGTAGTGTATGATTCCACTTTATATGAAATGTCAAGATTAGTCAAATCCATAGAGACAGAGAGTAGATCAGTGGTTGCCTGGAAGTGGGGGAGGAGAAAGGGGTGTGACTGCTTAATGGGTTTCCATTTGGGGTGATGAAAATGTTCTGGAATTAGTGGTGATGGATGCACAACATTGTAAATTTACTAAAAGTCACCGAACTGTATGCTTTTAAATGGTTTAAATGTTTTGAATTTTATGAGAATTTTCTCTCGCTGGAAAAAAAAGTCACCTTAAAAAAAAAAAAGCACTTAAGGCAAGAATCAGAGGCTGGGTTTAGGAATGGGTGGTGGGGATGGTGTGGAAAAGACGGAGCAGAGAGCCGTGAGGAAGATGAAACAGGCTGACCTGGTGACTGGGAGCAGTGCACGTGGGACTTCTGCCTGGCAGAGATTGGGGCCCCCGGGGGGAAGATGAGCTCAACTTTGGGGACGTGAAGTTGAGAAGTTGAATCGAGTGGTGCATCCAGTTCCCGTGGTCGACAGTGCTGCTGAGTTGCCTCCTCTTCTTTGACTCCATCTCCTCTGCCCTGGTCAGACCACTTAGTGGTCTTCACTCAGAACGACTGCAGTTTCCTTAGCCTGCACGGGGCAAGTCTACTCAGAGTACTTTACACTTCCCACTCACTCCTCTGCTGCTTCTCGGGTCAGTCAGCTTCAGTGGCTCTTCTTCAGGGAAGCTGATCATCTGGTTGGGGTTAGGCCCTTTATCTCCTTCACAGCATCCTGTTCTCCTTTACAGGAAATCACAATGATCACAGGTATCACAATGATACCTACATAGATGTGAATCTGTGTAGGTGCTTAATTTTTAAAGATTTATTTATTTATGGCTGCACTGGGTCTTCATTGCTGCACGCAGGTTTTCTCTAGTGGCGGTGCATGGGGGCTACTCTCTGGTTGCAGTGCGGGGGCTTCTCACTGCGGTGGCTTCTCGTTGCAGAGCATGGGTTCTAGAGTGCGGGCTCAGTAGTTGCAGCACACGGGCTTAGTTTTCCCGCAACATGTGAGATCTTGGGCTTCCCTGGTGGATCAGATGGTAAAGAATCTGCCTGCACTGTGGGAGACCTGGGTTCGATCCCTAGGTTAGGAAGATTCCCTGGAGGAGGGCATGGCAACTCACTCCCATATTCTTGCCTGGAGAACCCATGGATAGAGGAGCCTGGTGGACGCAAAGAGTCCATGGGGTCGCAAAGAGTCGGACACAACTGAGCGACTAACACACACACACATACGTATGTACACACGAGTAAGGTCTCAGAGGGCAGGAGCTATGGTTGTATTCTTTAAAGCCACGCAATCTCCAGCTCCCAGCACATCGATTGAATGAATGAATCAGCTTATAGATGGTGTTTAAAGCCACGAAAATATGAGTTTGTTGATAGAAGAGTAAAGGGTTGAGCCCAGTACCCTGGGAAACACTACAGATTCTGAGCAGGAAGGGAAAGCAAGACCTGAAAGGGTCAGATTTAACTGTGTCCTAAAACAAAACCCAAGGATATTGATAAGAATACAGAAATAGCCAAGCCAAGGTGAGGTAGCCAGCCACTCAGGGTAAGTTCACAATGTCTGCCACCCAGTGAGAAATTACCAGGCATGTAAAAAAGCAAGACAATTCAGTATATAATGAAATTGAATCAATTGTAATTGACTCAGCAATGACATATATTATAGAATTCATAGACAAGGACATTAAAGCTGTCTTTGTCATTATATTCCATATAGCCAAGAAGCTAGAGGAAAGATTGACCATGTTACATAGTGACATGGAAGATAAATCAGAATTTTAGAGATGAAAACCACAGTATCACTTGAAAAATGTACTCAGTGGGATTAATGGCAGATTAGACAATGCAGAAGGAAAACTGAGGAGACTAACTTGAAGCAGTAGAAACTATCCAGAGTTAAACTCAGAGAGAAAAATGACTGGAAAAAAAATGAACAGAGCATTAGTGATCAGTGACTTATAAATTCAAAGGAAATCACATTCACAGAGTTGGAGCCCCCAAAGGAGAGTGGGGGAGGGAAGAGAGAAATTTAAGTTGATAGTTTTCAAGTTTGAGTGTTTAAATGTCCACTGTTCTCCTGCTGTCCTCTGGTTTGCATTTTTTTTTTCTGATGATAAATCTAATGTCATCTTTATTCTTTGTTCCTCTGTATATAATGTGTCCTTTTTCTCTCTCTTTAAGCTTTAAAAGTTTTCTCTTTATCACTGATTTTAAGCAATTTTATCGTTAAGCCCTTGGATTAAAATGAGCTTAAAGGAAGCTTTTACTTTTTACATTTTTGCTAATTTCTTTAATCTCTGGCTTAACTGAGGAAGCCACATATGCAGAGGTGCTTCTGCAGTCAGTCTCTGTGATGTTTGCTGTAGTTAAAGTGTATGAAGAAAATCTATTCTCACATGGACATGCAACTGGAAAAGAGGGAAATAATAGACTTTTAAATAATTGTGGCTATTCTTTGACATTACATCAGGCTTGACAACTAGTAGTTTTTAAAAGAAGATTGTTACAACGTGGAAACAATCTATATGGAAGAAGTTTTTCATAATAAGTTATGTTAAATTCATTAGTCTACATTGCCTTTTTTTAAAAACACTGCATTTTAAACATCTGTCTTATGCATGAACAATTGCTAATATCTGGTTGTTGTTTTTTTGTAAAATACTGGTTCACTGAGTTACACATATTTTCCAACTGTTCACATGTTTGTTTATCCATTATCTCCAAATCACCTTCTTTATTATCAAACCTATCATTGGAAAAGTCTTCCAGTATTGGAAAACTGTTAAGTTCATGGTCGCAGATACAATGTTACAAAGTTCTACTTGAAAGTGCAAATGTTATAAATGTATTTATCCAAATGCTTTCAGATGTTTTGCCTGGAGTGCCAGGCTTGCTTCATTCATTTTTAGAAAATATTTGCCAAATATTCACGTTGAAATAACCATTTTTTTAAAAAAAATGTATTTATTTGGCTGCCCCGGCTCATGTGGGATTTAGTTCCCTGACCAGGAATGGACCTGGCCCCTTGCATTGGGAGTGTGGGGTCCTAGCCACTGGGCCCACCAAAGAAGTGCAGAAATAACCATATTTTGTCAGCCTTCTTTCAAGTGAAAAAGATGTCCCAAGAAAAAGCAGCTAGTTCATCTTGTAACTCAAATTGAAGCTTGTTGAATGACTTGATTAGATGTGATTTATGCCTTATTACGGTTAAGACCCTAGGGCGATTCTGAAACCGTGCTGGCCTGGGGACCCAGGTCAGGTTTGCATTTTGGGGACGGAGTCGCCCGGGTCGGCCGTGCACCGCCAACCCCGCTCATCGCCCCGGATTCACATTTTCATATTTCCTCAGAAATAAAATCTTTGGTTTCAGTGTACGAAAGTGACTATCAGCCCGAGCCCCTGACGGTGGAGATCCAGATCCAGCTGATCCAGTGGCGCTCGACGGAGGAGGCGCTCCGGGGGCTCGTCATGTAGGGCGGGATTAAAGGTGGTTCTGACACCGTTGATGTCCGGCCGGTCCAGTTCTGACCCCGCGACTCTCCGGCCTGTCTGGTTCTGACACCGGTCTGTCCGGCCGCCGCCGTGCGTCAGGGGAGCGGGGTGCTGGCCAGGAGGAGCGGGGAATGCCTGGCTAGGGAGGAGCAGGAGGCTAGCCCCGGGTTGGGGGGAGCTGGCCAGGGAGGAACGGCGTTGGGGGTAGGGGTTGGCCTCGGGGAGGGGAGGAGAGGGTTGCTGGCCGGGGGAGCTGGAGTGGGGCTGGCCAGGGAGGAGCCGGGAACTGACCGGAGGAAGCGGGTGCCTGGCCGGGTACAGCCAGGGAGAGCCGGGGAGGACCTCTTGGCCCGCAGGTGCGTGGGGTGGGAGGGGCCCCGTCCTCCAGACGCCCCGCCCCCCGAGCCCGACCTCCGCGGCCGGGGCGGCGGCGGTGCGCGGGCGTGGCCAGCGCTCGGGGGCGCCGCGGAGCCCCGCCCTCCGCCCGAGCCCAGAAGAGCGAACGGTGCTCACCTGGCGCCGCTGCGTGAGCTCCTAGCCTGTGCCGACGGCGTCACGGCTCAGGTAGGGCGGCGAGGGGCGGGCGGACGGGTGTCGGGTCTGGGGCGCCTGGAGCCCCTCTGCGGGGAGGGGCCTGTCCCAGTGTGAGCAGAGGGGTGCCGGGCCCCTGTGCCGACCTGGTTACAGTGGGGTCGTGGTCGCCCTGCCCGGCGGGAGCCGCTTCCTGCCCGCAGTGAACCTTCGGGGCCAGGGGGGGCTCTCCAGATACCTCTCGGCTTCTGTTCGCCCCTCTGGGGCAAAAATGCCGAATGGCCGGAGCTGGGGTTTGGCCGAGGGCAGCCCGGGGTCGCTTGCTCCGGATTCCCCGTCGTGCAGCGCTGCTCACTGTGCCCCGGGCCGGAGAGGGGTGCCCACCGCGAGGCTCTGGTCCCTGCTCTGGCGACCCCGCGGGACTCTGCGCCCCCACAACAGTCCTTTACGGACTGTCGTGTGGAGAACGAACCAGCCCTTGACCCTTTCATTCATCGAAGCATACCAGGTCACCGAGACCAGTGAGGATCCCAGAAGCAATTTTCAGACCCTTAGGGCTCAGCACCCACTTGAGGGTAGGGAGTGCATTCACTGAAGCTCGTGCCAGTTCGGGACCAGGCTTGGGAGCTCACAGAATGGAGGGAGGCTTATGTTTAGCAAGCACTGAATTGGATTCACAGTAAGTGCAGTGGAGTGGGGAGCAGAGGAACGGCCCGTCCTTGCGGTGGGGAGTTGGGGGTTAGCTCCCGCAGTGGAGCGCCGAGGAATTGGGCGCACTGGGAGCGCTGTGGGCAAAGGGGCAATCGGGTCCACAGCGCCTCTGAAAAGCATAAGTCAAAACCAAACTGCTGGCTTTGCGCCCTTCTCGGTAAATTGCGCCACCAGTCTGCCCCCACTCTCCCCCCTCCCCTGGTGTCCTCTCCCCAGCCAGCGTATCTCCCACACCTGAACGCTATTTTCCATGCCTGCAATCCATCTGGGCCTTCAGGCACCCCAAGGCCTCCACCCTAGTCTCAGCTGCGCTCCCTTACTAATGCAAGAGTTTGCGAGCTGCTTTCTTGTTTCCATTCTTGCCCTTCCATAAAACATCATCTAAGCATCAGCAGTAGTGACCTTCCAAACAATGTAAATTATTTTACTGCCTCTGCTAAATCCTCTAAGGGATCTCCGCAGTGCTTACAATAAAGCCCAAGATCTTTCCCAGAAACTTCACTATGGATCTTGTACGTGACCTTCCTCATGCTTTTGCTCCTGCTTCACTACCTACCACTTTCCTCCTTGTTCTTTACACTCCAGCCACACCGCACAGCTCCTGTCCTCTGTCAGGAGCTCTGCACTCAACTGTTCCCTCTGACCCAGACCATGCTCTCCCCTCCTCTCCCTCCTCCTGCTCCCCAGATCTTTAATGAAAAGTTTATTTCTGGCTGCACTGGGTCTTCCTTGCTGCTCGCTTGCTTTCTCTGGTTGTGGTGAGCAGGGGCCACTCTCTAGTTGTGGTGCTCGGGCTTCTCATTGCAGTGACTTCTCTTGTTGTGAATCACAGGCTCTAGGCATATGGGTGTAGCTGCCCCACGGCAGGTGGAATCTTCCCGGACCAGGAATGGAACCCATGTCCCCTGCATTGGCAGGTGGATTCTTAATCACTGAACCCCCAGGGAAGTCTCCCCCTCCTCCAGACCTTTATGTGGTTTGGATCCTTACTTTGTTCAGTTCTTGCTCAGGTGTTGTTTTTCAGGGAGGTCCTTCTAAACTACTGTTGGCTAAGACAGCCTTCCGGGTCACTATATTCCATCACACTGCTTTAATTTCTTCTCAGCACTCTCTGAGGTTTGTACTGGCTTCTTGGACTGTGAGAGCTGGGCCCCTGCCAGTTTTGCCTGCTACGGCAGCTATCAGTTCAGGTCAGTCCCTCAGTCTTGTCTGACTCTTTGCGACCCCATGGACTGCAGCACACCAGGCTTCCCTGTCCATCACCAGCTCCTGGAGCTTGCTTAAACTCATGTCCATCGAATCTGTGATGCCATCCAACCATCGCATCCTCTGTCATCTCCTTCTCTTCCTGCCTTCAAGCTTTCCCAGCATCCGGGTCTTTTCCAATGAGTCAGTTCTTTGCATCAGGTGGCCAAAGTGTTGGAATTTCAGCTTCAGCATCAGTCCTTCCAATGAATATTCAGGACTGATTTCCTTTAGGATTGACTGGTTTGATCTCCTTGCAGTCCAAGGGACTCTCAAGAGTCTTCTCCCACACCACAGTTCAAAAACACAGTTCTGGCAGCTGTAAGACATGCTTTTGGGGGAGCGGCAGCAGAGACAACAGGGGTGAACTTAATGCAGGTAGACTGGATTGAAGTGATGGCTAGCCGGTCCAGGACATGGCAGGGAGGTGATGAGGAGGGAGACTGAGGCCTGGTTCTGCTCCTGTGATCTGTGGGTAGGTTACTGTTCTGAGTTACCATTTCTCAGCCTGCTCTTTGGCTCACCGGCAGACTTGCTAAGAGAAAACCGGAACTCAGTAAGCAGTAGGAAACTGGCGAGAGGTGGCTGCAGGGGAGCCTGATACAAGTCATTGGCTTCCCTGTTTGTTTCATGCTCTTCCTGTGCATGTTTTTGTGTTTTTCCTAAAGCCCTGTTTAACTGACTCCCCAGGAAACCCACGCTCCGTGGGGCGGGTGTGGAGGGTGTGTTCTGTGGCCTCTGTCACCTGCTGCGGCCCTACAGTGGTTTCCTCCCCACTCCCCAGGGGACCAGACGCCCTAAGGACAGTGTCTGGGGCTGTCATCTCTTGAGACTGGGTCTTCCATCAACAGACCACTCTCAAGTTTCTTTCTGGAAATAAGCTGTGTCATTTTCACTGAAACTCATTAGGTACTTGAGTTTCTTGGGAAACATTGAAAACACTTGTGGTGTCTCAGTTATCTAAAGTGGCTGCAATCTTTTTGGAGAAAAAGTTGAGCCAAGTTCTCTAATGACAGCAGAAGGGAAGCAAGGGCTGGCACAGCAGGTGTGCTTGGTCTGTTCTATGGGAGAGGGGGCTCCGGAAAGAGCCAGAGGACATGCTGAAGAAGATAAATAAAAGGACCTAGTTGCTGGGAGGCTCAGTGGTTGTGGCGCACAGGCTTAGTTGCTCTGAGGCATGTGGATCTTCCTGGATCAGGGATCGAACCCATATCTCCCGTACTGGCAGGTGGATTCTTTACCATTGAGCCACCAGGGAAGCAGAGATGCCAGAGACATAGATTCGGTCCCTGGGTGGGGAAGATCCCTTGGAGGAGGAAATGGCAACCCACTCCAGTATTCTTGCCTGGAGAATCCCATGGACAGAGGAGCCTGGTGGGCTACGGTCCGTGGGGTCACAGAGAATCGGACATGACTGAGCAACTTAGCACACATCTAGGATGGTGGGTTGCTCTTGGATGGAGGAGGTGGAGGCCGGGCCAGGACTGCGTCCGCTCACCGGCTCTCTCCTTGCAGGACCACCATGTTCCGCAGGGTGGGGTGGCTGGTCCCGTACAGCCTTGCACTGTTGCTGCTCAGCTGCCTGTTCTTTCTGAAGAAGGAGGCCCAGCCAGCAGGGGGCCCCATGGCCCGACAGCCCTTCTGGGCTCCCCCAGGGCTCCAGCGCAGCCCGTGTCTACCCAACCACACGGTGGCTAATGCCTCCCTGTTCCTGCCCACCCGTCACCGCCTCTTCTTGACCTACCGCCACTGCCGCAACTTCTCCATCCTGCTGGAGCCTTCGGGCTGTGCCGAGGACACGTTTCTGCTCCTGGCCATCAAGTCGCAGCCTGGCCATGTGGAGCGGCGCGCGGCCATCCGCAGCACGTGGGGCCGGGCGGGAAGCTGGGCTAAGGGCCGGCAGCTGAAGCTTGTGTTCCTCCTGGGGTTAGCAGGGCCTGCTCCCCCAGCCCAGCTGCTGGCCTACGAGAGCCGCGAGTTCGATGACATCCTGCAGTGGGACTTTGCTGAGGACTTCTTCAACCTCACACTCAAAGAGCTGCACCTGCAGCGCTGGGTGGCTGCTGCCTGCCCCCAGGCCCATTTCATACTAAAAGGAGATGACGACGTCTTTGTCCATGTCCCCAATGTGCTGGAGTTCCTGGATGGCTGGGACCCAGCCCAGGACCTCCTGGTGGGGGATGTCATCCGCCAGGCCCTGCCCAACAGGAACACCAGGGTCAAATACTTCATCCCACCGTCCATGTACAGGGCCCGCCACTACCCGCCCTACGCTGGGGGTGGGGGGTATGTCATGTCCAGAGCCATCATGCAGCGCCTCCAGGCGGCTGTGGAAGAGGCTGAACTCTTCCCCATTGATGACGTCTTTGTGGGGATGTGCCTGAGAAAGCTGGGGGTGAGCCCCATGCACCACGCTGGCTTCAAGACTTTCGGAATCCGGCGGCCCCTGGACCCTCTAGAGCCCTGTCTGTACCGAGGGCTCCTTCTGGTCCACCGCCTCAGCCCCCTGGAGATGTGGACCATGTGGGCACTGGTAACAGACGAGCGGCTCAAGTGTGCAGCTGCCCCCTCGTCCCAGCTTCCTGGGGTGGGCTGAGCGAGTGGACTGTTTAATTTTTCAATCATGATGAGAAATCAAGAACCCTGCAACCTGGCCCTTGACAGGCTACAGGGAACGCTGACTTTGTTTTGTAAAGCCCTCCCAAACCTTGCTGACTTTGATTAAAACACTGATATCTGGCTAACTTGTACCAATATGTGTTAAATGGGCAAAGCATGCAAATGCTGCCAGAACTCCACGAGGCGCCGGGGCACTCCTGGAGCCCTTGGACTCTTCTAGTCTGGCAGGGGTGGCCGGGCGGTGGGGGGAGGGGGGGGGTGTTGAGGCACGCAGCTGGCAAAGGAGGGCCACTGCACAGGACTCCAGAAGACACACACATTTTCTCTCTTAAATGCAAAAAAATTATTTTCCTTCAGATACAATAGAGAAACTCCAAGAAAAAGGGAAATGAGAAGCGTGTGTTGGAGTAAATCCTGTTGTGAGCACCAGGTAAACACTCCATATTCAGTCCCATAAGAACAATGGACTTCTGGCTCCTCAGCCTGAGAATATCCTTACAGGGCACTGAGGCCAGAAGGCATTAGAAACACTCAACACAAAGAAATCTTATAAACAGGATAGTTTCCCTTTTCCCCCCAAACTCACGTCCCTATGGAGGAAGCAAATACTGAATCGTATTAGAAAATGTAAATAAGATGGGAAAACTGAGGTTAAACAGCTACTGAACTTACATGACAGAGAAGGCCCCCTCTCTCTGGCCAGGTTGGTGAAATGCTCTGGGTGGGAGGTAAAAAGATCCATGGATGGGTGAGAGGGTAACTCTGCTGAGTGGGGTGAAATGTTAAATAGGGTGCTATTTAGCTCATGGGCGAAGAGCCAGGTCCAGTACAAGCCTGAGACGGTGGGGACAGGGGTCAGGCACTCACAGCGACCTCTGGTCTGATGGGCCCGGGCAGGACCTGCCACTGCCTCTCTGTACAGAGGAAGCCGTGCTAACCCGGGGCCGGGTGGCGTCTGCCCTTGCCTTCCCCAGGATGAGCGGGCAGACGCGGGCAGCACTGTGGGGCCTCAATCCTCACGCAGGTAGGCCTCCTGCTCCTCTGGCTCGGCCCTCTCATTTCCGTCCTCCTGGATTTTCTGTCGGAGTTCTTCTGCCAACTTGGTTTCTGCCTTCTGGGAAAGCTGGCGTACCTCCTGCACCTGCGATTTCACCAGCTGGATTTGACTCCTGGCTGTTATAGAGGCCTGGTCCGCGCCTGCCGGAAGATGGGCCATTTATGCTGAGTGGACACAAGGAAAGCCTGGGGGTTCTTTGTGGTTGTACCTGAGCCCTCCCCGCAGAGTAGAGAACCTTCTACCTATACAGGTCGGTTTTCCTTTCTATTGTCAAAACCCTGGCATCTTCCTCCAGCTATCAGCAGTCGTCATAATTATCAAATGCAATTCCCACAATCATCTTTATAGCTGCACAACTATTAGTATAGGCGTTTTAAGGTTTTAATTTTTTAAACTACATTCAAGTAATAAATTTCTACCTGACAAATGAAGAGATCACTAACAAAACTGTCAAAGCTCTATCTTTTGGAAGTTTAAAGAGCATCTTTCTCCTCCTTTAAAATGTTACTATAAAGTAACACTTCATCTACTAATTAATACTAGATGGGCTGCTGTTCAACTCATGAACCACGAAGGCCAATTAACCTTTTTTAAAAGTTACTGAATTCACAGGGAATACACAGTAAAAACCTGACTCTAAACTGACATAATGGCCTAAACAGTATTTACTGAACACATTTTGCAGATCTATTTTTGAGTGCTATCATTTTTTGATACCTGTTGCTAGTGTATTTCATCATATGAAAGTCACTCAGTTGTGTCTGACTCTTTGTGACCACAAGGACTACACAGTCCACGGAATTCTCCAGGCCAGAATACTAGAGTGGGTAGCCATTCCCTTCTCCAGGGGATCTTCCCAACTCAGGGATAGAATCTAGGTCTCCCGAATTGCAGGTGGATTCTTTACCAGCTGAGCCACCAGGGAAGCTCATATAGATGTGCATATTTAATTCATCTACAGAACACTCGAGCAGTTCTTTTCTATCTTACTGCATTGAAGAGAACCTTTAGTACAATGATAAAAGGTAGTGGAGAACAGCAGGCACCCTTATTTCTGACATTGAGGGAAATGTTTCTCATATTTCAGTATGATGTATGGCTACTTTTATCATCTTAGGAAAACTATAATTGTACTTAATTTAGATTTAAATCATAAATGGACACTACATTTTACTGAAGCTTCTTGGGGCATACCAATGTATGATTACAGAGGTGGCTTTTCTCCGTAAATCTACTGTAGATAACCTTAAGCAGTGAATTAAATGTTGATAGGTTTTTGGGTTTTTTCCACTATGTGTACATAAGACCCTTTAAACTTTATTTTTACTGAAGCAGAGTTGATTTACAGTGTTGTAATCACCGCTGCACAGCAGCGTGACTCAGTAATACAGATGTTCTTTTTGCAAATATTCTTCCCCATTATGGTTTATCATAGGATACTGAATATGGTTCTCTATGTAATACAGCAGGACCTTGCTGTTTGTCCATTCTATACATAAAAGCTTTTACCCGCCAATCCCAACCTCCCAGTCCATCCCTCCCCCAGCCCCTCAGGAACCAGCAGTCTGTTCTGCATCCAAGTTTGTTTCATAGATAGGTTCATTTGTGTCATGTTTTACATTCCACATATAAGTGATATAGCATGTGTGTTTTTCTCCTTCTTACTTAGTATGATAATCTCTAGTTGCATCCATGTTGCTGCAAATGGCATTCTTTCTTTTTTATGGCTGAGTAGTATTCCGCTGTATATGTGTACCCCCATCTTCTTTCTCCATTCTTCTGTTGATGATATTTAGATTGTTGCCATGTTTCGGCTATTGTAAATAGTGTTGCTATGAACATAGGGTTGCATATATCTTTTTGAATTATAGTTTTGTCTGGGTACATGCCCAGGAGTGGGATTGTTCCATCATATGTAGTTCTTACTTTTCTGAGTAATCTCCATTGTTTTCTGTAGCAGCTACACCAACTTACATTCCCACCAATAGTATACAAGGGTTCCCTTTTCTCCACACCCCCTCTAGCATTTGTTATTTGTAGACTTTTTAATGAGGGCCATTCTGACTGGTGTGGGGTGGTTCCTCATTATAGTTCTGATTTACATTTCTCTAATAATTAGTGATGTTGAGCATCTTTTCATGTGCCTATTGGCCATATGTATTTCTTTGGAGAAATATCTTACATGTTCTGCCCATTTTCTGATTGGGTTTTCTTTTTGTTGCTGTTGTTGCACCGTGTGAGCTGTTTGTATATTTTGGAAATTAAGTCTTGTCGGTTCACACTGTTTGCAATTATTTGCTACCATTCTGTAGGCTGTCTTTTTTGTTTGTTTCCTTTGTTGTGCAAAAGCTTCTAAGTTTGACTATGTCCCATTTATTTACTTTTTTTTTTTTTTGAGGTTCAACAAAGAGTTTATCAAAGAGGGGGAACATCCAGCTAACACTAGAACCTCAGAAGGTTAGAAACACACCTATTTTAAGATTTGCAGCCTAAACGCCAGATAGGAGTAATAAGGAACCCCAATGAAGGACTCCTCACATAGAATTCCATCACAAATTAATAACAGGTTGTCATAAGTGAGGGAAATGGCAGTATAGCATAAAGAATTTATTTTAATTTATACCTCTAATTAAGCAACATTTGAAACTTTTTTGTTTAGTGGAAAGTCTGTTTATCTACTGCTTAATAATAAAATACCCCCAAACACACACACACACACACACACACATATATATGTATAACTCACATACCATTAAATTCCCCCTAAGGCATACAATTCAGTGGTTTTTTCAGTATATTCACAAATTGGTCAGACCATCACCGCTAATTTCAGAACATACAGTGTCAAGTGTAAACTGTTAGTCGCTCAGCAGTGTCCAACTCTTTGCAACTCCATGACTGTAGCCTCCCAAGCTCCTTTGTCCATGGGATTCTCTAGGCAAGAATACTGGAGTGGGTTGCCATTTCCTTCTCCAGGTTTACTTCTGTTTTTATCTGTATTGCCTTGGGAGGCTGACCTAAGAAAACATTGGTATGATTTATGTCAGAGAATGTTTTGCCTATGTTCTCTTGATAGGTTTTTTTCCCCCAGTGTTGAATTAAAATTGTATTTTGAAGGTATATGGCTATTTTTAATTTATATCTATCCACAAGTGATACTGAGCTGTAGGTTTTTGTTCTAGTGCTAGTCTAGTCCAGTTTGGGTTCAGGCCTATGATGGCTTTGGTGGTGGTGGTTTAGTACCTAAGTTGTGACTGACTCTTTGCAGCCCCATGGACTGTAGCCCACCAGGCTCCTCTGTCCAGAGGATTTCTCAGGCAAGAATATCAATGCTCAACATCACATAATTATTAGAGAAATGTAAATCAAAACTATAATGAGGTACCACCTCACACCAGTGGGTTGCCATTTCCTTCTCCAGGGGGTCTTCCCAACCCAGGGATGGAACCCACGTCTCCTGCATTGGCAAGCGTATTCTTCATATCATGGAAGCCCATGGTGGCTTTAGACAGTTGGGAGGCTTGTCATCATTTTCTGGTATACTTCCCGTAACACAGGATTTATGTTTCATGAAGATTTGATAAAACTCTCGCACAAAACTGCGTGGACTTAGTGTCTCATTTGGGGGCACAGATTTTTTATGAAAACTGTTTCGACTTTTGTGGCTGCTCCTCTTGCTTTGATTCTTCCTGGGCCAACTTAGGATTTATATAAATATCATAGTATTCTCTTATGATTAAAAAAAATTCTCTAATAGCTCTTTCTGGGCTTCCCTGGTGGTCCAGTGGTTAAGAATCCATTCGCCAATGCAGGGGACATAGGTTTGATCCTTGGTCGGGGAAGATTCCACATGCTGAGGGGCGACTAAGCCTATGTGCTACAGCTACTGAGCCTGTGCTCTAGAACCTGTGCTCTGCAACAAGAGAAGCCACCACAGTAAGAATCTTGAGCGCCAAAGACTGTGCACCAAAGACCCAGTGCAGCCAAAAATAGATAAAACTATAATGGCTCTTTCTGATGTTACTTCTGCTCTCAAAGTTATACTCACTAAACCTTATTTTCTTTATTCTTTACAAGGAACTGGGTTTTTTGCCTTTTCGACTATTTAGTCTTCTTATACCTTTTATTCGGCACTGTCTGAATTTGCTTGCTTTTCTTAACTTTCTGGGCTAAAAGTTTATTTTCAGGACCTCTTGGCACAGGGAACATTACCTGTTATTTATGGTTGCTGTGTTTGTATTTATGACATGCACCTTTAAATAAGGGGTCCGCTTCTATTTAAGAGCTACTTTGTCTACAACGCTCTAGGTCTCTGCTATTAATGAGACTTGTCATGATAGTTCTGAGTACTTTTCAAATTTCCATTTTTCTTTATTGAAGTACAGCTGATTTACAACAGTATAGAAATTTTAGGTGTACAACATAACTATTCACAACTTCTAAAGGTTATAAACCACTTAGTTATTATAATAATATTATATTATGTACAGCTCTATTTCTCGTGCTGTACATCTTTGTAGTTTATTTATTTTATACATAGTAGTCTGTACCTCTTCTTCCCTTCTCTCTCCCCACTGGTAACCACTAGTTTGTTCTCTATACCTGTGAGTCTGTTTTGTTATATTCACTAGTTTTATTTTTTAGATTCCACACGTAAGTGATATACAGTACTTGTTGGTGTCTGACATTTTACTAAGCCTAAACCCTGCAAGTACATCCATACTGTTGCAAATGGCAAAATTGCATTCTTTTGTGGCAGAGTAGTATACACACACACATCTTTATTAATTCATCTGCTGATGGACACTTAGGTTGCTTCCAAATCTTGGCTATTGTAAATAATGCTATGAACATAAGAGTGCATACATCTTTTCAAATTCATAGTTTAGATTTCTTCAGATATAGACCCAGGAGTAGAAAGTAATTAGGGCTTCCCAAATGGCGCTAGTGGTTAAGAATCCGCCTGCCAATGCAGGAGATGTAAGGGAAATGGATTTGGTCCCTGGGCTGGAAAGATCCTCTAGGGGAGGAAATAGCAACCCGTGCCAGTATTCTTGCCTGGAGAATCCTCAGGGACAGAGGAGCCTGGCAGGCTACAGTCCACAGGGTTGCAGAGCTGGACACAACTGAAGCAACTTAGCCCGCATGCACACAGCGCAGAAGGGAACTGCTGGATCATACAGCAGTGGGTTTTTTTGGCTGTGCTGCACACAGCAAAAGAAAAAAAAAGATTGTGGGATTTTAGTTCCCTCACCAGGGACTGAACCTGTGCCCTTGGCAGTGAAAGCGTGGAGTCCTAACCACTGGGAAGCCACAGAATTCCCAGTTTTCAATTATTTGCTTTTACAATTCTTTTTAAAAAATGTTTTGAATAGTTGATTTACAATGGTGTTAGTTTCAGGTGTACAATAAAGTGAATCAGCTATACATATACATCCATCTACTCTTTAGATTCTTTTCCCATATAGGTCACTACAGACTGTTGAGTACCCTGTGCTATACAGTAGGCCCTTATTAGTTACCTATTTTATATATAATAGTATGTATGTGTCACTCCTAAGCTTCCAATTTATCCCTACCCTCAACCTTTTCCTCTGAAAACCACAAGTTTGTTTTCTGTATTTGTGACTCTATTTCTCTTTCATAAGTAAGTTATTTTGCCTTTTTTTTTGGTTTCATGTATAAGCGATACCGTATACTGTTTTCTCTAACTTCGCTAAGTATGACTCTCTAGGTCCATCCATGTCGTTGCAGCATTATTTCATTCTTTACTATGGCTGAGTTATATTCCACTGTATATATGTACCACATCTTTCTCATTGCTGTAGCTGCTCCTATTGTGAAGCATGGGCTCTAGGGCATGTGGGCTCAATGACTGCAGTTCCCAAGCTCTAGAGCACAGGCTGAGTTGCTCCTTGACATGTGGGATCTTCCTAGACCAGGGAACAAACCTACATGTCCTGAATTGGCAAACAGATTGTCTACCACTGAGCCACCAGGAAAGCCCGGTATGTACCACATCTTTATCCACTCCTGTTGACGGATAGTTTGGTTGCTTCCACATCTTACCTACTGTAAGTGGTGCTGTAGTCAATATTGGTGTGCCTGTATTTTTTTGAATTATGGTTTTCTCCGGATATATACCCAAGAGTGGGATTGCTGGATCATATGGTAGTCCTATTTTTAGTTTAAGGAACCGCCATGCTATTCTCCATAGTGGCTGTACCAGTTTTTCATTCCCACCAATAGTGTAGAGGGTTCCCTTTACCCTTTCAGCATTTATTGTCTGTCATTTTTTGATGATGGCCAGTGTGAAGTGATATCTCATTGCCGTTTTGATTTGTATTTCTCTAATTAGTGATGCTGAGCCTTTTTTCATGTGTTATTGGCCATATGTATTTCTTTTTTGGAGAAATATCTACTTGACTGTTCTGCCCATTTTTTGATTGGGTTTTTTTGTTGTTGCACTGTATGAGCTGTTTGTGTATTTTGGAGATTAATCCTTTGTGGGTTGCTTCATTTGCAAATATTTTCTCCCACACTGAGCGTTTTATTTTTGTTTGAGTTCCTTTACAATACAAAAGCTTTTATGTCTAATTAGATCCCATTTGTTTTTATTTTCATTATTCTAGGAGGTGGATCAAAAAAGATATTGCTGCAATTTATGTCAGAGAGTGTTCTGTGATTTCCTCTAAGAGTTTTATCATATCCAGCCTTACATTTAGGTCTTTAAATCCATTTTGAGGTTATTTTTGAGTATGGTGTTAGGGATTGTTCTAATTTCATTCATTTACTTATAGATGTCATTTTCCCAGCACCACTTCTTGAAGAGACTGTCTTTTCTCCACTGTATATTTTGCCTCCTTTGTCATAGATTAGTGTGACCACAGGTGTGTAGGTTTATTTTTGAGGAACCACAGTACTGTTTACCACAGTGGCTACACCGTTTTACATCATCACCAACAGTGTACTAGGGTTCCCTTTTTTCCACATTCTCACCAACATTTGTTATTTATGATCCTTTTTGATAATAGCCATGCTGACAGGTGTGAGGTGATATCTCATTGTGGTTTTGATTTGCATTTTCCTTAGCGATGCTTAGTGATGTTGTGTATCATTTCATGCACCTGTTGGCCATCTATATGTCTTTGGAAAATTGTTCAGGTCTTCTGTCCATTTTAAAATCAGGTGTGTTTTTTATATTGAGTTGTGCAAGTTAAATTTCCATTTTTATTTTTGGTGAGGAAGGGGATATCAAGAAATATTTCTGAGTCTTTGTCACTTGGCATAAAAATCAATTTTTGTACATGTTTATATACTATTTGTATTGGAAGAGTTTTTTTTGGGGGGGAGGGCAACATTTTGTATTCAGTATATGTATTTGGTCAGGCTTTAAAAAAAAAAAATTCCTGTTCCAACACCTAATTGCTTTTTTTATGTTTTGACCTGTGATCCTGAGATGTGTGTAAAGCTCAATTTCTCTTTGTAAATCTATCAGATTTTGCCTTATTAGGCACACATTTCAAGAGTGATGTCTTGATAAACTGTTCTGTCCCTTTTAATGCTTTCTGTCTTGAATCCCTCTTCTAACACTGCAGTCACCTTTTTGCTCAGCTTTCTTTTTTATAATATTTCAGTTTATCTTCTTAAAATACCCAATCTTCCTATGTGTTGTTTTAGATGTGCCTTTGTAAACAGTTTTAGCTAGAATTATTTTTTTAATATGAAGTATCACTTAATAAGTAAATTTATTCTTTATTGTGATTACTGATGGTTGAATGTGTTCCTTTACTCTGCATTTTCTAATTAACAGGCTTTATTTCTTCAACCTTTAGCCTTAACTGAATTTTTTAAGTTTTCTTTGTCCCTTCCCTGAATTCTTCTGAAGTGTTTAACAGTGTCTAATGTTAAGCCAATGTCTCCCTTCTCAAACAGTGAAGCTTAGCATGCTTTCACTGCTTTCCCAAACTGATTTCAGATTACTTAAAAATTTAACATTCAGAGCTTCTGACAAGTTGTACTAAATTTTGTTCATTATTTTTGTATCGCAGGTGCTTCTGATTTTTTTTGTAAAACACTTTTTTCAGAAAGCACATGCAGCTGGTAAACCTTGAGTCTCTGTAAAGGTCTTTCATGCTTACATTTTAATAATATTTGAATGGTTACTGATTTGTCACCTTGGATCTTAGGGTTGCAGATATCCTTCCTCTGGGGCTTTATCTTATGGCTCAGAAGGTAAAGAATCTGCCTGCGATGCAAGAGACCAATGGGTTTGATCACTGGATCAGGATAATCCCCTGGAGAAGAATGGCTACCCACTCCAGCATTCTTGCCTGGAGAATTCCATGGACAGAGGAGACTGGTGGGTTATAGTCCATGGGGTTGCAAAGAGTTGGACACTACTGAAAGACTAATACACACACACACATATACTTCCTTTGTAAGTATTCTATTTTTTTCTTATAGTTTTTAGGATTTTTCTCTGTATATTTTACATTCTGAATATTTTTTTGCCATGTGAGATACACTTATATTTTAAATTCTGTTCAGAACCTTTGTGAGCCCTTTCAGTCAGTTCTGGGAAAATGTCTTTTTCTTAGATAATGCTTGTAGTTTACTTTCCCTCTCTTCCTGCTAGATCTTAAGCTGGCCTAGTGAGTGGCCAAAGCTGCCTGGTGATGTTCTCAGCAAGTCTCCCTCTTCATTGTACCTGGAAACCCTGCTCCCATCTTGGGTGTGCCATTAATGCTATTTTACGCTTCTGTTGTTTTGTTTTTCATTCCAGTCCTGTTTGCAGAATCTCTCGATTCCTTGGGCATTAGTTAACTAAGAATTCTTTCTGTATTTACTTAAAACATCTTTTACATCTTTAAGATTTCAGAAAACAAAAACATTTTAACAAACCAGTTTCTTAAAAATTTTTATGGTGACATAGTTTGGGACCATTCAGGTAAGATGTCAAATGAGGATTTCCCTCAAAATACATTAGACAATCATTCAACCTCAAGCCCACTGGATGGATAGTGATGGTTAAAAAACCCCTGGTAAAAAAAAAACAAACAAAAAAAACCCCTGGTGAATGGGGCACCATTCTATACTGGGAGGCACTAAGGTAGAGAGGATGACGCCCTGGCTACCAGAGACAAAGGCTTTAGGATTTGACCTAACTTGCTGAATCCCAGTTTGGCTGCTTATTTACTGGGTACCACAGCATGCTCGGTGAATTATTTAACCCCCTCTATCTGCCAGTTTCTTCATCTGTAAAGTGGGAATGATAATAACAACTCCTACTTTAAAAGAACTGCATGGATTAAAAGCATCTATAAAATGTTTACCACAAAGCCTGAGATATAGATAATAGTCACAGATTATCTGGGCTGTTAAAAAGTAAAATCCTTAACTATTTGGAAGCAATCAAAATTTCTAACTGACAGTTTTATTATTTTTCATTTTCTAGATACCACCTAACTTCTACTGGTCTGGTCTACAAGGGCATTAATTTTTCTTTGTGTAAATGAAAACAATATTGATTAATATGCTGGAAACGGGAACATCTTCTCACAAAGTAAGAGCCACAGTATCCCTCATTTTTCAGCTAGATGAAAACTCCAACAGCACCTCTACAGTAAAAACTTTAACCTACCAGTTTGGTAGGCAGCTTCTGCTGCCATCTCTGAAAGACTGACGGCAGTCATCCAGGTGGTTTCCAACTTCAGGTACTCTTGTTGTTTTGAAGTCATCTATGAATTAAACAAAAGCACTTCAGACAACATGACTCTTCATTAGTATTAAGCACATTTAAATGGACTTCTTCAGTTCAATAGCAGTTTGAGAGAACTGCTGCTGCTAAGTCACTTCAGTTGTGTCTGACTCTGTGTGACCCCACAGATGGCAGCCCACCAGGCTCCCCCGTCCCTGGGATTCTCCAGGCAAGAATACTGGAGTGGGTTGCCATTTCCTTTTCCAATGCATGAAAATGAAAAGTGAAAGGGAAGTTGCTCAGTCGTGTCCGACTCTTAGCAACCCCATGGACCGCAGCCTACCAGGCTCCTCAGTCCATGGGATTCTCCAGGCAAGAGTACTGGAGTGGGGTGCCATTGCCTTCTCCGGTTTGAGAGAACAGTTACTGGTAAAACACCTTCATTCAATAATTTAGATACCACAATGAGGTAGGAGCACTAACACAGAATAATACAAGTAACTCTTTGCTTACCTCAACTCTAGCTCCTATAATCACCTGCCACACTTCATCTTCCTCCTGTGAATTCATTTTCCCAAGTAAACTTGTGTATTGTCGGTACAGAGAAATTAAGGTATAAACAGCCTAAAAATACAGAATAAATTAGTAAAATAAGTGAGGCATATTAGGGTGAGACTTACATCTCAATGTGATGGAAGTCCCATTGCTGCAAACTGGCTGTTCAGTCCTCCTGTCTCATTGAATCTCACCACTGTGTGAAGTAAAGGTGTTATCTTAGGACATCAGTATCTCTTGTTAACTTTTGTGTTTTAAAATCTTGTTAGCAATTCAGACAAACAAAGAGAACAAAATGCAGATGGAAAACTCAGAAGGCTGAGAATAAAGCTGCTGGAAAATGAAGGGTAAAGAAACATATATATTACTTTAAATGATTCTGATTATCCATATACTCTATTAAATCAGTGGCTTTCAAACTACCCTCACCCAGAAACCCCTGGTGTTGCTGGTAGCCCCAACTGAACCAGATCAGCATGCTCCCCCTGTCTTATATACTGAGCTGCCCTGTCTTATATACTGAGCTGCTATATTTAAGATTTTTCTTTTAAAAAGGGTTCCTGGGCAGTGAGGCCAACCAGAGCCCCTTCCCTGTGGTAAGTGTCCCATTTGCAGGGACCCTACATTAAATGAGGATCAGCAAAACTAATTTAAAAATATATATGCACCCCTATGTCTACAGCAGCCCTATTTACAGTAGCCAACATATGGAAGCAACCTAAATGTCCACTGATAGATAATGCGTAATGAGGATGTGGATATACAATGAGATATTACTCAGCCACAAAAAGAATGGAATGGTGTCATTTGCAGTAACATGGATGATCATACTAAGTGAAATAACCCAGAGAAAGACATATATCACATATATGTGGAGTCTAAAAAAAAAATGATACAAATGAACTTATTTACAAAAAGGAACAGACTCACAGATACAGAGAACAGACTTGTGGTTGCCAATGGGGAGAGGATGGGTGGGTGAGGGATGGATTGGGAGTTTGGGATTAGCAGAAGTAAATCATTATATAAAGAATGGATAAACAACAGAGTCCTACTATATAGCGCAGGGAACTAAATTCACTATCCTGTGATAAACCATAATGGAAAAGAATATGAAAAATGTGTGTATATATACATATATATATATGCTAAATATGTATATATATATATAAAACTAAATCACTTTCCTATATAGCAGTAAATAACACTAAATCAACTATACTTCAATAAAAAAACTAAAATGAATAAGTAAAAAGTAATAAAGGCCATATATGACAAACCTACAGCTAACATCATACTTGATGAAAAGCTGAAAGCATTTCCTCTGAGATCAGGAACAAGACAAGGATGTCAATTCTCATCACATTTACTCAACATAGGTTTGGAAGTCCTAGTCACAGCTATCAGAGAAGAAAAAGAAAATCCTAAAGGTGCTACCAGAAAACTATCAGAGCTCATCCATAAATTTGGTAAAAATTAATACACAGAAATCCCTTGCATTCCTATACACTAACAGCAAAAGATCAGAGAGAGAGATTTAAGGAAACAATCCAATTTACCACTGCAACAAAAAGAATAAAATACCTAGCAATAAACCTAAGAAGGCAAAAGACCTGCATTCAGAAAATGTAAGATACTGACGAAAGAAATCAAAGATGACACAAACAGATAAGAGACATTTCGGGACTGGAAAAATCAGTATTGTGGAAATGACCATACTATCCAAAGCAACCTACAGATTCAATGCAATCCCAATCAAATTGCCAAGGGCATGTTCACAGAATAATTGGAATAAAAATTTTACATTTTATATGGAAACACAAAAAACCCCAAATAGTGAAAGCAATCTTGAGAAACAAGAATGGGGCTGGAGGAACCAGGCTCCCTGACCTCAGACTACTACAGAAAGTAATCAAAATAATATGGCACAGAAATATAGATAATGGAATAGGATTAGAAAGTTCAGAGACAAACCCATAAAACTATGACCACCTAACCTATGACAAAGAAGGCAAGAATATACAATGGAAAGAAGACAGTCTCTCTAATAACTGGTGCTGGGAAAACAGGACAGCCACATGCAAAAGAATGAGAACACTCCCTATCACCATACACAAAAAATAATCTCAAAATAGATTAAAGATCTAAATGTGAAGCCAAATACTATAAACTGTTCAGAGGAAAATATAGGCAGAACAAGTCTTTGACATACATCACAGCAAGATCTTTTTGATCCACTGCCTAGAGTAATGAAAACAGGGTCTAATTAAAGCTTTTGCACAGCAAAGGAAACCATAAATAAACTAAAAGACAACCCTCAGCATGGAGAAAATATCTGCAAATGAAGCAACTGACAAGAGATTAATCTCCAAAGTATACAAATGGCTCATGCAGCTCAATATCAAAAAAACAACCCAATCAAAAAATGGACAACAGACCTAAATAGACATTTCTCCCAAAAAGACATACAGATGGCCAAAAAGCACATGAAAAGATGCTCAAATTACTAATTAGAGAAATGCAAGCTATAGTGAGGTATCACCTCACACTGTCAGAATGGCCATCATTAAAAAAATCTATAAACAAACTCTGGAGAGGGTGTGGAGAAAAGGGGACCCTCCTACACTGATGGTGGGAATGTAAACTGGTACAACCACTATGGATAACAATAGGGAGGTTCCTTAAAAAACTAAAAATAGAACTACCATATGACCCAACAATCCCTCTCTTGGGCATATATCCAGAGAAAACCATAATTTAAAAGGCACATATACCTCAGTGTTCACTGCAGCGCTATTTACAACAGCCAGGACATGGAAGCAATCTAAATGTCCATCAACAGAGAAATAAATTAAAAAGATGTGGTACATATATACAATAGAATATTATTGTCATAAAAACGAATGAAATAGTACCATTTGTAGGGATATGGATGGATATAGAGGGTGTCGCAAAGAATGAAGTAAGTCAGAAGGAGAAAAAAATCACCTAATATTGCTTATATGTGCAATCTAGAAAAATGGTACAGGTAAACTGATTTGCAAAGCAACTTTTTTTGGTCAAGGGCCAGAGAGTGGTCTGTTTGCAACTATTCAACTCATGAAAGCAGGCATAGACAATACACAAACAAATGAACCTGGCCATGTTCCAATCAAACTACAAACACAGGCAAGACTGGATTTGATCTGTGAGCCATAGTTTGCTAATGATGGATTTAGATGATCAAGATTTAACGAGGAGATACTTACCTTAGTATATTCAGTGATTGCTTCAATCAATGCATATGTGGTCTGAGAGAGAAAGGTAGAGGTGCTATCTGTTACCAAAGACACAGCCCTCCGCATTAATGTATCGTTACTAAGAGAATGAGGCTCCGGTTTCTGAAAGACACAAACATTTTTACTTAACTTTTAACCTAAAGCTCAAGCTGAGATCACAGCCAAGGGAAAAACGCAATTCTCACACTGCAACTACACTCTGCTGCTTCTGTGTTAGCTTTTTCTTTTAAAGCTTTATTTGTGCTATTAAAGACAACATATGAAAATGATTCTACTGTACGCTTTCTACCTACTTTTATTCATCATTCTCTGCTCCAAAGAGCAAAGTATTCCTTTTTATAAAAGACTAGTACTTATAATCACAAATTTCACAAAGTTATGATTCTTCATTACCACAGTGTTAGATGCTTAAAGATAAGAATCTTAAAGATTTCAGCTGGAGGAGGAGGAGTTGAAGCTGAGAGTGAACTAGAAAATTAATACAATCAAGTACCATGGGTGCTATGGAAGAAGTCTGGAGGGGTGCACATAAGGGAGCAATCACATCAATGTTAAATGAGAATAGTTTAGAAAAGGTTTCACAGAGTTGATAAGGAGTTAAGCTGAGCCTAAGAAAGTAAACGGCTGGTGGAGAGGGCGAATCGCTCTTGATTGAGCTGTACATGCACAGTCTTGGTTGGGGGGAGCGAGGAGACTCTTTGCTCTGACCTTAGCTGTTCTATTTGAAAAAAACAAAAACCAGTATAACCACCTCATGAGTTAAGGGGGCTGTGACCACCTTGATTAAATACTGGCAACTGTGATGACTCTCCCCTTTTTCTCCCTCAGCAGAGGACTTATTGAATCAGAACTAACAAACCAATCCCTCTATTATTTGTTATCTCATTTTTGCTATTTAGAGCATAAACACATTGACGGGGCCTGGGTTTGATCCCTGATCCGGAAACTAGATCCAACATGTGGCAACTAAGAGTTCACATGCCACCATAAAGATCAAAGATCTCATGTACTGCCACTAAGACCTGGTGCAGCCAAAAAAAGATACATGAATAAATCATGAATTATATTTATCACACTTATATTTCATTCGATCAAATAAACAAGAATTTATTATGTACCTCTTGCATTGAGGAGCTAGAGAGCAAAGAATGATATCCCCTCTGCTCATGAAAAGCTAATTTTGACTTATTCTGGTAAGTTAAGTCTTCATAATACCCTCCTTTTTTAAAATCTAAATTTATTTTTATACCACGCTCAGTTGTGTCTGACTCTTTGCAACCCCATGGACTGTAGCCCACCGGACTCTTCTGTCCATGGGATTTCCTAGGCAAGAATACTGGAGTGTGTTGCCATTTCCTCCTCCAGGGGACGTTCCCAACCCAGGGATCAAACCCCAGTTCTCCTGTGTCTCCTGCACTGCAGGCGATTCTTTACCTGCTGAGCCATCAGGAAAGCCTATCTATTTTTGGCTTCATCAAATGCCTTCCATTTTACAATGCTTATTTACTTGTCCCTCACCACAGTCCAGGTATTATTACTCTGGTTGGGGAAGATTCCACATGCCCGTGAGGCAACTAAGCCCCAGTGTCACAACTACGGAGCCTGCGCTCCGCAACATGAGAAGCCACTGCAGTGAGAAGCCTATATACAACTACAGAGTAGCCCCTGCTCACCGAAACCAGAGAAGCCCTGAGTGCAGCAGTGAAGACCCAGCACAGCCAAAATGAATGAATAAATTAAAAAAAAAACACAGGGGGTGGGATCTGTGTCTGAAGACAAGCAGGATTAGAATGGACAGGTATCCTGGGTTAGATAAAACAAGGAGGAAAATACATATGATGCAAGCAGGGGATATTTGGGAATCCAGCCTGGTTGCTGAACTATGAGGAAGTTCTCTGGATTTTAGGTTTTTGACACAGAATGGAGAGCCATTGTAGGCTCTGAAGAACGGAAGTGGCAATGCTATTCCTGCAGGAGAGTGAGTTGAGGCTCCTGTCAACCAAAGGCTCCTGACATCTGACCTAGAACGGAGTGAGGTAACTAGGGCTTAAGAACAACATGCAAACTAGAAAGGACAAACAAAAAAATCTTTTGGAGGAAGAAAGAAAAGTCTGTCCCAACTGTGACTGAAAATGACCTGGTGTCCAAGTAAGTCTTTTTAGGTTAAAGATTATCAGTCTGCAGAGATGAGGGCCGAAGTAAGGCACCGAAAGGAAAGGGCTCATGAGTGAGCCTCAGAAGATGCTGAAAATACTTGTGAAAAAGGGAATTAATCTTGCTGTCATGATTAAACACACATTTAAGTATCAAGTACATTTTGCCAAAATGTTTGCTGGTTTCCTATTCAGTTCTTCCTGATAAAGTATATAACCAATGGTTTTAAAATAAGATATCACTTCCCTATCAGCTGTCTACTTGACAGCTCCACTGAGACGACATTTCCAAAATTGAACTCTTAAATTTCCTCCTCCCAAAATCCACTCCTCTCCATCCCAGTATCTGGCAACACCATTCTTTCAGTTGCTGAGGCCTTTTAAAACCACTGGAAATTAAGTTATATGGTTCACATCTAACCCAACAGCAACACCTGCTGACCATCAGCCCACTTCTCCCCACCTGATTCAGGCCCTCGATCATCTCATGCCTGGACCCCAACTGGTCTTTTTAGTTCCACACAACAACCTTTAAAAACTTATGTCAGGGGTGGGAGGGAGGCTCAAGAAGGAAGGTATATATGTATACTTATAGCTGATTCACACTGTTGTATGGGAGAAACCAACACAACAGTGTAAAGCAATTATCCTCCAATTAAACATAAATTAAAAAAAAAAAACTTGTCGGACCATAATAATCTTATGTTAAAATCCCGTGGCTGCTGCTTCTTTTTTTTTTTTCCCGTGGCTTCTTTATCATAATAAATTCCAATGCTTACAACGGCACACAAAGTACAAACGTCGAAGTACATTTTGACCCGCTGCTATCTGTGAGCTCATCTGTTTTTCTCATTCCATTTTTTCCTCCTCCTCCTCTCCAGAATGTGAGATTTACAAAAGCAGAAATCTTCTTGTGTATGACACATAAAAGTTGCCCCATAAAGTTTTTCTGAATGAAAAGATTATTTTCTGTAATACATTCTTTTCTTTCTTCCCTCTTTATACAATTTGACCAACTTGACATACCAGTTTCTACCAAATAAGACCATCAAAATGAGGATATTAATATATCTGCTCAGCCATGAAACGATGCTGATACAGCATACCATCACCTGGGGTTGGGGAGAGCGCTGGGTGAAAACCATTAGAGCTTGTCAGATGTTTCATTGCCTGTTCGAGACTTCAGAGGACACAGTACACAAAAACCCAAAACACTGAGTGACAGGGTGGTACTTCACCTGGGCAATAGGAACTGCACACAGAGTGACCCCGAATCCCACAGCCACCGTTTTGTGCCATGGTCTTATCAATTCCGAGAAACAGCGCTTCTTAAAGTTAGCCACGACTGGAACACACTGTCTGTACCTAGAAACAGAGTTTAATAAGTTTAATAAGGCACAACCACCCATCTGTAAGAACCTCTTCAATTTACGTGGAGGGGTTGGATACTCAAAGTGGGGCCAGGCTGGAACGCAAATGATGACGTAGGGTGACTTTTCACAGGACGGGACTCAGTAGGCAGCGGGGCGGACAAAAAGGCCTGGACTCGCACAAACAGGCAATCACTACTTGGCTCCCCCCGCGCGGGAATGCGGGCGGATGGTGGTGGAGTTTAAGAGGTACCAGGCGTAGACGGGTAAATAGTGGGCTCAAAGCTTTTTAAAAACTAAGGCCCAAATAAAACGCTTCTGCAGGCAGGATTTAGCGCTGGTCCTCTGGCCTAGGCTGCAAGGGATCTGCTGGTTCCCGCGACACGATGTTGAGCCCACAGGCGCTGCGAGGGGAACTAGGCCGGCTTGGAAGCCGACCACTTCCGGAACTCCTCCGCCCTCAGGGAAAACTCCCTCCGGCAAGCCACCGCCACCCAAGGCCTCTCCCCTTAATTATCGCTTGTGACTTCGAGAGGTCAACCGAAGTCATTTTGCTGGCAGACCGAGACGCCCTCAAAAAACAGACCGAAGTGGGGGAATGCACTCTCGGCAGGTGAACAACGAAAAAGCAGTCAGTGGGACGTGAAGTCCGGGCTTGTCCCGGGAGGCTGGAGGCCTCAGAGCCGGAGTAGGGACGGAGCGTCCGCAAAACTCCAAGAGGGGTGGGACACCGTGACCCGCTCGGCCGAGCACCGAAGCGCGAGCCCGCAACGCTGGGGGTGCAGTCTGGTTACGGCGCTCTCAGCGTTCCCACTCTCCGTCCGACCTTGACCTCCTACACAACCGCAGCGGTACCTGAAAAACGAGGATACGCTCCGAGAAAGCCAACTCCGTAGAGCCGCCATTCCGCGGCGGCAGGATGCCAGGAGCACACGCCGGAAGTGATGGCACTCCGCGAGCAGGGGCGGGGGAGCGGCCGCCTCTTGAGAGGGCTTAGTCCCATGACCACGCCCCCGTCCGAGAGCGCAGTCGGGATTGGACAGACGAGGAAAGGGGAGGGGCTGGAGGTAACGGCAGAAACCGCGTAGCCAGACACCTAACCGCCGGAGCTTCCGCGTGGGGCGGGGCGGGGCGGACCCTGGGCTAGAGGAAACCGGGCGAAGTCGGCCGTCGTGAGGGGTGTTTGGACAGGTTGTCGGGAGAATTCTCTCGTTGACTGGCCGTGCGGGTCCGTCAGGACAGAGGTCGGAGGCGGAGCAGCGCCCGGGAGGGCAGGCGGTTGGGGCCGGGGGCGGGGCGGGAGGTGGGAGGGGCAGGGAGCCGGGCCGGCGGCGCTGTCACTTCAGCACCAGGAAGTAGGTGGTCCAACCGGCCAGCAGCAGCGCCCCGATGAGCACCGTGTAGCTGAGGAGCACGAAAGCCAGCAGCTCTCGCAGTAGCTGCAGCACGTGGATGGTGGACGAGGTCGGCATCGCCCTACACGGGAGGCCCGAGGACCTGCGGAGTGGGGGCACGCAGGAGACCCTGAGCACGCCAAGAGGACGGTTCTCTCTCTAGACCAACCTCTGCTGGACACTAAGCAAGCGCTACCGAGTCCGGCACCGTTAGAGGCAGTGTGGACACGGGGCTAGACTAGGACCTCTAAAAAGTAAACACACCTTCCTAAGGCTAAGGAAGCCCAAAGTGCTGATTTTCTCCCTAACAACCACGTGGACACTGTCTGTATTTACATTATGTAGTTCTTTTAAACGGAACGTTCTCCTCATTCTTTGGCTCCTGATCTGGATTTGAGCTCAGAGGAGGGAAGCCTGGAGAGGAGAGTTCCCAGTTCCCGCTGCTGCACTGGTCTTCATCTCCAACCCTCTCCTCCCGTCCACCTCCTGCATTTTTAATGTTGCGAGTGTTGCTAATGGGCTGATGGAGTAAAGCTTGCTTTTTGCCATCATTCAAGCTGCAGTCCCAGCTGTCAGCGCTGCTTGGGAGAGGAAGAGAGATCCTTTTGAGTAGGGGGAAAGCAGCGGGCCCTCGCTGCAGCCCTTCTGCAATTTCTGTGGCCCCAAGGCTTATCAGTTTTCAAGAGGACCGCTGCTTTGTGGCTAGGCGTGCTTGCCCTTCTGGCCAGCCAGGATCGCAGGAGTGCCAAGAGGTGGGTATCAGTTTGACTCTGGGCTTATCTGTTTGCCCGTCATGCTCTTGGCATCTGCTCCAGCCCTCTATCTTCCATCACGGATGGAATCAGACGGTAACAATTACAAACCAATTCTTTACCTCCACTGCTGCCCTACCCAGCAACACCCCTTAGTGCCAGCCACCGACTTCCCTGTCTCCCCACTTCACTCACTCAGCAAAGTTTCCACGACTCCTGCGCTGTGGCAGCTCCACGGTCCCTCTCCGGTCTGCTGTCCTAAGGTAGGCTTGTGTGCGCTCCAGCGATGTCGGCAGAGCTGAGGGACTTTCAGGCAGCAGCTGTGCTCACCAACTAGGTGTGGTCTAGAGACCAATCACAATCTCCACGTGGCCTCCGAGCTCTCACGGAGCTGCGCACAGGCAAGTCCAGACCAGGCGGGGCGCTGGCAGGCTTGCCCACCCTCTGCCTGTGTCACCATCACAGCCCACACAGCTCTGAGGTTGCCTGCAAAAGCTCCTGCCTTAGAGGTGTTGAGCAAGTGGTACACAGTGGGGATTTCATGGTCCTCCTGCCTGGCTTTTCTAAACACTGGGTGGGATACGGTCCAGATTCTTTTCTAACAAACTTCCACAAAGAGCAGTCCCATCCTTGAGTCTCAGACAAGAAGAACCACTGTACATACAACATTCACTTATGATTGCCCAACTAAAGCAAAAACTTTAGCTTTTTTATTTTTGTCTTAAAACATGCAATTTCAAGCATTTGTGTGAGAACTAGCTCAGAAAACCAAGAGCTCTCAAGTGCTCAATGCTAATTCAGTGTTGCTGTTTAGAGACTCATAGACACCTTTGCAATGTACCCACTTCCAATTTCAACTCTGCCAAATGTAAGGTAAAAAGAACCAGTCAGGATTCCAGCCAATAAAGAACAGACCCTTTCCCAGATGCAGCAATGAAGGGAAAAGAAAGCACAAACTTTATGCTGCTCCCCGTTCCTCTGCTTTTTGTAGTAGTTTGTAGTTAAGACTATGTTTTGACCTTTAAAAAAAAAAAAGGCAGTGTGGACATCAACCCTTTTATCAACATCATCATCCAGAAGCCAAATGGCTCTCTAATTTGATCAGGATCTCTTATTATCAAATCATTGCCCCGCTGCAGCCGGGTTGAAAACAGGAGCGGAACATTATCAAGCTGCGTGCAGGAAGCCAGTGAGTAATTACTCCCCACAGAGACCTGGTCATCTGGAGGGCTGTGTCCTGCCTAGTCACAGGCAAGTATGGCTGAGATTTATATTCCAATCCCACACCAAAGTAACATGCAAAAGGCTACTAAAAGAGCCCTGATTCTGTTACCCTTTAACTCTCACATCCTTCATATGGATATTAAGGCAGTTTTGTGTTCCAGCCTTTGTAGACTCTAGTCACCACCCAATTAGAGGTATTTTATACCAACAGAGTGGCCTTCCCAGGTGGCTCAGTGGTATAGAATCTGCTTGTCACTGCAGAAGACGCGGGTTTGATCCCTGGGTCTGGAAGAACCCCTGGAGAAGGAAATGGCCACCCACTTCAGTATTCTTGCCTGGGAAAATCCCATGGACAGAGGAGCTTAGTGGGCTACAGTCCATGGGGTCACAAAGAGTCAGACCTGACTTAGCAACTAAATAATGTCGCAATGGAGTAACTGAAGCTGAGACACATTATATAGCTTGAAGTTCACATGCATCCATTTAGAAGTAAGAGAGTCTGAGAAATTTTACAGTACTGTCTTTGATTGTTGGATGACAAAAAGCATCCTCTATTTTCTACAGTATGTCATTGTTAAACCATAGGACTGAAATATATACAAGGTTCTCAAGTATAATTCATTCTGTTTATCATTCATAGTCTATGCGGTGTCTGTATTTGTCTGCCTGGCCATCTTTATCACAGCCCCTCTCACTGGCTGCTTTAGGCACTCAGTTTGTTCTGGTATTTTTTTTTTTTTTAAGAAGTATTTTTTTTTTGAGTTCAGCTCTGCTGACTATAAACCGTACAACTGAGGACAAGAGACAGACTGCATGTCAGATTAACTATAATCCACCTGTCGTGAGGACAGAGCTACAGTGGTTGAACACATGGAAATTTCCCTTCCCAGTTCTCTTCAAGAATTAAATGTGCTGTTACCTGGATTCGGGGAGAATGGATACATGTATGGCTGAGTCCCTTTGCTGTCCACCTGTAACTATCACAACATTGTTAATCAGCTATACTCCAACATACAAGAAAGAGTTTAAAGTGTGCTATTTTAAACCTCGTGTAACCATTAGTCTCTTGCTCCACAGTTAAACTACAGTTCAAATACTTATTTCTCTTTTGGCTACAATTCAAAAGTGTACAGAAGGACACAAAATAGCGCCTATGTAGGCTTCTTTATCTACGGAGACTTCTTTTTGTAGGACTGCTGGTGTTGCAGAACCGTCTACCCAACTAGACAAAAAGTCCAGACATGATGTAAACAATCCACCCTTTCCAAGAATAAATGTACCATTCACGTACCCTTTTTCTCAGTAAGGGCACACTTCTTTGGGACAAAGACTGCTTCAAGTATTAAGTGAACTTACACAAAGGCGTATAATATATAATTATCCCCCACTTTCTATTTGCATACAAATGAAGCAATTGAGGTTTTGAAGTCTTACGCTGAATGCATTTTTAGGAGCTGACCTAACTATGCTCAGAGCAAGAGAGTGGAGAGTCATGAGTGAATGCAGACACATGAGACACAACTGAGCATCTGTTCACAGGACAAAACCCCAGGCAAGGGGACTTGACTGGACTTGAATTGAATCCCAGGAGCCAAAAACACTGATGGACAAGGTGCGTTTTATTCTCTACAGCAGCTGAGACTGAGAGCCATTGGGGCTGGAAGGTATAAACTAATCTCCCTGGGCTAACAAGGAGTTGAGAAAGGATTCCTAAAACAGGAATTGCTTTCTTTAAGACGTTTCCAAATACTGAATGTTAAAGCCAAGTTAAATTCACAAGAAGCTAATCTTTTAAATATTCCCTCTTCTACCCCTCATTTTCACATTAAAGATATTTTTTTTTTTAATGCAGAATTTTCCCTTCACTCATAACATGGCGTGTGCTAACAGAATTTCACTAGAGAAAAAAGAGACAAAAACATGTACAGGTACTAATTAACAACAGAAATGACACCTCGGGGGACTTCCCTGGTGATCTGCTGGCTAAGACTCTGCACTCTCAATGCAGGGGGCCTGGGTTTGATCCCTGGTCAGGGAACTAGATCCCACATGCTGCAGCAAAGAAGATCCCAAGTGCTGCAACTGACACCCAGTGGAGCCAAATAAATTTTTTTTTTTAAGAGAAAAGAAATAACACCTGGGGAGGGACACTGACTTTGGACCCCAGCAAAGGGGGGGGGGGTCAACTAATTTTGCTGGAGACTTGGGCAAGGGCTGTAAAACCATTAATTTAGTCCCCTTCTTGGCCTTAACTTCTTTCAGATGCTGGGACGGAGCAGGAGGGAGATTTCCAACTTCACTGCCAGCACCTTCTCACCTCCCTTCCACAGCCTAGCAGTCTCCTGGGAACGGTAGCAGCTGGATGCCTGGATCACCAACAAGCTGTACCGGAGGGGGGATGACATCACCAGACCAGGGAGCTGGGTGTTTCCTAGCAAAACAAACACTGGAGACCATGTAAGGAGTGGCTGTAGACTGCTGGGGCAGCAGGTGTGGCACTTACCTGCGAGGGGGAGCTGCCAGATGCTGAAGAAGCAAAGCTGTCATTGCTCAAGGTGGGGGGGGGGGCGCGGGGAACCAGCTGGATGGTGGGGCTCAGGATGAGCAGGGAAGAAAACTGAAGGCATCTACCACTGAAATTTCTTAAGAGTTAATAACACGTGCACTAAGAACGCATCTTCAAATACATTCTCAGAAAGATGAGTCTTCCTCAATGCAAAAAGCCCTTGATAAGTCGGGGACCCACAACAATTAAGCTGATCACAGAGAGCATAAACTCTGTCCTGGGGCAAGAAGCTCTTCCAAACCTTTGCTTTTTTAGAAGCAGAGGAATCAAAAACAGAGGAACCAAAACTTGCCCTGACGACCGGGTAACATAGAGACTGGTGACACTGGATGTAAGGTGCCATGTTCTACAGGAAAAAACAATCTCAAACTCAGGGATTTGAGATACCAGCCTCAGGCCCCTAACACTGGGCCACTGCCCTAGGCATGATGTACCTCCAAGAAATTCAGCACTATTTATTAGGGGTTGTACTTCCACTTTTATTTTCATTTTTACCTGGTTGGTCCCTGCGTTCTTAAGAACTGGCCCCATTTATGTGGCTGAACAGATTACCCATCCCCACCACCCTTCATATATTTCCAGAGGTCTCTAATGGAGATCCTGGGCTCAGAACATTAAAAACTGGGATTTCTTTTACACAGGCTGAGTCTCTTCCATTCTTCTTTAAGAAATTTAAGAACACAAAAAGAGAAACTGAAAGGAGAAAACAGCCTAATTTAAGAAGCTGACCCCAAAGTAAATTCTGCATTCCTGTTGTTATTCCTATTATTCCTGTTTCTCCATGGAACAGCACTGCTGTTCCAGTAACTTCTTCAAAGGAGCAGTTTATTCTGTAGTTCACTGGTAAGTCTACTTGGAACGCCCTAGAAAGGTTTTTCCATTAGTGACTCTATCCAGCTGGCCCCATTGATTAGTTTAGTGGTGGCGATGACATATTCTGTACCTCCATCTTCCAGCTGGGAGAGAAATCGCAGGGCGGCAATTTCAGCAAAGGTTACACCCCCGAGGAAAAAGATCAGAGTGACTCGGTTTTCTCCTGGTTGACCTAAAATTTGAACATTTCAGAATGAAGAATCATTATCATTATTTAAAAAAATTATTTATTTTTGGCTGTGCAGCATGTGAGATCATAGTTTCCTGACCAGGGATCAAACCCTCGCCCCCAGCATTGGAAAGCACAGAGTCTTTACCCCTGGACTGCCAGAGAAGAACTATTTATTATTGATGCTTCTCTTCCCACCTCTTAAAAAGACTGCATCATTCCTAAGAAAAGTCATATATGTCTTGATACAGATGGTTCACATGAAACTCAGGAACCATGATTTTGATCTCAGTGGTTTTTCTAACTTCGGAGATCCTCAACTCAGAGGCTGAAATCTTTTAATCCTGAGGGAGTAACGAGTTCCAGTGCTTACAATGTAATTCACAACTAACAAAAGCAGCATATTGGACTCTGACTCCTAAGTCCTTTACAAATGTATTTTACAAAGCAATTGCTCTAATACGTGAAAACCACAGAAACAGTGCATGAGTATCTGTAGATCTGGGCCCTGGACTTACGTTTCTTTTGCAGTCCTGTGGGCAACGGCTGCCGTTCCTCAAAGTGGGGCCCTGGGAGGATGCGCAGAACTTCCTCAATACTCCGCCAGCCAGGCCGGGAAAGCAGCTGGGCCAGTCGCACACTGAGTGGGGCGTAACCACTGTATACGTATGATATGTCCGTGGGGTTCTGTTAAATCATTGAAGAGAAAAGCGCTTGTACAGCAAGAGACAGAGAAGGGGAGCCACCTAACTGCGGCTTTGGGGGTAATGCAAAGTTATTTGATTTGGCTTTGAAGGTAGAAACACAAAGCCCCAAAATAGCCTGCTCCAATGCTGAAATATCTGGCAGCAATATTGAAATATCTTTCTCTAATATCAAAATATTCTTCTCCGGTCTACTCATGCTTGGCTCTGTTCTTAGCAGCCAAGGATTCACTTTCTTCTTTTTTGTAATATATTTTTAATTGGAGGATAATTACTTTACAATAATGTGTTTCTGCCATACATCAACATGAATCAGCCATGTGTGCATGTGCTCAGTCGAGTCTGACTCTGCGACCCCATGGACTGGAGCCCACCAGGCTCCTCTGTCCATGGCATTTTCCAGGCAAAAATACTGGACTGCATTGCCATTTCCTCCTCCAGGGGATCTTCCTGACCCAGGGATCAAACCCTAGTCTCCTGCATGGGCAGGCGGGTTCTTCACCACTAGCACCACCTGGATAGGTATACATACATCCCCTCCCTCTTGAGTCTCCCTCCTACCCCATCCCACTCCTCTAGTTTGTCACAGAGCATTGGATTTGAGCTTCGTGCATCACAGAGCAAATTCCCACCGGCTATGTATTTAACATATGGTAATGTGCATGTTTCCATGCTACTCCCTCCAAAGGTTCACTTTCGATTCAAACCTTCAAAAGCCACTCAAAGCATCTCGAGGTACTGAAGATGGAAAGTTGTTACTTGGTTTGGCAAGAAACTTCTTGGCAGGTAAAGTGTCACTGTCTAGCTGAGAAATA
Source organism: Cervus canadensis (assembly GCF_019320065.1). Taxonomy (NCBI): domain Eukaryota; kingdom Metazoa; phylum Chordata; class Mammalia; order Artiodactyla; family Cervidae; genus Cervus; species Cervus canadensis. The sequence goes on from NC_057386.1 coordinate 125,099,020, forward strand.
GAACCCTTGGACCTGTCAATTCTACTTTCAGGCATCTATCCCACAGAGGGGCTTGTACTCCAGAGGAGAAAAGACCAAAGCACAAACATATTAATGCAACACTGTATGAATTAGTGAAAGACTGCAAATGACTTGAATTTCTAATAAATCATAAAACAAGATATAACTGAAAAACCACTATGGAGCAATTAAAAAGAACTTAAAAGAATGAAGGAGGGGGGACTTCTCTGGTGGTCCAGTGGTTAAGAATCCACCTAATGCAGCAGATGCAGGTTTGATTTCCTAGCTGGGGAACTAAGATCTCACACGCTGCAGTGCAGCTAAACCCATGAATCATAGTAAAAGATCCCACATGCAGCAACTAAGACCTAATGCAGTCAAATACATATATAAAAGAATGAAGGAGGGGCCTTCCCTGGTGATCCATTGATCCATTGACTCTGTACTTCCATATATGCAGGAAGCACAGGTTCCATCCCTGCTTAGAAGTAAGATCCTGAGTGCTGAGAGAGTAAGAGGCGGATGGGTGAGGTTGGTACAGGCTGGTCACGGCAGTGAAGAGCCAAACTAATACATGATTTACATTGTACAATACAGGAATTATGGCTGTCATTCCAATCCCAAAGAAAGGTAATGCCAAAGAATGTTCAAACTACCACACCATTGCACTCATCTCATACGCTAGTAAAGTAATGCTCAAAATTCTCCAAGCCAGGCTTCAGCAATATGTGAACCGTGAACTTCCAGATGTTCAAGCTGCTTTTAGAAAAGGCAGAGGAACCAGAGATCAAATTGCCAACATCTGCTGGATAATCAAAAAAGCAAGAGAGTTCAGGAAAAACATCTATTTCTCCTTTATTGACTCTGCCAAAGCCTTTGACTGTGTGGATCACAATAAACTGTGGAAAATTCTGAAAGAGATGGAAATACCAGACCACCTGACCTGCCTCTTGAGAAACCTGTATACAGGTCAGGAAGCAAGTTAGAACTGGCCATGGAACAAAAGACTAGTTCCAAATAGGGAAAGGAGAACATCAAAGCTGTATATTGTCACCCTGCTTATTTAACTTACATGCAGAGTACATCATGAGAAACACTGGGCTGGAGGAAGCACAAGATGGAATCAAGATTGCCGGGAGAAATATCAATAACCTCAGATATGCAGATGACACCACCCTTACGGTAGAAAGTGAAGAAGAACTAAAGAGCCTCTTGATGAAAGTGAAAAAGGAGAGTTAAAAAGTTGGCTTAAAGCTCAACATTCAGAAAACTAAGATCATGGCATCTGGTCCCATCACGTCATGGCAAATAGATGGGAAAACAGTGGAAACAGTGACAGACTATTTTTCTGGGCTTCAAATCACTGCAGATGGTGATTGCAGCCATGAAATTAAAAGACGTTTACTCCTTGGAAGGAAAGTTATGACCAACCTAGACAGCACATTAAAAAGCAGAGATGTTACTTTGTCAACAAAGGTCCGTCTAGTCAAGGCTATGGTTTTTCCAGTAATCATGTATGGATGTGAGAGTTGGACTATAAAGAAAGCTGAGCGCCGAAGAATTGATGCTCTTGAACTGTGGTGTTCGAGAAGACTCTTGAGAGTCCCTTGGACCGCAAGGAGATCCAACCAGTCCATCCTAAAGGAGACGGGTCCTGGGTGTTCATTGGAAGGACTGATGTTGAAGCTGAAGCTCTAATACTCTGGCCACCTGATGCGGACAGCTGACTAATTTGAAAAGACCCTGATGCTGGGAAAGATTGAGGACAGGAGGAGAGGGGGACGACAGAGGATGAGATGGTTATGGCATCACCAACACAATGGACATGGGTTTGGGTGGACTCCGGGAGTTGGTGATGGACAGGGAGGCCTGGCGTGCTGCGGTTCATGGTGTCGCAAAGAGTCAGACACGACTGAGTGACTGAACTGAACTGAACTGAACTGATATTCCCACCGGGGAGAAACAATCCAATTTTAGCACTGAGAGAAGAGATTGTTTAATTGTTAGCTTTTGTGCCAACAGGCACAAAAGCCCCTTATGAAAAACCAAAAAAAGAATATAAGAAAAATGAAATTTAGAAAGATGGGAATAAATAACAAATATAAAGCAAAGTGCACCCTACTTTGAAGACCCAAGGTATAGAATATGCACCATTTATGTAAAAATGTTTGTCTAGGATTGCCTGGTGGTCCAGTGGCTAAGACTCTGTATTCCCAAAGCAGAGGGCCCGGGTTCAATCTCTGTTCAGGGAACTAGATCCCACATGCCACAGTTAAGACCCGGGGCAGTCAAATCAATAAATAAATATTTTTAAAAATGTTTGTCTATACATAGAATCTTTCTGGGAAGATGCATAACGAACTGGTTATAATGATCAATTCCGAGTGGAGACTGAAGTTGGCTGTGGGAGGAACCTTGTTTCTCACCAACTGCTTTCCTTTTGTACTGGATCCTTGCCTGACCCTCCCCACCTTCTACCTGGTGCTCTGTGACCAGGAGGCAGCCCTGTGGGCTCCACACCAGCTGGAAAATGGAGAGAGGACAGGACTGTGCGGTCACGTTTTGTTGCCCTGACTCCCTCTCTGTAATGCTGCCAGAGGCTGGTTGAGTCCCTTGGCTTGTCACCACACAGCTCTGCTCTCCAGGTTCTGGAACCCCTGCCCTCAGACCTCAGATGGGAAGGGGTGAGTGGTTCTCTACTGCACTGCCTGTCCCTGGTCCACCCCATCTTTATAAAACTCCATCAAACTACTCAGTACAAGAGCACTGCTTTCTGCTAGGATCCACACGTTAAAAAAAAAAAATTAGAAAACTGTCTTTAGAAAGGAAGGTGGATGAATAGATCAAGTATCGTTATGTCGTGGCAATAAACCATTAACAGGAACTCAAATGAGTTGAAGTGTGTATGGGGGTGTCTGACTCTTGTGACCCTGTGGGCTGTAGCCCACCAGGCTCCTTTGGCCATGGGATTTTTCAGGCAAGAATACTGGAGTGAGTTGCCATTTCTTCCTCCAGGGGATCCTCCCAACCCAGGGATCGAACCCGAGTCTCCTATTATCTTCTGCATTGGCAGGCGGTTTCTTTACCACTGAGCCACCTGGGAAGCTCTCAGTGAGTTGAAGAGTAGCATCTTACTTGCTCATTTACATCATCCATCCAAAGGCGTAACGTTTTCCGGATAGTGGGGTAATTGTTTCTGCCCCCCGTCTGTGGCTTCAGCAGACCAGCCTTCTCAAGGTTATGCAAGGTCAGGATGTGCTCATAGCCGTAGGTCTGCAAGAGAAATCAAATCAGGAAAACGGTTTCTGTGACTTTCAAAAAGGAGCACTTCCAACAAATCCACTGGTGAGCACTCTGGGGCATGTTACCAAAATCCAGGTGCTGACTGTCCACGGGCACAGGGCAGGGAAGGACAGAAGCCTGTCCTAAAGCTGCTTGCCCATGACAACAAATCCAGCTCGCTGGATCACTCAAAGCATTTAAACTTTTCACCTTAAAGTTCCAAGAATTTATGGGCCCAACTTAAGTGAGCATCAAATAAATTACAGTATTCTGGACTTCCCTGGCAGTCCAGTGGTTAAGATCCCATGTTTCCACTGCAGGAGGTGGGGGTCTGATCCCTGGTCAGGCAACTGAGATCCCCCATAGCCTGGCCAAAAAAACAAAAATTATAGTATATTTTTATATGGAATATAATTAGCTGTTAAAAGTAGAATGAGGCAGACCTACACATCCTGATTAAGAACAAGTTTCTGGATTTATTCTTAAGGACAAAAAAATAGAATATAGTAAGTCCTCTAGATACAAAAGAATTCTGTTCTGAGAGCACGTTTTTTAAGTCCAGCAAAGTTAGCCTGAGTATCCAACTAACACAATTGGAGGGCAAGCTGCAGTTTCTCTTAAGCCTCACATTGATGGAATGCACATTCACATCTTGGAAAGTTTGTAACTTTCGAAGGTTTGTGTGTACAGGACTTACTGTACTTCACGTAATAGGATTTTATTTCTATTAAAAGAGATCTAATAAGCAATAAAAGCTGATGCTTATATGACACTTTTCATGTTTTAAGTGCTTTGTATCTGTTAACTCAATCATTCTTACTATACTCCACGAGGTAGATATTATTATCTCCATTTTACAGAGAACTTTAAATAACTTGCCCAAGGTCACACAGCTAATGAGTAACAGAGCTGGGACTCAGATCCAGTTGCTCTCGCCCCATGGTCTGTACATGTAAACATTCTTTGTACACACATGCAAAGAAGGGGATCTGGAAGCACACAAACCAAACTGCTCACGTGAGTCCCTGGAGGGGAATGTGGGGGAGCGGGAGGCGAGGGTCACAGTTTGTATTTTGTGTGTGTGTGTGTGTGTGTGTGTGTGTGTGTGTGTGTGTGTGTGCGCGCGTGTGTTAGATGCTCAGCTGTGTCCAACTCTATACGACCCCATGGACTGTAGCCCACCAGGCTCCTCTGTCCATGAAATTCTCCAGGCAATAATAATACTGGAATGGGTTGCCATTCCCTTCTCCAGGGGATTTTCCAGACCCAGGGATTGAACTCGGGTCTCCTGCATTGCAGGCAGATTCTTTACCTTCTGAGCTACCTGGGAAGCCCTTGCACCATATACTTCTGCTTCATTTGAATGTTATATGATGAGAATGCATGTGTAATTTTTTAAAGGCGAAGCAAACAAAAAACCCAAACTAAGTATTTAGTTTTGACAATAACGTACTTAACTATAAATAGTAACAGCAAATACATACAGCCTGAAACATTTTTAAACAGGAGAATTTTAAAAACAATGGTGGGCCTTTCCTTACTGTAAAGTTAACTGGCTTGATTTAAGTAAGTCAGCTAAAGAATTGTCACCAGAAAGTTCCCTTCCTCTGTGGAATTGTCTGGTTAAAGAGCAGGAGCACTAGGCCCTGGCTGTCTGGGTTTAGTGCTGGCTCTGGTACATACTATCCATGGGATTCTCTGGGCAAGAACACAACCACCACAGATATGCAGATGATACCATTCTTATAGCAGAACGTGAAGAGGAACTCAGACTCTTGATGAGGGTGAAAGAGGAGAGTGGAAGAACTGGCTTAAAACTAAGTACTAAAAAAAACTAAGATCATGGCATCTGGTTCCATTACTTCAGGGCAAATAGAAGGGGAGAACGTGGAAGCAGTGACAGACTTTCCTTTCTTGGGCTCCAGAATCACTGTGGACAGTGGCTACAGCTGTGAAATCAAAAGATGCTTGTTCCTTGGAAGAAAAGCTATGACAAACCTAAACAGTGTATTAAAATGCAGAGACATTACTTTGCCAACAAAGGTCCATATAGTCAAAGCTATGGTTTTTCCAGTATCATGTACGGATGTGAGAGCTGGATCATGAAGGTGGAGCACCAAGGAATTGATGCTTTTGAACTGTGGTGTTGGGAAGACTCTTGAGAGTCCCTTGGACTGCAAGGAGATCAAGTCACTCAATTCTAAACGAAATCAACCTGACTATTCACTGGAAGGACTGATGCTGAAGCTTCAATACTCTGACCACCTGATGCGAAGAGCCAACTCATTGGAAAAGATCCTCATGCTGAGAAAGATTGAAGGCAAAAGGAGAAGGGGTTGACAGAGGATGAGATAGTTAGATGGCATCACCAACTCAACGGACATGAATTTGAGCAAACTCCGGGAGACAGTGGAGGACAGAGGAGCCTGGAGTGCTGCAGTCTATGGTGTCTCAAAGAGACACAACTTAGGGAATGAAAAACAACTGGCACACACTAGCTGGTGACCTTGGGCAAGTTACAGCACTATTCTGTGCCTTAGTTTTCTCATCCATAAAATGGGGATAAGACTATCTTGCTCATTACCTTTGTAAGGATTAAACAAATGAATACACTAACACTCTTCTAACTAAGCCTGGCATGCAGTAAAAGCTCAATAAACATTAACTATTGTTATTATTATGCAAACACAGCAGACAATAAATACCAAGGACAATCCCTCCAGGTATTAAGACACTTAAAAGATAATGGAAACACCACACCCAAATAGCAGCTTTGGGAAGTACTTTTTTAGAAAGAGGCTTTCACCCCTGGCAAATTAGTCATTTAAAAATATACTGACCTGTAGAATTTCTCTTTTGTAATAATCCAGAACTTTCTGTTTGAGTCCACTATTGCACACAGATTGGAGGCAAACTAGTCTTAACACCTTGATCAGGGGATGTTTTTGGGCAATACAATCCTCAATGTAGCTGTTGACCTGAAAACAAAGTGTAGACGGGTACCAGCATCTGGACTGGGGGCTGACACAACTGGATATTTACTATTATTTTTCAAAGTCAAATAAAGGAGATGAGTGGGAGAAGGGCTCATTCTATCTGCACTTTCCCTCAGCTCCCTCCAGAGTAGCTCCTTTGGCCCCTGCTACACACACCCCCGCCACCACGCAGACACACCAGAGATCGGGAGCGCAGGCTGGTGAGGCAGACTTGAGGGACCCAGCAGCCTGTCTGGACTCATCTGTCTCCATGGATGGACAACCTCCAGAGGCTGCTGCATGTCCCAGGTGTGTGATCCTGGCTACCCCGGCAGCAATTTATCAGCATACAGTAACAAGAATTGGGAATTTTCATAAATTGAGTCATTTCAAATTTAGTAATAGAGATGGATATGTACAGGAACTATCACACCAATTTGCTGGGACCTCCCTGGTGGTCCAGTGGCTAAGACTCAGTGATCCCAATGCAGGGGGCCTGGGATAGATCCCTGGTCAGGGAGCTGGATCCCACATGCCACAGCGAAAAGATTCCACATGCCGCAACCAAGACCCGGTGCAGCCAAATAAATTAATTAATTTAAAAAAAAAGACCAATTCACTTAGGAAGTAAATCTATTCATTTACAGATCTTTGATTTTAGGGGCAGGGCCTCACCTCTCTGTGCACTGAAGAAAGTGCCTTCAATATAATAATCTTAAATGCTTGATTAAGATCTCTATTTTCACATTTTGCACCTGCTCCTCAAAATATCTGGATAAGGCATGGGAATCAAAGCAACTGCTTTTCCAGCTGTAAGCTCGGTTTTGATTCGGTATCAGCTGTTTGTTAGGACAGGCTCATGCTCACGTACTTTATCCGTGTCTATTCCAGACATGAATTCCTGCTCTACTGTCAGTTTATCGAAGAAGTCCTCAGAAGCTAAAATGGAAACGGCAAATTCGTAAGTGAGAAACTCAATCAATGTTAATACTTTCACACACAAAGCATGATTAAGAAACATGCAGAAAAAAAAAAAAAAGAAACAGAAAAGAAAGCAGACAAAAAAATTCAAACTGCCACCTGAAAAGAATCCTCTCAGAAACATGGAAAACTACAACTCTGACCTCCTAAGTTACATCCAGGAATAGTCAACCACTGTACCCCCTTTTGCTATTCTTAGGAGTCATGAAATCTCAAGATCCTTAGGACTCTAATGAGATCTTAGGAATTTTTCTTCAGTATCAACAAAAGCTAATTTGCCAAGAGCCTTTTACCTGCATCATCAGCTCTAACCCAGTTTCACCTGATTTCCACTTCCATCAACATGAAAACAAAGGACTGATTTTCTAACACTTTTATGTAAGATTCAAAGTATACTTTATAAAACAGGGCATTGAACAATCTCTAACTCAGCTTTTATAGCCTGTGTTTTAACAAGTAAATTCATCTTTAGTGTAACAGACATTTCCCAAGCTCTTTCAAAATATTTAACATACGCTCTCTACCTAGGGAGTCTTCAAGGGAAAAACGAAAACTCAAACAGAAACTGGATGCTGCTCTAAGTAATCCTTAATGACAGGATAAAAACCAGACTGAAAAAATAAACTGCCTCATGTTAGGGGAAGAATTTTTTTCTCTTTTTGACAATCCAAATATTGTATTACATGATTACATTATCCTATTAATGAAAGAAAACTGAGTTAATCACAAAGGGAACATTTTTTACTATAAACATGGGAACATTTAATTAACACTGAGGATAACATATGGTATTAAAACAGAGCTAGCCCTCCCAGGGAGCATGGTGGTGCCAATGGCCACGGTGTCAGTCATGGTGCGTCAGCCCCAGGTGAGCTCCATCGCTTCCCAAGGATACTCACTAGTTACATCTTTGATCAGCTCTGCAATCGAGGTGTGATTTGCGAGGGAGCCTCGTGCTGCCTGCATGTGGGGCAGCTGTGAAACGAACTGCTTGATCTCCCCAACCGTCTTGGCGTTGTGCCTTTCCTGAAATGCAGAAAACAGCAGAAGAGGGAAGTGAGGAAGATATTTTAAGCGCTCTGTTCTTTGTGTTGCTTAGAGGACATTTGATTTATACTAATGCAAAAGAAAGAATGGAATACAAATAAATCAGGCCAGACCCAACTTCAACATGACATAGAAAAACAGAAAAGATAGGCTCGGTGTTCCTGTTCACTACGTTAGTACTTTTTTAGGGAGCAAATGCCTGAGATTTTTTTCCTTCTCAGGCACCAGATAATATTGTGATTAGTATTTGTGGGGGATGATATTAGGTTATCCACAAACATTTCTGAGTAAAAAATTAAAATCAAGACATTATGTTAAGAGGGGAACATAAATAGCAAAAAGTTTCCTCTGTAACAGAAAAAAAATCCATTCTTCCTGCTGAATCTCAATCTTGAATATTGTCCATGGATAAAAAGAACCTTACTTCGTGATGAGAAATTTTTTTTGTTGCAAAGTTTAGTAATTGTAAAGCAAGTAACTCAGAAAAGTGAAGCAAATCAATTAACGAATACTAATCGTAAGAAAGATGAAACCTAGGGACCTCCCAGGTGTGTCCAGTGTTTTAAGACTTTACCTTCCCATGCAGGGGGTATGGGTTTGATCCCTGGTCGAATCACACATGCCTCACGGCCAAAAAACCAGAACATGAACAATAGAAGCAAAAATTGTAATAAGTTCAATAAAGATTTTAAAAATGGTCCACATTAAAAAAAAAAACAAAAAACCCACCACCAAAAAAAAAAAAAAAAAAAAAGATGAAACCTGGAAATACACACTCAGTGAAAAAAATCAGTCTTCAAAGTTCTCCTAATGTATGTTTCCAAAGACTAAACATGCAGAGTTCAGTGTCCTATTGAATTCCCATTTCAAAAATGAGCTTAACCAAGAATAACCCAGTGGCTGGGCAAGAGGAGGAAGGAAGGTGATAATGAAGCCATCCATTTAAAAGCTCTGGGCTCCTGGGATTTCGCTCTTATTATCACCTCCTGCATCTGCAGAGTTCCCTTGCCATTGGTATGTTGGCTAAACTAGGAGCTTTTGGCCCACATTGCAAGTTCTATTATAGAGAATCTTTTGTTTAGAGTACAGCTGGCTTCCTCTTAAGAGAGATGGAAAATAATTTAAAAGAACGTAAAACAAACATTTATGGTGAACGCTTGTAAACTGAAAATACTACCCCTTTCTCTCCCTAAAGGAGAAAAACACCTTTTCTCATGGGTCTGGGAAGAAGTTTAAAAAGAAAACTGGGGGGGATTTCCCTGGTGGTTCAGTGGTTAGAAACTCCTTGCTTCCAATGCAGGGGGCATGGGTTCCAGCCGTGGTTGGGGATCTAAGATCCTGCATGCTACGAGGTGCAGAATGAATACATGAATGAATGAATAAAGGTGCATATATTAAAAAGAAAAAAAAGAAAACCTTGGGTCCTCCAGTGGCTGAGTCCATAGTTTCTTAGGATAACTGCAGCCCCGCTTAGTGGCTGTACTTTTGGCAGTCCTTCCTTGCTAGGAGGGGTGAGCAGTCTAGCCTGTGACCTACAGAAGCTGGGTAACAACCAAACCATCTCACCTCGAATGCTGCAGAGATCACCTTTGCTTTCTTGCTAAGCACGGAGCCCACGGCATTGAAGTTTTTATCTCTGATCTCAGCGTACAGCTCCTCTGCAGAATTCAGCTGAAGCTTCTTTGCTTCTGTGGGAAGGTCCTTACCACCATCGCCCTGTTTTTTAGGTGCAAATTTCTCCGGAGGCAATTTCACATAACCTGAACAACAGCGGAAGGGAACAAGGCCCCGCGTGCGTTTAATGGAAGAACCAGTCAAGTGCTCAGGCACTAAACAGAATTTTCCAACTCAGAAGAGGGTGGAAGCCGGCTTTAGAAAAAATGGTGCATGGCACTGAAGCTCTGATTTTTCCACAATCACAGTATAGAATGCAGTCACTCTTCAATATTAGTATCATGGTTCCACCTTTATTTGGAGTCACCTATCTAAATCACTGCGGCAATGTTTAGTTAGTTCCTAAACTTATTCAGGGATGGGTTACGTTTTCACTTAAAAAAATTTTACAAGGATCTCTCCCATTATCTTATGGTGTTTTCAAATTGTAGGTCATGTCCCATTAGTGGATCACGAAATCAAGTTGGTGGGTTGCAATTAGCATTATAAACAAACATATAAAACATTAAATACATAGTGCATCACATGAAGTAGGGGAATGGTTTTTTTTTAATAAAATTTTTCTTCAGTTTCATACACACATATGTGTGTATGTAGTAGATATAATACATATTTTGTTGTTGTCCAAAATAGTTTGAGAGCTATCACCTGAAAGTCAATTTCAGCTTACTTCCTGTTTTTATAAAGTTTTATTGGCACAAAGCCATGACCATTTGTTTTCTCTCATCTGGGACTGCTTTCACATTACAATGAAGAATTGAGACTCCACAGAGCCACTGTATAACCTAAAATATCTGCTATCTGGCTTTTACAGAAGCTGTCCACTCCGATCCAGAGCAGCTCCGAAATTACTCAGCTCAGCATCCAGTTCCTCCACTAAGTAGCCTTAACCCACTTCTCCCACCTCTGTTCCCTCCAAACCAACTTAGTTGCCATTTCTGGAAATACCCCACATGCTCTTATGAGTTGCCTTAGGACATAAACTGGTTTAACTCTAAGAAGCTTGGCAGTATGAATCAAGGACCTTATAATATTAATACTTTGACCCCTAAATCCTGCATCAGAGAATGCAGAGGACGAAATACAGTATATGAAAAAAAATTATGTACACAGATGCCTTTATAACCATTAAAAAAAAAAAACCCAGATAATATAAACTGCCCAACATTAGGGGAAGGGTTATACAAACCATGGTATAATATAAATTACAGATTTTAATTAAGTTATTAAAATTATACATATGCTGAGAAAATGCTCATCTTATACCAAATCAAAAACGAAGTCAGGGAATCCCTATACCTAGTCCAGTGGTTAGGACTCAGCACTTTCTCTGTGAAGACCTGGGTTCAATTCAGGTTCAATCAAAACCTGATCAGGGAACTAAGATATCCCACAAGCCACGTGGCACAGCCCCCCCACCCCCCAAAAAAATTTCAGAATAATTTGTACAAGCTGATTCTACTTTTTGTTAACTAAAAACAAACTCTGCATAGAAAAAATGACTATGAGGAAATACACCAAAATATTAACATTGGTTGTCCCAAAGTTTGGGGGCAGGATTTCAGGGATCATGGGAGATGTATGTTTGCCTTCTTTATTTTATCATTTTTCCCTTAATCAATGTTTGACTTATATTATGAAAAAGAAAACCTTGCAAGAAACAATTTACACATACTCCTTCTCTTCCTGCAGAATCCCTTCCTACCTCTCACCTATCTTACACAGCCTCCCCTACCTGCCAGGCCACCTCGTTGCCCTAAACCTGAGCTCCTTCTAAAGGTATCTTAGGTGTTTTGCTCTCTGCAACCAAGAGCAGGGGCTCCCTCGTTTCTTTGATTCCCACCTACTATCTAGCATAGACCTCCTCTGTCCATGAAGTAGAGTTTTTAGAAGTAGTCAAGATGCCATCTTTTGGTGACTTCCCTGGGTGGTCCAGTGGTTAGGAATCTGCCTTCCAATGCAGGGATCTTGGGTTTGATCCCTGGTCGGGGAACTGGGATCCCACGTGCGTCAGGGCAACTAACCCCGTGTACTGCAACTACTGAGCGCCTGCACCACAAAAAAGACTCAACACAGCCAAAAAAAAAAAGCCAAAGTTTGGAACAAATAACTTAAAAGTAAGACTTTTTACAGCCTTAACATTAAAGACTTTGCTTTGTGGAAACCCCTCTTTATGGCTGTGTCTTCACCTACTCCCTTGGCCATCCATCTATCCATCTGTTTATCCATGCATTCCTATGATAGAATACACCTAACATAAAACTTACCATTTTAACCATTTTACAAAAGCATTTATTATATACACAACTTTCTACAACCACAGCTGCTATCTAGTTCCAGAACTTTTTTTATCCCAAAAGAAAACCCTGGGACTTCCCCGGCAGTCCAATGGTTAAGACTCCATGCTTCCACTTCAGGGAGTGCAGGTTCAATTCCTGCTTGCTGAACTAAGATACCACATGCCTTGAGGTGCAACCAAGTAAAATTAAAAAACAAAAAACCCCAAAGGAAATCCCATACCCAACAGGAATTGACTCCCCATCTTGTCCTGAGTCCTGGCCACCACCAGCTGGTTTTCTGTCTCCATGCTTTCCTCCAAGGCTATTCCTTGGCTCCCTATGATATAATTCAGGATGCCAGTAGAGACTGGGGCTGATGTAAATGAGGGAAGGAGGCCTGGATGAGACAGGAGTGGTAGAGTCTGTGGTAATCTGGAGAGAAGGGCCTGTCTAAAGAAGAGATCTTCACTGGGCACCAGCTGCCACACAGGAATGTGGTCATGGGGTTGCCAGAGCCTCGGAGGTTTTCAAAGACATGGAACACATCAAGATCATTAGTAGAGTCTTCTCCAATTTTTTTTTTTTTTGAGTCTTCTCCAATTTTAAAGAGTGACAGAAACAGACACAAGTCATGCAGTCAAAACCAAATAAAACATACTTGTGACCTCTGACCCCAACTGTCTGTTAAGCCTAACTCTAGCAGGCCTTCAAGTCTATTATCAAGTGTGTCCAACCTCCTGTTATCACCTTTCTCCCAGAATGTACCCCGCTGTGCCCTCTGCCTCACCAAGCCATTTGCCCCACGGTTCCCCGCAGGTATTACGCTGCCTGCCCCTCACCAGCAATGCCCCCCTAAATTCTACCCATCTTTCCAAACGCAGTACAAAAGCCACATCGTCCACAAGCTTTCCTGAATGACTGCCCAGCTTGGAATCTATTTTCTCCAACTGCAGGGCCACCTGCATTTAGCCCTGGGCCTCTGCTCACAGCGGGCACACATAGTCCTGTGCAGTAAACACTCGCCAGCCTATGTGTGAACAACAAGGACAGTTTGCTCAGGTGTCACTGAATCCTAGTGTCTGCAGGTCTAAAGTCAGCATTTTAATTTTTCCAAATACTCTCTGAGTTATTTAGAAAGGAAGCGTCTTCTGAAAAAAACATTAATTCTTCTGAATTACTATTTTGGCATATTTTTTCTTCTCTGATCCACTATAATAAATACTGCTTGGAATATGGGTTTTTCTTTGAAAAAAAAATTTAACTGGTCTTTTGGATATTCCTATCAGATTACCTATGGGTAAAAGTCAGGGTTACTTTACTCACTGTTCTGAATGCCATAAATTTCATCAATGAGTCCTTCGTACGTAAGCTGAGTGGCGAGAGGCGATAACAAATCCACATTCCGATCAAGCAACAAGAGATTATCAAATACGGGGAATATTGAATTCTGGCTTCCTGTAAACTCTCTCTTCATCCTGATCATCATATTGGCCACTTGCTGGAAACAAAACATGGGATCAGGTGGGACTCTCCTGGGCATAAGCAGATTTAAAAATCTGGCTAGGACTAAAAAAAAAAAAAAAAAAAATTGGCTAGAACTTCCCTAGTGATCCAGTAGTTAAGACTGCGCTTCAAGGGGCCCAGGTTTGATCCCTGGTCAGGAAACTAATATCCCACGTGACACACGGCACAGCCAAAGAAACAAAAAAACAAAAAATCAGCTAAAAATGGAAAGTATCAAAAAAGAAAAAACTGGAGACAAATGGTGGAAGAGTGAGATGGACAAGAAATAAACAGCGACAGAAAAGCACTCCATGTTGGATGCCCATTCCAACACTTACACTTTTACCATCTATTTCTCAACGAGGCATAAAATCACAGCATCTATTTCTATTATTCACAGAAGTTCTATTCTATAAAGTCATCGTGAATGCTGAATCAGTGAATACTGAACCACTGCTCTGCAGGGCCATTAGGGTGAGGGCTCCTTGAGTCTCTGGTTACAACAGTTTCATCATCTGATCAATATATAACTTTGTTTGATGTGTGTTTTATTTGAAGACATTAAATATATGCTGTTGATTCTCCAACACTATCATTTACACCTAAATGAAACTCAGATATCTAACATGAGTTTTCTCCCTAAAGGCCCATCATAGCCTTCCTACATTCTGAAAATTGGATAGCACTTCCACACCACCCCTGGGGGTCATTTTAACAGTGAAATCACCAACCAAAAAAAAAAGCACAAAAATGCACACACACACACAAAAGTGGCCATGAGTACTGCACGGCACTATAGCAGCAAAAATCACACTTGTTTATGGTATGAGCTGAAGGCACAGAGTTGCTTGCTGTGATCTCAGCTGAGAACATGCACAACTTCAATTACTGGATGATACAAATTACTGCCTCCCTGAGCATATCTGCAAAACACTGTGCCGATTTGGGAGCTATAAAGAAATTTCAGCAAGTATGCGAATTTTCAAATCAAAACAAGATTCCCACTCCTCCCCTTCCCAGGGACCAAGGGGCCCTTGCTCCACCACCAGAAGCATCTCCCGTTTCTCACCCGGGCGCACTCTCCTTTCCCAAAGATCTGGGGGATAGTCCCGTACAGAGCTTGCAGGGTCATCAGCCCCTTGGCTGCATGGTACAGGCTGGTCTGGTCACTTTCCAGATAGCACTCCTGTGGAGAGAAAGGGCCGGTTACTGTCACGGTTACCTGGGTACCCTGTGATGCCTGTCTCTGTCTGGTGTTGGGACTTGGCAGCCACTGGGTAAGATGGTTTCCACTTGTCCACTTTGCCAGGAAGCTGCAGACTGGGGTCCAGTTTACAAAGTTACTGTTTGGCAGCCCAGGCCAGGAGCTCAAGAGCTCTGCCATCAGGAGACAGCTATGGAAGCAATTCTGCCAGGGCAGAGCCTTCTGGAAGGAACTCCTCCTGGTCTACCAGCTCTTGAATAAGCTACTGATTAGAAAAGATTTTACGGGCTTCCCATATGGCTCAGCGGTAAAGAATCTGCCTGTCAAGCAGGATCAGGAAGATGCCCTGGAGGAGGAAATGGCAATCCACTCCAATATTCTTGCCTGGAGAATCCCATGGACAGAGGAGCCTGGTGGGCTACAGTCCACAGGGTAACAAAGAGTTGGACATGACTTACTGACGAGACCACTATTACCAAGAAAGACTTAGGAGGGAGCCAGGCCCTCTCATTCACAGCGGTGAGTGTAGAGGCTAGGAGGACACTGTGGGAGGTCACATGGCGATACCCACAAGGGCACATATTCTCTGAACCCCAGAATCCCAGGTGACCTGACAACAGAATACGTGGCAGTCTTTACAAACATCACACAGATTTTCACACACACTGACGGCAATGGAAGGCCATAACATCTTGAGAAATGAAAAAGGGGTAGCTGAACAATCTTTAGAGTGATCCCATTTTCAGAAAATATATTTTAACTTATGAAGTATACAGGGTATATTTTATAAAGTAGGCAAATGTGTACTTTTCTGGCATAGAAAAAGGGACACAAAAATACACACCAAACCAGCTGGGGGGAGGTGGGAGGGAGGTTCAAGAGGAGGGGACATACAGATACTTATGGCTGATTCACGTTGTGTGGCAGAAACCAACACAACATTGTAAAGCAATTATTCTCCAATTGAAAATAAAACACAGAAATAAAAAGAAACATAATATACAAAAGTGACAACTCAAGAGAAGAAAATCTAAAAAGTCAATAAATTATGAAAATTATAATAAAAATGAAAAAACCACATTGTTAATTGGCTATATCCCAATACAAAATAAAAAGTTAAAAAAAAAAAAACCAGCTAGGAAGTCACAGGAGAGATTCCAGCAGTTTTGACACTGGTAGGAGCACAGGTTCCTGACTCTGGTTGTCTTGTTCCTAACCTCAGCTGTGTCACTTCCCAGTTGGTGCTTGGGGCAATTAGATAATCTCTCTATGCGTTACTGTCTGCAGAAGGAGTATATTCAACACAGTATATGGATTAAATGAGGAAAACACATGTAAAACATTTCATCCCAGGACCTGAAACATATGAGTGCTTGTGTGAGCTTTTGTCATTATTTATAATATTAATAATATTTAACATTATTAATATAATAATATTAAAATATAAATAAATGATTAGTTTTTCTAGTTATATTAATATATAGCCTTTATTATTAACAAATAATTTTATTATTTTATTTTTCTATTATTTTATTATATAACAATTAGAAATCATTTGGATTTTTCCTTTTCATAATCATCATCCACTCATTAGTCAGAATGGAACACTGGACCAGACACCCCTCACTGACCCTCCTGACATGTCTGTAGCCTCCAAAGCCAGGAGGAAGGGGATGCTGGAGGGATTCAAGATGAGAGGGCGGAATTAATCTGTTCTGCCCCAGGGAGGAAGGGGGGCTGTGCCTGGAAGGAGCCTGTGAGGATGCTCGGTCTTCACTGAAAGTAATGCCTGGTGGCTCTTCCAAGCCTAGCAATGCTAACATTTCACTGCATACAGCACGCCAAATCAAGAGTGTCCACACTGTTCTCCACAGTGGCTGTACTAGCCCATTATACAGAGTGAAGTAAGCCAGAAAGATAGACACCAATACAGTATACTAACACATATATATGGAATTTAGAAAGATGGTAACGATAACCCTATATGCAAGATAGAAAAAGAGACACAGATGTATAGAACAGACTTGGACTCTATGGGAGAAGGTGAG
Organism: Cervus canadensis; assembly: GCF_019320065.1. Taxonomy (NCBI): domain Eukaryota; kingdom Metazoa; phylum Chordata; class Mammalia; order Artiodactyla; family Cervidae; genus Cervus; species Cervus canadensis. The sequence continues at coordinate 125,116,013 of NC_057386.1, forward strand.
GGTGGGATGATCTGAGAGAACAGCATCGAAACATGTATATTATCAAGTGTGAAACAGATCGCCAGTCCAGGTTGGATGCATGAGACAAGTGCTCGGGGCTGGTGCACTGGGATGACCCAGAGGGATGGGGTGGGGAGGGAGGTGGGAGGGGGGCTCAGGATGGGGAACACATGTAAATCCATGGCTGATTCATGTCAATGTATGGCAAAAACCACTACAATACTGTAAAGTAATTAGCCTCCAACTAATAAAAATAAATGGAAAAAAAAAAAAAAGACTGTCCAGAGATATACTTTATGGAAAAATTACTTAAAACTCCCTATCAGAGCAGAGCCAAGACAAAAATTAAGAAAAATAAAATTAGAAAACATCTCAAAGTAGTATTAATTTTTTAAATTTAGAAAGCTGCATTACTATAAAGATATTCCTTTTATAATTCTATCTCTTAAAAGATTTAAAAGTTGAGGATAGATACTTATCTTGAATTTTTTGTTCTCATTTGACTGGTGGTGGGTGACTATTTGTCCTAATATCCCACTATTCTGTGCTTGTGGAATTTCACCTGGTATTTCAGCCATGAGGACATTTTTGGAGGGGACAAATGCTAACACCCACTAACATTTAAACATACATGTTTTTTTGACCCCAAAGTCCCACATGCCTACACAGTAGAGTATCTTGCAATTTTTTAAAAGGAGGTAGGCAGATTTTCTATGTATTCATTCCTACATGTACAAGTGAAGGCCAAAACAGTTTAAGCCCTGTGACTGAGCATTCAACTGAACTGAACTCTAATTCCCACATTCTGTATAGTATAATGTTCAAGATGACCAAAATCATGTCCCCAAAGCACAGGAAGGTCCACGTGTGTCTCCTGATGCCAAAAAAAAAAAAAAGAAACCAAAAACCTAATGATGCTCACTGTTTAAAATCCAATAAATAAGTATAATTACCTCACCTCTATTAGAAATTGGACTTGAATTTAACATTAGGTAGAATTCTTAGCTTTATTATTCAGACAAAATCCTTGATTTCCAAAACAGAATCTTCAGTGAACATATACAGCCAAGGGCTTGAAATTCTTGGCAGAAAAGAATTCTGTCCTTTCTTGCAAACCAGCGGTTAGATAAACAGGAAATCTCTCCTCTGGGCAGGTTTTATCATGCCAGGGCAAGTTTCCCTCAGCTGCTGCCGAGTCACATTAATTGCACAGATGTGAATTAATTACACCAGGGTACACCATTATAGGTACATGATTTTAAGTTAATACAGCAAAATGTTAATTCCAGAATCTAGGTGATGAGTCTACAGGTGTTCACTGTACCATTCTTTCAACTTTCAACTTTTCTGTATGTTTCATATAAAACATTAGGTTGGCGGTGGGGTGGGGGGTAGGTGGAGAAATCTGTACCACCACTGGAAGAGGTTTGGTGTAAGCAAAACAATGGGGAACATGACTTTAAAAAAAAGAGCCAAGAAACTCTCTTGGTTATAAAATTCATCAGGGGTGCCACTGAGTTTTTTCCTCAGGTTAACTCTTTGAAGACAGTGATCACAGTAACAACATAATACAGAAGAAAAGTTTCAAATAATTTTGGGCACAAGACCAGTGCTTCTCAAAAGTTCTAGTCTCCAGACTAGCAAGATCACTGTCACATACGCAAAATTCAAAGAAGGAAACACAGATAAACATGATTACATTAAGAAAACACACATAGGGTGGGGAGTAACTAGAAGTGGAAAAGGAGGCATTCTGGAATCCTGGTAGCATTTTTGTTTTTTTTTTCAAGCGGAATCCCAGGTGTGTTCAGTTTGTGAAAATCCATCAAACTTTATACTCCTAATTCGTGCACTCATCTGAGTACAGAATATACTTAAAAAGAAAGAAAGTACATATAGCAAAAACTACCATAAACTAAGTCAAGAGACAACTAGAAAGTAGCCCCTGCTTGCTGCAACTAGCCCCCTAACACAGCAACAAAGACCCACTGCAGCCAAAAATATAAATCAACCAATAAAAGAATTTTTAAAGTGCCATGTTTACTTAAATATAAGACGTGATACCATAAAACTCCTAGAAGAGAATGTAGGCAAAACATTCTAACATAAATCATACCAATGTTTTCTTAGGTCAGTTTCCCAAGGCAATAGAAATAAAAGCAAAGATAAACAAATTGGACCTAATCAAATTTATAAGCTTTTGCAAAGCAAGGGAAACTATAAACAAAATGAAGACAACGTATGAACTGGGAGAAATTATTTTCAAACAAAGTGATGGACAAGGGCTTAATTTCCAAAATATACAAACAGCTCATACAACTTAATAACAAAAAAATAAACAACCCAATAAAAAAAATAAGCATAAGGTATAAATGGACATTTCTACAAAGAAGACATACAGATGGCCAGGTAGGTACATGAAAAGATGCTCAATGTCACTAATTATTAGAAAAATGCAAATCAAAACTACAATGAGGTACCACCTTCCACCAGTGAGAACGGCCAGCATTAAAAAGCCCACAAATAATCAATGCTGGAGGGGTATGGAGAAAAGGGAAAGGGAACCCTCCTACGTTCCTGGTGGGAATATAAATTGGTGCAGCCACTATGGAAAACAGTATGAAGGTTCCTTAAAAAACTAAAATTGCCATATGAAATAGCAATCCCACTCCCAGATATATATCTGGAAAAAACAAAAACACTAATTTGAAAAGATACTGTATGTACCCCAACATTCATAAGAGTACTAATTACAACAGACATGGAAGTGACCCAAGTGCTCATTAACAGATGAATGGATTATGAAGATAGGGGGTGTGTGGAGATATATATATATATATACACACACACATATATATGTGTGTATGTGTCTGTATATATATACACATACACAAACACACACACACAATGGAATATTGGGCTTCCCAGGTGGCACTAGTGGTAAAGAACCCGCCTGCCAATGCAGGAGACCTGGGTTCAATCCCTGGGTTGGGAAGATCCCCTGGAGGAGGGCATGGCAACCCACTCCAGTATTCTTGTCTGGAGAATGCCATGGACAAAGGAGCTTGGAGAGCTACAGTACAAAGGGTCACACAGAGTTGGATATAACTGAAGCAATTTAGCAAGTGTACGATGGAATATTACTCATCCATTAAAAAAGAATGAAATAGTGCCATTTGTAGAAACATGGATGGACCTAGAGAATATTATGCCTAGCGAAATAAGACAGAGAAAGACAAACACTATGTGATGTCACTCATATGTGGAATCTAAAAAGATAATACCATGAATGTATACACAAAACAGAAACAGACTTACAGACATAGAAAACCAACGAGTAGTGGCAGAGCTCCCTCGCCTGCCGGCTTGCATCTCTTACAAGTGTCCTTTATTAATAAATCTACTTCTTGCCTATCCCTTTGCCTCTCACTGAATTCCTTCTGTGCTGAGAAACAAAGAACCTGAGCCTCAGTAAGTCCAGACACCAGATACTGACACCCCCACCAGGTGGCAAAACTTAACTGTATGCTGCTCATTAAGCATGCAGACTCCAGACCCATTGGAATCAGAAGGCTGATGATGCTGACTCCCATTTACCTCACCACTGACCAATCAGAAGAGTGTCCACAAGTTGATCGTGCCCTCTTTGGACCATTGCTATAAAACTCCTCACTACTCCCTCCAGGAGGGGATACACAGTTTTGAGGGCAGTAGCCCACTGTGGCCCCCTTTGCCTGGCAAAGCAATAAAGCTATTCTTTCCTACTTCACCACCCCCCATCCAAAAAAAAAGGCAAGATAAGAAACTAGCAGGGCATAGAAGAGGGGAGGGACAAGTTAGGGGTATGGGACTAACAGATACCAACTAGTTCAAAAAAAAATAAATAAGCTACAAGGATATACTGTACAGCACAATATAATATAATATATTGTGCTAATGTATATTGTGCTAATATAATAACCCATAATAGAATATAATCTGCAAAAATACTGAATCATTCTGCTATACATCTGAGATGAAAATGACCATCAAGCTCATAAATTTGGCAAAAATCACAGCCTGATATTAAAACAGAAAATGCCAAACTTACTTTGAATGCACCCTCCGATTCCATGGATAGGAGATCCCCATCAAAAGGAATGAGATCTAGGCTGTACTCTTCCCTATGAATAAAGGATCCCAAAACACCCAGATCCTTCAACCGTTGTTCGCACAATAAGCTACGTCGTGGCACGAACAAAATGTGGAAATCTCTTGCTGGGCCACGTCTGTCTTCACTGCAAAAGAAGGAACATTTGTTAGCTTATGAGCTCCCTAGAGTCTTGGACTATTTCACTTACTCTGTCCCCACTGCCGTGCACACAGAAAGCACTAAATAAATGCAGGTGAGATAAACATACGACATTGACTTTCAGACCCAAACAGTTACAGTCACTTTCTTGCTCTTTTTTTTTTTTCCCCTGACAGGAAACCAAGCATTGATTCACAGCCAATATGTGTATTTTCTAGCTCTCTCTTTAACTATTTTCAGGGGCATTAAAGCTCTGAGGTTTACTGAAATGGGGTATCTGTGTCTTATTCAAAACAAATGGTTCTTTAACCAAACCAATGCAGCCACAGAGACTCCTTTTAAAATGAAAGCTCACTCTTGACTCTTCTTTCTCCTCTCCTTGACAGTGGACTTCTCAAAATAGCCCATATGGCTTTTAAGATTTTAGGAGCTACATCAATCGATTATATCACAGAGTGCAGACGGAGCTGGGAGAACTTCCTCTCTAGACTGGATGCTATATTAAATTTTAATCAGCTCTTACTTTGCTTATAAAATTCAAGCACCTTGTAATCAGTATAACCATTAGAGCTAGGCTTTTTTGTTGTTGTTGTTCATTTTTAAAACCAGGGTCCTTTCTACTGATACATATCCAAACTTTTAGCTGTCCTAAAAGAATGCAGTTTTATGATGACTGCCCTCTCAGACTGTTTGAACAATGTCACAAGTTTCCTATTTCCATTCTTGTATTTTTCCACGTCTGTCCTAGTTTTTCTAAAAGACCACTTTCTGGGACGTCTTTGGTGGTCCAGGGTCTAAGACTCTGCTCTCCCAATGCAGGGGGCTTGGGTTCAACCCCTGATAAGGAATCTAGATCCCAAAGAAGGGTTCGCATGGGTTTCCCTGATGGGCCAGTGGTGAAGGAACTGCCCGGCAATGCAGGAAACACTGGTTCAATTCCTGGTCTGGGAAGATCCCACGTGCCATGAACAACTAAGCCCATGTACCACAGCTACAAAGCCTGCACTCTGGAGCCCATGAGCGGCAACACCTGAGGCCCACGTGCCCTTGAGTCCGTGCTCCACTACAAGAGCAGCTGCTGCAAAGAGAAGCCCGCACATCACAACTAGAGAGTAGAACTCACTCTCTGAAACCAAAAAAGCCCATGTGCAGCAACAAAGAACCAGCACAGCCAATAAATAAATATTAAAAAAAAAAAAGAAAAAGAGTTTGCATGCTGCAACTGAAGACCCCACATGCCACAACGAAGATCGAAGGTCCTGAGTGCTGCAACTAAGACACAGCATGACCAGATAAATGAATATTAAAAACAAATAAACAAGAAGCCAAAGACCACCATCCAAGGCACTGGCAAGAGAAGGGGTTGACAATGAAAAGCTTAGGACATTAAAATCATTAGAAGGATTAACTCCTACTGGCGCAAACATAAGTTCTGAGATACCTGAGCACGTTTTCAGCAATGATATCCATCAATTCTAGCCTGGGTCTGACAAAAAATATTATATTCTTGACATCGGCTGCTGGCAAACGACTTCCTTTAAGCGTAAACATTTTTTCCACTTCATGTTCCTAAGAAAACACATACACAAAAGGTTAACAAAATCACTCAACTTTAAGTATCATGGTCACACTCGGACATCAGAAACACTCCCAGTCAACGCACATCAATGCTTTGTTCTCAAAATTTAGATTTCCCAAAGCCAGTTATATTAACAGTAAGGTTTCAGGATGAAGTCACTGTGACAGTCTTTGAGTATAAATGACTCTAACGCGATAAAGTATCAAAGATACCAGGTAACAGTCATATAATGCTAGACTTCTGTGGTGGCTCAGTGGTAAAGAATCCGCCTCCTAATGCAGGAGATGCAGGTTTGATCCCTGGGTCAGGAAGATCCCCTGAAGAAGGAGATGGCAGCCCATTCCAACATTCTGGCCAGGGATCCCATGGACAGAGGAGCCTGGTGGGCTACAGTCTAAAGGGTCACAGAAAAGTCAGACACGACTTAGAGACTAAACAACAACAACAAGAGCAATTAGGATCAATACAGAATCATTAACCAAAGGATCACTGAATACAAAATGTTAGCCATACATTAGCATCTGTGTTTATAAAGACCAAACAGCCCTGCAAGCTGTTTACTCAGGAGGAGATGTAAAATCTTACTATTATTGCTGAAGTACAGAGTTATTAATTCCTGAACAAAACCCAAACAGTTCACTTACCTTCAACAGTGAATACTGTGCAATCAGGCCAAAGGGTCCAGTGAGATACTCATCCCAAACTATTGCCTACAAGAGGAAAGAAATGAACATTACAGTTAATATCAAGAATTTCAACAATATCAACAGAAAATGGCAGTCATACATAGTCGAACTACTGCCCTCAAGGTCTGAATAAACAAAGACTGTAACTAGCTCTGGTCACATTTATATTGTGCGGATCTTAAAACAAAACAAACAAACAAAAAACAGCATCAGGGCAAGTAATGTCACTGGCGGTCATAGGAAAATTAAGATTTAATCACTGTCCTTTGAAGCCAAGTGGGCCTTAGAAAGCATCACTAGGAACAAAGCTAGTGGAGGTGATGGAATTCCAGCTGAGCTATTTCAAATCCTAAAAGAGGATGCTGTTAAAGTGTTGCACTCAATATGCCAGCAAATACGGAAAACTCAGCAGTGGCCACAGGACTGGGAAAGGTCAGTTTTCATTCCAATCCCAAAGAAAGGCAATGCCAAAGAATGTTAAAACTACTGCACAGTTGCACTCATTTGACATGCTAGCAAAGTAATGCTCAAAATTCTCCAAGGGAGGCTTCAATAATACATGAACCAAGAACTTCCAGACGTTCAAGCTGGATTTTGAAAAGGCAGAGGAACCAGAGATCAAATTGTCAACTTCCATTGGATCATTAAAAAAGCAAGAGAATTCCAGAAAAACATCTACTTCTGCTTTACTGGCTATGCTAAAGCCTTTGTGTGGATTATAACAAACTGGCAAATTCTTCAAGAGATGGGAATACCAAACAACCTGACCTGCGTCCTGAGAAAGCTGTGTGCAGGTCAAGAAGCAACAGTTAGAACCAGACATGGAACAACAGACTCGTTCAAAATTGGGAAAGGAGAACATCAAGGTTGTATATTATCACCCTGCTTATTTAACTTATATGCATAGTACACCATGTGAAACGCTGGGCTGGATGAAGCACAAAGTAGAATCAAGATTGCCGGGAGAAATATCAATAACCTCAAATATGCAGATGACACCACCCTTATGGCAGAAAGTAAAGAGGAACTAAAGAGCCTCTTGATGAAGGTGAAAGAGAGTGAAAAAGCCGGCTTAAAACTCAACATTCAAAAGACAAAGATCACGGCATCTAGTTCCACCACTTCATGGTTGATACATGGGGAAACAATGAAAACAGTGCCAGATTTTATTTTCTTGGGCTAAAAAATCACTGCAGTCAAGAAATTAAAAGACGCGTGCTCCTTGGAAGAAAAGCTATGACCAACCTAGAGAGCATATTAAAAAGCAGAGACACTACTTTGTCAACAAAGCTCAGTCTAATCAAAGCTATGGTTTTTCCAGTAGTCATGTATAGATGCAAGAGTTGGACTATAAAGAAGGCTGAACACTGAAGAACTGAGGCTTTTGAACTGTGGTGCTGAAGAAGACTCTTGAGAGTCCCTTGGATTGCAAGGAGATCAAACCAGTCAGTCCTAAAGGAAATAAACCCTGAATATTCATTGGAAGGACTGATGCTGAAGCTGAAGCTCCAAGACTTTGGCCATCTGATGTGAATAGCTGAAAAGACCCTGATGCTGGGAAAGATTGAAGGCAGGAGGAAAAGGCAACAACAGAGGATGAGATGGTTGAATGGCAACACTGACTCAATGGACATGAGTTTGAGCAAGCTCCAGGAGATGGTGAAGGACAGGGAAGCCTGGAGTGCTAAAGTCCATGGGGTTGCAAAGAGTCGGACATGACTGAGCGACTGAACAATTAAAGGAAACAAGGAACTGTAGTTTGCTGTGTATCTGTGTCACGGTATTATTATTAGACTGAACCACATGGAAACCGCCAAATGCAACAGTTCAATCTACTATTTTATAAGCGGCATACAATTCAATTATAAAAACTAAAACCTCTGATATAGGTATTACAAAGTTTATTTTGACAAGAGAAAAATTTTAAAGGCTCAGAAAGTTTAAGTAACATGTCCAGGACTCCCTGGCGGCACAGCGGATGGAAGTCCGCCTGCCATGCGCAGGACATGGGTTTGATCTCTGGTCTGGGAAGATTCTATATGCCTCAGAACAGCTAAGCCCATGCGCCACAACCACTGAGCTCAAGTACTGCAACTACTGAAGTCTGCACGCTCGAGGACCCTTGAACCACAACTAATGAGCCCCCATGCTGAAAACTACTGGAAGCTCACATGCCTTAGAGCCAGCAAGCCACAACTACTGAGCCTGCATGCTGCGACTACTGAAGCCTGTGCACCGAGAGCCCGTGCTCCACAAGACAAGCCACATCAGGAAGAAGCCCGCACACCGAAACTAGAGAGTAGCCCCAAACTCTGCAACTAGAGAAAGCTCACAGGCAACAACGAAGACCCAACGCAAACAAAAATAAAAATAGATAGATTAATTTTTTAAAAAGGTCCAAGGCCATATTAGGACCTTGAATATAAACAGCATGAAGAAGTCAGGTCTCCAGCCTGGGACAGAAAGACCTCACGGAGCACTGCTCCGGGACCCTCTGAGCATTTCTACTGCTCAAGTCCAGTGTCAGTTCTTTTTCTTTCGTTTTTAAATTGAAAGTTTTATTGAGACATCTGTAGAATTACAAATACTCAGTTGAAAGAAACAATACAGGGAGACCCAATATGCTTTGTCCAGTTTCCCCCAATGCAAACATTTCGCAAAACATAGTACAATAGATATTACAACCAGGGTATGGACACTGATACAATCCATGATCTCATTCAGATTTCAGAGTTATTTAATGAGCTGGAACTGGGCGCCTAGGACTTAGCCTGCCTTTGTTTTCTCTCCATAGCTGCTAGCACTCACTCCATTTCTTGGGGTCCTATTTTTTCTAATACTGACTGCTGAATTTCCCCAATTTTCCTCTTCTCTTCAGAGTTATATTGCCAGTTACTTAGGAAGACTGATAAATGCTAAGGGGAGAGGAGGGAGGTAATACCACTTAAAAGAAGTCCTGTGAAGTCCCTGATCTACGGTTTCTGATTCCACTGTGAGTTGGGTGCTAAGAAACATCTAACAAGCAAAAAAAAAAAAAAAATACTATTTAAGTAAGCTGACATTAAAAATCCCAGATAGTTACAACTTCTCACAATTCAAGTGAGCAGCAGATTGCAAGGTGTTGGTAGTTTATGTTCATTCTTTAGAGGATATGATCTATAACGACACGTATGATCTTTGTAATGAATGGACACCGGTGCAGCTACGTTCCTGGGCGGGGCCGCCTCCCCAGTTCCAATATCTCGGGTGGGAACTGGGCGGAGGGGCACCGGATCCGCCTCTCTGGACCTGAGGGGCACCTGTCACAAGCTGGTTCACGAAGGGCTGCGACAACACGGTGGCTTATTCTGCAGCCACGAAACAACAGCGATGCCACGCGTACTTAGCGATGGAAGCCCCACCAATGGGCCCCTCTCCCCGACTTATCGTTTCCGCCAGGTCTCCTCCCTGGAAGCCCTAGGGGACCTAGTACACTTGGAGCCCAGGCAGTTAGGGACCGGATGAGGCCAGGCCGGACGGCGGTGTCGCCGCGCACTGTCCCTCACCTTGCTTCCCGCGCACTTGTCCAGGAACTCGCGCAGCTCGCGACGCACAGCCTCGCGCAGCACATTGAGGTTCACTCGCCCGTAGGACAAGTGTGCCGCCATCTTGCCCCACCGCCCCCTTTACCCCCTACTCCAACCAGATCTGCATTCCCCTACGTGTGGGCCAGCGATTCTGTCACGTGACCGCAGGTTCACGTGACCAGAGCCGCTGCCAGCACGCCAAACCCGGAAAACCGGAATGGGCGGGCATCTGCCACTCTCCCTCCGGGTCCTAGTGCCCGCCTCTTTCCTCGACCGCGTCGGTTCCGAGGCATCCTAAGACCCGTTTCAGACTTCTCCACAGTCCGGAGCACCGGGGCTGGGTGCTGGTTGAGTTTAAGGACAGAGACTAGATCCTGCACGTCCGGTTTAAAAATCGAGGCTTTCTTCTTAGCAGCGAGTATACTCTCTGTAAAATGATAACGAAGCTATATTTGAATGGAAATCTTTTCAGTCATTCAGTTTAGTCGCTCAGTCGTGTCCAACTCTTTGAGACCCCATGGACTGCAGCACGCCAGGCCTCCCTGTCCATCACCAACTCCTAGAGTTTACTCAAACTCATGTCCACTGAGTCGCTAAAGACATCCAACCATCTCATCCTCTGTAGTCCCCTTCTCCTCCTGCCTTCAATCTTTCCCAGCATCAGGGTCTTTTCAAATGAGTCAGTTCCTCGCATCAGGTGGCCAAAGTACTGTAGTTTCAGCTTCAGTATCAGTCCTTCCAGTGAATATTCAGGACTGATATCTTTTAGGATGGACTGGTTGGATCTCCTTGCTGTCCAAGGGACTCTCAAGAGTCTTCTCCAACACCACAGTTCAAAAGCATCAATTCTTAGGCGCTCGACTTTCTTTATAGTCAACTCTCACATCCATATTTGACTACTGGGAAAACCATAGCTTTGACCAGATAGACCTTTGTTGGCAAATTAATGTCTCTGCTTTTTAATATGCTGTCTAGGTTGGTCATAACTTTACTTCCAATTTTTAAATTATAGCAATCTTTTAAATCTTTTAATAAATCTTTTAAATTATAGCAATCTAAAGGTCCTGCACTTTGCTGTTTTGAGTTTGTAGGCTAAAATCTACAAAAATGGCTAAGGGCTGAGGGAACCTAGAGTTACTTGTCTGTTTAGCTGTTCCTAGTAGACATATATACGACATGGTATTTCACATAACTACTATCCAATGTAAAATTCAGGTAAAATTCACATGTTACCTGGTGAGTTGCAAAGACGAAACAGGATGTAATCTACATCATGTAATCTATGTACAAGGCTTAGCAGGGTGCCTGTAACTTAACAAATACTCAATAAATAGCTTATTAGAAAGATATATGCTTTTCAATACTTTGAGTGTTTAACTGGCTATTTGGGATCTGGTGAAAGAGGCTTATTGCCAAATTCAGACAAATTGAAGAAAGTAGGGAAAACCACTAGACCATTCAGGTATGACTTAAATCAAATCCCTTATGATTGTACAGTATAAGAGAGAAATAGATTCAAGGGATTAGATCTGATAGAGTGCCTGAAGAACTATGGACGGAGGTTCATGACATTGTACAGGAGGCAGGGATCAAGACCATCCCCAAGAAAAGGAAATGCAAAAAGGCAAAATGGTTGTCTGAGGAGGCCTTACAAATAGCTGTGACAAGAAGAGAAGTGAAAGGCAAAGGAGAAAAGAAAAGATATACCCATCTGAATGCAGAGTTCCAAAGAATAGCAAGGAGAGATCAAAAACAAAGCCTTCCTCAGTGATCAGTGCAAAGAAATAGAGGAAAACAATAGAACGGGAAAGACCAGAGATCTCTTCAAGAAAATTAGAGATACCAAGGGAACATTTCATACAAAGATGGGCACAATAAAGGACAGAAATGGTATGGATCTAACAAAAGCAGAATATATTAAGAAGAGGTGGCAAGAATACACAGAACTATACAAAAAGATCTTCATGACCCAGATGATCACGATGGTATGATCACTCACTTAGAGCCAGACATTCTGGAATGCAAAGTCAAGTGGGCCTTATGAAGCATTACTAAGAACAAAGCTAGTGGAGGTGATGGAATTCCAGTTGAGCTATTTCAAATCCTAAAAGATGATGCTGTGAAAGTGCTGCACTCAGTATGCCAGCAAATTTGGAAAACTCAGCAGTGGTCACAGGACTGGAAAAGATCAGTATTCATTCCAATCTCAAATAAAGGCAATGCCAAAGAATGTTCAAACTACCACACAATTGCACTCATCTCATATGCTACTAAAGTAATGCTCAAAACTTTCCAAGCCAAGCTTCAACAGTACGTGAACCGTGAACTTCCAGATGTTCAAGCTGGATTTAGAAAAGGCAGAGGAATCAGAGATCAAATTGCCAACATCCGTTGGGTCATAGAAAAAGTGAGTTCCAGAAAAACATCTGCTTTATTGACTACACCAAAGCCTTTGACTGTGTGGATCACAACAAACTGGAAAATTCTTCAAGAGATGGGAATACCAGACCACCTGACCTGCCTCTTGGGAAGTCTGTATGTAGTTCAGGAAGCAACAGTTAGAACTAGACATGGAACAACAGACTGGTTTCAAATTGGGAAAGGAGTACGTCAAGTATGTCAAGGTTGTATATTGTTACCCCGCTTATTTAACTTATATGCAGAGTACATCATGAGAAATGCTGGGCTGGAAGAACCACAAACTGGAATCAAGATTGCCAGGAGAAATACCAATAACCTCAGATATGCAGATGACACCACACTGAAGGCAAAAAGTGAAGAACTAAAGAGCCTCTTGATGAAAGTGAAAGAGGAGAGTGAAAAAGTTGGCTTGAAATTCAACATTCAGAAAACTAAGATCATGGCATCTGGTCCCATCACTTCATGGCAAATAGATGGGAAAACAGTGGGAAGAGTGACTTTATTTTGGGGGGCTCTAAAATCACTGCAGATGGTGATTGCAGCCATGAAATTAAAAGACTCTTGCTCCTTGGAAGAAAAGCTATGACCCACCTAGACAGCATTTCAAAAAGCAGAGACATTACTTTGCCAACAAAGATCCATCTAGTCAAAGCTGTAGTTTTTTCAGTAGTCATATATGAATGTGAGAGTTGGACTATAAAGAAAGCTGAGCGCCAAAGAACTGATGCTTTTGAACTGTGGTGTTGGAGAAGACTCTTGAGAGTCCCTTGGACTGCAAGGAGATCCAACCAGTCCATCCTAAAGGAAATCAGTCCTGGATATTCATTGGAAGGACTGATGCTGAAACTGAAACTCCAGTACTTTGGCCACCTGATGTGAAGAATTGACTCATTTGAAAAGACCCTGATGCTGGGAAAGATTGAAGGCAGGAGAAGGGGACTACAGAGGATGAGATGGTTGGATGGCATCAGTGACTCAATGGACATGAGTTTAATAAACTCTGGGAGTTTGTTATGGACAGGGAGGCCTGGTGTGCTGTGTAGTCCATGGGGTCGCAGAGTCAGACACAAGTGAGCAACGGAACTGAATGAGGCTTGAAAACTTTTGGTCTTGCCTGGCTCCCTTCAATCCTCTATACACTGTTATGAAGAAAGGATGCAATAAGCAATTACCTTGGTGCTGCTAATGCTAAAGCATCCACTTGCTAATGCAGGAGACTTAGAGGAGGTCTCAGTCCCTGGGTGGGGAAGATCCCCTGGAGAAGGGAACAGCAGCTACACACCCAGTCCATCCTAAAGGAAATCCGTCCTGAATATTCACTGGAAGGACTGGAAGGATGCTGAAGCTGAAACTCCCAATACTTTGGCCACTTGATGCAAAGAACTGACTCATTTGAAAAGACCCTGATGCTGGGAATGATTGAAGGCAGGAGAAGGGGATGACAGAGGTTGAGATGGTTGGATGGCATCACCGACTCAATGGAAATGAGTTTGAGTAAGCTTTGGGAGTCGGTGATGGACAGGGAAGCCTGGCGTACTGCCGTCCATGGAGTTGCAAAGAGTTGGACATGATTGAGCGACTGAACTGCAGTATTATTGCCTAGAGAATCCCATGGACAGAGGCGCCTGGTGGGCTACATTCCAGGGGTCACAAAGCGTCAACCAACACTGAGCAACTAACACACTCACTTTTTTTTTTCTCACATATGAATAAGCAGAGTGGAATTTGGAGGTGATAATCAGTTACACATATTTACATACATCCACTCTCAACTTGACTCTATCAAAAATACTTGACTATCAAAAATTTTCGGACTCACCATGCATCATCAGGATCCAACCAGGGATGGAAACTGTGCCTCCTGAATTTAAACCACTGGGCCTCAACCACTGGGCAACCAGTGAAGTCCCAAACATATTTAATTTCAAAATAATTTGTTTAGTGTTAGAAATTTTCTTTTTAAAATGTATTTCTTATTGAGATATAATTGACATTTAAGATTCATTTTAGGTGTACAACATGATTTGAGATATATATATATATATAGAGAGAGAGAGAGAGAGAGAAATGATCACAATAAGTGTAGATTAATAGTTTGAGTCTTTTCATCAGTTCTGTCAATGCTGAAGTCAAGGACTACTGTCAGGGTATTTTTTTGGTCATGTTCAACTGGTATCTCTGCTTTGGAAATATCTACCTGTGCAGGGATCATAGCTCATAAAACCAGATTGCTTGGTTCAGTCATCATTTTGGTAAATATCACAGGAGCTTTCAGTTTCTTTGCACACTTCATTCTTTAATAGGTAGTTGGTACTGCACAGTGACACTTACATTTCTGTCAGGTAATAATAGTGAGACAAAGCAATGGATAACCACCTTGGGTATTTATTTTATGCTGAGTGGGTCACAGAATGCTTTGAGATAATTTCTTAAAAGCAGTTTCTCAACAGACTGCAGTAGAAATTGCTATTTGGACCTCTGGTGCTTGCTCATTTAAAGAAAAACCATTAGGACAAATAAACCTGAGAATAATACCAGTCTACTACACTGGCAAAAAAGAATAACCATTTATTCAAGTAGATACAGAACACCTGTTTGCTTGGATTTTAATACTGCTTTACATTTTGTGTTTGTGAGACAGTTCCTATTATGATATGTTTGTTTATAATTCCAAATTTCAACTGATTACATATTTATTTTTCACTTGTCAAACACATAGCTGATAATCAGAAGGGGAAAATACATCAAAGGCATATATACAATTATAGAAGTTCTTATTATACATGTCTCCTGGAAGATACATTTATTTATTACTTTTTACATATTCTAAAAGACATTCAAATGAAGATAAATAGATTCAAACTGGTTGCTAAACTTGTGGTTGAGGTCCTTCATTTTATTTTTTGTGATAAGAAAATCCAAAACTCTTAATGTTGAATTTCACATCGTACATTCATCTAAAAACACAGTAAAAAAAAAAAAAAAAACTTGTACAGATTGTAGATTGGTTCATTTAGGTGTTTTAGAGTGGCTTATTATCTAATTAACCGACTGCTGGGGATATTTGTTGGAGAAGAAAAACAAAATCTGGAGAAAATTCTCCCAGTTACTTATTCCTGATAAAGAAAGAAAATGAAAAGAGAGAACACACAGCTGCGAAGCCACGTGATGCTGATCCTGGCCTAGCCCGTGATGTCCTGATGAACATTTTAAGTGTTTCCTTTTTCATAAAGATAAAAATCTGAAAAGAAAGACATACTGTATAGGATTTTTTCCCAAAATATAGATTTTACAAAAATATATACATATAATATATAGAAGCTGAAATTATGCAAAACTGATAAACAAAACACCACAGTAGAGTAAAGTGGGTGCAGCATCGAGATTATAAGAAAACGTCCCCACAGCAGTCTGGGGGCTTCCCCCTCCCTTTACCTGGTTCATGATTTTATAATCACACCTAAAAGTATAATCAAGCCTTAAATAAAGGCACTACTGACGTCGGGTAGTGCAAAGAACTCAGCTATTTCTCTGACTAAAAATAAAATAAATGAGTAGATGAAAATGCAAAGTGGCATACTTTTTTTTTCCAACTCATTCCAGTGTCAAAGCTTAACCCAAACATCTAAATATACAAATGCAGCCTGGAAATATTTTAGTGCAAATATGAAGGGGAACGGCATAATTTAAAGTTAACTTAAATAAGGTACTGGCAGGGTTGGAGTCGTTCTGTGAGGTCTCCCTCATAGGGACGATGAGTGTAATGGCATCTGGTGCAATGGAATACTTTTTAAAAATCAAGAAGACAAAAATCAGAGGTGAAAATCGCCCTTATTTATTATATGGGGAGACAAAAAGGGCGATTCGGTGGAAGATCAAAATATTTTCTTAGATTTGTTGATGGAGGTCAAAAATAACGTGAGTTCTCCTGAAGTCTGCACACATAATGCTGGTGGTCAGTTGCCTACACGCTAGCACATCTGAGAGAGCCCAGTTCTGGGTGGGAGGCTTCATCAGAAGGTCTCGTCGTCATTGCAGTTGGCAGCCCAGTGCCCAAACATCTCGCAGATGTCACAGTATGGGCGTTCCTCGCTCCGACTGCCGTGGTGTGTGGAGTGGGGAGGGTCCTCAGACATCTGGGCCTGGGTGGGACAATCCTCTGTGTCATGGAGATCAAAGCAGTCACATATGTCACAGAAGAGGCGGGGTTTCTTCTTGGACTGTTTTTCCTGGTCATCGCTGCAAATGTTACCAATGTGTATGATCAGAAACTCATCTCCCTCAGAAGAAATTCAAGAGACAGTATCATTTGTAATGAATAAAACACAAGCAAGGATTCTGGCCCACTCTGCAGAGCCTCAAGTACAAGTACTAGGGTCCGCATTTAAAATCTTCAGATCAAACCATTTCCACTCTCTTGCCAGATTTGTAGAAGTCAGTTTATGGCCAAATAATCACAAAGCAATTGTTTCTCCAATCCATTGGAGAACCTAACTTTTTAAAAAAATATTGAAGTACAGTTGATTTATAATGTTTCATTAATTTTCTGCTGCATAGCAAAGTGACTCAGTTATATGTATATTTTCCTTTTCTTTTAGTTTTTATTGGATTATAGTTGATTTACAGTGTTGTGTAACCTTCTGCTGTACGGTAAAGTGAACCAGCCATATATATGCATATATCCACTTTTTTTATAGATTCTTTTCCCATATAGTTCACCACAGAGTATTGAGTAGAGTTCCCTGTGCTGTAACAGTAGATCGTTATTAGTTATCTATTTTATATATAGTAGTGTGTATATGGCAATCCCAGTCTGCCAATTTATCCCTCCTCCCCTTACACCCTGCTGACCATAAGACTGTTTTCTACATCTGTGACTCTATTTCTGTTTTGCAAGTAAGTTTGTACCATTTTTTTTTTTTTAGATTCCACATAGAAGCAACATCTGTCCTTCTCTGTCTGGAGAACCTAACTTTAAAAACACACACGTATTCAGACCGAACTAAGGTTCCACCCAGCATCGCTGAACACGAAATACCTGTCGTAATTGTTCAGGTCATCCCCGTTCCCGTTCAAGGCTGCTTCTGACATCATCTCCACCTTCATCTTGAGGTCCTGATTCTTCCTCTGAAGGTCTACTATTACTGAATTGAGGAAGTCAATCTAATTTGTTTGAGGGAAGAAAATGTGTAAAATGCCTGAAATATGTACCCTGGAGCATCAAGAAGTCAGCAATTATACTCAGGCGGTGGATGCAGAGTGTGCTGAAGTCACAGGGGCCAGCAACAGCCGTGACTCAACCCTTTTTAAATATGTTTATATACACACACACACACACACAATTGCACAAAAAGCACAACTAGTTACTTGTTCAGCTAAACTGTAGAACCAATCCAGGACTTTCACGTGTTGTAGATTTGAAAAAGCTTACATAAATTCTCCTCAGACCACAATTTAACATTCACTTATTAGTTATGGTGGAATGGTAAGTGGGTCTTCAGAGAAAAAGGAAGGAGCTGTTTTGGGGTTTTTCTGTTTTTGGCCGCACCCCATGGCATGTGGGATCTTAGTTCCCTGACCAGGGATTGAACTCGTGCCCCCTGCAATGGAAGAGAGGAGTCTTAACCACTGGACTGCCAGGGAAGTCCCAAAAGAAGGATTTTAAAGAGAAGACTTAAGCTCCCCTTCAACTGATGCAGGCACACACTGAGAGGGCAGCGTTCAGGGGAGCGGGGCCCAGACTCGGGGCAGTGGGGTAAGGAGATGACCACCAGGAGGAAATGCTCTTGTCTGACGTTTCAAAGCAAGGGCACTTTAACTTAAAAACGGTTTCTCCTCTCTTCTACAAACAATGAAAACGTCTCATTTATCTAACTGTCCATCAGGAAAAAAAACCCTACTTTACAATTTAAAAAAATATTATGTGTATGTGTGTGTGTGCACACTCATACACACATATTGGGTTGGCCATAAAGTTCATTTGGGGTTTTTCTGTAAGATGAAAAATCTGAACAAACTTTTTGGCCCATCCAGTAGTTATTTTTCAAAGAAATATTTGGCCTTTTTCTCCCACTGGGGCAGTTACAAAACAAAGCTAGAAATCACTGGCTTTGTTATTCTCTGCAGAATATCCCTTCTGACCTTGAAGGCAGACCCACTGACTCTTATCTCACTTCTCAAACTGTATTTTGTAAGACTATATCCTGTTGGGAGCTACGTATCATATCAGGAAGGGGGGCAAAAAAGCCATAAAATGGAAGTACAGTGGGAAGCCACACATACACACACTCACATACATGCTCACAAATTAGGAAACATAAAACCAACCATTTGCTGATGGGAAGAAAAGTGTTGGCAGTGGCAGATGAAACAAACGGAAGCAGAAAGGAAGAGGGGGAGAGAAAACATTGTTAATTTTGTGCTCATTAGACATATAAACTAAGCAGAGACAATGCTAGCCAGGATTAAAGTTAGGCTATTGGTTGAATTCTTACATGCCTTTCAAAGGAGATGTCACAACAAATCACCAACTCACTGAGTTTCTCTTTTATTTAAAAGTGAAAGATGGCTTTTGTACCTTTGAATTTTAATGGGATAAATATGTCCAAAATATATAATTAACACTGAAAATACATGTTTATTACTTCTGGGCTATCAGTTCAGTTCAGTCGCTTAGTCGTGTCCAACTCTTTGCGACCCATGGACTGCAGTACGCCAGGCCTCCCTGTCCATCACCAACTCCCAGAGTTTACTCAAACTCATGTCCATTAAGTCTGTGATGCCATCCATTTCCAAAAATAGAATAGCTTACCTCCATGTAATCCCACTTTTACAATTAAAGCTCTTTTGATAATTTTGGCTTTAGGAAACAGTTTTCAAGAACTGTCTTTTTAAGGTAAAGATGAGGAAGGAACCTTTAAAACAGAGTAATTCTACTTCTAGGAACTAATCCTAAAGAAATATCAGTACAGCTATAATACGATAGCTGTGCAAGACAGTACACTATAGCGTTGTTTATAATGCACCTGAAAGATCAGAAACATCCCAAAGTCACGTCAACTAATGAGGACTGATTAAATTATGGTGTGTGTGTGTATATATATATATATATATCTCTCCATATAACGGAATACTATACACCTGTAAAAACTAAGAGACCAGTTTATATGCCATTTGTGTAACAAAGAAGGGGAAAGACTATTAGTCTTGGTTTGTATATACATTAAAAAAAAATCTCTGAAAAAATTTAAAAAGACAGTAATAACCCTGATTATCTGTTTAGGGGGTTGGAAACTGAGTAGCAGAGGGATGGTGTTTGGAGGGACAGTTTTTTTGTTTTTTTTTACAGTGTATATATTTTTAATACTGTTCAATGTTCAGACCATATGAATACATTACCTAGTCAAAAGATTAAATGATTAAAAAAAACAAAACAAAAAAACAAGCAAATCAAAAGGAAGGCATATTACCTGACTCTCCTGGGCTCTTTCGTCCTCTTCTGCCTGAGTATCAGTATTACCTTATGTTAAGAAAAAAAACGGGGAGGGGGGATATTTTAAAAAATTGCCATCCCATCTTGTTTCCTTGTTCTTACAACGAAAGGGCCAGCGGGAGAAACTCCTTCTGGTGTGGAATCCCCAGAGGCGCCTCTGAGCACGCGTCTGGAGTTCCTGTCCCATATCCGGCCCCCTGAGGCACGGCGGCGCCCTCTCGGGCTGGCCCTCTGCTGGCTGGGTGGCCTGTCACGTCTGTCATGTTCTCCTCCCGGCAGGGCACTCTCGGAACCCCCGGTCGCTCCCGACAGGGCAGCAGTCCCCTACTGTCTCAGATAGATTTCCGCCAACGCTCAGGACCGCGGGAAGGTCCGGAAGTGCGGAGAGGCAGGCGCGCCCCCTTGAGTGGGGTCTCCCCGGATGAAGGCGCGGGAGAGCCCAGGCCCGGGGGGCCCGTCCGAGGGGCGGCGCGGGTGCCTCCTTCCAAGGGCAGCTCTACCCCGGGAAGAGCTCCTCCCTGGAGGCGGCGGCGGTCACGTTACCTGAGGAGCTGCTGAGCTGCCTCTTGTTTTCTTTGAGTTGAAGCTCCAAGTTCTTTACCTTGAGCTCAAGCTTCACCTTATCAGACTCTAGAGACTGAACAACTGAATGCAAGGACTTGGCGGACGCGTTCTCTCCCCTGAGCACCGTGACCTGAAACACATGGGCTGGCTTAGGCTCGGCCCGGGCGCAGGCAGGCCGCGGGAAGGCTCCCTGAGGCGGGTACCCTACCTCATTTCTCAGCTTTTCCAGCTCCGCATCCTTTTCTGTGAGTAAGGCACTAGTGATACTGATGGATTTCTGCAAGGAAGCTTTTTCTTCATCTGCGTCTTTTATTAACTTGGATTCTCTAAAAGACCAAAGAGTTCAAAAAAATTCCAGAAATCAACCAAGAGGGTGGTCAGAGTACAAGGGTCGGAGAAAAACACTCAATTAACTTTAGCTTAATGTAAGGGGAGAAAGTATCACAGGGAAGTTTTACAGGGGGGTTAAGGCTATTATGCTGGTGAAATTTTACTTGAAGTTTTACTTACTGTGAGGGGAGAAAAAGTTTACCTATGCAGAGATATACCAGAATCTGCATATCATTGTATCCATTTGAATTTAAAGAAACAAGTTAATAACTTCGGAAGACGAATTAAAAAAACAAGACTGTTGCACCCCGCAAAGAATTATTAAAAAAAAAAAAAAATCTAACCCCCCTCCCAGATGAATTCTGTTATTTCTTGATTACCAGGCAATAACAACAATTAAAATACACACATGCAAAGCGATTATACAGACATCATGCAGAGCAGTTTTATGCTGGAAGTATCGATTGGTTCTCACTAATTTCAGTAACTTTGAGCAAGTTCCCAGAGTGTGTTTTGGAGATCTTATGGGCCAAAACAGTAGTAGAGATTATGACCACTATTCAAACTGAAGGATCATTACTTTTCGTCCATGAAGACTCTGAAGAGGACCTTCACTTGCTCATAGAAATGAAAGGTAAATTACCAAAAAAGCTAGGACAGAAATGTGAAGATGGATTTCCAGCTGCAGAATGGAAGCTTGGGGGGACACCTGGAGGGAGCAGGTCAGTGCACGGGGAGCCTGTTCTCAGGCCACCCCAGCATCTGGTTATCAGCACAGGGAGGGGCACCAGGCTTTCCAGGAGAGGAAGATGTTTCTTGGAGTCAGGGGAGTGGGAAAAGAAAGGGAGAGATGAAGGGAAGACAGGGAAGGAGGGACACAACAGAGACGACCCCGAAGGGCAGGAGGCTACTGTGTGTTTATAAATGTGTGTGCTTTTATTTACATTTTTGTGGTGAAAATTCAAAAGTGCCAGTGTCACAAAAGCCAAGGAAAGACTGAGGAGGTGTCACAGATTGGAGGAGACTAAGGAGATGTGACAACTAAAGGCGATGGGGTCTCCTAGACTGGATCCTGGGAGAGAAAAAAGGACATGAGTGGAAAAACTGGGGAAATCTTAACAACGTCTAGACTTTGGCTAAGAGGTCTGAACCAATGTTACTCTCTCAGTTTGGATCAAAGGCCCAGGGGTGCTAAGATGGGCATGTGAAGGGAAGATGAGAGAAGGGAACGTAGGACCCTCTGTACTAGATTTGCGGCTCCTGGAAACCTCAAATTTTGAAATAAGTTGTGTGGTTTTTTTTAAAATTACATGCAGTGTGAAACAAGAGGAAAAAAGACCTTGTATCACAAAAATATTTGGGGAAAAACATTACTGGAGGAAAATTTCCTAGCTAGCCCTCGGGTCTTACAACCTAAGGCACTGCCTTCACATGGATAACCATCAGTGAGAGTTCATGGTGCAAAGAGAAAAATCGCTCCCAGTTCTATTGGGAGGAGCTGGGTGAACATGGAGTGTGTAGTGGTTCGGTCTGTCTTAGAACCGACTGGAGGGATCAGAAACTGAGGCCCAGGTTAGAAATGGCAGAATGTATGTCTGGTTAGTGAGACCCAAGATATCCGGCACACGAATTACAGAATTCTCATGGTTTATGGTAAATTGAAGTTCTACACAAAGATGGGAAATATAAGTGTTGTATTTATCTCAGTGTGTGGCTTACACTTATACCCCAGAATAAGTAGTAAGAAAAGAATCTGAGACTTACAGATAATGTCTTGAATTCAACACCCAAGTGTTATATGAACACTTGGTGCTGTTAAATTACTAACTGCATGACACCTCACTACGAAAGAGGATCGTGTTTAAGTAAAACAAAAAACAAAAAACCCCCAAAGAAAAAATTCCCTTTAAGTGAAAGGAATGTATAGGCATCTTTTTCTATCTGGAAAGTAAATATCTGTTTTTATCTGAAGATTCAATAAATCTTCTGCTCCTTATGTTTCTATTAAAGGACATTTGGTAGTTTATTCTATTGTAAAATCTATTTCAATTCCTTGCTATATACAGCACATTAGGCAAAGTGTAATAAGGCCACTAAAAGTAAGAGCTTGTATTTCCATGATTTGGCCATTTTTACTTTCTGCTTCTTTGTAAAATAATAAAGGAATTATTTCAAAGCAAACAATTTCAAGAGATACACTTGTAAATTCAACTCAAATTTGAACAATGTGATTTTAAATATTTTTACTGAGAAATACCAGGATTGGGGAATTAGCAGATTTAGATTCTTCTAAATCTTTGTGTTAGGGAGGATAAGGACGCCATCAGCTGGCAGAAGAAAAAGACACAAGTGTCTGTTTGCTTATCCCCACATACATATGGCCTCTAAGCGAGGCTGCCTTCTAAGAAGATAGCAAACAGATATTTCTTGGACAAAAGTCATCAAAAGGTGGGTGGTTAAGAAAGGGATCTGACTTGTGATTTGTATACCAAATTCTGAAGGGACAAATAGACCCTGGCAGTTCCTCTTGGTGACAGGTCTTCAATGTCAGCATCTTAGGCGATGCCTGAGCTCAAATCCCACTGTGCAAACGAAAATGGTCTAAACTAAACTAGTTCTGCCAACATGACTGACACCTGAGTCACACACCACATTGACAAGAGGGCCTGTGTTACTTTAAAGCGACTCTGGCTTGAGTGACTTGGCCTTACTAAAAATATCAAGGAGGGAAGATAAACATAACATGAAAGAAGGGCTTCAGGGGCCAGAAATCTTTCCCCCAAGACAACGTATAACCCAGATTCTTTCCTTACTACTTACATAAGAAATAAATTCCGGTAATGAAGGAAATACCTTAAAGTGTTACGGGGCAAGCTTTAAAAATGCAAGATAACAAGAACCAAATATTAGGAACATGAAGAGAACTGCAAATACAGCAAGGAGAACTAAATTTGCACTGAAGTTCTGTGCTGTATATAGAGATATAAAAAAGATATGTGCGTGCGTGCGTGTGTGTGTGTGTGTGTGTGTACTGCTGAGGATATTTTTCAAAACAAAAGCAAGACACAGAGGGACAAAGGCAGCCAAAAAATATATACAACAACTTGGTTTACTAAAAAATATATGAAATTTATTTATTATAACGTGGATAGACTTTCTTTAGTCTTACCATTAAAGACACACAGATAGAGCAAGGGAAGCAAGTGTAGGAAAGGGAAAAGAGAGGGGGTGAGATGAGCATTGATAAGTAGCGCAAGCTCGAGACAGTCAGACACTTAGCAACCCACAGCGAGCGGAGTGAGCTGGAGGGGCAGTGCCCTCTTCAGGACTGGCAGGCGGGACTGCCCACCGGTCTTCCTTCCTGACGGGAATCTTGGTGGGTCGCCCGAAGAATTAATCCTGACTCTACAGCCCACATCTAAGATTTTGGCTCTGGGCTCCCTTCTCTGACATCAAAAAGCCTACAAAAGGGAGGGAAGCCAAACTGGTTCCCGAATCTGCCATAGGCTTTCTGGTGTTTCTCTCCTTCTGTCAATTAGAGCAAGTCGAGGTTAGCCCTGCTTCATCTACTGGATGTCTTGGAAACTGCTTTGAAACAGGTCTGCCTAACTCGGAGTCTGGTTTTTCAAAGAAATGATTACATTTTCAGGCTAAGAGAAAAAATTTCACTGCATGTTGCCTGCGATTCAACGTTAGATAGCAAAAAAACCAGAGCAAATACAAGAAGGGGATACTAACGTTTTAATGATAAGTATTTAGTTTCACCCCATGTCAGGAGTAAGTACTGCACTTCAAAATAATGAACAATATAGTCTGAATGAAGCAATTATATTCTTTCTTAGCTATGTATGTTGACTAAGATCTCAGTTCTTGCTTGAACAACCACATTTCAAATATCTTTTGTGATTTTTAAGTACTTTCCAGATTTTTTAAGGTTTTTTTTTTTTTTTAATGTGGACCATATTTAAAGTCTTTATTGATCTTTCTATAATATTGCTTTTTTAAATGTTTTGGTTTTTTGACCACAAGGCATATGAGTGGGATCTTAGCTCTCCAACCAGGGACAGAACCCCCACCCTCTGCACTGGAAGACAAAGACCTAACCATAGGACTGCCAGAGAAGTCACTCCAGACTTATCAGGAAGTATCCAATTCTTTTTAGTACTCTATGCTACATGTACTTAACTGTTACATACCTAGATCTACATACAAATCCTTTATAAAACTGACTTTCAGAATGCATTCATGGTCCCCGCAAATTAGCTAAAGCATATTTGCATCCAGACTTCTCAAATAGACCTAATTTTCCATAAGGGTTAATTAACAATTTGAACCCCTCCCCCACCAAAGTTCTAAATATCAGAAACTATGTTTAAAATTTTTTCACTCCCAGAAAAAATTATCTTTATCTGCATTTTTCAATTAAAAGAATAATTTTCAAGAGAGATTCTCTTAAGCATACCCAGGACCTAACAGGGGAGTAGAATGAAATAAGGAGAGAGGGCAGACAAGTATCCAAATTTGTTCTATCTTTTAAAGCCCGGAAAAAAAGTCACATGTCTAATCACACTTTGGAGAGGCATGTAATTTAGTCAAAGTCACAAGGAAAGGACTAACAAAGTCTCTTACCTTTCTTTTTAAAAAATATTAAAAAGTAAAAATAAACAAACATTAAATGTACAATGAGAAAAGACCCCGTGTAAGAAGATCGGAGTCCTGGGTCTTGTGCCTGCATCTGAATTTTTAACCAAGTTGCCCAAGTTTGGGTTTCATCATTTTTAAATGCAAGCCCCAAAATACATTTCAATGGTTTATTTAGAGATATGAGAAATCTATGAATTACAAGTGCTACATAAATGCAAAGGGATTAATTACATCAGTACTCCCATCTGCTGATTTTTATACATTCCCTTACCAGAATGCCTCAAGAGTAAGTGCTATTATGTTTTCACATACCCTTGATAACTGCATATATGGGGTTCTTTTTAAAGAAACAAAGCCTTTTTCATGTAAAATTAAATATCCCAAGGCCCCCAAGGGCGGAGCTGTGCTTGTACCCAGGCCCCAGGGTAAGTCATAGCAGGCCAGTCACTACAGCTCACGAGGGGCACTTGGTGAAGACCTGGCTGGACCAGGGGTGCGGTGGTTGTGAAACACATATGCAGTCTGATGTGAAACTTTAAAGAAGAAAGAGTTTAAGGATGTCTTAAAAAAAGAAAAGAGGAAGGCACCCCTGGAATGAGGCCTAATTTCCTTTAGAATGTAGCTTATGGAACCCAAATATCTTTGTGGGCTAAACAAGGCCCTAGATTCTGCAGCAACTGCCATGCTTGCAGGAGGAACACTGTCCGCGTAAACACCTGTGTCAGTGGTCAACAAGGGAAACTCCCTCTGCCCTGACAGTCGAGAATAAGGTGCTCTGCAAGACTGTGAAGGAATTTTTCTTCCCTATTTTCTTATGTTTTTTAAATTGAGGTATACAGAAATTCTTCTCAAAAAACGTATTTATTTACTTTTGGCCGTGCTGCAGAAGCACCATGTGGAATTCGAACTCGTGCCCCCTGTCGTGGAAGCCAGGAGTCTTAATCACTGGACTGTGAGGGAATTCCCCAGGAATTCTTGATTGTACTATTTCTAAAGGTTTATTCTTCTTTTCGCATTTAATAAGACAGAAAAAAGCACATCACTGTTGTGATGTACTGTATAGCAAACCGCTGTACGGGCTGTGGGTCTCAGCAGCAGTGCGCGCTAAACCTGCTTGGCATGCAGAGTAAAGCAGAGAGCTTCTCTAGACACAAACTGCACATTTTAAAAGAGCAGACAAGACCATCAGAAAGCATAAGCATCAGGCTTCTAAATGATTATTCCTGGGGCCCAGTTATCCTTACTCAAAAAGTCCTGGAAACTTCCATTTGAATAGCATTTGATTATCATCAAAGAATAAACAAATAACAAAGCTCTTTTTCAGAAAAAAAAATAGAAATGTTTAAAATGGTGCTTCCCGTTACTGTGAAAAAATTTAACTTTTTATATAACTGAAATCAGTATTTATATGCAGATCAATTACTCTAGGTAAAATGGCAGTATTTTTAGTTACTGAAACTAGGAGGTACAGCAGTATGTGATATGAGACAATCTGACTTTAGGATACTTCTGAATAAATGCAACTGAACATGACTTAAAAAATCAAAAATCTTCTGTTAGTAATTCATACTGAAACTTTGCAAATTTGTCAATTATGAGTACTAAACTATCATGATGCAATTTTCTGAGTATAAGAAGGTCGTATGTTTTCTACAAGTCACTTCACACAGCATGTTCTGACATTTTCCTTATTAAACACGCACACACACACACACACACACAAAACAATATACACAAAATGAAAAGCCTACCTCTTTTTCATTTCTAACAACTGATTATTGAGCACAGATCTCTCTTCTTCCAGCTGGAAAAAAACACACACACAAAAAAAAGTTCAGTTCATAACAAGCCCTCAGACAGGCTGATTTCTCATCCTGCAGGTCACATTCCCACGCTCCACTGAAGCTAAAGCAACTGGCTTTCCCAAGAGGCAGTGAGAAAAGACCAAGTGTACATCACCATATGGATTGAACCCGTCCCCCTTGCATTCGAAGGGTGGAGTCTCAACCACTGGCCCACCAGGGAAGTCCCACAGTTACTAATTTACAAATCACTTATGACCCGAATGACTCCTCTTCCTGCGGGGACCTGAGAGTTAAAGTATTAAACAACACTGTGTACGTGCCAGATCGTAAACATTCAATAAATGTTTCCTTCACTTGTTAGATGCATGAGGGAAGGCTTCACTATTAGCATTCTGCTTCCTTTCCTGAAATTATTGAAGGCAAATGTCACTAACTTGAGTAGGGTTAGGAACTGGTAATTTATTCTACAAGGGCCTCATCTTAGGCCTATTATATTCCACGCATTTCTTTCTCACCTATAAAATAAAGTTACAAAAGAATTTCCAGTGGCCCATTAGTTCTAACATTCTGTTCTTCTATGGAGGATGAAAAAATAAAAGATTCAGCTAGTCAACCTTGTAAGAGAAGACACACCTCTACTCCCAAACTACACCACACAGAGTTTAGCCAGATACAGTCACACTAACACAAAAAGGTAGAAAAACTCTTACAGTTAAAAAAACTATTTATTTTTTGGCTGTATTGGGTCTTGTGGCCATGGGCTTAGTTGCCCCACAGCATGTGGAATCTTCCCAGATCAGGGATTAAACCCAGGTCCCCTGCATTGCAGGGCAGATTCTTTACCACTGGGTCACCAGGGAAGTCCAATTTTTTTTTGTTTATTAATCAAAGGATAACAGCAAAAACTCTGTAATGGTTTCCATTTATTTAAGAATTTATGGATTCTAGAATTTAAGATTCTAGGTTCCTAGAATTTAAGCTGCTACTCACAGTAAGTAGTTGTGGTCTTATTTCTGATTATGTGTCAGTTATGTATGTGCTTTGCTATAAAGGTCTTTATACTTTAAAAATTCTTAAATATAAACATGTATGTTTTGAACATAAGTCTATCAAGAAATCTACAGAGGTTAACATTCAGGTTTCTCTTCCCACTCTAGACATTCCTTTCCTAGTCCATTAAGAGAAATCCTTCTGCTGCATGAGTAGTTCATTTCACGGAAGTATTTAGAAATTTTTAAAGAGTAAAAGGAAGGGAAAAGAGTGGGAGGCAAACTTTAAAAAATGAAATGAGAGGGAGAAGAACATCTGGAGAGTGGGATATGGAGATGAGAGGGGCTCTCATTCTCTCTGCATCCTTTTATGTGGTTTGTATTTATTTTTTAAACAAGGAAGCCTGTTTTATTGTTATAAAAACTGAAACAAAAGAAAAAAATTAACAAGACTGGGAAATGACTACAAGGCAGATACAAATACATAAGTGTCATGGCAGGTAATAATTCACAGCAGAGAAAATACAAGCGATCAATTAACACTTGGAAAATCATTCAACACTGCAAAGAACAAGTATGAAGAGATTCTCCCAGTTTCTTAGAGGATGACGTTCTTGTGCCTGAATTCCCATGGAACCGAAATTTAGGGTACTTATTGTACTGACTCCTTTATTTATTTTTTGGCTGCTCTGGGTCATCGCTGCCTTGTGGGCTTTCTCTAGTTGTGGCAGGCTGGACGGCATTACTGACTCAACGGCCATGAATTTGAGCAAACTCCAGGAGATAATGAAGGGCAGTGCTGGAGAAGACTCTTGAGAGTCCCTTGGACAGCAAGGAGATTAAACCAGTCAATCCTAAAGAAAATCTCAACGATTCCTATTGCAACTCTTTGTTGCGATATGTGGGTTTCTCACTGCAGTGGCTTCTCTAGGTTCAGAGGACGGGCTCTAGGGCTCATGGGCTCAGTAGTTGTGGTGTACAGGCTTAGTTGCTCCTTGGCATGTGAGGTCTTCCCAGACCAGGGATTGAACCCCTGTCCCCTGCATTGGTGGGGGGATTCTTAACCACTGGACCACCAGGGAAGTCCTGTATCAATTCTTCATTGGAAACAGTGGTTTTTTTTCCCTTGTTCTGGCCCAGGATCGAATCCGGGATAACAAGTTTCATTTAGTAGTCATATTTCTTTAGTCCAGCTGGTTCCTCATTTCTTCCTTGTCTTTTGTGACCTTGACTTTTTTTTTTTTTTTTTGGCTGCACCACACAGCTTGCAAGATTTTAGTTCCCCAACCAGGGACTGAACTGGGTTGACAACACAAATGAAGTTCTTGGCCAACCCAACAGAGAGGCAAAACTATAGCACCATAGAAGAGAGAAATGGTGTTTAGGAATTGGGAAGTGATTGACTATAAAAAAGAGGATAAGAGAACTTACTGGGGCAAAGAAAATCTTGACTGTAAGGGTATATTATATGACTGTATATGTCAAAACTCACCAAACCTATGAAATGTGAAAGGTGAATTTTATGTATATTTTACCTTAATAAATATAACTTTACGGGCGGGCAGGCAAACCTAGACAGTATATTAAAAATCAGAGACATCACTCTGCCAACAAAGGTCCATATAGTCAAAGCTATGGTTTTTCCAGCAGTCATGTATGAATGTGAGAGTTGGACCAAAAAGAAGGCTGAGCCTGAAGAATTGATGCTTTCGAACTGTGGTGCTGGAGAAGACTCTTGAGAGTCCTTTGGACTGCAAGGAGATCCAAGCAGTCAATCCTAAAGGAAATAAACCCTGAATATTCATCAGTGGGAATGATGCTGAAGCTCCAATACTTTGGCTACCTGATGCAAAGAGCCAACTCATTGGAAAAGACCCTGATGCTGAGAAAGATTGAGGGCAGGAGGAGAAGGGGGCAACAGAGAATGAGATGGTTGGATGGCATCACTGACTCAATGGACATGAGTTTGAGCAAACTCCAGGAGATAAAGGACAGGGAAGCCTGGTGTGCCATGGGGTCACAAAGAGTAGGACATGACTTAGCGACTGAACAACAACAGGCAAATTTGAGTAATATATACAATATAGGTTTTATAAAATACAAAAACTATTATTATATATATAGGATGTTACACAAATGAAGAGCAGTATGGAAAAAAGCATTCAACCATTTATAATGTTGCCTCAATGAAACAACAGTAGGAGGAGTAACTATTTGACTAACCATTTCAAAATAACTTTGAAATGGTATGTATTTGTATTGTTTCATGTCACAAACATGGGTCAGTTCAGCTCAGTTGCTCAGTCCTGTCCGACACTTTGTGACCCCATGGACTGCAGCACGCCAGGCCTCGCTGTCCATCACCAACTCCAGGAGCTTGCTCAAACTCATGTCCAATTATTTCTAATTTTAAAATAACATTACAATTTAAAAGAAATGAATAATTTTAATTTTTAAAGGTATTAAGTTGTTCACAGATAAAATGATAGTATGTCTAGGATTTACTTCAAATTAATCCATGAAAGAGTAGGTCAATGAGAGTAAAACTGAAACAAAAGTGAACAACAGGGACTTTCCTGCGGTCCATTGGTTAAGACTTCACTAATATAAGGGGCCAGGGTTTGACCCCTGGTCAGCGAGTTAAGATCCCACATGCCTCAAAACCAAAAAGCAAAACATAAAACAGACACAATATTGTAACAAAGATTCAAAAAAAAGATTTTAATTTAAAAATCATAAAAAAAAAACTTTACCAGAAAAAGAATAACCAAGAGCTGACTGCCTTTGGAGTTGGATATCTGGGAATATCGCTGAACTTGTTCGTAATAAAAGGTTGAATAAAAGGGAGGGTTATTTTACAGAAAACTAGAGTACATCATGAGAAACGCTGGGCTGGAAGAAGCACAAGCTGGAAACAATAACCTCAGATATGCAGATGACACCACCCTAATGGCAGAATGTAAAGAGGAACTAAAAAGCCTCTTGATGAAAGTGAAAGAGGAGAGTGAAAAAGTTGGCTTAAAGCTCAACATTCAGAAAACGAAGATCATGGCATCTGGTCCCATCACTTCATGGGAAATAAATGGGGAAACATTGTAAACAGTGTCAGACCTTATTTTTTGGGGCTCCAAAATCACTGCAGATGGTGATTGCAGCCATGAAATTAAAAGACTCTTACTCCTTGGAAGGAAAGTTATGACCAACCTAGATAGCATATTAAAAAGCAGAGACATCACTTTGCCAACAAAGGTCCGTCTAGTCAAGGCTATGGTTTTTCCAGTAGTCATGTATGGATGTGAGAGTTGGACTGTGAAGAAAGCTGAGCGCCAAAGAATTGATGCTTTTGAACTGTGGTGTTGGAGAAGATTCTTGAGAGTCCCTTGGACTGCAAGGAGATCCAACCAGTCCATCCTAAAGGAGCTCAGTCCTGGGTGTTCATCGGAAGGACTGATGCTGAAGCTGAAACTCCAATACTTTGGCCACCTCATGCGGAGAGTTGACTCTTTGGAAAAACCCTGATGCTGGGAGGGATGGGGGCAGGAGGAGAAGGGGACAACAGAGGATGAGATGGCTGGATGGCATCACCGACTCGATGGACATGAGTTTGAGTAAACTCCGGGAGTTGGTGATGGACAGGGAGGCCTGGCGTGCTGTGATTCATGGGGTCGCAAAGAGTTGGACAGGACTGAGCTGACTGAACTGAACTGACTAATTAAGAATACAATGTTGCAGGGAAAATAGTATACAAATGATCATGACTGGAGGGAACACTGGACCAGAAAACCTCAAAGAGCTCATCTGTCCACAAAACCGTTCTATAATGTGATAAATGTGGTGGGTAATTCGTTTTAAAAGTATCATTTAAGAAAAACACTAAAAAAAAAAAAAAAGAAAAATACTAGCTTGTGTGAAGTGAAGGATGTGCTAAAGTTCAGAATCAAGTCACACCTGCTTCTGCAGGTCCAGTGGAAACACTTTGTAATTTGTGTTATACATAATTATTCTTTTCTTTTGACTTTCATTTCAAAATGTGTATTTTCTGATTAGTATCATGAGCTCTAAAACAAGGGATCAATATCTGAAATTCTCCCAAATAATAAATTTTCAGGATTCAAAAAAAAAGAAAGAAACCCAAAAACCTACTTGAATAAAAATTTTCCTGGAGGGACTTCCCTGGTAGTCCAGTGGCTAAAACTCCAGGATCCCAATATAGGGGCCAGGGTTCAATCCATGGCCAGGGAACTAGATCCCACATGCTGCAACTAAGAGTTTGCATTCCTTAACTAAAGATTCCGCATGCTGCAACTAAGACCCAGTATAGCCAAGTAAATAAATGTTTTTTAAAAATCTTCAAGGAGGAGGAGCAATGTTCTGTTTTGTTACTGGCAGGCACACAGTAGGTATTCAATAACTTCCCAGGCGGTGCAGTCGCTAAAGAATCTGTCTCCCAATTCAGGAGAGGTGGGTTAGATCCCTGGGTTGGGAAGATTCCACAGAGAAGCAAAGGGCAACCTACACCAGTACTCCTGCCTGAAGAAGTCCATGGACAGAGCAGCCTGGCGGGCTGCAGTCCAGGGGGTCACAAAAGTCGGGCACGACTGAGCACACACGCACGGGCACACAGGAGGCACTCGATAACTCGTGAACAACTGTGTCAGATAGTCAGTGAGCTGGCGCTGTCCTCAGGTGTGAGTGGCAGGGGCACTGAGGAGCCCGGGTCCTCCCAGAGGGAACTCTGCTCAGCTAGTCCGAGGGAGCCAGGGCTCAGCGGCTGCTTTTGTCTCTGACTTCCCCAGGGAAGTGGTTCATGCGTGGGCGACTTCAGCCTCTTCTCTAAGCTAGTGTTCTGAGGTCTAAAATAGCGGCTCTACCTTGACAGCACAAGACATGGCCCCAGCCCCAGCGTCTGAAGATTTCTAGTCTTGCCTCCCACACAGACAGACTCCTGCTTTCAGAAGTGGAGAAGGTAATGGTGGGGGGAGGAGGAAGAGGAGGATTTGGAAATTTCGGTGGAACAGCCCTTTCAGAGAAGAAACAATTAACATTAGCTGTCTTGCCTCACACACACACACACACACACACACACACACACTTCTTTTTGTATACAGAGGAAGGAGGACAAAGAGGGGAGAAAAAAGCAAATTTAGGAGAAAAAAGCAAATTTAACTTTATATGAATTTAACAGAAGAAAGAAAAAAGCAAAGCAAATATAAAAAATGGTTGAGGGCAAAAAAATGTCTTTTAAAAAAAAAAAAATCTTTTGGCTGCGACATATGGCATGTGGGAACCCTAGTTCCCAGACCAGGGATCAAACCCCACCCTCTGCACTGGGAGCTTGGAGCTTTTAACCGCTGGACCACTGTGGAAGTCCTATAAATATGTTCTTTACCACAAAGACATATTCTTTTCTAAGAACTCCCACTAGGTTTATACTATACATTTATTTTGTAAAATTTTAAAGTAGAATATATTTTTTTAAAAACCTAAGATGTTAATATCATCTTCCTACATATAAACAAATTTTAATTTTAAATACTATCAAACATCATCCCGATGGAAAAGATGAGGAAGTTTGCATACTTCCACTTGCTTTCAACTCTATCACCTCAAATTTTGTTAGTCATATTCTCTTTATGTTTTTCTTATTTCTCCTTTGTCTTTGATCTTTTTTTCTTTTTGTCTTGCAAATATTTTGAAGTCACCTCCACTAAATGATCAAAACTGACATCACCAATAATGGGATAAAGCAATAATGGGTATCACTTATGCTATTTTTCTGCTAAAAATGAGTGACCCAAATATCATCATGAGGAAACACTTGAGAAAACCAAAATGAAAGATTTTATATGTACAGGCCTGTTTTGTTTTTTTATAGTCATAAAAGACAAAGGCAGAGAACCATTCCAGATAAAGATGACTGAAGAGACCTGAGTCAACTGGATCCTGAATCAGGTAAAGAAAAATCCCACAAAAACTATAAAGGATACCACCACCAACTGCCTAAGCAGGAATAGGGCCCATACATTCGATAATAGTGTTCCACTTCTTGAATTTGACAATTGCACTATGGTTAGGTAAAAACACTTCCTTAGCCTATATGAGTATTCTGTGTTTTATTTTCACAACTTTCCACAAAGCATGAAATGAATTCCAAATAAAAAGTTGAAATCACAACTCTATTCCTCATCTGTAGTTTCCTAAACTGTCAGCTTAGCTGTCTATTTGCCTGGATTTAGTATTCACCTCCAGTCCCGTTGCCCAGCTTCCCTCAATCTAGTAAGTCTTTGGTTTTTTTCTTTTCTTTTCTTTTTTTTCCTTTAATGTTTTGGCTGTGTGACATGTGGGATCTTAGGTCCCTAACCAGGGATTGAACCCACATCCCCTGCATTGGAAAGTAGGTTAACCAGTGGACCACCTGGGAAGTCCCAAGTCCTGTATTTTGAATCATGTCTTGCGTTTGGCTAAATTTTATCAGCAAGTAGCTACTTTCCAGAAGGACTCACAGATGCTGCAGCTTCCAAGTTCTTTCATGTTCGGAAACATCTGTCTTCTTACCTGAATAATAACTGCCTGGATATGATGCTCATGATCATATTTTCTGTCCATTACAACTTGGGAAACAATGCACTATGTTGTTTTTCCTTTTGTTCTGGCATTGAATGCAGCTGCAGTTGGCTGCTTTTTCACTTTTTAAGGAATCTGCTTTTTCTGCCTGGGGACCTGAAGAATTCTCTGTATGTTTTCAGAAACATCTGTCCAGTCCATTTCTGACATATTTAGCAGTTCTGATACTGTATGGCTTTGGTCCTCAGTTTGTTTCCTTAACTCTTCCTTATCTCCGCTCAGCTTGTATTATTTCGTCATTGTCTCTTTAAACAGTTGTTTTATTTATGTCACTAAAGTTGTTTTTTTTTTTTTTTTTAATATTTATTTATTTGGCTGTGCCAGATCTTAGTTGAAGCATGCAGAGTCTTTAGTTGTGGCATGCAAACACTTAGTTGATGTATGTGGGAATCTAGTTCCCTGACCAGGGATCAAACCCTGGCCCCTTGCATTGGGAGTGTCCGATCTTAGCCACTGGACCATCAGGGAAGTCCCTACATCATTTAAATTTCTATATAACACACAGCAATATTTTACTCTGGGTAATGCTTTCTCATGGCCTGAATTCCTCATCACTCTTTGGATTCCTAGGTTCCTTTCTTTACTTTTTTCCTCTTTTGGTACAGTATGTTTTCAGTTGCTCATCCTACCATGGGCAGCTCCACTTAGACCTTCTATTTGCTCACATGTAATGTCAATGAATTGTCCTTTATGTCCTTCCTACTTTATCTGAGCCCTTTCATCTTCATGTTCAAGCTGCAACTGAAAATTGGGTGCTGTGGTCTATACTTTCTGTAGTCAGAGGGCCTGGAGCAAGGATGGGGAGAGTGCAATTCAGGTGATGCATAGAGTCTGCTAGAGGTCTTTCTCTGAGCTTTCTCCTCTAGATCCTGCATCTCACCCACTGTGTCAGGACAGAGGTAACTATTACCTGGCAGGTATTACAACTGGAAGGACTGATGCTGAAGCTGAAGCTCCAATACTTTGGCCACCTCATGTGAAGAGCTGACTCACTGGAAAAGACCCTGATGCTGGGAAAGATTGAGGGCAGGAGAAGGGGGCAATGGAGGATGAGATGGTTGGGTGGCATCATTGACTCAATGGACATGAGTTTCAGCAAGCTCTGGGAGAGGACAGGGAAGCCTGGTGGGCTACAGTCCAAAGGGTCTCAAGGAGTCAGGCACAACTGAGTGACCGAACAACATCATAAGTTGGCTCTTTCAACATCTACTCTCATCTCCTCTGTGTTTCCTTCCCTTTCTGCGGGAATGCAGACTCATTTCTGCAACTGGTGACACTATCACAGAGATCTGGAGGGTCCTCTCCAGATGAAGAGATAAACGCCGTGAAGAGGAGCCCTCTGCTTGTCCTTCCCCCTGCTTCCTTCCAGAAAGTTCTGCAATGTCTGCATGTTTAAGTCATTGGAAAAAAAAAAAGACTCATTGAGATTGAGAGGATGAAAACTATATGCTTAAGGATGGCAGCAGAGCCAAGAGGGAGGGTAGGCTTTCCTGAGGAAGTTCTGGAGGGGCTGGACCCACTCCAGAACAGGTAGGAACTACCTACCTGTGCATTTATCATCATTTGAAGGGGGGGGGGGGAAACCCACCCATTCCTACCCAACCCTCATTTACTTAAGCCATTCTGTTGGCTG
This sequence comes from Cervus canadensis, assembly GCF_019320065.1. Taxonomy (NCBI): domain Eukaryota; kingdom Metazoa; phylum Chordata; class Mammalia; order Artiodactyla; family Cervidae; genus Cervus; species Cervus canadensis. The sequence continues at coordinate 125,152,637 of NC_057386.1, forward strand.
AACTAGCTGTGGAAAATGACAACTAGCACTTTCTTCCAGGTCTGGTAGAATCCTGAGTGGTAGCAGAGGGCTCCTTAGCCTCAAAGATCTTTCCTTGGCTACCTACTCACTCCCTTCGGTCTAATTTTCTCCAAACTGGGGGTGAGGGGAGTGAGAGTGAAATTCTGGGAATTTTGCTATCTGTTTTCCTTTCTCTTACCACTATGAACACAGAGTCAGGCCACAATTTTGTTTCTTTCCCTGTCAACTTCAGTGTTTACAACAGGAAACTACTGGTTGGCTTTGCTGGATTTTCCTGGAGCTCTTGTTATTTTATTTATTCTTTATTATTTTAAAAAATTATTTAATTTGTTTATTTACTTATGGCTGAACTGGGTCTTTGTTGCTGTGAGTGGGCTTTCTCTGGTTGTGGAGCATGGGCTCTAGGCACTCGAGGGCTTAGTTGGCCTGTCACATGTGGGATCTTCCCAGGCCAGGGATCAAACCCGTGTCCCTTGTACTGGCAAGTGGCTTCTTAACCAGGGAAATCCCTGGAGCCCTTTTTAATAGTTGAAAAAGTGTGTGTCTTTCATTAGGTATTGAGGGAGAGAGATTCTGTGATCAACCTTCACTCACCCCTTACTTGACCATGAGCACCCCCACTTCAGCCCAGATTAAAATTTGATGGCTGATGATCACTACATTTCCCAAAATGAAACATGACAAGCTAAAAATAGTGCTTCCTTTCTAAACATTCAGGTCTGGGAATGCAGGCTTATGTAAAAGGCAGGTAATTATTCATGGATCAATTGAGACGATAACCACAAGTCTTTTGTTTACTGCATCTGTTATATCCTCTGTGAGGAAGAACTGTTGATGAAACACCGCTACTGAGTCATCTAATATCTGTCCAGTTTCCATAAGCCAACTGTGACCTCATTTTGTGAATAACCAGGGGGGAAAAATCAGCACTGTTCCCATAGTGACAGTTCAGTGTCCCTGCAGCCCTCCCGGGGGAGAAAACACGTGCAGTTTGGGAATGATATATCAGACATTCTGAAACTGACTCCCTAAGGTGACTGCCTCTATAGAAGAACTCACATCACTTGGATTATTTTTAGTATTTTCTCTATGAAAAGAAATAATGCACTGCATGGTTTCCTTAATCCTGAAACCAAGTGACCCTGCCTGAATTCACTGTACGAACCTACCATCCACACGGGGCGCATGGCCCGCTTATGTTGTGGTTGGATTTTGGCAACCATGAACTCTCTGCAACAAAGTCAGGAGACTGGAAGTGAGTGGACTCGTGTGAGAAAAGTGGAAGGGGCAAGTCTCACAGTCTCTGCATCTTATTCTGCAAAACAAGACTGAAGGGCCTGGCTGAAAATGAGGAACTTATTTCATCACCCGTTCACTCCTTCATTCATTCAACTTGCATGTCTTGCTCTAAGAGTCCTACTGTCTCAGCGCTGGGTGGGGAGAGAGCCTGAGTTCCGAGTGCCAAGAAGGAGACTGCGACCCGAACCAGGGAAGGCAGTGGCCACCTGGAGAGGAGAGATGAGGACCAGCGGCAAGGCCAAGGGCACCGAGTGGGGGACGACCAAGAGGACACGGCAAAGCAGACACACGAATACCAAGTGATGCCGTGTGGTGGGAGAGGCAAGAGGAACACGAGCACATGGTGTGGAGGAAGCTGAAGGAGGAGAGTCAGAACGTCCGCAGAGGGTGCAAGGAGCCACCTGAGTGTGCAGACACCACGGGGAAGCCATCGTGCATGCCAGAGTGCGCTGGGAACGGCAGGAAGCAGACTGGAGGGAGCAGGGAAAACCCGGGGAGGTGAGAAATAGAGCAGAAAACAGACTATTCCAAGTTTGGAAGTAAAGATGAGGAGAAGACAGGGCTGCGAGTGTCAACAGTGTGGCTAGGCTGAGCACTGCTTTTAGGAAAATGAGGAGGCCTTCCCAACCCGAAGAAGACCTAAAGGGGAGGTGAGAGGCAGCAGCTCCTGTCACGGACGGAGACTTCAGGAGAGACGCGAGGCAGTCTGAATGGAGAAGGAGCCTCAGACACCTGAAGTAGACAAACAAAACGCGGTCTCTCCCTTCCGTGAAATATAACTTGGCCACGAAAAGAAATGAAGTCCCGACACAGGCTACAGCACGGATGCGCCTCGATACGCTACGCTCAGTGAAAGAAGCCAGATGCAAATGGACGTGTACTGTCTATTGCCACTTATGTGAAATGTCCAGAATAAGCAAATATGTAGGGATTAAAAATGGATTAGCGGTTGGCAGGGCTGGGAGGATGGAGGAATGGGGAGTGGCTGCTTACGTGGAGTTTTCTTTGGTGGTGGGGTGGAACATGAAGATGTTCTAGATAGAGGTGATGGTCTCACAGTGCTGTAAATGAGCTAAGTGCGACTGACTTGCACACTGTAAATTGGTTAAAACAGTACATTTATGCAGTGTGTATTTGAGCACGTGCACACACCCAAAACCCGAAGTAGCATGAAACCAGTCAGCCGTCAGGCGGGAAACAACGTGAGAGCAAACCGTCCACAGCATTATAATGACAATCCTCAAAACCGTCAGTCATAAGAAAGGATAAATTATGTTCTCTAGTCGGTTGAGTCATATGAAATTGCAAAACAATAGCAATTCCATATGTCCAATCTAACACAGCCTCTTTGAAAAGAGGAGGCACTCTGTAACATTTTATAAGGATTTCTGTCACAGGTGATGCCAGCTAATGCCAACACTTCCACCTCTCACAACCCTAACTGATCTTGGTTATCACTCCCCTTCCCTCTTAAAATGAAAATCCTGCTTGGGAAACGGGACTTAAGAGACCCATTTTTCACTGGAAGGGACAGTGTCTGATGGAGCAGACCACAAAGAATGTGCACATGTGGGTTCTGCTTCTGGCTTGGTTAGCTGGGTTCTCGAGGGCTACGAGCCAGAGCAGGTGATCCTGCCAACTGTTCCAACACTTCTTCCAGGGGGAACATGGTGCCTATGTGTCAATCAAGGCAGATGTGGGTTCTAGTGAAGCACAGAGTGGATCATCTCTCTACCTTCCCATCAGCCAGTCCTGCTCTCTGTTAGCCCTCGTTATTTCAGAGCCTCCTATATCAGCTTTTAAGATGATAAAAAGGAGAGGACATTCTACAAAACCACTGTCACAGGGACACAGGGATTCCTTTATTGCAACAAATCATCTCACTTGTAAATAACATACAGGAAATGAAATAGTTCTCTTCACGAAGGGCTTCTTGAGGAAATCAAAACCCTTGGCCAATATTCCCAGCAAGAGCCTTAAGATGCAGAACAGATTCTGGGATCCCTTGGGTTTTCTAAGCAAAATAAGTATTTGAGGCAGAAAAAAAAAGTAATGGTAGGATTGAAAGCACATTTTTATAGTACTATTTGACCCCACCTACTCCATTCCTAGATCAGAGGGTTTTTCTTTTTTCTTTTAATCTTAACACTTAATGATGAAGTACAAAGAAATAAGTTTCATTCTCAGCAAAGGATAGTAGCAGGCCAACAGACTTACGAGTTAGTCAGACATGAGTTCTGAACTTGGCTCCTCTGCTGCCTGGCTGTGTGTCCTTGGTGGATTGCTTCATGTTTGAGCCTCAGCTTCCTTTCTATAATGTAACCTCACTATTGCAGGTATGGTGATTCTATGAAACAATGGCAGAGGAACCTGCTCAGTGATTGAAACATGGTCAGCGAATTGTGGCACCACTGAGCAAAGGGAACAGGAAGGAACTCAGGTCCAGGTCAGTGTTTATCTGTCCCACGTTCAGTCTTGACTGTCTTCACTTTAGCATGAAACGCTGGATATTCCTACAGCACTTCAATTAAAATTCTTTTTTTAAAAAAAAGTTATTTGGCTGTGCTAGGTCTCAGTTGCAGCATGCAGGATCTAGCTCCCTGACCAGGGATCGAACCCAGGCCCCCTGTGTTGGGAGCATGGAATCTTAATCATTGACCACCAGGGAAGTCTCCCCCCTGCCCCAGCTCTTTTTCTGAAATAGGGTTTCTGCCCAACTCTGTAGTATATTTCCAAACAAAGTTGATGGATAGTTTGGCTCAACCATAGCAAGCAACAAAGTGGAAATTTGTGATTTTACACAAGTAAGCAGCTTGTGTAGACTGCTGGAGTCTAGATCTCTGGACTCTTGGAGATTATGTAGCAAGAGTAATAAGAGCCAATGAATGAATCAATCTTCTTTAGCCTAAGGTTGCTTCTAAGTTACTTTCAATGGGGAGATTCTCTCCACTCTTTTGAGACGTACGCAGGTCAAGTGAAGCGTTATCTGCAGTCTTCCTCAGTATTCACCACGAACAGTCTCTCATGTCACAGCCTATCATGGTTTGGTTCCCAGCCGCCTGCTTCTCTCTCCAGAGTAAAACACAAAGGACAAAACCACCCCCTGTTTAAATGGAAGTCACTGCCCCGGCTGCTTCTTGCAGGTGCTATCTTCACTTCACTCTTCAAAGTCTCCGAGTTTCAAATTTTTAGTCACAAAACCTTTTCAAAAGGAAGGTAAATTTGAATCCCAAGGCAAAAGAGGAAGAGCTGGCGGATGGAGAGGAGCCCTGAAAACCTCTGCCTGAGGAACCGTGAGGCGTCACTCCTAAGTCTTGCCAGTTCTGAGTGACAGACAAGAGAAATGTAATCAACGGTCCAGTCAAGGTCACAACATAAGACGAGAAGCTGACCTCTGTGTGTTCCTCCCACGGGTGGGATCCACACTCTCCACCAAAGATATTCCGTGAGATGAGATAAAAGGAGACAAACAGACTCAGCACTTGGTTGAGATCCTTCCCTTTCAAGTCCTTACAGACACGCTGATGTCAGAGGTGCACAGTGGTTCACACACTGGTTTGAGCCAGGAAGAAGAGAGCCTCGTCCAGCCCGAGGGCTTCTGTTTTTCATGAACCCCACTCTCTCACATACTGACCAAAGCAGGGTGCAGTGACCCTGTTTAAGTCAACCCACTCTGATTCTCTCCCTGACCCAAATCAGAATCTGACACGCATCTCCGACACTATCGGCTGAATGAGGCTGAGCACGTGACTACCTTCTGGTGCTTCCGCTTCCTCTTTAACACGTGGGAGTGATGACACTGCCGGCTCAAGGGAACTACCGTGAAGACAGGGAGGACGGCTGTCAGGCGTTTGTGCCTGTCTCACAGTAAGGTAAGAGCCGCTGAGTGTGAGCTATCATCACCAAGAGCGTCACTTGTCATCCTGGAGTCTGGAGAGATGGGCCATTTCTCCCACAAAGGAGGGTCATTGTGGAGAGCTCTAATGAAGACTTACAAGTCTGAAATCAACTCTCCAAAGAGTGCTTTCACCACAAACGACGCCACATCAATGGACAGTCAGTACAAATTACTCCAGGATACTCCATCCAAATGAGAATTAATGTTTGCAAAGTATGCTTGGGGAAAAAAATTTTCCCCTTGACATGCAAAGCAAAGAATGATGACCACATGGTAAAATTCTCTTTAAAATGTCTTTTTTTTTTTTTTGAGTTTCTGCTGTGAGGTCAGATGTGGCTAACAGTCTAGCATTTTGATTCAAGAATTAAAAAAAAAAGAATAGGGCATTCTCTAAAATCAGTTTTGCTTCACTGTTTAATGAACTTGTCAGAAACCTTTTTAATTTAAATAGGGAAACAAGTGGGTTGTGGTTAGCTTCTAGTTCATTCCAGGTATAATACACATTTCATAAACCAATGCATCAGTGCACAGGTATACACAGTTCCCTTAGGAGCTGTTTAAACATTGTTTTTTACTTAAAAGAAAAGCAGAGTTCTATTTAAAAACAGCTTCCAACCTTCACACCAAATCTGTATTCTTGGAACCTTCTTAAAATCAATTTTAATGAAAGAAAAAAAAATCTTAGAGGAAAAAAACAAAACTGAAACCAAGGCAGGAGGGAAAACATACTGTCCCTTTCCATTTAAATGCACTGCCATAAGATCATCTGATAAAAATCTTATTTTCTCCTTGCTTACAAGTTCCCGGTGGTTTTTTTTTTTTTTTTTTAAAGGACCTGTCAACTCACTCCTACCCAAGTGCTACAGCAGCATGCTTGAAAATGAGGGGACATAAAACACAGGTGACTTGAGATCCCACTGGAATGACCCGACCACATCAAGCACAGTCTCCGAGGGGCCTCCGCGAGCCCTGCCCAAGGCAGCAGCAGATGAGGGCCTGGCAGGGTGCCCACCCAACGGACGCCCACTGACCTTTTGGTGACTGGTGACTTCGTCCCTGCTCCTCCCCAGCTCCTCGTTAAGTTTCACGTTCTCTTCTTGCAACGCTGAGAGCTGCTGGGACTTCTGAGCTGCTGCCTGCTTTAGGGATTCTCTGCAAGGACAGCGAGTGTGGGGTTACCATAGTAACAAGACAGGCAAGGAAACTGTGGGAGACGACCAACTCCACAGCACTGGGGAAAATATATCTGGGTCACGTGCCTGATAGGATCTGTAATAACAGGAGGCAGTATTGTCTACCTGCAGGAGGGGCCAAACAGCTTTAACCTCTTAGGGGGAGGACTGCTGCCTGCAATTATTACATTTTTTTCCCAAACCTAATCAACACTACATCTACTCTCTCACCACCCACACTTACCCCACTTCTAAATACTCCCCACACAGAAAAGCAATGTTACTCTCTAAAATAAATGACAGATGAAATGGCCGGTATTCCCTTTGTTTCCATTAGAAAATTAAATTCACTACGTTGACAGTGATTTCCATCGCTGCTCTAACTGTACAAATCTGTCATCTTTTTTTTTTTTTTGGAAGAAATGTAAAGCTGATAGTTCCATTTGCTAGTATTTGTCAGAATCAAGTGTTGCCGTGAATCTGGGTATATTTTCAGGACGACTAAAGGTGAAATGCCCAAAGGAAATGTAATTTTCTAATTACAGAACAAATGTTTAATTTTGATTGTATTCTTTCCATACTGTTGACTTGTAATTAAAAGGAGCAAATAAAAATACAGCTTGCTGACCATACATATCATGAATATCAGCATATAAAATGTTAGTAGGGTAAACATATGTATTAAACATCTTCCCATTATTAAGCTTGACTGAAAATATACATCCCAAATTATCCTTTACATGTGGGTATTCAAAATAGTTTACTGGATTGTTGGATTTTAGTTTTAAACCATAGAAGGTGGTTTTGATGCAATTATGAATTTTAAGTCTGGGCTGGCCACACTCCATTTAGTGAGCTGTCATACGTGGCTGAATTCTGAATCAAGTCATCTGGGTATGATTCCATCTGCTGATGCATGAACACGTCTATTTTTAACCTCAGTTGTCTAATGGGTGGCAGTACTTGGTACCTGCAGTTTTCTTGATTTTTAATTCTCCATGTACCTATAACATACCTATGGGGCCGACCTTATAAAGATAAAGGGGAATATGCCGACATGAAAATTCTCTTAGCACATTAAATTTGGCATTTGACAGAGACGTTTATTTAGCAATTGAAGAAAAACTAAGAAGGAATTTCAGACTCAAAAGCTGGGAGGCTTGATTTCAATTATGGATCAACACACACACACTACAAGTAAAGTTTATCTTCTGGCTAAAATCCATCAATTCTTGATAAATAAATGATGATAAATCATCATAAGCCAAACCTTTCATTCCCAAGTGGTCACAACCTTCATTAGGAGCTATTTGGTCTCAGCATTTGTGTGGCCTATCAGTGGTAAGTTCTTGATCCTGTTCTTTCTCTCTTACAGATTTCCATCCTTTAAAAAATGTTAAAACCTTGGTTTCCATTAAGAGCCCCCAGTAAGTAAAATTAAAACAAGGAGTCAGGAGATATCAAGATGCTCTAAGATTTATACAAATGATATGTGTTCAATGTTTTAAAATCTACCGTATGATTTCATGTACATTTTCTCATTTAATCCTCAAAGCCCAAGGAGGCTCATGTTATTATTTATATTTTAAAGATGACAAAATTGAAGCTCAGGGAAGTGAAAAGATTTGCCCCAAGTAAGTTGTAGAATCAAGAGAACTAGAGGTAAAACTGGCAGACAGACCTCAGTTGTGATCTGAATATAGAAACACCTTTCAACTTTCCTTTAGACCAAAGGACATATGTACATTTCGTAGATGGAGGAGGCTCCAACAGCCCAACTCCTGGACATACTCGAAGGAATAATTCTGAAAATACCTACAAATACATTTCTCACAATTTTATAAGTTACTTTTTTTTTTTTTTTTACTATATAACGATATCTTGCAAAACAAAAGAAGACTCACAGTTTTAAAACTGAGACACAAAATAAACACTGCTGATATTGACTTGCAAACATGCTACTGAGGAATCTATCATAAATTTAATAATTACCATGCTAAACATATTCTACTTCTTAAAAATATTTATTTATTCATTTGGTTATACCAGGTCTTAGTTGTGGCATGTGGGATTTAGTTCCTTGACTAGGAATTGAACCTGGGCCCCATGTACTGAGGGTCTAGTCTTAGCCACTGGACCACCAGGGAAGTCCTAGTATATTTTAGTTTTACTACTCAGCCAGGTGAGTAATTAAAGGCAAAAATTAGATCGTTTATATCGTTTTCCCTCAGAGTCAAAAGCTACACACCAGAGATAGACAATTTTGTTCTCTTTCCAACTTAAACTAGGACCTGGCTAGCCAAAATCAACAGTTTTCCTAAAACCAGTTTAGAAAATGGCATAGGGGAAAAGGAACGTTTAGTTGCAAGGGCTGAGTTTCCAGGGCCAAGGGCAAGATTCTTACGGCTGATTCCCATTAGAACTCCTGGGTTTGCAGAGACGTCCCTTTTCCTCCAGGATCTCCAGTCCTGGCAGGTAAAGAGAAACACCTGAAAAGCTCCAGTGGCCGTGAAGAGCCCGGGTATGTGGTCACAAAACACAAATAGCTGCTCCTTCTCCAGCTCAGAGCACAGTAAAATGACTGCTGGTCTCTTTCTGAGCAGCACTGTCCTCATGACACAGTACATTTATATCAGCTGGTCCCTGAAATGTGGCCAAGTCTCAGGCAGGGAACAATGAGTCACTGGGGGTGTGTTGGGGGGGGCGCTTTCAACCCACTCCTCACACCTCCCTCCCGCGGCTTCTCACGAACGTCACCGCTGTGTCTCCCGCTGCCCCTGTGTCCTGCTCTGAGTCCTGGCCATGCTGTGCCAAGCTACTGACACGAGGCAAGGTTCTCGTAGCCCTGGCGAGCCAGGAAAAACGGCAGACTATCAGTAGCAGCCCCTCCTCACGTGAACTTCTCCCCTCGGGGAACCCAGCCCCTGGGAGGAAGGCAGGCCCAGGGGAGGTGGGCGGCAGTACGGCTCATGGGTTTTTGCTCCCATGGGTCTACAGGTGCAGGGCTCAGCTTTTGTTATTCAACGGGGTCTTTCAAAGAAGGGCACACACAGTGAGCTTTTCTCTTGGCAGAAGTGAGACCACCCCATGCTGACTAGGGGTGGAGACAGAACGGAAAGACTTGAGTGAGGACGGGGACATATAAACCCTGGGCCAGTGTGACGACCCTTACGGGAGGCTCCTGCGTGGTGCTGCAGGACAGCGGAATTTTATCTTACTCCCCGGGGCTCTCTGTGATATGTCCGCTCTGGCCCTGCCCCTCCATTACCTAGTACGGCCCAGGGAGCTCAGAGGTGGGATTATGGCAGAGGGAGGTTGGTGAGGGAATCTTCTCCTGACGCTCAGATCCTCCCTCACCAGCTGCCTGTGTGACATAAATGAACTGAAGTCAATGTAGTGCTCCAGACCCTCAGGCCGGCAGAGCTGCTGTGTCACGGGGTGGGGGGAGATCCTTAACTGTAGCTGAACCTCCCCTCTCTGAACAGCTTTGAATTTTTTTCCCCATCATAGGAAAACCAACAGTTGTTCCCATTTGTGCTGTTTAGCCTTAGCAGACCAGGAGAGTCAAGCCTCTCCCACTGGCCACCACCACAACTCTACACATATACATAGGTGTAAATGGAACCGTTGGGAGCTGTTTAAATACCTTTTAGAGAAATATCACTAAAACTAAGACTGACGAAAGGATCCATTGTCAGCCTTGTGAGCTGTCCATCTCCTCAGGTAAGTAGCCCTGAGAAGACCACTTCTAGGAGGATTTTAGGAACTCAGAAGAACTAGAGATAATATACTAATTTAACCCAAGCTTGATCAACAGATAGTATTGAGGATGGCAACTTGGTTTTGGAAATGACACTTTTGTTTCTGTTTGAATCTCATCTATTTGTTTGATCAGAACTGGAAATAAATAATACAAACCCTTGAAGGGCAGAGTCCACATACAATTCATTTTTGGATCCTTCCTAGCTCAACTGTACCTAGCAGAAGGGCTTACTCAAATGTTCACCAGATTAATTGGCTTTAAATGTTCGGTTTACAGAGTTGATACAGAGCAGTTCTCAGAACAGATAAGCAAAATGAAATCTACTCTGTAACTATCACTTACAGCGCCAGATAAATAACCATCTGCAGCAGTTATGAGAACCAAACTCGAAAGGCGGTATTGACAAAGGAAACATGGACAGCCTGTCTGCCTAAAATATAGGCAGCAGACTGATGAGTAAACTTGGATTAGAAAGAGGCTTTCAAAGTTCTGCTTATTTAATGTCCAGCCAGAAGATTAGATTACTCTTAAAATAAAAACTATTTGATAATCTTCAAAGTACATGCTTTCCCCCACCCCCTACTGAAAGAGTTTTAAGGGATTAATTAATAGAGGGTCTGATGTTTCCTAATGTTGAGATTAGCTACCACGTAAGCATACTATTTTTTTTAATGTTATTATTGGGGTATAGTTGCTTTATAATGTTGTATTAGTTTCTGCTGTACAACATGAATCATATATATATGATTTATACATATATCCCTTCCTTTTGAGCATCCGTCCCACCCCACCCCCATCCCACCCTTCTAGGCCACCACAGAGCACCAAGCTGAGCTCCCTGTCTATACAGCAGCTTCCCACTAGGCTATCTGTTTTACACATGGGAGTGTATGTAAGTCAGTCCCAATCTCCCAATTTGTCCCACCCTCCCCTTCCCTCTGTGTCCATGTGTCCGTTCTGTCTCTGTTCCTGCCCTTGCAAATAGGTTCATCTACCATTATTCTAGATTCCACATATATATAAACATACTACTTGAAAAAACTCTAATTCCCCTTGTTATTTGCAAAGGGTTTTATCAAGTCACATTTGAATTCGAAGTGTTATAACTCACCAGCCAGCACATATTTCATTTTGACCCTGTAACTGAGCTATAGTTCCAACTTCACAGTGGTTATAGGGGTGAATTCTCAAGGTCTGCAATGGCATTTAGTGGGGGCAGGACGGAGATCATTACTTTGACTTTATATACATTTGTCAAGTACTTGAAAAAAGTAATTAGCACTGTTTCTACTTTTGCAATTTTAAATAAGTTTCATAATTTCTTTCATAACAGGTAAACTTACATTTCTTTCTTGAATTCTTCTATTTTTTGGTTCTCTACCGTCAGAAGCTCTTTTGATTTGTTCAGCTCTTCCACATTTTTCAAGTTGTTTTCTTTAAGTGTATCCAACTTAAAGATCAAGAGAAAAAAAACCTAATGAAATTATTTCATTTTCCAATCACATGAGTGGATAGACAAATCATTCATGAAAACATGCATTAGACAGGTGAAATTAAAATCCTTTGCAAAAAAACAAAAAGATCACCAAGTGAAGAGATTACAAATGATCAAGTCTATTATAAACTCCAACCTCCCGCACAGGTTAAGTCAGACATTCCCTGTACACCTGGCCAAAAGGTCAAACTAAATTGCAACATAGGGTCTCTTTCACTTTTATACAATTCCCAAAATTTATCATTGAGCTTGCTATTCATGTACGATGCATCTTAAAACATGCATTAGATTCATCCATCTCATTAGAACTGATTCAAATGAATTCTTTTTAATGGCTGAGGAATATTCCATGGTGTATATGTACCACAGGATGAAACTGGAGCTCATTATACAGAGTGAAGTAAGCCAGAAAGATAAAGACCAATACAGTATACTAACACATATATATGGAATTTAGAAAGATGGTAACAATAACCCTATATGCAAAACAGAAAAAGAGACACAGATGTACAGAACAGAATTTTGGACTCTGGGAGAAGGCGAGGGTGCGATGTTTTGAGAGAACAGCATCGAAACATGTATATTATCCAGGGTGAAACAGATCACCAGCCCAGGCTGGAAGCATGAGACAAGTGCTCAGGCCTGGTGCACTGGGAAGACCCAGAGGAATCGGGTGGAGAGGGAGGTGGGAGGGGGGAATCAGGACGGGGAATACATGTAAATCCATGGCTGATTCATGTCAATGTATAACAGAAACCACTACAATATTGTAAAGTAATTAGCCTCCAACTAATAAAAATAAATGGGGAAAAAAAAAAACATGCATTAGAAAATAAAAACATTAGAAATAAATTGCAAAGGCATGACATCAAGGACTGATTCTTTGTAATGAAAACACACCCCTTTCTTCCCACAAGACTAGTAATTTAGGATATGATATTTTTCGATGTCAGTGCCAAATTTAAAGTTATATAATAATCCTCATTATGAAAATTCCTGGGATATTTGTAGATGGGAAAGATTTAATTATTCACCTGAGCTTCAGTCTGGAAAGGGAAAGGCCACATAGCGAGACTGAAAAGCACTCACTCACATTCAGTCCCATCACCTGCCCACGTGGGACGTGGCCAGCCTATGGCCTGGCCTCTGGTGGGAAAAGCGGACACATTACTGGAATTAGTGGGGACATGACCAACCTCCGGCTCTGGCAGGTGGCTGGAGTTCCAGGCACGCAGCCCCCAGGGACGGGGGGCTGTCATGGGTGACCCATCATACAATGTGTGCTCCTGGTGCCAAGCTGGCTTTCTAGGACTCGCATAGTTATCTCCTTCAGCCAGAGGTCGTTCTGTCCTACCACATGCTACCGGTCAGGAGCCCTGGGAATCAGGAGCCCTGCAGAGTGTCCTGCAAATTTTAACACCACCGTCTTCCTTTTAATGCTCCCTAACATTCCAGATTCAGGGAATGTTCAGTGGGACCAGAAAATGATTCATCCAGTCTGTATTCTGGCTGTAACGAGACACCAAGGGGTAAGTTATGGAAACACAGGATTCTCCCTCAATCTACCTTCAAAGGTTAGGGACATTCCTTAAAATCTTCTTTACCTTAGCTTCCAATCGATTACCATCTATAATTTTTAATGCTTTTATGTCTTCAGCTTAAGTCTTGTTCTCTTAGGACTGTCAACTCAATCATAAATGTACTCTTTTCTACGTCAAGCTTTATTTCCCTTCTAATTATTTCAAAGTGTTTATGCCCTTATGGATTTCAGTCCTTGCTCTGCTGTCATGAGGAGGCCTGATCTTTACGACTGCTATTCAGCGTGCCTGTCTGGATCTTCCCCGGCTTAACTTCTCAACATCTCACCTGACTGTCACTTTAAAAAGCCTCTGAAGTTCTATAGAACTTCACATAACTATTTCGGCGAAGCAATCTGCTTTGGATTTACGTAACAGCTTTCCAAAGAAAGAAAGGGCTGGTATGGGGTGTGGGGGAGGGGGGCGGGTGGGAATCAAAAGAGAGGTGCAAGGATGAGAAATGCTACTTTTGGACAGAATCAAAATTACCCTGACACCACAAATCTGTCTGAGACCCAGAAGTGACTGATTCAAAATGAGATATAAGGGAGGCAGTACTGAAATAGGCCAAGAAAAAGGCCTATGTCAAACTCAGGGCTGAGGGATGGAATTCGGTAGCTCAAAGTTGGAAGGCAGTTGGGAGAAAAAAAAAAATGCACGTGATTTAAGATAAAAAACACAAAAGCTAGAGAATGCCATTGGTATCTCCTCTCAGTAGTTGTGTCAGTGAACAACTATCACAGAAACCCACACTACCAGGGTTTTCCCCTCCTTTTTTAAAGGTTGATCCTACTAAATAGGTAATGAAGTAATACATTTTATTTCATAAGATCATCATCCTGGTGTACATGCAACTCCACTAACATAGATCAAACCTGTGTAAGGCCACACTTCAAAAAAAAAATAAGTAAATAAACCATCCTGAGTTAGTCATCAAGAATTCCATGAAGTCGATAGGCTGTCCTTTGTACAAAAAGCCATTTAAATCTGATTACTTCATTCTGCAGTTTTTCATTTGTTTGCTTGGAATCTTCCAAGGAGGCCAGAGTTTCGGTCTTCTCTTTGGTCATCTGTTCCATTATCTGCATGGCATCTTCAGTGGTTTGAGCGGCCTAAGTGTGAGAAAGCAGTGTGAGAAATGAGGGCACCCCTTATCAACCTGGGAGGGGGTGACTAACACTCAGGCCACGAGGCTCAGGATCTGTGTGGTGAAGGGAATCACACAGAGACGGCGAGCCGGTAACCAACCCCATGCCAAGACAGACAGACCAAGACGAACAAGCAGCACAAAGTTATAGACACTTTCTGTGCCATTTTTCAACACGCCAAACTGAAATGTGCAATTTACATATTTTCAGATCCCTATAAACCTACGCCTTCTAAGTTCTGAGTTCCACTGACAATGGTGTTCATCACTCTGACTTATGTTTGAGAGAAATGTTCACTGATAAGAAAGGTTTACATCCTTCTGTGGCCAAATTTCCTCTTAATCATATTTACTGTTAGAAGTTTAAAATATTCTTCTTGCTATCTCAAATTTGGGGCTTTTGAAATCACTTGGAATTTTGGTTGGGAACTTTTCAAATAAAAATGGAAATTATTTGGGCGGTTACAGTATTTAAGGCTCAAGTGTTTAATGAGAAGCACTGAATGACCAAGTCCATGAGAAGCTGTAGGCAATGAACACAAGCATGTCTGTGAATAAAAAAGATAATATACACATGGAAACAAATCCTTAGTTGATACAGTATTGAAAAAAAATCACAGAAGTGAATTAAAATCTTTTAAGGCACTTGCTTACAATTTCATGTGGTCTAATTCAGTTTGTGAGAATTCTGCCTTTATACCTTCCCAGTAACTGGAGGGAAGATTTATGAAACAATTAAAGCCACACAGAAGATACTATGTTTTAACATGTGACCATTTTACCATTGTTCTTAAGCCTTTAAGAATTATGGTTGCCTTTTCAGAAAAATTCTCCCTAAATTAAAAAACATCTATCCTTTTTATTCACAGTTTGCAATCTTTTCTAATGGAGAGAGATGACAGCAATTAGACATCTGGTAAACACTTGCCCTTTCAGGCGGTGACAAACAGCTTGAGATATCTGACCAAGTGATTAAATGGGGTGCGTTTCCTTCTTTGGAAATGAAGGCACGTTCCCTCAGCCACTACAGGGTTAGTGAACAGGGTTAAGGCCAGGGGCCCAATTCCTGAACCTCCCACTTTACCGTAAAGGACTGTAGAGTCTCGAGCTCTCTGATTTTTAGAGTGAGCTTGCTCTTGTCTTTCCTCAAAATACGGTTTTCGTTTTGAGACTCCAGGAGTTCGGCTGAGATGTGGCTGTTGGTTTTGGCCAGCTGGCTGATCTCTTTCTGGAGGAAGAAGTAGCTTTCGGCCAGCTTCTCCTTCTCCTTCAGGAGCTCGTCCTTCTCCAGCATCATCTCTCTTTTCTCAGCCAGGAGGTCGCTGTTGTCCTGCGTCGCCTTGGCCTGCTCGGCCAGGGTTACCTCGTGGCTCAGCTGCAGGTCGCCCAGCATCTTGGTGAGGTAGTCGTGCAGTTCCTGCAGTTCTAGCTTGGACCTGGACAAGGCAGCAAAGTCACTCTTCAGAGTCTCTATGTTGGCGGCCAGACGCGCCGTCTCTGCACTCAGGAGTTCCTTCTCCTTGACGATGTCAGCCACTTTCTGCTCTGAGTTGGTCTTATCTTGGATGAGCGCACAGTTTTCGGACTGGAGCTCCTGGGTGCAGGCTCTCAGCTTCTCCACCTCCTGCTCCAGAAGCGCCACCCTCCCGTGGAGCTTCTTGCTCTCGTACAAGGAGGACTCTTGGTCCTGCGTCCTGGCTTCTTTCTCCAGCACCAGGGACTGTTGCATTGTGTGGATCTTCTCGTTTAACTTCTGACATTCTTCTTGCAGATTCAACCCGTCCCTTAACAAGATGTTCTTTTCAGAACAGCAGGCCTTGAGTTCAGCATTTAAACTCTCCTTGGCTTGCAGTACGTCAGTGTGTTCTTTTTCTAGCATCTTTTTGGCGTTTTGGGCTTCTTTTAGCATCAGCGAGAGATCGCACTTGGTGGCCGTGAGCGCCTGGTTTTCCTTTTCTCTCTCTTGAAGTTCTTTCTTCAGAGCCTCGAGATTGCTGAGCAGTTTCATCTTCTCGTGCACAATGATTCTTCTGTTGGCTGACTCTTGATCATATTTCTTTTTAAGGTCTTCCATGGCCTTCTTGGAGTTCTCTCTTTCTACCAGTAAATCCCCATTCTGTATCTCCAGTACCGATTTTTCTTTCAAGAGGTTATCCTGCTGCTTTTTGAGCTTGCTGATTTTCTGACAAACCAGCTCCTTCTCAGAAGCGAGGTACGTGATCTTCTCATTCAGGTTCATCTCGATGTGGGCGGACTCTTCTGAGTATTTGCTGAGTTTTTCCGAGATGAGCCTATTTTCATTCAGCAGTTCTTCTTTCTCAGTCAAGAGCCTTCTCTCGGATGAGGTTAAGGTCTCTTTCTCATGCAGAAGCTGAATGCACTCGGAGTCTGTGATCTCCCGGCTGGTCTTAATTTCTTCCAGCAGGTTTGTGAGGCTCGTGTTCGTGGCCTGCAGTTGCAGAATCTCCAGCTCAGCCTTCCTCAGGGCCTTGCTGGCCTCCTCCAGCTGTGTGCGGAGCTCACCGGCTTCCGT
Source organism: Cervus canadensis (assembly GCF_019320065.1). Lineage (NCBI taxonomy): Eukaryota > Metazoa > Chordata > Mammalia > Artiodactyla > Cervidae > Cervus > Cervus canadensis. The sequence goes on from NC_057386.1 coordinate 125,169,542, forward strand.
ACTAAGCAGATGTTTAACCTGGCGGGCAGTCTCCAGACTGGTGTTCAGCTTTTCCTGATCTTGAAGCAGCATGTCCTTCTCGAACTGCAGGTCTTTGCAGCTCTGAAGAAGATGATCTCTTTCGACCTTTATAGCTATACACATGTTGTCAAGACCTGACTGTTTCTCCAAAGTTGACTTTTTCTCTATTGTGAGATCCTCGATCTCCTGCACCAAGCTCTTCTGATCTTTGACCAGCTCCTCGTAGGAGCTCTGAAGCTTCTGAATAATTTCATCTTTATCTTTAGCCAATGAGAGGTTTTCAGTGACCAGCTTCTTGATACGATTCTCCAGGCGGTCTTTTTCTTCCCGATACTTCTGAGACTCGGCCATTAGAATATCTTTGCTGAACTGCAGTTCCTCTGTGAGTGCCTGCAAGCTTGCTTCGGAAGCCTGCAAAGACTCGTTTTCTGTATTTATCTTCAAGAGTTCCTCCTGCGCGATATCAATCTCTTTCAGTAATTTCTCTCTCTCCACAGCCAAAGCTGCTTTATCGAGTTGTTCTTGCTGATAAAGCTTTTCAGTATCTTGCTTTTCTTCCCAGACTTTCTCCTTTTCTAAATTAAGAGTTTCATTTACTGACCAGAGCTTCTGTTGGTCCTCCTGAAGTAAAGTTATTTTGGCCTCCAGCTCTGCAAGTTTAGACAGAAGTGAACCTTTTTCTAACTTTAAAGCATTCCCCTCCTGGGTAAGAAGCTGCTTCTCTGATTTCAGACCCCTCAGCTCTTCTGACATTAGTTCAATTTCTCTTTTGGCTGATGTTAATAAGTAAGTTAGCGACTACAGAGACAAAAGATGGAAAGAATGGAAACAAAATGAAATCAAGCAGACAAATGCAAGCCCGAATAACTTAACATAACCTAAGTCATCGAAGTTAAAAAAAAGTTTATGATAAATGTCATAGAAACTACCTGGATTACAGGGGAAAGAAACTAGATGAACAGAGCCCATAAAAGGATAATGCAAAGCAACTGTAGCTTTGCCAAAAGCTGATAACTCTATTGGTTCATCTTTGAAACAACCTCTGAAGTACTCTTGACAGTTAACTAGAAGATACAAACAGTAGTTTGACATCAGGGCATGGGATTCTTTCCCTGCCGTTCCCAATTATCCAGTAATTTCTATCGTAGGAGGGATTCATAGAAGAATTTTTAAAAACACAATCCAAAGAACTACAAACAGTGAGTATATTTTAACCAAAAAAGGGAAGAGGGAGGAGGTGTTATAAACTGTTGCCTTTCAAACTAACTTACAGACCCTTACTTACTAAAGAACCTGGCCTGAGACTGATTTAGTCCCAATGTTACATGTAACTTACAAAAATGCAGACCAATTTGCTAGGCTTTGATGACCAAAATAAATGGGCTTTTAAAAAAATGTATTGGTTTATAAAATAAATTGACCACAGTGTCTCTACCAGTGCTGTCCAGAACTTTCTGCCATGATGTAAAAGGATTTGATCTGCACTGTCCATTGTGGTAGCCACTAGCCACATGTGTGGCACGTGTGACTGAGAAGGGGAATTTATAACTTGAACTAGTTTATATTTAAATGGCCACATGCGTCCAGTGCCTACTGTACTGGATGGCATGGCATAGTTCACTGGCTATTAAACTAGGGAACACGGGAGCATCACGGGCTCCATGAACTTCTTGAGATTTCACCCAAAACTGGTTAAGTGTATAAATCAATTTTCCTGGGGAAAACATCTGAAGGTTTCATCAGCTCTCAAAAGTGTCTGCTGACAAAACACTGAGGTTCACAAAAATATGATATCCAGACTACTTTGGAAGGGAAACAATTCTGGCATTTTAACCAAATGATCCTTATGAAAACAACAGCAAACAAAATTAATGGGGCTTTACACAAACCTCTAGAATGCTGTGGTTTGGTCAGGCTGCAGCATTTTAAGGGATACATTAGAAAACTGGTGTCTACCAAGATAAAGGGAGCCTCAAAGTCCAAAATTCTGGAAATTATATCCGGTATTAAATGTTTCATAAAACTGGAGATATTTCACAGGGAAAAGAGAAAGCCTTGATGGGCAGCATGTAGCTTCCCTGGTAGCTCAGCTGGTAAACAATCTGCCTGCAATGCAGGAGACCTGGGTTCAATCTCTATGTTGGAAAGATCCCCTGGAGAAGGGAAAGGCTACCCACTCCAGTATTCTGGCCTGGAGAATTCCATGGACTGTATAGACCATGGGGTTGAAAAGAATCAGACATGAATGAGCATCTTTCACTTTCACACATGACGTATATTATGATGTATTTCATTTAATTTAAAAGGGATCTGTTTTGTTGTTCAGTCGCTGAGTCATGTCTGACTCTTGGTGACCCCATGAACTGTAGCACACCAGGCTTCCCTGTCCTTCATTATCTCCTGGAGCTTGCTCAAACTCATGTCCATTGAGTTGGTGATGCCATCCAACCATCTCATCCTCTGTCACCCCCTTCTCCTTCTGCCCCCAGTCATTCCCAATATCAGGGATCTGTTTTAAGTCCTACATATATTCTTCTGTATTTTATTCTACTCAACTCCTACATGTATATGAACATTTCTCTGACACATTAAAAACAATTAAAGACAATAATTTACTTTTCTGTGAGCAATTTAAATAGCAATAAGTGGGTCAGAAAACATATTGGGACCCTGACACGATCCTGACACCATAAAATAAAATTCAATGTATCGAGTTCTACTCTACTCAGTAGTAGGATGTTTTCTCACAGCCCTTCAATCCAACTTCCTTGTTAATAAGCTTTCACTGCCTTCCTGGGGACATACGAAAACCTTCTCCAGAGGTCTCCCTTCTTTTTCCTCTGCTCTTCTGACCAGGCTCCATTCCCTGCCCACCTGCCTCACGCGTGGCCTCTGTCTCTTGCTTTTCTGCACGATGTCTCTCCTAACCCTGGTGCAAGGTGGCAGCAAGACGGCCAAGACTAGAGGGACATGCTTTTCTGCGACAGAGTCTATTACAAGCAGGTGGACAGAGCTCAGGTGACAGAAGGCTCTTTGTGAAGCAGCATAGGGGGTGATGGCTACACAGTCCATTCAGGGTGGAAAGAAAGACCTGTAGCCACCACCAACCCTGAGAAGGGAGAGCGGCTGGTACAAAACACTTGAAGCCACAGGAGACGTCATTCACCTTGCTGCCATGCGCTCTGAAGGCCACTGAACCCATTCCACGCACTGCTGCTTTCTAAGCACCCTTACAACCTTGACGCGGGACACAAAGCTCACTATACTGGGGCACACGGTCCTCCCCACCACATACTCTGGCTCTTTCGGCTTGCTTCCCCAGCTCCTCCAGCTTCTGCAGCAGCTCACGGTTTTCCTCCTGTGTGGCCTTCAGCCGCTCCTCTGTGTCCCGGAGCAGCTTGTGGAGGTTCTGCAGGACTTCTTCATGCTTGGCTCTGCTCTCGGAACTGGCTTCCTCGTACCTGGCTTTCAGATCTTGACACTCGTTGCGGCTCATTTCCATCTTCTTTTCCTGCAGATACCCCATGTCAGAAGGAAGTCACCTGGCCACAGCTGTCCTGCCAGCCACCCTCTCTGCCCCTGCTGGCCACCAGTCCCACTGGTTCCCTCTCTCCTTACCAGGTCTGATAGTCTTCTCAGGAGTTCTTTCTTTTCTTCCTCATGCTTTTTAGCTGCTTCTTGCTGACTCTGTTCGGCTTTGAGAGTTACTTCCCCAATACTTTTCTGCAGAAGGCTTGTGTTTTCATTAGCCTTGGTGAGTTTCAGCTGTAATTCTTCTACATTTCTAGAAAGAATTTCAAAACGAAGCGTCAGATTTTTCCAAAGAGTACTTTAAATCCTAGAGTTACACTTTAAAAGATAATATTGATAATCATTGGCTTAATGATGATAAATGTTATGAGCAATAACATCTAGAATTAGCAAAAAAAAACCTTGGCTTGTCCTGAAGAATACTTTTTAACAACTGTGATGGTTATAAATACCTTAGAGTAACAACTACTCTAAGTGTGAACGTTTATTATTTTATGTCCAGCTCAGACGGTAACGAGTCAGCCTCTAATGGAGGAGACCTGGGTTCGATCCCTGGGTCGGGAAGATCCTCTGGAGGAGGGCATGGCAACCCACTCCAGTATTCTTGTCTGGAGAATCCCATGGACAGAGGAGCCTGGTGGGCTACAGCCCACAGGGTAGCAAAGAGTCAAACACAGCACAGCACATACAGAAAGATGAGAGAAAGGAATACAGAAAGATGAGAGAAAAGGAAACGTATTAGAGGAAGTAAGTACTTAGAGGTTTCCAAATTTTAGCAGACTAGAATATGCAAGATTCATTTGGGTGCCATTTCAGAATACAGATATGAAAATAACAATAAATAATTTGAAGTCCTAGCTTAAAGATAAACTTGTGGTCCGATGAAGATGTATGAGGGTCATCAGCCTAGAGAGTGGGCTGTCTCATACATCAGAGGAGGGAAACTTGGATGGAAACACTGGATAAAACGCCGACAGAAACGGAACTTCTCCAAGGCTCTGGCCACAACCACCTTGCAGCTGTGCCCGCCTCCCGGCAAGTCTGACCAAAGTCGGCCAACCAAGGCCCAGGTGCCCATCACCACCACTGCGGACCCTGCGGGAGCGCTCAGCTCAATGTTTTTGTTGTTGTTATTTTTTGGCCACACCTCACGCCATGTGGGATCTTAGGTCCCGGACCAGGGATCAAGCCTGTGCCCCCTGCAATGGAAGCACATTAATGGAAGAGTCTTAACCACCAGACCACCAGGAGAGCCCCCGCATGGCTGGATGTAAACGTAACTGCCAAGTGTTAATACTTTCAGAATCAGAAGTCTAATGGTGCTAACATGTCTTCTAAAAAATGTGCCTTATAAAATAAACATTCGATTTTTAAACAGCCATTAAAACAAATCAAAGCAACAAGAGCCTCAGAATAAAGACAAGGACAGAGATTTAATGTAAGAAGCTTTAGCACTGAGGAAGTACGGTGTAGTGATGAAGGGCAGTGAGGGCACTGGGACCAGACTGCCTAGACTTGAAACCTCAGGCAAGTTGCCTAACCTCATTATGTCTCGATTTCTTTTTCTTTAATATGGGAACAATAATACACTCACCTTGTGGGATTATCAGGAAAATAAACTCTATACAAAGTGGTCAGCATACCATGTGGCATGTGGTCAGCCCTTCATAATCGTTATCTATCATTACACTGCAATAGGTTAAAAATATTTTTAACTGCCTGTAAAAGATGTTACTGCCTGGACTTCCCTGATGGTCCAGTGGCTAAGACTCTATGCTCTCAATGCAGGGGGTCTGGGTTCGATCCCTGGTCAGGGAACTAGATTCCATACGCCACAACTAATAGTTCACATGCCACAATTAAGACCAGCACAGCCAAATTAATTAAAAAAAAAAAATTTTTTTTTTAAAAAGATGTTATTGCCATTGGTAAACTACTATCTTCCCCTTAGAAGGTTAAATAATTGATTCAAGAATACACTGAGACAATAAAGGACAAGAGACAGGCAACTTTTAAAACATAACTATCCTGAAGAGTTTGGCTCTCCTCCCATCTAGACCTTCCTTGAGAGCCTAACCTAAAGCAGACGCTCTTAATAATACTCGTACATACCTTTCTTTCAGACGTAGTTCGTCGTTCATTTTTGTCAGCTGAGAAGAATTGTCTCCAGACATTTTCATTATTGCTGCAATGTCATTTTCCAGTTTTTCCTTCGCCTTTATCAGCTGCTCTTCCCTTTCATCTCTCTCTCTGAATTTTGCCTCCGTATCTGAATATACATATATATGTATAGAAAAAAAATAGAGCTGTTGTGTTATAACCAACAACAATGTATTAACTACATCCTGTATGCCAAAACTTGCTCTGGGAATATCTGTATGTAGCAATCCCTGCTCTCATGAAAATTATATTCTAGCAAAGAAGAGAGACAATTAACAAGAAAGAGAATCAATCATATGTTAGAGAGTGGTAAGTGCTAAGAGGGGGAAAAGAATACAAGCAGAGACAGGAGCCAGGAAGGAAGCTGGGGAGTGTGAAATCTTAGAAAGAGCCTCTCTGAGACAGTGACATTTAAGTAAAACCCTAGGGGAAGTGAGGGAAGAGGAATGCAGGCAGAAGAAAGGCAGGTGCAAAGGCCCTGAGGCAGGAACACGCTTCACAATCGAGTATCACCAAGGAGGCAGATACGGCTGCAGTGGAAGGAACTTGGGGAAGAACAGCACGGGATGAAATCAGAAAGGTAACAGGACCTGATGGGAGTTAAGGACCACAGCTGTGACTCTGAGCAAGATGGGTGCCACGGGCCACCTTGAGCAGAGATGTGACATGATCTGACTTGATGCTGAAAGCATCTCTTCGGCTGCTGTGCTGACTGAAGAGGGCAAGGGCAGAAGTGAGCAGCCCAGGTGGCCAGCTGTTACTATAGCTCAGACTACAGATGCTGGCTGGCTGGGATGAAGGGTAGCACTGGGAGTGGTGAGGTGTGGTGGATTCTGACTTGTTTGAAAACGAAGCAGAGAGAATTTGCTGAGGTTAACAGACGCCCAACAAGTTTTTCATCACAAGAGAACACAATGAGTAAAGACTTTATGCTTGAACAGTAGATAGGTTGTACCACACACTAAAATCATCTCAAATCCGAGGAAGCCTACTATATTTAATGTTTATAATAACCAGAGATGTGTTCTTACCTGTTAAATTTTCTCTCAACTTCTCCAGTTCGGAAGACAGTGCGTTAAACTGTTCCTCTTTTTGGTGTAATTTATTTACAGTTTCTATTTGGGATTAAGTTAAAAGTTTAATACATCTCAGAGTTAATAAGCCACCTAAAGCTTGATTGTCTTATAATCAAATCAAATCAAAAGTTTGAGATTTGGAGTCATGTGAATACTAAAGAATCCCATTAGAAATCAAACCACTATATAATGAACCTAAAGAAGCAAGCAAGCAATTTTCTGTCTCCCCAGATCTGTAGATTAGGGAGGCACTGAACATTCATTCTCCAGGGATCTCTTGCCTCCTTCCACCTTCCACTTAAAACGCAATGGGAAAAAAAAAAAAAACGCAATAGAGCTACCAATGACTGAAGCTTAAGTAAGATGATACTTTACCCAAGTACGTCTACATTTTAACATGAGTCAAGCTTTAGGTCAAAAAGAAGAAAGAATTAATGGGAGTCAACCTGACCACCCAGAGTTTATTACTGGAAATATCGTGGACATGATCCATTCAAATATCTGTGTTGGGGGTTAGTGTTGAATACATGTGCATATAGTTTTGTATGAGCTTCCCTGGCGGTGTTAGTCATAAAGAATCCACCTGCCAAGGGGATGTAATTAATGAAAGTTCAACCCCTGAGTCAGGAAGATCCCCTGGAGTAGGAAATGGCACGCATAGGTTTGTATAAATGGAACCATGGAGTATATACTATTTTGTAATCTGCTGCCCTTACCCAATGTGTCTTGGGTATATTTGACAGGGGTGAGTCCTTTAATACAACTGGGAAACTGGACTGTATATTTCTAGAAGGCAGGACAGATTTCAGGTGAAATGATTAGGCTGCAGAGGTGACAGCAGTTTGGGAAGGTAAGCTGTGTCTGAATGGTGATGCTGGCTCTTTCCATGTCGCTGAGCACATGTTGGGACTTCAGGATGGTGGGGAAGGGGGCTGAAGGCATGGACTGAAGGCTGACACAGCTGGGTTGACTGGCTGATAGTATGAGAGAAGTGACGATGCCTCTCAAATTTTTTTTTAATGTGCGAATATTTTAATGTGTTAGACATGTTGGCATCTAACAGTAGGTAGAAAGTAGAAGGGGATAAACTGAAAATAAAGCCATATACATTTCACACTGCTCATAAAAAAATAAAAAGAATTAATCTGAGGCTTTAAGAAGCCAAGGGAATGTAGTGTTACTATGCACTGCAGGGACTTTATTTGAGCTGAAGACTGGCTCCCGCTTGAGGACGTGACCTCCTCTAAAGTGCTGTTATGTTAGTGAGACGTACCTTGCATACTTCTCTGAAAAGAGACTGCCTCCTCTGAAGCATCAGCGAACTTTTCTTTCTAAAGAAAAACAATTGGACATTCAGAATAGATAGATCTCAAATTATAAAAAGTTTCAATGACTGTAACATTATTTTTTGTTGCTAGTTTTGTTTCATTAAAGCTAACTTATGCTTAAAACATGTGGGTGTCAATTACTACCATCTGGGTGCTATGCGTGTTTGCACACGAGTGAATGAGGTTTGTGTCTGTGTGCCTGGCTGGGCATGCACATATGTCCGTATATGTGTATGGATATTCACACTTATGTCAGTATATGCATGTGTGGGTATATACATGTGGTGCCATGTGTATACTTTTTCTGCATGTTGCTACCCTCAAGTAGCAGAACTTCTCCATAAATCTGCCTGAGACAGCGACCAGAGTTCAGAAATAGTTTTTTAATATTTTTTTTTTTAAGTTTAGTTGATTTACAATGCTATGTTAGTTTCAGATGTACAGCAAAGTTATTCTGTTATACACACTCAAGTGTCTATTTTTTTTCCGAACTCTTTTATAGGTTACTACAAAACATTGAGTATAGCTCCCTGTGCTATACTAGGTCCTTGTGGGTCATCTGTTTTTTATATAGTCACATGTATACGACAACGACAAGCTCCTAACTCATCCCTCTCTCCCACCTTTCCACTTCGGTAACCCTAAGTTCGTTTTCTACGTCTGTGGATCTGAGTTCTGACATGTTTTACATCTAAGAATAATTAGAACCTAGTATCTGGAAACTAGATCTGTGTCAACTACTTTACATTAAAAGGTTCACCGCTCACTCACTATCTTTTCTAAACATGACAGGAGAGCAGGATAAAACCACTCTCCTGATTTTCCTGAGATGAATTCTGAGCTAGAGATACCAAGTGAATTTTTAAATGGATATTTGATTTAAAAAACGGGCTCACAAGCCACAAGCCCATCACAGCCCACAGGCTGTCCACCTGCGTTATTCCCAAGGCCAAACTCCAGGAGGCATGTTTTCTTTTCAGAGGACACAGAGGAATAGTCTATAACTTGAAAAACAAAAAAAAAAAAGTAAGGCATCCTGAAAGTTTGGGGAGGAGGGCAGAGAAATGGCGTGACACCCAAAATGCATTTTATTAAAGGACACTATAATAAAAAATGGTAATTTCCAGGCCAACTTTTCTCAAAATGTACCTGAAATACTATGTATCAAAACTGTGGGGGTTCCTCAGAATTCTCTACAAGGATACTGTGTTGGTCAGTTGGCAGCCATTGGTCACGTGTAGTTACCAAGCACTTAAAATGTGACTAGTGCAATGGAGGAACTGAATTTTCTGTATTTTTTAAAAATTTTATGTATTTTTAAAAATATTTATTTATTTGGCTGCACCAGGTCTTAGTCGCAGCATGAAAACTCTTAGTTGGAGCACATGGGATCTAGTTCCCCGACCAGGGATCAAACCTGGGCCCTTTACATTAGGAATGTAGAGTCTTAGCCACTGGACCACCAGGAAAGTCTTAAATTTTTTATTTTATTTAATTTTAATTAATTCAAATTTATAGAGCCAAGGGGATGGTAGCTACCATAATGAATAGTGCAGTTAACTGCATATGAACATTTTAAAAAGTAGAAATATGTAATATTGGCATTTAAATCAAAGAAATATCAAACACTTTTATTCACCACTGGTATTAGCACAGAGGTATAAAAAGTGGAAATCAAGAAGGTACATGGAAGACCCCCCATTCCAGTATTCTTGCCTGGAGCATCCCATGGACAGAGGAGCCTGGTGGGCTACAGTCCATGGGGTCACAGAGTCGGACATGACTGAGCACACACAAACATCACTGCCTTGCTAATGGAGGGTGCCTGTGGTCCAGGGAGCTTGCTGGCTTTACTGTCTCAGGGCAGGCAGGACAAGGCACAGGGCAAGAACTACACATGAAACCTAACATAACTTGGAAGGTCCCCATGTTTAGTGAAACTAAGTAGTCAGCAACATGTCAAAACATCAATGCATTACCAGAGGCAAAGGATAGATTTAAAAAAAAGCAATACTTACCTTTATTACTAGTTTGGGTTTGATCCAATCCCCCTGATTATCAGCCAATCAATACTTTGCAAGAGAAAGGAAATAGGTGCCATACTTCTTTCTTTATAGAAATTTTCGTGTTTTTTTTTTTAAACAGGAACGATTCAAATTGGCCAGAAACCCTGAGATTCAGATTCCTGACAGGTACTTACCAAAGTCTGCAGTTCTTTTTCCAAAGCCTCTTTCTCTCGACTGACTTCGCTCAAGTTTTCCTGAAGATTATTAAGCATTAGCTCTTTTCCCTGCAGCTTTTTGGTGATGCTACTAGCCTACCAGACAGTTACATGGTACAGAAGCCGATGGACCAAAGGAAACAAAAAGGAATGAGAAAGAAAACATAAGACGAATGTGAAAAAAATGTATGAGAAACAAACACAACCAAACAAAACTGAAAGGAACAAAGGCATGGGTAAAAAGTCATTTTAGTGTTGTTACTTTTAGTTCTAAGAAGCCAATGACTTGTCACACAATCAGTTCTAGATAAGACTGTCCATGGCTATTTTTAAATAATCAAAATACAGTATTTTTCTATACCTAAATTTGGACTATCAGCATGATCTAAAACAGAAAATATAGATGTTTACTGTATTTTTTTTTTCTTTTTTGTGGTGCACAGGCCTAGCTGCCCTGGAACATCTCGGATTTGAGTTCCCAGATCAGGGATCGAACCCATGTCTCCTGCATTGGCCGGTGGATTCTTAACCACTGGACCACCCGGGAAGTCCCAGCAGCTTACTTTCTAAATCAGACAGTTGAACAATTTCACTTTCTGGATTTTTAAAGACCGTAAGACAGGAATGGTAGTAGACTCATGTGACTGTATTTCATTCTTTGTATTTTGTACATGCTTGAAGTTTTTCAACATGTAAAATAAAACTTTAAACATGTACTAGACAACAGCCATCAGAAAAATTGGCTTTCACTGAATCTTCATGTAAAAAAGTAGACCAACCATTAGCTACATATTCTTTATTAATTTAATTTTTGTGTTTGGATTGGTAGTTCGGAACCAAATGAGGAAACTGGAGAAAAATTTTCTGGGATTGTCATCTTCGGCTAAGGTTACTTAGCAATCTTTGCCATTTGTCTGTCCTCACCTCTCCCCATTTAACCATCACAACCCTTCCTTCTTTGCCAATAGAGCAGCTTCTCCCACAAAAAGCTCAGAACAGTCAGCATCAGTACCAGTGCCTCAACTAGTGGCAGGAGGACTGGGAAAGAGGATTCCTTCCTCGAACAATAGTTAAAAATGATTATGACATTTAACAAGGCTAGTTAGTAAGAAATGTAGCTGGCAAAGGTTTCCTATCATTTTCTATGGCTTGGTCAAAAACACACTTGTCCAGTCTTTCCTCCAAAGAGCAAGGAATAGACCATGCTCTCACTGTGACATAGGAAAAAACTCCAATGAGACATAAGTAGCAATGTGGAGGGCTCTGGGCTCTTAACCTCCATTTTGCTGTGAATGTTATTAATCACAGCATGTTAATTTACAAGAGTCAAGTGCACTCAGAGTTCACATTCTGTTTTACCTGTGACTCTTGTTATTTAGTCGCTAAGTCATGTCTGACTCTTTTGCAATCCCATGGACTGTAGCCCACCAGGCTCCTCTGGCCACAGGATTTTCCAGGCAAGAATAATGGAGTGGCTTGCCATTTCCTTCCACATGGGATCTTCCTGACCCAGGGATTGAACCCACGTCTCCTGTGTTGGGAGGTGCATTCTTTACCACTGAGCCTACATATGACTCACAGACAGGCAATGGGAAAGGATGAGATTATCTTTTAAGCTTCTTATACATTCAATTCATTTACCTCAACACCATCATTTTGGGGCATTCTCTATTTTCAAAAGAGTTTATAGACTGGAATCAAGCTGAAACAAAGATCACAGCAAGTCCAGAGATAAAGTATCAGTTTGGTCAAAAGGTGAGTTCAAGTTTTTCCATAAGGTATTAATGGAAAGACCTGAACGAACTGTTTGGCCAACCCAATAATAAAGTATTCCGATATGAAGAAACCAGAATCCATCCACACCCGAGTCATTATTTTCTCTAATCTCCTCAGATGAAACCATACTCATGATGCTCAGAAGATACTCCACTCATATGGGAAATCAGGTCAGCACCAGTTTTAACTAAGTCAGGAGTTTGGAGGATGAATGACCTCAACTGAAAAATAAGGTACAACTCAAGATAAGAAATGGAGGTTAAAAAAAAAAGATGGAGGATGTTGCTACAAACCTTGCCGCTTTCAGCATCCTTTTCACTCTCTAAGTTTTTAATCTGTTTCTCAGCTGCTTCAAGCTGCTGTCTGAGGTTCTCGATTTCTGATTTACCTTCGAAGCTGGCTTTCTGAAGCGCATCAAGATCCAAGAGCTTTTCTTCGGCAGCCTTGAGCTGTGATGTAAAATGATCAATAACCTTGGTTTGCTCATTGCATTTGGCTTGTAGCACCTCTAGCTCCTTTACCTTTAGCTCGGCTTCCTGCAGTTTGTTTAAGGTGTCCTCCATTTCCACGAGGTGCTGGTCTTCCGCTTTGTCCAGCTTCGACTGGATGGCTTCCAGACTGTTCTCCTTCTCTTTAATGACTTGCATCAGCTTAGCCTTTAGGGCTTCGAGCTCTTTCGTGTGAGCAGACCTTTCCGAGTCCTGCTTGTTCTGCAGCTTTTCTATTTCCTGCTGGTAGTCTAGTCTCATCTTCTCTATCTGCGTTTTTAACTCCGCAAACTCGGCTGTCTCGGTGCCGACCCCCTTGCTGAAGGACACCTTCAGCTCCTCCATGGCCTGCTGGTGGGACGCGATGGCTGTCTCCAGTTTGGACTTCCACAGGGCGATCACGTCTGAATTCTCCTTGTTGGCGTGGTCAAGTTTGCTTTTCAGGGACTCATTCTCTTTGGAAAGCTTCTCTGTGGTGACCTGTAGAGCCTTTAACTCCTTCTGGTGTGTTTCTTCCCGGGCTCCAAAATGCTCCCTCAGAGAAGCGACTTCTTTCTGATGGTTACTATGGGTGGTTTCTAACTTCTCCTGCAAGGCGCTGATCTCTTGCAAGAGGGACAGTGACATGTCCACATCCCCAGCCGGCTTATTGGACTCCAGCCGCCTCCGCAGCTCAGCTACCTCCTGCACTCGCAAAGCGAGGTCTTTCTCGAGTTCCATGATGCGGGACTTTTCTGACACCGTGGCCACCTAGTTAGCATCAGTCAAGGAGAAAGAAGAGACCATTTAAATGATGAATCACTGACAATTTTCTCTAACCTTGGAGATCTTTAGTGACTACCCCATCTCAGGCAGCAGTCAAGCCACCAAGAATGTCTGTGTGTCAATCCAGGCGTGACTGTGGCTTAAGTCTGGTTCTAGATGCTCCAATTCAAAATACAGTCCAAATTTACAGTCTTTGGCAAACTTTTCACCATTTTGAGACGCTAAAGGAAAATAAAACTGAACTTTATTGAGCTTAACTCACCCCGCAAATAGCTCTTTTCCCTCTAAAGAACCTTAAATCAGGAAGAGTACCCATTAACTATAGTTAGTTAATATAAACAGTACCTTTCAAAGTTCTCATATATTTGCCTTCTGGAAGAAGAATCTTTGTTTTGCCTACTCTACCCAAGGGGTATAAACGCTTATCTATCTATTGGCAGTGACTTTACCGAAGTATGCTGTCCAGTACAGCAACCATGAGCCACATACGGCTACTCAGCACTTGAAATGAGGCTATGAGAGTCATATATACATCAAATAATGATGACTCAGGGAAAAACAGAATGTATCTTGTTAATAATTTCTTATGTTGATTATATGATGAAACGATAATAGATTGGATATATTCGTTTAAATAAAATGTTATTAAATTAATTTCACCTATTCCTTTTAACCTACGCACATTAATGTGGGTACCCGGAAATTTTAAATTATAAAACATCTGTGGCTCATGTCATAATCCTGTTGGGTAGCACCGGCATAAAAATACCTAGGAAACGTTTCAGTGAATACCACGACTGGGGAATGAAAGCCTCAAGTGGATAAAGAAGAACAAATTGACGAGACTTTTTTTTAAGAGAGGACAAGGGAAAAATTGTTACTTACCTGCAATGATAAGTAAGAATCTTATACAGAATTCCCCCCCCCTTTTAGGGTTTGTAATTCGTTCACCGTCTTGGCATACATGTGTCGCTGCCCTAACCCAGTGGTTCTCTGACCTTAGTGTGTGTGTGAGTCACCAGCAGCCCACACACACTGATTCTACCTGAGCTTGGGGACAGAACCTGGGAATCTACTGTTATTTAAACTTATACCCCAGGATGAGGAAAACCATTTTCCTAACCTTCATCCTTTTATTCTTGGAAGCTATTTCCCTCTGTTATCTGACAGGTAGTCAGTTCGGTGCACAAAAATGTGGGAAATGATAGCTTCGGGCACAAAAATTAATTACTGGGCTAACCAGGGAAATAGAAGGGGAACTTGAATGATTTCAAGATATCAGTGAGTCCCAAATTTCACAGATCAAATGTCCTGCAGGGTGAAGGTTCGTTCCCTCGCTGCCTTTAACAGGACAGGAGACAATGGATGTATGTTTCCTTCAGCCCCTTGGCCCAACAACAGGCTGTGAGGTGGATAAAGACTAAAGGGTCGATCATAAACAAGAAAATAAAGCACTTGGGACTCCCAAGATGGCATGATCAAGTCACTGAACATTTCAGAGCTGGCTCTAATTGTTGTGTTTCAGGATTGTATGTAGGTATTTGAAAGATGGTAATTCATTGACTTAGCTTTTTCTGGGGTGGAGGTGGGGAGGTGAGGAATCGGAGAGCTTGTTACCACAAAATAAGGTACATTATTAAACTCCATTGCTACGAGGTCTATAATACAAATAAATTGAACCCAACAAGGCACTAATTCTTAATCAGTCACAACAAAACTGTCAAACTGAGGAAATGCCAAGTAAAAAATGAGGGAAAATAATAGTTTGATTATGGAGCATTTTCATAGCACTTCTATTTTTAACTTCCCCAAATCTGCCCTCAGGTGAAACTATCTATGTGTCTGCCTTTCCCACCATGAAAGTCAGGTTACTGTTTCTAATTCTTGCTGATGTCTCTACAGCACCAAGCACGCTGTTTATAAGCTGAGCTTACTGGCTTAGAGGAATTTTACAGCACTTCCCAAAAAGGAATGTGGGTGATGGGAAATTTATATGGGTCAGGAGTTAGTTCCATACTTGGCAGACCTAGAGTGAGGATCAACAGGACTGTTACAGGAAGGTAACAGTTTGAATCTGAAACACTTGAATAAACTGTGCTGTGAATGGATGCTTTCTTATCCACAGAAAATTTAAAAAAAATTGTTTGCTGACAAAGCTGTATAGGAGAACACTTCGGAAGTTAAAAAAATATATATATATCCTTACTTCAATAGCCAGCCACACCACAGGAGCTCAGGCTTCCTATCAGTTCCTTGTATTTCCCAGATCAAGTCTGACTCTCAGGTAACAAGTACATGGCACCAAATTACCAGGATTTTTTTCCTTACCAAATACACAGAAGACATCTTTAGTTTTGAGGCCGACTGAGAACATTTTCTTTCTTCTTAAACAATAAAAAAACTCATGACTTAGAAAAGAAAAATGACTTGATTTTCTAGATTTTTTTAGATTAATGATTTCTCGAGAATTTTTTACAAACACTAGTAATTCAAAATAAAAAAATCAGGATACCAAATTTGATTAGAGATAGAATAATTTTTGAAATTTTAAAATTAAGGATCTGGGTGATTTAGCTACTGACAGTCAAATTCAGGATTTAAAAGGTATACATACATACGTGTTTTCTTATATGTGACTCAGATTAGTTCTTAAATCTTTTAGCACAAAATGACTTCTGTAATAGAGAGACTCCATCCTGTAGTGGTTAAGAGCACAGACTTTGGGGTCAAATGGCCCAAATGCAAATCCTGGCCCCACTATCTCTATTAGCTGTGTGAGCTGGAACATATTAGTGCCAGTGCCTCAGCGTCACTCATCTGTAAAATGGAGACAACGCTACTACCTCCCTCATGGGACTGTGGTGAGACTAAGTTAACATTTGTACAGTGCTGGGAATAGTGTCTGGTGTAAAGAAAGCCCTTATGGGTGCTTAAACATATAAATAAATTTCACTTTTTTCATCTTTCAAGTGAACACATGACTAATGCACTGCCTCCTAGGGCCAAACACTGTGAGCTGGGGGTTGGCAGAAGTCATTCTGTTCCCAACACACTTTTCCCTCCTAACCACCGAGAATTTAACCTACTGGGTAACAGAAATACAAAGAGACCAGCTGCCAAGGGAAAAAATAAAAAAAAAAACTGGGGTGAAAATCCTTAACTCTCATTAAAAAGAGCCAATGTTTTCCAGTCTCTTCACCCAAGAGGTCAGGGAAGAAGGCAGAAAAAGAGAGCTAAAGTAAAACAATAACAAAAAATTACTTAGAATACCCACTAGGAATATGAGGACAAGAGGACAATTGACTGCTGGTGGCAAACAGCAGAAAGGTTATTTCCTGGTATTCATACAAAGACCCTCAAATGCAGCTGTGGATGTCCATGCAGTCTGTATAGTTGCAGAGTTTAGATGATGATTTTGGCCAAGTTAACCAAAGGAATGAATCTTCACCTTGGACAAAAGTTTCAATGTAAAGCACCTGGGCCCTCCCATCAGCCTACACCCATGAGGACCTGGGCGATACCAGGACCAGCAGACTCAAGTCGAACCACTGGGTCAGGGCTGTAGGCCAACTGCAGGGCCCGTCACCCGCCGTGTCCATCATTCACAAACATGGATCAGCTTCGTTAAATAGTGAAAACCATTACCCTAGTGTCTTCTAACTCCCTCTGGAGTTTGTCAGCTTTGGTCTTTTCAAAGAGCAGGCTCTGTTCAAGCTCCTTAATGCGGGCATGCTCCAGTTTGGTCTGCGTCTGTTAGTAAAAAGGAAGAGGAAGAAACACAACAGTGCCACCGTGACATGCCAGCAGAGGAGGAGAAGGGCGCGGCATGCAGACTGAGCCACCAGTACCTTCCGCCGAAGGGCGAACAGAAAGGGTGATGGAGAAGGGATGGGCGTGGACTGAGATGGAGAGGTTGGGGGTGGGGGCGATGATGAACACTATGGACAAGAGGATGAGGTGGGCAGGGGACATGAGCTAGTCTACTGAGAAAGAAAAAATGGAAAACACGTGAGGCAAGATGAAAAGTGTCAGATGCATGCAGCCAAATACAAGTTATATTGATAAGTGAAGTTTATCAGCACAAATTAGAATAGTTAATATTCCTCTAATCTATCATTTTCGCTCCTCCCCGCAATAGCTACTTGACATTAATGTGTATGTAACTGACTCAGTGACTTAAAAAAGTAGATTGGCCCTCAAACTGAACATCCATCACCCAAATATGGACAAGATTAATGTCATAAGTCTACATTTGGTTGGTAAGTTCCTAGCGCAGATCTCTGTACTTCTGCATACAATTTGATGTGAGCAAGGGTCAAGTATTAAACCTAACAAAGGAAGTCTACGAACTGAAGCTAAGGAAACCACACCAGTGGTGCTGGCTGAGATGAATGAGAAGAATCTGGGATTCTTAGCAACATTCCCATACATGACAGATGAGGAGCCATTAAAGTGGACTTTCCAAAGAGTGGCACCAGGAAAACAGGAGGAAGGGAATTAGATTTAAAAGAGAAAATTCAGTGACAGTTATGCTTGAAAGCCTCCATCCCTGGAGCTCAACGCAGGAGAAAAGTTTAACTGGAACTGGGAAGGGGCTCATACTCTTAATCCTAAAACAATCATTTCGCCTCAGCTCAGAGGTAAGAAACACGGTGACTCAATAGAAAGGCAAGAGTTTCGACTCCATGCAAAAAGAGCCAGTAAGATCCTCACATGTTTTAAAACCTCAGATTTTGATGGAACCTGATGGAAAACCCAGAGGGCCATCTCTTTCTAACAGTCTTAAGTGTGGAAGAATCTTAACCAATTTGAAATCATCTAGATCAGTCTGAATGGACCTCTATCCCCACTCACCTCTCCAACCAAAGAGGTTAGCAACGTAATCAACTGACAAAACCTGTCGATAGAGCTGCCCCCAGCAGTTTCTGGTTATTCTGTGGTTTTAACTAGTTGGATCTCTCCATCTGGACAATTTAAGGGAAAAGACAACAAACCCTAAAGTGACAGAAAGCAGTGCAAAGCTTAAGCAGAAACTAGAATCTTTTATGTTATAAATATCTTTAGTCATTCCAGCAGTACTCTGGGGATTTCAATATATTCAAGGGGTCAGTTTGCTTATGAACCAGGTATAAAAAACCATCATAGCACTGCATGGTATCTGCATTCAGCAGTTTGTTCCTGCTGGCTGTTCAAAAGACAGTGCGATATAAATTCAGTATCTGGCATCGTTGGTTTTTTTGCTTTGTGCATGTCAGACCTGGTATTTCTACTGATACAGTATCCTTTTTGTTTCTTATACTGTTCAGTTTGACATAATCTTCAATAGTAACTAATAACTTTTTTTTTCTGTGGTTGTCATGAAGAACTAGACATCCCATCTCCTGACCCTAAACAGGAACCTATAGTGAACTGCTTGAGGAAATTGGATCTTAAAGATTACAGGTGGCAAACTTTGAAGTGCACTCCACTGAAGATCAGAGAGGCCCAACTAAAACAGCTGTGGGCTGCCTTGAAGGTGACAACTTTGGAGGAACTATGGTGACTGGCAGTGGAAAGAATCAGGACGTGTGAAAATCCTTAAAAATTTATTGACTTAAATAATAATGTTATGAATAAAAAGAAACCTTTGTGCAGAAAGTCAGCATGTAAAAAAAAAAAAAAAAACCATCATAGAATATTTTAAAAGTAAACAAAAAAAATGTCTGTAAAACTTCTTCGCTTGCTTCAGCTCTTCACACTCAAAAAAATTATGAAATAAAAATCAGAAACTTAATTGTTTGGAGAGTCCCCTTCATCTATATGTGCCTTGCGTGTATATGCTCAGTTGCTGAGTCATGTTCCAATGCTTGTGACCCTATGGACGTGTAGCCCACCAGGCTCCTCTGTCCATGGGATTTCCCAGGCAAGAATACTGGAATGGGTTGCCATTGCCTCCTCCAGAGGATCTCCCCAACCCAGGGATCAAACCCACATCTCCTGCATTGGCAGGTAGATTCTTTACCACTGTGCCACCTGGGAAGCTCCGTATGTGTCTTAGGTAGAGGTTGTTCAATTTACCTGCTTTCACAAAAAAAAGAATCTCATCCAGATCTACGTTTTAATAATTGGGGTCATAGTCACAAGAACAGAAATGCAAAATTAACAGGAAGAAGCAAACACAACAGTACCTTTCTTCTCTTGACATGGAGTTCAGTGTCCTCTGGGTAAAAGGTCACTTCCCACCAGGGAAGGCCCAAGAACACCAGAGTGGGTAAACGTTCCCTTCTCCAGGGGATCGTCCCGACCCAGGGATTGAACCCAGGTCTCCCTCATTGCAGGCAGATCCTTTACTGTCTGAGCCACCAGGAAAGCCCTAAAAGTCGCTACTACTTCTAGATAAAAGGTAAACACCCACTGAACGTGATCTTCTCCCCGTTCCAAGATCCTCTGGGTATCTCCGGACTGGTGAGAGAGTGCCCACGGATGATCTGGGCTCTGCACTGCACTTGGTCAGCCATCAGCAAAAGGAACTAGCAACCTGCTTCCCTGTCCTTCCCTGTATGTCACAGAAATGCTCAGCTGGATAGGACCACCCTGCTTTTAGGACTATTACTTTCTTTGACTAGGATAGAGTATCTCAAGAGGAGAGTCCTGGGGCCATGGAGGGTGGGGGAGTTAAGAGGGAAAGCCAAGGCTCTGCGAGAAGCGCGAGGAGAGGCAGGAGGGAGGCCTCATGCAGACTGACTCTGGATGCAGCAGGAGGAGCCTACTTTGGGAGCAGAGGAGAGACCCAGATCACTGAAGTAGCTGCACAAAAAGGAACCCTTCAGAACGGAGGCTTTAAAAAAAAAAATTCGGTCTTGAGTTGTCTATTTCAGCTGCTGGGAAGAAAACTCCTTTGTTTTAATCGCATTCTCTTGTGGTGGTACATCAGAAGAGGAAGAAGCTTTCAGGTTTTTTTCAATTGGCATCTTGGCCGGCAGGGTGCGCCATGAAGCCACGCTTTTAAGTGCTCTGGTAAGATCACTTCTGAGCCACTCTGGTAAGATCTGAATTGGGTGTTTGATACTAAACAGAGGGAGGAAGAAAAAAAAAATCTCCATATCTTGTGGCAGTGCTACTAGAAAAAAATCTCACTTCAAGAATAATAAACTTAGAGGGAGGGGATATATGTACACTTATGGCTGATTCACCTTGTACAGCAGAAACCAGCACAACATTGTAAAGCAATTATCCTCCAATTAAACACTTAATTTAAGAATAATAAATTTAAAATACACCATGTCTTCACTGAAGAATGCCTGCCTCCAGCTTCACCAACTAGGGGAAACACTGACCCAACAAACTGAAGTCTGAATTTCTTGTCAGCCGCACTGGCAGCCATTGGCCAGCAGCAGGCACTCACACAAAAGGCAATCAGTCCGGGACTCCATGTTCCTTTATTCTAATGGGAATAAATGAAATTTGGGGAAATTTTACCCCAGAATTTCTGCAACAACTTCATCTAATATCTTTTATGTTTCAGTCAGCTATCATATATTTTGGAAGAATTCTATTAAAACTAGAAGGCCTTATGAATTAAATGAAGTACGTTGGGCCCCCAGACACAATTCTTGTCTTTCTGCCAAAATTCTTTATAGAACATATATGTGCCTGTGTGTTAGACAAATGGATTTACAGAACTTAGTCATTACATACAATTTCTTCAGGATTCAAATGTAACTGCTTTGAAAGCCACATGCACAGAAATATTAAGAACAATGTCTCAAGGTCAGATTATGCAGTTAGTATTTGAGTGTATCAATAAGCATTTTAATCTGTAATCAATCTGTGTTAACAAGGGAAGTATCCATACAGTTAAGTGCCCTCTTACATTCTCAGGATCTTCAGAAATCTGGCTCTTTTGCTATCAGTAAAAAAATAAAAAAATTAACAACAAAAGAGACATTCAACTAGAGTTTCAATATGTGTTAGGGTTTCAGCATAACTTTGATTAATTACAAGTTTACTGGACACACTAGCCTATCCAGTGCTGGTGTCAATATTTTAACTCGCTCCTCAAAACATTGTAGGCTGTATTTGACATGAATTAGATGATGATATGAAACTTCTAATGAGATTTTGGGGTGTTTTTTAAATGGATGAGAACAACACAGAAGTCAACTAAAGGAGTGTAACTCTATATGAAATGAGTGACGAAGACAGCTATCAAAATTACTCATAATCCATTACATTCTGGGCCTTATAAAAGCAGACCACAGAAAATGTTTCCCTTACTCTCTGTTGACTGTAAAGATACATTTATTTCAAAAGAAATCAGCCTTCTTATTTGGAAGGATTTTGAAATTTACATGGTGTGGACATTCAGTAGACTCTAAATAAAATCGCAATGGTAGCAAAAATGTGTATTCTGAGAACTGCACAGACAAGAAACTTCTACTAAAATATTACAGATTAAAGTACCAAAATTCTGCTAAATT
Source organism: Cervus canadensis (assembly GCF_019320065.1). NCBI lineage: Eukaryota > Metazoa > Chordata > Mammalia > Artiodactyla > Cervidae > Cervus > Cervus canadensis. The sequence continues at coordinate 125,191,367 of NC_057386.1, forward strand.
TTAAAAATTTAAAATTTGCATTTGTCATACATCTAGCAGTGGTTTGAAAAGCATCAAAGCCATTTAATTCTGGGGCCTTATTAAAAAACTCATATGAATCACTGTTGTTGTTTAGTCACTAAGTCATGTCTGACTCTTCGAGACCCCACGGACTGTAGTCCACCAGGCTCCTCTGTCCACGGGATTTCCCAGGCAAGGATACTGGAGTGGGTTCCCATGTCCTTCTCCAGGGGATCCTCCCAACCCAGGATTGAACCCATGTCTCCTGCATTGGCAGGTGTATTCTTTACTGCTGGGCCTCCTGGGAAGTCCTGAATAGCTGTTAAGAGATGAGAAAACTTGATACTAAAGGAAAATCTCTGAATTGAAAGTATGCCATGAAATAAAAATTGGTCTTTTTTTCTGGAAATTACTAATACTTTAAAAAATCAGTTACCATAACATATATTTATTTTCTATAGGGTTATAAAGGATTTATCCTGCTCAATTGAAAAGGAAAGCTGAGACTGTCCTGAACTATCATGATGAAATAAAAAATGCTCTTTAAAATGCCATTCTGATCATGGGAGGAATAAGTAGAGTCTCACTTAGGACACACTGCCAGATTTATGACTTGATTGACTTCAATGCAAGGTTTTGAATCTGGAAGCATGAGAAAAGGGTAGGGAAAATTTTACCCAGCTACCAGAGTTGAGATGCATAGTGACAGGCTGGAGGGCAGGCAGCCCCTCAGCCATAGCCCACAGCCCAGAGGCGGGGATTCCTGCCACCCCCTCTGCTGCCTGTTCTGGCCACAGTGGTGTTATCCATATTTCTGAATACCGCACCCGCAGAAGCTTTAGATGGCTGGTGGGGTTTTACCTCAAGATCGCCCTTAGTAATCGATTCTTCTTCAACCCGGAACTGAAGGTCCTCAACCTTCCTGTGGAATAAAATCAAAACAAAATACTTAAGGAAGTAACTAAGGAACACCTCTGCCTTATTCCCCAAATTATATATATATAAAATCAATGTCCTCATGAATTTAGCAGATGACGATGGAAAGAAATGCCTTAGCGACGTAGAAAATGAAGAAATGCATTTTAAAGCCTCTGGTTTATAAATCCACAAAGTGAAGAGCTCTTCTCCACTTAGGAAACGCCAAAGTTTTAACCAGGTATGGATCCCAGAAAGTGAAGAGTTGAGAAAATCAACTGGTTCGCCAGGTCACAACCACCAGAAATGGATCTAATCAAGACAAGATCAAACTGGAGGGAAAAGGTCTGATCACCATACAGACAGGTATGAGAAGGGAAGTCTATAATATCTACTTCCCAGTAATAGAACATAGCGGGGAAACTAGCACAGAAAACAAATCTGTCTTTATACCACCCACATCAGATATTCCAGGGTGAGGTCAGCAGGCTACCCATGCAGAGATTCCCAGGACAACATGAGTACCTGTTCCAAGGCTGGGAGAAAAAGGCTTGGAATAATTTGGGAGAGAGGCGATCAAGGATTCTATTTCTTGCTTCTAAAAATGCAAGCTTCCCCCCCCCAACTCACATCATAAAAATCTCTGATAAGGGCTGTGGGTTTTGATCAATGCCATCACAAAGTCAATGAAATACGATATTAGGAAGATTTACAAAACCTGGGTAACACCCACACTGAATCTTTACAAAATTGGGTATAGGAGAAGGAAGAAAAGGAGGACAAAGTCCATCATCATGCTAAGTCGCTTCAGACATGATTAACTCTTTGCAACCCTATGGATTGTGAAAAGAAGGACAAAGTCCATAAACTACGTGCAAAAAAAAAAAAAAAAAAATTCACTAGCATTTCTAACAAAGTTTAGAATAAAAAAATTCTACTCTGTTGAATCAGAAACATAATCATAGGTTGATGCCCTCAAGCTTACTGAAGAGCTGGGGGAACATTTCTACTGTCCAGAAGTCAGCTCAGCAAGAGCTGGTTTAAAAACCCAAGCAAGTGGTACAGGGGCCTTGGCCTTCAGGAGGGCCTGGAAGGGTCTGTCAGTGTGTCTTGTTCACTTGTAGCCGTTTTTATGAATGAGATTCAAGGAGAACTTCCTGTTGTAGTGCTCCTCTCCCCAGTGGCCAGTCATCTCCTCAGTGAAGCACTGAATGTATGACCCACCCCGCCACCCCGTACCTCCCACCACAGCCAGTGTTTGTGACCTTCCTGAGCACTTGGTCATCCTAGAGACCCCTGAGTTACATCACTGTGATCCGAACTGACAGCAGATGGCATTAAGTGCAACTGAGGACAAACGTCCCATAACCCAGAGACAGTCAACCGATTCCATGCACACACCTTTCCCGGAGATCTCATTTGCTCATGGCCTCAAAAGACCTTCTATGAGAAGCAAGCTTGCTTTCTTTGTCTCACACAGTTGAGCACTGGATTTCATCCTGCCCTGGATAGTTCTCTAGCTGAGAGTTCTAATTTCCTATAAAGGCAGTGAGTTTCTCGAGGTGAAGGCCCCTCTGTTACTACCCCGTTCCCCAACACACATAATTTCATCAGATACTTGGACAATGTTTCATAAAGACCAGGTAACTGGGCCCAGGAAAAAAAAAATCCCCTCTCCAGGAATGCCTCAGGTGGAAACTGGGTTTGAATTAACTGACTCAGGCCATCCTCTAGAGGATGTCTGGCACACAGTAGGTGCTCAATAAAAAGCTGTTCAATGAATCAGGGCACATTTATCTGGTTCCAAACTTGTCAAGAAAGCCAAGTCAAAGCAAACCTTCCTCACACAGTATGGGGAATCCTATCTCCACTGAATACACAGTCAGTCCTCTGGTTCTCAGGGTTTGACACCAACAAGGCTGTGGATGGGAAAGCTCTTCCTAAGATGGTTTAAAAAGGAGAGCAGGTTTTGGGATCACCTTTTCTCCTCTTCAAGTTGGTTGAGAAGTTCCATCTTCTCCCTGTCAGCAGCTTCCACCATCGTTCGCAGCTGGTCCATCTTGGCCTCCAATTCCAGGACGTGCTGGGAAAGGCAAGCGTGTTAGTGAGTGGCCTCCTCCTGACCCAGACATGCCTCCAAAGAGCTACAGCTAAGTGGTACAACTGTGGGTCAGCATCAGTCAAAAACCTTGTCACGTTAAAGTGCTTTCTATGATCTCTTATAACAGGTTATTCTCGGCAGCACTTCTGGGAGCCGGATGATGAAAAACCACACCATTAAAGCAAATGGGGGTAATGCTAAAACAACTCTCATCTCTTTTTAAAAGATTTTTTAAGGTGGACCATTTTTAAAGTCTTTACTGAATTTGTTAAAATACTGGTTTTATTGGTTTTATGTTTTGGTGTTTTTTTGTTTTTGTTTTTCGGTCACAAGTAGGATCTTAGCTCCCCAACAAAGGATTGAACCTGTACCCCCTGCATTGGAAGGCGAGGTCTTAACAACTGGGCCACCAGGGAAGTCTCCACTCTCATCTTTCTTGAAGCTGAAACTCATACAAAGCATAACCTACAAAACAGGAGTTGTAACCACTACTAAGGTCCTAGTGTATAAGCTCATCTGACAACAGACAGGCCAAGAGACCTGGATGTAAAGACCAAAGAGCACAGCAGACTCAAGAAGAACAGAACTTCATCTTTATGATGATGCAAACTGGTACCCAGGGCACAGCTTTCAAACAAGCCCAGGAAAGACATCTATGCTCATTTCAGCACGCTCGAGATCAGCTCCCTGGCTCCAAGCACCAGGTATGCTGCCCAGCCTCCTCCCTCAATTTAGAAACCGTCACCGACTCCACGATAAGATCAGCCTAGAACCCGTCACCATCTCCGCCACAAGGTCAGGGCCAGACTTTACCTGGTCATGTCCGTCCCGGGCCAGGGCGAGCTCCTGCTCTATCTCCCCCACGTGGCTCGTGGCCTTGGCCACCTCCGCCCTCTCTAGATCCCGTTCGGCCAGCAGCTGCTCAATATGCTGCTGCTTCTCCTTCAGGGCCTCCTGGAGGGCGGTGGTGCCGGAGATCTTCCTGGCATAACGGGAGGAGGTTTCAGTCAACTGCAAAGGAAAGTTAAAGATGTGAAGGGCGACGATGCTTTGAGGGATGCAGGGAAGGGGCGGTGCATGCAGCACAGGCGTCTCCTCGGCAAAGTAAAAGCGCTGCCCCTGGCTCACAGGCTTGCCCAGGCTTAGGAAAGGTTTTCCATCGTGGAAACAAGACGGCACGTGCCTCGGGCCTGTCAGTGTCACAAAGAGCCCACCAATGTAAAGAGGCCACAGAAAAACCAAAAAGATGTTTGCGGCTCAAAATCAAAGGTGCCCTGAGCTGGGCTGAGGGGGCTGGGTGGAAAAAATCTCTCAGGACCCAGGTCACAAGCTTCTCAAGACTCCATTTCTGCCTGGACTTCATGAATAGTTATCTTCTCATTAAGACAGTTTGGCCAATCTTCTGTTCCTTAGACTTTAGGATGAGACTTTTTTCAACTTCTTGAGCTTCTACACACCATTAAGTGACCACGATGTCACCCATGGAATCACAAACCTTCCTTCAACTGATTACATAGTTTACACACTTGGGACTTTGTGAGATTTTCTTCACTTTTCTTCTAGAACAAAAGGCAGAGGTGATTTCACCCAGGGATCCAGCTCTGAGGACCTGATTTCCAGTCCCCAGAAAGATTTACAAGGATGAGATGAAAAGGAAACTTGTGTTGTGCCTTCAAAGCATGTGTGAATGGGTGAGTGAGTGTGCAAGTACACACACAAGAGAAAGGAAAAAAGGGCACGGGGCGGGGCGGGGGGTAGAAAAGGGGGATAGGAGAAGTTCACGGAGAAAGAGAAGTAGGGGGAGGAAGGAGAGAGAAAAAGAGTGCATGAGAGGGGGAAGGGGGAGGAGAGCAGGAGTTGAATGAGAGACAGCAGTGGGGGGCGGGGAGGCGTGGAGAAAACCTCTTTCTGCTCTCATCTCTGCTGTTTCACACAGCAGACACCTCCTCAAGGTGCCTAATTGTCATGTGAAAACACAGAGAACAAAACCTTCTGTTAAAGAGTTCAGAGGTCATTTGGACAAGCTGAATAACACTCTTCCAGGCTGGGCTCTGGGGGGCTGGGAGGGGCTCCAGAAGAGGCTGCAAACCCTTGGCCAGCGTTTGTCCGAGGCCCTTTACCGAGCGATCTCTGGCTTGAGGAGAATGCCACTGTTTCTACTGAGAGAAATTTCTTGAATTACTTAAACATATGAGGGGGAGGGGGATTTCCTGTTCTCTCTTTTAACCACCTGACCTTGACTTTCCAGTTTCACTATGTGGTTATACTTTCTCGTACTAATATTTCCTCCCTTAAAAAAAAAAAAGAATTATTTATTTGCGCGTGTCAGGCCTTCATTGCGGCATGCAGGATCTTCATTTGTTTCAGCACGTGGAATCTTTAGCGTGGCATTTCAACCCTCAGTTGTGGCATATGGGATCTAGTTCCCCAACCAGGGATCGAACCCTGGGCCCCTTGCATTGGGAGCATGGAGTCTTAGCCAACATTTCTTCCCGAATACACTAAATCTGAGCTTCCCAAACCCTGCAGGGAGACACACCCCAGGGTGCTACAGCTAACTCGCAGGGGAACAGTGACACCTGTTGGACATTATGCAAACTACTAGCTGGAGGCAATTCAGCTTCAACCTTGGATTGTATTTACAATGATATTACAATCCTTTCAGGCACATCTCTCCAAAGCTTGGTTTTGGCCACTGCCAGGACAAAAAGCCCAAATCAATGTAGCACAGAAAATGAGGGTAGCAATGTTCACTACGAGTCCAAGGTTTCAAAGGATGTGCAATGCCCACAAGGAGCAACCTAATAGTAACTCATTGTGGTTATTTAAGAATGAATTACAAATACTATTTTTGCTTTCAGCTAATGAGTATCATTTTTTTTTTGAATAGTTACTAAACCGTGAGGACATAAATATTAAGCTGTTTGGACTGAAATACTTAATAAACAGAACTGTTAGCTATTTTTTTTGGCCTATGGGCACTGTGAAAAAATAACAGAGACTCTAAAGGTTCTGTGGAACTGTGCTAAATACTGTCAGAAGATCATTTTGCATTCAATCTTTCAGCTTTTTTTATATATGTACAATGGATCATATTGTCGAGCTGTATTTTTAGGAAATCATGCATTTGATTATCCTGTTTTTCACATATTCATTTATGGTGATTTCTGGTTTAGAAACTATAACCACTCAATATAAAGAGATACAAAAATAAGCTGCTTTAAAAGGCAATGAGACTCATTTCTCTTTTGCTAGTTTTCTTCAAAGAGGAATCAGAACTGGTCTAAAAAATAAGAGGAGAGGTTGGGAGGATAGGAAGGGCTTGGGGAATCTCCAAAGAAATGGACACAATTGTAACATAATAAAAATTTCTCCAAAAAAAAAAAAGTAAGAATTTGGAATCCAGAGTAGACATGTCCACAGAATTGCTCCTGAATTAGTCCTGAGAATGTAAACTCATGTCCTGAAACGTAAACTCGATGTCCACATTAGAGCTGGCTGACTGACTCTGAACAAGACTTCATCCAAATAGAGGGTTTTCTTCACCTCCATTTCACTCAGACATTCTAAGAGTTCTTGTCAAGCTTTTCTTATCAAGTTCACTTGTAATTTACACGCTGAAGATGCAGGCTTTTATATGAGCAGAATGACAGAGTCCAAGCAGGTACCTGTGTCACCTGAACGTAAGGGGAAGAAGTCCAATGGCTGCAGAGGAGGGTAGCCCCTGCCATAAAGAAAGATGCCCCCGAAGGTCCCGTCCCTGCCCAGTGTCAACAGAAAGAAGGCCAAGCGAGATCAGGGGCCAGCAGCCTTACTCCCCGATCGCAACATTTCACATTCTAATTCCTGTCTGCAGTTCATTGTCATGAACCAGAGACCCAGAATCCAGTCTGGAGTGTAATCTCACACAGTCATGTCAAATTTGAACAGTATCTGCCTCACTTCAAGCAAACAAACTAAAGGGCAGGGGGTGGGGGTGGGGAAGCAAATCCAAAAAGTCACTGCTTTGGCCCTAAGAAAGCATGATGTTAACAAACAGAACAAGATGCTGCCTATTTTGATTCTGATGATTTTATCTTACTGATCAAAGCAGGAAAGGGGGAGAAAGGGAGAGGGAGTGGGAAGGGGAGATGGAGAGAGGTGACAACACAAAACAGGGCCTTTCAGGCATCTTTTCCAGTTGCCTACGTTCTTCTCTGCATCCTCGGGCCTGAGGCAGGAACACTCCACACCCACTGAACTGCTTTCAGTGGGTGACACTGCATGAACACAACATGAAAATTCTAAGAACATGCCTTTTCTCAAAATACTTTTAGTTCTAGTCTGACAACAAAGAGAAAGACAGCCAGGTCCTTGGGGAAAGGGATCCCTCCAATTTTCCTGTCTTCCGGATGCCAAAATAATATCAGAATAATCAATCATCTCATACGTTAGACTAGGGAGTCGTTACTATCGATTCACCAGGCACTGTGGTATCTCCCAGTCTTAGGAGTCTGAAAGGAGCTGTTCAAAATTCTTTATTTCAAACTTGTACTTGTGCTAGAGGTTTGGATTCTCTTTTGCTGCGAAATGTGTAAGGACATTCACAAGCTACAGCGAGGGGAGGTGTAACCTTTCCTAAAGCAAAGCAGGCGTGCTGATGTGGGTGGGGGGCACCTGACATGCCTGGAATGCAGAGAAAGACAGGAAGGGAGGCTCACCAGTCCTGTCCGGCTGGGCTTGCTGCTCACGGAAGAGGCCACGGAGCTCATGGAGCTGAGAGAGGAGGCGGACGGGCTGCGCTTCACGCCGGCGGGCGTGGTCGCCATTGCTCGCCTCACCGCCGCGGCCTTGGCTTTGGCTGGCGTGGTGGAGGGGAAGCCAATCTTGGTGACTTTGTGGACCGGAGCAAACAGGCCGTATTTGGGTTGACACTGAAAATACCTTGAGGGGACAACAATTAAGGACAGGAACAAAAAGCGGCTTAATGACAAGAAAGAAAAACTTGTAACCAAAAGGCTCTCCTGACTCAAACCTGTGACTGGCTTGCTGTGAATTCTACCAACCGGCTGGGGTGCTGCACCCAGCCTGCAGTGTTCACTGGATGTGCAGGCTGATAAATAACTTCAGTAATGTCTTCAAAGACACATGAGGAAACAACAGTGTGATACGCAGAGACGGACTCACTTGTCTGTTGCTAAGATTCTATGTAAAGAGGAAGTCATTTCTACTATCTGATAAACACACAGCAGAAGAGTTCAGCAGCCCAGTGATCCCACTTAATAAAACCTTGCTAAACAAAGGGAAAAAGAAATCAAACAAGCACCTAGCTGGCGGATTCACTCAAGTAAAGGTGGAGAAGTATCAGCTGGTTAGTCAGTTATCAGACTGACACTTGGAGACGTTATGACTAGCGAATTTTAACATCTTAACATCAAGAATATGAACGTGATGGCTTCATAATCATTGCAGCACTAAGAGATTTTTTAAAATCTCAAGGCATTATTACTGTATTTGGTGCACAGCACCTATATACTTAAAATCATCAGCTGTAATAAATGCATCCCTCTGGATATTGACAATGAGGGGAGGCCTGTGCACAAGTTGGGGCAGGAGGTCAGAAGGGCTATCTGCATCTTCCTCTCAATTCTTCTGTGAACTGAAAACTGCTCTAAAACAAAAACAAACAGATACATAAACCCAACGCTTGTTCAGAATCTACTCAGATGCACTGCACATATCACTAAACAGAGTCAGGGGACTTCTCCGGTGGTCCAACGGTTAAGACTCCTTCTTCCAATAGAGGGAGTGTGAATTTGATCCCTGGTCGAGGAACTAAGATCCCACATGCCACAGATCCCATGTGCTGCAGGGTGCGGCCAAAAATTTAAAAAATAAGTAAGTAATTGTTTTCTTTAAAAGCACACTAGCACACACGAAATTTTTAAAAACAGAACAAGGTGGGGAAAAAAAAGACAGAGAGACCATCTAAGAGAGAACGACTAATCCTAGCGGAGGGGAAAATCAGTAGATGAGTCTTAGGAAATACAAGTGCAGCTCTTCAAAACGCTCATGTCCATTTTATTGCACACACTGGGTGGGGCTGGCTTGAGCATCTTTACGTGCAGGAGGGAGAGGAAATTCCAACAGCAAACGCACCTTGTTCCAGCAACAGCCCCATCGTTCTTCCCGAGAGGCTCATCCAACTCCACGCCACACCACTCCCCCTTGGCAAAGTCTGTCTCCCCAAAAAACCGGACTACACCAGCCTTCGTGCCACCAACCTGGAAGCAGAGAACAGTAAAAGGAAGAGGTGAACAAAATCCCACAGCTGAATCCTTTGCACTTAGAGCCAGTCGTTAATACTGTGTTCCATCATTGCTGTAGGCAGCTCTTCTCTTCACCTCCTCTCCAACTGTTTAAAGAGTTCTCTTCAAAGGTCAGCAAAGGTGACCTGGGTGACTTCGGTTGCTAGAGTGATCTGATACCTGGTATAGTCCAATAATGAAATTGTCCAATAATGAATTCTTTAGAAAAAGGGAATAATTACTATTATTACTATTACTTCATGCCAATAGTAATAATTATTGTTACTCCAGAGGGAGTTTCCTGCTTCAAAATAAATATCTGCTAAAAAAAAATAAAACCCTTACATTACTAAAAGAAAAACAAAATTTGTGTATAATCCACTGTAACAATGGCTGTGTTCATTTTCTCAAACTTCCTTTACATCATTACCCATGTAAAGCAATAACATATACATATTAAGGGCAAATATTCATACATCCACACACATGAAATATAAATTCTTCAAAATACTTAAAATATTGATATTTTCTACTGTGAGGCTCTTCATTGCTTCACAACTATTAAAATGACAGTTCTTAAAAATAAAATAAAATAAAATAACAGTTCTTCACATTTTATTTTACATGAACTGGTCAAAGCTTTGAATTTTTTTAAATGTCTCTTTGTCCCAGCTGCTGGTGATATAACATGCAAACATTATCCCATCACCATTTACTAATCCTTCCTTTGCCACTATTTTTGTTTCAGATACTCATTTTTATCACATTCTCTCTCATGTAAGAGAGAGAATAGATCTGAGTCTTTTTACAGTTTCAGAAATTCAGTATCTGTGCTACTGCCATAGCATTTTACGTTTTGTATGTTTTTTTTACTGCCATAGCATTTTAATTACTGCTACTTCACAACCAGTATCATATTTGCTAATGATGGTTTTCCTTACTACTCTTCTTCAGAATATTGATCTTTCTTACTTTTAATTAAGCTTCTTTTTTTCTTTTTAATTTTGGCTGAGCCTCATGGCTTGCAGGATCTTAATTCCCCAACTGGGGATGGAACCTGGCCACCTTTTTCTCAATTAAAAAAAAAAAAATTCCCCAATTATAAAAATGGTGAGTCACTGCAGGCCACTGAGAACATCACAAACAAAAAATACATGTTATTTGTGTATTCTCAACACCCAGGGACAGTTGCTGTTGACATTTTGACATTTCACTTTCCCTTCTATATTATGGTAGCTGTTTAGTATTTCACAATACAGATGTATCACAATACGGACTTCACTCAGTTTTTGTTTGGGATGTTCCCTTTTTTCTTATTGATTAAAAAAGTAACTCTTTATAATAAATTAATTCTTGAATAGATGATGCATTCTCACGGTTCAAACGCTTTCAAATGTTAAGTATACATCAGGACTTCCCTGGAGTTCCAGTAGTTAAGACTGCCTTCCAATGCAGGGGGCGCAGGTTCAATCCCTGGTCAGGGAACTACGGTCCCACATGTTCGGGGTGCAGCCAAAAATAATATTTTAAAAGGTATGTATTTAGAGAAGAGCCTCTCTTCCTAGACTTCTGTCCCTATCTGCCTCCTCTCCCCACCACAGGTAACCTCTGCTATTGATGTACAGTATTTCTTCATGCCAGCATTTCTTCATGATCTAAAAGCAAATGTTGATTCGCATTTTTACACTAAGGCCAGTGTACTATACGCGCTGTCCCGCACCTTGCTTTATTCCACATCAAGACACAGAGAACGTCCTGCTTGTGTTTACAGTCGCATGTTGTTCCACTGCATGGATTCACTCCAGTTTATTAAATCAGCCCTTAACTGGGAGACATTTAGGTTATGTAGGTTTATCTATTTAATAAATTTAAAAGTCATTTTGGTTAATTAAAAAAGAGTCCAGTGGGACTGTGTTAAATGTAGATTATCTTGGGAAGATAACCTATTTAATCAACCTTCACAAAGAACCGGCTTTTCAGTTTTTCCTTTTTGTTTTTAATGTTCTCTATTTTATTTAATTCATTCTTTATCTCACTACTTCCTTTCTCTTACTTCCTTGGGGTTTATTACTCTCCCCTTCCTAATGTCTTAAGATCAATACTAATTTGCTTTTTTTAAAAAAAAATTAGTTTTCTTTGGCTGCACTCCATGACTTGTGGGATCTCAGTTCCCTGACCAGCGGGATCAAACCCAGACCCTTGGCAGTGAAAGCACAGTGTCCTAACCACTGGACCACCAGAGAATTCCCTAATTTGCTTTTTAACACCAAAGCTATTTGTTTCCAGTTTTTCTCCAAACACAGCTTCCTAAGAGTTTGGGATGACACGCGTTTTTTTCCCAGCTATATTTAACCTTTGTTGAGGATGAAAAATATTAAAGCCTCAAAGCCACTGTGTATACTTTTTCTCTGAAAAAGAAACTCTTGGTGAGTCTGATTTGAGGACCCAAAGCAGTTATGGTTGAAGGTACTGCAGGCAGGAAGGGAACGTGAAGGGTGACAGAGGGCGGGTCTGGTGTCACGACAGGCGTCCCTGAGGAAAGATGAAGCTGGAGGCTGGAGAAGACTCCCCGCAGGGGCCGCTGTGTCCAGCGCTGCCACCCACAGCGCACGGCAGAGCGGAGGAGCACTCGGCAAACGCTTGCTGAAGAAATGAAAGGAGACTTCTCCGTAGGGAACTACTCAGCGAAGGCCACTTCCCCACGTAAACCAATGAAAGGAAAAAGGTATGCCGCGGCTTGAGGTTGAATTTGATGGCTCAGAAGTGAGCAGAGAAAGAGCTATGCTAACACAGGCTAGGTGAGCACGGGCTCCGAGCTGGATAGATTCACATGCCGGCTCTGTCTACGGATGAGGCAAGTCGTTTAACTTCTAAATCTTAAGTTTCCTCATAGGTAACATGGAGATAATTATAGGACTGTTGTGAGGATTAAATAAAATAACCCACATAAAACTGCCTTGTGCAGTGTCTGACAGATAGGGTAGGAGTCTGACATGTATTAGCAGCCAGTGTGTCCATGCTAAAGAGAGTATTAGTTCCAGATCTGGCAAACCGGACTTTTTAACACACTTCTTGGTAACCATGGAATGTATGAATAGCAACCTGCATAGAACTGGCCTCTGTTTCATCGGTCCTCTTATTCCACACCTTCCAAAGCAGCAGACTAACCAACATCACATGAGCAGAACACAGCACATTAGTTAAAGATGAGGCAATCTCTCCAGATAATGTGCTGGATTCTTTGAGGGTGAGTCTAAGTTACTGTCATGACCACTGTTTTTCCAAGAGGCGTCAGACAGGCTGTGGGCTTGTTAAACGAACCAGCAAATTCTCCAGACAAACCACCGCTTCACTCAGTGCAGAAGCTTTATAGCAAATTACCACAAACAATAGATCAGCAACGTTTCCTCTAAATGCAGGTAACAGACTATATGTCTACCCTGAATGTCACAAAGTTTGTTTCAAATGGATGATTACCGGTTCCTAGAATGGACAGTTTTCGTATCCTTTTCCCTCTCCCCTAACCTGGAATTCTTGACTCATATGACAGATGAAATGCTATCTTTTCCCCTATAAAAGATCCTCAGTGATTATTCAAAATATCCTCAACAGAGACAGAAAGTCACATGAAGTCCTAAATCACTGTCTCTTCCACTTAATCATTTTACAATTTCTTTTCTAAGCATCTAAACATGATTTTCTAAAGCTAAGTTTTATTTCTCATGTGTTGAAGAGAACTCAAAAGTATTACAGTATGTGCATTTACATTAAGTATAAGCCACAATTTTCAAATCTATGTCTCAGGGGTAGATAACAAGATTATTTTAAAAAAAAATTTTAGAACATTGAAACGAAAAAATAGGCAAACACAAATAACTACCATTCATTCTCTTTACTTTTGGAATATATATATGTGTGTGTGTCAGGAGTCATATATATATACACATATATATACACACAGACACATGTTAGGAGTCATATATATTGCATGTACACACATATATGACTCCTAACACTGGTCAACCTAAGTCTAAATTAGAGGTCACTACTGGGGACCTCTAATTAATTCAAACTATACCTCTTAACTCAAACTAGAAACTTGGCTAAAGGAAAACCTACCTGTGCTCATGCTTTAGCAAATGTCAGATTTTTAAATTCTCATTCAGTCATTCAACATATATTTCTTGCATGCCTGGGCCCTTGGATACAAATATAAACCAAAAGAAGTGTTGACCCTGACAGAGAGAAATCCAAACAAACAATTCCAGCAAAAAGTGATAAGCACTTGAAGTTTCTACAAAATGCTGTGAGACCAGAGACAAATACCCTCCTTGAAAACTCTTAGGAAAAATAAGAACTCCAATAAATTCTGCAGGGCTAATGAATGGAAATGGAAAACCTTGAATCCTCTCTCAACCCTCCCATGTAGTCATCAAGTCCCAAACAAGCCATTTAACCTCACTGTGCCTCAGTTTATAAAGCTATAAAATGTCCAATGAGTGGCAATGCAGGACTGTTCCACAGGGCTCTCTGAGCAACAGAATTCTGTGAGGTGGCTGCTTAGCTGCCATGTCGTTAATTTAAGCAGCTTAATTTTAAAAGGTAAACATGGCTAATTGGTATTTACCAATACAGATTTAGCCCTGACTTAACACTTAATCACCTGTGAGATGACCGGTCAGTATTTTACGTCACCTCAACTAGAGAACAATCCAGCTTTGGGCAGCTCTATGGCGACAAATTCCTACAAGACAGGTAAGGTCCGCCTGGCCCAGTTTTTATCCTTGGGTCCTAACCGCATCTCCCGTCATACCTTACAGTGTTACTGCTGCCCTCTAAGGGTGTCATGTGACAACAGTATTTAAAACACTCTTTTTTTCTTTTCTAATTTTTGGCCACATGTGGGATCTTAGTTCTCCAACCAGGGATCAAACCCATGCCCCTTGCAGTGGAACTATGGAGTCCGAACCACTGGACTTCCAGGGAAGTCCCAACCCTCTGATTCTTTTAACAAAGTTTTATGAGTACCTACTGCGTGCCAGGCATTGTTCTAAGTGCTGAGCATAAAGCAGTGAATGAGACAGAGAGTTTCCAGACTTTCACAAAGCCTAAATTCTGGTCTGGGGAACTGGACAATGAACAAATAAATAAATGAGATCATTTTCAATACATAGAGGGCTATGAAAAACACACAGCAGGGTGAGGTTTAGCAAAGGGTCTAAGATCCTTTTTTGAAGGGTCTTTAGTTGGGGTGACGGGGAAAGGATCCTTAACGAGGTAACATCTGAGTCAAGGCTCAAGGACTTTGAGACATCGGTCATGCAAAGACCTGGGGGCAGAACATTCCAAGCAGAAGAAAGAGCAAACCCTAAAGTGAGAATGAATCTGGGTGCTGAGGTGACAGCAAGGAGGCCAGCGTAGCTGGAGTGGAGTAAAAAAGGAGACGAGCAGAGAGAGCTGAGCTTGGATGCGTGGGCAGGGGCCACAGCATCAGACTCTGCAGGTCCCTGGAAGGAACTGAGATGTTTATTTTAATGCAGTGGGACATCCATTAGGGAACACGGGGACGGGGACGGGATGGAGGCTCACGAGGGAGCGGATGTATGTATACACACGGCTGAGTCATGCTGTTGTGCAGCAGGAACTAACACTACACTGGAAAGCAATTATACCCCAATAAAATTTTTAATTAATTAAAACTAAACAGGTGAGCAGATAAATAAGATGTGGTATAACCCTAAAATGGAGTATCATCAGTCATAAAAAGCAATGAACTACATGATGAACCTCAAACACTCTGCTGAGTGAAAGAAACCAGACATTACAAAACTACATAAGATTTGGGGGCATTTATAGGAAATATAGGATTCTCTGGTAGCTCAGCTGGTAAAGAATCCACCTACAATCCAAGAGACCCTGGTTCGACTCCGGGGACGGGAAGATCCACTGGAGAAGGGATAGGTTACCCCCTCCAATATTCTTGGGCTTCCCTCGTGGCTTAGCTGGTAAAGAATCCGTCTGCAATGTGGGAGGCCTGGGTTCAATCCCTGGGTTGGGAAGAGCCCATGGAGAAGAGAACAGCTACCCACTTCAGGACTTTTGGCCTGGAGAATTCCATGGACTGTATAGCACCAAAGAATTGATGCTTCTGAACTGGGAGAAGACACTTGAGAGTCCCTTGGACTGCAAGGAGATCAAACCAGTCGATCCTAAAAGAAATCGATCCTGAATATTCATTAGAAGGACTGATGCTGAAGCTCCAATACTTTGGTCACCTGAAGCCAAGAGCCGACTCATTAGAAAAGACCATGATGCTGGGAAAGATAGAAGGCATGGGATGAGATGGTCGGATGGCATCACCAACTCAATGGACATTGAGTCTGAGCAAGCTCTGGGAGATGGTGAAGGACAGGGAAGCCTGGCATGCTGCTGTCCGTGGGGGTCACAAAGAGTCAGCACAACTGACTGAACACCAAAAATAGGAAATATCTGTGAAAGGCAAATGTGCAGAGATAGAAAATGGATCATTGATTGCCTGGGGCTGGAGATGCAGTGGAAAATGACTTGCAGACTGGCAGGAGGAACTTTCCAGGGGAAGCAAATATTCTAAAACTGGATTATAGTGACTGCATAACTGTGTACATTTATGAAAAATCATTGAATGTTTGGATGCATAAATTACACCTTCATACAGCTGCTTAAGGAACAAAACAGATCCAAGTTAAATAAAACGGAGGATTAGCTTAAAATTAAGATGGAGGTGATGGATACATGTCAGAGCAGCGAGAATGGGAGGGACTCCCCGAGGGGCTGACAACGCAGAAAACTGAAATGCCATCTGCGTGTCCCACAGCATTTATTTATCTACTTTTTAAAACAAAAGACAGGGACTTCCCTGATGGTCCAGTGACTAGGACTCCACATTCCTAACGCAGGGGGCCCAAGTTTGATCCCTGCTCAGGGAACTAGATGCCACATGCCACAATTAAGACTTGGTGCATTGGTGCAGTCAAATGAATAAATACTTTTTTAAACAAAAATAAAATCTATTTGTAACTGTTTAAACATTTAATAGGAACCAAAAAAAAAAAAAAGAAGAACCACCTGAGGTTGATAAAAGTGCAGAATATTTAATTGCAAGAGTCACACTCATAGAGCACTACGATCAAAAAGTTTAGCCAAGACTCTGGTCTTGGAAGCAGACTAGTCTTACTCATGACCAGTTTTCGAGACAGACTCCTTGACCAACTGCCCCAACTCTCATTTGCCCCTACCCATGGGCTCAGCACGTAATTAACATTAAAAACATACAGATCGTGGCGCTCCACTCTTTAGAGCAGGGGGATCTGGAAAACTCGGAGCCAAATCCTCTTTTGCTAACAGCAGAGGGGGAACCCAGGGCTGCCCTGGTGGCTCAGATGGTAAAGAGTTTGCCTGCAATGCAGGAGACCTGGGTTTGATCCCTGAGTCGGGAAGATCCCCGGGAGAAGGAAACCACAACCCAGTCCAATATTCTTGCCTGGAAAAGTTTCATGGACAGAGGAGCCTGGTGAGCTACAGTCCATGGGGTCACAGAGAGCTGGACACAACTGATCAACTAAATACACAAGCATCAAAAAACCTCCAGGGCAACAAAACTGCAGCTGGGACAAACTCAGAGCTGGTACAGAAGTGAACGGTAACTGCATTAGTCACTCAGCTGTGTCTGACTGACTGTGACCCCACGGACTGTAGCCTACCGGGCTCCTCTGTCCATGGGATTCTCCAGGCAAGAATACTGGAGAGGGTTGCCATCCCTCCAGGGGATCTTACCGACCCAGGGATTGAATCTGGGCCTCCAGTATTGCAGGCAGATTCTCTACCATCTGAGCCACCAGGGGAAGCCCCAAAGAAGTGAGTATATGCCAAACAAACAAGTTACAGATTGAGCCTTGGTAAACTGATGTGCTGAAATGATGCTCTGAAACATCAACTGCTAAAACTCATGACTATTATAACTCACCTTGAAACTAACAGATCCAGAAGGAACTCCTTGAAGGTAACAGGTATAAAGGGCTGCCACAAGTATGAGGGGACTTGTGAATTCACAGAATGCTACTCATGAATGCTACAGGACTGGGAAGCAGAAGTCTTGAATTCTAAATCTAAAACCTGCCTTCAACGCACTGTATGTCCTTATTTGTAGGACAATATAATCACAAAAACTGCCTATTTCAAAATTACGCTATCAGTCATCAACTCTACATAACAGGTTCTAGAGTAAAAACACCTAAACTTGAATTGCAGAAACATCACTCTTAAGGTTGTACAAACTTGGGCAAGTGACTATCCTTCTTAAGGCCTATTTTCTCATCAGTTCTGTGGTGCTACTCCATTCACTGCTGAAACAGGATTCCCTGGCGGTCCAGCGGTTAGGACTGCTCCCCTGCTGAGGGTCCAGGTTCGACCCCTGGTCAGGGAACTAAGATCCCACAGGTTGTTGCAGCCCAGCCAAAAATAAATTTTTTTAATTAAAAAAAAAATAAAGGATCCACTGCTAAAACATTAAATGAAATGCATGGGATACTTCAAAGACTAACAGCCATGTTTCTTTTCCTTTTTTTTTTTTTTAAAGCAGTTGAACAGATATAAAGGATATTGAGAGAGCACAGGGTCAAAGGCTTCAGACAAATGTTATGCCGTGAACTTAACAAAAGTGTTGAAAAAGTAAAAGAGTAAAGCTTTAAATTTTCAGTGAGAAAAAGAGCTACCATCTCTTGGGTGCTGACTGCTAAGAATTATATATGCATCATCTAATGATGAGATGTTTGGATAGCATCACTGACTCAACGGACATGAACTTGAGCAAACGCTGGGAGATAATTAGGAACTGGGAGGCCTGGCATGCTGCAGTCCATGGGGTCACAAAGAGTCAGACATGATTTAGCAACTGAACAACAACATCTACTTTAACCCTCACAACAATGCTAGAGGTTAGCACTATTATTCAACCCTGTTTTCACAGACAAGAAAACTAAGAAGTTAAATAACTTGCTCAGGTCATAAAGGCAGAGTTAGACTCACCTTGTGTTTTTAGCAGTGCTATACTGCCTCTTATGTAAAACAAACAAAAAAAGAATAAACCAATTATCCTGTCAAATTCGGGGATTCTCAAATGTACAGCATATAGACCGTATACATTGTATTTCCTGCTTTTTTAGCACAACAGAACCTAGTGTACATCTCCTTCCTTTTACTGGACCTAAATCTGATAGTTTAAAAGGCACAGAAGTTCTGAAATAACATCCTGTGATGTCTGAGTCTTCCAAGACACTCAAGGAGACAGGATCTCATATTTATCCACATACTATTCCGAAAGCAAAAATTAAAAACCAGAGAGGAAAAAAAAACCCTTTGTTAAAAAACATCTCACTCCACCTCTCAGCTTGTTTTGTCAAATAAAGCTATCTTAATATTTACAAGCTAAAAATTCAATATTCTTTTAGCTAAACTGGAAGACAAAACTAGGTTGATCACTGCAAACCTATGCTTACCCTATGTACAAACTACATAGCCAGTTTCTAATCTGTTGCATATTCACACAAGTGGAACCAGAAAACCTGATTATTTTCTCTAGAAATGAGTGAACAGAACAGATTCTGAGCCCACACTTGTGTATTTCATCCCCTCGCCAGTGATTATCTCTCAAGTCAACACGACGACCTCGGAAGGTTTCTACACTTACCAATACTCGGTCTCCGATTTTGAGTTCTCTCTCTCCTTTCTTGATTGAGCCGGCCTCTGAAAGGTTGGAGATAGATTCGCTGGCGGTTTTCGTAAGGTTGCTGATCTGAGATGTAGCTGAAGGTTCCTTTGCAGTTGGTTGGGATGATTTGTGGGGAATATTTGAGGGGGTGGCTGGGGACGAGGACGCCATGCTGACTGCTGAAGTGGACAGAGGCGAAGTCGCCCGGGAAGCGTGAGTCGTCTTCGGGCCATCAGCTTCATCCTCTGCCTGCACCTTCCTCGTCAACTTTGAAGGTCGGGTAAATATCCCCTTTAGAGGCTCACACTGGAAGTACCGAACTCCTGCTACTGAGCCATCGTTCTTGCCTATGGGCTCATCCAAAACGATCCCGGCCCACTGGCCTGGTGCAAACTGGGTTTCTCCCAGGAACTGGATAAATCCAGGCTTATTCCCATTCACCCAAACTCGCTCCCCAACTCGAAAGTCATCCACAAACTCCTCTTGTGTCTCAGAGGACGGAGTGCTTGATGCTTTTTCACTGGATATTGTTTTTTCTATTGGAGTGGCAACTGCAAACAGAAGAAAGGATCAGAAAAGATTCAGTTTCATACTTAAGCAGACAACTCCTAAGTTAAGGAAAATAAACGAGAAAAGAAGAGTCAAAAGCAACAGAAGTAGCCACAATACTTCAAGAGATGCTCCGTTTATCTTTCTTTTTTTTCAGCAAGGAGGTAAAAAGTATTAATATTTGATCCATCACTACTGTTTTCAATGCTATCAAAACTCAATGAGCTGGTAAGACTTAATCCTTATTTGTAGTTTAGATTGGAAGAAGTCAAAAACAAGGGGGAAAAAAGTAGTCCTTTTCCCAGAATTTGTAACATAGGTCTGATTTCATTGCTTCCCCATATCCTGCACAACATTAGTGAACTCAGACCCATTGAAATGGACTCTATTCCCCGATTTGAGAGGTCACCTAGAAATGACAGGACTAGGCCAACAGTCACAACAGAGATTCTCAATTAACTTGACACAGGAGGAGATTTGTTGCTGGAGTCCCCACCATCACTGTTCCAAGACTATTCTTTTGTTAGCAGAGGTGGAAGCTCCAGCAAGGAAGAAAAGAGAGCCAGACTCCCTGTGAAAGCAAGATGACTTTGCAAACTCTACTCGACGGTAAAGACAGAGTTAAAATTTTGCCAGAAATGTGGTATTTCCACTAGAAATACACTCATACATCCACCCACCAACCACTGATTAAATATTTAGCGTGAACTGGCAAACAGAGCCTGAATTCTTAATGTCTGCCATTTACCGGGCATATCCTGATCTTAGGATGTTACATGACCTGAGTTTTTTTATCTGTAAAGGGGGAAAATAGTGTTATCTTGATGGTTTTTTCTTCCCAAAATGAGAATTAAATGAAATAATGTATTTATTCATGTTATACATCTTTTTTGAGTTCCAACCACTCCAGAACTAGTCCCAGGCACTGTTCTTAACTGGGGACAAAGCAAGACAGTATAGTCTGTGCCTTTGTAGAGCTCAGAGTCTAGAGGTAGAGAAGCAGACAGTTAAGAGACACACCAAGTCATTTCAGGTGGTCTAAGTGCTGTGGAAGAATAATGCCTTTGGGTAGAACAGTCAGGGAAGGCCTCCTGGAGGAGGTGACATCTAGTCTGAGGTCTGATCAGCAGGAGTGAATCACACAAAGCCTGGGGAGCAGAGTGGCCTGGCTGGCTGAGAGTGGGTGCTGAGCATCTGAGCATCCCTTTACCCTACACAGAAAAGGAGACTGGAGTTTCTGTTTGTGGAGGGTTTTTATTGCTGTTTTTTTTAGAAGACAGTGGGTACTCTCAGATAGAACAGATAATAATCTGTCAAAGATAGGGGCTAGTTTTTTTTTTTTTTAAGAGTTAGTGCTAGCTTTGCACATCAACAATCATTCTTCAGAGTGCAGCAAGCATGAATTTCTGAAAAACCATCTTCATAAAAGTGTCTTGAATTCCTTGGCAATGACTTCCTTTCAAGCATGTAAGTTTTAGTCTTAATAAGCTACTTTAATCTCTAATGTGTGCCAAGGAAGGCTGGGGAAACCAAGTTGAATCACATATGATCCGTGAACTCAAGGACTCTATATGCTAAAAGGTGTGCACAAAAAATATTAAAAGTGAAAAAGACAATTCTAACAGGGGTTAAGTATAACAGTGGATGGCTTCACAGAAGGTTTGGCATTTGAAGGGGTCTTACAAGAGGAAAGATTTTGAGGAGAAGAAGGGGATGCCAAAATTAGAACTGATTTTCGCCAAAATTAGAACTGATTTCCACAAGGCTAAATAGCCCTGAAATAAGTCCATTTCTTCACAATCCTTTGCCTTATCAGTAAAGCTTTCTTTTTATGGCCTCTCTGAAAAGAACCAGGTTTTATCCTGATACATACAATGTAAAGAACTCATCATCTCTAATCAGTCAATACTTACTGAACTCCTGTTACATGCCAGGAAATTTTCTAGGTGTGTAGATGGAAATAGCAGTGGAGGAGGGGAAAAAAACACAAAGATTCCTTTCCTCAAGGAAGCCCAAGTCTTTATGAAAGAACTTGAAGAAACAATGTTGGACTGAATAGATTATGGTGGGCACCTGTCTAGAACGGCTGAAAACCTAAGATTTATATTTAATAGTGCATAAATCACATAAAAAGATGACAAAAGCAAGCATCAGATGCCCTCTCCTCCTGCCTCTCTGATCATTATGGGTGGAAATTCATAAAAAAAAAAGTCATTAAGTGGAAACGGTAGAGGAGGAGATGGAGAACAGAGGAGGAACAGGTTGTTAAAGATAATCAAAGGCACGGGTTCATCTATAAACTGCTGAAGGCTTCCCTCATGAGCCAGACTCGAGCCGCTGTAGTACCTGCTCCCTGATGACAGTGGCCAATTTCGGGTCAATGACTGTCATCGTATCTTTTAAGTCTGACTAGTCTTTGCTTTCTCTACATATCCCTAACCCCTGAGGAGAAAGGTCCTGATGGGCTCAGGAAGATACATGGGGAGGAAAACTGAAGAAATACTGTAACACTGTCAGGATCAAATACTGAAGTGAACTTGACAACTATTTCAGCACCGGTGCACCAGGGATCCCTAACCTCTGGGCCACAAATGAGTGCCTCCTGTCAGATCAGTGGCAGCATTAGATTAGAAATAAAGTACACAATAAACGTAAGGCACTGAATCATCCCCAAACCCACCCCTCCGCCAAGTGTGTAGAAAAACTGTCTTCCATGAAATCAGTCCCTGGTGCCAAAAAGGTTGGGACCGCTGCCTTACACTGAAGAAATGAAATTAAGATAGACTCTTCATTGAATAAGACTTCTAGATAGAAAATTTTGGACTTCCCTGGTGGTCCAGTGGTTAAGACTCCATGCTCCCAGTGCAGGGGGACGGGGTTCAATTCCTGGTCAGGGAACTAGATCCCACATGCCACAACTAAGACCCAGTACAACTAAACAAATAGATATTTTTTTAAAAAGACTTCTAGATATAAAATTCTATGCCTTTTAATTGAAACTTTTTCAAGTATTTTCAAGAATATGATGTTCCGTAAGACTGTCTTCTTACATTTTTCAAATTTTGATTTGTCAAATCAAGAGTTTCAAATAGAAGTCTTCACATAGGATTAAAATTTACTTGCTGTTTAAAGAGAAACGTAACGCATTACCAGCAGCAGGTGTCTTCAAGGCTGTGCTTCCAGGCTTCAGGATCTTGGTGGGGGCCTTAAGCCCACTTGGTTTTAGCATACTCATTGCCTTCTGTGTGTCAGGGCTGTCTCTCCGTTGCCTGTTGCCACTATCTTTCCCCGGTTCTTGATACAACTGTGGGTGATGCTATAGTGAAGTCAGTCTCTGGGTTAAATGTGCAAAGAGATAAACAGGAAAAGAGTTTAGAATCTAGAGAAAGAAAATAGAAACAATTATGGAAAGCCGCTTTCACAACCTAAACTCTCCCTTATGTCTCCACAATGAACCTAAAAACCTAGAAAACTCCAGATATCAAAAAGATTGAAGATGCTGGAACTTCCTGGTGGTCCAGTGGCTAAGATTCCACGCTCTCAAAGCAGGGGGTGGCCTGGGTTCAATCCTTGGTCAGGGAACTAGATCCCACATGTTGAAACTAGGAGTTCACAATCTACAACCAGAGATCCCTAAGCAAACAAAAATATTTTTTAAAAGTCTTTTAGAAAAATGAAGATGCTGTTGAAATAGATTTAAAAGCAATTTACTATCCTAAAGACAAGAGGCTAAGGCTGGCAATATGCTCACTTTTCTTTATAGCATCTAATAATACCAGTTCAGTACACTGCCCAAAAACCACATAACCCATAAAGAAGTTCAGAAAAATGCCCACCAGACTTAACAGAGTTGGCTTTCAGTTTTCACTTCATTCACTTCTTTGTTGCTTAAGATTTATGAGCACAAGCCTATATTAACTATATATATATAGCTTAATCCACAGAAATACATAATAACTCAATATAAAACCACATATATGTTAAATGAGAGAGAGGGTTCAAAGGCAAACTCTGTAAGAAGAAAGCCGTATCTAGAAAGTAATAAAGAAAAATAATCTTTATTCTGTTTACAGAAACACAATCATCTGATTTAGTCAAGACCAAGCATGAATCTACAACTTTTGGGCTCATGCAAAACTGTACCTTGTCATTTGCTCTTTAAGAGAGAAGGTCTTTGGATTTTGGAATAGAGAAAAATATTTCTAGACATAATACCTAAGAAAACAGAATTCAAACAGAAAAATGCTATTTACTGACACTCTCTCAAATGATTGCATTCTGTGATTTTTTTTTTTTCCTGCTAGTTGAGTTTGGGTGATGAAGCACAGACTTCACTCTCTTTTACAAGCAATGTGCAGCATCAGTAAACAACACAGCCAGGGCTGACAGAGGTGCTGCTGTGGCCCCATGACCCCTGTGGCGGGTTGAATGGCAGCCTCCCCAAAAGATATCCATCTGGGAATTCCCTGGTGGTCCAGTGGGACGAGTCTACATTAACTATAGGCTAATATTAACTATATTAGTCTATATTAATGGTGGGAAACCATGCTCTCACTGCCGGGGGCCCAGTTTTATCCCCGGTTGGGGAACTAAGATCCCACAAGACATGAGGCAAAAAAAAAAAAAAGGAAAATCTGTTGACCAAAAGAGATATCATCTGGAATCTGTGAACAGACCTTGAGGTGAGCGCCTCCTGGATGACCTGCATGCCCTAAACCTGAGGACAAGTGTCCTAATTAGAAGAGAAGAGCACAGAGGAGACAGCCAGGTGAAGACGGAGGCAGGGATTAAAGCCATGTGTCTACAAGCCAAGGGTGGCCAGCAGCCACCGAAAGCTAAGAGAAAAGCCTGAGATGGATTCCCTGAGATGGATTCTCCCTCAGAGCTCCAGAAGGAGCCTACCCTGGCGACACCATAGTTTCAGACTTTTGGCCTCCAGAGCTGGGAGAACAGATTTAAGCCACCAGGTTGGTGGTCGCTTGCTATGGCAGACCTGGGAAACTAATACAGCCATTTACATTTTTCTAATCAAAGCTAATCAGACTGAATGGAAATCAAACCACGACAGCAGCTTCGTCAGGCTCACTCTGCAGATCTCCCATGGTTCTTGAGAGGGTTCAAAATGGCACAAAAGTGGCTTTATTTTTTTTTTAAGTCAAAGGTAAATTGTGCAGTTTGAGAGAAGATTGTGATTAACAGATACCGAACCTCTGTGAACCCTGAAGACAGTGGTTGCCTATTCTGACTATTAACACAAAATTCCCCGGCTCCTTACTATCACCACCATCACCATTGCTGCCAGGATCGTGGCAGTGGGCTGGGAGTCTCTGCACCAGGTCGGGTGGTTCTGACTCAGATTTGAAACCATGTGCTTTACTGCTAGATCCTCACCACCCACAGTCTGTCATATGCAAGCAGAGGTACCTGCCCCTGCTACTGCCTTAGACAGATGGAAGGGTTTGGCTGAGTCTCCTCTAGACCAGGGGTCCCCCAACCCACCAGGTCACAGACTGGTTCCTCTTAGGAACCAGGCTGCACAGGAGGTGAGCAGCGGGTGAGCAAGCAAAGCTTCATCTGTATTAACAGCCGCTCCCCATCACTCATATTACCTCCTGAGCTTAGGAAAACAAGCTCAGGGCTCCCACTGACTCTGCATTATGGTGAGCTGTCTAATTATTCAATTATATATCACAATGTCATAATAATAAAGTGCACAATAAATGTAATGCACTCGAATCATTCTGAAACTATCTCCCACCCCAACCCGGTTCATGGAAAAATTCTCCCATGAAACCGGTCCCTGGTGCCAAAAAGGTGGTTTGCACGTGCAAAAAATGTTTGCGGAGGATGGGCATAGGCTAAGTGCAGGGTACCAAGGGGTCTGTGTCTTGCCAACTCTTCACCCTGGTCCAACATTATAAAGTGATGCCAATCAGGGAGGAAAGGACAGAACAGATGGAGGAGGCACAAAGGTCCTGGAAAAGCTATTACAGTGGTGAGAAGAGAGAGTGAAGCATTCCTTAAAACACCTCACTCAGGCGCAACAGTGAATTCTTGAGCTCACGTCAAGTGCTCCTCCCTAAAGAGAAATTCTGAAAACCGCCACAACAAGTGACTAAGTCAGCCTCAGCCAGTTTCAAACCTTGCAGCTCAACACTCTAAGCTCACAAAATGCTGCCCCCTAAAAGCCTCTGTTTCTTAGGCCTGTGTTGTTATCAGGAACCTAAGAATGGTCATAAACTCAGGGTCTTTAAGTCTTCTGTTGTCTAATCTTTGTGCCTCTGGCTCTCAATCCACCTGAGCCACTTGAATCCCAAAGCAGGGGAACTGTGACCAGGATTCAATGAAGGAGAAAAATCTATGTCTCAATAAAAGAATTAGGAGCAACATCACCAATGTTGGCTTTTAAATCTTCCAATTTAAGTTTCTTTTTCATGCATTATTAATGCATGCCATGTCAGGCTTGCTTTTGGGGGGGAAAAATCAATTTACTGAGAAACGAAAGATCAAAGTTCTTGGTCATGGTACCCACAAAATGTAATGACCCAGAAACGATTGCTCTGCACAATGTTTCAAGGTCAGTCAATGTCATATTGAAATGAATCAATTCCAAAACACATGCAAAAAGAAAAGAGATGTACTTGCCTCACTAACACATTAAGAATATTTGAAATTCTAATGCTTATGGTCACTTAATCAAGAAGTTTGGATCTAAGGTAAGACCCCCTCCACCCTCTCAACACGTGAAGACCACACCACCAGAATATTATCATTTAGAAATAAATGTTATCCTTATTATCCCAGTTGAGCCTTATAACACTATGATATGCGTACATGCATGCTCAGTCATGTTTTACTCTTTTGAGACCCCATGGACGGCAGGCCCACGAGGATCCTGTGTACATGGGATTTTCCAGGCATGAGTTCTGGAGTGGGTTGCCATTTCCTACTCCAGGGGATCTCCCCGAACCAGCGATGAAATCTTCATCTCCTGTATTGCCTGCATTGGCCGGCAGATTCCTTATTGCTGAGGCACCTGGGAAGCCCAATTATTTTCTTTTTTAAAAAAATTTATTTATTTTGGCTGTGCTGGGTCTTAGTTGCAGCTCGAGGGATCTTGTTGCGGCATGTGGGATCTAGTTCCCCAACCAGAAACTATGGTTACTCAGACTTGGTATCCCGCAGCTATTTCCTTAAAAATGAATCACGTGAACCTGTCACTTCAAGGAAAACAATTATTTGTTGACAAACAAAATTCAAGTTATTCACACATCCTCTGTGAACCTGAGAGTGTCTCCATACTACAGGTATTTCTCATGAGATCGACAATACTAACAAATATAATTATATTGTATAAATGAAATATGCCAATATTTGCAAGATCTCATAACTCAGTGAGTCAATTTTTTTCCAACCAACCATGTATAATGTTACAAAATCACATTCATTCTAAGCACAAATTAGACCAGTGGATTTTTATGTAATGAAAGAAGTTCATTCATACAGTTTGAGATTTCACCTTTAAGAAACTACAACCTATCAAGTTTTTGGAGAAGTATTAAAAGAAAAAAATCCATAAGTATCTGAAAATGCTCTGCCTTTCCTATAAATCTGAATAAGGCCAATTTTCTTCATGGACTTCAACCAAAACAATGTATCACTACAGTTCAAATGCAGGAGTTGTCTTTTACTAAGCTTGTCTTCTGTTAAAGCCAGTCATTTAGAGATATTGACAAAAATGTAAAACAATGCCATCTTGTCATTAATTCTTTTTTTACTTTAGAAAATAGCTACTCTTCAATAAAGACATATAACATGTTAGTGGGCTTATTATTATTATTTCTAATGAATTAATAAATATTTTAAAATATTTTCAGTTTTAATTTCTAATATAGTAAATATCAAAAGATAAAACCAATATAAATGAAAACTCTTTGGAGACCTCAATTATTTTTAAGGATGTACAGGGGTCCTGAGGAAAAAACATTTGAGAACTGCTACCGTAAGCATTTTTGCTTTACATTTTGAGCCACAGAGGGCTTCCCAGTTCCTAAGCGCTTCCAGAAGCGTGTGCTTCCCCTTCATATCATTTTTAGATCTGGAAATCAAGTTAGCAAGTACAGGGTTTACCGCTGTATGACCTGCATTGTTACAGCACTGTGCCAGGGGCTGAGTGATGGAAGAAGCCTGAGCCTACAATCTATACAAGACCAGATGGAGGTATGGAAAGCAACGTGAACACAATGATGAATTGACATTGGGGTATCTGTATACGTAAGACGGACATTCCTCTAAGGCAGATATAAGATGGAACGGAGCTACCAGCACTTTTCAAAATGTGCAGCAGCAACAGCATCTCCTGGGAACTTGCTAGAAATGCAAATTATTTGGGATCTTCCCCAAACCTACTGAAATGAACTCTAGGGGTGGGGCAGGCTATCTGCATTCCAAGCCCTTCAGATAGTTCTGAGGCTGACGTTTGAGAAACACTACTGAACAACTGATAAGATCAGAGGTTCATTTTCTCAATTACACGCACATGAATCACCCACATGACCACACACGAATCACCCACGTGACCGATTTGGCAACTATTCCTATAGAAGTCTTGGTGCTTTCACTCTATGCTTTTGTTTCAGATTTTTCACTCAGTCCTGAAAGCCCTTTCCAAGCCTGGTGGTTTGGTGGTTCAGTTGCTAGGTGGTGTCCAACTCTGCAACAGCCCCTTGGACCATAGCCCACTAGGCTCCTCTGTCCATGGGATTTCCCAGGCAAGATCACTGGAGTGGGCTGCCACTTCTTTCTCCACTTCCAAGCCTACTTATTTTCATCTGCTGAAACCTTACTCAAGGGCCAATTAGGGACGCAGCTGCCCCACAAAACCTTTCACCAATGAAAATGTGTTCCTCTTTCAATTTCCCATAGAACTAAGTCTTTATCTCTTTCCTATCACCTGGCACGCCGAGCTGGGTCTATATGGCCATAGATTCTGTGTGTGTACAACTGTGTGTGTTCAGTCATTCAGTCATTACTCTCTCTGAGACCCCATGGACTACAGCCCACCCGACTCTCCATGGAATTTTCTAGGCAAGAATACTGGAGCAGGTTGCCATTTCCTACTCCAGGGGATCTTTCAGACCAGGCAATGAACTTGTATCTCCAGCGTTTCCTTCATTGGCAGGTGGATTCTTTACCACTGAGCCACCTATGAAGCCCCCTAGAGATTCTACCAGATTAAACATGCCCTGGGGGGGATGAAACTGTATTTTAGTCATCCTTATATCCCTAGTTGTACTTTATAAACAAAGCTGACTACATAAAAATAAGAAAAAATAGTCTCAATATTTTAAATGAGTTAACAAACCAGTTGGGACGTAACCAATATTTTAAAAAGTTATTTTTGGTGCTTGCCACAGGTGACAGAACAACATATAACACAGGCATAAGCTCAAGAATTTATGATGCAGTTGGAGAGAAAAGACCCACAAATATATAATAATTAAAAATACAATGCCACTCATGAGAAATACCAAACTACAGGATGTGATGGTCCTGCAAGTGTCTTAGAGGATGCAAAGATGAAGTGGACTGAGGTAGAAAGAAAAGACTTCAGGGGCAAGGCAGAATTTGAGGGGGTGGGGGTCAGCAACAGCGTTGGACAGGTGTTGGCAGTCAGGATTTTTTTTTTTCAAAGGCAGAGAGAAAAAATTTCAGAAAAGAAACAAGGGAGGAGGAAAGGTATAGAGCATGTGAATAAGATGCTCAGTATGGCAAACATTAGAAGATTCTTGTAAGAAATCACTTTAGAGAGTTAAATAGGAAAGAGACTTGAAAGAGTTTTAGAGGGAATTCCTTGGTGATCCAATCGTTAGGACGCAGAGGTTTCACTGCTGTGGCCTGGGTTCAGTCCCTGGTTGGGGAACTAAGATCCCACAAGCCATGCAGTAGGGGGCAGGTGGGGGCAGGATTCTCTTTTTTTTATCTACTGGTCCAAAATGAAAAGATGTCTACAGTTTCCCTTCAGGCCTTATATTTATTTCATTTGTTCCTTTCATTATCTTAACCTAACCACCATTACACCAAGCAAAGATTTTAACATAGTTGGCAGCCTCTTTTCCGGGGACAAGTCGAATTTTCATTCATTGCAGCCACAGGTGCTGGTAACAGATCAGGGCTGGCTGCTGAGACAGGTCTTAACCAGCAGGGAAGAACCAGGAGCATCAAAAGACAATGATTAAACTGCAAACACAAAGAAAGCTTCTCATCTAAAACATTTCGGATAATACCTTAGCCAAGATAAACTTGGGAGAGGCTATAAAGATTAGATAGCACTGAATACAAATGACAAATTCCAGACTTTTCTACTACTCTTCACACTGCAAGAGGGGAGGCGGATCAGATATTTGACAAGCTACTGTGGCTTGATAACTTTTGGTTTCTTACCATCAGCTGCTCACCCTAGTTTATAAGTCAGCAGGAAGCTAAATGTTCTAGGTCTGCACTCTCTAATACAGTAGCCACTACCCACATGCACTGTTTAAATTCTTTTAAAATGAAATCAAGTTAAAAATTCAGTTCCTCAGTCATGCCAGCCACATTTCAAGTGCTCAACAGCCTCAATGCAACATACAGAATAATTTCCAGCGCCACATAAAGTTCTACTGGATGGCGCTGTTGGACAGCCACCTCCATCTATGTGCCATCTATGTGCCAAATAGTGTCCTTCAAAGTAAACACCTGAGGAAACAGGAAGTTTGTTTGAATAATACTGCTTTGGTCAAAAATATTTTTATCTCTTCATTTAGAAATAACTTCAGAGACAGTTTTTAAGTTGCACCTTAATAGTGACCCAAGGCAATAGTGACCAACAATCTCAATGGCTCAATACTCTTCATTGGACTTGGCTCTTAAAAATACTACTAGCTAAAAAAAAAAAAAAAAAATACTACTAGCTGTTTCCAAAACTTGAATCCAAAAACCTCACAAATACAATGATGTGCAATTACTGAACATAGTAAAAATGTATCCAAGGCACATGGGCCAATTCCAAGAGTTCCAAAAAGGGTTTATGGACGGCTTATCACTATAATTAGTGAACAACGCCTCCCTAGATGAAACAACTAAAGTTCTGGTGTATTTTTTTCATTTATTTTTAAGTCTGTCACATTATTTTATTATCCCACTTTCCAAACTATAATATTGCAACACATACCACACACCAACCCCCAGAACCTTTTATTTATACCACTGACTGGTGCCATACTTCTAGCATTTTTTCAAGCCAAAAGCCATGTGTGAAATGTTTGTCTCTAGAACTGAACAGCTCACTTCTGAGCAGTTAACAATAGCCACTATTTTGCTTGTATGCTTCTCAAATGCCAGACAGAGAAGAGAGATCTACTTCCGAGAACCAGCCATGCAGCGGGGGGAAGGGCCCGAGGACGCAGGCGGCTCGGCGGCACAGTCCCCTGTGCCTCCCTCCTTCTCACCCAAAGGTTTACATTTCCACCTAAAACCAGGAATCCTTGTTGTCAAACAGCAACACCAGAAGAACAGTTTTTGTTTTGCTTCTGTGTAACCTACAGGTTTATTTAAGCCAGGCCTGAAATATGCAAAAATTTTGAAGTGGGTTAATAACCTGTGTTTGTGATTAACTCCAAGATCTGATCTAGATAACAAATACAAAAGGACAAGATATTTATTTCAGGGAAGCAAATAACCTAACCAGATCTAGCCTCTTTGGTATTTCTAAAAAAGAAGTGTAGTATTGTACTTCTTGAGAATGTCAGCTTTACCTAAAGGTGGGATTTCAGAAAGAAGGACTGTTCTTCCACCCAACAAAAAAGAAATGTCTTCTACCCTCTATGAAGTCAAGGATTGCTACCCATTTGGCTAGTGTGTTAAGGTACTGGAAAATATCAGCAAGGGGGGGAAGTTTCACGAGATGAAAACAATGCCAGGACATAGAAAGCATCTCAAATACCAGCTATTACTAAGAATCCAAGCACCCCACTTTCCTCTCAAATAGAACCTCTCTCACTGCACATTACTGGACAGGAAATTACATACAAATCAGTCTCCCATTCTAAACAAGCAAGTTTTCAGAGGTTAAAGATACAGTTCAAGACTATAGCCTTCTCCAAACACAGAAAGAATTGCTGTAGTTCTTCGTTTTAGTAAGCAATTTAATAAGCAATCACCTATCACCTGCCTCGTAAAGGTTAGAATATTGAAAACATCCAGATAAAAAATTTTTTTTTACTGTAGTAAGGACAGTGAGTTAGTTATCAGGACCTTGAAAGGGAAATGAAAAAAAAAAAAAAAAACCACAAAAAAGACCCAGTAATGAAGCCCAAGTTTAAAGGTGACTCTACTGCCATCTAACTTTATACAAGACATACAGAGCTAGTACTCTGTATGTACAGAGCTAGAGCCCCAGGAAACTGACACAGTGCCATTTCAAGATGCCTCTGGGGGCTTCCCTGGTGGCTCAGTGGTAGAGATGGGTTGGATCCCTGGTTTGGGACGATCCCACACGGAGTGGGCCAGCTGGGTCCATGCACCACAACTGCTGAGTCCACACGCCCCAGCTTCCGAAGCCCATGTGCCTAGAGTCCGTGCTCTGCAACAAGAGAAGCCACCGCGATGAGAAGCCCGCACACCAAAACGAGAGAGTAGCCCCTGCTCTCTGCAACTGGAGAACACCTGCACACAGCAACGAAGACCCAGCACAGCCATAAGTAAATAAAAATCAATAAAGAAATCTTTTCAAAAAGACCCCCTGCACCCAACTGCAAATACCCACTACCATTCAGACTCCATCCCAGTTAACCCTTCCATGAAAGAGGTCTTGCAAAGCAAACAAAAATTCAAAAGTTAAAGATTCAGTTCTCCCTGCATTAGAATACATGCCGAAAGCACAGAAATATTTTCAACAGTGAACACTGACCTAAAGCAGTTAAACAGGAGTTCCATATTGTACCCGTAGATAAAACTGACTTTGGTGAGTTAGGGGGTCTACAACCTACATGTATAGGGCAACTCATTTCCAAAGAGTTGTCTTGGGACTTCCCTAGTGGTCCAGTGGTTGAGATTCTGTGTTCCCAATGCAGAAGACCCGTGTTCGATCCCTGATTAGGGAACTAGATCCCACGTGCCACAACTAAGATTCAGCAGTCAAATAATTAAAAACTAAAAAGTTGTGTTAAAGACATCACAGTCCAAGAGACTCCTCAGACACATTTGGAAGGGAACACACCAAGTGAAGTTAAAAAGGGCTCCTAGTCTCAAAGAGTAAGTGTTTTGAGACTCTAGGTCGTATGTGTTTAGGAAAATAGGGCCATGTGACTGTAACAGAGGAAAAAAAAATGGAGCACACACAGAATAATGCTTTAAAAAGAGGTCTAATCCAGAAACTGGAATGTTGAGTCTCTCAGATACTGACATGCTTTGCGGGGAGAAAAAGCGATGACAACAGCAACAGAATTTTGGCCACGTGATCTCTCAATTCAAACTCATGGAACCAAACTAAGAGAAAGGGTCCAATATCTACGTAAATAAAAAATAGCTGGGGGAGGGGCTTCCCCGGAGGTCCAGTGGTTAAGACTCTGAGCTCCCACTGTAGGGGGCACAGGTTCGATTCCTGGGGTGAAACCCCCCAAAAAAAGACAATTAAAAACAATAGGAGGGGTTAATTTATCAAGTGCTTAACACCCAACACACAGGAACACAGGTTCCTGAAGTTTTTGTCTGTTTAAAGACAGACAATTCTTTAGAAAATTCTATTATGTATTAACCCTCAGAGACTAGATTTCTGGGTATCTGTGTGGACCACCACCTTTTCTTCCAACTCCAACTAAAACATGTTCAAAGAGCAAAGTAATACATTCAAAACCAAATGATGACAACTTCTCAATTGTGATGTGTCAGAATTCAGGCCTCCGGGTCATAAATAATTCATACCACTAACAAACAAGTCTAATCATTTCAAACTACTACTTGGCTGGTGCTATAGATACATTTCCACAGAACAAAAACTTGTTATGTTTATTTGCAGGGAATGGGAAAACAGACAGCAAATTTCATAGCAAACAGAGCCACTGGTGAGCCACATACCCATCCACACGGTTAAAATATTTCTGCTCTTCTATTGCGTTTTGTTTTCAAATGTCCTGCCAGAAGTGCTTTTAAAACGGTGATCTTCTTACCATTATACACTCTTTTTTCAATAAAATAGGGAGGGCCCAATGTCAATGTCTTTACTTTTTAATCTATTGAAGTTGCAGAAAAGTCAACACAAATCCAGCAAAAAGAGACAAACCGATACCTGATGGTGTCTGTAGAATCGGGCCAGGCCTCAGCTCATATCCTGGCAGGAGCTGGGCAAATATTTTGAGCAATCCTGGCTGTGGGGTCATGATGCTGACATCACAAACAGGAACTCTGACGCAGGTCGGCCTCTAGGATGCCACCTTACCACTTTAAAGGAAAACCAGGAGGTTCTGTAGCCTTGAATCTGGAGCTGATAACTCAAAAAAAGTACCTCCTCCCAAGAAATTATCGTCCTATGTAAAATGAAGCAGCTCGTTCTCCACTACACACCAGCACGGGCAATGCAGGAGAGAGAGAACAACACATCCCCCTAAGCTAAGGACTTAGCTCAGCACCAGGCACATATTTTTATAGACTTCAAGTTTGCAAGCTGTTATTTCGGTTCAGTTTCAAACACTTTTTCTTAGTATTCTCTCCTGGGAAATTAAGCTATGTTTAAGAATTCTGAAAACCGAGGCGGAAGTAAATCATGAACTTAAAATGGCATCTTGGTCTCACCACTCCACTACATCCCTCTTCACCAAGTCCAATATTTACTTACTAAGAAGATGGAGGCTTCTGATGTGTAAGCTAGAGGTTGACTTCACCAGGACTTCCCTGGTGGTGCAATGAATAAGAATCCGCTTGTCAGTGCAGGGGACATGGGTTTGATCCTTGGTCCAGGAAGATTCCACATGTCAGGGAGCAACTAAGCCCACAGGCCACAACAACTGGGCCAGTGCATTACAGTCTGTGCTCCGCAACAAGAGAAGCCACCACAGTAAGAAGCCCATGCACCGCAAGGAAGGGTGGCTCCCGCCTGCCGCAACTAGAGAAAGCTTGTGAGCAGCAACGAAGACCCAGCTCAGTCAAAAATTACCAAATAAATAAAATTATTTAAAAAAATAATTTCCCCAGGGGATTTTCCTGACCCAGGAATCGAATCCGGGTCTCCCACATTGCAGGCAGATTCTTCACCATCTGCGCCACCAGGGAAGCCCTTAATATAAACAAGAATCTTTTTTTAAAAAAAAGGAAAAGAAAATGCCAGAAATACAAAGCCTCACCACAGTTCTGCACAGTGTCTCTTTCCTAAGAAAAGCCAAAATTGCCAGATTGTTGTCATTGTTGTGGTTCCCCACCACCCCAGGAGTTCTGGAATTTGCAACCCAGAACAAAGAAAGAACTAGTGACATTTTACTGTTATTTCTAAGTGGTTCAATTCAGTTCAGTTCAGTCACTCAGTCGTGTCCAACTCTTTGCGACCCCATGAATCGCAGCACGTCAAGCCTCCCTGTCCATCACCAACTCCCAGAGTTTACTCAAACTCATGTCCATTGAGTCGGTGATGCCATCCAGCCATCTCACCCTCTGTCATCCCCTTCTCCTCCAGCCCCCAATCCCTCCCAGCATCAGGGTCTTTTCCAATGAGTTAGACATTCTTAAATTGGAGGGAAATGTAACAAAGGATTAATAATCATTATCTCCAGGTGATGGGATTACTGGTAGTTTTAATACCTTCTTTGTGTTTTCTTGGGTTTCTCAAATTTTATTTAATGAGCAAATATAATTATTTATACCTCCTTTGGAGTTTCTTGGATTTCTCAAATTTTATTTAATGAAGAGATATAATTACTTAAGCAGGAAAAAAATATTTTTTTTGTTTTTCTGGCCAAGACACACAGCAGGTGGGATCTTAGTTCCTCAAACAGAGATTGAACCCACACCCTCTGCACTGGAAGTGTGGAATCTTAACCACTGGACCACCAGGGAAGTCCCAGGAAAAAGATTTTTAATGACTTTTTTTGAGTCACAATAAAATGGGCTGCTTCCTAAGGCCCTCCTTGAAGAAACATTATGATCAATCTAGACAGCACATTAAAAAGCAGACACTACTTTGCCAACAAAGGCCCGTCTAGTCAAAGCTGTGGTTTTTCCAGTAGTCATGTATGAATGTGAGAGTTGAACTATAAAGAAAGCTGAGCACCAAAGAATCGATGCTTTTGAACTGTGGTGTTGGAGAAAACTCTTGAGAGTCCCTTGGGCAGCAAGGAGATCCAACCAGTCCATCCTAAAGGAAATCAGTCCTGAATATTCATTGGAAGGCTGAAGCTGAAACTCCAGTACTTTGGCCACCTGATGTGAAGAACTGACTCATTGGAAAAGACCCTGATGCTGGGAAAGATGAAGGCAGGAGGAGAAGGGGATGACAGAGGATGAAATGGTTGGATGGCATCACCACCTCAATGGACATGAGTTTGAGTAAACTCTGGGAGTTGGTGATGGACAGGGAAACCTGGCGTGCTACAGTACAAGGGGTCGCAAAGAGTCGGACATGACTGAGCGACTGAACGGAACTGAAAATGGGTTATGGCCAGGGAGTGAGGAAGCAGACTCTAGTGTGCTGTGTGCACAGGAAAAAGAAACCAGCACAACAGGCCAGTGTGAGCAATAAGAAGTGGGTACCCAGGCGGACAGGCTCGGTGTTTACCAAGCCTACTTCTTTCTCTTCCTGGAGTCACAGGCCATATTTCCCAGCTCCCTCTGCAGCTCAGTGTGACCATGTGACTGAGTCATAGATGATGGAAAAAGAGCAGGGCCTGCAACGTGTATACTTTTAGGCCTTTCCCATAAAATCTTCCCACTCTTGGCCCTTCTGGTGGCTTGATGGAAATGAGCAGGGTGACTTCAAAAGCATGGATGGAGGACACCAAAGAAGCCTGAATTCCTGCATCACTTTTCTTCATTCACCCGCCATGAAATACCTACCCCCGACTCTTCTATAACTGAAAATAAACTTCCATCCATTTAAGTCATTAAAATTAGTGGAGTTTGTTACAGCAGCTAGCTTTTCTTACCAAGTGACAAAGAGATCAAAACTCTGCTGAGACCTTGGAAAACATCTCAGCTAAGTAAACTCAAAATAAATTTGAGGATAAGCTCCTGAGGCAGAAATGCTTCACACTACAAAAAGCATGATTATATGAAAGACAAGTAAAAGTACTGTGTTTTTTTAAAAGCAAAAAGACGTTTTACTGGCAAGAGCAAAAATATGTTTAAAGAACACAAGTGTGATTGTAAGATAAGACTGATGGTGAGTTGATAAACGTTCAAGAGTTAGGTGGTGATGGGACTACTTGTCTACATTTGTGAACGAAACTGTCCACAATAAGAAGTTTTTATTATAGAAGATATTTTTGTAAAATTCAAACTCCACTTTTTTCCTCACCCCTCATAACCTAAAGAAAAAAGCTTAAGCACTTTACAGAAACAAGAAGTTCCTCAAAAGAAGCAGTCCCCCACAACAAGCGGGGTGTAAACTATAAGTCCAAGTGAAAAGGAATAATCATCTTCATAACTCTTATCTGATTTCCTAAGGTCTTATTCCCTCTTCTGCTGTTGCTTTGTGGGTTTTGTTTTTGTTTACTGTTTTTTTTTTTCAATGTGAAAAAAAAAAATGTGGCTCCAAAAAAAGAAAAGTATGAGAAGAGGGTTAGATTGGGAAATGAGACAGCTGGATTCCGTCCCAGCTGGATGACCTTCAGCTAGCACTTAACCCCTTCCTGGAACACGGCATGCTAAGGATAACTCATTAAATAAGATCAGTTTCTAAGTCTGTCCTTTTGTAGTTCTACTGTTTTGGATTCAAATACAAACTCCCTAAGTGAAAGAGCAAGGATTCGAAAGTGAAAGGAAAGCTACCGTGACTTCAACTTTGCCAGAGTTAAGAGTACCCTGCCTGTCGGGGAAGAAAGAACCACACCTGATAAGATCAGCCTCCGAAAAGCACTGCCTCTCCTCTGGCTCTCCAGCATCCTCTGAGGCAAATCAGATCTCCTGCACTTCCCTTCAGCCCCTTCACAGCCCATCAGCAAAACAAAAATACTATATTTACGAAATTTGGAAATTCGGCTGGGAGGCCAAGGAAGAGTTGAAGAATTTGCAATGAACTTAACCTGCCAGAAGAGGGAGTTTAATGCTGAGCCTCCAAAAACAAGGCGCCCACAACAGCAGAGTGGGCACCTGGGCACTTGGATTTCTGCTCAGCCCTGCTGGGTGCCCGGGAAGAGATGGAGCATCAGGCAGGTGAAGTGTCTTAGCTGCAGGCGGCTGCACGCTGAGACTTCTGAGCGTCCGTCTAATCCTAAAATGTTAAGTCTATGCACTTAGAAGGGAAGGGGAAAAGAAGTTCTGAGAATAAGGCAAAGTCTAGTTGAGAGAAAAAATGTTTCTGAAGCTGATTTTCAAGTCAAGTTAGTAACAAAAACTCACATGGCTGTGTTTTAATATCATGTTCCCGAGACCGGGAGCTTCATTCACAGCCTAATTCCGTCCCCCTGAAGTCGCGGTTATGTAAGTGTCTGCGGTGTCACTGGCCGTTCCCCACCCCACCATGGGAGACGCTGTGTAACCTGAGCTCCCCTGCTTCACCCACTGAAAACACTTACACAACACTCTGGTCACTTTCCAAATTGACTTGTATTTATACCAAGGAAAGGCAAGTCACTCAGTTCTTTCCATCTTTCAGTTTCATTCACACTGATATGTCTGTACATACATAAAACACAATTAGAGCTGAAGTTCATTTATACATTTTCTTCAATTCCTGAGTAAAAACAAGGTAAGTCAAGTGTTTTCAGCTTCACAGAAGGATATCAAAACCCAGTCAGTAAGCTGATGGGCTTGCCTGGGCCAAGTGAAACAGTTCTCATCTCCCAGCTGAACTGAGGTGAAAGTCCTCATATGGCAAATGCAGAGTCATGCCTGTTTATGCACCCAAGGCCCATGTTCCACTGCTCATCCCCTCACGCCAGGGCTTCCGGGGGACACAGGAAATGACTCTAGAAGAATAAAAGCGGACACATCATCTCGTCTCTCGGTCTCCTCTGAGAGTCCTGCCCTCTCTCCTTCTCTGGACTGCCCGAGCCACCATGCAGTCTTCTATAACTGAATGATGAATCAGTTTGCTTTGTACACTGTGCGATGACTAAGTTTCTCCTGGTCAGGGATGAAATTGGTCTCTGCATCCCAAGAGCCTAAAAAAGTACTTGATACACAGTAAGAGTTTTAAAAAGTCCTGAACTGACTCAACAAAACAAGAACCCCTAAAATGATGCAATACTAGGATTTTCAACCTGAAGCAACCTGTATCTCACCTTCTAAGCATTTGATGAAGACAACAACATTAGAGGGTTTCCCAACCCTGGGATCTCCTTCAAAAAGTAGACCAGTAAAAACAAAACAAAAAAAAAAAGTAGACCAGTGAGGCTTTGGGCAAACGATTCAATTACCACCTCCAGTGAATGCTGTGTAAGAGCTAGAAGTCTCGAATTAGATTTCCTCTGTGGACACAGAGATACTGGCTCTTTGCAACAGACATAAAATGTGAGACAAATGTGAGACAAATTTTGAACTTTCTAATCAATGTATTTAAAAATTTTAAATATCAGATGAACTTAATAACCTATTTTTGTTAACCAAATATATGCAAAATATGACTTCAAATGTAATCAATATGAAACTGTTAATGAGTTATTTTATCTTCTTTTTATATTAGGTCAAAATCCAATTGTGTTATTTTTCCATTTTATTATTGGAGGACAATTGCTTTACACTCTGAATCAGCTGTGTGTATACATATACACCCTCCCTCGAGAGCCTTCCTCAAGCTGAGCTCCCTGTGCTATATAGCAGCTTCCCATTAGCTACCTACTTGACACATGGTACTGGATTTATGTCAACACCACTTTTCCAATTTGTCCCACCCTCCCCTTCCCCTCTGTGTCCACGAGTTCATCCTTATGTCTATGTCTCTATTCCTGCCCTGCAAACAGGTTCATCTGTACCATTCTTCTAGATTCCGTATGTATGAGATAATATACAGTATTTGTTTTTTTTTTTCTTTCTGACTTATTATGAAGACTCTAGGTCCATCCACATCTCTACAAATGACAATTTTTCCCTTTTTACAGCTGAGTAATAT
Source organism: Cervus canadensis (assembly GCF_019320065.1). Lineage (NCBI taxonomy): Eukaryota > Metazoa > Chordata > Mammalia > Artiodactyla > Cervidae > Cervus > Cervus canadensis. The sequence continues at coordinate 125,231,257 of NC_057386.1, forward strand.
TCCAAGGTCCAATTATGTATTTTATACTGAGATCTCAACTTGGACTTGCCAGCAGCCATACATGGCTTATGGCTACTGTACTGGGCAGTGCGGCTCTAGAACTATGTGTAAGGCAGACAATAAGGACGCTCTCCCCTTGACATAGATAATGAACTTGCCAATCAGATATCCGAGTGCCCCTGGGTATGCAACGTTCATCTTTCCTACCACATTACAGGCGTCCCTGGAGGATCACACAGTAGAGAGCCTGCCTGCAATACAGGAGACCTGGCTTTGATCCCTGGGTCCGGAAGATCCCCTGGAGAAGGGACTGGCAACCCACTCCAGTATTCTTGCCTGGAGAATCCCATGGATATAGGAGCCTGGCTACAGTCCACGGGGTCGCAAAGAGTCAAACGTCACGAAGCAACTAACACAACACAGCAACAACGATCACATTACAGCACACGTGTGAAAGGAAAAATGGATAAGCTCTTGAATGTAAAGCTGTGAGTAATTTAGTTGTTCTTAAGATAAAGATGAAAAAAAAATGACATTTCCAGTAAGAGGACCTCTGAAATATCTATTTGACAGGGATACATGATGCATGAAGAAGCCCTGCTTATAGCACAAGGCACTGCCCAGTAAAACTCATGGCTCAACACAGTTTGAAAACATACCCACGCAAAACTCAAAGCAAAGATCAGAGACTGAGTTACAGATGAAAATTTAATAAGTGTGTCTCAGGATACAAGAAGGCAACCTGAGAGGTCGCACCTGGCAGATTTAAGGGCGATGGAGCAGGAGGCAGCATTTCAAGTACAAAGAGGCGAATGAAAGCATCTTTCTACTGAGGCGGCTCCACACTCAGCTGCTTCTGGCATTCTGACTGCAGGAAGCCAACACAAATTCAGGGAAGTGTGGGGTGAGAACATGCGGAGAGACAGGACCAGAGACTGAAGGGGAAGACTAACAGGAGAGAAAGAGGGGCCAAGGATGAGACCTCACTGTCAGTTATTCATTCCCTACTCATCTGTTGTTCCTTCCCCCGTGAACTTTAGTAAGTTGGCTTTGATTTAGAGATAATCTAGTGGCTAAAAAGTAAGACTCAGAGAGGAAAAAGCACTGTCCCAAGTATCAACACCGGGGAAACGTGTCAGTCTACTGAATGAAGACACAGAACACGTCTTGTGGGATGAGGAGAGGCACATCTCCTCTGGGACAGAGTATCTGGCAAGTGTTCAATGTGCTGGAACAGTGATGAGTGACATGGAGCCACCTGCGGTCATCCTAAGATTCAGGCCTCCTGGAAGCCTGCCCCGAGAACATAGAGAAAATGTGTGTGATGTCACCAGACACAGTTTAGGGCACAGGCCACAAAAGAGCCACTGCTTCACATCACTGCAACACCAAGTGAGATAAACTAGAATAAAAAGTGAGCAGGGAACTGGAGGCGTCTGGTTTTAGCAGCAGCTAAGTGGTTGGCTTAAAGGGTAAAGCAAGAGGTAAGTCTGCTCAGGCTGGGTGATGACAGAGGCAGAGATCCAGATGGCCCCTCTGTTTCTTATTCCACCACCTCCAGCAGAACATTCCAACACCAGGGACTAGCGGGGAAGACCAGCCAGGGGAAAAGTCACACAACCCTCCCCAAAATAAACATACACAAGAAGTGAAAGATTGCCACTTTCGCTTGTAGAATGAGAGGAAACGAGAGAATCCATCTTCCAGAGAGCTGACTGTCCTGCCGTGCAATATGCCTAAAGGTGGGGATAGAGGGGTGGGGAGGCAGTGTCTGGTATTTGCTCAGGAGGCCAGAGCATCTGGAAACACCTTAGAGAATTCCATCAAGGGACTTCCATGGTGGTCCAGTGGCTAAGACTCCATGCTCCCAATGCAGGAGGCCCAGGTTTGATTTCTGGTCAAGGAACTAGATCCCACATGCTGCAACTAAGAGTATGCAGGCCACAGCTAAAGATCCCTCCTGCCACAACAAAGATCAAAGATCCCAAATGCTGCAACTAAGACCCAGCATGGCCAGATAAATAATAAACAAAATAAATATTAAAAGAAAGAGAATACCATGAAATACTGAGACACAGTAGAGAGTCTGAAACATCTTAAGACATCCATAGCAGCAGGAGACTAAGACTCAAACTAAGAAGTCCTATACAAGGTAAAAATTGAAACAGAAAACTACTATTCATTATTTAATTTGTCATATAAATTAGAAAAAGCAGCACCTCAGTCTAACCGGAAGATTACAAGCATTCTCCAAAGATCACCTGGCTAAAGACACAAAACCTTCTAAGGACTTAAAGTTGCCTGATGCCTTTCTCACAGTTCATCCAAGTTACTTTGGTACTGCTTTTGATAAGTTTACGGTTAATCCACAAGCTAAAGATGGAGCTGGTAATAACTTATATTCATGGAGTGCTAAATTTATACTTTTCAGAAATCATTATAAAGCATGACACAAAACAATAACGCAAGTTAAAGGAAGAGAAAAGGAGACATGGGAGACAGGAGTGAAGTGAAAATGTAAAAAATACCAACTTAACTGTAATGCCGCTTTCCAGTACTTCCATTCAGTCCCACATCTACCAACTTAACCACCTTGTTTTTATAGGGTTGACTTATACTAACTCCCAGGAGACATGTATCTGAGTAAGTGCACTAGCAGCTATTCCTTAAAAATATGGTCCTTATAGGACTTCCCTGGCAACCCATGCTCCCACTGCAGGGGGCATGGGTTCCATCCCTGGTCAGAGGACTAAGATCCCACATGGGGCGGGGAGGGGGTTTGTCAAAAAAAAAAAAAAAACAAACAAAAAACCATGATCCTCACTGTCTTCATTTGCTGACTTCAGATCAATGTGCCTTTCACATGGTAGATTATTTAACAAATATTTATCCAGTATTAAAGACATGTCTTTTTTTTAAAATTCCATTGTCAAAAGAATTATTTATAAACACCAGTATTTCCTCAAAGATTTCCAACCCCTGAGTAACCCTTGCTATCCAGAGTGACAACAGCTACAGGACCACCCAGATGTCAAAGAACTCTTGATGGGTTACTCTGGGGTAGAAATCCTCAAGGAAATACTGGTGTTTATGAAGAGTCCAGGAGGCAAAATTCTGGGTCTTCTTTAGCCTTTTGCCACCCTATTGTACTGGATGACCACAAAGACTCATTTTCACTGAAACTTATCTAGGTAAGTATTTATATATATATTTCATACACAATATATAACTTTTTAAACAGGCCGGACTCCAACAGCCTTAAAATTAACACAAAGATTAAAAACACAAACTACACATCTCTAGCCAAGGATAAAGTACACAAGATGAAAACAGTGTAGTCACTGTTTGCCTAAAAGGATCAATGTGAAAAACCCATTTAGACACTCAAGGGCTGACACAAGCAGGGAAGGATCAGAAAATTAATTGGCCTCTTAATTCAAATGGTGCTACAAGGAAGTTGTACTTTCAATTTCTAACTGGTAGAGCCCTTATCGAGGAATTTATAAAGTCAGTCTACCAATCTTAAGTGTTGGTTTGAGACTACCACACAATAGAATGCTGAAGGTAAACAGAAAGTTTTACATCTTTCCATCAAAGTCAGAAGTAGAATGTTAAATGATTCAACACTCAGTTAAGGGTGCCTGCCAAATAAAGTCAGAATAGGATGTCAATAAAGAGACATAACCCTTTGAAAAATTATTCTGTGCTCGAAAATTACATGTTTTTAAATTCTGAAGCATATATGACATAGTACCAAACACAAGTTGTACCCAGAGTTTCCAAGTCTACAGCTGTTTTTGAAAGGAGGGGGAGGGTGCCAAAACCCAAGCAAAGCAAAGAGAGCTACAGCATTAGACGTTTTTTTTAAGACGGAATGCTGAGCCATGACGCATCAGCCTGCAATTATGAGTGTCTCTGCACAGTTCAGTTTGAACGAAGACTTATTTTCTGTTCCTGTTACTTAGATAAACAGAAAATAAGCAGTCTCCCAAAGTTCCTCCATCTGCAAAGGGCCTTTTTTTTTTAAAGAGCTGAACAATTTGAGCTATTCTACTCATTTATACAAGTTTTCACAAAATTCCTACGATTCTGTAACTCTAATGCCACCAGCTTAGAGACAGATCTTAAATAAGGAACTGGAATGACTAGGCCTGGTTAGTATCTCCCAGAAGAACTTACTTAATAGGTCGGCCGCAATCAATTATACTATTGTGTAAAAAGGAGCAAATGTGCTTAATATAGCATCATAAAATTTTAGAATTAGAAGAGACCTGCAATCTAGTTCAACTTCCTCATCACGGAGGAAACTAATTCTAAAAAGTGAAACCACTTGTCAAGGTCACAGTTACTTAATGGTCCAGGACTTAAACCCCAGTCTCCAGTTTAAAGACTCCTGACCTTCATCTATGCAGATGAATAAAAGTTTTCTGGTCTGTTATAAACAGCAATGAGATGAGTAAATCAATCTCAAGGCAGGTTAAAACTCATTTCCTTTTCCAGCCTTCACAAAGGAATCAAAATTGGCATACTTTTCACTTGCCCTTCAACAGTCACACGTGGCCCATTCCAAATGCAAACGCTCACCAACTGTTCTGAACAGGAAAAGGGTACACAGACAACAGAAGAATCAGTGACTTCCTCACTGGTTTGTTTTTTTTTTTTTTTTTTTGGCCTCTTTATAAAAACCTTCTTGCTTTTACTTTGCAAATGAGCAATTTTAATAGTTGCAGGCTGGGAATTCCCAGGCGGTTCAGTGGTTACTACTCAACGCTTTCACTGATGGGGGCCCGGCTTCAATCCCTGGCCAGGGAACTAAGATCCCGCAAGCCAAAGGAAAAAAAAAAAATAGTTGCAGGTCTTTAGAGGGAATGGAAAAAAATAACCAAATTTCAGTTTGCACAATCCTGAAGGATACTTGGCTATTTCAAATTTATTCAGTAAGTCCCTAAGACAGTTTTCCCGTACAACCACCCCTGATGTTGTCAATGGAAACTAGGAATTGGTTTCATTTGGATCTTAATAACCCAACTTCTGAAAAGAAAAAAAAAGAAGAAGAAAAAAAAGAAAAAAAAAAAAAAGAACCCAACTTCATTCTTGGTTATTTTTTATCTTTGTATGTAATCTTTCACACAGACACACGGCAAGTTCTAGCAGATCTTACGAAGAAACTCCTTTTAGTTAAACAGTGGGAAATAAAACTGACAAACATACAAAAGGGCCTGAGGTTTGGCAAGACACAAGTTCTGACATGAGAAGCACAAGTTCCTACCCCATGCAAAATACTTAGCTCCTCATAAATTAAGCTCGTCAGTGCAAGCTGTTGTCTAAAAATGTGCCCTTAGACAGTGGCAAGGCACTCCAACTCAAAGTAATTTTCTATACATGGCAGGAAATAAGGTTTCCATTTCCGAGACTAGTAGAAGTGGGTTTTCCCCCACTCAACTTACATGAGAGAAGAAAACTGAGGTGCTGAACCCCGACTTCCTTTAGGAATGGGCATATGGGAAGACACAAGGGATCAAAGGGGAGAGAAGAGTTCTGATACTGTTTTACAGATATTAATTCATTTAATCATCATGACGACTATTTGAAATTCCTTTTACCCCCAGTTCAGAGATGAGAAAACTAAGTTCCAGAGGTTATCACTTTGAACCAGATCTTCCAGAAAGCATAAACATAAAGTGAATAAAGTAACAAAGTAATAACAGAGCTGGGATTGGCTGCTGGAGAAGACTCTTGAGAGTCCCTAGGACTGCAAGGAGATCAAACCAGTCAATCCTAAGGGAAATCAACCCTGAATATTCATTGGAAGGACTGATGCTGAAGCTGAAACTCCAATACTTTGGCCACCTGATGTGAAGAATTGACTTACTGGAAAAGACCCTGATGCTGGGAAAGACTGAAGGCAGGAGAATGGGACGGCAGAGGGTGACGGTTGGATGGCATCACCGACTCAATGGACATGAGTTTGAGCAAACTCCAGGAGTTGGTGATGGACAGGGAAGCCTGGAGTGCTGCAGTCCATGGGGTTACAAAGAGTCAGACATGACTGAGAGACTGAACAACAACAAATACCCAGAAGTTTTCCTATTTACTGCCTACAACCAGATAGTTTTGAGCAATCATCGTAAGAAAGACTTGCAAAAACTTAATGATTATAAAAATGCTGCTGTGTTGTGCTCAGTCGTGTCTGCCTCATTTCGACCCCATGGACCTACAGACCAATAAAAGGGACTCCTGCTCAGAGCAGGGAAGCCTCTCCTTGATACAAACCCAAACGTCTTAGTTTTACTTCCTATTACCTGCCCTCAAAGTACAGAGCAGTAGACCATCTATCTGCTATGATCTCAGCAGGCTACTCTTTATGCCTTTGCTCAATCCAATCCAGCCTAGAATGTCTTCTCTAACCCATCCCTGCCTAGAGACCCTCCATCTCCATCAATGCCAAACACAACAGCTACTTCCCACTTTGTTGTTACTGTTAAGATGCTCAGTTGTGTCCAACTCTTTGCAATTCCACGGACTGCAGCACGCCAGGCTTCCCTGTCCTTCACTGTCTCCCAGAGTTTGCTCGAACTCATGTCCACTGAGTCAAAGAAGCCGTCCAACCATCTCAACCTGTCGCCCCCTTCTCCTCCTGCCCTCAATATTTCCCAGCATCAGGGTCTTTCCCAATGAGTCAGTTCTTCACACCAGGTGGTCAAAGTATTGAAGCTTCAGCATCAGTCCTTCCAACGAATATTCAGGGTTGATTTCCTTAAGGACTGACTGGTTGCAAGCTTCCTTAATCCTCTCTCACACACAGAAAAACCCCATGGACAGAGGAGCCTGGCAGGCTACAGTCCATGGAGTCACAGAAGAGTTGGACATGATTTAGGGACCAAACAACAAGCCGTGTGAAACGGACTGTCTTCCAGGGCCCCAGCATGCCTCCACGTTAGCCTCTAACTGGCCCATTGTTAGCTGCCTCACCTGGTGAGACAGCTGCTTGTACCCAGCACAGATTACGCACAGCTCTCAAGAGATGTTTGATAAATCAGTATTTCTGGGGTTTTCTCCCATCCCACAGAACACTTTCGATTGGTCACATTCATCTGAAAAGCTTTACCATAATAAATCTAGCCATTTGCAAAATATGCCAGGTGACTCAGAGTCAATCAGTGACACAGGACTGGTCTTCCCTCTGTCTTCCTGGGCCTCTTTCATATTTGAAATCGCCGGTGACTCCCTTAGCACTATATCATCACCAACATCCCCACATTAAGACAGCAACCCCATGAGGTGAACAGGACAGGTGTTACCCCCACTTTACAGAATGAGAGACTATAAGTCAAGCAACTAGTCCAACTTCACAAGATTCACGGAGCTGGGGCTGAAGCAAATTCAGGACCGCAAACTGTTTTGTTTTTTTTTTTCCTTAAATCTTTATTCCCAAGGTTCAAACTTCACTGGAGAAAGCAAGTGCTTTCAGTTCAGTTCAGTTCAGCCGCTCAGTCGTGTCCGACTCTTGGCGACCCCATGAATCGCAGCATGCCAGGCCTCCCTGTCCATCACCAACTCCTGGAGTCTACTCAAACTCATGTCCATCGAGTCGGTGATGCCATCCAGCCATCTCAACCTCTGTCATCCCCTGCTCCTCCTGCCCCCAATCCCTCCCAGCATCAGGGTCTTTTCCAATGAGTCAACTCTTCACATGAGGTGGCCAAAGTATTTTTATACCAATATAAAAGCATGCATATAGCTAAGTAATTTGGCACTACGAGGCTTGTGGGATTTTAGTTCCCCAACCAGGGCCAGAACCCTCATCCCCTGCATTGGAAGGTGGATTCTTAACCACTGGACCACCAGGGAAGTTCCTCAAACTTAAAAGTAGTCCTGATTCCCCCCATGTTGGTGCGCTGAGAGTATTTCCTGTGAAAATATTACACTTTTAATCATGTCAAAACAGAAATACAGGGCTTCCCTGGTGGTTCAGTGGTAAAGAATCCACCTGTCAATGCAGGAGACACGGGTTCGATCCCTGATCCAGGAAGATCCCACATGCAGAGGAGCAATGAAGGCCCTGTGTCACACTAATGAGCCTGTGCTCTAGAGCCCGGGGAGCTGCAACGACGGAGCCCACGCACCCTAGAGCCTGTGCTCCACAAGAGAAGCCACCGCAATGAGGAGCCGGCACAGCAACAAAGACCCAGCACAGCCAAAACTAAATAAATAAAAATATTAAAATATATATATATATATATAAATACAGATCCAGCCATAAAGACGTTTTTTAAGTATAAAGAAAAAGATTAGAAGGATGTACTCCAAAACACTGAAATAATTTTCTCTGGGCAGTAGGATTATGGATAATATGCTTTCTTCTCTGTCTTTTAATATGTGTGTTTATATCTTATGCACTGAAATCACATATCATAGGATGACTAGTATATGTTATTAAAATGCAAAGGTCCTTGCAAAATGGGTATCCAAGGCGAAAATAAACCCAAGAACCTCAAAAAAGGGATCACTTCACTAGAAAAAAATTTTTTTTAATCTAAATTTGACTGATTCTAGATTCTCAATGTTGAAACTCAGGCAAGCCACATATGCCTTACAACAGAAATTAGCAATACACTTTTTTCCAGTCACCCATGTCTGAAAAAATAATTAGTGATAAAAAGTTTTCTTTACAAAAAAAAAAGTTTTCTTTCACTCCAGCTGTAAAAAAAAATAAAATAAAATTACCCTGCCTATAAAGTTAATTTTTCTATAGTCTGGAAAAGTGGAGTGTATGTATCTTCCTTCCTGCCTTAAGTTACTAGAATGTAATGTCTCCAGTGAAAAATCATTCTATGGAGGAAACCAGATAAAGAAAGAAGGCAGGAAATCAAAAGATTTGATTCAAATATTTTAAAGAAAATTTCCCTAATATCTCATCTTTCCTGAGAAGACAGGGAAAAAAAGTATGCCAAATATTTTAGTGTTCTACTTGACTAGGGATCTGTAGAACCGGGGGGCGGGGCGGGGGGAATCTATTCAAGTTGCCTTCCGTTTTACATCAAACCCAAATTTTGGATGATCTGCACGTCCTGAACATCTGGATCTTCAGGCCTTTAACTTCAGAAAAGATACAGTAAAACAAGCACTTGGCAATTTTAAGTGTAAAAAATGGGCAGAGTTAAAACTGGGATCTAATCCAAGCTATACTTAGACATAAGTAAGCAAACGAGAATACAAATACCAAACTACTTAATTCAAGTCAGAAGTATATTAGACCTTATGCTTATATAAAACATTAGGGCAGCAAAATGCCTGTCTGTAGTCTCATTAGGATTCCTAAGAAGAGGCAGATGAGAGTACACTTCCCCAGGGAAAGAGATATAGGAAAGGGTTCCCAACAGGGATTCTGTAATAGGACTACTACTTTTCTAAGATTCTGCAAAGACTACTTTTAAGACTGTGTTGCTGAACCACCATAAGACAATCAAAAAAACAGACCCACCCACTGAGTTAGTGCTAGTGGAATCTGTCTTTCTGTAAGTGCCAGATGGAGATCTGAAAAAAAAAAAAAAAAAGCTCTTTACTAAATGTGGCCAAGATTCCTTGGTACTTGGTGCCAGGGCCAGGATATTAACCCAGATGTCCTAGCCAAATTCAAGGTTGGTTAATTACAGTCTGCCAACCCACTGGAGGAAAAAAAAAAAAAAAGGCTCTTCTGTTCCCGATTTGAAATCTGAAGAGGTCACTCTTGAAATTCTTGTACAGTACCATCAGTCAATATGTTTTCCCTTAAAAGTGCATTGTAACTCAAGTGCTGATTTAAAGCACATGGATTCCTTGAGTTCCATTTACATGGGAAACATACATTATGTATATTAAAATACATATATAAGATGCTATATTAGTTTAGAACCTCCCTAAACAGTCATCTAAAAAATTCATATTGAGACTAATACCGTCACTGCCTTCCAATTAAGATTGAAGACACTTAAAGGCTTATTATCAAACACAGATTTTGAATCATGAATCTTTTAAGACTAAAAAGGAAGGCTTTGCTGCCAGGAGCATAATTCCAGGAAAACGCAATATATGCAAATGTCAGTTACAAGGTCTCCCAGGGCTGAGCAAAAATCCTGCATACAAACAGGAAAGTATATTCTTAATAGCAAGTCTGAACATCAAGTACGGATCTGGCCTTTCTGCCAGCCACTTACTTAAGGTTTCATTGCCAATATAGTCTGTGCATTGCTTAAAATAATATAAACTAAGGTTCAATCTCTAGCTCTCTGTTCACTGGCTGTGTGGCCTTTAAGGCAAGTAACTAAAATTCTTTAAACCTTACTTCCCCCACATTTTCAACTTTTTCTTGAACAAAATCGCTAGTATCATGGCTATCTTTCACTATTTTAAAATATTTTAGGGACTTCCCGAGTGGTCCAGTGGCTAAGACTCCAAAACTTCCAATGCAGAGCAGGGGCCTGGTTCAATCCCTGGTCAGAGAACTAGATCCCGCATTCTGTAACGAAGACCTAGCACAGACAAATATGTAAAGAGACAAAGATAAATATTAAAAATAAATTAATATTTTAATACATATATATTTAATACATATTTAAGGACTACAACCTTAAATACAGCCTTAAATTATCTAGTCCCTCCCAAGCTCCTGCCTTGGGACCCTTGCAACTGACTCCTCTGGGATGCTCTTCCCTCAGGGATCAACATTCCCTCACTTCATCTAGATCTCTATTTAAACGCCATTTTCTCAGCAAGGTCTCCTCTCATCACCCTATCTAGAATTTCCATTACCCTACCTCTTGTCCCCAAAACTTGTAGTATTTAGTCTTACCATGTATCACTTTCCAACATACAATAAATTGTATTAACGTGGTTACTGTCTGCCTCCCCTCCCTGAAGGAAGTTCCAACAACAGGACTTTCCGTTTTATTTACTGCTGTATCACCAGCACCCAGAACAGCAACTGGCACACAGCAGGTGCTCAATAAATACCTGCGGAGTGAATTCCAAATGAGGCTTCAGTACAGCCCACGTACAGGGGCACTCCAGCCCCACAAACTCCCTCTAGGGAGACTACCACACACTACAAAAAATACTGAAAAAGAGAACTTATTGGTTTGCAGTGATTACAACAGTGTCCATTCTTTATACTAGAGAAAAACAATCGACTTCCCACCTCATTTGTACAAGGAAGAGGAGAAAGAAGCTGATAATTCAGATAAAGTGGAAAATTATACGAGATGAAAGGCTCATTTTAACACTGCAGAAAGTTTTCTTTTAATGTTAACAAATAGTAAGCCATCTTCCTATGACTTTACTACACTACCTCCAGTTTTGTTTTGTCTTTTTCTACAAAACCAGTCCTGGAACTTCCCTGGTGGTTTTTATAAAACCAGTTCTGGGACTTCCCTGGTGGTTTTTGTAAAACTAGTCCTGGGACTTCCCTGGTGGTCCAGTGGCTAAAATTCTGTGCTCCCAATGCAGGGGACCCAGGTTCAACCCCTGGTCAGGGAACCAGATCCCACATGCTGCAACTAAGACCTGGTACAGCCAAATAAATAAATATTAAAAAATAAAAAACAATCCTGAAACTCATGGACCTTATATTTTCAATTAACTGAATAATAAATATTGACTGAACACATGGGACTCTGCAGAATTCTGTAGAGGGTATTATAAAGTGAAAGTCAAGGTCCTTGAAATATAAATATAGATATATATCATATACATATGTATACACACACAAACACAAATATCTTGAGATAGATACACACAAACTCTGGGAAGAACAGAAATACATCTGTAATAAATAATGAAGAACAGGCAGCCAATATATGACAAATGCAAAAGTGCCTACCTTTTTGTGGAGCACAGGGGGACCAAGCCACCTCTTACACATCACGATTTGGGTTTGGAATCCCAACAGAGACAGAACTTAAAAGCAAGCGTCAAACATTACTTGCTTAAGTTCATATGCATTCACGGATCACAAGGGATGGCACAGACTCAATGCTTGACAATAGGTTAAAAAAATTTTTTTAAGGTAAATGAGAAAAATACCAAATTCCAAACTTATAAAGAACAGAAACCAGATCTGCCTACGTCTCTCTCACTGAAGCACAGGTAAATGCTTAAGCAATTGTTGGGGGAAGAAAAAGAGGGATAGGCGATCTTTATCTTTAGACAGAATACCTTCACAGGGTCCACCCAGTTTGTTGTTCACCCTTTTGAACTAGGCCTAGTGAGAAGCCTAAGCTGTACCTTACCACTTTCTCTGAACCTCAGAAACTCAGGACCAGCCCTTAGCCAAGTAATCACCCACTATCTTTGCTTTAAGGAGGGCAGACTTGCTCCTTGCAGGAGAGTCACTATACCAATTTAATTACCAAGCACCAGGAGTCAGAATAGTGAGTGAGTGAAGTGAAGTCGCTCAGTCACGTCTGACTCTTTGCGACGCCGTGGACTGTAGCCCACCAGGCTTCTCCGTCCATGGGATTCTCCAGGCAAGAATACTGGAGTGGGTTGCCAGTTCCTTCTCCAGGGGATCTTCCCAACCCAGGGATCGAACCCAGGTCTCCCGCACCTCTGAGCCACCAGGGAAGCCCAGGAGTCAGAATACCAGAGCTTAAATCCTGACACTACCACTTATCAGCTATGTGACCCTGAGCAAGGTTCCTGACCTTTCTACGCCTCTTCTGTAAAATGGGATAATAGCACTGGATAGCAGCATCATTGGGCTAGGTTAATTGAGACAAAACACTTAAAAGACCTGCCCAGAGCTTGACCGCAGGAAGCCCTCAATCAATGTTAATATTTCCAGAGAAAAAATGCCCCAAAGCTGAGAAACAACATATACCTGAGGATTCTTGCAAAAGGTTATTATTATACCCCAAATCCTAACAGACCTGGTCTCTGGACTTGTACATACTATAGGTAACGGTAGTAATTAAAGGCAAAAAAAAAAAAAAACCACCAACCAGAACCACAACCATAAAAGCAGCAGCAGTTAACACTAGTCCTGAGCTCCTACCGGCCAGGAACTGTCCTAACCTGAAACAGGCAGAAGGCAAGACTGCTGAATCCAACAACCAAAAAAAGCAGCATATTTTTTCCTCCACCCTCCTTTTTAAACACGTTAACTGGCGCCCAGGTTTTGCTAAAAACAGGTAACTAAAGATTACAGACTTAACGTGTAATTTCTTCATACCAAAGAGGTGGGGCTGGGAAGGGAGGAAGGGGTGGTGCTCGGTCCCTGCCAGATGGAAAAGCCACATGAAGTGGAGCAACAGCGGAGTTCAGGGTTTCTCCGCGGATCAAAACCCACAATTTCTGAAGCCCAGGACCTCCAAAGGAGGGCAATCAGGAGGCTCTGCTTTGAAAATAACCTCGGAACAAGTGTCATCTGTCTCCGGAGCCAATCCCCTGACGAGGCAGAAGGTTCGGGTTACGGGGCAGCGGTGTTATTTCGGAAATCCCTGTCACCTCTTGTCATCCACCTTCTCCAAGAATCACGGTCCCATTCGAGGGGGTGGGGTGGGGGACAAAAGCCACGGCCGGCCGGGCCCCAGGCCAGCGAGGCCAGCCCGCCGGCCGGCGCCCGCCTCGGAGGCCACGGCCAGGGTGCCCTCCATGCCGGCTCGCGGGCACCGCTGCCAAGGGCCCGAGGAAGGCTCAGGTGACCGCCGGGGCAACAGGTCCCGCTGGGCCTCGGCCCCCCGGGGGTCCGGCCCGCCGCCCCAGGACTGAGGGGAGCGAAGAGGGGCGCCGGGGAGGGAGCGGCGCCTGGGGCGGCGCAGGGGCAAGGAGTCCAAGCTCCATCTTGAGGCGGGCGGAGGAAGGGAAGGCCGGGCTCGGCGCTCACAGGGCCGGCCACTTTCTGGCTCCGGGGAGAGCACCCCCAGGGACTCCTGGCCTCCAGGGCCATCTCCCCGGGGCCCCCCGCGGCCCCACGGGGATGGCCCGGTGCGCGGGACTCGGTCCTCCCTCTTGGATGCCGGGCCCGGTCCCCCCGGCCCCGAGCCGGGCAGGCAGGAGCCGGTCGGGCAGGGAGAGAAGGGAAATGTGAGGAGGGGATGGGGAAGGAGAGAGGGCCCGCGCCGCGCCCCACTCACCGCTCGCCGCCGCCTCGGTCGCCGCCAGTCGCCACCACCTGCCCCAACTGCAGCAGCAGCAGCAGCCGCGCGGCCGCCGCCTCCCGCCTCCCGGCTCGTCAGCTCCGGGAGGGGGAGAGCGTGACGCGCCGCCGCGGGGCCGGTAGGGCGCGCGCCGCCTGGAGAAGACGCCGCGGCGGCTCCTCCCCGCGCGCTCCGCCGCCGCGCCCACCGCGGCCAGCCCCGCGCCCCGAACCTCGCGGCCGGCACCCCGCAACCCGCGTCGGGCCCAAACTACCCCCCCCAACACACACACACACACACCGCCTCCTCTTTGTCTGCACCCGCCGCGGCTCCCGGGAGGCGAACCCGAGACCCCGGGCGCGCCCGCCGTCCCGCCCTCAGAATCCAAAGAGGACCGGGACGGGGAGGAAGGTACCGGGAAACCCATGAGGCCTGGACTAAGGGGCTTCTCATCATCTCTCTTCATTCCCCATTTTCTGAAAGTGTGCCCAGAATTTGCAAGTCACACCCGATAGATCCATTCAGCCGGATTATACAGCCGGTTGGTTTAGAGCTGATTTCCCCCCCAGACCCCCAGGGTGAGAAACCCTTTGAAACAAGCTAGGAGGAGCGGCCAACAGCTGGCTAAGTTTCAGGAGCACCCTCTTCTGCCCTCCTCGCCCTCCAGGGAAGATTCGGGATGAGGAATCCCTGGGGGAAACGCTGAAAGGCGCTGCCTACAGCAGGTGAAGCTTGGGAAGGACCATCTCTGCTCTCCCTTTCCCTCCAGGGAGAGACCGAAGCCCAACACTTGCTCTATTACTTTGAGAAAAGCTTCTTTTATTCGCCCCAGCCGCTTGCACTGAAGCCCTGGTTAAGGTCCTGGTCCTCCCACCTCCCCCCGGGGATCTCCTTTAAAAGCTTTTGAAAGGAACTGGAGGAAAGGCATCAGCAGCCTGCTCCTGGCTGGTGCAGCGGAGGGCGGCCAGCATTTCACTCCCATGGACCATGGCAACCCCAGAAGCTTGGCAGCTCCTGGGAGAGGAATTTGCAGCTGTCAGTGGAAGCCCAGGATTTTGCAGCGACTCAGTGGTGGATAGGCGGCCAGGGGCTTCCTCCTCCTCTCTGCTAGAAGGGAATAATCAGGAGGGTGACCCCTTTGCTGACCCTTATTCAAAGCACCGGTGCTGCCTGGACCAATAGGCGTGCACAGAGCAGGGGAAGGAAACTACATTGAAAATGCATGGAGTTCTGAACAAATAAGAAAATTCATCTGCTGGCCTCTCCCCTCCAGTCACCTTTAAAGACACAAAAATTCTGTCTCTTAATTCAACATCGCAATAGTTTGCAAGTTGAAGCCAAAGTGTGGTGGCACCCCAATAGTATACAGTGGCTTCCGTGGTGGCTCAGATGGTAAAGAATCTGCCTGCAATGCAGGAGACCCGGGTTCGACCCCTGGGTTGGGAAGATCCCCTGAAGAAGGTAATGGCAACCCACTCCAGTGTTGTTGTCTGGAAAATTCCATGGACAAAGGAGCCTGGTGGGCTACAGTCCATGGGGTCACAAAGAATCAGACGCAACTGAATAACTAACACACACACACACATTCCTAACCTGAAAGGCACACCTTCCTCTCTCATCTGAACATTTTTCAGCTCTAATACACAACCTGTGTAATCATAGATGCTATAGAAAGAGGCACAGAACACCGTTATTTGTGGAGTGCAAATATAAACATTTCGGAGGACTTCCCTGGCCACCCACCATCCTTTTCAGGGGGTGCAGGTTCAAACCCTGGTCAGGAAACTAGATCCCACATGCTGCATGGCACAGTGAAAGCAAAAAACATGTTTTTCACTTTTCTCCTCTACTCATTCTTCTGAGCCTATCTTTATTTCTAAATGCCTTTATTTTCTTCATTCTGGACTGTTGTTTTTTTTTTTTTTGCATTAATTTTTATTGTTAAAGTATTACATCAAAACAGTAGCTGTCTTGACTACTGAGTTTTTGGCGCCCCCTTAAATTTTGTGACCAAGGCCTAGTCCCAGCCCTGCAACCTAGCATTGACTGTGTTCAGTCCCATGATTTGGCTGGTGTTAGGACAAAAGAAGTTTCTCAATTCTGTTTTATAAAAAGCATTCACATTCCATTTTCAGAGATTTCAGAGCTTAGCCACTGAGGTTTTTTTTAATGTATGCCTGCTGTAAAATTATTACAACTCAGTTGACAAAAGTTTGGAAGATGGAGGGAAATGGCAGAAGATGAAAGCCAGTAGGAGCTCCCAGATCTTCATTTTACCAAGTGGGGAAATCATTAAATACTTTTTTTGGTAAAAAAAAAAATAAAGGTTTACTCATATCTTTAGGGCTTCCCTGGTGGCTCAGACGGTAAAGCAGGCCTCCGCCTGCTATGCTGGAGGCCTGGGTTCGATTCCTGGGTTGGGAAGATCCCCTGGAGGAGGGCATGGCAACCCACTCCAGTATTCCTGCCTGGAGACTCCCCATGGACAGAGGAGCCTGACGGGCTACTGTCCATGGGGTTGAAAAGAGTAGGATACAACTGAATGACTAAGCACATATCATTCAATTATCCCATAAGAATAACCACAAATAGTAGCAGACCTGTGTGGAGGGAAAGAGGTACTTCAGTCATAACACAAAGTCAATAGATAATGTCTACAGATGCTAAATAAATAGCAGTATAAGTATACTTTTACATACATGGATGTTACTTCCTGAAGAACTGAAGACAAAAAATTAATGGTGTCTGTGGAACAGGATTGGGGGGGATTCGCAGAACAACATTACCTTTCGTTAAAAACCCTGATGTTCTTTATTTTTTTTAATGTGCATGCATTACTTTAACTTCTTTTTTTTAAAAAAGTATTTAAGGTCCTCAAACAAATGAATTTAAGAGTGTAAGGTCCTCAAACAAATGAATAGAGAATATTCTCTGCAAAGTGATGCATGTCCATAGTTTCTTTCTAGACAGCTCTTTGGATTCACTCTCTCTGACAGCTTTCTGCTGTAGAGCCGGTTTATTTATTACCTGTCCTACTCCACCCCTCCTAGCGTGTAACTTTCAAGAGAGCAAGGATTGTTGGTTCATTGCTCTAGCTGCATCCCCAGAAAATATTTGGTTCACAGTAGTTTGGTTTCTTAAAGGATTTAATGTAAGACTTTAGGTGCTACGTAACTAGGGACATTTTTCCAGTATTTTGTCTTTATTTTTTTAAAGAACAATAGGTGTTCATTATTTAAATTAAAACAAGCGAATGAAGAAAACAAAGCAGTTATAATCCCATACATCCAGAGAAAATTACTGTAAACAATGGTTCTAAATTCATTCATTACTGTCTATTTTAAATATTTCACTAAGGCACAAATAGTTCTTATCGCCATTCAGAAACAATACTTAATTTAAAATAGTGGTTGAAGAGTACTTTGTAAATTTCTGAAAGATGTGAGGATTTATATAGCTTTTAAAATGGAAAATGAAACAAAAGCTGTCAAAACAAGAATACTCTTTTAATTAAAAGTAAATTTTTTTCTTTTTTTTTCCTTTTTCTTAAGTTCCTGAACTGTAACAGATATCAATTAAAAATATAAATTCTTCAGTTATAAAATAAATAAGTCATGAGGATATAACATACAATATGGTGACTACAGTTAGTAATATTATACTGTATATTTAAAAGTTGCTAAGAGAGTAAATCTTGAAAGTCTTCATCACAAGGAAAAAAAGTTTTTTTTGCAACTGTGTCTGGTTAACTAGCCTTATTATGGTGATCATTTCATAATATATACAAATATTGAATCATTTTTATACTTGAAATTAATATTATATGTCACTTATACCTCAATAAAAATTTGTAAGTGTAACTCCTAAGAGATAGTCCATACTTAAAACAATATTTATAAAGAAGACACAGGAATTCATTTTCACTATGGTATTTTTTAAATCACATCTACTTTTATTAGCATTGTTTCATAAACCAGAGTCAAATTAATTTCATTCACTCATCCATCAAATATTCACTGACCTCCTACTGTGTCCAGGCACTGTTCCAGGTATTAGGGGAGCACAGCAGTGAAGATTAAGTCCCTACCCTTCAACCTTGACTTTTACTGCTCTGTGGTTTACTAAATCAAGGTGGGATAATCACTGTTCCGTGAATTTCACTGGTTTTATGTTCAGAGTGGATATAATGCACTAGACCATACTCCCTGTCAACTTCATTCAGTTGCTAAAAATTAAAAGATTTACAATGTCACATACAAAAAAAATGTTTAGCCTTGGTGTTTAAAGAAATATTAATATTTCCTTGCAAAAGTACTATGTGCTAAGTAACTTCAGTCGTGTTCAACTATTTGCGACCCTATAGACTGTAGCCCTCCAGGCTCCTCTGTCCATGGGATTTTCCAGGCAAAAATACTGGAATGGGTTGCCATTCCCTCCTCCAGGGGATCTTCCTGACCCAAGGATCAAACCTGAGGATCTTACCTCTCCTGCATTGGCAGGTGGGCGCTTTATCACTAGCATCACCTGGGAAGCCCCAAGATGAAAGTCACTCAGTTATGTCCTGCTCTTTGCTACCCCATGGACTGTAGCCCACCAGGCCCCTCTGTCCATGGAATTCTCCAGGCAAGAATACTGAAGTGGGTAGCCATTCCCTTCTCCAGGGGATCTTCCTGACCTAAGGATTGATCCCGGGTCTTCTGAATTGCAGGCGGATTCTTTACCATCTATCTGAGCCTTCATAGAAGCCCAGGGTGCTGGTTCATTTAATCAAAAATAGCTAATCCAGGGACTTCCTTGACTGTCCAGTGGTCAAGACATTTGCTTCCAAGGCAGCCAAGTTCGATCCTTGGTTGGGGAGCTAAGATCCCACATGCCTTGTGGTCAGAAAACCAAAACATAAAACAGAAGTAATATTGTAACAAATTCAATAAAAACTTTAAAAATAGTTCACATCAAAAAAAGAGAAAAAAATCTTAAAAAAATAAAAATGACTAATCCAGAGCAAGACAGCGTCTTAAAGCTCAGAAAAGAAACCAAAAAATAAATCCCACAACACAACGAAGCATTTGGACTATTTTGGACTGAAAATTTTTCAGTCCAAAATTTATCACTGATAAATTTCCAAATTTTATCACTGAAACCAATTAAAACTATCTGCCATATCTACTTTATACAAAGAATGCTGACGGTCGTCGTTTTTTGGAACTTTTTATAAAGAAAAACAATGAAAGAATGACAAGCTGCTAAATTTAAATTCAGAGATCACTTCTCAAGGAGAACCATCTGTGACTACAAAAGCCGTATTGTACCCATTCAGTTAACAAAGAACAATATCAGTAGGGCACCACATAGCATGATGTTAACTGTATTTAGGGCCTTTTAAATAGACTACTGCTTTGAGAGTGTGTACTTTCACGATGAGGGGGTTGAACAAGATGACTTATAAAGTTCTTATCACAAACATTTAAAAAATTCTGTGACTTCTATCCAGTGAAGCAAAACATTTGTGAAATCAGTGGTTGATGCAGCAGTTTTAATCTAATGCAACAAATATTTGTTGAGTACATGAAAAGTTGATTCTGTCTGCAGCAAAAAAAAAAAAAAAATCAAGCAGACTCAAATACATGTACACACAGGTTCACAGAAACACTATTAACAATAGCCAAAAGGCGGAAGCAAGTCAAATGTCCATCAGTAGGTGAAAGGATAAACAAATTGTGATATATATATACAATGCAGTATTACTCAGTCAAAAAAAATGGGAGTACTGATACATGTTACATGAAAGATGGAAGGGAAAGGAGACTAGGGCAGCTGAGGATGAGATGGTTGGATAGCATCACCAATTCAATGGACATGATCTTGGACAAACTCTGGGAGATAGTGAGAGATAGAGAGGCCAGGTGTGTGCAAAGAATCAGACATGACTTAGCAACTGAACAACAACATGCTATAAGCTGGGTGAACATCGAAAACATTATGCTGAGAGAAAGAAGCCAGACACAAGAGATCACATATTGTCTGACTCCATTTATATGATATATCCAGAAAGGATATTTATATGAGGTAGCCAGAAATATATAAAGCCATAGAGACAGAAAATAGATTACTGGGGGATTAGTGGGAGAGAGGCAAGTAGGAATCTACTGTTTAATGGGTTTACGTCTCCTTTGGGGTGAAAAAAAATGTCTGGAACTAGATACAAGTAGTTGTGGCATACTAAATGCTACTGAATTTTATACTTTAAAATTATTAATTTGGGGGACTTCCCTGGTGGTCCAGGGGCTGAGACTTTGAGTTCCTAATGCAGGGGGTCTGGGTTCAATCCCTAGACAGGGAACTAGATCTCACATGCTGAAACTAAGATCCAGTGCAGCCAAATAAATAAATATTTGTAATGGTTAATTTTATCTAATGTGAATAGTATCTCAATAAAAATACATAGATAAATAAATGAAAGTAATAAAGATTCAAAAAGAAAAAGACAAGTAGAGAATATGTGAAAACCAGGTAGGTGGGAGATTTTAGAAAAGAGATTTTTTCATTGGAAGGATTAAAGTCTTTCCCAACTTTAATATTCTGTTATTTTAAAAATTGAGCCTCTTTCTTAGCATTCAATCACAACTGTGTTAGATCGAAAAAGTCCAACTGTACAAAAGAGACTAAAATTAAATTTGACCTATAAATTAAGGAAATGAGTACCAGGAATTGTCAGCCACTGCCAGTGCTTGTATTCCAGTAAAATGACTAAATCTCATTTAGACCCCTTGTAGAAGGAAAGGCTCAAACCAAACAGCCAGATTTGGGCTGCCCTGGTGGTTCAGTGGTTGGGAATCTGCCTGCCAATGCAGGGGGCACGGGTTTGATCCCTGGTCAGGGAAGATTCTAAGCCTGTGCACCAGAGCTGGTGAGTCTGTGCTCTAGAGCCCGTGCTGTCCAACGAGAGAAGCCACTCCAATGAGAAGCCCTTACACCTCAACTACAGAAAGCCCTCTCACAGCAACAAAGACCCAGTATAGCTAAAATTAAATACATAAATAAATAAGCAGATTTAGTATGCTCCTCATTCTTACATCCCAGAAATACTACTTTTAAATTGATTTCAAACAAAAAGTACTAGATTAACTAGTTTATTTAACTCATTAATACTAAACTAACTAATTTCATGCCTCACTGTCTGTGTGGGTATGTGTGTCTTTCTGAGTATTACTTTTTTTTTTTTTTTTGAGTATTACTTTTATTACATGTAACAAGATCCAAAAGAAAGAGAATATGGTATCAAAGAAATAGAGAATGCTGTACTTCCATGCTTAGGAGTTGATGGGGGCAAAGATCAGAAGAACAGGTGAGGAAGGCAGATCCACAGGCTGAGATCTGGGGAAGAGAAGTGGGGGGGTGACCCCCAGAACAAGGCTGTTTGTCTCTACTCCACATTTGAGAGTCTGGAAGAAAACCCTTAGGCAGAGTGATAGTTCTATGCCAACGTTGTTAAGAAGATGGGCAGCAAGGTCAGGCATAGCCAAGATCCAGTTTGCACTTCTGGGCCTCCCTTAGGCATGAATGGCTGGTTGGGAGCTTTCTGTGCCTGTTCTGGGACTCACTGTGGCAGAGACTCAGAGGTGCTAGTTTTGCCAGTAACAGGAGGGGACTTCTGAGTCAGCAGGAGAAGACTCCGAGACCTGACCGAGCCAAGAAAGAGCATATGTTAGGAACAGACTCCAAGGGGGTCCAAGCAAACACTCGAACACAGAACTAGGACTGCTGCCCTCAAAGAGCTCAGCTGTGGCTGACGTTGTCGATCGCCGGCCCGAGATCCTCTCCCCTCCTGTGACTTGACAAACCCCAGTCATATCTCATATGGCAACGTGCCCAACAATTAACGTTCAGTTACACTTTTCCTAGCAAATTAAGCTAGAGGTGCTTCTGGGACAGCTTTTGCTTCTCCAATAGATGGAGACAGACACAGATGTGCTATCTGGAGCAGAAGCAGCTATGTTGTCATCCCAAGGTAGTGAACATGGAGACAAAAGCCAGCAGGCCGGAGTGTCGGAGCAGGAAGATTGAAAGGACAGAATTCCTCTCCTAGAAAGAGAACTATTTATCTGGGGCAAATATTTGAGAAGAACAAAAATAGAGCTGCTTAGAACGAGAAAATAAATATTTGAGAGCTAACGGACTTGTTTGAAAAGGAACTTTGTGAAGAAAACAGAAGTGGCTGGTGGGGATTTTTATTGTTACTATATGCTGTGTGTAACTGTATTTTACTCCAATTTTTTAAGAAAATGTATATATATATATATTTTTGAAAATGTATATTTTTATGAATTTGAATTTGCTTTTTTTTTTTAATTTGCTTTTAAGGGAAAGCCCTGTAGTCCTGAATCTGGCTGCAGTGTAGACATGGGCTCAGGGGAAACCAAAAGTTAGTTATAGGAGTTTTTCCTTAGTGAAGAGTCCTCAGATGACACTTGCATGCTCTGTAATGTATATAGTCCATATATAAGTAATGTATGTAATCCATATAAGTAATGTATGTTCCATATATGAATACAAGCACAAGTAGAATTTTCATGTACAAGTCATCTCATTGTTCTGGACTTTGCCAGATAAGGTAGTTTATCATATTTTTATTTAACTTCCTGCAAATCTAGATTGATCTCAGGTTGAACACTAATGCCAAGCATATAAATTAATCATTTCTTTAAAATTTATTTATTTTTTAATTGAGGGATAATTGCTTTGCAGAATTTTGTTGTTTTCTATCAAACCTCAACATGACTCAGCCAAAAATTATTCATTTTTAAAATAATTTTTTTCTTTTTATACAATTTTAAAGGTTACTTTCCATTTAAAGTTATTACAAAATACTGACTATATTCCCTGTGAGCCTGTTACAGTCAATAGTTTGTACCTCCCACTCCCCCACCCCTAGATTGCCCTATACCCCCCAAAGTACCCACTTCATAATCACTCAGAATCTACCCCCAGTTTCCCCAAATTGGAATGTCATTTGGATCCTAGGCAGCAAGAAGTAATAAACGTTCACTTCCCCTTCTAGGACTTTAGTGTTCTAGTTCAAAGCTATCGTAAAAGCAACTGCTGTATTTGAATAATCATCTCACCAATCAAAATGGTTAGAGTATTTCATCAACCTTCCCAAAATGTTAAGGATGATAATTGCATGGCAGTGATTCTCATGTTCTTATCCTCCAGAAAAGATTCCATAATTCAACAAGCTTATTAAAAACCTCTTTTCATTTCTTTATTATTGCATGCTAAGTTGCTTCAGTCATGTCCAACTCTTTGTGGCCCCATAGACTGTATAACGTGCTAGGCTCCTCTGTCCACGGGATTTCCCAGACAAGAATACTGGAGTCGGTTGCCATTTCCTTCTCCAGGGGATCTTCCCAACCCAGGGACCGAACCTGTGTCTCTTATGTCTTCTATAATGACAGATGGGTTCTTTACCATGAGAACCATCTGGGAAGCTTGGGCTGAATTATCATTACTCTCTCAAAAACCATAAGCTGATGTTACAACTTATCACCTCACATCCATTTTCCCCGTATGTCCACCAAGCCCTAAGGCTTATAGAATCTTTTTGGCATCTGAAGTTAGTTTCCCATGTGTTGTACCACAGTGAGTTTTCCCTTTGTAACTACGTGAAAACCATAAAAGCAAAAATAGGCGTCTTTGGTGAGAAAGTTAATTTTAGTTTAGAATGTTCCTTTTGTCATTATGGAGCAAGGCTTCAAGCTGCTTAATGTTAATTCTCCTCCCCGTGTTTATTTCAAGGAACTTAAGTGCGAAAGAAAATTAGTTTTTCGGTTTTTTTTTTTTTTTTTCATTATATAATCTGTATACAGTGCTTCTGGTCTGGCAGTAACATTACAAACATGAGCAGCAGTAGCAATAACAAAACACACACAAGCACACACACACAGAGGCTTTAAACCTAAATGCACAGTCATAAGGCCAATTTTATCTAAGTGAATTTATTCACATATGATATCTCCTTTAGAAAACAGAGCCAAAAAAAAGAAAAAAAGAAAACAGCAAATGAGGAAGATGTTCAAGTTGTATTGCTCAAGAGGAAAAGGTACAATCTCTTCCCGACAGACACCTTTTACTTTCCAGCTACTCATGCCTGTAAAAAGCTGCATTAGAGGGATTCCCCGGCAGTCCAGTGGTTAAGACATTTCCTACCAACGCAGGGGGTGTGGGCTGGATCCCTAGATGGGGAGCTAAGATCCCACATTCCTCCAGACCAGAAAATCCAAAACATAAAACAGAAATGATATTGTAACAAATTCAATACTTTAAAAATGATCCACATGAAAAAAAAATTTTGAAAAAAGGCTGCATTAGAAAACTACCTCCCAAGAAAGCCAGCCAGTTATATTTTCCGTGTCTTCCAGCTATAAATACAACCAGCATAAGAACAAACAATAATGCCCTGCTTTAGATCTCTGCCTCTGAATAGCACAGGCTAATTACTTGCTATAATACTGTGTCCTTGTGAGAACAGGAGGTAGAGTATTATTATCCCCATTTCACAGATTTAAGAACTGAGACCATGGAAGTTAAAAGCTCAGTGCTACTGGAGTAACTGAAGGCTGAAACTCAGAGTTCATAGGCCTTCCTCTAAAATTGATGATTGTGCTTTTCAGCAGACTCTTGGCAACTGTCAGGTTAAACCAGGTGAAATTGCTGGCAATCTTTTCCTGTGTGTTAGTAGCTTAGTCCGACTCTTTGCAACCCCATGACCTGCCAGACTCTGTCCATGGAATTCTCCAGGCAAGAATACTGTAATGGGTTGCCATTCCTTCTCCAAATCTTTTCCTATAGCCATTCAATATATCTTCCTGTGTGGATTACCGCTTTATATCTGTTACCATTATTCCATTGGATTGTCTTTAATTTTTTAATTTGATTACAGAGGTTCTTTATATATTCTGGATATATGTTTGTATATATGTATACATGTATTCTTTTCCCAATCTGTGGTCTATTTTTTTCACTTTTTGAAAATGCTGCTTTTCTTTTTTTATTTAATATTTATTTATTTATATTAGTTACAGCATGAGGGTTCTTATTAAGTTGATAAAAAAGGAATTGTGGTTTCAGGTCATAACTTTTAAATTATTATAACTAGGCTCAAACACATTTTTATTAATCAAAATAGGAACCATTACAATCAACGTATTTTTGCCAACAAGAAATAAGTTTGTTTATTTCTGTGGCATAAAAATCCATGCTTCAGGATTTGACAAACCCGTGGAAAGCTGCTTTCCAAGACCAAATTTCTGTATCCTGCTGGTTGTGGAAGTTATTTTCCCTGCTAAAAGTTGTCAAGATGCTTGAAGAAGTGGTAGTTTCTTGGTAAGAAACTACCATACTATCTGAGTATGGCAGATGAGGCAAAAGTTGTAGCACAATTTGTTCAATTTTTGAAGTGTTGGTTGTAGTTCAGTGTTGTTGTGGAGAAAAATTGGCCTTATTCTGTTGACCAGTGCTGGCTGCAGGCATTGCAGTTTCTGGTGCATCTCATTGATTTGCTGAGCATACTTCTCAGATGTAATGGTTTTGCCAGGATTCAGAACACTGCAGTGGATCAGACAGGCAGGAGACCATTAATCAGTGATTGTGACCTTTTTTTGTGCAAGTTTGGCTTTGGGAAGTGCTTTAGAGCTTCTTCTCGGTCCAGCCTCTGAGCTGGTCCTTGCTGGTTTTCATATAAAATCCACTTTTCGTCACACATCACAATCCAATCAAGAAATGGTTCATTGTTGCATAGAATAAGAGAAGATGACACTTCAAAGAGACGATTTTTTTGATTTGCGGTCAGCTCATGAGTCACCCACTTATCAAGCCTTTTCACCTTTCCAATTTGCTTCAAATGCCACATGACCCTACATAGAACGGTCAATGTGGAGTTATTTGGCAATTTCTCATGTAGTTGTAAGAGGATCATCTTTGAAGATTGCTTTCAATTGGTTGTTTTCAACTTTCAATGGCCGGCCACTACCCTCCTCAACTTCAAGGCTCTCGTCTCCTTTGCAAAACTTCTTGAACCACCACTGCACTGTTCATTCATTAGCAGTTCCTGGGCCAAATGTGTCGTTGATGTTGCAAGTTGTCTCCACTGCTTTATGACCCGTTTTGAACTCAAAAAAATTGTTCAAATTTGCTTTTTGTCTAACATCATTTATATAGTCTAAAATAAATATAAAATAAACAGCAAGTAATGTCATTAGCAAAAAAATAAAGTGAGAAATGCACATCAAAATGATGTATAACATAACCACATTTATTTAAGAATGTATTCTGATGTCAAACATCAAAATTCAACAGTGTAAAACCGCAATTACTTTTGCACCAACCTAACAGCTGGAGCATGTGAAATCTAGTTCCCTGATCAGGGATAGAACCCGGGACCCCTACTTTGGGAGCATGGAGTCTTAGCCACGGGACCACCAGGGAAGTCCCTGAAAATGCTGCTTTCCAATGAGCAAATGTTTTTAAAATTCTTGTTCACAAAGTACTCTGCTATGCTCACGCTTAGTCACTCAGTCGTGTCCTACTCTTTGTGACCCCATGGACTATAGCCTGTCATCTCCAGGGAAACTTCCTGACCCAGGGATTGAACCTGGGTATCCTGCATTGCAGGCGGATTCTCTATTGTCTGAGCCAGGAAGCTATATTTTCTTATAAAAAAAAATTTTTAAGGGCTTCCCTGATGGTTCAGTGGTAAAGAATCTGCTTGCCAATGCAGGAGACATGCGTTTTATCCCAGACCCAGGAGAATCCCACATGCCTTGGAGCAACTAAGCCTGGTTGCCACAGCTACTGAGCCTGTGCTCTAGAGCCTGGGAGCCACAAGCACCAAGGCCACGTGCCCCCTAGAGCCCATGCTCTGCAAGGAGAGACCACTGCAATGAGAAGCACTTGCACCAGAACTAGAGAGTAGCCTCCACGCGCTGCAACTAGAGAAAAAAATTTGCACAGCAACTAAGACCCCGTACAGCCAAAATTAAATAAATGAATTTAAGTTTTGCTTTTCACACTAAGAATTTATTTTCCTGGGATAGATTTTTGGGCATGATGTGAGGCAGGAAATCAAAATTGTTTAATCTTTTTTTTTTTTTTCATTTATTTTTATTAGTTGGAGGCTAATTACTTCACAACATTGCAGTGGGTTTTGTCATACATTGACATCAAAATTGTTTAATCTTATTAACAATATAAAATTATATACATATAACTTAGTTAATGTTTATGGGTACTACATAAAAGTTAACATATATTACATAATACATATTATATATGTTAACTTACATATAAATATATATTAACATGCATATATATTCACACATACTATTTAGTTAACACATATATTTGGGAGACAACTCTCTTTCCATGTCAGAAGATGCAGAATTCCTCAATTTTTTCAATTATTACAGGATCATGAGTGCGCTATTATTTAATGAGACTCCTATCAATAGATGTTTACGTTATTTTTAGTATTTGCTACTACATGCGCTGCTTCATTAAACAATCTTGTACATTGTATATTTTGTATTATGGACACATATTTGCAGGATTAATTCTTAGATTATAACTATTTAATCTAAAGTATGTCATTTAAATTTCATTTTTAGGTTGCTCTCCAAAAAAGAATGAATCAATTTACAGCTCCACCAGCAATGTCTGAGAATGGCTGTGGCCCCATACTTGAACCTTTTCTGAATGCAAAATCAATATTACTCCATCAAAGACAGGCCATCAAAACTACCTGGAAATCAGTATGCACAGCTTCCTGTCAGATAAAGCTGTTTGAGTCCCTGGTGAAATTCCCAAAGCTAAGAGAAGATAAGGGCGCTTAAATCTTCAGTGGCCAGTCAGATGCAGAGGTTCCTATTCTGTTCAAAACTCTTATATTGTAACAGCATTGATTTCAGCACCTAGTCTAACTCAACCTAGCTCAAACAATAAGGAAATCTGTTCGTTTGCAAAACAGGAAGCGTGAAGCAGGGTTGAATTTCAGGTCTGGTTGATTCAGCAATTCAACTTTTTCAAGAACCCACAAACTTTTCTTTTTCCCTGCCCTTGGCAGAGTCTCTTCCTAAGGCTGGTGGTAAGATGGTTACCAGAGCAATGGATAATATACATTTCCTTATTCATGTTTTCACATGGCTTTCTAAGAACACACACACACACATATCCTCTGGCTTGCATCTCCTCGCCTCTAATTTGGCTCAGACTAACATACATCTGTCCATTCTGAACATACCACAATCAGGGTAAATTGAGTATTGCATTCACCACATGTGCTACACTGCTTTGGTTTTCAAAGGCTATGGTGGAGACTATTAGATGCCTGCCTCTGCCAACTGAAAAAAAAAAACCACAAAACTTCCTTTTTTCTGCACCTGAATTTTCCAGCATATGGACATACAGAATGAAGGCTGTTTCTAAATGTGGCCCTGAGACTAAGTCTGGCCAAGCTTAAGTAACATGTGCAACATCTGGGAAGTGTCCTTAAAGGTAGAAGGCAAACTCTTCCCTTTCTTTTTTCCTTCCTGCTGACTGGAATACAGATGTGATAGCTGGAGCTGGCGCTGTTTATGTTGACACTGAAGGGGAAAACCACTTGTTGTAACTGACAGAGCACCAAGAAAAGAGGGTCCTGTGTCCCTGATAATGGAGGTACAGAAGCATGCTAATTAGCTAACTGGGCATTATGAATCTCATGCGATCACCTTAAGAAAGTACTAGGAACTGAATGGCTTAGACAACTGTCATTGTCTCACATTTCTGGAGGAGGAAGTAAGCGAGGTTAATTCCTTCTGGGCTCTCCAAGGGAACACCTGTCTCATGCCTCTCTCCTGCTTCTGGTATTTGCTGGCATTACTTGGCTTGTAGATGCATCTTTCCATTCTCTACCTCCATCTTCACCCAGGAGATGTGTCTCTTTGTGTCCAAATTTTCCTCTTGAAGGACATCAGTCATATTGTATGAAAGGCTCACCCTCCTCCAGAATGACCTCATCTTAACTAAATATAACTGCAAGAACCCTATTTCCAGATAAGGTCACCTTCTGAGCTCCTGGATCACATTCAACTAGGTAATGCCAGTGGTAACATCTTCAAATATAAGCTAAACTGACTCTAATTCTGGTACTAGCTGTGTGTCTTCCCCAGGAACATGGCCCGGCACCTCTAAGCTGTTATCTAAGAACCAAGTCTAATCATTAAAGTCATTAATTTCTTTTTTTTTAAGTCATTAATTTCAACAAGCATCCCTTTCACTGTATTATGGCTTCAAGAAATATAATCTTTTCTCGAAGTTACTCTTGGATTTCTCATCTCTATTTGACTAAAGTCTAACGCATTCTGATTAGATGGCAGCATTCTCAGCCACTCTGAACTTTCAGTCATACTTCATGGTCAGCATCTGATGTTTATCATGTTCTGCCGCATCTAGTAGTTAATCATGTGCTTTCTCTTTTCTCCCAGGACTAGAGGCCTTATTCCCCTCTGCATAAAGATGTCTCAGAAGGGACTACCCTGGCGGTCCAGAGGTTAAGACTTTGCCTTCCAATGCAGGGGATATGGGTCTGATCCCTGATCAGGGAGCTTACATCCCACATGCCTCACAGCCAAAACATAAAACAGAAGCAATATTGTAACAAATTCAATAAAGACTTTTTAAATGGTTCACATCAACAAAATATTTTAAAAAAGGAAAAAAGAGGTCTCAGAAAGGTATAATGCATAGGGTAGGTGCTGCACAAATATTTGTGCCACATATACTATCTTTTTCATTTGAATAGGATTCAGTTTGTGTCAACTTGAAATTTTATCAAACTAATGTCTCATGTCAATCATGTGACACAAACTATATGACTTTAAACTTGGATGTGGTACTTTGGGCCAATCATAAGACAAACAATTCCTGGAGTAATCTATTTTTGCTAGCCAAATGGATAAGGGTAGAGTGTTTTCAAAATTTAGTGTACTAAAATTAGGGTGGCTTGTTAATATTACCATTCGACATTGTTATCCCAGTGGTTTCTGATTTTAAACATTATCTCATTCCACTTAATTTTTTTCCTATTCTGAAAGTTACTTGTTTTTAATCTCAATTTCCAAAATAGGTGAGTTTCAAAACCATTTTAAAGCGTATTATCATTCATACTTTCTAAACTGAACAGATTGCACTAAGTGTTAATGTGATACATGAGAATTCTCAGCTAAAGAACTGAAGTGACTTACAACACTTTGCTTGAATATATATGGTAGTAGATTTTTAAAAATAGCCACAGTGTTTTATGGATCATCTCCTCAAGAGGTGGGATTTTTTTTTACTTTTTAAAAATATTTTGGCCACATGGTATGTGGAATCTTAGTTCCTAGGTTAGGGATTGAACCCACAACCCCCTACAGTGGAAGTGCAGAGTCTTAACCACTGGCCTGCCAGGGAAGTCCCAAGAGGTGGGATCTTTTTTCCCATCCTTTGAAGCTGAGCTGGTCTTTCCAACTTGCAATAGAATTTGGTAAAAGTGACATTGTGTGAACATCACAGTGTAGGCCTCAAGAGACTTTGTAGCATCTGCTTCTGCCTCCCTGGAATGCTTCCGCTATAAGTAAATGAACTCATTCCAGACAACTGAATGGAAAGAGGGGTCTAGCTGACAACACAAGTGCCCAGCAATGGGAGTGAAGTATCTCAGGCCCTCTGTCTCCAGTCAAGCCACCAACTGAATGCAGCACCTGAATGAGCTGCTTTGAGATGAGCAGACCCACCTACTCAACCTATAGGATCATGAGCAACAATGAAATGCTGATGTTTTAAGTCACTACGTTTTGAGACCATGTTACACAGCAATAGGTAACTGATACACAATCTTTAATGTAACATTATTAAATTATTAGCCAAGTCTCAGTTTTACATATCAACAAAAGTCAGAGGTAGATGTGAAATGCCCAGAAAGCAGATGCTGGAGATAAAATCAGCAAAAGTTAAAGAATGTGTTGTTTGTTTACTATTAATTAATTATTTATTTTTGCCTGCACTGCATGGCTTGTGAGATCTTAGTTCCCCAATCAGGGGTTGAACCTGGGCCACCACAGTGAAAGCACTAAGTCCTAACCATTGGACTGCCAGAGAACGCCTGGAAGTTAAGAATTTAAAGTCAACTAAATTGGATAATAAGTACATAACGTTTATAAATAAATTTTATTTTGGGGGGGCTCCAAAATCAGTGCAGATGGTGACTGCAGCCATGAAATTAAAAGATGCTTGCTCCTTGGAAGAAAAGTTATGACCAATCTAAAGAGCATATTAAAAAGCAGAGACATTACTTTGCCAACAAAGGTCTGTCTAGTCAAAGCTATGGTTTTTCCAGTAGTTATGTATGGATGTGAGAGTTGGACTATAAAGAAAGCTGAGCACCAAAGAACTGATGCTTTTGAACTGTGGTATTGGAGAAGACTCTTAAGAGTCCCTTGGACTGCAAGGAGATCCAACCAGTCCATCCTAAAGGAAATCAGCCCTGAATATTCATTAGAAGGACTGATGCTGAAGCTGAAACTCCAATACTTTGGCCACCTGATTTGAAGAACTGACTCATTGGAAAAGACCCTGATGCTGGGAAAGATTGAAGGCAGGGGGAGAAGGGGATGATAGAGGATGAAATGGTTGGATGGCATCACCGACTAAATGGACATGAGCTTGAGTAGACTCCAGGAGTTGGTGATGGACAGGCATGCCGCAGTCCATGGGGTTGCAAAGAGTTGGACATGACTGAGTGATTGAACTGAACTGAACTGATTGAGATATCCTTTGGCACATGTACATGAGATCATAGAATGGAATATATCATTGCCCTTAAGGTTTATAATGAGATAACTTTCTCAATAACTCTTCAATAATAATAATAACTTCCTTAATAACTCAGAAAAATGAAAGATGAAATATTTTTAAAAATAATTGTTCAAGGATGCAAGTTCTTAGATGATTGGATTACTATCCACAGACTCATTTATCTTCATTGTATTTTAAAAATCAACACAACAAAAAGAGAAAGTTACGCACCAATATTTTTTATAAATATAGATGTAAAATTCTCAACAAAACACTAGCAAATTGAATCCACCAGTATATAAAAAGGGTTATACATTATGTTCAAGTGGGATTTATCCCAAGAATGTAAAGTTGGCTTAACACCTGAAAATCAGTTCATGGGATACACTGTATAATAGTGAAAGTGAAAGTCACTTAGTCGTGTCCGACTCTTTGCGACCCCGTTAACTATACAGTCCATGGAATTCTCTGGGCCAGAACACCTGAGTGGGTAGTAGCCTTTCCCTTCTCCAGGGGATCTTCCCAACCCAGGGAGTGAACCCAGGTCTCCTGTATTGCAGGCGGATTCTTTACCAGCTGAGCCACAAGGGAAGCCCTGTATCAATAGAATGAAGGACAAAAACCACATGATAGGGGCTTGCATCATGCATCTTCATCATGCTCAGTGGTGAAGCACCCTCCTGTCAATGCAGGAGACACAGATTTGATCGTTGGTCTGGGAAGATCCCACATGCCTCAGAGCAAATGAGCCCATACACCATGACTACTGAGCCTGTGCTCCAGAGCCCAGAAGCCGCAACTGCTGAAGCCCACGTGCCCCAGAGCCTGTGCTCCACAAGAGAAATCACCACAATGAGAAGCTGGCGCACCGCAACTAGAGAATAGCCCCCGCTCACAGCCACTGAAGAAAAGGCCGCACAGCAACAAAGACCTAGCACAGCCAAGAAATAAATAATAAATACAACTTTTAAAAAGAAAGGTTTAAAAAAAAAAAAAAGAAAGAAAGGTTTTTAAAAAAATCAACACATGATAATCCCCATGCAGATAAGGTATTTGACAAACTTCAATACTGCTTCATGAGAAAAGGCTCAATGAACTGGGAAATCAGCATGAACCATCCCACTGTAACTGAGGACTCTTCAGTAGATCATGTTTCGTGCCTCCAGTTTTTCACGTATTCTTTTGTGAAATACAACATCTCCTTGAGAGCACAATATGGTCTGTCTTTGCCTACACACCCTATATACACCTGAGAGTGAATCATTCACACAAAGCATATTAAACACGAGGGCAATTTTGCTCTGAATAAAGAATGAGCTTAGGAAATTGCTTTGGTTCCTCAAAAATGAAATATGGTTCATGGGGAAGGAAGCCTAAGTGAGGACAAAATTCAGAAATACATTAAGTTGGAAGGGATCTTAGAGATCACAGAGTTTACACTCTTTCCTTGTGCATGGATACACTTCTCTGCCAAGATGCCAGCCCGTCTTTAAAAGGTAATAAACAAGTAGGATATTCCAACTTTCAAATCTAGTCACTTAACCAGCAAGGACTTATTGAGCATTTACTAATGCACCAGGCACTGTTCTAGGTGTTTAGGACATATCACTGGACAAAAAGATTTCTTAGTCTGTGGAATTCTAGTAGGGGACAAAAGTCAATAAACAATAACCCAACTAATTTGATAATATGTTAGAGAGTGAAAAATCCTTACAGAGAAGACTAAATCAATATTGGAAGTAATTGGGTGTGTGCATGTGTGTGAGGTTTATTTAAAATAATATTTATTTGGCTGCGCTAGGTCTTAGTTGTGGCATGTGGGAATCTTCATTGCAGCATGTAGAATCTTTCAGTTGTGGCATATGAAACTCTTAGTTGCAATATGTGGGATCTAGTTCCCTGACCAGGGATCAAACCTGAGTCCCTTGCATTGAGATTGCAGTGTCTTAGCCACTGGACTGCCACGGAAGTTCCAAGTGTGTGGCCTTTAAAATTGGTGGCCGGGTTGGTCTCAGTGAGATGAAATTTAAGCAGAGTTGAAGGAGCTGAGGGACTTAGCCAATTCGATTTCAGGGAAAAAGCAGTCATGGAAGAGGAGACCGTCAGAACAAAAGCCCTAAGGCAGGCCCTAGATGCCTCTCCTCTGATTGCTCTAATGTGAGGTTAACTGTGAGTCCCCAGAAGTGCAGGATAGAATTCAGGGAAACTGTTTCTTTCAATTATGAAGGTTGGCAACCCTTTCTGCTCCTACTAATGCCTGCTGTGTCTGTCCTAATCTTTAATTCTCTAAATTATGAAACCACATTATGTCATGAATATACATTGTTTCAACCACTCTAACACAACAGAGCCTCAGGATTCCACTGTATATTCTCATATAAAAGCATTAAAGCAGGATAAATAACAAGGTCCTACTGTATAGCACAGGTTTCC
Source organism: Cervus canadensis (assembly GCF_019320065.1). NCBI lineage: Eukaryota > Metazoa > Chordata > Mammalia > Artiodactyla > Cervidae > Cervus > Cervus canadensis. Next base: position 125,265,672 of record NC_057386.1, read on the forward strand.
CAAGTGACTCAGCTGTTAAGAATCCGCCTGCCAATGCAGGAGACTTGGGTTCGATTCCCGGGTCAGGAAGATCCCCTGGAGAAGGAAATGGCAACCCACTCCATATTTTTGCCTCAGGAATCCCATAGACAAAGCAACCTGGTGGGCTACAAGTCCATGGGGTCACAAAGAGTCAGATACCACTTAGTGACTAAACAACAGTATTGTATAGCACAGGGAACTATATTCAATATCTTGTGATAAACCATAATAGAAAAGAATATGAAAAAAGAATTATATACATACAACTGAGTCACTTTGTTGTATAGCAGCAATTAAACACAACACTGTCAATCAACTATGCTTCATTAATATTCTTTAAAAAATCAACAGAAACAGCCGAATGGAGACGTTGCTTATTAGATAATTGAAAAACATATTCTAGAATTCAAGAGGATTTTAGCAGCTAGTCATGTAGATTTGAAAATCATTTGTACCTAGATGGTATTGAAAGCCATGGGGTTGAATGAGATCACAGAGGTTTGCAACAAGCAACTGTGCCAACCCTTTCTTTTGTTCATTGGATGTTATTGCCTGTCATTAATTAAATTCCCAATGTTAAAAAATATCAACAGAAAACTCAAAAGTCCACAACCAAAGCAAAAAACGAAACCAAACCCCCCCCCCCCCAAATTACCACCACCACCAATACCAAACATTAAAGTCAACTGGACCAATACAAGAAGCAGAACTGTAACTGTCTAGAGTCAAAGATCAGGACAGGCATGGAAAACACGAGGTAGGAACAGAAGGACACTTGTTAGAAGGCCGTGAGAAATTTGCCCCAGGTCTAATCCCACAACCTGTCCTAATACTGTTTCATTTGTCATTCTTGCTTATGACTCATGAACTAGCTTCCACCGAAAAGTTTACGGACTCACTCTGGCATGATGTCACCCCTCTGGAGGAGCAATCTCAGCTGTCTGCTGTGACAGAAACCTGACTCAGGATTAGACCCTTGCTTTTTCAGTAATTCTTCATGCTACAAAAATCCCAAATGTGGCCAGATTGTTCAATTTTATTTTATTTAAAAAAATGCATTTCCAGGAAATTCCCTGGTGGTCCAGTGGTTAAGAGCTCGCCTTGAAATGCAGGGGATGCAGGTTTGACCCGTGGTTGGGGGCCTAAGATCCCATATGCCGCAGGGCAGCAAAGCCTGTGCACCATACTAGAGAGAAACCTGAGCACTGCAACTAAGACCCAATGCTGGAATAAATAAATAAAAATATTCTTTAAAAAATGCACTCCTGATAAACAGAATCTCCCCATTACCATAGATATAATAAAAGAATTAGGTTCATAACATTTTTTTTTCCTGCCAGCCTGATCTGTTTTTCTGGTTGGTTGGGTTATAAGATATTTTGAGTAGTTTTGTGTTTTTTTTAATCCTATGTAAAAATAATCCAATAAAATGAAAGACAATCTCATTGTCTTTCCAGTATATTCCAAAAGAAAATCCAAAAGAGAGTGATATATTAGGGTAGAGTAGACCAAATCTAGATAGCAATTAGTCAAATCTACATGAAAATAAACCTGGAAAATTGCATAGAGGGATAGTCTTGCTAATCATACAATTTAAATAGGAGGGAGGGACTTCCCTGGTGGTCCACCCACCAGTGTGGGGGACGAGGGTTCCCACATGCTTCGGGCAACTAAGTCTGTGCACTGCAACCACTGAAGCCCGAGGAGCCTGGAGCGCGTGCCTCTCAACAAGAAAAGCCGTCACTAGAAGTCCACACACCGCCGCTAGACAAGGAGCCCCCGCTTGCCACGACTAGAGAAGGTCCGTGCTCAGCAATGAAGACCCAGCACAGCCAAAAATAAATAGGTATTTAACAAATAAATACACAAATACCAGAGGGGAAGTAATTTTTCAATAACAGCTTCAGTCATTAGCTATATTATTGTAATATCAGCTGGTGAATATCTTACAAGAATGTGAAACTTCTGTACTTCAAAGGATATAATAAACAAGTTAAAATATAATGACAAATTAAGAACATAATTTTGCAGTACACCTGCAAACAGGTTAAGTTTTTTAACAAAAGGATTATATATCATTAAATAAACTAGTATAACAATGAGCAAAGGATATAAAGACATTGCAAAGAAGAATAAAAATTGCCCATAAACATAAGATATTGAATTAGACTTATAATCTAGCAATGATACATTGCATGCACATATTTCCGCAAATATTCAAAGATTTCATTGTATTATTATAAACAATATTTAATAAAATATGGTACACTACTGTGCAGCCATTAGTAATAAACATTTAGATTTCAAATACCGACAAGGAAAGTATAGTTTAACCTAGCTTTTGTTAAAAACCGCTTATACATACAACACATTAATAAAAAAATTCTTAGTTACATGTATTTGCACAGGAAGAAAATATACCAAACTATGAACAAAATTTTCTCTGAAAGTTGTGGTTATAAAGGATGTTTATAATATTCTATATCTCAATTTATAAAGCAAATGTGTATTACATTTATAAGCCACAACAAAATCAGGAATTTCCATTTGGGGAAAGAAAAAAAATTTGGGGGTTTAGAAGATTATTTGGTGAGAAAATACATTTCTATGCCTTATGAAGAAAAAAGGACGTGGGCTTTCTCTATGGGTTATTTTCCTTCAAATTTATGGCTTTGTTATTCCTTCTGCTTATCATTTTAAAAGTAAACATTTTAAACCAAGAGAAATCAAGCATCATATTTATTCGTTAAATGGTTATGAAAGGGTGTAACTTAACTGCAAATAAAAATGTCTTAGAAGTTGGATCTAACTCATAGACATTGAACATCAGCTAACAGAATGGTATGGGAGGTAAATTTTACAGATTTTGTGGATGACAGAGACAGGCTTAGACATAGAGTGTTGAAATACAGTTTATATTTTAAGGCATGACAAAAAACAGTTAACACAAAATATTCTCTGCTGGTTTGGGTCTCTTCTCTCCCCTCTAATGTGTACTGTGCATCCACATTGTGTTAACCAGATATTTACAGCAAAAATAACTGCTTAACCATAAAGGTCAGTTTTCCCTTCTGACACCAAACATAACTCCTTAGAAGATAATTTACTTACTGATGACCTTATTAATGTCACAAGCTATATTATTTGTATTCTGCCTATTTTACAATTTGCATTCTGCCTATTTTTTCTTGCATTACCAAATGTGTGACTGAGCCTCTAATAAAAATGACTAGGTGAATTAATCAAATGTATAGTTCCATAAGATCCATGATTATAATAGTATAGCTCTAGATATGGGAAGAAGCAATAAGAAGGAACAATTTCCTGGACAATAACAGACCAGTAAAATAGATTAACAGAGGCCTAATTCAGCAATGGCACATTGAGAGGCCTATCAACAAAATCCCCATCTGACCTCAGAATGACCATTCCTAGTGTCATGAGACAAATTGATCACAAAATGCCTCCCAAAACCTTAGTCAAAATTAAGATCAAAAGGGAGGGGATTGTAAAATAAAGAATGCTGTCCACCATCCAGTTCTACAGGAATCAAGTCATGAGCCACTGTAGTCATCGTCCTACAACACACCCTGAAAGGAATTCAGGGCAAAGACCAGGATGAGGCATTTTGTGCTCTGGGAAAACTGGTAGAACTGGTTCTTGGATAGATATTTTCAGGAGAAAATTTTATGAACTCAGTTTCTTGCAGTTTCCCATACTTAGAAAAGCACTCAAACCATTAACTGAGGTGTCTATTCCTTTCGAATAGCAGTCAGTTTCGAAGATACGCGCACATATCCCCTTGCCAAAATCACATATACCCTGACCTCCACATATACCATACCTCTTTGGAATAGTCCTGAGATTTCTGCAAGACTGTCTCACAGGCTATAATCCTCTGGTTGGCTTGGATAAAATATTCCATTTCTTTCTCAGATTGACTATGGATTACTTTTTTCATCAATACGAGAGAGGTATTTCAGCTTAATCTTATTTCAGAGCCTCACTCCATTTCTCCTATCTCCCTCCCACAAAAGTTATTTCTCTAGGAAACAAATAAAAAAAGATATTTTCTTTAAGACAGCTGTCACTGTTCCTGCCCCCCCACTCCAATATTTCAATATAAACATTCTAGCTAGATTGCTGGTGATTTTCAAAACATGCTTATTCAGAGATCTCCATGTTATTCATAGAAAGAGCTCTGTAATTAGGAACTCTTTAGAAATGCTTTAACAAAATAATTTAACCCTAAACATTTAAAAGTGAATTTGTACCAGTAAGTCCAATGAATACCTTGAAAAAAAATTATTTTTCCTAGAGGCTAAAAACACAAGTTCTTAGGAACTGAGTCCTACCTTATAAATTCACAATTGTTACAACACCCTTGTTGGTTTTATGTGCTAATGATAATCTACCAAGTATGAGATAGAAGGGCAAAACGACTCCAGCAGAGAAGCTGAAGAACAGAACCAGCCAGGAGGAAGCTTCTTGTTGGCACAAAGTAGACTATACTTTTGCCCACGTAAGGACATGCAACCTCTGAAAAAAGAAATCAGTCCTTTGGTATTTTTAGAAAGGAAAGTGCCTTCTTAGCTGCTCAAGGAGATGACAAACAGCTGGCCTTGTTTTAGCGGCCTGTGAGACAATTCACATTCCTTTTCACCGAAAGGCAAAGATTAGATACGGGTCCCCACCCTGGCTCCAAGTTCATCCTGAAGTACAAGTGTTTGGTTATGACCTCACCTCCCCACACCTGGAGACTTGTCACAGCATGGCCAAGTCCAAACAATAACTCGCTCCTCCACCCAACACTCTCTTCCTAATACTCCATGGGACAGAATACATTTGAAAAATGGGGCACCTTCTTAAGGCAACTACTTCCTGCTTTTTGAGTTCCCTTCCATAAAATGTCTCCTCTCAAATTATTCTGAATTCTGCTTTAGGATTCTCTTCCTCAAATACCACTTGGATGAGGTCAGGTCACATTGCAAGACCTTCAGCAGATCCTTTGTCTTAATAAAATTCCAACCCTATAGTAAAGCAATCAAGAGTCCTCAGCATCAATGAATAATGCTTTTAAGTCCCCCCCGCCCCTACCATCCTACATTTCTTGAGAGTTCCTGCTTGGTTTCCCTCATGCCATTTCTTGTATATTCCAATGCTCATTCTGTCTATGGAAACCTGTAGTTCTACCTACCTTTTTTTTTTTTCTACCTACCTTTTCTAAGGATTAGCTCAAAGGTTCTTTTTTCCAGAAGTTTTCAAATGCCCTCCAAATGAATATTGAAACTCCTGGCTCTGTGAATTTAAAGGCAGTCTTCCCTAGCTGCCTCTCCTACCACCCCAAAATAGCTGAGGTACCTTGCCCACTTCACATGGCCATGTGATGAATCTCCTAAGAGGAAACCATCCATTTTCTCTTACTAGTATCCAAGCTCTTCTTAAAACACATTCTATTTTACAGTTTTCCTCTTTTAATGACCCAAAGCACATAGAACAACTCAACACAAGTGTGCCCTCAATACATAACTGAATAAATCGAGAAACAGCAATCAATTGAGAAATTAGTGCTTTTCTAGAGCTTTTGACTCTAGAGAGAGGCAGTACAATGGATATGGATATTGGGGGTCTGAGTGATCAAGATTTAGGTTCACACATTAGTCACCTGCTGTGTCTCAAGCATTTCCTCTAAAAATGAAGTTAACAATCCCTACTTAATACGGTGATTGTGACAATGGGATAGTAATGCATAAAGAACCTCAACACGAATTGTTTGTGGGACATGCTAGAGAGATAACTGTTAGCTATCTCTGGTCATAGGAGCCTGCAATGCAATGTTTAAGGGGTATTTAAACAACTGTGTGTGTGATTTAGGGAATGGTCAAGTCTTTAGTTGGACTGGCCTCTCAACAACCACTTCTTTTTTTTTTTTGGCTGTGCCTTGTGGCATGTGAGATCTTAGTTCCCCAACCAGGGTTCGAACTTGTGGTCCCTGAAGTGGAAGCTAACCACTGGACCGCCAGGGAAATCCCAACAACTTCTTGAATGCAGACAAGCCCCCTTGACTTCTCCATGCTGCTGAAGTTTCCTCAGGTTATATACATAATGTGAAGACATTTACCTAACAGAAATGTTGAGTATGATAATGTATCTAAAAACACTATGTAAACTATGGTAAAAGATCAGTTTTATTATGGACTTTGACTCAGAGAAAAAAGCCAAAAGGATTAAACATTTTATTCAATTTCTAGCATGTTCTATGAGGGCCTTGAAAATAATTTTTCCTTTTTCATATAATTTCCCTTCTCTTTACTGTTTTATAGAACACTAAATTTGGACACCCAAGTTACCAAAGTGAAAGCTAAACCTGGAAGGGTTGTATTCTGCACCCTCTGCTGGCCTCGGAGGAGAATAACACTACCTAAGACTAATTCAGATCATCTAAACGTTTATTTTCATGGACTTGACTGTAAAGATGTCATGGCATTCCACATAAAGACAAAAACATAGTTTCAGCTCTATATTATGTATCAGACAATTAAACACAATTTGTTTATGCCTACTTTTTGTTTGTAACAATTATCATAGGATTCAAATCTAGAAAATTATTTTTATACAAAGGCTAGCTGCCCACCATTTATTTTTTCAAAATAATTACTTTAAAAGATTCTGCTGTTTCTATTGATATATTTAAGGCTGAAACCCACTGAAAATACCCAAACTTGTAACATCTTAATTTCCTTTGCTACCACTAATTTTTGCAACCACATAATTAACTACCAAACGTACAAGGCTGTATATACTAATTTAACTGTGAATCATTTTTTTTATATTTAAAGTCTTAGATTATGTATATGAAAACTAATTTATTAAACCTTTGTACACAAAGATGAACATACCTGTATAGCAAGCTTATATGAAGAATGAAGTTACAAAAAAGTAAAAGTGTTATTAAAACGGATGAATGTAAATCATTTACAAAAATACCCCAAATGGTATAAAGCTGCTCATCCCTGATTTTTCTCATTTGGTTGTTAAGAGTTGAAATATGAATTTTAAATGGTTAGAATTTTTTTTTTAAAAGTGATATATTAAACTTACATACAGGATAATTAGCAAAATGTAGAAAGGGAAAACGATGTACAAAAGACAGATTAAAAACCATCACTCCTGACGGACATTCACAATCCAAAAATAGTATAAACCTTAACAAACTATCTCTAAACTGGCTCCTACTTACCTCCCCCCAAGTTTTTATCAGTGAGAATAAAATATAGTAAACCAGAAAGCTCAGTCTTTCCATTCTTTAAAAGAGGCCTGACCTTAGACAACAATTAAGCCTTGGATAGATTTTTTTTTTCTTTCACATGGGAGGAACAAATAGGAGAACAATTTTACCTGTCCACTTAGTCCAAATTACCAGAACACAGGGTTATAATTAAATAGCACTGGGTGCTATGTCAAGCAGTCATTCAGAAGTCTTCTTGTTTTTTTGCTGGTTTCGGGGTGAATTCTTTAACAAGTTTCTTATCCTGAGGTACATTCCAGTAGATTCCGCCATGTTCTCGAATTCAAACGGCGTTATTCCAGTTGCAAACTTGCTCATGTCGGGGATAGCACTGTGGGCCTTCATGGCTGCTGCAGGACTGCAGTCCTCATGAAGGAGCTGCTGGCTGCTCCCTCCATTCCTGACCTCACTGCTTGACTCAACCCTGCCGTGGTCAAGAGCACCATTTGGGTCTACCTGAGTGGACTCTTCCTTTTCCTTCTGGCCAAGCAAAGCAGTCTCAGAATCTGGGCTCGAGGCTTGTTCCTCTTCCGATTTCTGTGCAGCAGTGTCTGGTACCTCAGCCTCCCCTGGCACCTGCTTTTCGGGTGTTTTTCCCTCTGGGACAGGGAGGTCAGGTTCATTTGGACAAGGTGAAGAGGCCACCGAATTCCCGGTTAAAGGTGTGTCTACAGGAATATCCGAATCACTATTGACGCTCTCGGCCTGCTCCAGGGCCGCCCATATCTGCCTCTGCTGTTCTTCTAGTTCCTCCAGAGTCAGCGAGTCCTCGTCCATAGTCACGGATGCTGTTCTCGTCTGGGGTGAGTCACTGGGAGTCAGCGGCGGGGTGCCCTTGGGGAGCGGAGGAGTGAAGATGGGTGGAGGGGTGCCCCGGGGGAGTGGGGGAGGCGTGCCAGGGGGCAGCGGGGGCTGAAACTGAAAAGCTTCGCTGCTTGGGGACCCATGCGGGACCTCGGCATCTGAAATGAGGATGTTGAGATACTGAGTTGTCATACAGCACTTGATTTTACTAGCATTTATTATTTGAACTCAGGTGAATCCAGAGGTTTGATGGCAAAATAACGGGCTCAAGAGAGGAAAACTGGATCCTCAGATACCACATGTGTAAGCTGTGCTCAATGGTGTCTGACTCTTTGCAATCCCATGGACTTTAACCCACCAGGCTCTTCTGTCCATGGAATTCTCCAGGCAAGAATACTGGAGTGGGCTGCCATTTCCTTCTCCAGGGGATCTTCCGGACCCAGGAATCAAACCTGCATCTCCTGCATTGGCAGGTGGATTCTTTACCACTGAGCCCCCTGGGAAGCATACCATCATCATTGCTTAATGGCCTCAATCCACCTGAAAAGAACATCTGCAGGGGAAGAGGCAAGGATCTCTGGTGCCAGTAACTCTAACTGAGGGTAACCTTTAACACGGCAGGAAATCTGGCTGGAAATGAGGCTGCCTAGACTCTCGAGTGGGTGGATGTGGAAGCAGCAGCAGAGGAAGCAACTGGGAAATTCCCTGGCTTACTTCTCAGTTCTGTACCCCAGTCTAGATTGCTCAACAGAACTGTGGGTTCATGTGGTCAACTGGTCACTGGTCATCGCTATCTGGGTGTCTCACAGACACAACGGATCTGATCTGTACAAAACAAGGAATCTTTTCCTAAAACTCAGACTCTTCCCCCGTTTGTTAACTCGTTCACTGGCAACACCGTAGCATCTGGTTTAAGTCTCCAAAACTGAAACCCAGTCACCAGAGTCCTCCTCCTTTCCTTCCACCCACACCTGGTCCTTAGCTCTCTGGGGTCCACCCTTTCCCACAGCCTGTCATAGCTGCTACATTATTTTGGGACCATTACTGTTGGTCAGGAGTATCAGAGTCATTCCTGCCTCTCGACTCGTCTTCCTTATACTCATCCTCAAACAATTAGTCTTTCTAAAACACAAATCTGGTCCTACTAATCTTTCCATCTCATTAGAAACCCTTTAGTGCCTTGCCATGATCTAGAGGAAGTTCAATCTCCTCTGTACCAGATGAGGCTCTCACAACCAAGAACCTGCCTATTGTGACTACATTTCTTACAGCCCAGTCTGAACTCCAGCTATCACACTGTTGGTGGACAAACATGTTGTGATGCTTCACGCTTCTGTATTTTCACTTCTCACTGTCTTGAATGCCCTAACCCTACTCATCTCGCCCTGGTCACATCCCTCGGGACCATCACAATCCTGCTTGACCACAGGTTTCATGGTAAACCCAGAGGATTCAGAGAACAAAAGACTAGGGGAGTACAGAGAGCAAGGCCTTTGTTCCCTTCCCTTGGCTTTCCGAAAGGATGGACTTTCCTCACGGTCTCTCTTTCCTGGGAGGAGACGGGATTTTGTGAATTTATACACTTGGGAAGAATAACTGAGAAAGCTTGACTCAGTTCTGCCCTTCCTCCTCTTGGGAATGAGCTCCCAAATGGGAGTATTTTCCACTGTGTGTCTCAAAGCACTGCCCATCAGAGGGGCCAGTCCAGATCCAGGGCCCCTGGGACTGGGTCTGTCTAAGGAACCCAGTTGGCGGGCCCATCCGTCTCTCACGCCAAGCTATAAGCCTTCCAACTCAGCTCTGACTGGCAATAGTGGAGGTGCTCTGATACCCAAGGATAAAAGCAAAGATTTACTCCTGAGTCACTGATCATTAAGAGCTTCCTCCTTCTTAGGGAACTCAGCAGCATACCAACTCGTCCTACTTTCTCAATGAAAGCAAAACCACGGGGTGGAACCTACCTGAGTCCAGTTCCATGTCGGCGGGTGAGGCTGCTGCGCTGTTTTCCTTCTTCTGCTTCTTTGGACTACTGGGGCTGGACTGAGACGAAGACCTTTTGCTGCTAGACTTCATGCTTGGCTAACGGAGAACCAAACCAAACACAAGTGAGTTGGGGGAGACAAAGAATTACACTCCATCCCTCCATTTAAAGATGATACAGAAAATCAATTCAGGTAACTGGTGAATGTAGTTACCTTTTTCCTTTGGATTCATCAGAAAACATAGAGTGCTTTATATACAAAACAAGAGAAGGCAATGAGATGCCTATGAGTTACGAAACCCCATGGATGAAAGCAATACATTTTTCTAAACCACACTCTGAAAATCTATTTACCGCTTGGAAGTTAGAAGTTAGGTAATTGGCAAACACATCCTTCTGCTGACACGCCTGCATTGGTATTGACCCAAATATCCTCCATTCCTAACAATGAAAAGAGAAGGAAAAAAGAAGTGTGTATTTGGAAAATGTCATGCTCTGAAGAGTCTGCTTCTGGGAGGCGAAATGGAGATATCAAATTACATTCCTGCTTCATATGTGACTTTTCCTTTTTGCAGGGGGTGGAGGGTAAAGAAAGTAATAGTGCACTGAAAGGGAAAAAAAAAACAACTCTGCCTGCACAACAGTCAGGACAGAATACTAAAAGACTACTTGACAAAACCACTTGGGCCATAAAGGTTCTGCCTGCTGTTAAGAAGTTACAGGCAGTGACGACAGACTCTCAGCAGCCTGGCTGGTTCCCACCGCCTCCTGACACTAACCAGTACTGCCCATAGACTGTTCCTTGTCCCTTTCTCCTAACTTGCTCACTCATGCTGTTTTCTACCTTCTGTCTTTTCAAACTGAGTAGTAATCGCTCCTTTCTCTCTTATTGCCAGTAACACATTCAAAAGCGGCTCTCAACAGGAATCACTTTGGGCTCCTGTGAAACCAATAGACTCTAGGGACTAAGTTAAGTCTAAGTGGGGGAGGGGGTGCTTAGGAATGTGCACTTCTAACGCGTACCCCAAGGGGATTCTGATGTAGGCTGGGATTTGGACCCAACTTCCAGAGGCACCGATGGTTTGTACATGCAATTTAGCCAGCCCTTAACTAATTACACACATCTTCAGATCTGTTCACCAGACTCTAAGTTCAGACCTTTGGCTGCTTCTCTACTGCCCAGTCCCTAAGAATAGCTAGAATGCATTTTTTTAAAAAGTCATTTATTTGGCTGCACTGGGTCTTAGTTGCAGCATGTGGGATCTCGTTCCCTGAGCAGGGATTGAACCCAGGCCTCCTGCATTGGGAGCTCAGAGTCTTTGCCCCTGGACCACGAGGGAAGTCCCTAGAATGCATTTTTATTAAAATACCACCACCACCATCACCACTACTACAGTTAGTTGTTGAATCCTGAAACATAAGATAAAAGTTGGAAAAGATTAAGTATAGCAAACCTTTCTTGTATCGGAGAAATTTTACTTTGTGGGGGGAAAAGAAGGAAAAGTAGGAAAAAGTTATAGTACACATAGATTGATTGAAGGTAGAAAAATACTTCCCAAGTAATTCTGTAAAATTACAATACTGCTTTAAATCACCCCATGTTGTTAAAAAAAAAAACTTTTAATTTTAGAATAGTTTCATATTTACAGAATCTAATCATTCTATTTTAGTCCCTTAGGGCATAATAGCAGAAAAAACTGGGTTTTCTTTTTGATGAATTCAAAATTTCACTTAACATTCTAGTCAACACAAAGGAAATTAAAAAGTTAAACTCATAAGCAACACATTTTGTTGCTCTTCAGTTGGTAAGTCATGTCCCACTCTTTGTGACCCCATGGACTGTAGCACACCAGGCTCCTTTGTTTTCACTATCTCCCAGAGTTTGCTCAAATTTGTGTCACATTTACTATTTTTTTTTTGGCCACACTGCATGGCTTACGGGAGCTTAGTTTCCCAACCCAGGATTGAGCTCCCACCCTCAGCACTCAAAGTGTGGAGTCCTAACCACTGGACAGCGAGGGAATTCTCAACCTTTACTTCTTTATGAGACAGTAATTGCTATATAAGCTAACATTTTGAACAATCTACACAAATAATTTTATATCCCAGAAGAATATAAAGCCAATATACTTACATCTGGAATTCCTCTGGGAGTAGATATATTAAAACCTGGATAGTTTACCAATTTCGAGAGATCGTAAGTGACACTTTTATTTTGCTGTACTTCTCCAGCTTCTGTCTCCCCATCAGCACCATCTATTATGGATCATCAAAAAGGTTAGTATTGCTGAGTGCCCATATAGATCCCTCTCTGGACCAAAAGCAGACCTGGAAAGTGCTTATATTTATGACCACAAAATTATTCTGAGAATGGCTTTCATTATAATTTATCTGAACCATTAGAATTTTTAAACAACATGGACATACCATTTTGATAAAAATATAAATACTGAAAAACTTGGAAAGTTTAGTTCTTCCATGAGTTGCTTAAAAGTCTATTTTGCACTGATATTATGATTTTCCTAATGCTCTATTCTAGTTCTTTTATTTAAGAGACATTTATATAATGGTTACTATATAAGAAAAATGTTTTCTTCTCAGATAGTGCTTTAAACAGTTTATAAGTATTCACTCACTTAATCTTCACAACAACCCTAAGAGGTACTTACTACTCATACCACTTTACAGATGACAGCAATCCTTGAAGGATAGTTGAGAACTACTTCATTCTTTTTGAAAAGTACATTAAGTAAAGCGAACATTTATGTTGTTAGTCCCATGTCTATATACCTAAGGTAACTAAATGGTTGATGAGAAGTTTCTCTTTATAGAAGTTTTCAGGATAATAAACCAAGAAGTAATGAAAGAATGAGAATACAACCACTGTGCCATCCCCAATAACTAGATATTAGCAACGTTCACTGATGACTGATTTTACCACCAATTCACAGGAAACAGAGGGACAGAGAAATATACTAAAAGAAAACCATCATGATGATCAGGAAAATCTCAAAAACCCCAAAAGGACAAAATTCAGAGCTTTGTTAAAAACAAGAAAGAGAACTTATAGACTCTCAATTATCTACAACCATGTGTCCAAAGAACCCCTATGTGAACAAATAAATTTAAGAAGAGATCGGTGGTCCAGTGGCGAAGACTCTGCATTTTCAATGCAGGGGGCCCAGGTTCCATCCTTGGTCAGGGAACTAGATGCCACATGCCGCAACTAAAACAGCCCACATGCCACAATGGAGATCAAAGATCCTGTGTGTAGGTGCAGCCAGATAAATTTTCTTTTTTAAAGAGAGAACAACAGACTTGCAAGCACCTACAGAAAGTGGCATGAGTAATGATAATTTGAATGTCAGCATGACCTGGGGATATAAAATATTAAAAGGACGGTGCTAAATATACTCTTCTTGAACTACGTGAGAAGGGGAGCTTGGTAAATGTTTTGTTTTTATTTTAATGACCTAAGTAATATCTAGAAACACTTTCTTTTCTTTTTTAATTTAGAGCATTAGAGATAATACTAAAATCTTAAGAGCAATCCTGTTTTCCCTCTCAGGGATAACCACTGTTGAGTTTGCTGTATATTGGTTAAGACTTTTAAAAACTTATTTACTATCTACCAGATGTCAGGCACTGTGCTACACGATAAATAAACATATATGAACTGTGACAGGGCATGAAGAATACAAACAGGGTGCAGTGATAAAGTCTGGCAGGACACACAGATGAACATAGGAGAGATATGTTTAAATAAGGTGGTCAGGGAAGGCCTCTATGAGTCTAAACCCTAAAATCTAGATAGTTCCTTTCAAAAATATCTTTTACAAACATAACTCCTTATAGAAAATATACAGCATGGTTTCATCCATGTGGGATTTTTTGTTTCTTTAAGATCAACGGAAAAAAAAAAAAAAAAAGATCAACGGTAGTAGTAGTAGTAGTGGTGGTGGTGTTAGTGCTCAGTCGTATCTGACTTTTTGCGACCCCACAGACTGTAGCCCGTCAGGCTGGTCTGTTCATGGGATTCTCCAGGCAAGAATACTAGAGTGGGTTGCCATTCCTTTCTCCAGGAGATCTTTCCAAGACAGGGATCAAAGCCAGGTCTCTCTCACTGAAGGCAGATTTTTTACCATCTGAGTCACCAGGAAGATCAACAGTATCATAATATATAAGCTATCCAGAAATTTATCTTTTAAACTCAGTATTGCGTAAGAATCTTGCCATAGGAGCTCCATGGATTTACTCCATTTATTAAATTCTACAAGGATCCTACCCCCTAGATCTACCATGGTTTACTTAGCTGTTCTCCCTTATGGCCTTAATTTTGTTTTAAAATATTTATATATATATATATATATATATATTCTTAAAATTAATTTATTTTGGCTGCGCCAGGTCTTAGCTGTGGCATGCGGGATCTAGCTCCCCAACCAGGGATCGAACCCGGGTCCCCTGCATTGGGAGCACAGAGTCTTAGCCACTGGACCACCAGGGAAGATCTCTTAATGTTGTTTTTAATTTTTCACTATCATATGCAATGCTAAAAAGTATCTTCATATACATACATTTCCTTGGGCACGTGTGTGAATATTTTTCTAGATACCTAAGAGAAGTTTTAGATTATATTAATGAGAAGGTTTATTTATTCGAACTTTTATAGATCTCCTGGCAGAGATGGGTCATATTTCTGTTACTATTACTGAGAAAGGCAAGAGTTTATGAGGTCTAGCTGGAGAGCTAATACCTTGCTCAGTAGTCACTGAGCAAGTCCAGATAATTATTTGATAACTCGCAATGAAGTTTTAGTTTCTTCCTTGTAAAACAAAGGAAAATCATGGTATTTTTTAGTTAACTCAGTACACACTAAACAAGACAGCCATTCCCATTCTATTTTATTGTGACTCTTTAATTTAAAAAAAGAGAGAGAGATAGAACCCTTAAGTTGACTTATCTAACTGAACATACTATACCTTTCCCATCATAGAGCGCAAGCCCTGAGTTCTCCAGTTCGGCCTCTTTGAGCCACCCTGGTGGGTATCCTAGCTGGCGCATTCGATATATAAAAGGTGGAAGACTCTTGTCCGTCACACCCAGTGCATCCTGGAGTTCCTCACTGGGTAAAAATAAAAGAGGAGGAAAAAAAATACTGTATTCTTGCTTGGATGAAAATACATACTGTTCTAGTATTTTAAAACACTTCCATGTCCTTAGCGAACAGACTTGTGGACACGGCCAGGGTGGGGAAGAAGAGGATGGGACAAATAGAAAGAGTAGCATGAAAACATATATACATCACCATGTGTAACATAGACAGACAATGGGAATTTGCTGCATGACTCAGGGAACACAAACCCGGGCTCTGTAACAACCTAGAGGGGTGGGATGGGGTGGGAGGTGGGAGGGAGGCTCGAGAGAGAGGGGACATACGTATACCTAGGGCTGGTTCATGTTGATGTACAGCAGAAAACAATATTGTAAAGCAATTATCCTTCAATTAAAAATAAATTAAAAAAAACCCAAATCACTTCCATGTCTTATATTACACAGCATGTGGCACAGCAGTGCCTATCAATCACAATACAGTTAAGTCCCCTACATACGAACCTTCAAGTTGCGAACTTTCAAAGATGTGACTGTGCCTCTGTATGCTAGCTATTGTAGTGTTAACTACTGTCCTTTTCAAGGTACTGTACTATAAGATTAAAATTGTTTCCTTTATTTTTTGTGTTAGTTTTTTTTATGTATTATTTGTTTGAAAAGTATTAGAAACCTATGATGCTATATACACCCAATTGTGTTAGTTGGATACCCAGGCTAACTTTGTTGGACTAAGGAACAAACTGGACTTATGAACGTGCTTCTGGAAAAGAACTCCTTTATATATAGGGGACTTACTGTAGATATTTTTTGGATTAATCGATGTACCTTTTATATAGAGACTTGTGGGAGAACACTTATATGCTGATTATTACCCTGAAGATACACAGAACTTGTTCCAAATAGTGGGGACATAGAAATGACATTCTAAGGTAAAATGACACAGGTACCTAATAACTCCTGGCTTAAATCTTCCAAATCTCTCTTCTACTTCTTCTGCATGATATCGCTGCTGAAAATTCTGATTGTTTGTCTCACCACAGGCATCCATATACTCTTTTCTCTTTTCGCTTATTCGAGCAGCATTTCGAGGCTAAATCGTAATGTGTTTGGAAAGAATGGTATCAAGCAGTGTAGAAATATTTCAGAAATTAAATAAACATAAGCACTTTTCCTAGGTCAAGCACACAGATTATTTCAGTTTTAATGCATAAGGAGCAAGTATAAAAGAGACTGGATAGTTTAGAAAAATAAGCAAGGAAGAGAGGCAGTCCTTCAATTTCTTATTACCTTGGCACTATCACAAAGTTTTTAAAATAAATTGTCTAAATATGAATTCTCATCATGTTTTATTCATCTTAAATAGATAGCACTGTAATAAATTATTTTTTTAAATAATGTCTTAAAACTTATGGAGAAATTTGGAAAGATTTAAAAATTAAGGACTACAGGAAAGTAAGACAGGAAGTTTCTTCATATCGCACAATGCTATATATGCACTGAAAATATTAGAAAGCTCTGGTTCAAAGATTTTTTTTTTTATATGAGAAAAATTTACCATTGGGCAATCTTTCATTTGATGCTCTTCAGAACCACAATTGAAACAGTGAGGCTTTGGCCTATTTGGTCAAAAAACAAAGATTTTCACAATGTAAATAGAAATATCAAAGCAAATCAATAAAATTCTGTGTGACAGCAATGTGTATCAGACACAAGAAAGCACGCAGATCACCAATTACTAATATCTGCAGAAATGACCTCACTTTCACCTCCTGTCCTAATGAGTTACACAAATATTACTTTTGATCAAGTCTTTTAACCAAGAGCCCTTATGTTCCTGATTGATCTGTTACCTCTGAATTTTGTCAGTGGCTGATAACAGAAGGATTTGAGGCAAACAGATTATCATATTTTCCATTAGGAAACTTGGAAAGGGGTAGATGGTTATAAGACAGCAATCAAAGACAGCAGTGATTAATCCTTTCCACCCACCCAGGCACATCAGGCCTGAACCAACGAGTTGCAATATGACTGACTTAGAGATTTACTCTATGTCTATGTACTGAAATTCTGGTTTAATCTGTTTATTCGTAGTAAACCGGTAATATTAACTTTTCAAGCTATAAGAGTTTATGGTTTTGGTTAATAAAGAAGAAGAAGAAAACAAAAGCAACTCCCCACACAAACCTTTTTGCCTTTACTTGTATTTCTTGCCCTTCTAGAGAAACAATGTGGCTGAAGACTTGCTGGTACCTTTAGTGAGTTTTATTAAGGAATAGTTATCATAGTCTGCACAATTTGGTTTTTTATTTTTTTAAAGGTGAACTTAATGGCAAGATGCATAAAGATCTTCATTCACTATGTAGGATACTTGGGTATTTCCCATCCTTCCGTAAGCTGAGGGTTTTCATTTAGTAGCGGTTGCCCCAATTTATCAAGGCAAAAATTAGTAAAATACAGGACACTTCCTACAACCTGCAGAAAACAAGTCAAAAAATATTGCTATTTAAGCGGAAAAAAAAAAGATGACATTAGATACTGTAAGACTATGATTAATTGTTTTACCAACTTATTTCTGGATGATAAAATTACTAGAAATAATAATCAACTCCCTAGTGAAGGAGTCACATCCTGATGCGTCAGTAAAATCTCCATCACTCAATTCCCTAGATCATGGAGTTTTTCCTGTTGGATCACTACTGTCAGGGGCACTCCCTCCAGACTTAAAGAGCAAAAATTTGTCAACAATTCTTCTATTTCCCATTTCTTTGCTTCCTTTTGTAGCAAGATCCTCAGAAAGCTGTCTTTATTTCTATATTTATTGTTTCCATTTCCTTGTCTCCCAATAGGAGAAAAACTCCATACAAATTTGGAAAAATTTCATACAGAAAAAGTTGGAACACCCATGAGCCCTCATCTAGATTCAACAATGGTTAACTGACATTTCTGTGTGCACATCATTCTCTCCACACAAAAACATACTTTTTACTGAGCCATTTTTAAAAAGTAAGCTGCCACCACTCTCACCTTAGTCTAAGCTATTATTTGCTCCTGCTGGGGACTAATAACTTCCTACCCGAGATCCAGCTTCCACACATAACCAGCTACATACAACACTGCACCATTCACAACATGGCACCCCTAAATACTTCAGTATGATCCTCCTAAGAACATTCTCCTACAAATCATGATACCACTGTCATACTTGAGAAAACTAATAACACTTTATATCATCTATATCCTGTCTGTGCTGGGAGGATGAAGAGCCCACAGATCTTACTGGGAAGATTTATAAGACATGGACACAACTCTGCATATGTGATAAAGGCTAATATCTGCAAAGGTATCATGTGAGATCACCCTATAGAGTGCCAAGCGGCAAAACTAGGACCAGTGAGTACAAGAAGCACATTTCAGCTCAACTTTTAGAGAGTACAAATTTCTATCAGAGATGTGACACATGAAGAAGTATGTCTCATTTATTTTTTTAAAGTAAATTCCATGTTACTGAGAAGAGTCAAAAAAAAAAAAAGACCAGGATGCTAGCTATCAGGGCGCTTTAAAGAAAGATCCTGACCTTGAACTAGATAACTTCATCTCCCTTCTAAACAATAAGGTTCTGGGATTTAAGGTGGCACCTGACTAGGATGTTGCACACTTATTAGTCTAAATTGTGGTATGTCAATGGCACACAATACTCCATGAACATGAAAACTGGTCTTCCTTTAATGGAATCCAGGATTATATCATCTTCTTTAAAAACTTTTAAGTTGCAAAATCACACATGACATTGCACTGGCGCCTCTGAATTTTGCATAGGTATCAAAAGGCCTACATATAGGCTCATCTCTGTTAAAAATCTTCTGTTTTTCACTTACTATATGAGTCTTTCAAATATTTAACATTTCCAAGTTGCCACTTGTTATACTAGTTATTTATCCCTCTCAGATTCACCCATCTGTAAGTTCCACAAGCATGCTTCCTATATTTTCATCCAAGTTCTTAAAGACGATGAGTGGGGAGAGGATGATGAATAGGTGGAGTAAAGAGAATTTTTAGGGCAGTGAAACTACTCTATATGAAGGTCTAATGGTAGATGCGTATTACTGTACAAATCCATAGACCATACAGCACCAAAAGTGAACCTTAACGTAAACCATGGACTCTGGGTGATAATGATGTGTCACTGCAGATTTATCAATTGTAACAAATGTACCATCTGGTGGGAGATGTTGATAGAGGGGGAGGTTATAAATGTGTGGGGGCAGGGGAGGCGTGGCAAATCTCTTTATGTTTCACTCAATTTCTCTGTGAACTTGAAAAAAATATAAAATCTATTAAAATTATAAAATCTATTAAAAACTGCTCTAAAAAATATAAAATCTATTTAAAAAAAAAGAAAAGAGAATGAACAGAGAGGATACTCAGGAGAAAAATAAAGTCCTCTGAGGTATATCTATTGTACTCCTAGGTCACAATGAAATAGTTATTATAAAGCAAACTATAATATTTAGAAGGCTGAAGCCTACACTGTTGTTTACAACAGATTTAATGAAAGAATGTGTGATCATTAGATGACACGCGACTACATCAGTTTACCATTTAAATGCTACCCAATGGACAGAGGATAGGAAATATATCTGCAGAATTCAAAACCAAAGTGTCCAAACTTACACTAAAAGCTTCCTTATTATTAACGGCACTGGATTCTTCTACTTTATGGTCCTCTTCTAGCATAACACTGGATGGCTAACACAAAGAAAAACACAAGTTACAAAAGCTAAACAATTTTTAACAACTTTAAATTTCATAATTGAATCTGAACACATTCACTTTATTTTCTAATACATACCATTAAGGTATATAAAAGTTTGAATTCATTGCTGTGATAATCAGGAGGAGTGAGAAGTTAAGCTAGGTAGGAAAGTTTATGAAAGCTATTTCCCAAGTGGGAAAGTTAAAAAAGATATAAAAGATAGCATCTTCTGAAGCATTAGCTTACACTATGACTTTTATGTTAATAAATATTAATTATGGAACTTTCAACATTTAAACTGACAAGACAGGCTTTATCTTCAAATTAGATAATCAAAAATTTAAAAATATAAACTTGTCATTGCTGGTCAATACTGATACTCAAGGCACAAAATTCTGAAGTGTTTCTTGAACCAAAAATTAAATAACATTCAGTATGGTTTTTATTGTTAAATGTATTCTGTTCCTTGAATCTTTAAAAAAAATTATATATAATAGATGAAAACTAAAGGTGACAAAAATTTAGTAAACTAGAATACTCCATTCTCCAACCTCTGAGGATAAACAGCTAAAAATCCTTATTTGAGAGCCTCTACTTACCTTAACTTTTAATTAAAAAAAAAAAAAAAGCCCAGAAATCATAATCCTGATTTTCTTGAGATAAATTTATGCCTTAATATTCACACAGTGGAATCTCTCAGATTTCTTTGGGCATGCTACTGATTTTTAAAACAAGTAGAGGGGAAAAAAGGATGATACATGAACTTGTTCATTTTAGTAAAAAAAAACAAACAAACAAGAATATCCATTTTTTATAGTCCCCAGAAAAAGAGATGTTTTTCCCTGGCCTAAAATTAATTTTCTGCCCCAAACCATGCGTCCAAGTTAGGGAATGGTGCAGGGGGAAAGGCTTTGAGTGTAGCCAGGTGTGAATATTATTCCCTAAGAAAAGCAATCACAATTCCAAAAGAAAGCCCCATGGCTGCATTGGTCAGATTGTGGAGAGGAAGTCAGGTTGCAGGATGGAAGGTGAACAGACAACCTCAACAACCATTTTGGTTTTGATTCAAGAGGATCCCCGGAGCCGCCTAATAATTGGCAGTAATACGCATAACCTACTAATCTTAAAGTCTCTTAAGTTTGAAATACCTGGGGCAAAAGATTAAAGGAAGTCTTTTCCACATCATTTTTCTGCTGTTCCTCAAATCTTTTTACTAAATTTGATACAAATTCCTCTATTTCTTGATGATATTGCCTGCATAAGAGGACAAAGTGGTCAGAACCCAGACAGAGTAAAACACTGACTTGACTGAAGTCATGCATTTTTAGAAGATGACATGTGTAAATATAGTTATTTTGTTTTTCAGAGTTTATATCAAATCACTAACTGTATGTAACAGTCTAATCTATTCTTTAGGGAAAAAAAAAACAAACCCATTTTTGCCAAGTTAACAATACAATGATGACAATCTAACATAGTGCCTAGCATGGAACAGCTGGCAGATACTTACACAAAGACTACATGGATTTATAAATTTTACAAATTTAATTTGTAAATATATAACACATGGAAATGGTTCAAAATTCAAAAGAAGTAAAATAGTTACATACAAAAAGCCCCCTTCCTACCCTGTCTCACAGCCACTTATTTCTGCAACACACACACAATCAATGCATTCAGCTCTTCCACAGCCTCTTCCCACAGACTCTTTCTGCACACACAAGGCAACACCTATGTAAATATGACACTGGAGGAAAAAAAAAAGACCAAAATGCAATGCAAGAAAAATGGCCGAGGTCTATGTTCTCCAGCTCTCCAGGTCAAGAACCATGTTCATCAAATACTCTTCAGTGCTCAGTTCAGAAGGGGCCAAAGAGCCAAATTCCTCTTCGTGGACTTGATGATCTGTTAGGTCTATTTAGCTCTGACATTCTAAGATTTCTGCAGGCACAACCTCAGGTGAGTGGTGCAGACATTAAGACTGTCAGGAGGGAATTCTGGTGGTCCAGTGGTTGAGACTCAGCACTCCCAACGCAGGGGGTGTATGTTCGATTCCTGTTCAGGAACTGAGATCCTACATGCCATGCAGTGTGGCCAAAAAAAATTTTTTTTTAATTGGGAAAAAAAAAAGGTCTGCCAGGAGCTTGAGTTAGAGGCTGACTCTGATGGTGACAGTGGCCCTGGAGTCCCACATGCCCAGCACCGTGCCACTGGCTGTACCACCCCACACAGCTTCAGGTTCCACTTCTGTGAGATAAAGCAGCCAATGGATCTGCCATGCAGGTAACACCTAAGTATGCTCCCTTTACCTTGCACAGCGTCTAAGATATGACAACATGTGATGCAGGAGGGGGCAAGCAACCATCTGAAATGTCTATGACCATGCTTCAAGCAAGGCATGGGTCAAGGCCTCAAACCATTTCAGAACATTCTAGCAAGTATCTTAGGAAAGCACTGAGACATCCGAGACCCAAGAATACTGAAAACTAGCAAAGGTCTAGTTTTGCTATTAAAAAAAAAAAAAAAAATCACATGGTAAGTTTTGAACATAGCCAACAGGGAAGACTCAGCTCCCTGATTCTGGTAGCGAAATGGTGGTAGCAGTGACTTTTATTAGCAGCTAGACAGCTATTTGGGCTATTTGGGTTTCCCTGGTGACGCAGTGATAAAGAATCCACCTGCTAATGCAGGAGCTGCAGGAGAGGCAGGTTCAATCCCTGGGTAGGGAAGATCCCATGGAGAAGGAAATGGCAACCCACTCCAGTGTTCTTGCCTGGGAAATCCCATGGACTGAGGAATGTAATGGGCTACAGTCAATGGGTTGCAAAGAGTCAGACACCATTTAGAAACTAAACAATAACAACACTGGGCTCTTACAGGTGCTCATTTAGTTACCTAAAAGGTAGTTACTATTAGTGTCCTATTTTCCAGTAAGGAAACTGATATGCAGAGAGGGTAAGCGACCTCTCCAGGTTCACCTATCTATTAGAAAGCAGAGGTAGCCAGACTCAAATTCAGGTTATGACTGCAAAGTCCTGGCTCTTATCATGAGTCCATAAATTTTAAGTAAAATGAATACAGATGGTATAAATACAGATGAAAACAGCATATTTATACAAACACTGTATCATAAACACATTAGCTCATAATATTTAGGAAAGAAAAAATTACTTACTTTGAAATAACATTGTTCATAAATAGAATCTGTAATAAAGGTCCATCTAACTTAGTATTGTTCACCAATATTCCACTAAAACAGAAGTTAAAACATATTCTTAGAAGACATTAAAGTAAAACTTGCATATGTATATATAAACACTGAACCTTTATCATTTCTAAGTACCAAAGATGATATAATATTTTACGAACAAGATCAAGAACCACC
The DNA here is from genome assembly GCF_019320065.1 of Cervus canadensis. NCBI lineage: Eukaryota > Metazoa > Chordata > Mammalia > Artiodactyla > Cervidae > Cervus > Cervus canadensis. Next base: position 125,289,016 of record NC_057386.1, read on the forward strand.
AGGAACTCCGGTTTTCACCAATTTTACATACTTGAACAATTTTATAAAGATTATCTTTTACTTTACATATATATTTTAAATATTTCATAAAAAATTAAAAGCTGCAGTTAATCTTTCAGTTTTCAACCAGAAAGTTTCTTTACCTAATGGCTGTTTGTTTACAAATTGAGGAGAGGGAGGAACTGAGTAAACCAGCAGGTTACAAAGAATATAATTCTGAAAGAATCATAGTGAATTTGGCTTGGAAATATACAGGAAATGGAAATACTTTATAAATAAATGGGTAGACTTTTTGGAGGGCAGAGAACACTGCACTAAACATCTCAGATCCAAAATTTTAAAGTAAAGATGTAAAATTACACTATTCCTGGATGTGACTTTCAAATACTGGAAAAAATAGAACTAGACTGCAGCCTTGAAATCTGCTATATATTCCTTTGGTAACCTGGGAGCAGCTCTATCTGATTTTTCCACACTTTCCTCAAAGCCTTGTACCTATACAGCATGCGAAATCAACTAATCTGTATGTAGAACTGCTCACATCAAGTAGAGAAATTAAATTAAAATATGAAGACATCCAGAAACTTGTTTCAATTTGCAAAAACTGCAGTTTAAAAAAAAAAAATACATTGTAGGCCTCCCTAGTGGCTCAGTGGTAAAGAATCTGCCTGCTAATGCAGGAGGCACGGGTTCGATCCCTGGTCCAGGAAGATCCTACATACCATGGAGCAACTAATCCCATGCACCACAACTATTGAGCCTGCGCTCTACAGGAACTGCAACTCCTGAGCCCTTGTGCCACAGCTACTGAAGGCCGAGCGCCCTAGAACCTGTGCTCCACAAGAGAAGCCAACGCAATGAGAAGCCCACACACCACAACTAGAGTAGCCCACACAGCAACAAAGACCCAGCACAGTCAAAAATAAGTAAATAAATACAGCTATCCAACAAAACAAAACACCATGTTTTTAAAAACCACATGCAATTGTGTGACTCTTGATTGGCGTTCAGTTTGAGCAATCAGTGATAAAGACATTCAGTTGGGGAAATCTGAATATGGTTGAGAATGTTATTAAGGAAATCACGCCAGTTATTAGGTGTGACCATGGTGTTGTGGTAATACATGAAAGTTTTTAGAAAAAAGAATACATGCTGAAATATTTGGGGTAAAATATGTATATGGAATTAGAAGGAAGGTAATATGTCAAAATATTGTTAAATCTAAGTGATAAAAATGAGTATTAATTATACTATTCTTTCCACTTTCTGTACATTTAAAATTTTTATCATATAAAGAAACAACAACAAAAACCAACTCACAATGTTTATTGGGAGACACTTTGATATGCAAGTTCCAAAAATGAGGGTTAAATCAAGACAAATGAGGAAGAAATTTTATCTAAATTTTTTTCTTCCTTGGTTTTCTGTAGAAAGTTCTGTCAGTCTCACAATGTGGAGAACTCTAATTCTAAATAAATAAATATATAGTTTATTCCTTTTTCAGGGTACTAATGCTTCCTTATAAATTGGTAAAGCCTATAATGCTATAATCATTTAAACTCAGGTGATTGTAACCCACTTTTAAATAAATATTTAATGTTCAAATGATTGTATTACAAAGCACGCACTTGTCTAAATAAAATATCTCTACACATATAAAAATTATGACTTATTTTTTTAGGAATCCTACTCACATTCAATACATTTACTACCTAACCAAAAACAAGTGTAGATCCACAGAGTGTGCTCACATAGATAGGAAGGTAGGGCATAGAGAAATTATTCTTTAGACATATTCTGAAATATGTCTAAATTCTAAAATTTTAGTCACCAATGCAGCAGGTTACTTCAGCTGGTACCAGGGATAAAAAATTCCATGTGAAACTGCATCATGGCACCCCAAAGTCTAAAAGCGTTAACATACCACTCTGTATAGTAAATCTGTTTTAATAAATATTTTAGATTTAGTGGCTACTAAATAAACGCAAACTAAGAAATAACTGGGGCCTTCTTGGTGGCTCAATGGTAAAGAATCCACCTACCAATGCAGGAGACACGGTTCGCTCCCTCGTTCGGGAAGATCCCACTTGCTGTGGAGCAACTAACCCTCTGCGATACAACTACTGAGCCCGTACCCTAGAATCCGGGAACCGTTAACTACAGAGCCCAGCTGCCACAGCTACTGAAGCCTGAGCCCTAGAGGCTGTGCTCTGCAAGAGAAGCCATGGCAACAAGAAGCCTGCACAATGCAACTAGAGAGTAGTCCCTTCTCCCTGCAACTAGGGAGAAGGCAGTGGCAACCCACTCCGGTACTCTTGCCTGGTAAATCCCATGGGCAGAGGAGCCTGGTAGGCTGCAGTCCATGGGGTCGCTAAGACTCGGACACGACTGAGCGACTTCACTTTCACGCATTGGAGAAGGAAATGGCAACCCACTCCAGTGTCCTTGCCTGGAGAATCCCAGGGACGGGGGAGCCTGGTGGGCTGCCGTCTATGGGGTCGCACAGAGTCGGACACGACTGAAGTGACTTAGCAGCAGCAGCAGCTGCAACTAGAGCAAAGCTTGTGCAGCAATGAAGATCCAGCTAGCCAACAAATAAAATTACATAAAAAAGGAAATATCAACATGTAAATATCTATTAAAATTAGATGCCTGAAAGCAAATTTACTCACTGTACTTTTTTCAAAAGCAACTCCTTTCTCTTCTTCTAAAATATATCTTGCATTGTTTCTATTTACAGACACATTTTAATTGTGTAAATAAATCTTCAGCTATATCAATACTGTAATTTGAATTCTAATTTCCCAGAAATGTTCACTGAATACAAACGTGAATAGGTTGATAACTTGCCTGAAGATAACTTATTCTGAAGATTAAGAAAAAATTTCTGGTTTGTGTTTAACACGTATTTTCACCCAGTCAGTTTCAAAGTTTAATGCAGTTATGAGAATTCAAATTTTACCCTCATAAATTAAAAATAAAGGATCATTACTCTGATTTCTTCAGAGTATACGGAACACATACAAGCAATACAAAAATCCCAAATACTTCAAAAAAAAAAAAACCCAAAACCTGCGATTAAATATTAATATCAGGACAAAATAAAAAGTACATTATAGTGCAAATTCAAGATCTCATACCTTGGTCGAGTCAAAATATTCAATTTTCTTTTAAGTTCTTGATGTTATTACTTGTTAAGGAGGATAGCCCTCATTAAACAGAAATAAGATCATAAAATTCAATTACTAACCTCACTTTTGATGTCAATGTTATAAACATGTTATAAATATGTTACAAAAGTTAAAAGACAAATATTTTGAGGATGACACACTTACTGACCTTTTCTGTTGCAGGACTAGTACCTGGATCTAAAAAGCTAAAGTACATACCCTTCCAACATGGCATTTCTAAGATAGGGTCATGTAATTCAAAAGAGACTAACAGACTGAAACCAAAAATGCTATTCGGACAAGAGTGTACAGTCAGAAGTTAAACAGCTACTTAAGAAAACGTTCCAGGTCAAAAGCATCATAATAACTCAGTAAGGTAAATGCAGCATAACAAACCGTTAAGAACTGAAAAATCTAGGATGGAATCTATGAATGTTCACCGCCAAATCCTTTCAACTTTTCTGTCTTTAGAAATTTTCCACAATAAAATGCTCAGGAAAAAAGCATTATGAAAAACAAAAGGCTTCGAAAACCTTACACTAGAAAAAAGTTCCTGAACCAAAATTGTAAGCTAAGTAAAAATAAACAAAAACTTTTAAAATAAGTTAACCTCCACCCGCAAACACCCTCTAAGAACATATAAACATATTAACACATTTTGCTAGAAAGGCTGTGGACATGAAACTAAAGTCTAACGGAAACTTATTGGGAGCGTTTTCCCTGGAGCTCTGCAATGCACATTCCACACGGAAGCTGTTTCAAAGTGGAAGAACTTTCAAATGAATCCCCAATGGTCATCAGGCAATGAACCATTTCTCTGTGCATGCCTCGACTCCTTAGGGACCCCAACTCCACAGAATAGGACCACTAACTGGCCCCGCCTTAAAGACACATCTGCGCCCAGGTCAAAGTAGCCGGTATCGCCTAATACACCACATAGCGTGACTGCATCAACTTTACACTGGTTCCAAAAAAGGAGACCGGATAATGACTCAAAAGACGGGAAGAGACGTAGTGAACAGTCTACAACTGAACAGTTGAAACAGTCCGTAATAACGCTAAAATCCCGCCTCAGACTCGTGGACGGGAGAAGCGAATGAGGTCTAGGAAATGAATCCCACAAGCGGAGAGGTCTGTGCCGAGGCCTCGAGGACATTTTACGCAACCCGAACCCTAGATTCTAAGGCTGAATTCTGGCCCTTGTGGAATTTCCGCCCGCGCCCTACCGGCACGGGCCCCACCACACGCCCCGGTGACAGGGCCCAGGGAGCGGGAAGGATATTCTCGGCGCGGAGCTGCTCGATGGTTTCCTCGCACTGCCGAAGCCGTTCCCGCAGCTCCGCGTCGCCAATCCCATTCTCGTCCTCCTCGTCGCCGTCGTCGTCCTTGAAGCGGGTGTGAACGGGCTTCGGAGTCGAGTCCTCTGGGTGGTCAAACGCCTCGAACAGCTCTAAATCGCCAAAATCCACCTCCGCCGCCATTTTGGGCTGTGGGAAAAATACGAGAAGAGGCGGAGCTGACCACCAGGCCGGAGGCGAAGATTTTGTTGGGCGGAACCGCTCTCTAGGGCCCCCACCGCGCTAAGCCACCCAAGTAGGGTTTCCTCCAAACGTAGGCCGCCGAAGTTGCACAAGGGGCGGGCCAGTCCTGTGAGACTACAACTCCCAGAATGCAGTGGCGTCTCCTCTACCCACTTCCGAGATTGCTCGGGATCGTGGCATGCTGGGATATGTGGTTTCTAAGCGACTGTTAACTCATTGTTTGCATTGCATACTGGGATTGGTTGTTTTTAACGTGAAGAAAGCGGAACCAGATCAGAAAGTGTTACAATGCGAGTTGTCCCCGTTTTGCCTCAAAACTAGGGGGAGAAAAAATAAATAAAAAATCAGAGCACGATGCATGGCTTGTCACAGATTCTGGTGTTCATGCCAAACAACAATAAGGAACTCCAGTTTTGCCACAGACTACCTTTTTTGTTCTTGGAGAAGCTACTTCAGTTGGTTGGACTTGTTTCACTTTTTCATAAAAAGCTAGCTTGATTTTAGATTATTTTAGATTTGTCCCTAGAAGCTTTTGGTGATACCTCTCCTTCAATCAACCCACTCCAGTACTCTTGCCTGGAAAATCCCATGGACGGAGGAGCCTGGTAGGCTGCAGTCCATGGGGTCACCAAGAGTCAGACATGACTGAGCGGCTTCACTTTCCCTTTTCACTTTCTTGCATTGGAGAAGGAAATGACAACCAACTACAGTGTTCTTGCCTGGAGAATCCCAGGGATGGGGGAGCCTGGTGGGCTGCTGTCTATGGGGTCGCACAGAGTCGGACGCGACTGAAGAGAGGCAGCAGCAGCAGCAGCAGCAGTTCCTTTAATCACTCGTTCATTCAACATTTATTTACCGAGTTCTGTGTGCTAGGCACTGTTCTAGGAGCTGAGGATGCTAGAGTGAGCGAAATAGAGACTGCCTGGTCCTGGTTTCATAGAGGGTGCAGTCTAGCAAAAGAAACAAAAGGAAAGTGAAAGTCGCCAAGTAGTGTCCAACTCTGGGACTCCATGGACTGTATATGTATAGCCTGCCAGGCTCCTCTGTCCATGGATTCTCCAGGCCAGAATACTGAAGTGGGTAGCATTCCCTTCTCCAGGGGATCTCCCAACCCAGGGATTGAACCCAGGTCTCTCGCATTTCGAGCCAAGTCTTTACCAACTCAGTCGCAAGGGAAGCCCAAGAATACTGGAGCGGGTAGCCTGTCCTTTCTCCAGGGGATTTTCTGGACCCGGGAATCGAACTGGGGTCTCCTGCATTGCAGGTGGATTCTTTACCAGCTGAGCTACCAGGGAAGCCCAAGTTCAGTTCAGTTCAGTCTCTCAGTCGTTTCTGACTCTTTGCAACCCCATGGACTGCAGCACACCAGGCCTCCCTGTCCATCACCAGCTTCCGGAGTTTACTCAAACTCATGCCCACTGAGTCGGTGATGCCATCCAACCATCTCATCCTCTGTCGTCCCCTTCTCTTCCCACCTTCAATCTTTCCCAGCATCAGGGTCTTTTCCAATGAGCCAGCTCTTCGCATCAGGTGGCCAAAGTATTGGAGTTTCAGCTTCAACATCAGTCCTTCCAATGAATAGTCAGGGCTGATTTCCTTTAGGATGGACTGGTTGGACTTCTTGTCCAGGGGACTCTCAAGAGTCTTCTCCAACACCACAGTTCAAAAGCATCAATTCTTTAGGGCTCAGCTTTCTTTTTTTTTTTTTTTCAGCTTTCTTTATAGTCTAACTCTCACATCCATACATAACTACTGAAAAAACAATAGCCTTGACTAGATGGAACTTTGTTGACAAAGTAATGTCTCTGGTTTTTAATATGCTGTTTAGGTTGATCATAACTTTTCTTCCAAGGAGCAAGTGTCTTTTAATTTCATGGTTGCAGTCACCATCTGCAGTGATTTTGGAGCCCCCAAAATAATGTCTGTCACTGTTTCCACTTTTCCCCATTTATTTGGCATGAAGTGATGGGACCAGATGCCATGATCTTCGTTTTCTGAATGTTGAGTTTTAAGCCAACTTTTTCACTCTCCTCTTTCAATGTCATCAAAAGGCTCTTTAGTTCTTCTTCACTTTCTGCCATAAGGGTGGTGTCATCTGCATATCTGAGGTTATTGATATTTCTCCCGGCCAATCTTGATTCCAGCTTGTGCTTCATCCAGCCCAGCATTTCACATGATGTACTCTACATAAAAGTTAAATAAGCAGGGTGACAATATACAGCCTTGACCTACTCCTTTCCCTCTTTGGAACCAGTCTGTTCCATGTCCACTTCTAACTGTTGCTTCCTGACCTGCATTCAGATTTCTCAAGAGGCAGGTCAGGTGGTCTAGTATTCCCATCTCTTGAAGAATTTTCCAGTTTGTTGTGATCCACACAGTCAAAGCCTTTGGCCTAGTCAATACAGCAGAAATAGATGTTTTTCTGGAACTCTCTTGCTTTTTCGATGATACAGCGGTTGTTGGCAATTTGATCTGTTCCTCTGGTTCCTTTTGGGACGCCCAAAAGAAACAAAAAATAAACGTAAACGTTTCTGATCTTGGGTCAAAATGGATATTGATGGGAATTCATCTTATTAAGAGATAAATATGCATAAAAAACACAGGAAATTATAGATATATAACAAATTTGAAATTTCTGTGGGAGTCTGAATTGAGGAATTGAGTTTTGAGCTGAATTATGAAATGTTAAAGAGGGCAAAAGTTGGTGGTGAGCGTGGGGGATGGTATTAAGAGTCTTAGGCTGGGACTTGCCTGGTGGTACAGTGGAAAAGAATCTGCCTGCCAGTGTAGGGGACACAGGTTTGAGCCCTGGTCTAGAAAGATTTCATATGCCTCAGAGCAACTGAGTCCATGTGCCACAACTACTGAGTTGGCTCTGGAGCCCTTAAGCCACAACTACTGAAGCCTGCTCACCCTAGAGCTAGCCTCCGCAATATGAGAAGCCACCACATGAGAAACCAACCAGTGCACCGCAATTGAGAGTAGCCCCCACTCTCTGCAACTAGAGAAAGCTTGCACAGCAATGAAGGCACAGTGCAACCAAAAATAAATAGATAAATGAGTCTTAGGCAGAGTGGAACAAAATGTGGCTGGAACATTAGGCAAGGACTCACAGATCACACTACGGGTATTCTTTCCAGTCCTAGAATTGGGAAGTCATTTCAACATTTTAAACAAGTGGTGTGTCCATGACCCACCCATTTTCATTGTGATAAGATGATCCTGATCCCATGTTTGGAAAAGGATAGGCATGGAGCTGAATAACATTCTGACTGTAGCAGACAGATCGCTATTTTGTAATGAAATCAACAAATGTTCGCTTGGATTAGGGTAGTGTCAAGAGTAACCTAGAGTTGATATTCAAATAGAGGATATTTAAGCGGCTTCCCTGGTGGCTCAGTAGTAAAGAATCTGCCTGCAATGCCAGGAGACCAGGTTCGATCCCTGGGTCAGGAAGATCCCCTGGAAGAGGGCATGGCAACCCATTCTAGTACTCTTGCCTAGAGAATCCCATGGACAGAGAAGCCTGGCAGGCTGCAGTCCTTAGGGTCACAGAGGCTGAAACGACCTCAGTCGTTAGAGACCTTATCCTCAGCAGCAGCAGAGGATATTTATAAGATAAAGTAACAGAGATAATTGAAGGGTTGTAAATGGGGAATGAGAGAAGAGTGAATTATTTGCCCAGATTCTGACTTAAGTGGCTGAATGATTGCTTGAGATAGAGAAAAACTGATGTTGACTATGTTTGGGAGTAAAGAGCGAGTTTCATTTTCGCTACGTGGTAACTTGAGGCAATTTTATCCTTAGAGATAAGTACGAGTGGAAGAAATTCTTGAAGCACTGGTGTATTAGTATATTGAAGGTGGAATTTTAGGCCCCAGTGGAGAGGTATGTATTAGTCAGGTATTTGGGACTAAACTCCAGAAAGAGGTCTGAACTAAAGATTAGCATTTGACTGGATCAAATTTTTATGCAAAGTCAATACAAGGATAGGAGAATGAGACTGCATAATGTAGAATGGGAAGTCTGGGACTGAGTACTAGAGGGCTGGGATTAAGAAGGATGAGACAACTGCAGAAATTGATGAATGGCCAGTGGGAGAACTTGGAGAGGGCTCCAGATTAAGTACTTACTCTTAAAATCATCTTTTGGCCTATGAAATGTAACTTGAAATGATAAGTCACACAATTTGTTTCTACCTCTTTCTACCAACCTACTACTTAAAATGGAATTTACATTAAAAAAAAAACAAAACTGGGAGTATTTACATTATTTCTAATTTAAATTACAATAACCACCCAAATTGGAACCCTCATCTTTAAATTTACTTACTCTCCAAGTCAACTACCTTTACATAGTTTATCAGACCTTGCCTCAAATAGTGTGGTCTTATCTTCCTGCCTGCCTAGCTACCATGTCTTTACAGAAACTATTGGACAACTTATGTTCCTGTTGCATGCAAAAGTAAAGCCAACATCCATCAGTAAGTACCAGGCTTTGAAAAACCAAGCACAGTAGTAGCCAGCAAAAGGGGGAAACAAAGTTTAAGCACATAAGAACTATGGAGTTTATCTTCCTATGAAGTCATTTCCAACCAAGCCAAGCAGTTAACTGTCCCTTGCCTCCAGGACTCCAGTAATTGTTTCCTGAAGTTTAATTATGCTAATTACAATAACCTATATGCCTCCCTCTAAATTTATTGTCCAGGACTGTTGCCCCTGGCTGTATGTGGCTATTATAGTCCAAGTCACTCAGTCGTGTCCTACTCTTTGTGACCCTGTGGACTGTAGCCCACCAGGCTCCTCTGTCAATGGGATTTTCTGGGTAAGAATACTGGAGTGGGTTGCCATTTCCTCCTCCAGAGGATCTTCCCAATCTAAGGATCAAACCCAGGTCTCCTGCACTGCGGGTAGGCTCTTTACCATTTAGGCTACAAGGGAAGCCCAAAGATAGGTTGTTCTTCACCACTAGACCACCAGGGAAGCCCCTATTCTTTAAATGTAGCTAGGCCCAACTGGGTTAAAATACAAAATATCCACTGGATTTCAAAAATAAACATGAAAATAACAAATTGAAACCTCAATTAAAAGTATGTGTTACCTATTCAGTTATTTAGACATTATATTAAATGAATCAAAATCAGTTCCCTGTTTAAAACTGGCTACAAAAATTCTTAAGAGTGGACTGTTATTCATAATTTATGTCTAGCACCTAAAATACCACAGAAAAGTACAGGAAGTTTAATGTGTGTTCTCCATAACCACATTGCATTACAAGCCCTCAGACATTAACAAAACTGATTTTAGAAAGTACAGCTCAACAGCAAAATGTGAATTTGGGATGACTTCCAAAATGAAAAACCATGGTGTTACTTTCCCCAGAAACTTAACTTTGTCACTGAGGCATGAAGAGGTATCTCTCCCTAAAATTACTGTGCTCTGGGAAAACTAAACATTTATCAGAATGCATTAAGTAGTCTTCCCTCGTTCTACTGTGCTGCTACATTGTGGAGAGGTTTTTCAAAGGACTTTTCCAGGGAAAGCTAAAAATTAGGAATTTGTTTTAATAGAAGTAAATGAAGTACAAGTTCTGTAGTCCCCTCCTTCCACAAATCTATGCCCTAAATTTATTCAATTTAGTGACAGAGTGGTTTTCTCTTTTAGCACTTTAGTCTATGCTAGAGAAGAATTCTAAATGGATAATGAGGAAAGGGCATACAAAGAACTTGTTATAAGGCACTTTATTAAAATAAAAGTGCTTACATCCCTTTAATGTATTAATCTATTTCCTGAATAACATATGGAATATTTAACAAATACTGTACACCAATTCTGTCCCTTTTAATAGTAGGAAAACAGTATTATTTTAGTAAGTTTTTTCACTGCTCCCAACTTCCTTTTACATTTTTGCTCACCATGGTACTGCCTATAGCATAGTTGTTCTTAAAAAAAAAAAAAAGAAAAAGAAAAGAAAAAAAGAAAGGAATTTCCAGCCAGTGTCTAACAGAAATTGCAAAATGCCATAGAAACCATAAAACAAATTCAAATAAGAATTCCAGGTAACTTAAATTAACACCAGTCTTGAGAAAACCAATTTTATTATCATTACCACCCAGCTTATTTGTGCTGGATTATGTACCAAATGGCCAGATCTTCTAAAGAACATCTACATAACATTTCTTTCATGTTTCAAGAGATGAAAATAACTGTACAAGGTTAAGTACAAAAAGTACACAAGACAGTGGACACCAAAAATTCATGTATATTTATCCCACCTGCAGCTTTTATATATTTGAAAAGTAGAATTCATGAACTAAAAAATATTGTCCTTCTATAGTCCTGTCAAGTTTAATGGAAGTGGGTTTAACCTGATTACAACACTAACACCAGTATCACTGATCTGATATTTACAAAAAAATCGTATTTTTCAATAAATTAAAGTCAATGCAACACCCATGCAAGCTAGAATGCTAGCTGTTCGGTGAACAAGGACCTGACATCAGAACCAGAAGTCTATAAAAGTCCCAGATATAAAGGGTGATCTTCTTCAAACTGCGTCCATTCCTCGCATTGATGATGTGAAACCCAAACCCATTCCTCTCTGTGTGTGGGTTTGTGATCTTGCCATTTCATACTGAGCATCTAGATTTCTAAACACTTCTTCCTGCTGTTTCAGTGTCTTGTAACTTTCTTCATCAACAGAGCTACATCCAGCTTCATCTTCACTCTATGCAACAGATACAAAAATATACTATCAAGATGAATTCACCTAGACTAGAAAGTACTTCTCTCACTTAAAAGTCCTGGTAGATCATATTTTTGCAGTATATATTTGACTTCACTTAGCTTCAATTCGTCATTCAAGGCAATGTTCATTCTTGGTACTGGGATAGAAGATGTTAACAAATATCAACTTCATTCAGTGGGAATGAGAAAGAACATGCCAAACTATGTGAATAAATGTCTAGAAGAAAAGTTAAGTAGAAAATGGGGATCGGGTTTAAGTCAAATATTTTTTCAATGAAAAACCAACTCCCTTAGTAATGACCAATATTTGAACATTTGTGGACATTATCAGGTTACTGTACAAAACCTAATACTGTATTTGTCTATCTTTACATTATTCAGCAAAAAAACACAACCTTCTACATCTCCTTTAAAGGAGATGGTCCACTGGTTGGAAAGCTGCCTTCCAACAGTGGACGCAGGTTCCATTCCTTGTCTGGAAACTAAGATCCCACATGCCATGGGGCAATTAAGTCCGTAAAAAAGACCCTGCATGTCACAACTAAGACATGATGCAGCCCAAAATAATATTAAAAAAAAAAAAATTTCTTGAAAAAAAATAAAGAAGGTCTGATGACAGTTAAACCTTAACAAACACTCTATCAACAAATATTTAATCAAATTTAACAATCTCTATTGTCAGCTAGTGATAATGTATTGGTTTAGTGCGTTTTCATTTATGTTTTCTCTATTCTCAAAATTAACCTAGAGAACATAAATGAGAACACACTAGATGTAGAGCAAAGGGAACTATGCTTAATGCTATGTGGCAGCCTAGTGGAAAGGGAAGGGAAGAATGAACACATGTGCATGTATGGCTGAGTTCCTTTGATGCTCATCTGAAACTATCACAACATTCAACCATACTACAATATAAAATAAAGTTAAAATAAAAAAAAAAGTACTAGAAAGTATCCAGAGATGGCATATCACTAAAATAACATTTGAGAAACAATGTTACCCTAAAGATATAAATTAACATGAGTTTTAATACAAAGTGTGTAACTCACCTTAATACCCATTAATTTCCTAAATTTGACGTTTTGGTCCTTGTTTCCAAAATTCAATTTCTCCCATATTTCAGCAGACTGGGATTTGTCCTGTTAAGAAACAATGAACTTTTAGGATATGTAAAATTTAAATATCTTTTATTAGGATACTAAAATTTTCCATAATACTGCCTAAGTAAAAAAACCATTTATGACATTCTATCAGTGGAGCTGGTAATTGTCTTAATATGAAAACATATAAACTAAGGAACTCTTCCCCTTTAATAAATGTATGGGCACACTGGTTTTCTCTGAAAGTCTGACTTAGATCATGCATTTTTTCCCAGCATTAACAATTGTAGCAAGAAAGAGAAACCCAAACTAAATTATTCCAATCCAAATGAATTTTTCTAACTTAGTAATCAACAACAAAAGAGGGGAATAAGAAAACTTACTCCTTCTTTCTTGCCTTGCCATAGCATTTTCCTTTTTTTCTCTTGTTCAGCAAATTTCATTGGATTCACAGCTGCTGGGTTGTAATAGCTAGGTACAGCTATTCCGGTCTCTGCCAAAGCTTTTGCCTGCAAGGCTGCCATCTGAGCTGCCATAGCTATCTGAGGAGTTACTTGTGTTCCTGACGCCAAGAGGGCAGCAACATTGAGAACAGAACCTCCAGTAGCGGCAGCTGCTAATGAGGAAGTAAGTATGGATTTTAATGAAAACAAGCATCTTAATTTACAGTAACATTATTTATAAGCAAGAGCTACTAAGCTGCAAAAAGGCAGAATATTTTCACCAAATATAAAAAAAATGATTGGAGTGTTACGCTTATAAAGCAATAACATTCTAGCAAACACTCAATGTATTCATCAATAGACATTTCTGTATATAATTCCTTGTATGAACTAAAACTTCATTTTCTTCTCTGAGGATAAAGAGAATTCTGTAAACATGAAAAAGGTGTACAATTTCAATAGAAATGAACTATGGTGACTGTAGCTAAACTTTTAGTAACTTTCATTTGTATGGTTCTTGATAGGTCACAATATGATTTCACTATACCTCATTTGAAACTCATTAGAAACATTTAAAACTATTAAACAGATTGTTGTTGTTTAGTTGCTAAATCATGTCTGACCCTTTGAGACCCTGTGGACTGTAGCCTGCCAAGCTCCTCTGTTCATGGGATCTTCCAGGCAAGAAGACTGGAGTGGGCTGCCATTTCCTTCTCCAGGGGATCTTCTCGACCCAGAGATCAAACCCACATTCCTTTTTTTTCTTGTTTTTCAAACCCACATTTCTTGCACTAGCAGGCGGATTCTTATCACTGAGCCACCTGGGAAACCCAAACAGGTATTACACTCACTTAACAGATACCTGGCCCAAGTCTTATAAAGTATCAGGTCTGGTACTTCCACCTTTCAGATTACATTTCATACAAGCTCTCCTTGATCACCTCTAAATCATCCACAGGCAGTGCTGGTGTCATACATGAAAACTTGGATTCCTTAAGCAGTGATGGCTAACGTGCTGCATGAACAATAGTAGTCACTATTCACTTGTCAAAATTATCTACACTGACCAAATCAGAAATACAGCACAAAGAAAGTTTTATGAGGTAGGAAAATTACACTAAAAATAACATGTTCAGGACCGCCTGGTGTTACAGAGAATAGAAACCTGCCTGCTAATGCATGGGAAATGGGTTCAATTTCTGGTCTAAGGAGGTTCCACGCGCCATGGAGCAACTAAAGCTCATGTACCGCAACTAGTGAGCCTCTGTGCTGCAACTAATAAAGACTGTGCACCTGGAGCATGAGCTCTGTAACAAGGGAAGCCACCACAACAGGAAGCCTGAGCACCACAACTAGAGAAAGCCTGTGTGCAGCAATGAAGACCCAGAGCAACCAAACATGATTGAAAAAAAAAACTAAACACACACACACACAACAAACAAAAACAACACGTTCACACGTCAGTAATGATTTTTTTTTTTAGTAATGATTTTTAAAATGCCATACATCCATAATAAAGAAGAAAAAGTTACCTGCAGCTATTTCCTGTTGTTTTTGTTTTTCAACCATTTCCTTTTCTCTCTGTTCTTGTAATTTCTTTGCCCTTTCCAACCTATCAAAGACAATTTAATAAAAAATAACAACATAAAGCCAACATTTATCTCTATATGTATACATGTGTAGGCACAAAACACTACACAGAATTTTAAATAAATTTAGTATTTTCCCCAAACTGACATCTGCATGTGAGAAAAAAAGCAATCATTCTTAAGATGGTATCAGTCACAATCCAATGGTATTTCATACTGGTTTTAAACATTTTTAAATTCACTGAATAGCCAACAACTCTAATTGCTTTTATATACAGTTCCCGGAGAATGGTTAAAATGGTTAAGAGATAAAAATTATTCAGTCTTCATCAGTGCTGGTTACAGGAGAAGGATAAAATTAAACCTTGCAAATGTGAGACACTGAAAAAATATATCTGAGTAAATTTTAGGGTATATTCAATAACTTATAGAATTACCTAAAAGCTTCTTACGTGAGGCTGATTGGGAGTAAGGCCAATCAAAACATGCAGATGATATTTATATTTAAACAGACTTTATTGGTCTCTAAATTACTGAAAATTAAAAAGCCAAAAATTTCTAAAAGGGCAAGCAAACCCTATCTATAATCTAATAAAACAGGGGAAAAACTATTAGAAAATTATTTTTAGGAGATGAAGAAATTAGTAAAGGAATTGGAAACATGTAACACAAACTCATCCCCAAACAAAATAAAAACAAATTCTGGTTCACACTAAATTTACTAATGAATACACATACTAAACAAAATGTGCTGTCAAGTCAGTGCCTGCTATATTACAAATCTTAAGTAATATTATCTTCATAATGAGTTCCTGAAAGAGAAATCCCTTTTCTTCTCTGAAGACTCCTTGATTTACCAATCATAAGTTAAACACTGCCCCCTCCCTCCTTTTAACATGGTATAAAGAGGCAAGGATTGGGGAAAAGTTTTTTGAGGGGGGGAGCAGCGGGCACTATGGGTAAAATACAGTGGTAGAAAACTGGCATTCCCTTTAACAATTACTGAAATTTACATAAAATATAGTAATCTTGCACACATAAAAGAAAGGCATGTAGTAAAGCCTTGAACTTGTCCTTGGAAACAAAAGTTTCTGATTAGAATTAATGTTAAAATGTAGATTTATAAATACTTAAAAATATTTCAAATGTAGTTTTAAAATTCTGTTATTTAAAAACAAAAAAGGAACAAAAAAAGGTCTACATACTGTAGTTTAACAACAAACGACCATCCTTCAAATTTCAAGGTAGCCAAAGAATAATTTGGTATTCTGAAATTTGTATTGTCATCTGAAAATCACTCAGGAGACTAAGTCAGTTTTAGAGGCTAGTCACAGACTCAACTTTAATAAAATAAAAAAATAAAACAAAAAAAAATTCATGATCAAAGTTATTGGACTATTCTTCATAAATTAGTTCAGATATTGTGGAAAATTATTTCCTAACTCCGTTGATTTTAGTTTCAGGAAGAAAGTGATTGACAACTTTTTGTTTGCATATTTTAAACGGCCATTGCAGGTTTGGAATCAACACCATTCACTAAGGTGAATGGAATGAGGAAGGGGTGAGCTCACACCTTTGCTGCTGCTGTTCAGCTGGAGTTTCTGCCAGGCTGGGTTCGCAGGGCAGCAGCCCATCAGGTTACATTGAGATAACTGTATTTTTGTAACGGAAAAAAAAAATACAAACTCAATTTCATAGAGAAAAAAAAAAATCAAAATCAAAAGATTTTAGTTTTCAGAATATGGGAAAACCTGCAAACAAGGGCTTGTATTTTACTTCTTGCCTCTATTAGGTAGTTCAGTCAACGGTTTTGCAGATTTAGTTATATAGCCCTGTTGTTGTGTGGTCCCACATTAACCCATCTTTGAAACATCAGAAATTTTAAGAATACAATGATCTTTCTATGATATTAGTAGTAAAAATGTTAAGATCAAATAAACTGGTTTATTATTTGCCACTTTCAAAATAAGAAAATTATTGACAGAATTCTACTTATTGTTTCAGAGACTGTTTTCTTAGGAACAAAGAAAATAATGACAAAGCAGTTTTAGAGATAAAATGAAGAGAGTTCTTAGATCCGATTTAGGATTTTTAAAAACATTTCCAATTGCAAACTGAAAATATTTATAAGTCTAGATTGGAGAAAAATGAATGAATTAATCATGGAAGAGAAAAAGAGGAACTGCTGCAGAAGTACCCTTTCCAGAATTAACAAACCACTTACATAGCTCTGTATCACAAAGGTGCCACAAGTAGTCATGGCTACATTTAGTTGTATGAATTCTTCTCTGACTGAAAGCATTCATTTGCCCTACACAATTGAGTATCCATTTCAAGATGAAAAGGAGGAAAAAAAATGCATCAAACAAAAATATACACACCTCCGAGCTAAAGCTTCTTGTGCATCCATTGCTGTGTTTCTGCCTCTAAAAGGAGGTGGACTAGGAGTTCGGCTTAAACTTCTGCTAAATCTTCTTGGTTTTTCAATTCTCTTCTTCCTATCTCTTTAACAAGTCATATTTTACATGTCAGTATGGCCAAGTAATACTTCACTGAGTCAAAATCATGGTTACATAGTTCAAACTGTGTAAGACTAGTTTTCCCTAATTTCACGTAAGCACTCCTTTTTCAGATGACGTTTAGGTTGTTTCCAATTTCTTGCTATTATGCCCAAGTTGCACAAGTTAAAAGACATGTAGGTTAGTTGTGCAGGTCAACATGTGTGCTCCCCTGGTGGCTCTGCAGTCAAGAGGCGACCTGCCAATCAATGTATGAGACACAGGTTTGAGCCCTGGTCAGGAAGGTCCCCTGGAGAAGGAAACGGCAACCCACTCCAGTCCTCTTGCCTGCCAAAATCCCATGGACAGAAGATCTTGGCAGGCTATAGTCCATGGGGTAGCAAAACAGTGGGACACAACTTAGCCACTAAACAAGGTCAGTATGTAGAATAAATTTCTAGTAGTGGCATCAATAGGTTAACTGATCATACAAGTGACAAACCCAAGTTCTTATAATAAGTTTAAGTGCACTTATACCCATATTTCAGCCTTTTATAGGCTGTTTGACTTAAGGAGCAATAAATTAGTAAAGAAGCTTTCCCACTAATTTTATACCAGTACTTGTGAATATAGATATAATACACTATTAGTTCATGGGATCGCAAAGAGTCAAATACAACTGAGTAGCCGAACTGAATACTATTAATAACTGCTTTGTAGAGACTAAACCTATTGTTTGAATACTTATAATGAAATGATCTTTACTGAACATCCAGTTTCAACAAATTAAAGCCTCCTTCCAATCAAGACAAGTTTGAACTAATAAGCGCATCTTCTGAATATCTGAGAAAATAAAACAGTATGGTGGATTGAGCCCATGTACTGACTTTGCTTTCAGATATACCTGGGACCAGTCCTAGCTTTACCATTTAAGAACAGTATGATACTGAACTTCTTGGGCAAATTACTTAACCTCTCTAAGCCTGACCTATCAGACCCTATTCCTATCTGAGTTATTCAAGATAATGAGTACCTACCGACTTCTACTCCTTGTCCTACTCCTGCTTCTACTCCTATGCCTATGTCTTGATCTTGAGCGGGAACGAGATCGGATCCGACGTTTTCTTTCCCTGCTTCTGGATCGTGATTTCTTCCTCTCTCTGCTTCTGGATCTTGACTTCTTCCTATCCCTACTCCTGGATCTTGACTTCTTCCGCTCTCTGCTTCTACTACGATGACGCCTGAAATTAAAGCACACAAAATTTCAGTTATTTAAGAGTTCTGTGTTCAATTATAGACATTATGAATTATCTGCAGCATATGGAGCCAATACTCTTGTGTTGTATAACTGAAGTTTTTTAATGAAATAAGTTACACAAAAAATTGACCTTTGTTCTTATTTGATGATGCTTCCTAGAGAATAATGTGATAATGTAAAAAATGGAATATTTCCTACCCCAATTTAAAATTTAGTTTAGTAGTTAGCAGCAAACAAATCCCACACCAGCAATGTAAGAGGACTGTTATATGGGTAAACTATATATAGTTTTCAGCAATATTTTTTTTTTTCACTGTAAAAGACAAATCAAAAAGTTAAAAATTCCAAATTTTCTAACCAAGATTTTGTTGTGTTGCTCTGTTAATGTAGACTTTTTCTGTAATTTAGAAGTTTTGTAGAAGGCATTAACTTAGGAAAAACTACTTACCTTTCACGAGACCTAGACCTTGAGTGACTTCTGCCTCTTGATGATTTTCTTTCTTTGCGTTTGTGTCTGTCCTCACCATTTTCAGATGAATTTAGCCGCTCTCTTCCTTTATCAGAAGAATGCTCTTTGTCATTATGTTCCTCAGACTTGTGTTTCTTAGACGACTTATCTTTGGATTCATGTCTTCTTGCCTGTTTTAAGAAGAAGTTGGTTCTTTCAGGAAAATAGTGCAACAAAGAGAGTTAGTATGGGTATCAGAAGCAAAAAAGTTGTGATGCAACATTAGTAACCTTAGGAGTGTGTGGCAAATTTTAAAAAAAGATCTAGTTTCACATCACCCAAATGTTGCAAATATATACTACTAATTTTACCTTTTCCTTATACAACCCCCAAATGCAGTTTCTACCCCAAAATATTTTCAATATCACAATTAAAACAATGACTTTCAATGTTAAAATAATATAAACCATTATTTCAGAAAAACAGAAATCCCTGTTGTTTCTTTTATCTAAAAGGGAAGTACACATGTATCAAAATTTTTTCAAATTTCCAACAAACCTTTTAGAGAAACAGACCACATATATATACACACACACAACACAACTTCTAAATCCAGAGTACATAATAAGTTAACAATAATGAAGATAAGGACACAGAAATGCAGCAGAAAATGCATTTCCAATTAGGTAATTAAGTTAAATTAATCTAAGTATTAATATTTTCTGCAATTTCAAATTACTTTACGCAGAGTTAAGTGTCCTTTTTATATAGCTATACTGCCACATCCTTTCTTAAAGACGGCTCTTGATTTTTCTCCCAATGTCTACACTGTGAAGCAATCACTTTTCATCTTGCAATATCCCAACAGGCTTGGAGTTCTATTACATTTCATGTACCTAGGGTAGAAAATGGCAACCATATCTTTTAATTTTTATGAAATCAAACTAGGTATAACACAATAATCCCTATACCATTATATAATACATACTTCCCCCATATTCTGAAGAATTGTAAAAACTGAGGCTTTTGCTTTCACAACATATGCATTCAGAGACTGAGCTAACTCAATTGTATGATCAAATCTCCATCCTACACTCACTGAATTACAAAGTGTTAAATGTTAGATTTCCCCACATTAGGATTTGTCAGATCCATCCTATAGCTAAAGCTTACAATTCTGGATGTTTCAGAATCAAAATTTTAAAGCTAGAAGGAAACTCAGATCCTCTAATTCCCATTACTTTACATACGACTAAGACCCGAAGTCACAAAGCTACGTTATTAGGAGAGTTGAAACCAGACCCCATATTTGATGCCCAGACTACAAGAGGACAGTTAGCTCATAGTTTCCAAACTAGACCTTAGCATATTTCCTCCAAGATTAACTTTTCTTAAAAACAAAAAACTTGGTCAAACATTTTGGAACATGCATGATGATATATCTGAAAAGGGTGATAGCATAAAACTCATTATTTTGCAGAAAACTAAGAGACCTGGAGACACAGCTAAAGTTTAGTTTCAATGCCAGTTCTCTGTATGAGCTTATAAAACACTATTTTCTTGATTTTGCCATATGGCGGCAAAGTGGAAAAGCTTTAAGTGGTTAAGCTTGCAAAAGTTTTAGAGTTTATTTTAAACCAGTTTTCCAAACATAACATTACTATTATTTTAAAAAGAAAAAAACCATTTAAAACCCTTAACTGATTTAAGATATACTTAAGGGAAATAGGAGTTTGAATGACTAATAGTTACCTTATCATGAAGTAGGCTTATTATTTTGCTATCTGAGTCTGCAGCGTCTTCAGTTCAGTCTCTTCGCGCATTAGCACGCTGAGTATGATTTATTATAGAAATGTTATCATGTGAGCTAAACAAAATAGTCATTTTCACAAAAACTCTCCTAAATTAAAAATTTAACAGAGCTTCCATTAGGGGAAGAGGTGAAGTCCCTGCCCATATTTGTTTAAGGAGTCCCTTGCCCAGCCCCCATGAGACTCTCCTCCCTTTTGGCTTCTACTTCCGCTCTTCCTTTGTTGGCTCATTCCTTGTCTTCTCAGGTAGGCAAGTTAACTCTTCTGCAATACAGCTGCTGTCTTAATCCTCAACTTTTGCTGTCACTGCCACCTTTCCAGCTGTCCCTCACTGACGCTTTTATTTCAAAATTCAGTATTATTAGGGAACTAGTTTACTAATGAAAAGGACTCTTGTTACCTTCCACAAAGAAAAAGTAGCCCATAGATATTTAGAGTACTGCTACTTAAGAATGATTGCTATTTTAAAATCCTGAACAGTCGTAAGGCATAAGGAGACTCGGGACCTCAGATTAATGGAAGCTCTGTGCAACAGGCCTAAAAAACCAATTATATTCTTCATATGAAATTTTTATGGTGAATATTTTCACAACATAACACATTAATAGTTTCTGAATGAACTTTTCATATAAACAACTATCTTCTTGAAAAAATGATGAATCCAAATCATGCTTATTTTATAACTCAATTAAACCTTTTAAATTTCAAGTTTTGGTACTTACCTTGACAATATCATATATTCACACAAACATTTCTACCAAATACTTTACAAGTATTTTAAAGTGCCTATTCACTACAAAGTGTTAATTACCTCTTTGCTTCTGCTCCGGCTCCTGTGTTTTCTTCCTTCATTATCTGTGAACACACAAGAAGTCGCTATAAATGAACGTATAAAGACATCTCAAACATAAATTTCAAAACTCACACAAAGAACATTTCTGTCCACTTGCCTAACTCAAGAATTTATTAAATATTTACTAGTCAAGTAAAGCCTCTAAAGTCTATTTTTTATGACAGGGGTGGGATTATCCTACATCATGTATTTGAAACAAACAAAGCAATCTGAGTAAACCAGAATATAATCAAGTAAGTAAGCAAAATAAGTTCCACAAAAAGACCATGTTCTATGACACATGACCAAACAAACTTTCAGGTGGCCACAGATTCTTAGTATTTTACAAAACATTCTGTCCAGTCCATCTTGTTTCCTATTATGCAGCAAACTTATAAAGAAGTCAAAAGGATGCTACAGTTCAGAAAAATTCCTTTAAAAAGTAGTGATGATACTGCACAGTTTCCAATATATAGATAAAAATCACACTTAAGCCATTTTGTAGATGATTATCTGCGGGTACAAAAGATAAATAACTAGACCTCAGGTCTTAAAACTTTCATTAAACTCATTTCTACTCTACTTCTCATTTAAGTACCTCATTAAGTATTCACTCATTAGCAATACAGGATGCTTTCTATGCCACATCACTCTCGTTTTTAAAAAAAAAAAGTTAACAAAGAGCATTTCAAAACACAACTCTTGCTTTCAGAAATATTCTAACATTAAGTTAAAAAGAAAATCAAGGTTAAAAGTGTTCTTGTAACTTGTGTCAAAGATGTTAAATAAATTCAGAATACACCACTGCCGAGACTACATCTTTCAAAATATTGTTTTGCCTGTGTTAGAAGGACAAAACTTAAACCTCTAGGGCTAATATTTCTGTGACACAAGTTTAAGCATACAGTTTGACAAATTATGAAACTTCTGTATGCATTAGGACATTTGTAGTTCTCATAACTGAAAAATTCTCCACCAAATTACCAATGCACTTTTCACTATTCATTTCTCAATTTGAAGAACACACATATTAACAGTATCAGTAAACTAAAATCTTTTACATTTCCACATGGATTATACAAATGCTGGTAGTGGTATCATTTCTAGCAATTCTTACCTGACTTTCGTTTTCTTTCTCTTGACCTTGACCGTGATCTTGAATAATGATGTTTTGAGGCTCTAGGAGAAACAGATACATCGGACTGCTCTTTTTTCTTATCTGTATCTGGGGATGTTTTTTCTGGGGCTAGTCCATCTCGTTCTGCGTCACTAGCCTACAAGTTCAAAGAAAAATCTTCATAAATTCTTAATTGCTTTTAAATGTTTTCAATTTCTTAAAAGAGAGGGGGAGGAAAGACACTTATCCTTGGGTTTTACACAACTAAAAAAAGAAAATCAAGTAACAGAACAGCTGATTTCCAAGTGGCTAAATATGCTTTGTACTTGCTCAGTAAGTCTGAGTAAACTAAAATGACTTAACCCAATACCAAACAGACGTATGTAACTTGGTAAATTTTTTTAATCATTGTTTTTACATCTTTCAAAACAAGGAAGGGGAAAATAAGGGTCCAAGCATTTCCAATAAGTATTTAAGCAGAGAAGAGAGTCCATTTTAGATCTCTGAGTTCATTTAGTTGCCTTTACTACATGGGCATACCTTAAAAAGGCATTTTAAATGAGCTGTGAAAGGTTAGAAAGACTGAGGACTGTGAAATCTCAAAAAGCAGAATGCTTCTAGAATATTATACAAGAAAAAAAAAAGAAAATTAACTTACCTATCTGAGAACCCAATCTTAATTTCATTAACCCTCTTTAATGAAAGCACCTTGGCACAGCGCTTCTCCAAGTCTGCCTCTCCTCACATATGCTCTGGGCTATGGAAACATTGTTTCTGCTTTAAAGCTTTTTATAAGTTACACAATATAAACTTTAAAATTTGAAAGGAACAGTCAAGTGTACCCTGGCTCCGAAAGGCCTGATTTACCTGAGAGAGTAGGGTCCTTCATTTAACTATCAACTCTTTGTTTTCCCGTTTACAAAAGGGAACTTTTTTCCTAAAAAAAGGAAACTTCCTGTGCCTAGATCATGACATAGTCCTCGGCACAGAAATCAACCAATAAATGAAGAAACGAATTCCAGTTACTAGTTTTCCATTAAAAAAATGTATTTCTGTAAGAAATTGATTTAAGTAAGTCACAGGAGAAACTAGAACCTTAATGTTCTCGAGTCAGATACTGATAAAAGGCAGGGAAAGCAGTTTCAGTATATGTGGAAGGTGGTGACCCATCTGCCCAGAGAAGGAATAGGAAAGAGTCAATATGCTAATATGCCTGAGAAGCTAATTATTTAGGGCATGAATTGGCAAAGTATGGCCCCTAAGAATGACTTTTACATTTTTAAAAGGGCTGTTAAAACAAGCAAGCAAGAAATGTGACAAGAGACTGTATGTTGTATGTGATCCACAATGCCTAAAACATTTATCAACTTGCTCTTTACAGAAACAAATTTGGATTGGATAAATGGTGAATTACTACACATTTTCAGAAGCAATAATCACATGATAATGAACTACTTCTCTTAGGAAAATTAGTCCAGAAAACAAACAGCAAGTAAACTAAATGGACAGTAATTTAACAAGTGAAGTTTGAGAGGCTGCATTATTTCACCAACTATTTTCTGAGGGTCATATACGCACCCAACTCACTCGATGCCGGACACTTCGGGAATAAACTAATAAATTTAAAGGGAGGGATTTACAGACTGGGTTAGGATGAAAGACATATTATGTGTTAAGCGTCTAACAATATTATCAAAAAACAAGAAACAAGTGGAAGCATATAACTACTGGGGAGGCTCATTCGAGCATACTTGTTTCTTTATGTATGGGTCGTATCTGGAGTCCGAAAACTTTTGTGCAGAAAGGCTCTCATCCCTTAGAATCAGACTCAACTTTCAATCCACAGATGGGATTCAGCAATATTATCTGACTCACCAAAGAAGGTACTCTTATCTCCTGTCTACTATTAATATATGATACTCTTATCAAACAAAAGAGAATTCTGATATTCACACGAACACTGGTTATTTTCTTTTCTTCTTGTCCTCATCACTATTCTTAAGGATTGTTTCTAACAGGTTTATGATGTGCGATGTGCTGGTCAAGTTACACTGAATATAAAATAAAGCAACAGAAAAACTTAAGGCACTGCTATCTCTTCTCTCAGTGCACGCCACTTTTCTGTCCAACTGAGACAGCATACCTGAAACCACCGGCACATCTCATTCACTTCTACAGATATCATGACTAGTTAAAAATCTTTCAATGGAAATGCCAGCATCTAGCCCAGGTCCTAAGTTTTCAGTCAATGGTTTATTTAACTACATGCTTAATATTAAGGAAGTCCAGCAATAGGGAAGCCAAATGTCCTTGACTTAAAGGAAGGCACTCTGTAATATGGGGTAATAACATATCAAACAGCCATTTTCATCTGTAAAATATATACTACAAGACGCCAACAAAAACCATCCCATCACTAAACAGATGAATAATAAGTGGCCACTCAGACCACCCTAAGCTTTTATGTCCTTTAGGATATTTTTACAGTAGTTAAGATTTCAATTTAGTAAGTACCTGTATGTAAATCTCCATATGCTAACCGCAAAAATGCCCTTCACTCTAGCATTTACTCTTTTAGAAAAACATCATGTTTTTTTAAAATTTACATCTTCTTTAAAACCTCAATGACGCTCAAGACACAATATAGGAATCTTTTCCCAGTGCCAAGAGAAGCACACTGGACTTAACACCAGGCTACATCTCCAGGGGATCGTTGTCTTTCTATGGAACAAGGCACTGAAGAAACAAATGTTTTTTAAATATCTGAGCTCAGGTAAAACAATATTCTTCCAAGTCACTATTTAAACAAAAGAAAACACTAAATCGATTCTTTGCACAAATACCAAATAGTCTGCCGACTGTTTGAAAGTGGTTCTAAACCAGTTACCAAAAAACCCAGTTCTAAATCAAATGGACTAGGAAAGGGGCAACAGGGAGGGGCAGATTAACGATTTCTAACGCCAGATACTCCAAAGATTAGGCTGAGTAAACTACCAGTTTTTCAATATGTTTAATAATCCTATTCATTTTCGAAAGCGAGAAAACAACTTTTTAATCAGTGGAAGAGGATACAAAATGTTTGCATTTTTCTTTTAACCGGGTAAAGTAAAACGAAATATTCCCACAATAATGCGATCCATCTGGATTGGGCATCTTATATCCAAAGTAGGCTTATTTTACATTAGAGGTAATTGAAAAATTGCATTTTCATTTAAAATTAAACGGGCCAATGAAGGACTCAATTTTAAAATAACAACGCCAATGATAGTGCTTGATTATGTTTCTCAAAGACTTCAAAACGGAGCATCATCAGTCCGAATTCGCAGTTTCAAAGTCTTCTAATTAAAACGAA
This sequence comes from Cervus canadensis, assembly GCF_019320065.1. Classification (NCBI taxonomy): domain Eukaryota; kingdom Metazoa; phylum Chordata; class Mammalia; order Artiodactyla; family Cervidae; genus Cervus; species Cervus canadensis. The sequence continues at coordinate 125,314,921 of NC_057386.1, forward strand.
TTTCTACTCCCTTCCAGAAACTCGTTCCCTAGCTGCTTACTAAGGAATAAACTAAGGTTTGCGCAGACGTAACACTAATTGAAAATTTGCGATTAGATTGTCTCATTGAGCACAGGCAAAATAATCGCTCCTAGACTGCTCTCTTTTCGCGTTCGATCCCTTACAGGCACCGCCTTTCTGACCCAATACTTTTTCAGAGACGACCCCTGATCCCTTTTCTCTTTTCCCCAGCCCTCTCCCACTGCGAACATAAATGCCCAAGCCTCAACGAAATTCAATATAACCCACTAACTAGTGAGTAAGCTAAACTGCAGTCAGTCCTGTGGGTCAAAAGGAACAAAAAACTGGGAAAGAGACAGGAAAGTTCTGGAAAAAAAAAAAGACACTCCCTGCTGCTCCCCACCCCCAACAACAGCGCCTTATTTCCCCCTCCCTACAGCAGCCAGCCATGATGGCGGGCGCAGAAGAAGGCCAAGGCGCCATTTTGTCCACACACAAGCGCGGACAACAGCCCTGGAAGTCGCTCATCCCTTCTTTGGAGAGTAACAGAAAAATATCCATGATTTTAAACTCAAATTTGGCACCCACCGCCATAGTCTAGATTCTTGGCCGCAACGGCGGCGCCTCCACTTGCCGCTTTCCACAGTACCGGCCGCTTCGACGCTTCGCCACAGACTGAATAGCTCGCGCAAGAGACCCGGATGGCACAAAGGGGGAAAAGGCCCGGCGCACAGCACAGCTTGCTGGGAGGAAAAGGGGTGGGGATAAGAGTTTCTGTAGCAACGCGGTTAGACGGTGATTGGTTGTTCTTTTGAAGGAGCGCGTAAGGCGGGGAGAGGGCGGGGCCAAGGACGTACCACAGAATGCTCAGCATGGATTTCAGAACTGGTGGAATTTAGGGTGGGGCGACTTCCTATTTCGCTTCTAGAGCAGTCTTGGCCTCCTTTAGTCGCCGTAGAAGGGGTTGGGCTTGGTGTTCTCCCGCCAATTTAAACCTGTGGCAAAAACCCTTAAGACTTTAGGAGCGGTTGTGGGAGCCCGGATGCGGGGGAGGTAAATTTGAGTGTTCTTTAATTTCTTCAGTTGCAGGTGAGGAGAGGGAGCCACGCTACTATGGGAGCTGGGGGGGGGGGGGAGCAGGGGAGGGTGGTTTTAGGTCGAAACAGGAGAAACCTTAGCTCAGTTGGGGTGTTTTCCCCTTGAGACCCCGGCGGGAGAGTGGTTGGAGTTGTTTTTTTCTGGTCCGTGTCTAGCTGAGAGCACTTAAGCAAGGAGGCCTATTTGAAACTTTCGTTTAATTCGCTTATGTGTTCACTTAGCACCCAGAGTAATCTCAAACTTAATCACATCACGTCACTGGCCTACTTAGTATTTTTTCCACCCTAGCACTGAGGATGAAAGCCAATCTTGTAATCAAGGATTCATTGGTTCCACCGGTTGGTTTAGCCCCCGCAATTTCCCATTCTTCATATGGCCCTACAGCAACCCCAAACTCATTCCACACTCTGCATCTTTGATATTCGGCCAGCATCTTTGTACCCCCTGAGCCTTGCATAGTTGCCTTGTCTTGTTATTCGGATCTCAGCTCAGTTGTCATCTCTTTCCCCTCCCAGATTTTTCTTATGCGCCACCCCCCCCCCCCCATTCACTTGAGCATTATTTGTAGTTGTGCATTTACTTATTTTTTCGTAGGGAGGCAGTATAACAGTTAATAACTGGCATGAATTTGAATTTTATATAGCGACATCGTTAACTCATTTTAGGTGACCGTGGCCATTTACTTAGTCCCCGACTCATGCTTCTCAGCTGTAAAATAGGTTGTTGTGCATATTAAATGAGTAATACATTCAAACTATCTTGCCTAGTCAATAGCGCATTTATTTTTGTCCGTCTTTCCTATGGGGTATGAATTTCATAATGACAAAGACCTTTTCTGTCCTCTTCACAGATGTATTCCCAGCTCCTAGAACAGTGCCTGAAACATAGTAGGCATTCAGTAAACGTTTGTCAAATGAACGTGGCATACCTGGGAGGCTGATAATATTTCTCTGTTCTTGCAGATGTGGGACTTTGAAACTCAGTAGAAGTATTTACCTCAGCCTGTCTTAATCTCCTCCCAATTTCTGCCCAAACAGCCACTAGAATTATTGTCTATTCTAACATGCCTTGTTTCCGGGCCCTTGCTTACACTCCTAGTAAGAGCTCTTCCAATAGTTAAAAAGCACCTGTAACCTTAAATACTAGCTCAAATGTTACCTTCTTCCACCAATACAGTAGTGGATTAGCTGCACTTAAAAGGGAGCACTTGCCATGAAACCAAGCATTGTTTCATGAACGTTTGAAACTGGTAGTGACGTTTCTGGCTATGTACAACTGTATTCCTATTTTATAGAAGAGAATTGAGGAACAGAAAGGTTAAATTACTTGCTCGACCACAACAGGTTAATAAATGTAAAGTAGCCCTAAGTCAAAAATCATTTCTTTCCTGTACTGTTACCGTCAAAGATTTAAAAAAATATCTCTGAGCAGTTACCAAAACAACTGAAACTATTTGGTTATTTTCCCCTCCAGTCTTGATTCAAGCATTGCTTTTCATTTTAGTGTTCCATGCCCGGGAGACCCAGTGAAATGAGTTATTTAAGTCCTTGCTGATGAAATAGTTAAGTGACTCCTAAGGTTACAAACACACTCTTTGGTCCAGTCAGAAGCCTAATCGTTTTTTTTCCACCTCTCCTTAACATTTTCATTTATGGTGTAACAGTCCTGGAAACATGAATGGACATGGTTTTTTAAGTTCGTCTGGAACCTTAACCAACCTAAGGTATCCCAGACGATATGCATTCAGAAACTTCACTGTTTTTCGCTATTCTGGTTAAAGATTTTTTTTTCAAATGAAAGCTTGTTATAATTTCACCTAGGTATACAAAATACTGGAAACTCTAGGACACATTGGTAAGATTGAAATTGTTTGCCTGTGACCCTAAACCAGTATGTTCTTCTCTAGTGATAGTCATAGTTCTAGTTCCATTTATCTTATTGATCCAAAGTGTCTAGTGACTGCAGAAATAACAGAGAAGTCCCTGTTTATTGATGTGTATGTGTGTGTATATATATATACATACATATATATGTATTTAATAAAGCCTTTTTATTTCCCAAGGAGCTGGAGGCTATGCAACAATGTAATTTGGTCTGATTTTACAGTTGTCATAGGGAAGGCAGTGATTCCTGAACAGGAAAACAATCTCAGAAACATGTGGAATGACATTGAGCTGCTAACAAATGATGACACAGGAAGTGGGAACCTAAGTGTTGGTTCAAGAGAAGAACACGGAACCGCTTTATATCAAGTAGATTTACTAGCAAAGATCTCCTCTGAAAAGGTAATGGTTATGTCGCTGTTTTCATTCACAAAATTTTTACTGTGTTTAGTAAGACTAGTAGCCATGTGGTGGTTGTTTTATAAATGAGTATAGTCCTTTCTCAGGGATTCCAAGTTAGTGTCAAATTACTGAAAATTTCCATCTGAATTCCCCATACATCATTTTAAGGTCAATATTCCAAACCTAAACTTTTCATAGCTCCTCTTGGCATTTTAGAAATACAGATGTATGCAAAAATGATACAAAGAATATCTACCACCAGCTTAGGAAGTAAAACATTACCTAGAATTGAAGCAAGCCCCTGGCATCCCTCCCTGGTCCCAAGCTCTTCTCATACTCCTACCACTGAGGTTGAGATTGTCCAATCCTTTCCATGAATTTCTCTCTATATTTTAACTTTCTTCTTTTAATAACTACTCCACCATTCTCACACCAGGCTTGAAACCTTATTCTCTGCCTTCTATGGAAAGTATTGCTATTCGTTTTTTATCTTTGATTTTCTTTCTCAGTAATTTGCTTTTGATAAAATTTTGGTGATCGTGGTAAACAAAGGTTTCTTTTAGAGAAAGTACAAATGATCTTCTGTCCCAGTATTATAGCCCAGGATTCCTCTGCTTCTCGTAGTAAGTTAATGTAATGTTTTAATTAGCTGATTAAGGAAAAAAGTTTTAAAAGGAGGAAAGACCAGACAAGATTTGTAGTTTTTAGAGCTAGAAAGGGAGGGCCTGAATCTCTGGCAACATTGTTCATCAAAAGTCTCAAAATGTAGGCTTTTGACTTTTTCTTCAAAGGAGCATTAAAGACATTAGCTGATACAGGTTTTCAAAAAATCATTCTTTATGCAGCTTGTGTCCTCTTGTCAGCCTGTACTGCTTTATGGCATTTGTAAATCACAAATTTATATGGAATTTATAAATATTATGAATAATACAAATAAATTTTAGTCCTTGGTATTTATTTCTAAAAGGCAAGAGTAAAAAATACTGTAGGTTCTATAATGAGAAAATGGTATTTCTTTATTTTTTATTATTACCAGCAGCCTTAAAAGATGGAAGTGGCCCAGGCCTCTCTTGATCTCTGAGGGCTACTGTTGAAAAAGGATAGTATGTATTGACCTTTGAGTTCAGTTAAGAACTAAAATTTCATCAGTTGTTAGCTTGGGGCATTACTTGTAGCAAATGCTGTGTTCACAACCCATGCTTGCATTTGGTAACTCTTTTTAGGATTTTTCCTTAAAGTTAGACAGGACACAGCAATAAAAGATACCTAAACTGTGCAAGTCAGTGTGTGCCAAATACCAAATGAATGGTACAGACAGTACATGTAGTAGGAGTTCAGAGAATGGAGTTGGGTTGGGACAATCTAAGGAGTGTTTCATAAACTAGCATCTGATTTGGGCCTTCAGAAAAAGAAGGGGAAATGAAAGCACAACTTAACCAAAATATGTGGAATGCAGCCAAATCGGTTCTTAGAGGGAAACTGCATGCATATATTAGAAAAGAAGAAAAATCTAAAGTCAATAATCTTAAGTTTCCAGTTAAGAAACTAGAAAAAGAAAATGGACTTTCCTTGTGGTCCAGTGGTTAAGACTTTATGCTCCCAATGCAGCAGGCACAGGTTCATCCCTGGTGAGGAATTAAAATCCTGTTGCATGGTGCGGCAAAAAAAAAAAAAAAATGTCTCAAGGTTCGCAATCCAGACAGAGAAAACAGCCTGGGTTAGAACCCTGGGAGGTGTAGCACAGTTTCTTCTTTGGTGTAACTTTTCAGTTTGAAGAGGTTAAGAGTATAAGAGGAATCAGAATGTAGTTTTCAAGAATTACACCTGCAGGAGGTGGCCACTGAAACAGAAATAACATGAACGGATTTAATGAGCATATGCTACAGGCTAGGTTCCCTTCCAAGCCCTGTGCTGTTGTGCAGCAGCTCAGTCGTCTCCGACACTTTGCAGCCCCATGGACTGCAGCATGCCAGGCTTCCCTGTCCTTCACTGTCTCCCCGAGTTTGCTCAGACTCGTGTCCATTGAGTCAGTGATGTCATACAACCATTTCATCCTCTGTCACCTGCTTCTCCTCTCCTTGAGCTTTCCCAGCATCAGGATCTAAGCCCTTTATATGAATTAATTCATGACTCCAAACCAGCCAGTGTTGTAGGCATTATTATTATTGTTTCTGGTTTACTAGAGAGTTGAGGCATTTGCCTGAGATGACTCAGGTAGTAAGTGACAGCATTCTCAACCACTGAGCTGTCCAACTGCTTTAAGGTACATATGTGTGGGAAGCTCTAATCAACAGAAGCTGCAAACTGGAGACTCATATTTGGCTTACAGTGTTTTTTAAAATGTTGACTGAGCTGCCAGTATTTAAAATTTAGAATATTTCACATAAAGATGCAGATTTTCTTGGTAAATTGGAAGCTGTGGCCATGCCAGGGTCTCATTTCCATGGGGCTTTCATTTTGCTGACTCTAGTTTCTGTAGGGCCTTGTGTCCTTCATTTCACAGTACACCACAGCCCCCCTCCCTGTTGTAGCCCAGACACTGAGACTTTATGCCAATATTGGTTTATTCATTTATGTTAACACCTGCTGGTTTCTCCAAGTGTAAGGTCGACCCTTAGGAAACAAAGGCTTGTACTTGGGAATTGTTTGCCCTGTACTACGGAAGATAGAGGAGCCTGGCGTGCTGCAGCCCACAGGGTCGCAAAGACTTGGACATGACTTTAAGACTGAGCAACAACAACAGAAGCAACCCTGGACTATTTCCCTGTTTCAGGTTCTGATGGGATTCAAGATATATCATAGAAAGAAAAGCTTGGTGCTTCCCTGATGGTCCAGTGGCTAAGACTCTACGTTCCCAATGCAGTTCAATCCCTGGTCAGGGAACTAAATCCTATATGCTGCAACTCAGAGTTCGCATGCTACAACTAAAGACCCTGCATGCCACAAAAAGATCTAGGATCCTGTGTGCCACAACTAAGACATGGTGCAGCCAAATAAATAAATAAACATTAAAAAAAAAAAAGGAAAGCTTGACTAAGCAGTTATATGGGCTCAAGAAAAGAGGCCTGTCAAGTGAAGTTTTAAACTTGGTTGTTTAGGACTGTGATGACATTGTTGATAACTGTTGTTAAATGTGTATAAAAATGCTTTATTTTAGTCTTATTTTTCCCTCCCCCAGGCCTCATTAAATCCAAAAATACAAGCATGCAGCTTAAGTGATGGGTTTATTATTGTGGCAGATCAATCAGTGATACTGTTGGACAGTATTTGTAGATCTCTTCAGTTACATCTTATATTTGGTAAGTCTAACATAATGCAGTAAACAAATTGGAAGTCAACTATATCTTGCTACCAATTTCTACAGCATTGCCTTTTCTTTACTCCATTATTTAGAAGACTTGAAATTAAACTGATTTTAAGAAATGAATCTTGAGTACTGTGTGCTCAGTACCAGGTGGAAAGGATACTGAGATGATCCTTTCTGTCAATAAGTCTAGGGAAAAGCATACCAGGAGAGCAACAGTTGATTTGCATGGTTTTTGTGTTAGTAGAAAACTGGGCTTCCCTGGTGGCTCAGCGGTAAAGAATCCACCTGTAATGCAGGAGACATGGGTTTGATCCCTGGGTCAGGAAGATCCCCTGGAGGAGGGCATGGCAACCCACTCCAGTACTGCCTGGAGAATCCCATGGACAGAGGAGCCTGGTGGGCTACAGTCCATGAGTCACAGAGTCAGACATGACTAAATCGACTTAGCACACACGCATGTTCAAGTTCCTGGATCTTGTGCATAATTTCAATACCATCAGGAGATATTTGAATACTTCTAGCACTATAAATGTTTAAAAAGTGCATATGAATGAATTCCTATTGCATTAAAGAGCTTTAAGTATGTATATGCAAATATGGACTTAACAGTAAACTAAGGGACAAACAAGTCAGTGGTTTTGTTGGAAAATAGGTGAAAATATTGTGAAACTTTTTCTGAAATTTTGAGAGAAATTGAAGTGTTTGAGAACAGCTGAAAATTAATGATTAATTTTAAAACAGAACTTAGCTGGAAAGGAATCAGAAGGTAATGCACGTGAGATCAAAATCTTGATCTCAACATGTAGGAGGACAATCCATATTTTGTGGAATCTTAGCATATCTGCCCTGATGGGGCCACAGGATTCGGTTTCACTGATGGAAAGTGAGACTGTCTACGTATAGTACTCTGTGTACAGATACTGCTAATGAATAATTTTAGTTATAAACGATTTACGTTCTACTGCCTTTTGTCTTAGTCTTCCCCTTGCAGTCTTCACTTCCTCCTGGCCTTCTTTCTGTTGTGCAGACAAAAGCTTTCTCACCTCCTTCAAATTTTTGTTCAGATCTGACCTTAACAAAGGGAGCTGTCCTGAGCACGCCAATTAATACCACATGGCTCTTCCGAGCTCTGTTTCCCTCCTCTGTATCACCTTTGTTTGTGTCATATAATTAGAATGTTATGCTGACTGTTTATCATCTATTTCTGCCTTAGCATTTGAGTTCCATAAAGGTGGGACTCTTGGTAATATTCTCAGATGTATACAAAAGGCCTTGAACAATGCTTAGCCTATATTCAGTGCTCAGCAAATATTTATTGACTAAGAGTCAGTAGCATTCCTTTTGACATTAATCACTACTTTCCTGAAATATTTAAAAGAAGCTTCTTAAATAGTTGACTTTAAATAACAAAATTTGCAATTCTTTGTATTGAAAATGAACATTTTTGGAGGAAGCTTGGCATAACTTTGATTTGAAATTTTCAGATACTGAAGTGGACGTAGTTGGCCTGTGTCAAGGAGGAAAGTTTCTTTTGGTTGGGGAGAGAAGTGGCAACTTACATCTTATTCATGTAACATCAAAGCTAACATTACTCACCAATGTAAGACCTTGTTACGTTTTTCATCTCCATTATCTAAATTCTAAATTATCTCTTAGCTAAAAACTCTAGCAAAGCATTGCTTGATTTGTGTTTTAAATTAAAAGAGTAATGTTTCTTAACATTGAATTTAAGAATCATAGCTTAGAAACTGAAAAAATGCACAACCTAAAAGTTGAGAATTATGTTTTATTGGGTGGACTTTCTGAGAACTTCAAGCCTGGGAGGCAGTCTCTCAAGATAGCTCTGAGGGACTGCTCTGAAGAAGTAAGGGAGGAGCTAGGATATATAGGAGTTTTGCAAGACAGACCATATAGTCGGAACATCAAAAGAGTACTGTTAACTAAAGAAAATCAGGTATCTCGGGTTAATGAATTTAATGTTTTCTGTGTATGGGAAGATGCACGAGTGGGCTCACTCAAATCATTCCTTTGATACATGCACCTTTACTATCCAGGGCCAGAGTCAGGTGCTTCCCCATCCAGAGTGCCCTTGGTGTACACTTGGGAGTAGCTGCCGTGGCTAAGGGCTGGCCAGTGGGCAGCCTGTTCATATCTATCCTGAGTTCCCTCATGGCTGGATGTGGCTGCAGCATCCTTTGTTTGCTGATATGGCAGGCAACATTTTTTAATCCACTAAACATAGGACATAAGTGCAAAGCTGGAAAATTACAGTTTGAAGACTGTATACTTATCCAAAATAGTTTTCCATTTCAAGACTAAAATGTTTGGGATATAAGTAGAATTATTGCTAATGATAATTGATAACCCTTGAGTTTAAAGAAAATAATCTTTGATTGTATTTTTCTGTGTTTAATCTTATCATTTGATATTAATTTGTAATTAGGCTTTTGTTCAGAAAGCTAACGATGAAAATCAGTGTACTTACCGGAATCTTGTTATTGAGAAAGATAGTTCAAATGAGGGTAAGTTTTTAAATTTCTTTTTAAATATCTTCTTAATAATGTTCAGTCAAAAAATCAGATCTGTACTTAATATATTAGGTAAATAAATTTGCGCTAGGTGGCTCAGTTGGTAAAGAACCCACCTGCAATGCAGGAGACCTGGGTTCGATCCCTGGGTTGGGAAGATCCCCTGGAGGAGGAAATGGCAACCCACTCCAGTATTCTTGCCTGGAGAATCCCCATGGACAGAGGAGCCTGGCGGGCTACAGTCCATGGGGTCACAAAGAGTCAGACATGACTGAGTGACTAACACTTACACAAAGTTAGACTTTTGAGGTGCAATTAATATTGTTTTAAAAAATAAGTTTATTTTAGATCTTTTCAGAGGCTTAAATGTTAACTCTTCTTAAATAATATATCCTAAACTTTTTACAGTTTTAAGAGTTCTATAGATAATTAAGGATACATAATATTCTTTAAAAATGTTCTTATGGATTTTAGTGTATTTATTATACTTCTTTTTTTTATTTTTTTTATTTTTTATTATACTTCTTTTTAACACATGTTAACTGGACTTTATTTTGATGTAGCTGAGATTATTTTTTTCTGGTAAATGAAGTTTGGTTTATAAGTTTCAAAGAAGTAATTTTGTTTTTGCAGATAATTTACCAACTCTTTATAAATAACTTTTATCTGTATTGCTACTATATCATTTGGTTATTAGACTTTAAATGAGCAAATGGACATATTTTTAAGCTAGATCCAGACTCTGGTTTAAATTTTATATTGATGTGCCTTTTAAAGAAGCTGGCTTGATTTTATTTTAATAGATACCTACTATATGCTGCTTCTTACAAACAATGGACTTTTTTGTATTACGAACCTTCAGCTTGTAAAAATTCAACAAGGTAAGTAATGTAATATTTTCTTATTACTGATTTGCAGCGAATTTTTTTTTGAGCAAAGGGCTCTTTTTTTTAATCAATAATTTTATTTATTTTTTGTTGGCACTGTTACACTGTTTGTTGGTTGTGTCTTCATTGCTGAGCATGTGCTTTCTCTACGTACAGAGCTCAGGAGTTCTGCTCTCCAGTTGTGATGTGCAGGCTGTTCGTTGCTGTGGCTTCTTTTCCTGTGGAACACGGGCTCTAAGGGCGCATGGGCTTCAGTAGTCGCGGCTCCCGAGCTGTAGAGTGCAGGCTCAGTAGCTTCTCGGCATTCGGGATCTTCCTAAACCAGGGATTGAACCTGCGTCTCCTGGATTGGCAGGCATATTCTTTACCACTGAGTTACCAGGGAAGCCGCACAGCAATATTTCTTATGAGTTTTCCAAGCAATTTTAATATACTCTCTTTGAGAATATTTTAGTGTAACTACATTCTTTGATACTGGGTATACTTTGAGTATTTGTAATATACATATTCTCCAAGTTAGGGCTGCAACAGAATCTGAAGAAATATTTATTCATAGCCTTCGACGACTTTACAACTTAGTTGGAGAGACGGGCAATATGCTAGCGTAGTAATAAATGCTTTTTGCTGGAATGAATGAACCTGTAAACTGAAATGATTGTGTGTTAATAATACAGAGCAGTAATCTAGAGTGTGTTAGTGAATCGTGTGGATCTTATATCCCTCTGAACTGGCAGAGATTGAGGAATTGATTCCAGATATGTATTCAACAATTTTTTTTTTAAAGATCTACTATGTGCTAAGAGGGCTTCTCAGGTGGCACTAGTGGTGAAGAACCCGCCTGCCAGTGCAGGAGACATAGGAGGTAATAGTTTGATCCCTGGGTTGGGAATATCCCCTGCAGGAGGGCATGACAGCCCACTCCAGTATGTTAGCCTGGAGAATCCCATGGACAGAGGAGCCTGGTGGGCTACAGTCCATAGGGTCACAAAGGTCATAAAGAGTAGGACCCAACTGAAGTGATTTAGCACACATGCATACATGTGCTAAGAATGTGCCAGATCCTGGGGATATGAGGAGATTTAAGATACATGGTTCTCTAAAGGTTGATGAAGGAGCTGGACAAGTGAAACAGCTCTTCCAAAAGGGAGTGCAAAGTGATGAAGACATCACAGGTAGCACTTCAGAGCTTGACTAGGAGAGTTGGGGCAGGGAGAAGACTCTCTGAATAGGAAGAACCCTGGTGAGCGAACGTGTGGAGAGGCACTGTAAGGGTTGTAAGACATGCTGGCTGGTGCCCTGAGTACAACATGTCATCACAGTTTATTTCTTTGGTCAAGGGCAAAATTGAAAAGTCACCAGCACTTTATTAATTTCTGACCAGTTGTTCTTCTCACTAGATTGTATATAATTTCATCTTGACACAAAAGGGGAGACTCCTATGTATTTTATGTCATAGTATAAATTTAGCCTACTTTCTCTTTTTCATGCAGCGATTGAAAAGGCAGACGTCAATACAGCTAAGAAGGTAAGACAAAACCACACTGCCTTGTTAAAACTTAAATGCCAGTTTAAGAAAGTGTTTGCATAATTGTCTAATGGTTGATTTTGGGGAATTAGCATAATGAAACATTTTAATGACATTCCCATTAAAAGGTACATTTGTAACTGTTGGTTTAACTGATTTTTATCAATCTTTCCAAGGAGTTTGGACTATGGAATATATATATAACATTCTTATTTTTTTAAATCTTGCAGTTACAAGGACAAATCAAGTCCAGCTTTATTTCTACTGAGAATTATCATACTCTCGGTTGTCTCAATCTTGTGGCTGGTGATTTAGCAAGCGAAATCCCTGTGATAATTGGGGTAATTCTTTTTTTATAAAATTTCAAATTTCTTTTTCTGAAATGTTTCATTAAAACATAGTTTTGGTAAAATTATGAATTTGTAGTGTATAGCAGAAACAGGGAAATTAGAGAATAAAGGTCATGAAATTTAAGTTAACTAAGTTTCTACATCGGAAAAACTATTGCATCTTTATTTTCACAAATCTCTACCTGACATTTAGCATGTCTTTCAGTTAGGGCTTCCCTGGTGACTCAGATGGTAAAGAATCTGCCTGTAATACAGGAGACCTGGATTCGATCCCTGGGTCCAGAAGATCCACTGAAGAAGGAAGTGACTTCCAATATTCTTGCCTGGAGAATTCCATGGAGAGGAGCCTGATGGGCTGTAGTCCATGGAGTTGCAAAGAGTTGAGCAACTAACACTTTCACTTTTCGCTTCAGCTATGAGTGCAACAGCAGCAAACAAAACATCTAATATCATATTCAAGGAGTAGGCAAAAATTCTCCATTGAATTATATTATTACAGCATTTAGAACATTTTTGCTTGCCAAATTTATATATTAAGCAGGCATTTTTCCCCATCTAGTGTATCCTGTTCAGTATTTCATCGGGCTTCAAATAATTTGAAATGAATATGAGTTTTTTTCAAATAGTAGTTATTTTAATGACAATACTTCATCAAGCACTGTATTTATCTCATAATTCTAGAGGAAGTCTTAAAGCTTATCTGGTGTCTCTAAGTTGCCTGAACATGCCTGCTCCTTATTAAATGTTCATGTGGTAGGAGTTCACTGTTCTTTCAATTCTGTTCTCTTGAAAACTTAAGAGAGGAACTGGATGATACAGCTAGCTGAGCTTGAATATATATAAATATATTTTGAAATTAGTCATGTACAACTTTGATGTTTCTACTTGGAAGAGAACTTGGGTCTAAAAACCAAGTTTGTAATTGACATACTGTTTTCACTGCTATAGGGAACTGGCAGTTGTGCATTCTCAAAATGGGAGCCAGATTCTTCGAGGAAAGGGATGACAGTTAAGAGTGTTATTGATTCAGAGATTATCAAAGGTAAAAACAAGTTAATGAAACTACTTTTGGTAATTGAAAATGAGTTGTTATTTTCATGTCACTATGCTAAGTCTAGCATGTGGGCCATTTTACCAAATAACTCTTGCAAACAAGCCAGCTTATTATTCTGATTGTCTGCATATTTGACTTCTTGGAGTGTTGCAGTAGTTACTCTTCATTTTGGAAGGTTTTTTGTTTTAGTAGTCATCCAGAAAAGTAGAGGGGAGGGAATAAATGGGAATGGAAACTTCTTGTTTAAGTGTAGTTCTGCCTTTTCATAAGTATGTTATTTACCGGCTTAAATATGGCAATATGTAACCCAGAAACATAGTCCTTACACACCTTGCTTTCTCTTTTGTAGGTGCAAAGAAGTTCCAGCTTATAGACAACCTACTTTTTGTTCTTGATACCGAGGTATGTTTCTGATCCTTTGCCTTAAGTATTTTCACTTGGTATTATATTTAACAGTGGAAGTGTTGTTAAACTTAACCAAGACAAGGACTTTAGCTGGGCTGAATTACTGTCTTGTGTATTGTATTTTATTTCAGTTACATATCAAAAGATAGATTCCCAAATGTAAATTTTTAGTCATTAAGAGGATGTATCAATGAAATGTCTCTTTTGCAGAACGTGTTGAGCTTATGGGATGTTTACACCCTAACTCCCATATGGAACTGGCCTGTCCTTCATGTAGAAGAGTTTCTTCTCACCACAGAAGCGGAGTCACCTTCATCAGTCACCTGGTACATTATGACACTCACATTGATTTCCCTTCTGTTAGAACTAGGTTTCTTGCCTGGTTCTGATCAGATCTTTGCTACCCCGTGGTCTATACAGTCCATGGAATTCTCCAGACCAGAATACTGGAGTGGGTAGCCTTCCCTGCTCCAGGGAATCTTCTCAATTTAGGGATCGAACCTAGGTCTCCCGCATTTCAGGCGGATTCTTTACCAGCTGAGCCGCCAGGGAAGCCCCATTATGTGTTACATTCCAAATAGCACTGTGAACAGACTGACGGGGTAAAGACCATTTCATTGTTAGCCATTAAGAACAAATAGGTAACACAAAAACCTCCAAGTGAGTGTGTTAGAAAGAGTGTCAGTCTAGGCCATAAACACTGAGAAGCCAAATTCATTATCTTCTGTGTGAATAAATTTTTATACAAGGATATCACTTTGACTTAGCTTATGTCTAGCAACTGGCTTATGTGATTCACTTAAACCTTCTTTTCTCTTTCAGGCAAGGGATTACAAATCTCAAATTAGTGGCTCTGACAACGACTACTAATAAGAAGGTTTGGGAGAATTTATTTCACATTTGTCCATATTATGTGTTAGAAATAGCATTAATACAAAACTAGTTGTTAAGTAGTGCTCACAATATATTAGCTCTTACTTCACACATGTACTTGACAGATCAGAAATAACCCTGCAGAGAGGTCTTTTTTCTCATCTAAATGAGAAAATGGTATAAATCTCTGTTCCATACTTTAATTGGAGCATTTCCACAAGAAAATGCTTATTATAGTGATATTTCATAGTTCTGACACTGAGGAATTACATTTGCCTTAGTTACATTTGCCTTACATTTACATTTGCCTTCCGAATTACATTGGCCTTAGTTTAAATTGTAAAATGGACTCCAGGTAACAGATTTAGAAGATGGGATAGGATGTAATTTTATATGTAACCTTTAAATGATACAGTAACAAATTTACTTATATTTTCATTTAACATTGTATCAAATGTTTTCATCTATGTCCTGGATTGTGAAGTGCTATCTTGTGCTTGTAGGTTTATATTGACCTAAGAAATTCATTGCTGTCCTATTTTTCTTAGATGAAAAACCTTGTGGTCTATTCATTACCTGCAATGGAAATACTGTATTCTTTGGAAGTATCTAGTATTTCCTCTCTGGTCCAAACAGGAATTAGCACGGTAAGGTGACATGTATTTTGAACTACTTTATAGCAACAACAACAAAAACAATTAAGATTAACTGAGTCAAGAATGAGTGGAACCTAGTGGAATACCTGGATAGATCTCAGGTTTCTAACCATATTTATTGTTATCAGAGGTCCTGTAATACATTTATTTGTAGGAGGTCAGTTTTCATTTAAAAAGACAAGATAATTAATTGACTAAGACATCAGTCAATTGCATATTCAATTTTCTTGTCTGATCACAGGGAATATAAATGATTGTTAATTTGGGAGAGGTTATCACTTTTTACTTAATTTTCTAACTAAAAATATTAACTAAATAATAATAAATTTAATAATAAAATAAGGTAAATTTAAATAATTTTAACAAAAAATAATTTATTTTTTAACTAAAAATTTTATCCTAAAAATTTTTTTTTACTATGTTTCATCTCTTTTTTATATACATGCCCTGTATTTTTTCCAAACCATTTGGAAATTACTTGCAGACATCATAACTTCTCATCTCTAGTTTTAGCAGGTATCTCCTAAAGAGTCAAGCCATTCTTCTAAAACATAGTCATCACACTCACAACATTTAACAGTAATGCAATATTATTGTGAAATATGCCATCCAAATTCAAATTTTACCAATAGTGCCAATTACTTGAGAACTTTTTTTTTCCCCTGACCTAGGATTCAGTCAAGCATCGCAAATTGAATTTTATTGTGGTCACATGGTGGTTTACTTTAATCTCTAAACTTACTTAGTCTTATTTTGGTCTTTTCCGACACATTTTCTTGAGTACTAGTAGAATGGTTGAATGTTCCTCCATTTGGATCTGTCAGCCTCATCATGATTAGATTTGTGCTAAGCTTTTCTGGCCAGGATCCTGCATAGGTGATATTGTGTCCTGACTGGATCACGTTAAGGGACTCAAGTTTACTCATCTTGTTATTGGTGCTATTAAATTTGATCACTTGGTTAAAGAAGATCTGCCAGATTTCTTCCTTGTAAAGGTACACGTTCCCCCTGGTAAGTAAGTAATTTCTGTGGTACTGTTTAGAGACTATGGGAATATATTCTTTTCCTCAACAGTTTTTCTCAGTAATTTTAGAATCCATTGATGGATAATTTCTGCCTAAACCAGCTGTTACTCTAGTAACTATAAAGTGGATTATTTCTGTTTCTCAATTTGAAGCATGTTTTTGCTCTTGTAGGATACCATTTACCTTCTGGAAGGAATTTGCAAAAATGATCCAAGGTAGGTCACATTTTGTTTATCAGATACATCATTAAATAACAGCACAGTTAAAATTTACTTACTAATATTAAATGACAAATGTCAATATTGAAACGTTTTTTTCAGTCTGTCTGAAGACTCAGTCTCCGTTTTAGCACTCAGATGTCTTACAGAAGCTTTACCAGAAAACAGGTAACTTCTCCTTTTCTTTTGAGCCTCACCCCTTAATGGAAGACTTGAATTCCCTGATTAATAAAAATTTTACTGAAATTTCTTTTCAATTTTTCAGATTGAGTCGGTTACTTCACAAACACAGATTTGCTGAAGCTGAGAGCTTTGCCATTCAGTTTGGACTAGATGTTGAGGTAATTATTCATGTATTCATTCATTCATTGAAAGCATTTCTTCATGTACTAGAGGCTGAGGAGACAAACAGGTAAAACATGATTGAAATTCAGTGTGATCAGACCTGTAATTAAGATACGACCAAAGGAGCGTAAGGGATTCAAAGGAGGTATTGAACTTTTAAGTAGGGTGGGAAGACTTCCTGGAGGAGGTAATTTTATGTCAGATCTTGAAGATATTCCTAATAGTCCTGGGAGAGGAAGGGAATTCTAAGTATTAGGACACATGAAGAAAGTGAGGGATGGAACTTTCCTGGCAAACCAGTGGTTGGGGCTTCGCCAACCAAAACAGGAATGGGGTTGCTGGTCAGGGAGCTAGGATCCCGCTTGCCTGGACGCTGTAAAACCAAAGCATGGAACAGAAACAACACTGTAACAAATTCAGTGAAAACTTAAAAAAGAAAAATTCATCCCTTATTAAAAAGAAATTCGCATAGATGTTAAAAAGAAAGTAAGGGAGTCTTATAGTTTCCAGGAACTCCTAGTAATTAGTCAGGACTAGCATGTAGTTTCAATGTGCATAGAAAGAAAAGGTGACGATGGAGAAGAAGGTCAGAGTCTGGAGGGCTTTGTGTGCAGAGGATTTAGGTTTTGTTCTGCAGGTGATGGGGAGCTCCTAAGAATTTCACTGTATAAAGAGGGGAAATTGATAATGGGGTTGAACCCATATCTCAGTTGGAAGACTGAACCAGTGCAGCAAGGTAGAGACATACAGGAGGGAAGGCCAAGAGAGGTGTGTAGAAGGTAGAAGCAGTGGGGCTCCGTGATCAAACAGGGGGTGATAATGTCGGGAAGGGTCTTGCAGGTCTCTGCTCAGCACACTAGTTGGAATGTGATGATATGACTTAAAAATGAAGAGTGTCGTGAAAAAGTTAGGGATAGCATATAAAGGGTTCTGCCTTATGAACATTGCATGTGTGACTTCCCTAGTGGCTCAGTGGTAAAGAATCTGCTGCCAATGCAGGAGATAGAGGTTCAATCCCTGATCCGGGAAGATCCCACATGCCAGGGAGCAGCACCTAAGCCCGTGAGCTGCAACTACGGAGCCTGTGCTCTGGAACTGGGGAGCCGCAACTGCTGAAGCCTTGTGTGCCCTAAGGCCCATACTCCCCAACAAGAGAAGCCACTACAATGAAAGGTCCATGCAGAGAGTAGCCCCCACTCACTGCAACTAGAGAAAAGCCCTCACAGCAACAAAGACCCAGCATAGCCCAAAAATTAATAATAAATAATTAATAAATAAAATTATATGTTGGAAAAAAACATTGCATGTAAGGGATCTTATAAAATGAGGCTCTCTGATAGGAACCTAGAGAGTGATCTGAGCTGAATCTGGAGGTGGATAACACAGGGGAATGACTCAGACCTCTCAAGGAGAATGTGGAGAGTCAGAAGAGATCTGAGTATGAGATACAGGGCACCAGCACACGGGATATAGAGGAAGAGAGGCGATGAACACATTCGGGAAGAAACCCACACAAATGTGCAATTGAAGAAGCCAAGGAAGAAGAAACTGAAGTTTAGGGAGGAGAATCCCTGGCAGTCCAGTGGTTAGGGCTTTTTGCTTTCACTGCTGAGGGCCTAGGTTCAGTCCTTGGTGGGGGAATTATGGTCCCATAAGTCATGAGATGTGGCCAAAAGACAAAAAGTTGAGTGGGGAGTGATCAGCAGTTGCAAATATTACTGATAAAATCAAGCATAAAAACTGAAAGTTGTTGAATTTGGTAATTAGGAATTCGTTGATATCCCCTGAAAAGTCGTGGTAAGTAATGAAGGAGGAAGCCTAGTGGTAGTGAAGAACTAATATTTCCTTTGCGGATGGTGAGTATCCACCTGTTTGTTGTTTAAAAAATGTAGCATTTTGGGGACTTCCCCACTGGTCCAGTGGTTAAGACTCCAGTAATCCCAATGAAGGGGGCCCGGGTTTGATTGTGGTTAGGGAACTAGATCCCCATATACTGCAACTGAGAGCTTGCATGCTGTAGCTAAAGATCCCATGTGCCATGAAGACCTGGCATAATCAAATTTAAAAAAAAAAGGAGTGGAAAAATGTAGCATTTTATTTTATGTAACAACCTAAATGGGAAAAGAACTTGAAAAAGAGTAGATGCAGTGCATATGTATAACTGAATCATTTTGTCATACACCTGAAATTATCACATTGTTAATCAACTATACTCCAATATTAAATAAAAAGTTTTTAAACATAGCATTTTAAAACACACAAAAGAATTCCATATATTGTTTAAAAGTGTTTATGAGTAAAGAAGTAAGTAAATTAGTGGGATAACAACCACCAAAATTAAGATAACAGATACTTCTAGTTTAGGGAAGGAGGATGATGTATTTAGAAGAATAGAAAGAGATCTTAAACTATATTAGTAATTTCTGTGGCCAGCACAGCAAGTAGGGATCGAAAGTGGTCGACGCAGTTTGGGAAAAAGAAACTAGAGACAGAATTAAAGTTTTAAAGATGGAACCAGGGAACTCAAGACCTCTTGGGTCAAGAGCCCTGTTCCTTGGAGCCACATCACTTTTATTTAGTGTTTTGGCAAGCAGAAAGTATCTTGTGTTACAATGAAGTCAGCCTCCTGTGTTCCCGGTCACGTCTCCCATTTTATTGATTACTTTAAACTATCTTCGTTATTTTCTTGTACAAGGGCTATCACCAAGCTGGAGGTCATAGACCCGCATATGCCTTGGGAAAACATCTTAGTGTGTGCACAAGCAGTGTTCTGAACTTGCACTGACCTGGCGCTCCAAGGTCCGCACTATGTTTTTCCTTAGCTTAGCAGGGCATGACAGCCCCAACTGATCAACCCGATGTACTTTTATTTGGGTTATGCTGTATTGCTATATTTTGCTTTTATTCTTTTCCCATGGCGATTTTCTCATGGCTTAGCCAGAGCAACAGGCAGCTGACTATTAACCCCTGTAAGTAATGTGCTTTATTTTTTTTTTTATTTGAGTGATAAATATACAAGTATTTGTTATATTATTATCTTTTTTAACATCTGAGTTTCTAATTTTTAAAAAGGTGAATAGAGCAAAAAATCAAAACCTGTGAAAGGTGTTTTCATGTACTAGAGACACGGAACTATAGAAACTACTCTTTCATATCATTTTTTTTAAAATTTTCTCTTTTAAGAAAAATGGGTGTACATGTGTTCATATGTACATCATGTGTACATATCATTTTTAGCTTTCGGAACCAGAAAGCCCATGTTAAAATTGGTATTTTGTTTATAAGAAAGGAACCTGAAGTACTTCCCTGGCAGTCCATTGATTAAGACTCCATGCTTTCAAAGCTAGGAGGCTGTAGTTCGATCCCTGGTCAGGGAACAGATACCACATGCCACATGGCCAAAGGATAATTAAATAAAATTAAAAGAAAAAAGAAACCTGAAATTTTGACTTTGTCTATATTCAAGTTGTTTCTAGTTGCTAAATAACCTTTGATGGAAAACTAGACATGAAACATAATTGTGTGGTCATCTTCTAAAAACCAGCTCCATTTATTTTAAAAAAAATTAAAGTTAATCAATTTGGCTGCACTGGATCGTAGTCACAGCACACAGGGTCTTCAGTCTTTAGTTGCAGTATGTGGGATCTTTGGTTGCAGTGTGCGAAGTCTTTATTTGTGGCATGTGGGATCTAGATCTCTGACCAGGACCAAACCTCGGCACCCTTCATTGTCAGCACTGAATCTTAGCTGCTAGATCACCAGGGAAGTCCCTCTATTAATTTTTGAACAACATAATTTCAGACCCTCTCTTGAGTTTCAGGTTTTTTGGAGGGAGTTTCGAAATTTTTATTTTGTTTATTTATTTATTTATTTTTGGGTGTGCTGGGTCTTCATTGCAGCATGCTGGCTTTCTCTAGTTGCAGCACATGGGGGCTTCTTGCAGAATACAGGCTCTAGAGTGTGCAGGCTCAGTAGTTGTGGCTCATGGGCTTCTCTAGTTGTGCCATGCAGGCTTAGTTGCCTCATGGCGTAGGGATCTTAGTTCCCTAACCAGGCATTGAACTTGAGTCCCCTGCAATGGAAGGTGAATTCTTAGCCACCAGAGCACTTGGGAAGTCCAAAGTTTAAGTTTTTTCAGCCATAGAATAGGGATCTTAGTATTTACCCATAGAGTTATGATGAGGTTCAAATGCTTACTTAAGTTTTTATGAGAATTAGTAACTGAGATAATTCACATAAAGCTCTTAGTACACCACTGGTCACGTCTAGTGAGGATGCAGTAGAAATGATTTACATAACTTTGCAATCTGGATTACCTTTCAGTTATCTAAGTGTTACCTTCTTTAATGCTTTTTTTTTTTTTTAATATTTATTTTTATTTATTTATTTGGCTACACCAGATCTTAGTTTAGGCATTCGGAATCTTTAGTTGCAGTTTATGCGATCTAGTTCCCTGACCAGGGATTGAACCCAGGCCCCCTGCATTAGGAGCACGTAGTCTTACCCACTGGACCACCAGGAAAGTCCCAGTGCTTATTCTTTTTTTTTTTTCAATTATTTTTATTAGTTGGAGGCTAATTACGTCACAACATTGCAGTGGGTTTTGTCATACATTGACATGAATCAGCCATGGAGTTACATGTATTCCCCATCCTGATTCCCCATCCCGATTCCCCATCCCGATTCCCCATCCCGATCCCCCCTCCCACCTCCCTCCCCCCACTGGATTCCCCTGGGTCCTCCCAGTGCACCTGGCCCGAGCACCTGTCTGATGCATCCCTCCTGGGCCGTTGGTCTGTTTCACCATAGATAATATACATGCTGTTCTCTCAAAACATCCCACCCTCACCTTCTCCCACAGAGTCCAAAAGTCTGTTCTGTACATCTGTGTCTCTTTTTCTGTTTTGCATATAGGGTTATCATTACCATCTTTCTAAATTCCATATATATGTGTTAGTATGCTGTAATGTTCTTTATCTTTCTGGCTTACTTCACTCTGTATAATGGGCTCCAGTTTCATCCATCTCATTAGAACTGATTCAAATGAATTCTTTTTAATGGCTGAGTAATATTCCATGGTGTATATGTACCACAGCTTCCTTATCCATTCGTCTACTGATGGGCATCTAGGTTGCTTCCATGTCCTGGCTATTATAAATAGTGCTGCGATGAACATTAGGGTGCACATGTCTCTTTCAGATCTGGTTTCCTCAGTGTGTATGCCCAAGAGTGGTATTGCTGGGTCATATGGCAGTTCTATTTCCAGTTTTTTAAGAAATCTCCACACTGTTTTCCATAGTGGCTGTACTAGTTTGCATTCCCACCAACAGTGTAAGAGGGTTCCCTTTTCTCCACACCCTCTCCAGCATTTATTGCTTGTAGACTTTTGGATAGCAGCCATCCTGACTGGCGTGTAATGGTACCTCATTGTGGTTTTGATTTGCATTTCTCTGATAATGAGTGATGTTGAGCATCTTTTCATGTGTTTGTTAGCCATCTGTATGTCTTCTTTGGAGAAATGTCTGTTTAGTTCTTTGGCCCATTTTTTGATTGGGTCATTTATTTTTCTGGAATTGAGCTGCAGGAGTTGCTTGTATATTTTTGAGATTAATCCTTTGTCTGTTTCTTCATTTGCTATTATTTTCTCCCAATCTGAGGGCTGTCTTTTCACCTTACTTATAGTTTCCTTTGTAGTGCAAAAGCTTTTAAGTTTCATTAGGTCCCATTTGTTTAGTTTTGCTTTTATTTCCAATATTCTGGGAGGTGGGTCATAGAGGATCTTGCTGTGATTTATGTCGGAGAGTGTTTTGCCTATGTTCTCCTCTAGGAGTTTTATAGTTTCTGGTCTTACATTTAGATCTTTAATCCATTTTGAGTTTATTTTTGTGTATGGTGTTAGAAAGTGTTCTAGTTTCATTTTTTTACAAGTGGTTGACCAGTTTTCCCAGCGCCACTTGTTGAAGAGGTTGTCTTTTTTCCATTGTATATCCTTGCCTCCTTTGTCAAAGATAAGGTGTCCATAGGTTCTTGGATTTATCTCTGGGCTTTCTATTCTGTTCCATTGGTCTATATTTCTGTCTTTGTGCCAGTACCACACTGTCTTGATGACTGTGGCTTTGTAGTAGAGTCTGAAGTCAGGCAGGTTGATTCCTCCAGTTCCATTCTTCTTTCTCAAGATTACTTTGGCTATTCGAGGTTTTTTGTATTTCCATACAAATTGTGAAATTATTTGTTCTAGTTCTGTGAAAAATACCGTTGGTAGCTTGATAGGGATTGCATTGAATCTATAGATTGCTTTGGGTAGAATAGCCATTTTGACAATATTGATTCTTCCAATCCATGAACACGGTATGTTTCTCCATCTGTTTGTGTCCTCTTTGATTTCTTTCATCAGTGTTTTATAGTTTTCTATGTATTGGTCTTTTGTTTCTTTAGGTAGATGTACTCCTAAGTATTTTATTCTTTTTGTTGCAATGGTGAATGGTATTGTTTCCTTAATTTCTCTTTCTGTTTTTTCATTGTTAGTATATAGGAATGCAAGGGATTTCTGTGTGTTAATTTTATATCCTGCAACTTTACTATATTAATTGATTAGCTCTAGTAATTTTCTGGTAGAGTCTTTAGGGTTTTCTATGTAGAGGATCATGTCATCTGCAAACAGCGAGAGTTTCACTTCTTCTTTTCCTATCTGGATTCCTTTTACTTCTTTTTCTGCTCTGATTGCTGTGGCCAAAACTTCCAACACTATGTTGAATAGTAGTGGTGAGAGTGGGCACCCTTGTCTTGTTCCTGATTTCAGGGGAAATGCTTTCAATTTTTCACCATTGAGGGTAATGCTTGCTGTGGGTTTGTCATATATGGCTTTTATTATGTTGAGGTATGTTCCTTCTATTCCTGCTTTCTGGAGAGTTTTAATCACAAATGAGTGTTGAATTTTGTCAAAGGCTTTCTCTGCATCTATTGAGATAATCATATGGTTTTTATCTTTCAATTTGTTAATGTGGTGTATTACATTGATTGATTTGCGGATATTAAAGAATCCTTGCATTCCTGGGATAAAGCCCACTTGGTCATGGTGTATGATTTTTTTAATATGTTGTTGGATTCTGTTTGCTAGAATTTTGTTAAGGATTTTTGCATCTATGTTCATCAGTGATATTGGCCTGTAGTTTTCTTTTTTTGTGGCATCTTTGTCTGGTTTTGGAATTAGGGTGATGGTGGCCTCATAGAATGAGTTTGGAAGTTTACCTTCTTCTGCAATTTTCTGGAAGAGTTTGAGTAAGATAGGTGTTAGCTCTTCTCTAAATTTTTGGTAGAATTCAGCTGTGAAGCCATCAGGTCCTGGGCTTTTGTTTGCTGGCAGATTTCTGATTACGGTTTTGATTTCCTTGCTTGTGATGGCTCTGTTAAGATCTTCTATTTCTTCCTGGTTCAGTTTTGGAAAGTTATACTTTTCTAAGAATTTGTCCATTTCTTCCAAGTTGTCCATTTTATTGGCATAGAGCTGCTGGTAGTAGTCTCTTACCAGTGCTTATTCTTGAACTGCATGAATATTCACTTTTTTCTTTTTTTAGCATACAGCATAAGGTTTCATCAACAAGTGTTATTTTGCTTCAGGTTTCTTGATGTGGCATGTTTATATTACAGCTTGTTTACAAAGTAAAATCAAATGATATATTGGAGAAGCTAGCTTTGAGTTCTCCGGACACCAGTGAGCAGACTGAATGGCAAAAACTTGTAAATGAAGCTAAGGAAAATCTACATAAAATCCAGGTAGGTTTTCCCTGTTGTTTAGTAGAATATTCAGAATAATGAAATGATCAGCATTGCGTTGCCTTACCATGTCTGGCATTTATGCAATAGGATGATGAGTTTGTGATGAATTACTGCTTGGAGGCTCAGTGGATAACCTATGAAACCACCCAGGAAATGCTAAATTATGCCAAAACCAGGGTAAGTTTTTCTAATTTTTGTCCATGTTAGTTTGTCTTAAGCAAAAGAAATAATTTCCAAAAAGCTGAATTGTTTTTCCATCAGTGATCTTTTTAAAGTGCATTTTAAATTTTTTTTGCTGTTCCAAATGATGCCTTTTTTTGCTATAGATTGTTTTTCTCACTGATCTTTGAATGAATACTGTTGCTAGTTATATTCCTTAAAATCAAGGTGTAACAGATGGGCAAAATGTGAGCTGTTTTCGTAAAATGCATTGTTTTTAAGATATATAATTTTTTTACTCATCTCAGAGTTCAGTGCAATTTACTTTTTAAAAATGATTTTTTACTTTAATTCACAGAATGGAGAACCTGATACAGCCAATATTCTAACCATGTTTCTTATTCATCTTAGCTTTTGAAGAAAGAAGATAAAACTGTTCTTGTCTATTCTGATGGCTTAAAAGAGGTAATTACATTAGATTTATAGGTTAATTTGGGATTGAATGTACTAATAGAATATGCTTTTGAATTCAAGATAGGTCTGTACTTTTTCAAGAGCAAGTTACTTTAATACATTTTTCCTTATGGCAAAATGGGAGTAATAACAGTACTTAAGGGTTATTTTGAAATCAAATGAAATATTTCCTCTAGGTATTTTTTCATAGCGATTGCTACCTCAAATAATTATAAATTATGATGATAGTTATGATAGTGTCAAAAAATATATATGTGTGTACATGTACATACAGATCTTCCTAGACTTATGATGGGGTTATGTCCTGACCAACCCATTATTAAGCTGAAAATATCATAAGTCAAAAATACATTTAAGGGATTTTCTTGGCAGTCCGGTGGTTAAGACTCCATGCTCCCAATGCAGGGGACACAGCTTCCATCCCTGGTGGGGGAGCTAAGATCCTGCAGGCTGCATGCAGGTGAAAAAAAGTACATATAATGCACCCAACCAACTGAACATCATAGTTTGGCCTCGCTTATGTTAAGTGTGCTCAGAGACTTACATTAGCGAGAGTTGGGCAAAATCATGTGACTCAAGGCCTACTTTATAATAAAGTGTCAAATAGCTCATATAATTTATTGAATACTGTACTGAAAGTGAAAACACAAAATGGTTGAAAGGGTATCAGTTGTTTGGGATTATGTGGCTGAAGGGGAGCTACAGCTTCTTAATTCTTGCCGGCATCACAAGAAAGTATTGTCTTGTATATTATCATTAATGCAGGAAGAGATCAGAACTTGAAGTGTGATTTCTATTGAATGCATATTGATTTTCCACCATCATAACGTCAGAAAATGTTAAGTGAACCATTGCATGCCAGGGACCATCTATAATTTTTAACTCTTATCTCAAAGTAAATGTTTAGTATAATCCAGCTAGGTTTTACCAGAAGGTCATATTTATAAATCAGTGGGAAAACTAATTGATTTTGAAAGACGCTTTTCCTGCTAGGCTTTAGGCACTTCCTACATCATCCATTGGGATTGAAACATTTGGAAGGCAGATTTAAAGGCACAGTTTATATACAAATACATTCCTCTTCTTTGCTGTTTTATTGCAATGCAATGACTGTGATTGGAAATGTTTCCATCAGTCCAAGTTTTATGTTTTGTGCTGAATAAAGGCAGCCATATTTATGGGTATTGACCTGTAATACAGGATAAAAGGAGAATATGTACAAGATTTCTAAAACAGAATGCCTAATTTTGGGTGTTTTTTATTTTAATGTTACTGCACACAATATTTAGACTGTCGGGTTGTTTCTTTTTAGGTACTAAGGGCTCATGCAAAATTGACTACTTTTTATGGAGCATTTGGACCAGAAAAATTCAGGTGTGTACATTCCCCATTTTTAATTTAAGTTTGGACTGTCATAAAAGATACAGCATTGCTTTGAATGAATTTATATTTCTAGGGAGTGAATGATGGAAAATGTTATCTTTCCTGCTAAACTTTAGACACTTTCTACATCATCCAGGTAAGGCAGACCACCTTACCTGCCTCCTGAGAAATCTGTATGCAGGTCAAGAAGCAACAGTTAGAACCAGTCATGGAACAACAGACTGGTTTCAAATTGGGAAAGGAGTCCTCAAGGCTGTATATTGTTACTCTGCTTATTTAATTTATATGCAGAGTACATCATGCGAAATGCTGGGCTGGATGAAGCACAAGCTGGAATCAAGATTGCCCGATGAAGCACAAGCTGGAATCAAGATTGCCGGGAGAAATATCAATTACCTCAGATATGCAAATGACACCATCCTTATGGTAGAAAGCGAAGAACTAAAGAGCCTCTTGATGAAAGTGAAAAAGGAGAGTGAAAAAATTGGCCTAAAACTCAACATTCAGAAAACTAAGAGCATGGCATCTGGTCCCATCACTTCATGGCAAATAGATGGGGAAACAATGGTAACAGAGACTATTTTGGGGGGCCCCTAAATCACTGCAGATTGTGACTGCAGCCATGAAATTAAAAGATGCTTGCTCCTTGGAAGAAAAGCTATGACCAACCTAGACAGCATATTAAAAAGCAGAGACATTACTTTTCTGACAAAGGTCTGTCCAATCAAAACTAAGGTTTTTCCAGTAGTCATGTATGGATGTGAGAGTTGGACTATAAAGAAAGCTGAGCGCTGAAGAATTGATGCTTTTGAACTGTGGTGTTGGAGAAGACTCTTGAGAGTCCCTTGGCCTGCAGGGAGAGCAAACCAGAAAATCCTAAAAGAAATCAGTCCTGAGTGTTCACTGGAAGGACTGATGCTGAAGCTGAAACTCCAGTACTTTGGCCACCTGATGTGAAGAACTGATTCATTGGAAAAGACCCTGATGCTGGGAAAGACTGAAGGCAGGAGAAGGGGATGACTGAGGATGAGACAGTTGGATGGCATCACTGACTCGATGGACATGAGTTTGAGCAAGCTTCACGAGTTGGTGATGGACAGGGATGCCTGGCATGCTGCAGTCCATGGGGTCGCAAAGAGTCGGACATGACTGAGTGACTGAACTGACTGAATTGACATCATCCATTGGTATTGAAACGTTTGGAAGGCAGATTTTTTTTGGAAGGAAGATTTAAAGGCACATACCTTTGGCCTTAGCAATTCACTTCTGGAAGTTAATTCTATTAGATATACTAACATGTGCACCAAGAATATCATTTATGAATATTCAGTATAGCTACTTCAAAGATAATTTTATTTACTGTGATAAACAACAAAGGAAGCTTTATTTTTTTCCTTGTGACTCTTCAGTTATCCCAGTACGATCATTAAGCATTCCACCTTTTCAGTGCTGATTGAAAATGTTACCTTAATTATATGTTAAAATTCTCATGTGTATTTAATTTTCTGGAATATAATTGTGTTTACTTGATCTCATCTCTATTCATTCACCAGTATCCAATAATTTTAATTAATGTAGCTTTAAAGTGTCTCATTAACTGATAGACTAGTCCCACTATGCTTATTTTCCACAATTTGGGGGATTACTCTTTTCTGTATGAAAGAGTCAGAATCAGCTTATTCAGTTTTTTTTAAATCTTATTTTTATTGGATTTATTATTATTTTTTAAAAATGGGACTGTGCTGAACCTAAGATCAATTTGGGGAGAATCTGTATCTTTATAATATTAAATCTTCATATTTAATGACAGTATGTGTCTTCTTTGGAGGAGGAAATGGCAACCCATTCCAGTATTCTTGCCTGGGAAATCCCAGGGACAGAAGAGCCTGGTGGGCTACAGTCTATGGACTCACAGAGTCAGGCACAACTTAGCAACTGAGCCACACGCGGGTGTCTTCCTACTCATTCTATTCTTTTCTTATATTCCTAAGTGATAGCTACTCAGTTGTCTTCATACAGATTGTGTATACTTTATGTTAATTTTGTTCTTTTTTCCTACTATTATAAATGGAACTTTATCATATTTTCAAAAGAATATAGAAGCTAGATTTTTTAAAATTACTTTTAAGTCAGTTACTTTATTGAACTCCTTTTTTTTGCTTATAGTAATATTTCAGTTAATCTTGCTTTTTCCAAGTATATTATTATATATGCAAATAATGATAATTTTGCTTCATTTTTTTCCTCATTTCTTGCCCAGTTTCATTGACTGATACTTGTAGAACATTGTTAAATAATGGTTATAAACAGACATCCTTGTGTTATTCCTGATGTTACTGAAAATGCTTATTTTGTCTTATTTAATCATGACACAGGCTTATAGAGTTTTGTCTTTTTATCATTTTAAGGAAGTGTTCATCTTGTATTTCTGAGCTTTAGTTAGGACTGGGTAGTCACTACAGCATTATTGATTATAGCAAAAGACTGGAAATAATCCTAAAGTTCACCTGTGGGGGTCCTAGTTAGATTATAGTAAATCCATGCCGTGGAATCATATGTGGTCCTTAAAAAGAATAATAACTATATGTGCTCATTTGGTACAAGTACCAAGATAATATAAAGTGAATTTTTTCAAGTATAAACAGTATGTATTAAAAATTCATTGAAATCGTTCATTTAAAATTAAAAATGGTTGCTTGAATATGTAGTGATTATTTCAGAAAGGCCCTACAAGAAGAGCTATGCCTTCTGGAGGAGGGGAATACAGGAGTTTATAGGTCTGGATAAGAAGAGACTAACTGTACAATCTTTGGTATTTTTTTTTAACTCTTTGAGAAAAAAACTAGTTACAATGCATAATGATATTCACTTGTATAACCTTAATATATATTTTTAAACTATTAGCTTCCTTCCTCTCTTTGACTTTGCAGTGGTAGTTCTTGGATTGAATTTCTGAATAATGAAGATGACCTTAAGGATATTTTTTTACAGCTAAGAGAAGGAAACCTTTTTTGTGCACAGTACCTCTGGCTGAGACATCGGGTAATTTCTTTTGCATTTTTTTCTGAATGGCTTTATAGTTCCCTAGAGATGTGATTCGAAGAAGGCAATGGCAACCCACTCCAGTACTCTAGCCTGGAAAATCCCATGGACGAAGGAGCCTGGTAGGCTGCAATCCATTGGGTCGCTAAGAGTCGGACACGACTGAGTGACTTCACTTTCATTTTTCACTTTCATGCATTGGAGAAGGAAATGGCAACCCACTCCAGTGTTCTTGCCTGGAAAATCCCAGGGACGGGGGAACCTGGTGGGCTGCCATCTATGGGGCTGCACAGAGTCAGACACGACTGAAGTGACTTAGCAGCAGCAGCAGAGATGTGATTTAATCAGTGTTGGAAACAAATGAGGTGGCAGGAGTGACTGGGCAATGGGGTGTTTTCAGATTGTTTGATAAAATAGAACTGTCCTCTGATGATATTAATATTAACTCAGAGGAAATATTATGACGATAAAATAGGAACTTATGTTGTCTTATCATTCAGAACCTGAAGAAGTGAAGTGAAGTAAAGTGGCTCAGTTGTGTCTGACTCTTTGTGACCCCATGGACTGTAGCCCACCAGGCTCTTCTGTCCATGGGATTCTCCAGGCAAGAATACTAGAGTGGGTTGCCATTTCCTTCTCCAGGGGATCTTCCCAACCCAGGGATCGAACCCAGGTCTCCCACATTGCAGGCAGACGCTTTAACTTCTGAGCCACCAGGGAAGCCCAGTTCAGAGCCTAGTTAGCTCCTAAACTTAGCTCAAGAGGTAACATTCTATTAAACAGTTTATTGACACAGTTTATTCACACCTTCTGTGTTAATGGTGGAGAGGGTAGTCCTATTGCAGCTCAGATGGTGGTAAAGTGTTGCCTCTTACAGTTGCTGCTCTGAATCACCTGAATAGTGATATAGGATATTAGGTCCGAAGAACAGGATCTTGGTGTGACACTGTTAAAGACACATGCTTGTTAGGGTTTATACTTTCACCTTCAGTTAAGTTTTCGTTAGAATGGCATCTCTGCCAGTTCCTCTGCCTTGATTTATTAACTCGTACTTGCTGCCATGAGGTTTCATGGAATTTAGCTACCAACTCAAATCATTTGCTTTAAGGGTCACTATTAAATCAGTAGAACATTTCTTGAAATGACTTCCTAATGTCTTTCCCTCTTGGGAGGCTCTCAGTTTAAATTTATCAGATAAATCTTAGCTTCTCACTCTGTATGATTTAGGCAAACTTTGAAAGCAGATTTGATGTGAAAATGCTTGAGAACTTGCTCAACTCAATTTCTACACCAGTCTGTCTGCAAAAACTTTGTCCATGGCTTAAAAATGATGTGGTCCCATTTGTGAGAAAGACTGTACCTAAAGGACAGGTAAGTTGCTGTCAGTGTTTCCACTCTGGATGATTCAGTTTTATTTTTTATTTTATATTCTTAAAGATTAAGTCATGCTAACACCAGGTAGTTCATTTTAGTATCTCTTTTGAAAGATTATCATGGAGGTTTTGAATGATTTCAATGATTATCTATTTGTACTTTATATGATGTATCTATTTCAGAAAATTCTTGCAAAATGGTTGGAGCAAGCAGCCAGGAACCTTGAATTAACTGATAAGGTAATACCAGTTTAATTAGGACTAAAGAGACATTTCAAATACTCCCCATTTTATTTTAAAAATAAAAACATTACTTTTAATGGTCTCTAATATTTTTTTAAAGGCAAACTGGCCAGAAAATGGGCTTCAACTGGCAGAGGTATTTTTTACAGCAGAAAAACCAGATGAGCTGGGATTGACATCCTCTTGGAGTTGGAGTTCCTTGGTATGATATGAAAAAGAAATTTTTAGTAATAAAACATTTGATTCTTTACCATCTGAGCCACCAGGGAAGCCCAATTTAAAAATATTTAATTTATATTTAAGAGTTTGTCTCTGTATTTAGACATATCTGCCTCTTAAGTTTTCTTTCTGTGTATTCTTTTGTTGTGTACTTTGACAATCCACTAAAAGGAAAATTAGCTTTATTTCTTCATGACGTTTCTGTCACAACTTCAGCCTGTCCTAATGCACTATTTTCCTTTATTGAACCAAAGGGAAACAATATATAAACATACTCCTAAGTAGTCTAATTGGGATTTTATGCGTTAGTAGCATTTCATAGCCCTTTAAAAGGGCAAAACTTAATAATTCATTAGGATTAGTTTTTAAAGGCGCTATCAATCAGGTTTATTTTTATTTAAACTGGTAAACTGCTTCTAGTTTTGAATGCCTTAGACATTCCAACAGTCATAATGGCTTAAGAATCAAATAATTTTTAAAAAAATCAAATTGAAAAAAGTCTCGAACTTCTGACTGACCAAAAAAAAATAGTGATGCTAGAAAGAGAACTGAGAGCAGGAATATTGATGTCACATATAGTGTTAGTTTGAGGTTAATGAACTAAATTTATTATTTGGCTTCTAAATTTCTTAAGTTTATTTATTTTCTCCTTCATATTTCTGAAAACTAGAAAGCATTGATTATATTTAAAAAAAAGTACATTCTTATATTTTAAAAAATGTTTATTGGAGTACCATAATTTAGTTTATAAGCTAACATTGAGACATCTCAATATTATAAAGTATTTAAGGACCAGAAGGTATGACTTTTTGGAACATATGTGCATTATGAAATTACACTTATTCCTTAAGTTTCTGGAGCCCCCAAATAGATAATATCAATAAATTTCCTCCTACTTTCTGATATAACAGTTTCTTGTTATTATTTACATTTAGTGATTATATACTATTAAGAATAAAATAAGAATTTTTTCTATAGTTTGCAAGCAGTATATTGATATCATATAATCTTTATGTTATAATGTATAAAGTATATTGATTATTATATATGTTTTTCCACAAGAGGGCTTTTCCTCTTCCTCTTTTCCCTAATTGCCTTTTATCAATTGAAAATTCTGTTTCTTGTATATAGCTTTAGGAAATGTCATAGCTTTATATCTGATTTTAATGTATAGCTTTATATCTATATGGTTGGAACATTGAGGACCATCTAAATGATGATCGTGTACCTGAGTATATTTGGGGTTCTGAAAAAATTTACAGTGTATTAATAGTTTTTCCTATTTTTTAGGAAAGAAAAATTTCAGATTTCTCTTAGATTCTGGTCTGTTAATTTGTACTAGTTAATTTTAGTTAAACTTATACAAAATTTAAAGGCATAAGTTATAGGTTTCCTCTTAATTGTGTTTCCCTCATGCTTTTGTTTCATATCCATAACAACTTCAACACTTTTGTTTTATAAGGATAATCAAAACATGGAGGAAGTATGTCAGTTAAGGACTTTGGTAAATAACCTTCGAGAGTTAATCACACTGCATAGGAAATACAACTGCAAATTGGCCCTCTCTGATTTTGAGAAGGTAGGTAAAAGTCTAGATTTACCAGAATTATTTTACCACAGTCAACATGGCTACAGTTTGCATTTATGCCATCTTTATTTTGACATCCAGGAGGATACAACCACCATTGTATTCCGAATGTTCGATAAAGTGCTGGCCCCTGAGCTTATTCCTTCCATCTTCCAGAAATTTATAAGAGTTTACATGCATGAACATGACTTACAGGAGGAGGAACTTCTCCTTTTGTACATAGAGGTAATTTCTTTTTTCCTGGATCTGTGCGGTTTGTCATCGTATTGAATGTTTAACTCTGAGGAATGTGGATACCTACCATTAGGATCTGTGCAGCATATTGTGTTGTTAAGAATGTGAATTAACTCTGCTGCTAATTGAGTGGTAACCTTGACACAATGGGATAATATTAAGACTTTCTCCAAATGGTTGTTGTGAAATAATAGAAGTATGAACAAAGTTTTCTGTGCCATGTAAAACCGAAGACCAAGGTTTTGGCAATTTTGCACTGTTGACCGTCGTTCATCATTCATGGCTAAGTAGAAGTTTTTGGTTTTTTACATGTCTATAAAAGCTATTTATTTGTATTTATTTGTGGGGGGGGGGGTTGGTTTTTGTTTCTTTGTTTTCTAGTGAGTTTTAAATTTAAACAAAATGTTTGTCTCATTGTAGGATTTACTGAAGAGATGTAGTTCAAAGGTCACCTCACTCTTTGATACAGCCTGGGAAGCAAAAGCCATGGCAGTAATAGGATGTTTGTCTGACACAGATGTAAGTAAATCGTGGTCATACAGGTTTTGCTTTTGAGTATTGCATCCTTTCTTAAAAGTTTTTTTCCTGGTCACAAAAGCAGCAGATAGTTTTTGCTGTTCACCTTAAACTGCCACAACATTGTTAATTGGCTACATTCCCTAGTACAAAATAAAAAGTTTAAAGTTTGAAAAAAATAAATATTAAAAAGCAAAACCAAGAAAAAGCAATACATATTTGTTAGGAAGAATTTGTATAAAAGGAAAAAAAGAATAAAAAGAAAATAAAGTCACAATCACCCATGATTCTTTTTTCTCATGAAAAGTCTTCTCATTCCCACCTGCAGAAATACCACATGGACATTTGAATGCATGTATTTCCAGCGTTTCTATGGTCTCACAAACATACAGTTTTTAACATATTTATCATATACCTCTATTTTGACTTCACACTGTTTTTAGTCATTATTGTAAAATGTGAATAAAATCATAAAAACATTTTTAAACACAGAGACTATAGAAAATAATAGAGCTATATGACTTAATATGTGTGAATATTGGAAGAAATACATGGTTTTGCTGTCAGAAGGGTGAAATATTCTTGTTTCCATACAGTAGATGGCAAGGCCCCTGCTATAGATTGGGCAGCATCATTAATTTGCATGAGACGTGAGTCCGAGGGCTATGCACTGTTGGTGTGTGTGTGTCTTTGTAGCTCATATTTGATGCTGTGCTCAAGATAATGTATGCCGCAGTGGTCCCCTGGAGTGCAGCTGTGGAGCAGCTGGTGAAACAGCACCTAGAGATGGACCATCCCAAGTAAGATTACAGTCTCCTGACCCAGTTTTTGGTGTTGGATAAACTATGTTTTGAGTTGAAATTAACATGTTTTTCTATCCTTTACTGTGTCTCTTAGTATTTCATAACAAAGACAGTCTGTGTTAATATCAATAAATTTACTTTTAGGGTCAAGCTATTACAGGAAAGTTACAAACTAATGGAGATGAAAAAACTTTTACGAGGCTATGGAATAAGGGAGGTGAATCTCTTAAACAAGGAAATAATGGTAAGTCCAATAATTGAATCTTTTAACACCTTTGTTCCACTTCTAGAACACCATGGGAAATGTGACCGGGTTTTACATTCTTAAAGATTCATATACCTAGGTTCTTCACTACTTTACTTTTGTTAGATAGGATGTTAACAGAGTGTTTGATTGGTTATTAAAACAGTAAAGACAGCAGATCATAAATTAAGGAATTAAAGAAGCAGATTACATCATAATGTTGTGTACCTTAGGAAGTGAAGTCGCTCAGTCGTGTCCGACTCTTTACTACCCATGGACTGTAGCCTACCAGGCTCTTCCCTCCATGGGATTCTCCAGGCAAGAGTGCTGGAGTGGGTTGCCATTTCCTTCTCCAGTGTGTACCTTAAATATATATAATTTTTACTTATCAATTAAACCTCGATGAAGCTAAGGGTAACAAAAAAAGGTGAAAGGATTGTCATTAAATTCAAAATATAAATTGTGTTTTAATTCTTCATACAGTTTAGTTTTTGCTACATTGTTTAATTGCATAAACATGATTTCTGGCTTCTCTGTGAGATTTCATAACAAAGAAATATGAATCGTCTCTATTTCAGAGGGTGGTCAGATACATTCTCAAACAAGATGTCCCATCTTCTTTAGAAGATGCTTTGAAGGTGGCTGAAGCATATATGTTGCCTAAAGATGAAATCTACAGTCTAAGAATTATTGACCTGATTGATAGAGAACAGGTGAAAGTTTTATATCATTCTTACTTTTATCCCTAAATGGTTTCTTTGTTTTGAGTTTTTAAAGATTTAACTATCAAATTATACAAATAGACAAGCATAAAATAAAGTTATACTAACATTAGGCATTAGATTGGCCTCTATCTATAGGTTTTTTTTTTTTTTTCTTTAAAGTATTTTGTGAGTACCTAAAGAGCTTTCATAGTCTTTGGTAGTTAACAAAATTTAGCTCATGTTTTTATATATGCTATAGGACCCTTTGTTCCCAGAATAGGACGTAGGTTTTATTTTTGTATTTTTAAGTGTCTTTATATAATTCTAAAACTATTAGGTATACGCAAGAATTACAAAGTACAGAGGATAGTATTTTAATTTAATCTTTTTGTTTCTGTCATCTGAAACAGAATTTTCAGATTTTTAAACCATGGAATCATAATCTGTTTTTCAAAATGATGTCATTTCATCTCTAAATAATAAAGTTAAGAGGTAAATCCAAATCATTCCTTGCCAGTACCAGCTGCTTTTTCTTCCTTTCAAACTCTGATTGTAGGGTGAAGACTGTGTCCTTCTGTTGAAGTCTTTGCCTCCTGCTGAAGCTAAGAAAACTGCAGAAAGAGTAATCATATGGGCACGACTGGCGTTACAGGAAGAACCAGATACTTCTAATGAGGTAAGATTTCTACTACATAAAACGAAGATAAATCTAGTTTTGATGGCTATTTATCAATAGGATAGAAAAGACAGACTCACAGTAAGCGTGTTTGTCCTTCTCACTGCTACAGTGGCATAATATGAAAATTCCTGTTTACTATGTCGAAAACTTATCATATAGAAAGAAAAAACAAATATGGCTGCCTTGGAGCAGTGCCTCTGCCCCCACACTGAGTAATCTAGGATCTGCTGATCAGCAGGAATAATTGAAGCACCTGTTGGACATAGAGTTTTCCCTAACACCTTCAAGTATAAACAGTGTTTTACATTGCATGGGGCATAGTCATTACTCTCAAGTAAAGTCAGCCACAGGAATAATGTATAACTAATCTGAGAACAGAACCTTGAAATTTAGAAGCAGCTACCAGAAAGCCAATTCGCGATAGACAGATAACGGACCAAAAACCTAATTTATCCAGGGGAGTTGAGTTTTTTAAACCTTTGGAGATACTTACTCCCCAGTCTCTCTCAGTGGTTCACTTGAGTTTTTTTCTTTTTTTTTCTCCCATTGCAGCCATTTTTCTTTAGAGGTGGGGGCTGCTCCTGGTCTTAGTTGCGGTATGTGGGATTTAGTTCCCTGACCAGGGATCGAACCCAAGCCCCCTGCATTGGGAGCGTAGAGTCTTAGCCTCTCCACCACCAGGGAGTCTCCACTTCAGTCATTTTTTACCTTTAGAGAAATGAATTTTTTAAACACCTAAAATTTATTATCCTCTTATTGTTCACAAAGTGTTAAAGTACTTTAAATGGATTATCCATTTCTTCCTCACCGTAAAGCAGTGAACATAGTTGTGAAGGAGGCCCTGTTGTTAGCTCCTTACTGATTGAGTTTAGAAACTAAAATTTTAACATTAGAGGCTTTCCCAAGGGTATTTGAAACGTGGCAGTGCCTCATTTCAAACTCTGATAATCGTCTGTATTCTCAATCACCAGCTTCAACTACAACCCATGATCGAAGTGTTTGAGTACTTCATGTGAACCCAACCCTTACTAAGCCTTTAACATATATCATCTCTTTAAATTAAAGCTTTTCCCTGTTGGTGGTCTTTCTTGTCTTAAAAAAAAAAAAAGGTTTTTTTTCTTTTTTGGTCTTGAGGAGTCTTATTTCTTAGACTTCTGATTTCTATACTAAACAAGTTCAGTTCTTTTTAACTTTTCCAGAGATCTTTTTCCAGATGTTTTCTCAAATAATAAGTATATGCTATTAAAACAAACAAAATCCAAATGCTTGTTAATTATAGTGTGACTGAAAGGTGATGTGGGAGATTTGCATATTCTGTGGTATCCATACATCCAAGACTCCATTAGTTATTTTTCATATTTAGTATTCATTTATCATCCTTTCCTTGACTGCCCAACTCCCTATAACACTGACCTTTCGACTGTTCAGCCATTTCTGTTATTTATTCTGATTCTGTGCTTTGTATGTATTTGTCTATATATGCACTGCCTGTACAATGGCAGATACAAGAAATGGACTTCATTTTGCGTTTCTCTTTTTAGGACAAGGCCTGGAGACTGTCTGTAGCGAAGACATCAGTAGACATTCTTAAAATACTTTGCAACATTCACAAAGGTAGTTTCCATTTCTGTTCCCTCACTTTGGTTTAGTTCTAAAACCAGTCCTTTTCAGGAGCAGGTATCAGTGACATCTGCCATACTGATGCACAGGCTCTGATTGTGTCTGTTTTGCTTGGCTCTGACTGTATGTTTTTGTTTGTTTGTTTGTAATATTTATTTATTTGACTGCGCCAGCTCTTTTTGCAGCATGTGGGATCTAGTTTCCTGACTAGGGACTGAACCCGGGCTCCCTGCATTGGGAGTGTGGAATCTTAGCCACTGGACCACCAATGAAATCCCCTGATTGTCTTGTTTGATCCCACACATTTTTCTTCAGGAAAAGCCTTGCTTGCCTTATTCTTTTGGTTAGCAGTGTAAGAACAGAAGCATCTAAGAGTAGCTCATCATTTGTATATATTTCAGT
Source organism: Cervus canadensis (assembly GCF_019320065.1). Lineage (NCBI taxonomy): Eukaryota > Metazoa > Chordata > Mammalia > Artiodactyla > Cervidae > Cervus > Cervus canadensis. The sequence continues at coordinate 125,352,936 of NC_057386.1, forward strand.
GACTGTTTAGTGCCAGGCTAGATTTCTCAGGTGCCTTGCACTGTTTACTCGCATTGCTCACTTATCATTTGATTATGACTGAGGAAAAAACCATTTAACCTTGAACTTAAAACAGTTAGCAAGGGACTTCCCCACCAAGCCAGTGGTTAAGACTCTACCTTCTTTGAAGAGAGGGCTCGAGTTTGATCCCCAGTCAGGGAACTAAGGTCTTATATGCCTTGAGGTGTGGCCAAAGTTTTTGAAAAAATAAATGTACTATTTCCAACAAGAAAAGCTAGAACAGACAAATAGTTACCAAAGTAACTCTCTTGGGGGAAAAAAAGTCTAGAATTTATTTCAGAAAAATTGCCATTTCTCATGTAACCAAAAAACTTCTCTTTTCTACTTTCAAAGAGAATACTTAGATTTCTCTTTTTTTTTTAATTGAAGGACAATTGCTTTAAATGTTGTATGGTTTCTGCCATACATCACCATGAATCAGCCATAGGTTAACTTATGTCCCCTCCCTCTTGAACCTCCCTCACTAGATTTCTTTTTGTGTTTACTTAAATTGTCTTCTATCAGAATCTGAAAAGAACTACTGAAGATTTGAGAAAAACAGAGTGAATTAAAATTTTAGCTTTTAAAAATTCTGATAATATCAGTATTTGGATGTCTTCTATAACTTTAAAAAATTGAATTACAGACAATCTGCAGAAGAAGGATGAATGGGAAGAAACCTTGAAACAATTTAAAACTGTTGCTAGCTTACAGGTAAGTTAAGCCATGTTGAACATTATTACCTGACTAATCAGTGCATTTAACATAAATGATCAGTTCCTCAAGATTTTCTGCACTAGCCTTCAGGAACTTTGGATATACTGGTTTTCCTTCTCTCTTTTTAAAAAAAGTAATTTTATTTATCCGTTTACTTATGGCTATGCTGAGTCTTCCTTGCTGTGCAGGGTTTTTCTCTACTCTCCAGTTGCAGTGCTCAGGCTTGTGGGATCTTCCCGAACCAGGGATTGAACCTGTGTCTCCTGCACTGGGCAGGTAGATTCTTTACCACTGTCTCTTCTTTTTGGAAGCAACTTTAATGCGATATAATTCACGTACCATACTTCTCATCCATTTGAAGTGTATGTGTAATTCAGTAACTTTTTCGGTGTACTGCATTACTGATTGTTTAAATCATGGTAAAGTACTACAGTGTAAAATTGGCCATTTTAACCATTTTTCGATATACAATTCAGTGGTGTTGGCTCCATTCACAGTGTTGTACAACTGTCACTGTCTGCTTTTTATCACCTCAAGCAGAAGCTTTGCATCTATTCAGCAGTATAACTCCCCATTCCGCTCTTGCCGCAGCGCCCAGTAACCTCTAATCAACTTTTTATCTCTATGAATTTGCCTGTTCTAGAAATTTCACATAAGTGGAATCATACAATATTTGTCTTTTTGTGCCTGACATTTTTTGCTTAGTATAATGTTTTCAAAGTTCATTTATGTAGGATGTATAGAACTTCCTTCCCTACTCTGAATAATATTCCACTGTACAGCTCTGTCACATTTTTGTTTATTTCTTGATGGCCACTCAGTTTGTTTTCACACTGGGGCTGTTGTGAATAATGCTGCATTGCACATGGATGTACAAATATCCATTAAGTTCCTGTTTTCAGTTCCTTTGGAATATACCCAGGAGAGGAATTGCTGAGTCATATGGCAATTCTGTGTTGTTTTAACTTTTTAAGAAATGTTCTCTTTTTTGAACTAGTCAGTTGTTCCACGTAAGGTTTTGTTGATTCTTGACCCGAATACCAGCATATAAGCAAAGAGGAACTGAAGAGTCTCTTGATGAAGGTGAAAGAGGACAGTGAAAAAGCTGGCTTAAAATTCAGCATTAAAAAAAACTTAAGATCATGGTATCCGGTCCCATCACTTCATGGTAGATAGAAGGGGGAAAAGCAGAAGCAGTGAAAGATTTTCTTTTCTTGGGCTCCAAAATCACTGTGGATGGTGACTGTGACCATGAAATTAGAAGACAGTTGCTCCTTGGAAACCTCAGCAGCGTATTATAAAGCAGAGACATCACTTTTCTGACAAAGCTTCATATGGTCAAAGCTAAGGTTTTTCCAGTAGTCATATAGAGATGTAAGAGCTGGACCGTAAAGAACGCTGAGTGACAAAGAATTGATGCTTTCAATTTGTGATGCTAGAGAAGACTTGAGAGTCCCTTGGACTGCAAGGAGATCAAACCAGTCAATCCTAAAGAAAATTAACTCTGAATATTCAATGGAAGGACTGATGTTGAAGCTGAAGCTCCATTCCTTTGGCCACCTGATACAAAGAGCTGACTCATTGGAAAAGACCCCGATGCTGGGAAAAATTGAAGGCAAAAGGAGAAGAGGGCAGAGGATGAGATAACATCACTAACTTAACGGACACGAACTTGAGTAAACTGCAAGAGATAGTGAAGGACAGAGAGGCCTGGCGTGCTGCAGCCCATGGGGTTGCAGAGTTGGACACTACTTAGTGACTAAATAACAACTCTCTTTTTAAACTATATTCTATTAATCATTTATGCCTTTTTAAAAAACCATTTTGATTTAAGGTATCTGTATAGATTATTTAATTCCAGTGACCCTGAATGATGGCTAACAGTAGCCATCACTTACTCAGCTCTTACCATGTACTAGACATCATTCCAGGGGCTTCTCATGTGGTAATTGTCACAGTAGCTCCCCCTAGAGGTTACTGTTACCATTCTCCTTAACAGAGGAGGAAACAGAAACCACAGCTTCTCAAAATACTGTGAAAGACAGCACATTTTATGTAGAAACTGGTCCGAAAGATGACTGTCTACTTCATAATGTCTTTACTTTTTTTCTATATAGTTTCATCCTAGGCAATTTGCTTTTTCTTGAAAATTAATTTCTGTTCACTTTAAACGGATTAAGTGTCTTCAGATGTGACATTTGAAATTAACTTTATTTTGGCTCCAGGTCCTTTCTAATGTGAAAAGACTTTGTAAATAGAAAGGCTATCAGGGCTCACCGATAAGTAGGAAATGGAGTACATACAAGGATCTCTTTGTGAAAACTTGAAGTAAATACACTAGCAAATTTAACTCTCAACTGTTTTATCTCGAAGTGTGGGAAGAAGAAATAATTTATCACAATTTATTATATCGCAGTTTCTCAAAGAATAGCCCATGGAATCCCAAGGGTCTCTGAGATCCTCTCAGGGAGTCCTTGATATTAAAACTATATTTATAGCAAAAATAAAAAGTGATTTGTTCTTTCCATCCATATTCTGTCATGAGAGTAGTAGGGTTTTCAGAGGCTTCGTGCTGTGATAACATCGTCACTCTAAAGGCTGATAGAATGTGCATTTTTATTTGCTCATGTATTTTAAATTTTTCTGTTTAATTTCCAATACAGTAAATATTGATAAATATCTCATTAAAATTTGGGGGAAGGCCCTCAATAATTTTTAAAATTATTTTGTTTTTTGGTTATGCTGGGTCTTTGTTGCTGTGCAGACTTTTCTCTAGTTTCAGAGAGCAGGGGGTACGCTCTAGTTGCAGTGCTCAGGCTTTTCATGGTGGTGGCTTCTATTGTTGGGCTCTTAGGCATGCAGACATCAGTAGTTGCAGTTCCTGGGCCTAGTTGCTCCTCGGCCTATGGCATCTTCCCAAACCAGGGATCGAACCTGTCACCTGCACTGGCAGGCAAATTCTTTACCACTGAGACACCGGGGAAGCCCCCCTCAATAATTTTTAAAAGAGTATATAGAGGTGCTGCACCCCTAAAGTTTGAGACCTTCCATTTTAAACAAGAGATGTCATTTAAAGCACCCTGGAGTCAGCTTCTCTAGGAGTTAACCCAGGAGTTAACTTCTCCACATTCTTCTTAAATTTGAAAATTGCAGATGTTTTAAAGCAAAGTTGTGTTTAGTTATGCTACTATTTGTGGAACATTCCTCGTGTCAGGTGTAGTGGGGGAGAGGCCAGGGATGCTGCTAAACAACCTCTTGTACCCAGACAGCCTCTGCAGGAAACAATTATCTGGCAGATAGAGAAACCCTGCTCTAAAGTGTGGTGTCAAAGAAAAACGTTCCCTCACTGCCACTGCCTCTTGGTGCCCTTCCTTGGGCTTCAGGAGGACTTTTTTTATTGGGTCGGAAAAATAAATCCTAGTTCTGGAGTTAGAAGCCAACCAGGAGTTATTACAGAAAAGAGCAAAGCTGGCTTCTTCAAGCTGCCAGGGTGGAATTGCACAAACTTAACCCCTTTCTCCTTCTGTTCAGGGTTAGGTTTAGAATTACAGTAGGTTTAGAATTACAACAGAATTACTGAGCCAAATACACTCAGCAGTGCTGAAGGTAGAAAAACCCTGGGTTAAAGTAATATTTTCCCCTGTCTCAACCTTTATATAAGTTACTTTTGAAATATAGAGACTTAAATTCTTAATTTACAAGGGAGAAAAAAGAGGTTCATGACACACCAGTGATGTTCAACCATGGATGAACTGAATAGACATGGGGCTTTGTCTTGCTTGCCTTGCTGCAGGAGAACTTTGAGGTCTTTCTTTCATTTGAAGATTACAGCAATAGTTCCCTGGTAGCAGAGCTCCGGGAGCAGCACATTAAAGCTCACCAAGTTGCACAGGCCAAACACAAACCCCGGAGGCCAGCAGAGCCCCGGGCCGCCAAGGAGCAGAGACTGAGCGCCGAGTCCAAGCTGCACCGACAGGCTCTGACCCTGCAGGTGTCCAGGCAAGAGCTAGAAGCCGAGCTGACCTTGAGGGCCTTGAGTGATGGGGACGTGGAAGCTGCATTGAGAAAATGCAGGTGGGTTCTTGGTCCCCAGATCATACAGCTCATCTGAAAGGAACACCGACTTCATTTATTTCTTTGGTGATAAGGATGGGGCTGGTGGTGAGTCAGAAAGAGAAAAACAAATACCGTATATTAACACATATATGTGGAATCTGAAAAAAATTGGTATAGATGATCTTATTTACAAAGCAAAACTAGAGACACAGACGTAGAGAGCAAACATATGGACACCAAGGGGGTTGGGGGAGAGGGGGTGAATTGGGAGATGGACATGACACATATATTCTGTTGATGCTATGTATGAAGTAGATAGCTAGTGGAAACCTACTGTCTAGCACAGGGAACTCTGCTCTGTGGTGACCTAAACAGGAGGGAAATCCCAAAAAGCAAAAAGAGGATATATGTACACATATGTATGTGTATATGTGTAGTTGATTCACTTTGCTGCACAACAGACTAACACAACATTGTAAAGCAGCTATAATTTAATCAGCATTTTTTTTAAAGCCATAAGCCTATTTTCAACAAGCAATAAAAAATTTAAAAAGATAGGTAGGGCTGGTGACCCTTTCACTTCCACAGAAATGATTCTTGGTTTCTCACCCTGAGAGCCTGTCTTGGTCACCTGGGTCAGAAAAAGGGGGCATAGAAGTCTAGCAACTGACCGCCCCCCAAGTATCTGAATGGTTCAGATAACTGAGCCATTGAGTGTAGATCCTCTTGCACTACAACAGTACCCCAAGCAAGTTTTCACTGTATACTGTGAAAACATTTAAAGACAATGTACATGTTGTTAGTGATTATATACTAATCTAAGTAAGGCAAACACCTCTGCTTTCCATGTGAGTGTTCTAACTTGTGATACTTGCTTTCTTCCAAAGGGACTTGTTTAAATATCACTGCAACGCTGACACTGGGCAGTTCCTGTTCCTGATGTGTCAGAAGCTGTGTCACATGTTGGCCAGTGGTGTTCCAATGACAGTGCCTGTGGGTCTGAATCTTCCCTCCGAGATACACGACCTTGCATGCCAGGCTGCCACCATCTGCAGTCCAGGTGACAAGATTTATAATCTACATAGTTCTATGTTCTCTGCTTCATTCCATTTTTGTCTAGCTAATGCTATCCCCTTACAGTTGGACATGTGGAGATATGGAGAGATCATTACCCCCTTTCACAAAGGGACACTTATAATTGAATCTCTGTGGGGATTACTATTTTAAAATATTTCCAAAGTTAGCAGTGTCATTTTTTTTTTTTTAATATTTATCTATTTGGCTGTGCCAGGTCTTAGTTGTAACATGTGGGGTCTTTAGTTGCAGCATGTGAGATCTAGTTCTCTGACCAGGGATCGAACCCAGGCCCCCTGAATTGGGAGTGCAGAGGCTTAGCCTCTGGACCACCAGGGAAGTCCCAACAATGTCATTTCTGACTGTTGACAATACTCACTTTCAGGGGATGGTGAAATTCCTTGCCTCCCCATATCTGATCTTACTTTCCAGTCAAGCTTAAGAAAAATATTGACCTGTATTATTTAGGGTAGTCAGAGCTATGTGAAAACCTTTCTCTCTACTTTGTGGCCTGTCTTAGAATTTGAATGGTAATTATTAAAAAGATTTATTGTTGTTGTTGTTATTCTAAACACATGAAATAATAGTTTAATGATTTTTCTCCACTTTCAGATTTTTTGCTGGATGCCTTAGAACTCTGTAAATATACTTTGATGGCAGTAGAGCTTTCCAGACAGTGTCAAATGGATGATTGTGGAATTCTCATGAAAGTAAATTGCTTTGAATTTCTTTTCCTTAAACAAAACCCCAGCCCAAGCCATTATATACCACTCTTAAATTATTTGCATAGTTTAGAAAAATACTGAATCTACCTCTTGTATTTTCTTACTCTGCACCAGAGAACTACTTAAGATCATGAGACCACTTCTCTTTTCTAGTCACACATTTTTTGGCTTTAATTTATACTCTTTTTGAAACAGGGGGCCTCAAACATGGCATCTCTGGACATTGTCCAGAGTAACAATTTTTTTTTTTTTACCTCACAGTTTGTGGGATCACCCCGACCAGGAATGGTACCCGGACCCCCACAGTGAACACACCTAATCCTGACCACTGGACTGCCAGGAAATTCCCTGAGCAACAATTTAACTTAAAGCAGCATTATTTTAAGCCCTTGATCAGAAGAAACAAACTTTATAGTCTGGCTAAAATTACATTTGGCTCTAATAGATCTGATTCTGGATTCTACTCAGTGAAGAGGGTATCTGTGTCCCACAGTGTCCTTATCTATGTGTTTTCTGTACTCTTTGACATTTAGACTTCTTTCGGAACTCATAAAGATCCGTATGAGGAGTGGTCTTACTGTGACTTCTTCAGTGAAGATGGAATAGTTCTCGAGTCACAGATGGTGCTCCCTGTCATCTATGAATTGATTTCATCACTTGTACCTCTGGCTGGTAAATCTCATCTGTGTAATATCTTTTTCCTGTGTATTTCTGGGTTTGGAACTGGAGCTACACACAGTAACATGGATGAATCAATTGTAGGCATGAGTGCATGTGTGCTAAGTTGCTTCAGTTGTATCCTACTCTGTGTGACTCTATGGACAATAGCCCGCCAGCCTCCTCTGTCCATGGGATTCTCCAGGCAAGAATGTTGGAGTGGGTTGCCATGCCCTTCTCCATATTGTAGGCATACTGCTGAGCAAATGAAGCAAGGAATAAAAATACATATTGTATGATTTCATTTACATAAAGAACAAGCTATAAGGAGGCCATGCTGTTGGAAATGAGGATAGTGGTTACTCTTGGGGGGTTGACCAGAAGGAGACAAGGGGGTGACCTCTGGGAGCTCATAGTGTTCTGTTTCTTGGTCTGGATGTACATTTTTCTGTGTATTTGTCTGTATGTATACTTGCATTTTTTAAGTAGCAGATTGCTTTAGGACGTTATTGGATAAGAGCACAATATTAAAGTATCCTTGGGACTATGTGTTCTATAAAAGAGTTATTGAGTTTATTCTCTTTTCTAGAAAACAACAGATATCCCTTGGATTCTACGAGTTTACCATACTGCTTCACCAGTGAAGGTATTTGGCATCAGACACGTATAACCACTGTGTTTCAATTTTGTAAATTTGCCAGTACAGAAAGTTCTTGAAATCCTGAATATGAACCTGATACAATGTCCTTAGTGTAGTTTCTTAGTTACTACTCTTACATTGTTACTCTTCCAAACAGTCAGGAGAGTGGGTCGTTTGGCTTATCTAGTGTTAACTTTTATGAATCTGTTCTACATTTTGGTCTTCCAAGTGGAGAAGTGGTTTTCTTCAACTCATGACTTAACACATCTCAGAATAAGCAAGTTAAAATCAAAGTACCTCCATACCCATGTACTTAGCTATTTTCCGGTTTCAGTCAGGCCTCTTGTTAACTCTCATTTACTAACTTTGAGAACCAATTCTATGACTATTATGTGCATTGAAGAAGTAGACCGTCCCTGAAAACAGTTTCTAAATATGATTTTGTTTGTTTTTAAAAAAATCTAAAGATTAAAATACTTTTATTCAAGTAAAATTCTTTTTTATCATTTCACAGGAGACAGCCTGATATTACCTATTATTGATTCCATCTCTGCCTTGCTTCAGAACCTTCAGGAATCTAGCCAGTGGGAACTGGCCCTAAAATTTGTGGTTGGTTCCTTTGGTACCTGCCTTCAGCACTCTATGTCAAGCTTCATGAATGCCAGTTTGAGCGAAAAGGTATTATTTTAAGAACAAATACTTTCAGTTTGCAAGAATATAGATACAAAAGCACTGTTACATGAATTGAGGGCCCATGTTTTCCCATTTGGCTTTGTAGTAAGGAAATGGATTATTTGCCAGGTTTAGGAAACATCTGTTGAACATCTACAAAAATGTATGCTTGCATTTTATCGGAAATTGTCCATCTGCTCTTTGTTTTTACTGTGGCCCAAACTATTATAATTATTACCTGACAACATTATGAAAAGACTCTAGAAGACAAGCTATCTATTGATATCTTGCTTATGAAGCTGGTCTCAGAAGGAACTGCATTCATTTCTACTACTCTATTGATATTTACTAAATGCCAGTTTTTCTTTTTTTAAAAAAACAACTTTATTGAAGTATAGCTTTCAAAATTAAAATGCACGTATTTTAAGTATGTCAACCAATGTACTTTCACCTTGCCACCAACACTATAATAAAGGTACAGAGTATTTTAAAAGGCTCTATTTTTGTCCTTTCCCAGTTAATTCCCCTTCACATCCCAGCTTTCTGTCATTATAGATTAAATGACAGTGCTGTTTGCATATCATGGTGAATTTTCAAAGTTCCCTTAATATTTAAGAAGAGTTTTCAAAGTGCTCATAGAAATAGACCTGAGGATTCTTTTCTTTTTTTTAGAAGTTGTTTGAAGACGCCCCATTAGTTAAATCCAGGCACGTTGTTATGGAATTGAAAGAGAAAGCTGTTATGTTTATCAGGGGAAATGCCACCACTCTCTTGTACAAAGTGAGTATTTGTGCTGAGTTCCTCTCCCTCCCCACTGTCCTCACCCTGGTTGCTTTTGAAGGTAAGGGTGCTCTGTCACATAGAACTTGTTGGAGTTGCTTTTCTTAAATTTGTAATAGTGATAAAAGACATGAAACCTAAGCAGCAAGTTGGAACTGTTTTACTATAAATAACTTTTTGTGCAACGCTTGTTCTTTCTTAGAGTCTAAAATTAAACTTAGTGGCAAATCAGCCTTTAGAGACCAAATTCTGTTTTAATTGTGAGGAACTTGCTTCTCCAGGTGCTTTCTCCCTACAGGTATTTAATTGTCGCCTGGTGGATCTCGACTTGGCACTGGGGTACTGCACTCTCTTACCACAAAAAGAAGTCTTTGAGAATCTCTGGAAGCTCACAGATAAAGCGTGGCAGAATTACGACAAAATATTGGTATGACCTAAGGAGGCACACCTTTGGTTCCTGAAGAATTAAAGATTTAGCGAAAGAAATAAAACTGGCTTTGCCACCATATTTTTCAGATTTAGCAGAAGCATCATCAAGCTAACTCACATGGTTTCTCCCAGCTTTTCCTTAACTAGTGACACTCCAGAGATTGCATATGCAGGTCCTAAGCATTGCTCAACCCAGGGAATTGTATTTTTTTATTTCTTAAATCTGTATGCAGCCACAGAACCTCACTGCCTATACTTACTCTAGTGTATTTGAAACCTTAGATTCACGGGCCAGTTCTTTTTCATAGGACAAGTTTAATGGATGCAAAACTTGTCTTTAATGTTTGTTTTAAAATTTGCCCTTTGTGGGGATTTTACTTGTAGGATAGCTCAAATTGGGCCTTTTCTTATGAAAGAAACCCAGACTAAATTTATGGCATCACACTGAAAGCCAAATTACCAAAGCAGTTATTACCTAAGTGTAAGTAATGATGGTTTACAAAACAACATGAAACATTCCAACTGTTACCATAAGGAAAGACTGAAAATTATGGTTTTTATTGTTGAGTTTTGCATAAAAAGTATTAAAACAGTCTCTATCTGCAACCTAATTTTAATTCTATTTTAACTTTTTAGGCAATATCTCTGGTGGGCTCTCAGTTGGCCAGTCTCTGTCAGGAAATAGAAACGAAGTTTAAGTTCTGTGAACTCAGTACTGATGCCTGGTGGGGTATTCGTCTTAGTAAACTTGGTGTGAGTATTCTTCAAGTGCTGTGAAGTTTCATCCACTCTGATAATTACCCAGCTGAAAAATGTAAAACAAAGGACTTATTGTCCTTTCCTTTTGGAGAGGTTGCTCATGCTCGTGCTCAGTGACTTTAGTCGTGTCCACATCTTTTGCAACCCCATGGACTGTAGCCCACCAGACTCCTCTCCTCTGTCCATGGGATTTTCCCAGCAAGAATACTGGAGTGGGTTGCCCTGCCCTCCTGCAGGGGATTAAGCCCACGTCTCCTGCTTTGCAGGCAGATTTTTTACCACTTAGCCACCAGGGAAGCCCTTTGGAGAGTTATATGTAAATATAAACTGTGGCACATAAGTTTTAGGTATATGAAGTACCCACATTTTCAATCTCAAAGAAATAAGGACTTTTTGCCTCATTTTCGTTTTGCTCTATTTTTAAGTAAATTAGAAGCTTGATATTTCATCTACTAAGCCATCTCATTAGGAATGTATCTAGTATTAATTGACATTTAAAGCTATTCCAGGCCTGCCCTTTAACCTCATACTTTTTTGTGTGTTAGTAGGTTAAAGATAATATATGTAAATATAAATACAGGTATACTAGCTTCAGCAACTCCTCCCAGGGAGCAGTAAGTGGCCCTTGTTTTTCAATTTACAAGAGCAAAATCCTGTTTTCTTTACTATGAATGAAAGCATTTTATTTTATTTGCAAATAGTTGACTTATCAGGAATGGAACCACTGTAGAATATATTTTGAATATGTATTTTGAAGCCTCATTCCTATTCCAGAATGAGACTGTTCATTGCTAACTGCCATACTTTAGTGATGAAGCACCAGGGGTTAGTATGACTGAGAGATTTTGGACCTGAAATTTCAGAGTGATGTTCAGCTTGAGTAATGTAAAAGTTGAAGGAGCTGTAGAAAAATGTTTCTCTATAGTGGACAGTGAAAGGGCATGACATGATGGTACCCTTATTCTGATACATTTCAGTTTAGCAGGTTTTTTCTTTTGCTCTTTTTATTTCTAGATTTCTTTCCAGCCAGTTTTCAGGCAACATTTTCTCACCAAGAAAGACCTCATCAAAGCTCTCGTGAAGAATATAAATATGGACACAAGCGTCATTCTGGAATATTGCAGGTAATTCTTTAAATCTCAATAGTATTTTTGCTGTTAGCGTAACAAACTGGTAATCCTAATGAGAGAACGCAGTGATTAACAATGATTATTACATATGACCCATGACCTGTGGTGTTTTCTTTTGCTCAGCCCCACACTGAGTAAATCCAAACCAGATTAAATTCTCTTATATATCACCTTTTAAACTTACTGTTAAGTGTTTTCCCAGCTTGCCTCACGATAAGCATCACCTAGGGCCCTTGGTTACAAATAGATTCCTGGGTCCCACTGTTGGTTCTGATTCGGCGGATCTGGGCTGAGGCCCGGGAATCTGGGTTGTTCCAGAATCCAGACCATTTACATGATCAGAGAAGCTTGGGATTTCTTCCAAACAAGTAAACTTCTGTATCAGATCAACTTAGGGGCTCAAAGCAATCTTAAATTAAAATTGGTGGAAAGTATGATTTAGGGAGAAATTTTTAAAAAAATAACTTAAAAAAAAATCTAAGACTAAATGTTATTTATAGATACAGCTTAGTGTAGCGAGAACAATCAAACGATTTATAATTTACACCTCAGTTTTATCTGCCTGATAAATTTAGATATTAAATCTGGTCCATTATTAGTTTCAAAGTGGTTTTCCACACATCATCTCATTTCATTTTTATTGTATATTATCACCAATTTACGTATGAGTGAACATACCCTATCAAGTGCCCTGCTCAAAATCAGATAATAAGTGATCATTTCTAAAATACTGTGGATGCCGTAACCCTCAGCCAGTTTGTGACAGATGAGTAGAATCTTGAGTTCTTGATAATGAGACTGCTGAGTGCCCTTCCTCACCAGACAGGGATCTAGTTCGTTGTCCTTGTGGATGGTGGGGAGTATTGTCCCTGGCTGTCACCATCCTGGACTTGCAAGTCAGTAACTGGAGGCTACTCATAGCTCTAAGTAGCTCTGACTTACCTGTATTCCAATGTAACAAAACTCTGCCATTCTTCAATTTGGACTGCTGCAAAGCCAGAATGAGGTACACACACTCCCTCTTCTTTTTTAATTTAAACTGGTAGATTTTTGCCTGTTGTTTTCTGGTATTGACCTCTTTTGTGAAATTTAAAGAGCTCTAATTTTGTCAGGCTCATTTCACCATCTTTATGCTCACATGGTGTTGGTGATTTTTCTTTGGTTGTCAGTGACTCTTTTGCCTCAGGCAGTCCCACTGAATAAATTTAGATGACCTTTAGAATTTCAGGAAATGACTTTAAAATTGTGATAATGTAAACCTGAGTTTTCTGTGAGAAGCTCTGTCTAGAAAGGCACGCGTTCTGGGAGATTCACGTGTAACGGAATACTCATTTCAGCACGTTTCAGCTGGATGCTGATTCGGCCCTTCAGCTGTTCATTGAAACACTCCTCCACAACACGAATGCCAGCCAGAGCCAGGAAGACGTGAGCACGGGGTCCACAAAGCAGCAGCGTTCCAAACTCCTGGCCAAAGCCCTCGAAATGGTTCCTTTACTGACGAGCACGAAAGATTTGGTCATCAGTCTTAGTGGAATACTGCATAAGGTAGATGAATGGCAAAATGAATGCGTCGGGGTCATTTCTAACATCCCTCCTACCCTTAACTAATCAGATATATGGTAACAAATTGGAAAAGTAACTCCTATATTTTTTTGTAAAGTATTTTCAGAAAATTTTAGATTTCTGTATTCCTAATTATAGTTTAATACAGCACTTTTCCTGTCTTTTTTCCCCCCAAAAATAAAAATAGCCCTTTTTTTCCAGACTTTTATAAATAGCACACATTCTTTGAAAAAGATCAAACTACAGAGAAATGTGTAAATCAAAAAGTAAATTTCCCTATAATCCCACTCCTATAGATAAAAAGTTAATAGTTCGGTATACCGTAGATCTTAGACTAAATATCAGTTCACTTCACTTCAGTTCAGTCGCTCAGTCGTGTCTGACTCTTTGCGACCCCCTGAATTGCAGCACACCAGGCTTCCCTGTCCATCACCAACTCCTGGAGTCTACTCAAACTCATGTCCATCGAGTCGGTGATGCCATCCAGCCATCTCATCCTCTGTCATCCCCTTCTCCTCCTGCCCCCAATTCCTCCCAGCAGCAGGGTCTTTTCTAGTGAGTCAACTCTTCGCATGAGGTGGCCAAAGTATTGGAGTTTCAGCTTCAGCATCAGTTCTTCCAATGAACACCCAGGACTGATCTCCTTTAGGATGGACTGGTTAGATCTCCTTGCAGTCCAAGGGACTCTTCGATAGTCTTCCCCAATACCATAGTTCAAAAGCATCAATTCTTCGGCACTCAGCTTTCTTCACAGTCCAACTCTCACATCCATACATGACCACTGGAAAAACCATAGCCTTGACTAGACGGACCTTTGTTGGCAAAGTAATGTCTCTGCTTTTTAATATGCTATCTAGGTTGGTCATAACTTTCCTTCCAAGGAGTAAGAGTCTTTTAATTTCATGGCTGCAGTCACAATCTGCAGTGATTTTGGAGCCCCAAAAAATAAAGTCTGACACTGTTTACAATGTTTCCTCATCTATTTCCCATGAAGTGATGGGACCAGGTGCCATGATCTTAGTTTTCTGAATGTTGAGCTTTAAGCCAACTTTTTCACTCTCCTCTTTCACTTTCATCAAGAGGCTTTTCAGTTCCTCTTCACTTTCTGCATAAGGGTGGGGTCACCTGCAAAATATACCATTATTGATATTTCTCCCGGCATTCTTGATTCCAGCTTGTGCTTCTTCCAGCCCAGCATTTCTCATGATGTACTCTGCGTATAAGTTTAATAAGCAGGGTGAACAATATACAGCCTTGATGTACTCCTTTTTCTGTGGAACAACAGTCTGTTGTTCCATGTCCAGTTCTAACTGTTGCTTCCTGACCTGCATATAGGTTTCTCAAGAGGCAGGTCAGGTGGTCTGGTATTCCCAGCTCTTGAAGAATTTTCCATAGTTTATTGTGATCCACACAGTCAAAGGCTTTGGCATAGTCAATAAAGCAGAAGTAGATGTTTTTTTGGAACTCTCTTGCTTTTTTGATGATCCAGCGGATGTTGGCAATTTGATCTCTGGTTCCTCTGCCTTTTCTAAAACCAACTTGAATATCTGGAAGTTCACGGTTCACGTATTGCTGAAGCCTGGCTTGGAGAATTTTGAGCATTACTTTTCTGGCGTGTGAGATGAGTGCAGTTGTGCGGTAGTTTGAGCATTCTTTGGGATTGGAATGAAAACGGACCTTTCCCAGTCCTGTGGCCACTGCTGAGTTTTCCAAATTTGCTGGCATATTGAGTGCAGCACTTTCACAGCATCATCTTTCAGGATTTGAAATCGCTCAACTGGAATTCCATCACCTCCACTAGCTTTGTTCGTAGTGATGCTTTCTAAGGCCCACTTGACTTCACACTCTAGGGTGTCTGGCTCTAGGTGAGTGATCACACCATCGTGATTATCTGGGTCGTGAAGATCTTTTTTGTATAGTTCTTCTGTGTATTCTTGCCACCTCTTCCTAATATCTTCTGCTTCTGTTAGATCCCTACCATTTCTGTCCTTTATGGAGCCCATCTTTGCATGAAATGTTCCCTTGGTATCTCTAATTTTCTTTAAGACATCTCTAGTCTTTCCCATTCTGTTGTTTTCCTGTGTTTTCTTTGTGTTGATCTCTGAGGAAGGCTTTCTTATCTCTTCTTGCTATTCTTTGGAACTCTGCATTCAAATGGGAATATCTTTCCTTTTCGCCTTTGCTTTTCACTTCTCTTCTTTTCACAGCTATTTTGCTTTTTCGCATTTCTTTTCCACGGGGATGGTCTTGGTCCCTGTCTCCTGTACAATGTCACGAACCTCCGTCCATAGTTCATCAGGCACTCTATCAGATCTAATCCCTTAAAGACTAAATATACTATCCTTTTACTCTCTTTTTTTCATTTAACATATTTTACATGTCAATAAATAGACATCTCTCCCATTTTTGGCAGATATGTATTTATTATTCCACTATGTGGATAAGACATCCTGTGTTTAGCCAGGCTTTTATGAATGGACTTTTACATTGTTTGCAAATTTTGATTCCTGTAAGTTGTTTCAAGGAATATCTTTATACACTTGTGAAGTGTATTTGTGCTCTTGTCTTTTTTTTTTCTTTTTTTGGAGATCTTCTGAGAATTGGAACTTTGAGATCAAGGGGTAGTTTGATGGGGGAATGAAGGTGGATGGATGGGGAAATAAAATTATATGACTACAAGAAATACTTCAGTTAAAGTTTTGTCTGTAATTCAACCAAAAATAATATAGACTAGCTCAAAATCTATAGGTACTATAGAAATCATCTTCTCACTTTGTTCAGTGTTATTATTCATGTGAATTTAGTTGGCATTTAAATTGTTTTTTTAAGTAATGGTATGTGGGCAGAAACGGAACAAAGGAAATATTTCCTTTCTTTTTATAAGCATATGTAGATACCACCCAGCTAGATTTTGTAGCTTGTATGTGATTATAGCTGGAATGAAGTCCTTTGAAAAGGTTTTACTTGGGGGCCCACACTCTTAATGATGTCATTTCCAAGAAAAGGTCAGTTTTATCCTGTTCTAATTTTCTCATCATAAAAGACAGAAATAGAATTTTAATTTAAAAATCTTATAAAATTGTAAAATTTTGATATGTTTATTTTTCTAGGCTTTTAGTCCCTTAAGAACATTTTTCTTTATTTAACCAACTTTTCCTCATACAGGTTTTTTTTAAAAAGAGCTTTCAAAATGTTTTAAAGCACATGTGTTTATTCTAAGAGTTGACTTTAGAGATGAGAAAATGTTAGTTCATTTTTTAAAAGAATAATCTAACTTAATCTGGTAATTTACTGAAGTGTTATATTTATAATCTGTGCCGATGAACATAACCGGCAACATCAACCAGCCTGGCAACATCTTCAGTTTTGATGTATTTTTGTTTTTATGCAGTTGGATCCCTATGACTATGAGATGATTGAAGTCGTCCTGAAAGTCATAGAAAGAGCTGATGAGAAGATAACCAACATTAATATTAATCAGGTATAACAAATATATCATAGATTTTAAAATTATGTTTTTAATTTGGATCATTTTTTAAAATTACTTTTATTTGGTGTCTTTCTGAACTGTTCTCTGAGCTCCCTTGAAACTGTACATTTTTTTTACTCTGTTTCCTTTTCTTTAAAGGGATACAGAGTAAAAAGAGTTTTTTATTCTCCATGTTTTATCTTATTTTATTTTATTTTATTTTTTGGCCACTCCTCGTGGCATGTAGGATCGTAGTTCCCCAACCAGGGATCGACTCTGCACCCCTTGCATCGGAAGTACAGAGTATAGTACAGAGTCTTAACCACCAGAGAAGTCCCCTCTCCACGTTCTATCTTAATCCAGTTTTTGCTCTACTGGGGCAATTTAAAACTTGCCAAAAGTACAAAGCCACTAAAAGACTGATTTAGAAGAATTAAGGCAAAAAATATTTGTCATCTGGCAAAAAAATCCCAAAGCACGTAAGACCCAGAATCAGATTTAGCTTTCTATATTAGGTAGGTCCTGGACTCAATTCTATTTGAGTACTTGCCGTAACTTACTGGGCTTCCTCCCAGGTGGCTCAGATGGTAAAGAATCTGCCTGCAATGCAGGAGACCCAGGTTCAGTCCCTGAGTCGGGAAGATTCCCCGGAGAAGGGAATGCCTACCCACTCCAGTATTCTTGCCTGGAGAGTCCCATGGACAGAGGAGCCTGAGAACTACAGTTCATGGGGTCTCAAAGAGTGGGACACGACTGAGCAACTAACACTTTTTTAGTAACTTCCTATTCTTTTACAAATTTTGGTCATAGGAGCTTATATATTTTCTTAAATTAGCTTTTAAAAATCAAAAGAAAATGGGTTGATTTAAAAAGTACAAGCCCCAGGGATTTCCCCAGCATTCCAGTGGTTAGGATGCAGCACTTTCACTGCCGGAGTTCAGTTCCTGGTTGGGGAGCTAAGATCTTTCAAGCCTTTTGGTACAACCAAAAAAAAAAGTTATACAGGCCCCCCAAAATATAAGATATAAACTTAAAAAAGGATGCATGTGTGCACACTCAGTTGTGTCCAACTTTTTCTCACCCCATGTAGTGTAACCCACAAGGCTCCTCTGTCCTTGGGAGTTTTCAGGCAAGAATACTAGAGTGGTTTACCATTTCCTTCTCCAGCAGATTTTCCTGATCCAGTGATCAAACCCATGTCTCCTGCATTACCAGGCATATTCCTTATCACTGAGCCACCTGGGAAGCTATGGAAGCCCTAAAAGAGGACATAGAGGATTCATTTTAGATCTACTGCATATGTACTTAAAGTGAAATCGAGTATTTTTAAGGTACATCTAAAACTATTTGAAAAGAGTATAGAGAACTTCGAACTCTAGAGTATAAGACATCCCACCAGCAACAGCGTTGCAGTGGTTTAATTTCCAGTCGAAATTAGTGTAATTTCTTTAGTAATCACAAAAGTTATGGTTTAGAAAAATAATGTAATAGTTTTAAAGGTAAAACTACAAAAGGTTTTCATCATCTTCATGAGGAGAGACTGTCCCAGGAATGGTATTCTGTAAACATAAAACGCTTAACGATTAGTTTAATCTCACAGGAATAAACCTTTTTATTTTAATACAGGCACTAAGTCTTCTGAAACACTTGAAGTCGTACAGAAGAATTTCTCCCCCAGTGGACCTAGAACATCAGTATATGTTGGAGCACGTCATAACTTTGCCATCAGCTGCCCAAACCAGACTGCCTTTTCACCTAATATTCTTTGGCACAGCACAGAGCTTCTGGAAAATTCTCTGTATGTTCATTAACCTCTTTTGAATTGTCCTGAATAGCCAAAACCTTTTACGTAGGTAAATCATGCTATCTTTGTTTCCTTTCCAGCTACAGAACTCAGTGAAGAATCCTTCCCAACCTTGCTCTTAGTTTCTAAATTAATGAAGGTAATGGGTTAAAACTCGTGAAAGTCATATCTTTGCTCTATAATTCTTTCAGCACCTCTCTAGAAAAATTTATGTAAAGCCCGTAAAAGTGAGCATATAAGTCAGTCATATAACTTTTCCCTTCTTTGAAGTTCTCTCTGGACACTCTGTATGTGTCTACAGCCAAACACGTTTTTGAAAAAAAGCTGAAGCCCAAGCTCCTGCAGTTAACACACGGTAAATCCTCAACAATGATTAACAAGGAGATAGCCAAGATCACTCAAACCATCGAATCCTACCTGTTGTCCATAGTTAACCCAGAGTGGGCCGTAGCCATCGCCATCAGTCTTGCCCAGGATGTCCCAGAAGGTATGGATTCTTTTATTAATTGGTCTTCAAATGGTTGGCTGTGTTGTTTTTGTAACTTGTAAAAAAAAAGATTATACTCCTTTCATTTCCTTCCATTTCTTTTAAGGAGAAGAAGTATGATAGCTTAGAAATGTATGGGACTCCACTGGCAGTCCAGTGGTTAAGACTCCATGCTTCCAATGCAGCGGGAGGAGTTTGGTCCCTGATCAGGGAGTTAAGATCCCGCGTGTTGCGTGGCATGGCTAAAATTTTTTTTATAAAAGTAAAGAAATATATTTGCCCCCCTGTCCTCCCTTGTAACACTGTCATATGTTAAAGAGGCACCAGTGAGGGGATTTCCCTGGTGGTCCAGTGGCTAGGACTGTGCTCCCAGTGGCAGGGGGTCTGGGTTCAATCCCTGGTCAAGGAACTAAGAGCCCACATGCTGCAAATAAGAGTTCAAATGCCACGACTAAAGATCCTGCCTGCCACAGCTAAGACTTGGAGCAGCTAAATAAATACATTAAAAAAAAAAGAGGCACCAGTGAACTTAAGCAAGATGCAGTGTTGCTTGCTTGGGGCTCAGTGCCAGAGGCACCGCCCAACTTGAGTATAAACTCATACCCTCTCATGTCCAGTCATACGTACTTTCTGTAACGAAACCTTAGACACTGTCACATGGTCAAACAGGTACACAATCACTTATTGCCATGTTTTCAATTGTAACAAAAGTTGAAAATAAGTAATTTTTCTAAATGCTCATTTATCAAAAACTGGTTTAAAAAAATAAAGAATATTCATAGAATAGAGTACTGTGTAGTTGATTGGGAAAGATATCCTAGATATATATTAACTGAGAACAGCAGATTATGCTCCATATATGATCTTATCCCATTTGGAATAAAATGCTTGTACATATGCGTGCACACTTGTACACAGAGAACTTCTGGCAGAATGTCGAGGTCTCGGGAATGGGAATAGAAGATTAAGAGATGGCCATCTGTGAACTGTGCTTCCTACTTTGTCTCCTTCTGTCCTGTTTAAGCTGTTTTTTTTTTTTTTTACTATGAGTATGCCTTTCTGTCGTTTTAAAACTGGCTAATTTGGCTAAAATACATTTTCTTGAAAGGATTGTGATTTTCTTTTAAGTCTTTGCTTTATCTGTTTAGGTTCCTTCAAGATGTCCAGTTTGAAATTCTGCCTGTATTTAGCCGAGAGGTGGCTTCAGAATATCCCATCTCAGGTGTGTCTGAACTGTAAAATGGAAAGTTCCTCTTTCTTAAATTGAAGTATAGCTGATTTACAATATTAGTTTCAGGTGTACAACATATTGATTCAAAATTTTCATAAGTTATACTGTTTATAGTTATTATAAAATATTGGGCTATATTCCCTGTGCTGTACAGTATATTCTTGCAGCTTATTTACTTTATTCATAGTAGTTCATGCCTCTTATTCTTGTACCCTTCCCAGCTTTCCTGTCCCTACTGGTAAGCACTAGCTTGTTTTCTCTATCTGTGAGTCTGTTTCTGTTTTGCATATATACTCGTGTATTTTTTAGATTTCACAGATAAGTGATGATATCATACAATATTTGTCTTTGTCTGTCTGACTTATTTCACTCAGCATAATACCCTACAGGTCTGTCCATGTTGTTGCCAATGGCAAAGCTTCATTCTTTCTTATGGCTGAGTAGTATTCCTAAATATACATATACACACACATCACACACTATATCTTCTATAGCCATTTATCTCTCAGTGGACACTTAGGTTGCTTCTATATCTTTGCTATTATAAGTAATGCTGTTATGAGCATTAGGGTGCAGGCTCTGCTGCTTTTTTAAGGTCCACATTTCTATTTATTTTTTAAAACTTATTTTTAATTGGATGATACTTGCTTTACAACATTGTGTTGGTTTCTGCTGTACCACAGTGAGAATCAGCCCTAAGTATACCTATATCCCCTCCTTCCATCCCTTTTCAGCCCACCCTGGTGATAGATTGTTTTCAAGGGTTGGAGACCTAAACTGGAGAAAGAAGATGAGGCTTGGTGTAGATACTAAGGTTGTAACTAAGGCAGGAAGGGACCTTGATTGATAAAGGTGGATTCTTAGTCTCACTGAAGATTTAGAAAACAAGTTTTCTGTTGCTTGGAATTTTTTAAAAGGATGAGACACGTGAAAAAGCTGAAGCTCTGTTGAAGAAGCTTCATATTCAGTACCGGCGATCAGGCACAGAAGCTGTGCTCATAGCCCACAAGCTGAACACTGCAGAGTATTTAAGAGTGATCGGAAAACCAGTGCATCTCATTGTCAGTCTGTACGAACATCCCAGCATCAATCAAAGAATTCAGAATTCATCTGGGAAAGATTATCCTGGTGAGAGCAAAACTCTTTTTGTATCTTTCCATCCAAGGAGAACTATCCTTTTGAGTCCCTGGTATCTTGCATTGAAAACTTGGGGTTCTCTTTTTAATTCTTTATCTTGAATATCTTAGATATTCACACAGCTGCTAAAGAAATAGCTGAAGTCAATGAAATTAATTTGGAAAAAGTCTGGGACATGTTGTTGGAAAAATGGCTGTGCCCGTCCGCCAAACCTGGTGAAGTAAGTGCTTGCTTTGATGGTGTCTGTTGTTGAGTGTGAGCCAGTGGCGTCTCCTCAAAGAAGAGGGTAATTATTTGTCTCGCCATGATATGACTTCTCATTAGAAGCACAGAATCTTAGAAGAAGGAACATTTGAGCATTTTAATAGCTTCTGTTATTTGATGAGTTTTAATGAAGTTGTTTACTTCTTCTTTTCCTTTAAATATTATTTTGCAGCTAGTCTATCTTTTCTTTTTTCACTTGCCAGTATTTTTTTAATTGAAGTATAGTTGATACATTCTTCCTTTTAATTGATGATTTCAGATGAACTGTTATATAATAGAAGTGGCCTATGCTTAGACTTTAGGCTCATATGATTATTTTCTATTTCGAAATAATTTTAAAGGTACAGAAAAGTTGCAAGAATAGTACAAAAGAATTAGCTGTGTATCCTCCACCCAGATCTGTCAGTTTTTAAACATTTTGCCACATCTACTTCATCATTCTCCCTGTAATATGTTTACCCATAACATTTTTCCATACCCTTTGAGTGTAAATTCCATGTGTCATGCCCCTTTACCCTTAATAATTAGTGTGTGATTCAAAGAACAAAGATTTTTGTCTTAATTGGACCACAGTATAATTATAAAAATCAGACACAATTTTGATACAGTATTGATAAAATACATATATATTTATGTTTGCATACTTGAATTTATGGTCCTTGTTACAGTTTAACCAGTTGTGCCAATGATGTTCTTTGTAGTAATTTTCTCCTCTGAGACCAGGATCTAATCCGGGATTATGTGTTGTATTTGTCATGTCTGTAATTTCTTTCACTCTAGAACAGTTCCATAACTTTTCTCTTTCGTGACACTGATATTTTTTAACATTTCAGGCTCGTTATTTTGTCAGTGGCCCCTCCTCTTGGGCTTTTCTGTGTCCTCATGATAAGACTGGAGTTTTGCATTTTGGGCAGTATGTTACCTGGGTGATAGGGTGTCCTTCCCAGGGTATGAGGTTTAGAGGCACATGATGCCTCTTTGCCCAAATAGAGGATGTGAATTTAGATAACTTGGTTACACTGTTGTCTATTTCTCTCAGACACAGTTACTATATTTCCTTTTGTAAGTACTAAGGGAGGTGTTTTGAGACAATGTAATATCCTGCTCTTCTCTAAATTCCTCCCTTTACCACCCATGGCCCTGACTTAGTCTTTATTGATGATTCTTACTTGACTCTTTTATCTGTGCTGAGACTTTGTCTTTTTTGGAGGGTGCAGATTCTTTGGTTTGTAAAATGTCTCATTCTGGATTTATGTTTCTGAGGTTTCTCATGATTAGATTCAAGTTGTGGATTTTTAGCAACAATATTCTATGGGTGATATGTTCTCTTCAGTGTATCACGTAAGGAGACACATAATGTCAGTTTTTTTAGAAATAATATTAACATCTAAATTTGTGATGGGATTCAGCAATCCAAATGCAAAATTTTCTGTATCGTTTCTTTTGAGTTTTCAGGCAGAACTTAATTAAGGAGATTCTGTAATTCTTCTGTTCACCTAGGCAGGTATCCTTGGAAAAAAATGTATTTGTAAACAAATAGTATAACTGATGTGACATTAGCTTTTCAACTCATGGTTTTTATATCACTTGTAATTCAATTTAACAGGTATTTTTTAAGTGTTTACCCAGAGCAAGGACCATGTATCAGTGAAAACAGAAGAGTTAGAAGCATATCCAGGCCACATAGAATCTATGGCCCCATGTTTTAACTTACACATAAATCTGGAACACTAAACTGAAATTCCTCTGAGACTAGAAACTGTGTTTATACACCTAATGCACCTAATGCATTTCTGTGTAAGTCCCCATAAATACATACTGAATTAAGGACAACTCATACAATTCAGAGTCCTTTCCTTTTAAAAATTACACAATGAATGTAAACTCCAGGAGGACAGGAATATTTGTTTTGTTCACTCAGGGAACCCATGTGCCCAGAATTATGCCTGGTGCATGGTAAGCACTCAGTATGTATTTGTTGACCAAATGAACTTGAGTAAACCCATTTTTAAAGCAAGAATCTTCTCATTAAGTGATGAATTACACTAATTTCTTATCTGCAAATGTAATTGTTTTATAAATCTTTTTTTTTTCCTTTGTTGTCATCAAACATGGAAGTGCTGGGAGTTGAACCCCCGGCCTTGTGCACACTAAGTATGTACTCTGCTACTGCACTGCACCCCCCCGTAAATATAATTTTGCATGTTGGACTTTTTCATTTAATAGACTTTCATAAGCTTATGTTGTCAATCAATTTTCTTCTGTTCTTAACTTGTTTATCTACTTTTT
Source organism: Cervus canadensis (assembly GCF_019320065.1). Lineage (NCBI taxonomy): Eukaryota > Metazoa > Chordata > Mammalia > Artiodactyla > Cervidae > Cervus > Cervus canadensis. The sequence continues at coordinate 125,376,858 of NC_057386.1, forward strand.
CAAAGACACCATCAGAATTGTTTGAACTTCAAGAAGATGAAACACTACGAAGGTATTCTTCCTTTACTTACATTTGTCTAGACCCTGTTGCCCAATACGAATCTTACCAATGATTTTAAAACCAATGGTTTTAAAAAAGGCTTTCTTAGTATAACTTGGATCAGAATCTCTGAGAAGAATCAGTTCATTGACACATGACTATGAGTGTGTTTAAATATCTCCAGTCAAATAAATAAGAAACAACCAAGATCCAGAGTTTCTGAATCCTCTGTGAGTTCGTACACTTAGCAGAGAATGTACCGTGAGCAAAGGAAAACTCTTACATAGCGAGGACTCTGACCCCAGACTTGTACGTGTTCTCTGTCCCTGTCAAGCTAGGCTGGTTCAGATATGGGCCACCAGGATTCCTTTTTCACTTCTAACCTAAGGCTGAGACCCAGAAAGGCACATTGGTGTCACATACTATAAGTCTGATTGGTAACGGCTTGCTGTCTTGAGCAGACTCTTCTCGGTGCTCAAATCAGAAAACACAACAGTCCATTAATGATGCTTGGCTTAGGCGTGGGAGAGGGAATGGTGGCATGCATGCCAGCCTCTTGCCATTTGGTGTAGGCCAAAAGTGTCAGTGGGTCGGGTTACTCATGAAGCTCTCCACCCGACATCAGCCCTGGAGATCTGATAGTGAGAGAGGATATAGGAAGATAAACCCCAGAAAAGAATTTCTCCTGATCTGGGCACAACTGGTCTAGTACCCGCTCCAGGCTCTCCTTCCCTCTGGGCACTCCCTCGTCCTTGCTTAGTCCTTTGAGAGCAAGAACACCTTTGTCTGAGCAAAAGAAAGCTCCTGGAGCATCTGACTGAAGCAGCCAACACAGAAAGGCTTAGGGGGAATAGTTCATAGAGAAAACTCCCAAGATGGAAATCCCAGAGAGTAATTCATGGCAATTTCATAACTTCCTGCCTTTTCCCACTGGAATCTCTATCCCTTCTTCCTCCAATTTGCCTGATCCATCTTGCCCTTCTCTTGGGGGCTGGGGGGAAGGCAGGCAGTCTGCCCTGAGTCCCAAGGTTAAAACATGCCACTAACAAGGTCCTGTGAATTAAAACACAAGTTTCCATGTATAGTAGTGTTCAGTGTACTTTGCAGCTATGGTTTGTATCGATTTCTTAACCAGAGAGATTTAAACTATCAGTTGCTTAGCCATTTCCTAGATGAGAAGAGTGAGGCCTATCTTTTGTGTCTTTATTATCTCCTTTAGCTGTGAAGGAACCCAAGAACAGATTAAGCATCCTTTAGAGGGGAAAGTTAAACAGTGGCCTTGACCCATAGCCCTTCAGGCCTTTGTTTGGGCTGTCTGATGCTATTTTTTTATGGATGATAAAGCAAGTCTCTTGTTTTGCTAATCAGTCACTAAATTAAAATCTAAATGTAATAAAAAAATATTTTTTCAGAGTCCTGTATCTCCTTCTGTCTCGTCCAATTGATTATAGTTCAAGAATGCTGTTCATCTTTGCAACATCAACCACAACCGTAAGCTCTAAAAACTTGGTCAGAACTTATCTTTGTATCTCAGCCTAACATTTTTTTCCCTGCGTATTTACTATTGACAGGTGACTAGGAGAATGCTCTCTGTACTTACTCGAACTATGTCTTACTCTGTAGATGAGGTTTGTAGTATCTGCTGGGCTCCATTTAGTGCTGGCTACAGAAACATCCTATTTTGCAAACTGAGTGGTTCAACTGTTGACAGTCCCCACGGGTTAGCCACCATCACTGTCCTAACACCCTGGCCCAGTGTACGTCACTCAGGAGTGTCCGATTCTTTGTGATTCCATGGACTGCAGCCCGCCAGGCTCCTCTGTCCGTGAGATTTCCCAGGGAAGAATCCTGGAGTGGGTTGCCATTTCCTCCTCCAGGGGATCTTCCTGACCCAGGGATGGAACCCAGGTCTCCCGCGTTGCAGGCAGACTGTCTGCTGTCTGAGCCACCAGGGAAGCCCCCAGCCACATTCCTAATACCAGGGACCCCCAACCAGCAGGCCTGAGAGAAGTCTCCACTCTGGTCTCCAAGCCCTGCCTGGCCTGTCGCACCCCCTCCCCACTAAACTCTTCACTAGTCAGAACTTCCCCTCATCCCTGAAAGCCTGTGACTGACTTTCAGGCTTGTCCATATAGAAATGCCTTCTGGGGAACTTTCCTGGCAGCCCAGAGGTTAGGGCTCTGCACTCTCAGTGCCGAAAGCTCAGGTTTGCTCTCTGGTCAGGGAGCTGAGATCCCGCAAGCCACAGGACATGGTAAAAAAAAAAAAAGTGCTCTCTGAGGCAGTTGGAGCTGAGGGAAAGGAAAGATGTAGGTCAAAGGATGGAAAGAAGAAAGAGGGAAAGGCTAAGATGCTGATCGTTTGTCCTTGATGACAAGCAGCGGGAAGGAAATCCCTCTTTCTCTTGCATCTTCGTTTATCTGATAGTTATCCTGGCACGTAAGTAAAAATTATGTTCCTTGAAACCGACCAGGTTCAGCTCCCAGCTCAGTCATACAAGTGCTTTTCCCTGAGAAAATTGTCGCACCGCGTTGTGTTCGTGTGTGCTTCCTCTTGTGTCATGTAGACATTAATGAATACATTTTGATTAATTAATAATGTGTATGCAAATGTGAACTCAGTTATATATTCAGGAGTTGAGGTTTAATAAAATTAATTTTTATTGCTTCATCAAGAGCCCTCTTAAGTGAACATCTCTCTTGTTTTCAGCACTGAAAATGTGAAGAATGCAGTGGCTGTCAGCAGTTGGGTGTTCCTACCGTTTACCCACCAATGCTTTTGCACTATGAGTGCACATTTTGGGTTGGTCAAAAAGTGTTTGCGTTTTCCCATACATCTTATGGAAAAACCTAACCTGAACTTTTTGGCCAGCCAGTATTAACAAAGTGTAAAATGGTAGAGTCCATCATGGTATTACTATGAAAGTGGTTCTCACCCTGTTCTTTCTGAAAGACTGAGGAGCCCCCAGGCAGGGTCCCATGGAACACAATTTGAGAACCACTGAACCCCCTCCCCCAAGGGCAAACATAGACTTAAATCTTTCTTTTTTTTTTATTTTCTAATTTGGCCATGCACATGGCTTGATGGATCTTAGTTCCTCCACAAGGTATTAAACCTGAGCCCTGGGCAGTGAAAGTGCAGAGTCCTAACCACTAGTCTGCCAGAGAATTCCTGGCTTTAATCTTTTAAAAACCAACATGGCTCCTGTCACCTAGATTGAAACTCATTTACCCAACTGAAACCCATGGGTGCAGCTCTGAAACCTCTTCTGGTCTTACAGATGCTCAGGATGCACCAGCTCACATTCGCCCACAGAACTCGAGCCCTGCAGTGTCTGCTCTATTTGGCTGACAAGGAAACTATAGAATCTCTCTTCAAAAAATCCATCGAAGAAGTGAAGTAAGTGGAATTTTTGTATTAATAGAAAACAGGTCACTCTTTGGAACCATAACTTTTAAGCCTCTTAGTTCGGAAGATTACGTTAGAAGGGCTATGTCAACAAGGTGCTCTTGCCTTGAGTGTCCTTGTTCTGGCAGAGAGGAGACAGGCCCTGAAGAACATCTTATTTCTCTCGAATCTTTGAGACATTTAGAAACTGAGTGTTTTTTTCATCTTCCTCCAGTTGATTTCTTTCTAGTATTTCTTGACTCTATCTTAGAAGCCTAAAACAGACATGTAATAGATCAGTCCAATATTTCTAAGTGTTGGCTTTTATTTTAAACATAAATGTGGCTAGTGAGGAGATTCCCATTTCCTGCCTCTGTTTTCCAGATCTTACTTGAAATGTATAACTTTCCTGGCATCATTTGAGGCGCTGAATATCCCCATCACGTATGAATTATTTTGCAACAGCCCTAAAGAAGGAATGATTAAGGGTCTTTGGAAAAACCACAGCCACGAATCCATGGTATGTACACTGAGTTAGCTGTGGCGGCCTCCAGCCTCTCAGATGCTGTTGCACTCACTTGGCTGCCTGCCACCACTCGGATCCCTGAAAGACAGATCCAAAGAAACCCTTGATTCCTGAACAGGTCTGCTGCTAGGAGAGCTTTCCTGTTTTCCTCTCCTGGCAGGTGACACGGCAACTTGGAAGCCGCCTTACCTCTCTCCCAAAAGCCTAAGGCCTAAAGCCATCCCTTCCTATCAGGGCGAGGTGGCGGGGGAAACACTTTTTTAATCCCTCCCCAAGCCTGTCTGTCCTCATCTAGACAGACTGTCCTTGTGCAGGAAGTTTTGTTCCTCTTCCTTCTAGTTACCAGTGGGAGTTCAGTCTCTGAGGCAGCTGGAACCCAGGGCAGGAAGGATATGGGGCCAACAGGCAAACTGTTCTAGGACACAAGAAACAAAGAGGGGAGGAGGAAGAGGAGCCTGAGATGCTGTTTGTGAGTCCATAACTTCGAGAAAGAAAAATATTTTTTTTTCTTTCCCTAGACAGATGAGGGACTTCATTGAAATTAGGCAGTAGACACAGGTTGGCTGTAAGCATATTTTGTCTTCAGCTATCCTACCTTTTCCAAAGATGGTTGAATTTACTGGTGTCTTGAAACAGTATGATTTTTTTTTCCCCCTGCTTCAGGCAGTGAAGTTGGTGACTGAGCTTTGTTTAGAATACAAAATCTATGACCTGCAGCTTTGGAATGGACTCTTGCAAAAGCTTCTTGGCTTCAATATGGTAAGTAAAACTCAGTGCCCTAGACTGCGGTGTATTGTAAAGATTTTGCACAGCATCTCCTAAACTGATACTTGCACTGATACTTGTTATTGAACAGATGTATGTGGAAAATATTCACTCTCATGGGTTCATACCCAACTTAAAGAATGTGGCATGAGGCCAGAGAAAGTGCAGTCTCAAAACTGACATAAATTTCATTCGAAACAAACAGAAGAGTCCCTGGCGTCTTTTGGTGTTTGTGGATTTATAGGTGACCTTCTCTGGTGATCCTCAGAGAAGATACAGTCTCCTGATATTCTTTGTGAAAGTTTCAGACTCCTAGATTGGACTTTGAAATTTTCCATTTGGGTAATCTTCAGAACTTTTCTGTTTCATTTTTTCAGATTCCTTATCTAAGGAAGGTTTTAACAGCCATTTCTAGCATCTATCCTTTGTGGCAGGTATGTAGTTTTTTCTAAAATAAATTTTACAGAATTTAATCTTTAGACTCACTGACCTTGTGACTCACAGGTACCCTGGATTAAGTAGTCAGTTCCTCAGTGAAGCTGCAGGGTGCTGTTCCATTAAAATGGTGCCTAGACCCGGAATACTCTGTTCGGACTTTGCCTTCCCCGACATCACTTCCCCCAGCCCTCTAGGCCTCATGAATCACATCTCCATTTATGCTCTTAAAACACATGGGCTCAGCTATAACACCTGTCATGGTATAATTTTTTTTAAAACATTCATTTACTTATTTATTTGGCTGCATCAGGTCTTCATTGCGGCATTTGGGCTCAGTAGTTGTGGCATTTGGGCTTAGTTACCCTTCAGCATGTGGGATCTTAGTTTCCTGATAAGAGATAGAACCCCTGTCCCTTACATTGCAAAGTGAATTCTTAACCACCAGACACCAGGGAAGTCCTGGTATAAATTATTTTAATCACACATGTGCCTGCCCATCTTGGACTTTGAAGATTCCTAAAGTCAGAAACCCTGTCATTCATCTTTTCTGAATTTCACTTGTTGTTCACATGCACAATCACTATACATATATGTAATGCATATAATATATAATATGTGAGTGCTGAGTCACTTCAGTCCAATCATGTCTGACTCTTTGTGACCCTATGGACCGTAGCCTGCCAGAAACATATATGTTTTATTCTTAGTTTAATAACTTAGAACATATGCTGAGTAAAATATGAAAATTTTCCTTTACCACTTCCCTTCATAATCTCCCCAGGAGTGACTACTGTTGACAGTTTCCTTTGTTCTCTTCTAGAGTTTTCCTATTATCATATAAGCAGGTGTATGTATACGTGCATGTGTATATTGTGTGTGTGTGTGTATTCATTTTTGTACATATAAATTAAATCACATTACATATAAATGTTTTTTTCAATGTAACAATGGTATCTTGGAGATTGTTTCCTATTAGCACATATAGATCTCCTTTTTTATTGAGATATAATTCACACATAAAATTTACCCTTTTAAAGTATACAATTAAGTGGCTTTTAGTATATTCACAGACTCACAGAGAATACAAAGAAGTGATTACCAGAGAGAAATGGGGAGTGGTAGATTAAGGATATAGGATTAAGAGATAGAACTACTATGTATAAAACAGATAAGCAGGACTTCCTTTGTGATCTAGTGGCTAAGACTGCACTTCCAATGCAGAGGGCCCCAGTTCAATCCCCAGTCAGGGAACTAAATGCCACAACTAAGAGTTCAGATGCACAGTGAAGATCAAAGCTCTTTCATTATGCATCTAAGACCCAGTACAGCCAAAATAAATTAAAAAAAATAGAGAACCAGCATGGGCATATTACATAGCATAGGGAATTATAACCATTATCTTATAATCTTTAGTGGAGAATAATCTGTAAAAATACTGAGTCACTATGTTGCATACCTAAAACTAATATTGTAAATCAACTATATTTCAGTTTTTTAAAATATAAATAAGAGGGTATTTTGCAGAGCAAAAAACAATAATAATAAATCAGCCAGGATTATGTGTTAATATCCTAAAATATATAGTATGAGGAATATTCTAGAATCTTAATGATCTAGAACAGGGAGCTAGCAAGTTAAGATTTTGGTCTTAACATCAAGAATATAAGCTCTAAATGTATATAGTTCTGTGACTACAAAACAGAGTTCATAAGATCCCAGACATTAGTTCTTTAATACACGTGTTTCCACAGGTTCCCTACTTCAGCAGAGCTTGGCAGTGTGTGGTTCAGATACCGCTGCTTTCAGGTATTTTTCTGTGCCCTGAAATGTTGACAGTAGCATTTTATAGTTTTGTATATAGACAGGTTATTGGGTTTGTTTTGGTTTCTTTGTGTGTTTTTTGTGTTTTTTTTTTTTTTTTTTTTTTTAGTGTGGACCATTTTAAAGTCTTTCTTGAATTTGTTACAGTTTTGCTTCTGTTTTTTATGTTTTGGTTTTTTGGCCACAAGGCCTGTGGGATCTTAGCTCCCCAACCAGGGTTCAAACCTGTGTTGCCTGCATTGGAAGGCAAAGTCTTAACCAGTGGACCACCAGGGAAGTTCCTAAACACATTGTTCCTTTTTATTTTCAGCCTCTTGTCCTTTAAGCCCCAGTCAGCTGTCAGATTGTTGTGAGAGTCTCATTGCTGTTCTAGAGTAAGTAAAATATTTTTCCTACCCCCTAAATCAAATTCGTTGCTTATAAAATTCCTTTCTAATAAACGTACCTTTTGAGTAATGCCTTTTTCCTCGGAAGTTAAGCACACCACTTGATTGAAAATAAAATATCTCTATTATTTTTACAGTGTCTACTTTCTTTGTGCAGTGCAGCTAATGAACTTATATTCAGTACACATTCTCTAAAATTTGTACCTAGTTTTAATGTAAATATAGAGTACCTTTTGTGACTACTGTAAACCATATAGTTACGTCATAGATTTTGAGTCTTCTAAGTATTTGTCGCCTGACATGTATAGACTTGAATTCGACAGGTTATTAACTAATTAACATGCTCTCTTGAAGATGTCCAGTTTCAGATGATCTCGACATGATCAGAGTGGCCAGACAGTATGTCCAGTTAGAGCTTCCGGCTTTTGCATTAGCGTGTCTAATGCTCATGCCCCACTCAGAAAAAAGGCACCAGGAAATAAAGGTATCTGGCAAATTACTCATCTGGGGCTGCCAAGGAGGTGGAAGGTCTCACATTGCATGTCCCCTGCCAAAGATTGCCCTTTCTTTTCATCAAACCTGTAAAGCATGAGTAGGATAGAAAGTTTGTGTCGGGGTCTAGCGGGAGGTATGACTGAAAGATAGATGAAGACTCATCTTAGAAAGCCTTAAGAGGAGTTTGGACCTTATTCTCTATCAGTGGAGAACAGTGAATTTTCCTGCAAGTGCAAAGTGAAATGCTCCGGCGGTATTTGGAAGGAAGTAATCCACCTGGGCTTGATCAGAAGAGAGAGGGAGCAAGAAGTAAAACTTCTAGGAAGCTCTTGCATTTGGATAGAAATTCATCTCACTTGATGCACATACAACAGCCTCGTGACTAGGCCAGGGAAGCTTGAGGGGGTGCCCAAAGGAGGGTGGTGGCAACAAAAACAAACCAGAGGAAGATGGCTTGCTTGCAGCTTGACTTGGTGATTAGCCGTGGAAAATAGAAAAGTCAGGTTGTGTGTGGGTGTCTAACAAAGGCACCATGAGCATTCTGAGGACAGAACTTTTAAAAATAGCTCCCATCCCCTTTATACTATAGAATAAATAGAACAAAGCATTTTGAACTGTTTTACAATGATTTCCCTGTGGGTAGCTAAGCCAGTTCATAAAGATCTATATAAATGAACACACGTATTTTTTATTTGTCACTTGCTGTATTCGTTTCATTTTTTTTTCAAAGCCATCTGTGCCTGTCCTTGACTTTGTTCTCTTTTGACTGGTCTTAAACTCATCTGTTGATGCTTTTCAGAGTTTTAGTATTTAAATAGATTCCTTCTGGCACTTAGGATGACAAAATGTTTATTAAACAGCTCTTTGTTGTTGAAATGGGTATTTGTAAAATGCTTTTTCCTTACTTCAGTAAGATAGAGGCGGTCTTTTTTCTGTACTAGATACACTTTAAAATATTTCAAATGTAAATATGAAAACCTTCCAGATTTGACAGAAATTAGTAGTGATTATACTTTTCTATTAATTATGTTTTGATTTTTTTTTTTTTCTCCAGAATTTTCTGGGCTCTTGTGACCCTCAGATCATTTTACAGCAATTAGAGGAGCATATGAATACTGGCCAGTTGGCAGCGTTTTCACATCAAGTAAGTGGCAGTTTCCTCTCCCTTTTGTTACGAAAAATTTATTAGGAGATAATCAATTTTCCCCAAACCAAGATTAAGCTGAAAACTCACCATCTCCATCTGTTGTTAATATATATACAATTAACGTCACTTTCATTAAAGCCGAGGTAAATTTTTAAAAGTCAAAAACCCTGGGTGTCCTGTTTACTTCTGTGCACAGTGGAAAATCTGTAGCCTTCAATGCTTGTCACTATGATGAACAGATTTTCCTCAAAAAAAATCCCGAAGTGCTTAACAACAGCAACTTTTAATTTATTCACTGTATGCTGAAATGGGCCAAAGCAGTCCCCACCCCCAGCCCACGCCCTCACGAGGAAGGCTTAGTCACTATGCAGTGATAATTTAACATCTAATTGTCAGAAATGCTTTGGTACTGAAGGAGACAAGGTGGCATTTAACACATTTTGAATATGATGATACCTGTTATTCTATAGATTAGAAGTCTGGTGCTGAAAAATATCATAGATAAGAAAGAGTTTGGGATTTTGGCAAAGACAAAATACTTCCCAGTGTTGAAATCACACATGATAAATACCAACAACATCACTGAACTTGTAAACTATTTGGCAGATGAGTTGAGGTAAGTTGATAAATTTTTTTTTAAAACAACTTAGTGTAAAAAACACAAAAACAACTTAATGTAGAATATACTAAAATTTATCTTTACTTTGTAGGAACATACCAAATAATTGTAAAGCTATTTGGTTGTAATTAAAGTCTCTGAATATTAAACTGTAGCATCACTACATTATGCATACCATACTGCTAACACATACTCAGAAGCAGCTGTTTTGTAACCCAGTCTCTTGGAACATGAACTTGAAATCAGACAATTAATCAAGCTGCCTGAAATCCCAAAATAGGCATCTCACAATCCTTCTAAAACCCCACATTACAACTTTATTCCTTAGACGTTTGACTAGAGGCATCGACAACTGTATATAACATCATTTTTTCTAAGCGTATCTAATTTTCCAGTACCCACAAGTTTAGAAATAGTATCCCTTGGGATGGTGTTGGGTGCAAATTTGGAAATTAAAAAGAAGGGCAAAATGAGTTGGCACTGAAGAAAGAGAAAGCTCAATCAGGACTGAAATATTTCCAGATCCATCCCTACATTTGTTTGGTCTAACTGTGCTGATCCCTGGAAAGTGTCTCTTTCTCAATATCATGCCATGGATTTCTTTTTCTTTTCTTTTTTAAATTTTTATTTCTTTTTTTATTTGGCTGCACTGGGTCTTAGTTGCAGCATGTAGGATCTTTAGCTGTGGCATGCGGGATCATCCTGTGGGATCTTAATTCCCTTTCCAGGGATCAAACCCTGGTTCCCTGCACTGGGAGCATGGAGCCTAAGCCACTAGATGACCAGGGAAGTCCCATGCCATGGATTTCTTTCTGCTTGTTTACCACTTGTGATCCAGCCATAATTGCAGGTTGTCGTTTATGAACAAGTAATATTTTTGAGGTAACGTTGATATATATACTAAGCTGCACATACTTTAGGTATGTCATTTGATAAAGCTTGATGTACACCTGTGAAGCCATTGCCGTAGTCGAGATGGCAGACCTACACATCACCCCCACATTTCCCTCATGCCCTTCTTCTTATTTCATAGTTTAAATGACGCTTCAGTCTTTATAACTGAATATTACAAGCATTGTGGGAAGCCCATACCACCAGGCACCACGCCCTGTGAAACTCTGAAGGTAAATCTGGCCCAAGTTACTGGGTTTTAACCTAACACCATTTCTATTTCTAGGATCTTGATATTGAGCCAGCCTGTTCTGGAGATAAATGAGTTTTTATATGCAACTGCATGTGTTTTTACATTTCACTTTTTGTATGAGAGAGTCCCAGACTCAGCAGCCGTGTGGCCTCAAGCCAGTTGCTGTACCTGAGTGGCCTGCAGTTTTCAGATCTGGCCCTCCCAGCCTCTCAGGTGCTTTCAAGAATCACGACTCCTTGTGGAGTCTTGTTTTTAATACAGGGGCAGGTGACAAACCAAGTTTTATTGTATTTACTTATTTGGCTGTACCTCGAAGCTTGTGGGATCTTAGTTCCCCACCGGGGGCCTGAACCCGGGCCCATGGCAGTGCAAGTGCAGAGTCCTAACCACTGGACCACCAAACTAAATTGCAAAGTGCATTGATTAATGTTGTGCTGGAGTTACCATTGCTTTTATTTCTTTTTCTTTAATTAGCTAAGACATATATGTCCAGTATAGAAAAACAAAAATCTGGAGGAGGAAAAATAATAATAACAAAAAAACTGATCACTTGAGATACGATCCCTGTTAACATGTTGGTGTGCATTCTTCTAAATGCTTTTGTGTATAAAAACAGCACATAAATAATTTTTACTCTTGTTCTGAACTTAAGTATAAAGTAAAATTTTTCATTTTGATCGTGTTTTGGTAGTTTTAGTAAACATAATTAGGTTGTTGTGGTTTTTTCTTCCCTTAGTCCAGAGCAAGCATATTAAAGTATTTAGTCTACATTTTGTTAACATCCATTATTAACTTCCTTTGTTCATTTCCAGTCTATTGTGATCAATGGCATAAGATTACTTTTTTCAAAAAGGGAGAGTATTGATTCAAGAGACAAGTTTGTGGCCCTTAAAATGTATCTGTTTTTCTCTGATCATAGTTGTCTAAAATGCAAAATAATCTCATACATAGATTTTTAGCAGTATAGTTAAGTCTTTTCTGTAGTTTGTCAAACCATTTTCTATTTAAAACACTGACACTCATAAAAATGCTTGTGTTTCTTTCCATTTAGATGTTTAATGGATCCTAATCAAAGTTTTTTCAAGAAGAACAAGAAGTTTGGAATCTGTTAATAACTGACACTATTTATTACAGTTTTTAAATTGTGCAATCTGTGTGCAATAGCTATTGTCAAATATTCCCCGAGAAGTAATAACTAAGATGCTTAATAACAGCAGAACTGCCTCATAAACAACTGATGTCCCAAATTAATAAATCTTTTCCTTGCCGGTTATGTGCATAACTTGTAGAGACTCTATCAGTTTTTTGGTACTCTATATGAAGAAAAGTATTTTGCTCTCCCCATAAGTAAAGCAACTGCTTTCATCCTGTCTCTTCCACCTATGTAGGTAAGAATATTAGTCTCTTTTTTTTTTTTTTAAGTCTTTATTGAATTTGTCACAATATCATTTCTGTTTTATGTTTTGGTTTCTTGGCCACAAGGCATGTGGGATCTTAGCTCCCCGACCAGGGATCAAACCTGTGTCGCCTGCATTGGAAGGTGAAGTCTTAACCACTGGGCCATCAGAGAAGTCCCAGAATATCAGTCTTTTTAACGTCATTCGAGTAAATATGTCTATAATCTTTGCTGCTGCGTGTATCCGTCAGTGGCCAGCCAGATGTACAGAAACCACTCTAGATAGTTGAAGCAGAGAAGGATTGAGTGTCAGGAACTGATTACAGAGGTATCAAGTGGACTGAAAGGCAAAAGGGAGATGAAGAAGGGGCACTGGAGAAGCCGAAGGGGAGGGGCTGTTAGCCTAATATCAGAAGCTGCCTTTGGGGACTTCCCTGGCAGTCCAGTGGTGAAGACAACGCTTCCCATGCAGGGGGCTCGGCTTCCATCCCTGGTTCAGGAACTAAGATCCCACAGCAGCACATCAAGTGGAAAAAAAAAAAAGCTGCTGCTTTGGCTCTGAGCCGGGGGTGCCGCTGTTCCAGAGACTGAGCCTCCTCCCCCTGGCGCTGCTGCCCACGCAGCCCTTGGTCATCCTCCACTAGTGCTGCACTGCCAAGCCCCCTCCAATAGGGGGGAAAAAAGCAGCGTTTTGCTTTCAGCAACCTTCTAATTCCCGTGCCTATGCCAAGAAATGACAGAGCTAAACAGAAGCCATCTGGCAAGGAGCCTGAGAGATGAAGGCTGCAGGCTGTAAGCCCCTGGCAGGACAGGAAGGAAGCTGGCTGGAAGGGCTGCGTGAAGCTGAAAACCTGCAGCAGTACCCAGAACACAGAAATGTTAATCACACCTCTTTTGGTTCTACTTGTGAATAAACTGAAGCTGATAATACTAGAATTCATTTGCCTTTGTTTGGCTTGTGGAGAAAAATATTTCTGTATAGGAAAGTCAACATAATATTTATCCAAAACCCATGTTTTTAATTATAACAAGTCTGGGTTTGACCCCCCTGGCTCCATCACCTACTAGCTGTGTGATCCTAGATGAGTTGTTATATAATGTCCCAAAGCCTTAATCCCCTCATTTGTGTACCTCTTGGCTTCAGGTTTATTAGATGGTCCACCACTTACTGTCTTCTGGACTTTTTACACCAGTATGTTTCACAAAGCTTAGTATTTTTGGAGTTACTTCCTTAACATACATTCCCAGGAACATATTTACCAGATCAAAGGGAACGCAGGACGTTTTAAAGACTAGATGCAAATTGCCAAACTGCATGCATTTCCAACGGTCTTCACGAAACCCTATTCCTACCAGAAACACACGTCACCTTTACTTCATCCTCCCAAAAGGTGGGCAGTTTTTCTTTTTAAAACTTCTTGCTAATTTAATCAGTGAAAATAGTGTCTCAGTATTTACATTTGTATTTCTTTAGCATCTATGTGATTAGTCCTTAAAAAAACTGTAATTATAAGGCTGAGCTCACAAGTAGAGCCTGTGATTGTTACTCTTGGGCATAAATGTGCAAGGAACAAAAGGGTCACGTGGTGGCACTAGAAGGTAGCAAATGGAAATGACCGTTTCCACTTCATCAGCAGTCCCCAACCTTTTTGGCACCAGGGACCAGTTTTGTGGAAGATAGTTTTTCCACAAACGGGGGTCAGGGGGTGGGGGTGGTTTCGGGATGATTCAAGCACATTACATTTATTGTGCAGTTTATTATTATGACATTGTGATGTATAATGAAAAATTACATAGCTTACTATAATGCAGAATCAGTGGGAGTCCTGAGCTTGTTTTCTTGAGCTCAAGCAGTGATGCAAGCAATAGGGAGTGGCGGTAAATATAGATGAAGCTCCACTTGCTCGCCCGCTGCTCACCTCCTGCTATGTGGCCCAGTTCTTAACAGGGCACCAACCAGTACTGGTCCATGGCCCAAGGGGTTGGGGACGCCTGCACTTCCTGGACTCAAGCTGGGCTAAAAAGGATTTCTTTCTCCGTCTTAACACTGGTTTCATTGTTCAGAGTAAAGTTCTGTATGTTAACTGGATTCATTGTGGTGATCACGTCATCATATATACAAATATTGAATTATGTACACCTGAAACTATTATTACATGTCAGTTATCCCTCAATACAATAAAATAATTTTAGATTAGGAAGCATATCAAATAAATTGGTTGGAGATGAATAGACATGCACACAAGTTCTGATAGGTAGCAGGTTAGCTTTTTTTTGGGGGTAAGATTATTTTATTTTTCAGCTGTGGTGGGTCTTCGTTGCTGCAGTTGGGCTTTCTCTAGTTGAGGCGAGCAGGGTCTGTTCTTCATTGCAGTGTTTAGGCTTCTCATTGCAGTGGCTTCTCTTGTTGAGGAGCACAGGCTCTAGGCACACAGGCTCAGTAGTTGTGATGCAGGGGCTTAGTTACTCCTCAGCATGTGGAATCTTCCAAGACCAGGGATCAAACCCCCATGGCCCTTGCATCATCAGGCGGTTTCTTAACCACTAGACCACCAGGTGGGCCCACAGGTTAGCTTTTAATATGCCAATGAAGTAGTTTTTTGCTATATAAATATATTTGAATTTAAGTTCAAATACGTAATTAGCCAGGATCTTTTTTGTTATTATATTTATTGTATTTTTATTAGCCATGACCATTTTTATTTTCCACTTGTCTCCATACAGCCATTCTCCATCCCCTTCCCTAAGCATATTCTAAAAACTCAGGCTCAGTAGGTGTGGCTCATGGGCCTGAGAGCTCATGGGCTCAGTAGTTGTAGTACACAGGCTTAATTGCTCCAAGGCACGTGGATTCTCCCAGACCAAGGATCAAACCCGTGTCCCCCACACTGGCAGGCAGACTTATCCACTGCACTACCAGGCATGTCAACAAAGATCTTGATGAAATTTTAAAAATTTATATTCTGGGACTTCCTGGTGGTCCAGTGATTAAGACTCCATGCTTCCACTGCAGGGGGTGCTGGTTTGATCCCTGGTCGGGGACTTAAGATCCCCACATGCCCATGTAGCACTGTCCAAAAAATTACATTTTAAGACAAGAAATATTGAAACAAACCTTTATCTGCTTGTGTTGGCCTCCTCCCTCCCCTCCAGTATGCACCGTGCGTCTGCATTATGCATTAACCAGACCTCCCCTGTGGCAGAAATACCTGCTCAGCCATAAAACCCAGTTTTTCTTCTTCTGGCACTGGCCATGCAACTGGAAGATACCATTCCCTTCGCATCTGTTTGTGCCGATACCTTCAGTGAGTGCTACGTAAAATGCCAATATATTGGTTTCCTTATAGCAGTTGGTTCAGTACAGACTGGTCAGACAACCCGGGAAGATACTGGGCCACACCTAATGGAAGTTCTTAGCTTAAATACTTACGACCTTATGTTACTAGCTATATTACATGTATTCTGCCTAATTCACAAGATTATTGTTTCTTGCATGGCCAAATGTGTGACTGGTCCTCAGATAAATTGAATGACGACTAGGTGACTTGGAGATGACTGATAATATTGTTCTGTAAGATCAATGATTGTAATAGTGTAGCTTTAGATTTGGAAAGAAGCAACAGGAAAGAACCATTTTCTAGACCATAGCAGACCAGTAAGACAGGTAGTCCAAAAGCCTTTGGTTATAGTTAATAGGGCCTAGTCCAGTAACGTGTGTGTGTGTGTGTGTGTGTGCTCAGTCATGTCTGTTTGTGACTCCATGGACTGTAGGCCCCCAGCTCGTGTGTGTGTGTGTGTGTGTGTGTGTGTGTGTGTGTGCGCGCACGCTCAGTCATGTCTGACTGTGACCCCGTGGACTGTAGCCCACCAGGCTCCTCTGTCCATGGAATTCTCCAGGCAAGAATATTGGAGTGGGTTGTCATTTCCTTTTCCAAGTCCAGTAATAACACAGCCCCCCACTCCCTAAAAAAGAAAAAAGCCCATCAATGAAATCCACACCTGACCTGGAAATGAACATTCCTAGCGTCATGGGACAAATTGGTCACAAAATACCTCCCAAACCTTGATTGCAATTAAGACTGAAAGAAAGGAGTTATAAAATAAAGAATGGTGCCCACCATCCAGTTCTACAAGAATCAAGTCATTAACTGCTGTGGTCACTGACCTACAACACACCCTGAAAGGAATTCAGGGCGAAGATCAAGCTGAGGCACTTTGTTCTCTGGGAAAACTGGCAGAACTGGCCCTCAGATTGTTAGATATTTTCAGGAGAGAATTTTGTAAACCCAATTTCTTGCATCTTCCTGTCTCTGGAAAAGCACTAAACCCACTATGGTGTTCCTGGTAACAAACCGCAACCTTCTACCAATATGTCTGGTAGATTTCATGTCCCCCTTCACGAAAACCACATATATGCTAACCTCCCCCTTACCTCTTTGGAATAGCCCTCAGAGCTGTCTGAGTCACTGTCTCTCAACCTATAATCCTTAGGTTGGTTGGGGTAAAAGTTTTCATTTCTTTCTTATACTATTGATTTTTTTCATCAATACTTTCTAGGAAGATTTTCTATAAAAAAAGGTTCTCCTTTAAGACTTCCCTGGCAGTTCAATGGTTAAGACTCTGTGTTTCCACTGCAGAGGGTGTGGGTCTGATCCCTGGTCCGGGAATTAAGATCCTGCAGGCTGCTTGATGCAGCCAAAAATTTTTAAAAAATAAACAGTTCTCTCAGTAGATCTACCAGGAAAAGGCACCCCTCTGTGGAGGGTCACATTCTTTTTTCTTGATTTGGCTGCACCAGGTCTTCGTTGTGGCATGCAGCATCTTTAGTTGCAGCATGTGAACTCTTAGCGATGTAGTTCCCTGACCAGGGGTGGAACCCAGGCCCCCTGTATTGGGAGCACAGAGTCCTGGCCACTGCACCACCAGGGAAGTCCAGGGTCACATTTTTTAAAGCACAGTGTTTAAAAACTGGATCTCAGTTGCAGCCCAGTATTTCCTGCCCATGTACACCATGACTCACAAGTGGATCCAGTCCACCTGCCTTTCTAGCCTCAATGTTCCCACTCTCCCCTTTTCTCTGGCCAGCCTCTCTCCTTCCCCAGTCACTTGCTAGGCCATAACCATATTTACTTCCTTCCCAAAACTATTAAAAGTTACCTTTGTCGCTTTCTCTATTGATCATTTCACTATTCATTAATTTGTCCCCAAACCTTAGGACTGTGCCTCATGTAGGAGACTTTAATACGTTTGTATGAGATAAGTAAATTTTGGCTGCCCATTTTTCAGGGTAAAATTCCTTCCTTGAATGTTTCATGGTCACATGCACACATGAAGGCACCTCATTACACATAACAAAAAGAGAAATTTAGCAACAACTAAATAAGTAAAGACACTATATTTAATTTTCGTGACTCATGCACAGTCTTTCATCATCTCTAGCTTTGCATGAAGTGGCTCATTGCCATTCCTTTGACTAGTTGGAGTAAAGAATCTAATTAGTGGGTCTCTCTGCTTGCCCTTCTTAAGGATGGAAAAGCTGGTCTGACAAGATGGAAGATATTCAGTCTTCTTTGTACTGTTTCTTCTGGGGCCCAGAGATTTGGAATCTACTTGCTTTGCTTATGTAAGCACATTGGCTCCCTCCCCTGGGTAGTTTTTGACAGAGTTAGCTTTAAATAAGAGAATAAGACCAAAGAGTTTGGGTGAACACGTCCGTCCAGTTGGGAGTAGCCAAGTAAGCACACAGATGTGCTTAAGATAACCAACGGGTTCTTTTTAGTTGTTGAATGCTGGTGCCCTAGATATAATAGGCTAGTGATCCCCCAACTTTTCTGTGGCATGCCCTTCAGTTAAAACGTTTGAATATGTACTCCCAATGTATATTCCTTTAGTAGAGATTTTGAAAAGAAGAAATATGAACACATTCAATATCTTCTAATAACCTATCATGGGAAAAAACCTAAAGCTATATACCTGAAACTAACAGAATATTGTAAGTCAACTATAGTTAAATTTTAAAAAAGAAGACAAAGAGGGACTTCCCTGGTGGTCCAGTGGCTAAGACTCCTCACTCCCAATGCAGGGGGCCTAGGTTTGATTCCTGGTCAGGGAACTAGATCCTGTGTGTCACAACTAAGGCCCAACACAGCCAAAAAAATAATTATTTTTTAAAAGAAAAATAAAAAATTAAGATTCTAATACTTTCTCTGTATATCCAGTGGATTGTCCTATGCACTCCATGTTGGAAACCTCTGGCATAGACAACTTTACTTTGCAATACTCTTTTAATATTGAGGTATAATTTACATACAATAAAGCACATAAATCAAAGTTGGGTTACTTTTTCCCTATGTCTACAGCTGTATAATGATAATCCTTATCAAAATATAGAACATTCTAACACCCCAGAAGACTATCTGGTGCCCCCTCCTAGGTAGAGCATATTTCCCCCATTAATAACCATTGTTCTGACCTCTGCCATCATAGATTATTAGTTTGACCTGGTTTTGAACCTTCTTTAAGTGGACTATTACAGCATCTACTCTAGAATCTGACTTCATTCCTCAACATTTTAAGAGTCACCTGTATTATTTTGTATAGCAATAGCAGTAGTTCATTCTTTTCCATTCTTGTGAGTATCCTATTGTATTAATGTACCTTAATTTATCTATTTTACTCTCTTTTTTTGGCCAGACAGCAGGTGGGATCTTAGTTCCCCAACCAGGGATCAAACCCAGTCCCCTCTGCATTGGCAGCTTGGAGTCTTAGCCACTGGACTGACAGGGACATCCCTACCCATTCTACTTGCTTTTTTTTCTTGTTTGTGCTGGGTCTTCATAGCTGTGCGTGGGCTTTCTCTAGTTGTGGTGAGCAGAGGCTACTCTTCACTGAAGTGCACAGGCTTCTCATTTCTTGGCTTCTAAGGAAACGGCAACCCACTCCGGTATTATTGCCTGGAGAATCCCATGGACAGAGGACCTGGCAGGCTACAGTCCATGGGGTCACAAGAGTCAGACATGATTTAACAACTAAACCTCAATAGTTGCAGCATGCAGGCTCAGTAGTTGCAGCTCTTGAACTCCAGAGCACAGGCTCAGTAGTTGTGGCACATGGGCTTCGTTGCTCCACAGCATGTGGGATCTTCCCGGACCAGGGGTCAAACCAGTATCTCCTGAACTGGCAGGTGGATTATTATCCACTGTTCCACTAGGGAAGTTCCCCATTCTACTCTTGACACATACCTGGGTTATTACCGGTTTTTAACAATGATGAATGAAGCTGCTCTGAGCACTCCTGTACATGTTTTTGATGGACAGAAGCCCTCATTGAGAGTTTCCCTGATGGCTAGAGAGTAACCCCCACTTGCCACAACTAGAGAAAAACACATGCAGCAATGAAGATCCAGCACAGCCAAAAAATAAATAACATTTAAAAAAAGAAGAAGAACACTCACTGACTGTGGGTGTGTTTCCGGGAGTGGAAGTGCTTTAGTAAACATTGCCAAACAGTCTTGCCAAAGTGGTTGTACCATCTACACTCCCTCTAGCCATGTGTGAGAGATTACCCCACATCTGTGATGAGACTTTGAATCATCAGTCCTTTTAATTTTATTATTTTTATGTATTTTTAAAATTTGTATTGGAGTTTAGTTGATTTACACTGTTGAGTTAGTTTCAGGTCTACAGCAAAGTGTTTCAGTTATACATATATGCATATTCATTTTTTCAGAAGCTTTTCTCATATATGGTATCAAAGAATATTGAATAGAGTTCCCTGAGGAATACAGTAGGTCCTTGTTGTTTATCTGTCTTATATATAGTAATGGGTATAGGTTAATCTCAAACTCCTGATTTATACCTCTCCTCCCCATTTCCCCTTTGGTAACCATAAATTTAGTTTTGATAACTGCTAAGTCTGTTTCTGTTCTGTAAATAAGCTCATTTGTATCATTTTTAAAAATCAGATTCTGCATATGGTATCATATTTTTCTTTGTCTGACTTACTCAGTATCATAATCTCTAAGTCATCCAGTTTGCTACAAATGGCATTACTTTGTTCTTTTTTATGGCTGAGTAGCATTCCATCGTGTATCTGTACCATATCTTCTTTATCCATTCATTTGTTGATGGGCATTTAGGTAGCTTCCATGTCTTGGCTATTGTAAACAGTGCTGCAGTGAACACTGGGGAGCATGTATATCAGTCCTTTTAATTTTAGCCATCTTGGTGGGAGACCTTACAATACTCTTGATGAAGTGGGAGAAAATGCCAGGACAAACATCTTGTCTTCCGATCTGGTTTATCTCCTCTCGCTTTTCCACTTGAGATTTATGGATGAGTTAAATCCACAATGTATCTGTACATCTCAGAGTCCAGTGGCCATCATTCTATATGATCTCAACTGGAAAGCATGACAAGATTCTAAATCTGAACTTAAAACAGCTAAGTCTTACCATAAACTCTAGAAAAGATTAAGGAGCTACTCAGTGGGTTTTTTTTTCCTTCTCAGTTCAGTTCAGTTCAGTCGCTCAGTCGTGTCCAACTCTTTGTGACCCCAAGAATCGCAGCACGCCAGGCCTCCCTGTCCATCACCAACTCCCAGAGCTTACTCAAACTCACGTCCATCGAGTCGGTGATGCCATCCAGCCATCTCATCCTCTGTCATCCCCTTCTCCTCCTGCCCCCAATTCCTCCCAGCATCAGGGTCTTTTCCAATGAGTCAACTCTTCTCATGAGGTGGCCAAAGTACTGGAGTTTCAGCTTCAGCATCAGTCCTTCCAATGAACACCCAGAACTGAGCTCCTCAGGATGGACTGGTTGGATCTCCTTGCAGTCCAAGGGACTCTCAAGAGTCTTCTCTAACACCACAGTTCAAAAGCATCAATTTTTCAGCGCTCAGCTTTCTTCACAGTCCAACTGTCACATCCATACATGACCACTGGAAAAACCATAGCCTTGACCAGACGGACCTTGGTTGGCAAAGTAATGTCTCTGCTTTTTAATGTGCTATCTAGGTTGGTCATAACTTTCCTTCCAAGGAGTAATCGTCTTAATTTCATGGCGGTATTCACCATCTGCAGTGATTTTGGAGCCCCAAAAAATAAAGTCTGACACTGTTTCCACTGTATCCCCATCTATTTCCCATGAAGTACTGGGACCAGATGATGCCATGATCTTAGTTTTCTGAATGTTAAGCTTTAAGCCAACTTTTTCACTCTCCTCTTTCACTTTCATCAAGAGGCTTTTTAGTTCCTCTTCACTTTCTGCCAGAAGGGTGGTGTCATCTGCATATTTGAGGTTATTAATATTTCTCATGGCAATCTTGATTCCAGCTTGTGCTTCTTCCAGCCCAGCGTTTCTCATGATGTACTCTGCATATAAGTTAAATAAGCAGGGTGACAATACACAGCCTTGATGTACTCCTTTTCCTATTGGGAACCAGTCTGTTGTTCCATGTCCAGTTCTAACTGTTGCTTCCTGACCTGCATACAGATTTCTCAAGAGGCAAGTCAGGTGGTCTGGTATTCCCATCTCTTTCAGAATTTTCCACAGTTTATTGTGATCCACACAGTTGAAGGCTTTGGCATAGTCAATAAAGCAGAAATAGATGTTTTTCTGGAACTCTCTTGCTTTTTCGATGATCCAGCAGATGTTGGCAATTTGATCTCTGGTTCCGCTGCCTTTTCTAAAAGCAGCTTCAACATCTGGAAGTTCACAGTTCACATATTGCTGAACTCTTTAAATATCCCAAAACAACCAGAAAACAAGGGCTTGTGCTTTTCAAACAACCAAGGCGTAGTGTTTTTTAGAGGGAACAAAGACATTCCTAGAGAAATTTCTCATTTTGAACTCTCCTTCTGACGTCCATAGGACCAAAGAATACAACCTCTAAACTGACTTTCCCTTGGTAAGTAGTCCTACAGCTTGAGAAAAAAAGGCTTTATTGAGATATAGTTCACATACCATACAATTCACCTATTTAAAGTGTACAATTCAATACTTTGGAGTACATCACAAATATATACAACTCTCACTACAGTCTTCCCTGATGGCTCAGATGGTAAAGAATCTGCCTGCAATGTGGGACACCTGGGTTCAACCCCTGGGTTGGAAAGATTCCCTGGAAGAGGGCATGGCAACCAACTCTAGTATTCTTGCTTGGAGAATTCCCATGGACAGAGGAGCCTGGTGGGTTACAATCCATGGGGTTGCAGAGTTGGACACGACTGAGCAACTAAGCACACGTATCACCAGTCAATTTTTGAACATTTCCATCACCTCTAAAGAAACCGCATACCCTTTAGCTATCATCTTCCTATACCCCTTCCCAATCCACACCTCCCAAGCAATTGCTAATCTACTCTCTATGGATTTGCCTCTTCTGGACACTTGAATATGTAAATGGAATCATATGATAATGTGGCCTTTGCAGCCACAAGTTTCTTCCATGTTGTAGCACATGTGTCAGTACTTTATTCCTTTTTATGGTTGAATAATATTCCATTTCATAGATAGACCGTGCATGCCTGCTAAGTTGCTTCCATTGTGTCTGACTTTTTGCTTTAGGACAAAGAGTCCTAAAGGACTCTTTGCTTTATGGACATCTCTGTGGGATTCTCTAGACAAGAATACTGGAGTGGGTTGCCATGCCCTCCTCCAGGGGATCTTCCCGACCCAGGGATCAAAACTGCCTCTCTTACATCTCCTGCATTGGCAGGCAGATTCTTTACCACTAATGCCACCCGGGAAGCCCTGTAGATAGACCACACTTAGTTTATCCATTGATGGAAATTTGGGTTGTTTCCACCTTTTGGCTATTATAAAACGACTGCTATATTCTGTAGCTTTTTAGCCACCTTGATACTTTTAGGGTTTTTGTTGTTGTTATTTTCAATATGTACACATATTGACTTACTCATCCTTAAGATATCAATAAGACTCTGTGATAAAAAAAAGGAATCAAAATATGTATAGAAATGAATGAAAATAAAAACACGACAACCCAAAACCTATGGGATTCAGTAAAAGCAGTGCTATGGGGAAGGTTCATAGCAATACAAGCTTACCTCAAGAAACAACAGAAAAATCAAATAGATAACCTAACTTTATGCCTAAAGCAACTAGAAAAAGAAGAAATGAAGAACCCCAGCGTTAGTAGAAGGAAAGAAATCATAAAAATTAGGGCAGAAATAAATGAAAAAGAAACAAAGGAGACTATAGCAAAAATCAACAAAATTAAAAGCTGGTTCTTTGAGAAGATAAATGAATAGACAAACCATTAGCCAAACTCATCAAGAAAAAAAGGGAGAAGGATCAAATCAACAAAATTAGAAATGAAAAGAGAAATCACAACTGACAACACAGAAATATGAAGACTACTATCAGCAACTATATGCCAATAAAATGGGCAACTTGAAAGAAATGGACAAATTCTTAGAAAAGTATAACCTTCCAAAACTGAACCAGGAAGAAATAGGAAATCTTAACAGACCCATCACAAGTATGGAAATTGAAACTGTAATAAAAACTCTTCCAACAATCAAAAGCCTAGAACCAGATGGCTTCACAGGTGAATTCTACCAAAAATTTAGAGAAGAGCTAATATCTATCCAACTCAAACTCTTCCAGAAAATTGCAGAGGAAGGTAAACTGCCAAACTCATTTTATGAGGCCACCATCACCCTAATACCAAAACCAGACAGTTCAGTTCAGTTCAGTCGCTCAGTTGTGTCCAACTCTTTGTGACCCCATGAAGCACAGCATGCCAGGCCTCCCTGTCCATCACCAACGCCTGGAGTCCACCCAAACCCATGTCCATTGAGTTGGTGATACCATCCAACCATCTTATCCTCTGTCATCCCCTTCTCCTCCTGCCCTCAATCTTTCCCAGCATCAGGATCTTTTCCAGTGAGTCAGTTCTTCGCATCAGGTGGCCAAAGTATTGGAGTTTCAGCTTCAACATTAGTCCTTCCAGTGAACACCCAGGACTGATCTCCTTTAGGATGGACTGGTTGGATCTCCTTGAAGTCCAAGGGACTCTCAAGAGTCTTCTCCAACACCACAGTTCAAAAGCATCAATTCTGTGCTCAGCTTTCTTTTATAGTCCAACTCTCACATCCATACACAACTACTGGAAAAACCACAGCCTTGACTAGACAGACATTTGTTGATAAAGTGATGTCTCTGCTTTTTATTATGCTCTCTAAGTTGGTCATAACTTTCCTTCCAAGGAGTAAACGTCTTTTAATTTCATGGCTGCAGTCACCATCTGCAGTGATTTTGGAGCCCAGAAAAACAAAGCCAGCCACTGTTTCCTCTGTTCCCCCATCTATTTGCCGTGAAACGATGGGACCAGATGCCATGATGTTAGTTTTCTGAATGTTGAGCTTTAAGTCACCGTTTTCGTTCTCTTCTTTCACTTTCATCAAGAGGCTCTTTGGTTCTTCTTCACTTTCTGCCATAAGGGTGGTGTTGTCTGCATATCTGAGGTTATTGATATTTCTCCTGGCAGTCTTGATTCCAGTTTGTGCTTCCTCCAGCCCAGTGTTTCTCATGAGTACTCTGCATATAAGTTAAATAAGCAGGGTGACAATATACAGCTTTGATGTTCTCCTTTTCCTGTTTGGAACCAGTCTCTTGTTCCATGTTCAGTTCTAACTGTTGCTTCCTGATGTGCATACAGGTTTCTCAAGAGGCAGGTCAGGTGGTCTGGTATTCCCATCTCTTTCAGAATTTTCCACAGTTTATTGTGATCCACACAGTCAAAGACTTTGGCATAGTCAATAAAGCAGAAGTAGATGTTTTTCTGGAACTCTCTTGCTTTTTTGATGATCCAGCAGATGTTGGCAATTTGATCTCTGGTTCCTCTGCTGTCAGGAAGCATTTAACAGGAGGCTTCCTGTGTGCTGTTTTGGATCTGTCATGAATCCTCTGTTCCTTATTAATTCCTGAATATTCAGGAATTAAGAGGAGAGGCAAGCCTCTCCTGGGACTGAGGAATGCATGCATTTCCTTCGTTAGTTTTTCCATACGGTGAAAAGTAACTATTTACGACCCTATTTTGATATGGATCACCTTTTGGCCTTATGGCCTCTATTGCTCCTTGCTTCCTTGGTAAACTTGTAAAGTCTGGTCTCTTGATCTTTATCTAAAGAAGCTACTGGTATATATACTCTTAAAGAATTCAATAAAGCACCCGTGTTCCATCAAAGCTTGGGTCCCCATGTCTTTCTTTCTTTCTCTCTCTCTCTCTTTCTGGCTGATTCCCTGGAACATGAAGGCCGGCTGCATAACCCAGGGAATATTAGCCTCTTTCCTTCTCTCACTTTCTCATAGTCGACTCCGGACCACCAGGTTCCGGTCCATTAAAGGACCCCAACACTCTGCCTTTTCTAAAACCAGCTTGAACATCTGGAAGTTCACGGTTCATGTATTGCTGAAGCCTGGCTTGGATAATTTTGGGCATTACTTTACTCCCGTGTGAGATGAGTGCAAGTGTGCGGTAGTTTGAGCATTCTTTGGCATTGCCTTTTGGCCTTTTGGCTAAGATCAAGTGTAGTATCAAATGTGTAAACCAGACAAAGATGCCACAAAAAATGTAAACTACAGGCCAATATCACTGATGAACATAGATGTAAAAATCCTTAACAAAATTCTAGCAAACAGAAAGCAACAACATATTAAAAAGATCATACATCATGACCAAGTGGGCTTTATCCCAGGGATGCAAGGATTCTTTAGTATTCACAAATCAATCAATGTGATACACCACATTAACAAATTGAAAGATAAAAACCATATAATTATCTCAATAGATTCAGAGAAAGCCTTTGACAAAATTCAACAGCCACTTATGATAAAAAAACCCTCCAGAAAGCAGGAATAGAAGGAACATACCTCAACATAATAAAAGCCATATATAATAAACCCACAGCAAACATTATCCTCAATGGTGAAAATTGAAAGCATTTCCCCTAAAGTCAGGAGCAAGACAAGGGTGCCCACTCTCACTGCTATCATTCAACATAGTTTTGGAAGTTTTAGCCACAGCAATCAGAAAAGAAAAAGAAATAAAAGGAATCCAGATGGGAAAAGAAGTAAAACTCTCACTGTTTGCAGATGACATGATCCTCTACATAGAAAACCCTAAAGACACCACCACAAAGTTACTAGAAGTAATCAATGACTATAGTAAATTTGCAGGATATAAAATTAACACACAGAAATTCCTTGCATTCCTATACACTAACAATGAGAAAACAGAAAGAGAAATTAAGGAAACAATTCCATTCACCATTGCGACAAAAAGAATAAAATACTTAGGAATAAATCTACCTAAAGAAACAAAAGACCTGTATGTAGAAAACTATAAAACACTGATGAAAGAAATCAAAGGTGACAGAAATAGATGGAGAAATATACCATGTTAATGGATTGGAAGAATCAGCATAGTGAAAATGAGAATACTACCCAAAGCAATCTATAGATTCAATGCAATCCCTATCAAGCTACCAATGGTATTTTTCATAGAACTAGAACAAATAATTTCACAATTTGTATGGAAATACAAAAAGCTTCGAATAGCCAAAGCAGTCTTGAGAAAGAAGAATGGAACTGGAGGAATCTGACTTCAGACTATACTACAAAGTTACAGTCATTAAGATAGTATGGTACTGGCACAAAGACAGAAATATAGATCAATGGAACAAAATAGAAAGCCCAGAGATAAATCCACGCACCTATGGACACCTTATCTTTGACAAAGGAGGCAAGAATATACAATAGAGAAAAGACAATCTCTTTAACAAGTAGTGCTGGGAAAACTGGTCAACCACTTGTAAAAGAATGAAACTAGAACACTTTCTAACACCATACACAAAAATAAACTCAAAATGGATTAAAGATGTAAACATAAAGCCAGAAACTATAAAACTCCTAGAGGAACACATACGCAAAACACTCTCTGACATAAATCACAGCAGGATCCTCTATGACCCACCTCCCAGAGTAATGGAAATAAAAACAAAAATAAACAAATGGGACCTAATGAAACTTAAAAGCTTTTGCACAACGAAGGAAACTGTAAGCAAGGTGAAAAGACAGCCTTCAGAATAGGAGAAAATAATAGCAATTGAAGCAACTGACAAAGAATTAATCTCAAAAATATACAAGCAGCTCATGCAGCTCAATTCCAGAAAAATAAACGACCCAATCAAAAAATGGGTGAAAGACCTAAACAGACATTTCTCCAAAGAAGACATACAGATGGCTACAAACACATTAAAAGATGTTCAGCATCACTCATTATCAGAGAAATGCAAATTAAAACCACAATGAGGTACCATCTCATGCCAGTCAGAATGGCTGCTACCAAGAAGTCTACAAACAATAAATGCTGGAGAGGGTGTGGAGAAAAGGGAACCCTCTTACACTGTTGGTGGGAATGCAAACTAGTACAGGCACTATGGAGAACAGTGTGGAGATTCCTTAAAAAACTGGAAATAGAACTGCCATATGACCCAGCAATCCCACTCCTGGGCATACACACTGAGGAAACCAGAATTGAAAGTATACCCCAATGTTCATTGCAGCACTGTTTACAATAGCTAGGACATGGAAGCAACCTAAATGTCCATTGGCAGATGAATGGATAAGAAAGCTGTGGTACATATACACAATGGAATATTACTCAGCTATTAAAAAGAATGCATTTAAATCAGTTCTAATGAGGTGGATGAAACGAGCCTATTATACAGAGTGAAGTAAGTCAGAAAGAAAAACACCCAATACAGTATATTAATGCATATATATGAAATTTAGAAAGATGGCAATGATGAACCTATATACAAGACAGCAAAAGAGACACAGATGTAAAGAACAGACTTTTGGACTCTGTGGGAGAAGGCAAGGGTGGGATGATTGGAGAGAATAGCATTGAAACATGTATATTACCATATGTGAAACAGATCGCCAAGCCAGGTTTGATGCATGAGATAAGGGTGCTCAGGGCCAGTGCAGTGGGATGATCCTGAGGGATGGGATGGGGAGGGAGGTAGGAGGGGGGTTCAGGATGGGGGACACATGTACACCCATGGCTGATTCATGTCAATATATGGCAAAAACCACTACAATATTGTAAAGTAATTAGCCTCCAATTAAAATAAATTAATTTAAAAAAAAGACTGTGATCAGTGAACTTCCCTTGTGGTCCAGTGACTGGGACTTGTGTTCCCAATGCAGGGGGTCAGGCTGTGATCCCTGGTCAAAGAACTAGATCCCACATGCCACAACTAAGACCTGGTACAGCCAAATATATATTTTAAAAAATATATGATCAGATTTTTTCCACTCCCACTCTTGTCTCTGGGAGCAATTCTCTACACATACCAATGGTATTTCAAGCCTTTGCTCCCCCCTCTTTGCCTAGCTAACTCCCACTCGTTTTTATTTTATTATTGTTTTTACTTTCTGGTCGCACCTTGAGACACATGGGATCTTTTGTTCCCCAAGCAGGGATTGAACCTGCACCCCTGCAATGGAAGTGTGGTGTCTTAACCACTGGACCACCAGGGAAGTCCCCCTTCTCGTTCTTTATTCTGTGATGTTTACTCAGTATCCAAGTCCATTGGAACTACTTCAGAGAATATCTTGTTTATATGACTATGCATCTATGTATGAAGTGTTAGGATATTCCTTGTATTCAAATAAATAATACAATGAACCAGGAAAAATGGCATGTTGCCAGGACTATTGCCAACTTATTTTTTTCCAATGCTCTTTATATAGACTTGATTTTTTAAGTCTACAGAAGATGTTACTCATAACCCATATTCTGTTTCATACCTCAAAAGAAGAAGTGGTAATTTACAAAATTTCTTCCTCCTCTTTCTATCTCATAATATCACATGCCCTGTGGTTGGTGATGTTTTTGGTCATATGGAGCCAGAATATCTAGGAAAACTTTTGTCATCAGATGATATGAATACATATGCTGGTGCTTCAATCTCTCTTTCTAAGATGACTCTTAAACAGCCACAGTATACAACATTGATTGTAATAGTTCAATCATTCATAGGTTTGCCATGTAAAGATAAGAATTCTGGGGACTTCCCTGATGGTCCTGTGGTTAAGACTCCACACTCTCACTGACAAGGGCCCAGGTTCAATCCCTGGTCAGGGAACTAAGATCCCACAAACTTTGCAGTATTGCCCCCACCCCCCAAAAAAAGAAAAAGAATTCTACGTGCTAGTATTTTAATGGGTGGCCTTTTCTCAGCAAGTTCCATGCTTTTGGTTCAACCTAGATTACTGGTGGGATTTTTCAATATTTTCATTTTTATTTCTGGGCTTAGCAAAAATAAAAAGAAAATGTGAGTGGTGAGGGTTGAATGGAAGAGGGAAAGGAAGAAAGAACCAGAAGGATGAAAGCCAGTGGCCAAGCTATACCACCACATCATCTTCATTGAGCCTCCTTGGTTAGGTCTCTCAAAAGGTATCAAGGGAATACTCAAGTTTCTCTCCAATTTGTCCCAAATATCTCTGTATTCATTTCTGCCATACCCAGTGATCACTAACTGGGTGCTTTAAAACATCAGAAACCTATTCTCTCACAGTCCTGGAGGCCAGAGGTCCAAAATAAAAGTGTCAGCAGGACCACACTCCCTCCAAAGTCTCTAATGGAAAATTCCTCCTTATCTCTTGCAGCTTTTGGTAGTGCTAGGTGTTCTTTGGCTTTGGCAGCATCACTCCAATGTCTGTCTCCATTTTTGCATGGCCCTCGCTATGTGTCTCTCTGTCCTTTTATTTTGCTTGTTTATTTGGCCTAACTGTGTGGCTTGTGAGATCTTAGTTCCACAACCAGGGCCCCTGGGAGTGAAAGCATCGAGTCCTAACCACTGCACTGCCAGGGAATTCCCCTTTTCTGTCTTTCATAAGGACACTTGTCATTGGATTTAGGGCCTATCCTATTCTGTAGGATCTCATCTTAATCCTGACCTTAATTACATCTGCAGAGACACCATTTCCAAGGAAGGCCACATTCTGAGGTTCCAGGTGGACATGAATATTGTGGTGGGGAGACTATTCAACCCACTCCAAACTCCTTCAAATTCTATTGCTTCTGCCTTTGGATATAGTATATAAACCTTGAAGTGACAGTGAGCTGTCTACTTTACCACTGATAAGAAACAGTTGTCTTACAAATTTAACAGAAGTAAATTAATGTAGTGGGGGCTTTCCTGGTGGCTCAGACAGTAGAGAATCTGCCTGTAATGCAGGAGACATGGGATTAATCCCTGGGTCAGGAAGATGGTCTGAAGAAGGGAATGGATACCAACTCCAGTATTCTTGCCTGGAGAATCCCATGGTCAGAGGAGCCTGGTGGGCTACAGTCCATGGGATTGCAAAACATTGGACATGACTGACCAACTAACACACACACAAACCAACATACAGAAGAGTATGGAAATTGCAATGGATTTTTCACGAAGACAACATGCCCATGTAGTAAAACATTCAAATCAAGACACAGAACATTCCCAGTGCAGATTTGGAACCATATTCTTTCTTTTTTTCCATTAACAAAAATTTAATTGTGGTAAAACACAACAAAATATACCATCTTAACCATTTTAAAGTATACAGTTCAAGGACTTCCCTGGTGGTCCAGTGGTTGAGAATTTGCGTTGCAATGCAGGGGACTCAGGTTTGATCCCTGGTAGGGAAACTAAGATCCTGCAGACTTTGGAGCTACTGAGCCTGCAAGCCACAACTAGAGAGTCTGAGCGTTGCAATGAAATATTCCCACTTGATGCAACAAAGATACCATGTGCTGTAACTAAGACTGGAGGCAGCCAAATAAATAAACATTAAAAATAAATAAACTATACAGTTCAGTTCAGTCGCTCAGTCATGTCCAACTCTTTGCGACCCCATGAATCGCAGCACACCAGGCCTCTCTGTCCATCACCAACTCCCAGAGCTTACTCAAACTCATGCCCATCGAGTCAGTGATGCCATCCAGCCATCTCATCCTCTGTCATCCCCTTTTCCTCCTGCCCCCAATCCCTCCCAGCATCAGGGTCTTTTCCAATGAGTCAACTCTTTGCATGAGGTGGCCAAAGTATACAGTTTAATACATTAATACATTCACATTGTTGGACAACCGCTCCCGCCATCCAGTTTCAGAATTTTCTCTCATGTGAACTAAAACTCTGTCCCTATTACACAATAATTCCCCATTTCCGCAGCCCCTGGTAACCACAATTCTGCTTCTGTCTCTCTGAATTTGACTACTCTAGGGAACTCATGGTGGAGAAGGCAATGGCACCCCACTGCAGTACTCTTGCCTGGAAAATCCCATGGATGGCGGAGCCTGGTAGGCTGCAGTCCATGGGGTCGCTAAGAGTCGGACACGACTGAGCAACTTCACTTTCACTTTTCACTTTCATGCATTGGAGAAGGCAATGGCAACCCACTCCAGTGTTCTTGCTTGGAGAATCCCAGGGATGGGGGAGCCTGGTGGGCTGCCGTCTTATGGGGTCGCACAGAGTCGGACACAACTGAAGCAACTTAGCAGCAGCAGCAGCAGTAGAGAACTCATGGAAGTGCAATCATACAGTATTTGTTGCTTTGTGACTGGCTTATTTCACTCAGCATAATGTCCTCTGGGTTCATCCATGTTGTAACACATGTCAGAATTTCCTTCCTTTTAGGGCTGAGTACTATAGGAACCATATTCTTCTGAAAGGTGATGACAACCTCCTCTGGATTTTAATGGCTAAATCTTTACTTATTTTCATCCCTGATTCTAATTGGTAAACGATGTATGTTTCATTTGTGTTTTCCTCTTTGGCAATTATAGAGTTCAGGTTTTCAGGGTTTTAAACCAGAACCTAGCCCTTTGCTCTGGATCCTGTGACTTTGACCGAGTTACCCAATCTCATGTGCATTTTAAGGATCTCACTGAGTTTATAGAAAAGCTAAAAGAATCAATGGCATCACCGATTCCATGGACATGAGTTTGAATAAGCTCCGGGAGTTGGTGATGGACAGAGAAGCCTGGCGTGCTGCAGTCCATGGGGTCGCAAAGAGTCAGACACAACTGAGCAACTGAACTGAACTGAAAAGAATCAACAGCTTTCAAAAGTGAATGCATGCGTGCTCAGTTGCTTCAGTCATGTCCAGCTCTTTGCGACCCTATAGACCGTAGCCTCTGTTCATGGCTCCATCCCGTGGGTCCTCTGTCCGTGGGATTCTCTAGGCAAAAGTAGTGGAGTGGATTGCCATGTCCTCCTCCAGGGGATCTTCCCAACTCAGGGATCAAACCCGTGTCTCTTATGTCTCCTGCATTGGCAGGTGGGTTCTTTACCACTCGTGCCACCTGGGAAGCCCTCAAAAGTAGATGCAAGTAAGCCAAAGGGCAAGTCTGAAAACATAATTTTTCATTCCTCTTTCCTTTCCCTTTCTTTGCAATTGGCTGGCTCCTAGGCGGAGCCCAAAGGACCTTGGCAGTGGTTTAGTCCTCATCCTTCCACCCATCTGAAAGTCAGCAGGAGTCTGTGTTTTGTTTCCTTTTATTTAAACACATTCACTCATTGTTTTGGAAATACCTCACATCCCAGGGGATTGAAGACTTTTGGAATAAACAAGTCACCTCTTAAAAGATAAGACCCATTGAACATACGAATCCCTAGCTGAGTGGGAAAAATGAAACAACCAAGATTTGGAGACCGAGGGGAAGTTCATTCTGAATCTTTGTTAGAGATTCTCAGAGGTATAGTCTAAATTCACGTCCATCATGGCTAAGGCCCTGCTGTATGTAAATGTCTGTAAAGACAAATGCAGCACCTTAATCAGCCTGAGCCCAGGACCTAGTTCCTTCAATCCATCTGTTGTAGCCATGCGTTCTGGGAAACAAACTCACTCAGAAGGACAATGCAGATAGTGGAGTGCAGTTTATTACACTGGCGGGCCCAAGGCAGAGTCTCCTCTTAGCCAAGGACCCCAACCAGTTTTCGTGAAAACCTTATATACCCTAGGTGTACTTGCTCAAACCCACCTCCCCAAATTCCTTGAAACTAGTCTGGACAAGGTGAAAGAGAGATACGATCAAAGTTAACCCATGATTCATGTGTCACAAGACTAGATAAACTGGATATTTATCGATAGGCCTGTGGTCATATCCCGATAAACATAATGGAATCTACCACTTTGTTCTGTTACAGAGATAATGAGCATATTCTTTTAGGCAACGAATGGAGAGTCCAAGTACAAGTCCTGAGGCTCTCTTATCTGGGGGATCTGGTTTCCCATTGGTATGCCATTTCTATAGACACTGAGCACAAAGTTCAGAGTCCATGGGGAGGGTGACCATGCGTGTAGCCTAATGTTCGCAGCCTGGCCTAAGATGGAGTCCAGCTCTGTTTCCTCCTTCACATCAGCTGTGAAACAGGTTTTTACTGTAGGCGATTTAAGTCATTTATTTTCATAGTTTACACATTACACAATGACTTAGGACTAAGTGCCAAGAAGTATATAGTAAGAGCAAGATCAAATCCAACCACACTTCAAGTATTAATCTGTGTGTGTGTGTCTTAGTTGTTCAGTCATGTCCAGTTCTTTGCAGCCCTGTGCAGCCCTGTGGACTGTAGCCCGCCAGGCTCCTCTGTCCATGGAACTCTCCAGGCAAGAATACTGGAGTGGATTTCCATTCCCTCCTCCAGGGGCTCTTCCCAACCCGGGAATCAAACCTGGGTCTCCCGCATTGCAGGCAGATTTTTTACTGTCTGAGCCATCAGGGAAACCCTTTAATCTCTAATACTAGCCTTTATATGCCCTTATGAAAGCCCACCCAGTTGCATTATCCTTTTTCTGAAAGCTTTTTATCTGTGGAGTAAAGCAGGAAACATATAGGGTTGTGTATGGTCAGGCCACTCAAGATGGCTGTTCTCTTGCTCTTTGTCCATCCCTTGCCTGATGAGCACCTGCTTCACCTAAACTCTACACACAGGACTGACCTTCCTACATACCTGCCCCAGCTGTTGGTTGTTCTCATCAAAATGTTGCAGGAAGGAGGACCCGTTCCAGGGCCCTAAAGTGGGCTCTTGTCTAACTCTTAGAAATGAATTGTCCGAGGAGATGCACATGTTGACAAAGCCGGAGATTTTATTGGGAAGGGGGCGCCCAGGTGGAGAGCAGGAGGGCAAGGGAACCCAGGAGGACTGCTCTGCCACCTGGCTTGCAGTCTCGGGTTTTACGGTGCTGTGAATAAGTTCCGGGTTGTTCCTGGCCAGTCACTCCGACTCAGGTTTCTTCCTGGTGGTGCAGGCGTGGCTCAGCCAAGATGGATTCCAGCGAGAAGGATTCTGGGAGGTGGTAGGACACATGGCGTCTCTTTCTGACTTTTTCCAAATTCTTCCAGTTGGTGGTAACTTGTTAGTTCCATGTTCCTTACTGTGTTCCTCCTGTCATAAAATAACTCATGAAAATGGTTAGTATGGTGCCTGGCAAGAGTGGGCAGTTTCAGTCACTGTTTCCTTGAACGAAAGGGGCGGTGAGGGGCGTGTCTCTCTGCTGGTTTCCCTGGTAACTAGTGAACTCTCCTGACCTCAATTCCCCTACAACTGGCAATCTCCCCTCCCTCTCAGGAGCAAAGACTGTCGCCATGTCCTGCCCGCCATCCACTGCACATGGTGGGATGTTGCTCTAGGACCTTGCTTCAGACATGTAAGTTCCCTCATCCATTAAACCATGGATGTCTCTGTTGCTGACTCTGGGCTCTTGAAACTGGGGAAGCATGGGCCTTATTGGCCTGTGGAGAACAGTCCAACAGGTGGCCATTTCCAGAACTTTCCAGAACCACAGAAAAGTGAGGGAAAGGGTGTGGAGAGGGATCCACTTATCTTCCTCTGCTTTCTCCCAGTCACAGCCTAGTGATGCAAAAGGTTAACTTGACTTTGAAGCAGAAAGTGCTCACCTTTACCATGTAGAATTGACATTTCACACAGAGAAAGCATGAGTTTTCCACAGTGTTCAGTCATGTTTCAGGGTTTGATGCTAATCTGTCAAATCTCAAGA
This sequence comes from Cervus canadensis, assembly GCF_019320065.1. Taxonomy (NCBI): domain Eukaryota; kingdom Metazoa; phylum Chordata; class Mammalia; order Artiodactyla; family Cervidae; genus Cervus; species Cervus canadensis. The sequence goes on from NC_057386.1 coordinate 125,412,097, forward strand.
GAAGCCACACAAACTCAGTGGTGTGCCTAGCGATTCCATCTCGCCAGCAGTACTCAGAGCTGACACTCTTATATAATTATAATAATTTATAATTATTTAAATATTGTACCTAAAGCTAGTCCATCTGGTTTTTGAAATATTCAGTGCTAAGACTGGCTTGAGACAGGGAATGTGAGACTGGGGTTCGTCTTTGGGGAGCACACACACGTATACACACACACACTCCTTGCCTCGCCCTGAGAACTGACTGCACTTGAAAATTCTTTTGTTTTTAAGATTTTTTTGATGTGAAAGTGAAAGTGACTCACTCAGTCATGTCCTCTTTGTGACCCCATGGACTGTAGGCCACCAGGCTCCTCTGTCCATGGGATTCTCCAGGCAAGAATACTGGAGTGGATTGCCATTTCCTTCTCTGGGGATCTTCCCAACCCAAGGATCGAACCTAGGTTTCCCACATTGCAGGCAGACTACCGACTGAACCACCAGGGAAATCATTTTTTGATGTGGACCATTTTAAAAGCCTTTATTGAATTTATTAAAACTCTGCTTATGTTTTCTGAGTTTGGGGCCACAAGGTACATGGGGTCTTAGTTCCGTGACCAGGGATCAAAATCGCACCTCCTGCATTGGAAGGTGAAGCCTTAACCACTGGACAACCAGGGAAGTCCCGAGAATTCTTTGTCATTAGCCATCTACCTACAAGCTGAAAAGGTTTCTTTCTTTCATTTTAGCTGTGGCCACTCATGAGGGTATGTTTTTGCTCCAGGGAGAGACACATGAACATGGTTACCATTAGTCTTGCAGTTCTTGCTCCTGGTTGGATAAAATCAATACCTTTGCCTTGCTTTTTCAGAACCTTCCTTGGGGGTCTTTGGGCAGCAAATGATAAAAACCTTGCTGCCAAAACTAGAAATGGCTTTAAGAGGGCATTTACTATCTTGCATAACCTGAAGTTCAGATATTGAGTTCCCAGAACTTGCCAATGACGTGATTGAGCCCAGGTTCTTTCCATCTTTCCACTCAGCCATCCTTTACTGTGCTGGTTTGGCCTTGGCTTATCACCTCACAAAAGGGCTCAGCTACTCCAAACATTACATCCTTAGGCAAGAATTTCCAAAGTTCCTTTTTTTTTTTTTTAATTGAGGTAAAATTTGCATGACATAAAATCAACATGTTAAAAGTGAGCAACTCAAAGATAAATATCATATACTAACGCATGTATATGGAATCTAGAAAGATGGTACTGAAGAATTTATTTGCAGGGCAGCAATGGAGAAACAGACATAGAGAACAGACTTATGGACATGGGAGAGGGGAGGAGAGGGTGAGATGCTTGGAGAGAGTAACAGGGAAACTTACATTACCATATGTAAAATAGATAGCCAATGGGAATTTGCCCTTTGTCTCAGGGAAGTCAAACAGGGGCTCTCTATCAGCCAAGAGAGGTGGGATGGGGAGGGAGGTTAAAGACGGAGGGGAAATATGTATACCTATGGCTGACTCATGCTGAGGTTTGACAGAAAACAACAAAATTCTGTAAAGCAATTATCCTTCAATTAAAAATAAGTAAATTTTTGAAAGAAAAATTGAGCAACTCAGTGGCATTTAATCCCTTCACAATGTTCGCAAGCTATCATCTCTATTGAGTTCCAAAATATTTGCATTACCCCCAAAATACTCACTAAACAGGGACTAACTACTTATTCCCTTCTCTCCAGTTCCTGGGAAACTACTAATATTTCTGCCTCTAAGGATTTGCCTATACTGGACATTTCACATAATTGGAATCATATAATATAGGGCCTTTTGTGTGGCTTTTTCCACTTAGTCTGGTGTGTTTGAGATCCATCCACGTTGGAGCATGCATTAGCACTTCATTCCTTTTTCTGATAGTCCATTGCTTGAATATTCCACATTTTGTTTGTCCATTCAGCTGCTGGTGGCTATTTGGGTTGTTTCTGTCTTTTGGCAATTGTGAATAGTGCTGCCGTGAACATGCCTGTATGTGTATTTATTTGGGTAACTGAGCTTCAGTTCTTTGGGGAATATACCTAGGAATGGAGTTACTAGGAGATTTTCTTTTTTTGGGGGGGGGGGGCACTGTGCGTAGCATGTGGAATCTTAGTTCCCTGACCAGGGGCCATGTCCCTGCACTGTGGAAGTGCATGGACTACCAGGGAAGTCCCTACAAGGAAATTTTCTAAAAACATCCCTAGACTTCCCCTCACATCCTAGAGATCAGAGCTGTGTTACATCTCCATGCCTACAACAATGTCTTGGCAAGGAGAGTGAGACCACCACGACTGTCCAACACTAACTGAGACTGACACCATGTAGCTGGGGTGGAACCCAGTCATCTCTGAAGGACAATGTCACTTGGAAGAGGGCCATTTTCAGAAGGTGGTGACCTTGAGCATGAACACTGTGACACAGGTATGCAAATCCTCTGTCAGCCATCCCTCCCCATATTGTTAGAGCAATTTGCTTTGTGTTCAAGGGTGTGAACTTGACTATTCTACCTGGCAAGCAGCCTTTCCTTTGGGGATTGTTCATCCTGCAAACATCTGCCTTAAGGAAGAAGTGTGGGAACTAGGGTCTTGACAAACCGTGTGTCAGACAATGAAACCTAGGTGAGATGGAAGCTCTTAAAAAACACTAGAGGAAGGACCTTGGTGGATGCAGGGTGTGCTTGCTTTGTAGAGACACTGGGAATGTGTTTCAAAGAACTTCCATTAATTATTTAATTTGTTTTTTTTAATTGGAGTGTAATTGCTTTACAATGTTGTATTAGTGACTGTTGTACAACAATGGGAATCACCATAGGTAGATACATATCTCCTTCTTCTTGTGCCTCCCTCCCACCACCCCCACCCGCCCCTCTTCAGAGAACGCCCATGAATTTAATGGCATCGAGATTCTTCTTTATGTACCCAGATTTGCCTTTCCCTCCACCACCAAGCCATATGGAGTTCATTTTTCATCTATTCCACAAATATTCCTTGTGCATCTTCTATGTGTCAGGCACTGGGAAAGACAGTGGAAAGACTATGGTAAGGCAGAGAGCTTAGCTCCTGTCCTCATGGAGCTGTAAATAACAGTGTGGTAGAGGAGGCTGAGGTTAAATAAATAATTCTGCAGAATATTTTAAAAATTATTTGCCTGTCAGTAATTACTTTTTTTTTTTAATTGAAGTGTATTTGCTGTAAGTTACTGAAGGAGGAAACAGACAGAGCTGGACTCCATCTCAGGCCAGGCTGCGAACCTTAGGCTACACGCATGGTCACCCTCCCAATAGACTCTGAACTTTGTGCCCAGTGTCTATAGAAATGGCATACCAATGGGAAACCAGACCCCCCAGATAAGAGAGCCTCAGGACTTGTACTTGGACTCTCTGTTGCCTAAAAGAATATGCTCATTATCTCTGTAACAGAACAAAGTGGTAGATTCCATTATGTTTATCGGGATATGACCACAGTCCTATTGATAAATGTCCACTATTTATCTAGTCTTGTGACACATGAATCATGGGTTAACTTTGATCGTATCTCTCTTTCACCTTGTCCAGACTAGTTTCAAGGAATTTGGGGAGGTGGGTTTGAGCAAGTACACCTAGGGTATATAAGGTTTTCACGAAAACTGGTTGGGGTCCTTGGCTAAGAGGAGACTCTGCCTTGGGCCCGCCAGTGTAATAAACTGCACTCCACTATCTTCATTGTCCTTCTGAGTGAGTCTGTTTCCCAGAACACGTGGCTACAACATTACAAGTGTACAGTATAGTGATTCACAATTTTTGAAGGTTATACTCCTTTTATAGTTATTATCAAATATTGGCAATATTCCCTGTGATGTACAGTATATCCTTGTAGCTTATTTTATACTTAATGCGTGTGTGCTCAGTTGCTTCAGTCATGTCCGACCCTTTGCAACCCTACGGACTGTAGCCCACCAGGCTCCTCTGTCCATGGGATTCTCCACGCAAGAATACTGGAGTGAGTTGCCACGCCCTCCTCCAGGAGATCTTCCCAACCCAGGAACTGAGCCGATGTCTCTGGGCTCCTGCACTGCAGGCAGATTTTTCCTGCTGAGCCACCGGGGAAGACCTTATACCTAATAGCTTGTATCTTCTGCTATCGTACCCCATATTTCCCCTCCCCCAGGTAACCTCTACTTTGTTCTCTGTATCTGTGGGTCTGCATTATTTTTGTTATATTCACTACTTTGTTGTATTTCTTAGATTTCACATTTAAGTGATATCATACCGTATTTTTCTCTGTCTGACTTATTTCACCTAGAGTAGTGCCGTTTAAGTCCATCCATGTGGCTGCAAATGGCAAAATATGGTTCTCTTTATGGCTGAGTAGTATTATACTGTATTGCAGGGAGCCGGCCTGAACGTACAGGCCCCTTACGGCCCTAAGAGAGAACAAAGGGTCTCTCTTTGTCCTGCCACCCCTTCTTGTTAAACTATAGACTGGCATTTGTCTCCTTCAGGGAAAAAACACACTGGTGACCTTTTGCCTGTTTTTCTGGTGCTGATAAACTCATCATGCTCGAAACCTGTTTTCCATCTAAATAATGTTCTATTGATGAAGCCTGTTTTCTATCTAATGTTCTATTGATCTTAATCATGTTGGGCGCTAGGGTAATTAACGGTTTACTGATCTTGAGTGTGGGAATTTAAAACATCTGTAGCTCTGCACATATGCAAACCCTCGCTCTATTCTTAGTAACTCCTGTTAGCGTATATATAGGCGTGGTATTCTTCAATAAAGTTGGCGGAGTCAGATGCAAGCGGACTCCGTCCCTCTCAACCCCATCTTTCTCTTTCTGAGTCTTCTTTTTCCTAGGTACTGTGGTAATTGCATTCTTGACTAGTTCGTTTGCCGGCAGGCTCCGGCACTGTATCTATTATATATATGTATATATCTAAACATATTACATATGCATATACAGTGTACAGACCATATCTTCTTTATCTATTCATATGTTGATGGTCACTTATGTTGCTTCCCTTTCTTTTCAATTGTAAGTAATGTTGCTATGAACATTGAGATTATGCAAATTGTTTTAAAACTAATATTGTGATCAATGCGACAAAGAAATAAAAACACAGGGCACAGTGAAAGTGTGGAAGAGAGGAAGTGTTCTGATTAGACCCTCCCTGACAACAGACACAAGGGACGATTGCAGACTTCCTGTAATGAGTGGTTAAGGGAAAGCGGTGACTCCAGCCAATGTCACTGAGGTCCCTCAATTAGCCAGCATGGCCAAGTGCAGGCTCCAGGGACACTACTTAGAGTATAATGGGGACTCATTTGTTTCCAACAGAATGTTCATGGGAAAAATAATACTAGGTTTGAAAATGAAGGATTGTTTAGACCCATAAAGGCCAGGGTGCGGATGTTTTAAAAACCGAAATGCAACCCCGTGTCCCTCTGTGCTGTGCTGTGAGAGGAGCCGTGCCGTGTCACCATCCGGGCCTCAGTTGACTAGACCAGCCCGGAGGAGTCATCCATTGGGTGACTGACAGCTGTAACCTGGCCTGGTCATAAGCTGTGCTCAAAAAGGCGCTCTATACTGTGTGTTAGTTTCTTGGGGCTGCGGTAACAAATTACCACCACACTTGGAGCTTTAAAACCATAGAAATTTATTCTCTGACAGTTCTGGAGACCAGACATCTAAAGTCAAGGTGTTGACAGGGCCACCTTCCCCATGAAGGCTCAAGGGAGGAACCTTTCTTGTGACTTGCAACTATGGGGGTCCCCAGTGTTCCTTGACCTACGGCCACCTCACTCCATTCTCTTCTGTCTTCACATGGTTTTCTCCTTTCTGTGTGTCTCTTATAAGGAGACACACTTGTCACTGGATTTAGAGCTTATCCAGATAATCCAGGATGATCTTATGTTGGGATCCTAAATTTAATTATATCTGCGAAAGCCTTTTTCCATATAAGGTAACATTCACAAGTTAAGGTTCTGGGATTAAGCCATGGACATTGAATAGGTTGAGGATCACCATTCAACTCTCTCCCATAGGATAGTGACTATTTAGACACAATCATATAGGGTAAGACGCTGAACAGTGACAATCCAGATAGGTCCTCTCTTTATGGAAGTCTGAACATAAGATATGCAAGAAACAGACACTTTTGTTGGAGTTGGGCACAAGCCAAGAGACCCCAAAAGAGGACAATCAGAAGTCAGAACAATGACCTGCTGAGGCCACATCATAAGAATAGAGGTAATTCTAGAGCTTCTTTCTTCTGTTATACCATTTTCATTGATATAAGCTAAAATGTAGGGCTTCCCTGGTGGCTCAGTGGTAATGAACCCGCCTGCCAGTGCAGGAGACGTGGGTTCAATTTCTGGGTCAGGAAGATCCCCTGGAGAAGGAAGTGGCAACCCACTCCAGTGTTCTTGTCTGGGAAATCCTATGGACAGAGGAGCCTGGAGGGCAATAGTCCATGGCTTCACAAAAGAGCTGGACACAACTTAGCAACTAAATAACAAGATAACAAGCTAAAATGTATCTTTTGTTTTTCATCACATTTTGACCTCTTGGGATGTGCCTAACAGTAGCTGGCATTGTTTCCATTTTGGCTACACCTGATCCCTGACCCCTGCTCAGTGCTCAAACTTGCACCCCCTGCAATGGAAGGTGTAGTCTTAACCACTGGTGTCTTAACTGTTGTGTTTGTGGAGGCAGCAGTCCTGAAGTAGTGGACATTGCCTGCCTGCAGGAAGGTGCGCACCAAGAGCAGGGGGATTGAAAGGCCCAAGAAGGGTGTCAATGCCTCTGGGAAACTGTGAAGCACTCTTCTCACTTCTGAGAGCCCAGGTGTTGGGGAGGAGGGGTGAGGCAAGAAGAGGATCAGACACGTTTAGCAACATTCCCATTGGAAGATTCAGAAGGAAGCTCCCTGCATGATCCCTAATTGGCAGTAGAGCCCAGTGCCAACCGTGGTTCAGTCTTTTAAGAAATGCTGCATCATCAGCATTCTTGAGTCATGGAGGATGATGCTCAGTGAAAAACACAGACCTCAGTGTGACTGTGTTGACGAGTGATCAGAAGAGTCAGATTCTAAGTAGAAAGGCATTGTAGGAGTACCGTAACCAGTTTATTTCCATTTTCCTTTTTATATATGCTCAAGAGTGACATGGGAAATTTAAAAACTGGGCGTTAATATAAAAAATCCAAGACTAAAAATATCAGTCGAACATTTTCAAAATGATGACATTTTCAAAATTATTTTGCCACAGTGGGTGTACATTCATTTCCTGTCTTCGTGGCACATAATGATGTGTCTTCTATCAGATGGTATTTGGATGTAAGCTAAGACAGTATTATCTAGGGACTTCCCTGGCGGTCCAGAGGTTAAGACTTCACTTTCCAGTGCAGGGTGTGCCAGTTTGATCCATGGTCAGGGAGCTAAGATCCCGCGTGCCTCATGGCCAAAAACCCAAAGCATGAAACAAGAAACATTGTAACACATTCCATAAAGATTTTAAAAATGGTCCACATCGAAAAAATAATCTTAAAAACAAAAAAAAAGACAGTGTGGTCCCAGACCTCCACAAGCCTTGACAGTTTCCCTAGCAAGCTCATTTCAGTTGCTTATATAACATTCATTACCTCAGGTAACCCAGAAGTTCCCAAGGAATACAGAGTCAGACAAAAGTTGAACAAGGAATGGTGCTTAAACTCAAAGCCTTGTGGGCTGTTAAAGAACACACCCCAAATCCTGGATTAGAAAGAGAAAAGGAGGCTGGCTTACCTCAAGGATTTACAAGATCCCTCACTTTTTATTTATTTATTTGGTTGTGCCAAGCAGCTTGTGGGATCTTAACTTCCTGTCCAGGGACTGAACCTGGGCTATGGTGTGAAAGTTTGGAGTCCTAACCACTGGACTGCAAGGGAGGCCCCTCTCACTGTTTTTTGTGTGTGTGTGTGTTTTTAAGGTGAATTGTTTAGGGTTTCCTTGAGGCTGATGATCTTTACTATGCTGAAGCACAGACTAGTCTCTATTTATTTATTTGACTATGCTGGGTCTTAGCTGTGGCATGCCAACTCTCAGTTGTGGCTGTGGGAGCTAGTTCCCTGACCAGGGATCAAACCCAAGCACCCACATTGGGAGCGCAGAGTCTTAGCCACAGGACCACCAGGGAAGTTCCCATAGATTAGTCTTTATTCCAGTATTTCTCAACCCCTTTTCCTTTATTGCCCCTTCCCTGGTTACCTTTTCAGTTTTAAAAAAATTTTTTACTAATTGTCCCTCTCTGTGAATTTTTTCTTATTGTGATAAAATATATGTATAACGTGTATGCAAGCTAAGTTGCTTCAGTTGTGTCCTATTCTTTGTGATCCTATGAACTGTAGCCCGCCAGGCTCCTTTGGCCATGGAATTCTCCAGGCAGGAATACTGGAGTGGGTGGCTATACCCTTCTCCAGGGGATCTTCTCGACCCAGGGATCGAACCCATGTCTCTTATGTCTCCTGCATAGACAGGCCGGTTCTTTGCCACTAGCGCCACCTGGGAAGCCCATTTTAACTATCTTAAAATTGCATTAACTGCATTCACAATGTTGTTCAACCAATACCACGATCTCATTCCAGAATTTTTGCATTACCCCAAACAAAAACCCTAAACCCATTATTAAGCAGGCCTGTTCATTGGAAAAGACCCTGATGCTGGGAAAGATTGAAGGCAGGAGGAGAAGGGGACAACAGAGGATGAGATGGTCGGATGGCATCACTGGCTTGATGGACTTGAATTTGAGCAAGCTCTGGGAGTTGGTGATGGACAAGGAAGCCTGACCTGCTGCAGTCCGTGGGGTCACAAAGAGTCAGACATGACTGAGCGACTAAACTGAACTGGTTCTCCCACAGCTCCCTCCCCTACCCACCCCAGGTCCTGGACACTACTAATCTACTTTCTGTCTCTATGGATTTGCCTTGAAATAAGTGGTCTTTTATGTCTGGCCTCTACCACTCATCATAATGTTTTCACTCATCATAACCTTTTAAAAAATATTTTACCCATTTATTTTTGGCCGTACTGGGTCTTGGTTGCTGGGTGTAGACTTCCTCTAGTTGTAGGGAGAAGAGGCTACTCTCTAGTTGTGGTGCATGGGCTTCTCTTGTTTCAGAGCACAGGCTCTAGGGTGTGAGGGCTTCAGTAGTTGTGGTGTACCAGTTGCCCCATGGAAGGTGGGATGGGATCTTCCTGGAACAGGGATAGAACCTGTGTCCTCTGCAGTGGAAACAGAATCTTAACAACAGGACTGCCAGGGAAGTCCCACTTTATTCCTTTTTTATGGCTGAATAATATTTTATTGTATGTTCAGATGGATGGGACCACATTTGTTTATCCATTCATCTGCTGATGGACTTTTGAGTTGTTTTCACATTTTGGATACTGTGAATAGTGTTGCTACGACTATTTGTGTTCAAATGTTTTTCTGAACACCCATTCAGTTCTTTTGGATATAGTCATAGGAGTGGAATTGCTGGGTTCCTATAGTAACTCTACATTTAACTTATCAAAGACCCACCAAACTGTTCTCCACAGTGGTAGCACCATTTTACATTCATACCAGAAATATATGAGGGCTCCAATTTCTCCACATCCTCACCAATACCTCCACCCTGGATTCCCCCCTTAAAAGGGTAATACCTCACATATACCACATATTTGTGTACTGTGGCCCTTTCAAGGACAGACTTTGTGTCTAGTGAAAACATTTGCAAGGGGTCCTAGACTCAGAAGCCTGCAGGAATTTATAAAAACATTGCTGGCTCACCAAAAACACATCTGCCAAGCCTCGGGGCCTACAGGCTGCCAGGTTGCAGACACCAATCAATTTTATTACAATATATATAGGGTGAGTATAGCATCATTTATTCCATCATTTCCCTTTTCCTTTTGATGGACATTCATTTTGTGGCCAGTTTCCTACCACACACACACACAAAAAAAAAAAACAAAAAAAACAAAACAATGCTCTAATAAACATCCTTGTCCCTAAGTTTTGGTATTTTTATTTCTTTGGGATGGATTCCCATGAGTGGGATTAATGGGCCAAAGGGTTTAGTTTCCATTTTAACAGATGTTGCCAGATTGCTTTCCCAAATGGTCACAAAACTTTACATGTACCCTTTTCTCCATATTCCTGCCAGCACTTGAGAGCATTGCTGGTTTTAGTTACATCAATCAGTCTGATGGATGCACTGTTTCATTGCTTCTTTAATTTCTGTTCTTCTGACCACTGTGCAATTTAAAGAGCTTTATATTCATTTGTTGACCATTTGGTTTTGCTCCTCTATAAGTAATCTGTTCATAATCTAAAGTCCATTTCCATCTTTGTTTGTCTTGTTCAGGTCAATTTGTAAAAGCTCTTTTAAAAAAATTTAATCAATTTAATTTTTACAGAATTGGCTTTCTTTCTTTTTGTGAGATGATGTATCTAGGGACTTCCCTGGCAGTCCAGTGGTTAAGACTTCACCTTCCAATGCAGGGGGTATGGATTTGATCCCCGGTCAGGGAAATAAGATCCCACACACCTTTCCATCAAAAAACAAAACATAAAACAGAAGCAATATTGTAACAAATTCAATAAAGACTTAAAAAATGACCCACATTAAAAAAAAAATCTCTGGAAAAAAAAAAAGATGATATGTCTAATAGGAGAAAGCAATGGGTATTTATTTATTTGGCTGCCCCAGGTCTTAGCTGAAGCACATGGGATCCTCCATCTTTGTTGCAGCATGCGGGATGTTTAGTTGTGTCATACAGGATCTAGTTTCCTGACCAGGGATCCAACCTCGGCCCCCTGCAGTGGAAGCCCAGATTCTTAACCACTGAACTACCAAGAAAGTCCCCATAAAAGCTTTTTAGATAGTATCCGTTTAGCCTTTGGCTTCATTGCAGAGAAGTGATTAAGACCATCCTTCTCTGGGGCAGGCTGCCAAGGGTCACATCAGAACTTAGCCCCTGACTGGCTATGTGACCCCTGCAAGTCATTCAACCTTGTTACGCCCCAGTTTTCTCATCTATAAAGTAGTGATCATCATCAATATTATAATTCCTACCTCCTACTGTTGTTCTAGACACAAAGGAGTTAATACAGGTCAATAAGATGGTGCGTGGCACCCAGTAAGTTAGGCAACCATGGTTGGTGACTCTTATTTGTATTACAAATATTTTTCCAGCTCCATCATTTGCACTGGCTTTATTTTTGGTATCCCTTGTCACATAAAACATTTTAATGTTTACATAGTCAAATACCCTTCTTTTCTTTCTTAGCTTCTGAGTTCCCAGGCTTGGTTAAGGAGAGCTCCCCATTTCCTTCATGTGAATTTCCTTGATCTGATCATCAGAGGCATATAACTCACCATGTCCCACAATGAGGGAGGGGCATGGTCCTCCCAGCTCCTAAATCTGTTTTCTCTTCTCCCTTATCCCTCCAGGATGAGACCTGTAGACCACTCCACTTCCTCTCTTTCCTTCTCTCCTTCCCCATGTTCCCCACTGAGACCCGTGAAACACTTTTCCTCCCCACCCACCCCCATTCGCCAATCTCTGAAATTTGGTTGAGATAATTTAGTATTTCTTAGAACTCCCTTGGGCTTCCGTGGTGGCTCAGTGGTAAAGAATCTGCCTGCCAACCTAGGAGCCACAGGAGATATGAGTTCAAACCCTGGATCAGGAAGATCCCCTGGAGAAGGAAATGGCAATCCACTCCAGGATTTTTGCCTGGGAAATCCCATGGACAAAGGAGCCTGGCAGGCTACAGTCCATGGGGTTGCGAAGAGTTGGACATGACTTAGCAACTAAACAGAACCCATAAGGGATGTCCATTTGGTTTCAAGAGTCCTTTTCTGTTACACAAATCCCTCTCTGGATCCCCTTAAGCTTTTAAGTTTTTTTCTTTTTTTAACGTGGACCATTTTTTTTTTTTAATCTATAGAATTTGTTACAATATTGCTTCTGTTTTATATTTATTTGGTTTTTTGGCTATGAAGCATATTGGATCTTAGCTCCCTGACCAAGGATCAGTCCTTTACTGCCTGCATTAGAAGGTGAAGACTTTACCACTGGACCACCAGGGAAGTCCCTGGATCCCCTTAGATGTAAGATATCTCATGCCTACATTCTTAATATTGTTTTCTCTCTTTTTTTTCCTTCTCTCTCTTTTTTTTTTTTTTTTTCAATTTTCCTTTCAGGTTCAGTTGTAGTTTTGTTAGTCTTTTTTCAAGTTGTTTCCACAGACAGAGTCCTGGGAGTTAGTCTCTGAATCCTTGACTATTCTCCTTTTGCCACAATGGATGGAAAGTATTTTGGAAACTGGATAGAGGATTCTTGGGTTGACGTCCTTTCTCTCTCTTCTCTGTAGATACTGTCCCACTGTCATCCTTCCATAGCTTAGATGAAAATCCAATTTCAATCTGATTTTTTTCCTTCATGAATATCTTCTGCTTTTCACTTGACACTTATAAGATGTTTATCTTCAAGGTTTGGGAATTTTACCAGAATATGACCACATTGGACTTTTATCTCATCATACCAGTCCGGAACTCAGTGAACCCTTTTATAATTACTTTATTTATTATTTACTTATTTTGGCCATGCCATGCAGCATATGGGACCTTAGTTCCTGCACCAGGGATCAAACCCGAGCCCCCTGAAGTGGATGGGTGGAGTGGTGGTGTTTGCACAAGTTTGTGAATATTCCAAAAAATGGCTGAACTATATTTTAACAATGAATTTATCATTTTGTGGCCTCTTGGCTAAGATTGAGTGCCAATGTCTGTTTTTAGTTGACGTCCCTGGTTGAACTGTGGTTGAGGGCTGGAGGGCAGAGACCTCAGGGAGTTGCGTGTGTCTTGGTTGGGTGGCTGGGAATCCAGTCTGTGTCAGGAGCCAGCCTATGACCCAGGACACTATGGTCACCGCTGCCAGCACGCAGCCACTGACCATGCAGGGGACCTGCTGCGGCTGCCAGAATCAGCTGCAGACAGTCTCTCTTGGAAGTTTCTCAGGCTTCCCTCTGACAGCTGGTTGTTTCTCCTAAATTCCATTTTATTTCACTCTATCAGTAATAAAGGACTGATCACTATGCAGCTGAGATAGAGGGGAAGTGCCGGCTTATTCCTCAATGGGAAAGATAGGTGAAGGGTCTGGACAGGAGCTTGAATCATGTGTTCCGGTTATCCTGTCATTCTCGGGCCTTTTAGGTATGTATCTGAAAGAAAGTCTCTTAAATGTAAGAATATAAGAAAGTACACAAGCTACTCTACAAAATATTGGTGGTGGTTTAGTCACTCAGTCATGTCTCACTCTTGTGACCCTAAAAACTAACCTCTGTCCATGAGATTTCCCAGGCAAGAACAGTGGAATGAATTGCCATTTCCTTAAATGACCTTAAAAAAGAAAAGATGAATTTTATAGCATGAGAAGTATATCTCAGTATAAAATATATCCATATCTGTAAGGGTCCTAGGCCCAGGACTTCTTTCATCCTCTCTGCATCCCTAACACCTAGCCAATGAGTGGGAAAGCTGGAATGTCAATCTAGGAGCATCTGATTCCAAAGGCTGTTCTCTTTCACCTCCACCTCCAACCTTGTTGTTACCAGGTTGCCTGGTGGCAAAGACTGTGCTGAGTTGAAACTTTATACTTTTTTTTTGGCTGTGCCGGGTCTTAGTTGTGGCACACAGGATCTTCATTGCGGCGTGGGGGGATCTAGTTCCTTAACCGAGGATGGAACCCAGCCCCCCTGAATTGAGAGTCTTAACCATTGGGTCACCAGAGAAGCCCCAAACTCTCTTCTTTTGATAACTGAAGATTTTTAAGGTAGGAAAAGAAGGATGATTCAGTTTTTGTTTTAGAAGGATAATTTTTGAGTTTTATGTGAATACTCTGTTAGAAATAATAACAGTAGATAAGACTATTCAGCAGTTTTTTTCTGGGTGGATTATAATTATTTTAGTAGCTTTTTTTTTTAATTTTATTTTTGAAATCATGAACGAAATGTCCGCTTTTATGGGAACCCTAGAGGACAGTGTGATTTTTTTCTCTCATTCATTTTTAAAGAAACATGCATTTAAATGAATTTTGAGATTGGTTTCCATCATTAAACAAAAGATATGTATTAAGACAAAGCAGTTGGATCATGTTTGCCTATGAAAAGTCAACCTGTCTTTAACGCTATTGTTACAATTTCTCTATAGTTGAATTTGTCTGCTTTGTAGCACAGTAGGTCTTAGGTGAAATCCTATTCAAATTAATAGGGGATAAGTGGTTTTAAATAATCACCTAAGGCATTCCAGCCAAGCTCCAAAACCACTGGCTTACTGAGGCACAGGACAAAGATGATCAGATGCTATGAGTTTGTTTGGGCCACTATAAAACAAAGTTTTTTTAAAAAAAAAAATTTAGAAAAGGTTTTTTTTTTTTTTCCTCACAGGTCTGATGGCCAGAAGTGCAAGGCATTGACAGGGTTATTTGTCTGAGGCCTCTCCCTAGCTTTGTAGATGGCCATCTTCCCCCAGGTGCTCACATGGTCTCCCTCTATGCATGTCTGTGTCATAATCTCTCTGTATTTTTTTTAATTTAAAATTTTTCCCCCTACTGGTTATTTATTTTATTTATTTTAAATATAGCAATGTGTGCATGTTAATTCCAAACTCTTTAACTATCCCTTCCCCCCATCTTTCCCGGCTGGTAACCATATGTTCATTCTTTAAGTCTGTGAGTCTGTTTCTGTTTTATAAATAAGTTCATTTGTATCTTTTTAGATTCTACAGAAGTTGTGGTACTATGTATATACAATGGAATATTACTCAGCCATTAAAAAGAATGAAATAATGCCATTTGCAGCAACTTGGGTGGACCTATAGATGATCATACTATGTGAAGTCAGACAGAAAAAGAAATATGTGATATCTCTTAGATGTGGAATCTGAAAAAACAAAAACCTCCTCTTTTTATAAAGACACCAGTCCTGTCTGATTAGGGCCCCACCCCTAAAGACGTCACTTTAATTACCACTTTGAAGACCCCTTGTTCAAATGCAGTCACATTATGAGGCTAGGACTTCAACATGGGAATTTGAAGGGGACACAAATCAGCTCTTAATAGACATCAGAGTTTATGTGCTGTCTAATTTCCTCTTAAGCTTGCTTTGATTCCAGTGTGGTTCATTGAAGGGCTTGAAACAAAACTGGCTGGGCTCTAGAAAGAGGTTGGGATAAGAACAGGTGGGAGACAGGAACTCTCCAGCCAGAGGGACCAGGATTCCTCAGAGATCAAGTTAGAAGCTGCTTGGGAGGCAATGGGCTGTTTCTAGGGTGTGAGAATGTCAGCTCCCATCAGTGACAAAGAAAGATGAGGAAATAAAACATGTCCCCACCAAGCTCTCTGGAAGCCAGAGTCAGAAATTACTCAGTTTTCATTTCAAACACAAAAATGACTCAGAATTTTTCAAATATTCTTTTATAGTATCTCTGAGATCTTGTAAACAATAACTTCAATGTACAACCATTTTCAGTTTGTGGAAGAGACTTCATTTCAACCTGACAACCACCCTCAGGTGTGCTTCAAACAGCAGCTGGTGATCTTTCTCCACTGGGTTTTAAGAGTGAGGAAAATGTTTATATGAGAACTGCCCAGGCTGCAGATGATAAGAGATCACAATGGATGCTGGCTCAGACCTAGTATGTGTGTGTGTGTGTGTGTGTGTGTGTGTTAGCCACTCAGTTGTGTCCGATTCTTTGCAACCCCATGGACTGTAGTTCACCAGGCTCCTCTGTCCGTGGGATTCTGCAGGCAAGAATACTGGAGCGGGTTGACATGCCCTTCTCCAGGGGATCTTCCTGACCCAGAGATTGAACCTGGGCCTCCCGCATTGCAGGCACACTCTTTACCATCTGAATCACCAGGGTTGCCCCTCAGACCTAGTATCCCACCCTAATTCCATTCTCAGACCTCTGCCTCTGGAGTAGGGATCTTGCCTGACCCAGAAGAGGACTGGGGACAGAGAATGAAGGATGGGAGACAGGGTAAACTAGAGAAAAGGGACAGTTACTCTACAGATTTGCAGCAGTTCTTCTTTTCTTTAATCACATGAAACTCATATAACATGAAATAAACCATTTTAAAGTCAACAGTTTAGTGGCGTTTAGTACATTTTCAGTGTTATACAACCTACACCTCTCTCTAATTCCCAAACATTTTCATCACCAGAAAAAGAAACTACAGGCTGTTTAGCCATTCCCCCTTTGAAGGACATTTGCAGATTGTTCTTCTAAAAGAAAAATGTAAAAGCATTACAGAGACAATTGAGGCCTCCCCTCCATCAAATTTCCCTCCTTCCTTCTGCAGAGGTCATCTGTATCCTGCAGTTGCTATGCATCCTTCTCATCCATGATTTTTGTTTTATTACATATCAGTGCTTCCAAAGTCCGTGTTATTTTGTTCAGCATGTCTTAAACATTTACAACAATGTTATCACATTGCACAAATCTTTTGACAGCTTGCTTTTGGTTCTAGATGTTATGCTCTAGGTTTAGCTCTGTTGATGAAAGTAACTTTTGTCCACTTTTTTCCTTCCCTGCTATGCAGTATTCCGATGGGCGCCTGTACTGGTATCTATCTATTCCCCTCCTAATGGACACTTAGGTTGTCTCCTGGTTTCCACTATTACAAACACTGTTGCACTGAACATCCTTGACCTGCCTCCTTGTGAGATGGTAGCTTTATTAGAAAGACAAGAAGAATCTTCAACAAGGAAGAAAGAATTCAATGACCCATTAGCTTTGGAAGAAGGGAAACTAACATTTATTGATCCCTTTAGTGCCTGGTACTGTGCCTGAAAGCTTAAGTACATGAGCTCAGTCTGGACCTGGGAGATCCCTCTTGGTAGGGCAACTTGAAAAGTTTCAGAAATATTGAGCCCTAATGGGTCAAAGTATTCACCCTACTTTTTACAGTTCATATTGTTCATCTCTCACTTTGTGTTTTTTCAGAACTTTTAAAGGCAAAGACTCTGAAGTCAGACTGCCTACATTTGTTCCCTCAAACACTGTGCCCTCACACATGCCTACGTTTGGCTCATCTCTTACAGGTTGTATGACCTTGGGCAAATTATTCAGACTCCCTGGGCCTCAGTTCCTTTATCTGTGAAATGAAATAGCACCTACCCTATGAAGTTATTGAAAGAATGAAATGAGATCATCCATGGAAAATAGAGTAGTGTCTGGCAGACAGCATGGAACAAATCTTAGATGTAGTAATTTATGGTGATCGAATGATGGTGAATGGGGGATTTACTTGGTGGTCCAGTGGTAAAGGCTTCATGCTGCCAATGCAAGAGCTGTGGGTTTGATCCCTGGTCAGGGAACTAAAACCCCTCTCTGACTGAGTCTATCTTTGCCTTGTGTTCTTTGACTGAAATAAAAAATTGAATCAATACCATTTTCTTGACCGAAGCATTGTATTCCAAAGAAGGGATGTTCTGTAAGCTTGCTGAAGAGAAACCCTCTGTTTTTCAGTCTGTTAACATTGGTTCAGTTCAGTTCAGTTCAGTTGCTCAGTTATGTCTGACTGTTTGCCACCCCATGGACTGCAGCACGCCAGGCCTCCCTGTCCATCACCTACTCCCGGAGCTTGCTCAAACTCATGTCCATTGAGTCGGTGATGCCATCCAACCATCTCATCCTCTGTCATCCCCTTCTCCTCCCGCCTTCAATCTTTCCCAGCATCAGGGTCTTTTCCAGTGAGTCACTTCTTCACACAGGTGGCCAAAGTATTGGAGTTCCAGCTTCAGCATCAGTCCTCCCAATGAATATTCAGGACTGATTTCCTTTAAGATGGACTGGTTGGATCTCCTTGCAGTCCAAGGGACTCTCAAGAGTCTTCTCCAACCATAGTTCAAAAGCATCAGTTCTTTGGCACTCAGCTTTCTTTATAGTCCAACTCTCACATCCAGACATGACTACTGGAAAAACCATAGCTTTGACTAGATGGACCTTTGTTGGCAAAGTAATGTCTCTGCTTTTTAATATGCTGTCTAGGTTGGTCATAACTTTTCTTCCAAGGAGCAAGCGTCTTTTAATTTCATGACTGTACTCACCATCTGCAGTGATTTTGGAACCTCCAAAAATAAAGTCTGTCAGTGTTTCCATTGTTTCCCCATCTATTTGCCATGAAGTAATGGGACCAGATGCCATGATCTTCATTTTCTGAAAGTTGAGTTTTAAGCCAACATTTTCATTCTCCTCTTTCACTTTCATCAAGAGGCTCTTTAGTTCTTCGCTTCCTGCCATAAGGGTAGTGTCATCTGCGTATCTGAGGTTATTGATATTTCTCCTGGCAATCTTGATTCCAGCTTGTGCTTAATCCAGCCCAGAGTTTCTCATGATGTTAACATTAGTAGGCAATTGTTTTCTCTTCTTTGCAGTTGCATTGGGAATGTCATGTACTGTTCCCAATTCACTCGTGCCTATGAATCCCTCTCAGGGTGTGGCCAGAGCACCCAGTATATCAATATTTGTTAAGAGCCTAGAAGTGCTTGCCTTTCATAGGACAGGGCCGTGAGATTGTGATCAGGCCTGATGTTTGTAATGCCACATGCAAACCTCTTCTCACTGAAGAGACAGAGAGTGACCAAGTCTTAAATTTGAGCCCCAAGAGAATCCAGCACTAGCTGCACAATAGCCACATTTCAGCTGTCATGGAAGATACAAAACAGTGAACAGAGTGTCATGGCCAGGTATTCACCATAGCTAAGCCTGCCAAAGAATATTTCTTGAACTTGAGTTTATTAAGTAACATATAACATTACAAAGATTTTAAAATCTCTGGGAAGGCCTTAGAGAGGCTCTAGAACTCATCTGGAGATCCACATCTGTTTGGGTTTGGGACAATGTGAACTGTTGTTTCTTCCTCAAGGCTGGCTAATTACCTCTGTATTCCCCAGAGTTTTGTAATGTGGCAGAAATTTTGGAAGCAAGAGAACCGAGATCAACTTTGCTGAAGGCACAAACATGCTTTTTAAATGAGTGACCTAGATGGTAGTCTGAAATGTTATTGCTGGAACAGTTGCCAAAAAGCATGTCTTAACATAAACAGTAGTTTTAAAATACCCCTTTGGGACTTCCCAGGTGGTCCAGCGACTAAGACTCCATGCTCCCAAAGCAGGGGTCCTGGGTCCCATCCCTGGTCAAGGAACTAGGTCCTGTATGTTTTATCTAAAAGTTCACATGCCACAACTAAAGATCCTGTGTGCTGCAGCTGGAACCTGGCACAGCCAAATAAATAAATAAAAATATTTTTCAGAAATAATAGTAAATAAAAATACCCATTAGTGGTTACTAGAGGTAGGGGTGGGGATGGGGAAATTGGATGAAGATAGTCAAATGGTACAAACATCCAGTTATAAGGTAAATAACTCCTAGGATGTGATGTAAAACACCATAGGTATAATTAACACTGCTCTATGTTACAGATGAAAGTTGTTAAGGGGATAAATCCTAAGAGTTCTAATCACAGGAAACATTTTTTCCTATTTCTTTAGTTTTGTATCTATATGAGATGATGGATGTTCACTAAACTTATTGTGGTCATCATTTCATGATGTATGTAAGTCAGACCATTATGCTATACACCTAACCTTCTGTGGTGCTGTGTGTCAATTATATCTGTGTAAAACTAGAAGAAGAAAAAAGAGACTCTACATAGCTGCTGCTGATGGTTGTCCTCCTGACTCTTTTATAAAGTGTGATTTGGGACCAATCAGATTCTCTCAAATGAGACTCTGACCTGAAAGACACAGGTATTGAGGGTTGACTCATGTTTATGGTTCAGAGATGCAATGAAGAGCTGTGAACTGGTCTCCTGGGTCTGCCCGTGCCTGATTTAATTCTCTGTTAGTTTCTGTGAGATACATCACTATATTTCTTCTCTTTTTCTTTTTCAAGTTAATATAAGTGTGTCTTGGTTACTTCATCCATAAGTACCTGGAGTTAAACAATTACAGTAAGGCATCTTTCTATGCCATGAGAGAGTGGGAAAGGAATTTCCAGTAACACAAACAGCCCAGCTTCAAGCCCTGAAGAATTTCATCAAAAATTTCTTTCCAATTTGAAAAAGTCATCCATTTTAACTAAAAGATGGGGGAGCAGGAGTTGACCCATATCTCCGTTGATTTGTAAATGGTCAATTGCCAGTACTTAGTGGTTCACCAAGGCAGTGTTAGTCAGCTAAAGACTGATTGCAGAAGCAAGCAGGGGAAGAGAGAAGTGAGCTGGGTCCCCAGCTGCTTGCTGTAAGTTCCAAAGACAATAGTTAGGAAGTGTTTTGAATATTAAACCAAAAGGCATGTTTATACCAGGTGCAGTTTAAATCCCCTCCCTTCATGCAAGGTGCCCTGGGGCAGGCAGGCTAATAAATTTGGAAAGGCAAAGGAGTTCACAAAGTCAGAAACAAACATGATTTTGTACTCCTGATTTTATGGTTCTGGACATAGGGGTAATTAATCTCCTGAAGCTTGGAAGACGTTGTTTGGGGGCAGCTAGCAGGAAGTCCAACAGAGAGTGAAACTCAGGGAACTCATGACCCCAAGAACTGGTATCTTTCAAAATAAAGAGAAATCAGTGAAAAAGAGATGCATAAATGATGATGACTGGCCCTTCCAATACATGTATAGCTACACAGACATGCATACCTAGAGTTACACACACACAAACACTGTATCACACACAATTTGAGACTGAATAGACCACATCATTGGTTTAGCCCAGAACGTTATTGCTTGCTCTCATTTTTTTACTTTTAATTTTTTGCCTGAACTCTGCGGCATGTAGGATCTTATTCATAGTTCTCCAACCAGAAACTGAACCCATGCCCTGGAGTGGAAGGGTAGAGTCTTTAACCACTGTACCACTAGGGAAGTTGTGCTTGCTCTCTGTTGGCATTCTCCTGGACAGGGAAACAGAATTTAATAGACATCTCTCTCTCTTTTTTCAAATGGAAGTATGGTTGATTTACAATATGGTGTTAGTTTTGGGTATATACAACAAAGTGATTCAGTTATTCATATATATGTATATATATATATATACATATTCTTTTCCATTATGGTTTATTATAAGATATTGAATATAGTTCCCTGTGCTATACAGTAGAACCTTGTTGTTTATCTACTTTATATATAGATAAACATAGTAAATAAGTAGTTTGTGTCTGATAATCCCAAATTCCTAATTTATCCCTCCCCCATCACTTTTCTGCTTTGGTAACTATACATTTGTTTTCTATGTCTGTGAGTCTGTTTTTGTTTCATAAATAAGTTCATCTGTGTCATATTTCTGATTCCACATATGTTATCCACAGTATCTGTCTTTCTCTGTCTGACTTACTTACTTCATATAATAATCTCTAGGTCCATCCATGTTGCTGCAGATGGCATTAGTTCATTTTTTTATGGCTGAGTAATATTCTGTTGTATATAGCACACTGAATTGTATATTCATCTGTGGGCAGACACTGGATTGCTTCCATGTCTTGGCTATTGTGAATAGTGGTGCTGTGAACATTAGGGTGCATGTGTCTTTTCAAATTTGAGTTTCCTCTGATATATGCACAGGAGCGGGATTGCTGTATCACATGGTAACTCTATTTTTAGTTTCTTAAGGAATCCCCATACTGTTTTCCACAGTACCTGCACCTATTTACATTCCCACCAATGGTGTAGAAGGGTTCCCTTTAGGAGATTGCTCTCTTAATAACTATTGTTGATGATCAAGGAAGATGATAGGAAGATGATACTAAGGAAAAGTCAGATGGACAAGCAAAAATCATCTCTAACCTCATCACCCAGGTAGAATCAAAGTTAAGGCTGCAATTTATGTTTTTCTAATCTGCTGTTCCAGGTATATATACATAGACAGACTTTCAAAGAGAACAAAGATCCTATCTTGTTTTTAACCTCTTTTTCCTTTAATATGGTATGATCTTTTTCTCAAATCTTTTGTTATTTTCACACAACAGGGTTCTTTACCTCACTGGGTAGAAGACTTCACACTCACTGTACCCAGTCATCTGACCTCACCTCTGTTCCTCACTGCAGTGGGTTGACTTAGCCCAAAAGCTATGTCCACCCAAGATCTCAGAATGTGACCTTATTTGGAACAAGGGTCTTTGCAGATGTAATCTTTGCAGATGTAATTAAGGGAAGGATGTCGAGCTGGGATCTTCCTGGGTTAGGGTGGTCCCTCAATCCAGTGGCAAGTGTTTGTATCAGAGACAGAAAAGGAGAAGACACAGAGACAAGGAGAAAAGAAGGCATGTTGAGACAGCTGGGGACTTGGGACCCTTTGCTGCAGTTCTCACACTTAGACAAATGTCTCCTCCAGCAACACAATACAAGAAGCTACAGGGGACTAAAAATAACTGTGTACATGTGCAGTTGGGACAAATTATGAACAAAAAGATACAAAAAGACCAAAACCCAACTGCCACTTATGAAGAGGTGGGATCAAAAGCAGGGTGACGTGCATGCCCCCTGCACACATCACCACGAAAGGGGTCGCAAACCATCTAAGCCACCCCTCTGGAATGACCCCTGAACACACCTTATCTTCACCCCATATAAGGAACAAGCTCACCCCTCTTCAAGGAGCAAGCCAGCAAGAGAACCTGTTACTTGCTCTCACTCCCCACCTTGCTGGCACAAGGGTCCTAATAAAGCCTTGCCTGAATTTCTTGTCTGGCCACTTATCAATTTCTATTGATTAAGGAGGCCAAGAATCCTGGTCCATAACAATGCGAAGATGGAGGCAGAGGCTGGAGTGATGTGTCTGCAGGCCCAGGAATGTGATAACCCACAGAAGCTTGGAGTGAGGCACAAGGTGGATTCTCCTCAGAGCATCCAGAAGTAATCGATCCTGCTGACCCCCTGATTTGGACTCCCAGGCTCCAGAACTGTCTGAGAATACTATTTTGCCTTTTTTCCCCCAGTATTTATCTATTTTCATTTTCAGCTGTGTCAGATCTTGGTCGTGGTGCACGGACTTCTCTCTAGTTGCAAAGTGTGGGCTTAGTTGCCCTGTGGCACATGGGATCTTACTTTCCCAACCAGGAATTGAATCCTTCATGTCCCCTGAATTGGACGGTGGATTTTTAACCACTGGACCACCAGGGAAATCCCAAATTTTTGTTTTTTTAAGCCACCAACTTTGTGTTACTTTGTTATGACAGTCCTGGGAGATTAGCAGACTCACACGCCCGAGGGCCTCTGCATTTACCATCCCCTCTGCCTAGAATGCCCTTCCTCCAGATTCTCGCATTGTCTGCTCCATCTCGTCATTCATGGCTCAGCTCTCGGTCACATCCCAGTCAGCCCAGCACCACGCCTTTTTTAGTCTGTCATCCTGCTTTGTTGGCTTCATGGTCCTCACAGTCATCCCAGGCTTCCTTTCCGTTTATTTGTTTATCTCTTGTCTGGCCACCTCCCCAGTGTGAATGTAAGTTGTAGGAGAAGAGGGCCCCAGGGAACTTGTTCCTTGCTCTGTTTCCACCAACCACTCAGAATGCCACAGTACTGTTGGTGCTTAATACATAAAAACTTGATGCCAAGCAGGGCCCTGTGGGGCTCCTGGGCACAAGGACTTTCTGTGTCCCCCATTTCCTTGATTATAAAAAACAGCTTTCATTCAGCCTCCACAAACTTCCCTGAGTTCCGATGGGCAGACTCAAGCAGTTGTCAATTAGAGAAGGAAGGAGATGCGACACCAGGCAGAAACAGTCAAGAGCAGCCTTGGGGCAAGGTCCTGTTTCCCCATCGGGGAAACATATGACAATATCTTTGAGCCATTTTGCTGATACTGAAACCCCCTCCAGGTCAGAGAAGTTAACAATTAATGATGTTATGGTCCCCACCAGCATGTAGACACCATACGTGAAGGCTGATGGTGCTGACTCCCACTTACTTCACCACCAACCCATCAGAAGAATGTCCACAAGCTGATCATGCCTTCCTCTTTGAACAGTTACTGTAAAACTTCTCACTGTCTTCCCCAAGTGGGGACACACGGTTTTGAAATCATTAGCCCGCTTTTAGCCCCCTTTGCCTGGCAAAACAATAAGGCTATTCTTTTCTACTTCACCCAAATCTCTGTCTCCCAGTTTCGATTCAGCACTGGTGTACAGAGAAACTGAGCTTTCAGCATCAAGCTGATGGGATGAATGAACAAAAGGACAAATGTGAGTTGTTCGGGTGTTCTGAACAAATCGGAGTTTCACAAACGGGTTCCCTGCTGACTCATGCATCTGAGTCTAGGGGAATCCCTACTCTCCTCTGAGCTCTTCTCTCCTCATCTCTTCCTCTTTAAGAAAGATGATCTCAGCTTTTAACTTTCAGTCTCTAGGAGTTAATTGAAAAATCAGACAAGCAAACTGCTCAGAAAACACTTCAGAACCTCAAAATATCCATCTTTCTTCCTTTTCTGCCATCCCACTGGGGCCAGGAGTCCAAGTATCTGCCTTCCTTATCGGCCTCCAAGTCACTATGTCAAAGCAAGCCTCATCTTGCTAAAGAACAATGAGTGGAAATGAGCATGTAACAGAAACTTGGACTGATCACCACCTCAAACCAGTACATCTCCTTTCCTTCTCAGCATTCAGAACTGAAACCATTCTGTAGGAAGTTCTCTCTTCCCCCTCCTATGCAAAAATCCCAGCCTGGCCAGATTCCTTTTTTTGATACACAAATACTAATAGCAGCATTCACCACCCCCTAAACAAAAGCAAAGTGCTCTTGTAATCTTGTCTGTACTGCCCTTCCAGATTAAATCACTTTTCTTTATTCCCTACTCTTTCCCATCCTTGTTCTAACGCATATGTAATTTTTGACTTAACTACCTCATGTTGCGGCTCAGATTCCACATCCTTTTCTTACACTTTACAGTATGTGGTATTTTTTTTTTTTTTCTACCAGGGCACAGTTAACAACCCATAAAGGTCTTCGCTTAAGTAAGAAGTCCATGTCTGTGAACCATCACCCAGACACATGCAACACCAGACTGTGAGTCTCATATCAAAGTTTATTGAAGGGGTAGATTTCTTATAAGAACAGAAACACAAGCAAATGAACCAGGAGGAAATCTTTCCTCCCGCTAACCATAGGGCAGCATTTCCCTTTGAGTGATAAAAGCAAACAGAGGAGGGAAGCTGCTTTCTCCCTGGAGCCTTTTTAACTGCTCAACCTTCAAATTAGTGTAAACAGAAGAGGAATGGATTGGCTGCAGGTTGTAACATAAATGTCATTTCCTTTTGCTTAGTAACACTGTTCTGCTCAGTCCCTCCTGGGGTGAAGCCCCTTCTTACCACCACTGGAAACTCAGATACTAACCGAAGTTCATGAATCTCTCTATCTGGTCCGTTTCTGCCAAATCATGGCTGAAAGAAGGATCGGCTCCACCGAACCCAGGTGACCTCCTGGCTTGTTTCATGATGCCTGGGCTCCCTTCAGATGCAATAATTCCCCTCCAGTCACAGCTTTCCTTATCCCAGTGGGAGCCCACAAGAAGCTAGACATTGCCCCAGGAGCTGAGAACCAAACAAGTCTTAGGCAGGTGACAGGAAGAGGCCAGTTGAGCGCCAGGTGCCAGTGGGCCTCTCTGTGGCTTCAACACTCCAGCAGCAGAAATGCGGACAGTTTTGCCATCTTCAGTTCTGCAAGTGTCCAAGATGGAACAGAAGTCTCGACACCTGGAGCTTCATCCTCCATTCCCCAAGCTTCCTGTGGAGACACTCTATAGGCAAGCAGCCCACGCTGCCACACCAATGCCCTAAATCTGCTTCTCTGAATCTGGAAGTTCTGGGAAACCACAGACCAAGGCTCTGTTACTCCATGCACCAGCCAAACTGCTTCTCCAGAGATCCTGGTCCTTGATGATCATCTCCCTTCTTGGCTTAACTTTTTTAACTGGAGACTGGATTCAGATAAGAGGGGCTCTGAGGCTCGCTGGGATTGGCCATCAAAGCCTCGGGAACATTCTTGGTAGTGCTCAGATCCCCTGTGAGCTCGACGCTGGTGCTGCGGTTGTTATCCGACTCATCCGGCCCTTTCCTCTGCAGGCAGCGGTTGATCAAGGTGGAGAAGAAGTTGGGGAAAGATGGGCTGGAGAAGTAGTACACCAAAGGGTCCAGCATGCTGTTCATGTAGGTGAAGCTGAGGGTGATGTAAAACGCCAGGTCCACTGAACGATAGATGTCACAGTTTTCCGTGCCAGCCTTGCGCAGAAGCCAGAAAATATGTATGCGCACGGCCACGCTGGGCAGGAAGCAGATGATGAAGACAATGGCCACCACCATGATGAAGTTGATAGCCCGCTTGATCTTGGCATGTCTGTTCATTTGCCGCTGCCGTAGGCTCCAGACGATTCTGACCGAGCAGAACAGGATGATGCCCAGGGGCACGAAGAACTCCAGGAGGAACATGGCATCGTGCCAGCGGAAGGCATCACAGATGCTGAAACTGCTGCACAGTTTCGAACCCTGATTCTCGATCAACCTCGTTCTGTTCAGGAGGTGGACCGTCAGGCCGATGGTGATGCCCCACAAGAGGCAGGAGATGATGCCCGCCGTCCGATTGGAGATCTTGTTCAGGGCGTGGTGGGGATGGACCACCCGGAAGTACCTATCCACGGCCACCACGGTGAGGAAAATGATGCTGCCCTGGCGGTTCATGGCCAACATGAAGAGCATGAGCCGGCACGGGATCTCCCCAAACTTCCAGTCCCACCTCCGCACGTAGTTGTCCGCCAGGAATGGCAGGCAGATGATCAGGAGAAAGTCAGCCACGGCCAAGTTGAACAGGAAAACCCGGCTGGCTTTCCAGGACTTGAGGTGGAAGCAGAAAATCCACAGGGCAAGGCCATTGCCCAGGAGCCCGAACACGAACTCCAGCCCCACGACCGGCGGCAGCACTTTGGCAATGAAGTCATCGCGGAACACACAGCAGTTCTTCTCCCCTATTTTCAGAAAATGATTCTGCAGGTGGGAAGGGTTCATGAGTGAATCGCGTTGGCGCCAGGGAGCAGCTCACCTAGCCAAGGCTCAGGGAACGAGGTGTGTGTCTGAGTGGCGAACCTATGGTTCAGCGCTCGCCTTTATGTCATGTCAGAGTGTTGAAACAGATGACTGAATGGTTACCAGGAAACTACGAAATCGCTTTAAGAAAAAAAAAAGAAGCCAGCAAGGCTCTTATGCAATCTGCTGTTTGCATAAACAAGTAATAAAAAAAAAATCCCCCGGGGAGACAGGAACCCACAAAATTTTCTAAATGTAAAGAATATGTTTGGGCAAGCCGACTGTCATTGTGAATTACTGAAATGTGTAAGCCTGCGTGCATGTATACTGAATACTTAGCACCGGAGAATCAATTCACAGTCATGTGGTTGTCTTGCATAATGAACAAAACAACAACAGCAATATTAATTTACTGTGCTCAACAGAAACATGACGAATTTGCATGGAATATCTGCAGACATGTGTTTTAAGAAACGGTAACGTGTGTGTGATTTTTTTGAGGGGGGATGGAAGGCCAAGAGGATAGTAATTGTCCAGTATTTTATGAGGACAGATGTGTTGCATTTGATGTTTCCAGGCCATCTTCTCTGTACAAGCATGGATTGACTTTCTAAACCAGAATGCTGCAATTAATTCCCAGCTAAGGGGGGGTGGGGGGAAGCTATTTGAGAACAGCATGCCATTTCATAAGATACTTGAAAACTTGAACCCAGTTTGGGTTGCCAGTGGTATGTTACAATAAGTTGGGTTTTTCCTTTGTTTGTGTTAGATTTTGAGATGCCTCCATGCTCAAGTAAGTAATTTATTGTTAAGGAGGTGATTTATTAAAATTAATAAGCTTTATTTTTTAGAGCAGTTTTAAATTCCCAGCAAAACTGAGCAGAAAGTACAGTGAGTTCCTGTTTACCAGCTGTCCCCATATACAACCTCCCTCACAATGTGCATGATATTTTTGATTTTTAAAAATTTTATTTATTTATTTATAAATTTATTTTTAAACAAATTTTACTTAATTTTAGCTGTGCTGGGTCTTCATTGCTGCTCTGGCTTTTGAGTGAGGACCACTCTCTAGTTGTGGTGCGCAGGTTTCTTCTTGCCTTGGCTTCTCTTGTTGCAGAACACAGGCTTTAGGGCACCAGGTTTCAGTATTTGTGGCCCTTGGGTTCAGTAGTTGCAGTTCCCAGGCTCTAGTGCACCGGCTCAGTAGTTGTGGCCCACGGGCTTAGTTGCTCTATGGCAAATGGGATCTTTCCTGATCAGAGATCAAATCCATGTCTCCTTCATTGGCAGGCAGATTCTTTACCACTGAGCTACCAGTGAAGCCCAATGTGCGTGATATTTTAAAAACCTCTGTTTTTACAAAATTAACCTTGAGGACCTAAGAAGACTTTGAACTGTGCCTTGCAGGAGGTCACCATTTCACACATCATTTTCTTGCTTTTCAGTATAATTGGGGATATAAATCCTTACAAAACATTTCTACCCTGGAATATTTTGGTTTGATGAATTCTTGCTGTGCAAGAGGTTCTCAGCTGTGTTGCTTCTACTCTGAGTAAGAACTAAGACATTTGTTTATTTTTATCTTTGAAAATTTGGTCACATCATGCGGCATGAGGGATCTTAGTTCCTGGACCAGGGATCGAACCTGCTTCCTCTGCAGTGGAAGTGTAGAGTCTTAATCACTGGACTGCCAGGGAAGTCCCAGACATTTTTTTTTTCCAGACATTTGTTTCTTTAGTTTTACACCCAGGTTCTGCCATAGGGCTTTGTAGACTCCTCCCAGTAAACGGGAGTCAAGATGATCTAATGTTAGGCTCACGTAGGAAGCAGTGGCACTTGACGAAGACGATGATGAAGATGATGTTGGCAGTCACGTTAGGGAGAGCTTCCTGCATGTTGGGTGGCATGCTCAGTGCTTTAATACATTCATTTATTTTCCCCTGACTGCAGCCCATGACGTAGGGACTACTACTGATTTCTATTTCGAAATGAGGAAAGTGAAGCTCAGAGAAGTTGGCCGTATATATAGTCAATGCTACACAGATCATAAGATTTGAATCTGGCACTGGCTTCAGAGCCTGAATCCCTAACCAAAACACTACACTGCCTCTTATTATATTATTGCCCCATCTGTAAGGCTGAACCAGATTGAGGTCACATTGTGTGGGTGTAGTAAGACTCAAGTGAAATGACTAGCATTTGTTTCTGATCCTTGATGCTTGTCAATATCCTGCTCCCTTCTCAGATGAATGTGGACTTGTCAGTGACATTCAGAAAGTAACCCTAAGGGCCTTTATTGGCTAAGAGTCAGAAAATCCAACTATTCACAGTAGTTATTTCCGGGAGCTGGAATTTGCAAGGGATCTTCCCTTTGTAAGATTTTCTTTCTGTTTTGTTTTTAATTTTTATTGGAATATAGTTACTTTACAATGTTGTGTTATTTTCTACTGCACAGCAAAGCGAATCAGCCATCAGGACACATATATGCCCTCTGTTTAGGATTTCCTTCGTATTTACATCACCATAGAGCACTGAGTAGAGTTCTCTGCCGCCCAGTGGGTTCTCATCAGTTACCTATTTTATACATAGTGTGTATGTCAATTCCAATCCCCTAATTCTTTTTTCCCCTCATAGACTGTTATTTATGTTTATTTTTATTACTTTAAAAAATTTTTAATTGGAGGTTGATTGCTTTACAACGCTGTGCTAGTTTCTGCTGTAAGCAATGTGAATCAGCTCTAAGTATAAATATACTTATGTCCCCTCCCTCCTGAGCCTGACTCCCGCCCCTCTAGGTCATCACAGAGCACTGAGCTTTACACTCGGTAGTGTATACATGTTAATGCTACTCTCCCAGTTCGTCCCACCCTCCCCTTCCCCCGCTCTGTCCACCTTTGAAAGTTTTATAATTTCATAATATTTGGATAAAATTAGGAAAGAACAAGAATGGATATTGCTTCATTTGAAAAAAAAAAAAAAAAGAGAGAGAGAGAGAGAGAAGTTGGAGGCCCTGGATGCTTTTCTCTGGCTCCATCATTACCCATGAAACCTCTTAACCCCTGAACTTCCCATGTGTAATGTGGAAGATGGGACCATCTTCCAGATCCCTTCCAGCTCTCACACCCTAGGATTCTAAACCCAAGTTCACAACTGCTCAGAAAGAGTGTCGATCCTGGCCTCCCTGGATCCTGGCCCTGCTGTGGAATTCCCAGTCTTACTACTGTGTCATGGGCATGTTTTTTCTTGCTCCTGTCTTCCTTTTATGCATTTATTATTTTTTTTCTTACTAGTGCATGAGCTGTACAGAAACTTGTTTTAGTGATTCATTTCAACAGCTCAGGCAGTGATTCCACCAAGTTTGGGGGAACTCCACTTAACATTTATGACTTTCACCATTAACTCAAATCTCCCTTCTTAGTTCTCTTATCACAACTGGAATGTGCCCCAGAGCAGGATGGAACTACTTTTTAAAATTAAAAATAACAATAGCTTTCATTTATCAACTGCTTGCTTTGTGCCAGACATGCGGCTAAGAGCTGTATATACATGATCTCATTTAATCCTCTCAGAAACCCATGAGGAGTTGCCCTGTTATGGTCACAGATCAGAAACCTGAGGCTTAGAGAGGTTAAGTAATTCATGGTTTGTCTTTTTTTTAATTATTATTAAAGTATAGTTTATTTACAATGTTGTGTTTGGTGGTAGCGGTTTAGTCCCTCAGTTGTGTCCGACCCTTTGTGACCCCTCTGTCCATGGGATTCTCCAGGCAGGAGTACTGGAGCCGGTTGCCATTTCCTTCTCCAGGGGATTTTCCTGACCCAGAGATCGAACCCAGGTCTCCTGCATTGGTAGGCAGATTCTTTACCAATTGAGCTACAAGGGAAACCCAATGTTGTGTTTAATTTTTCCTGTATAGCAAAATGACTCAGCTATACATATATATATATATATATATATATATATATATATATATATATGTATATAGTCTTCATATTCTTTCCCACTCTGATTTATCACAAGATATTGAGTATATCTCCCTATACTGTGCAGTAGAGCTTTGTTGTTTATTCATCTGTCCCTGGTGGTCTAGTGGTTAGAATTCGGCACTCTCGCTGTTTGTCGTTGAACGTAGCTGTTTCTGTTTCAGTGATCTATTACTATTTCAAAAACCACCACAGATTTTAGTGGCCTAAAACAGTCACTGTTAAAAAAAAAAAGTCGCCATTGTGTTATCATGGCTTGACTGAACTTAGCTAGTCAGTCTATATTTGGGGTCTCTTAGATGCCAGGGAGGCTCACGCATGCCACTTGGAGTGCCTGGACATCTCTTCCTCTTCATATGGTCTGTGTCTCTATGGCACCTGTACACAGCCTTTTCACATATTCTTTCCACTGAGTATGCTGGACTTCTGACAAGGCTACTCAACATTTCCCAAAGCACACAAGCAGACTCTCTTTCTTTATCTCTCCCTCTTTCCCTTCCTTCTTTTCTTCCTTCCATGGCACCGGGTTTTAGTTACAGTATGCAAACACTCAGCTGTGGCATGTGGGATCTTGTTCCCTGACCAGGGATCGAACCTGGGCCCCTGGCATTGGGAGCACAGAGATGCAGACCTTCTTAATGCCATGGCTCGGAGATCCCAGAACATCACCTGCACCACATTCCACTGGCCAAGGTGAGTCACCAAGTCAGTCCATATTTCACAGGGAAGGGCCACATAAGGATGGGGGTTCAGGAAGCACAGTTCACTGGTGTTATTTGGGGGGACCTGGACTCTGTAGGTAGTAAATGACTTTGAGTTGGTACATTTGGGAAATGAGAGACCTTTGGACCTCTCGAGAAGAGGATAAAGTAGGAGAAATCGAAAGCTAGTGGGCAGAGGAAGCTGGCAATACTGACTAGCAGAGACAGTAAAAGAAAGGAGAAGGGGATTTCAGAGTTTTGAAACACTGTTAAATTTAACATATAAAGTCTGAGGGCAAACCAGAATAACCAAATAATTTTGAAAAAGAAGAACAAAGTTGGAGGATTCACATTTTGCAATTCAAAACTTAACTGCAAATCTATAATAATCAAGACAGTGTGATTCTGGCATAAGAACAGATGTATAGGTCAATAGAGTGGGATTATTGAGAGTTCAAAAATAAACTCTTGCATTTATGGTCGGATGATTTTCTTCATCTTTTTAGTATCTATTTATTTATTTGGCTGTGCTGAGCCTTAGTTGTGGTGCTTGGAATTTTAGATCTTCGTTGCGGCATGTGGAAACTTTAGTTGTGACGTGTGAACTCTTGGTTGCTGCATGTGGGATCTAGTGCCCTGACCAGGAGTTGAACCCAGGCCCTCTGCATTAGCCACTGGACCACCGAGGAAGTCCTATGGTCAGCTGATTTTCAACAAGGGTGCTAAGACAAATCCGTGGGAGAAAGAATCATCTGTTCAATAAGTGCTACTGGATGACTAAACAGGCAAATGAATGAAATTGGGTCCTTTCCTTGAACTGGACACAGAAATGAACTCAAAATGGATTACAAACCTAAACATAAGACATAAAACTCTTAGAAGAAATCCTAAGAGTAATTCGGCATGACCGTGGCTTAGGCAGAGCCTTTCTAGGTACAACATCAAACACACACACAAACAAAACTGATAAGCCAGACTTCATCACTTTAAAGAAGTGAAAGTTTTTGCTTGGTTTTTACAAAAAGAAAGATGAAAAAAATGCTTGTTAAACAAACCAACCAAACAAGGGCCCATTGGTGAGAGTGTGGAAGAAGGCTTTTTCATACACTACTGGGGGAGTCTAAGTTGGTTCAGCCTTTTTGTTGAGAAATTTGGTGGTATCTATCAAGGTTTTACAGAGAAGGCAATGGCACCCCACTCCAGGACTCTTGCCTGGAAAATCCTACGGATGTAGGAGCCTGGTAGGCTGCAGTCCATGGGGTCGCGAAGAGTCATGACTGAGCAACTTCACTTTCACTTTTCACTTTCATGCATTGGAGAAGACAATGGCAACCCACTCCAGTGTTCTTGCCTGGAGAATCCCAGGGATGGGGGAGCCTGGTGGGCTGCTGTCTGTGGGGTCGCACAGAGTTGGACACGACTGAAGCAACTTAGCAGCAGCAGCAGCAGCAGCAGCAGCATCAAGGTTTTAATAAGAGCTAATACAATATAATAATAAGGGTTAATAGAAGTAGAGATACTCCAGGGACTTCCCTGGTGGTCCAGCAGTTAGGATTCCACAGTTCTAATGCAGGGGGCATGAGATTGATCCCTGGTCAGGGCACTACTATAGAGCATGGTCCAAAAGTAAAATAATAATAATAATTTAAAAAAAGAAATAGAGCTACTCCGTGTTGGTTGCTCCACCCATCAACAGAAAATTGGATTAAAGATTTACTGAGCATGGCCCCGCCCATCAGAACAAGACCCAGTTTCCTCCTCAGTCAGTCTCTCCCATCAGGAAGCTTCCATAAGCCTCTATCCTTCTCCATCAGAGGGCAGACAGACTGAAAACCACAATCACAGAAAACCAACCAATCTGATCACATGGACCACAGCCCTGTCTAACTCAATGAAACTATCAGCCATGCCATGTACGGCCATCCAAGACTGATGGGTCATGGTGGAGAGTTCTGAAAAAATGTGGTCCACTGGATAAGGGAATGGCAAACCACTTCAGTATTCTTGCCTTGAGAACCCCATGACAGTATGAAAAGGCAAAAAGATAGGACACTGAAAGATGAACTCCCCAGGCTGGTAGGTAGGTGCCCAATATGCTACTGGAGATTAGTGGAGAAATAACTCCAGAAAGAATGAAGAGACAGAGGCAAAGCAAAAACAACACCCAGTTGTAGATGTGACTGGTGATAGAAGTAAAGTTTGATGCTGTAAAGAGCAATATTGTATAGGAACCGAGAATATTAGGCCCATGAATTAAGGCAAATTGAAAGTGGTCAAACAGGAGATGGCAAGAGTGAACGTTAACATTTTAGGAATCAGCAAACTAAAATGGACTGGAATGGGTGAATTTAACTCAGATGACCATTATATCTACTATTGTGGGCAAGAATCCCTTAGAAGAAATGGGGTAGCCATCATGGTCAACAAAAGAGTCTGAAATGCAGTACTTGGATGCAATCTCAAAAACAACAGAATGATCTTTGTTCGTTTCCAAGGTAAACCATTTAATATCACAGTAACCCAAGTCTATGCCCCAACCAGTAAGGCTGAAGAAGCTGAATGGTTCTATGAAGACCTACAAGACCTTCTAGAACTAACACCCAAAAAAAGATGTCCTTTTCATTATAGGGGATTGGAATGCAAAAGTAGGAAGTCAAGAAACACCTGGAGCAACAGGCCAATTTGGCTTTGGAGTACAGAATGAAGCAGGGCAAAGGCTAATAGAATTTTACCAAGAGAACACACTGGTCATAGCAAACCCCCTCTTCCAACAACACAAGAGAAGACACTACACATGGACATCACCAGATGGTCAATACCGAAATCAGATTGATTCTATTCTTTGTAGCCAAAGATGGAGAAGCTCTATTCAGTCAGCAAAAACAAGACCAAGAGCTGGCTGTGCTCAGGTCATGGATTCCTTATTGCCAAATTCAGACTTAAATTGAAGAAAGTAGGGAAAACCACTAGACCATTCAGGTATGACCTAAATCAAATCCCTTATGATTATACAGTGGAAGTGACAAATAGATTCAAGGGATTAGATCTGATAGACAGAGTGCCTGAGGAACTATGGACAGAGGTTCGTGATATTGTACAGGAGACAGAAATCAAGACCATCCCCAAGAAAAAGAAATGCAAAAAGGCAAAATGGTTGTCTGAGGAGGCCTTACAAATAGCTGAGTAAAGAAGAGAAGCAAAAAGCAAAGGAGAAAAGGAAAGATATACCCATTTGAATGCAGAGTTCCAAAGAATAACAGGGAGAGATAAGAAACCCTTCCTCAGTGATCAGTGCAAAGAAATAGAGGAAAACAATAGAATGGGAAAGACTAGAGATCTCTTCAAGAAAATTAGAGATACAAAGAGAACATTTCATGGAAAGGTGGGCACAATAAAGGACAGAAATGGTATGTACCTAACAGAAGCAGAAGATGTATTAAGAAGACATGGCAAGAATACACAGAAGAACTATACAAAGAAGATCTTCACCACCCAGATAATCAGGATGGTGTGATCACTCACCTAGAGCCAGACATCTTGGAATGCAAAGTCAAGTGGGCCTTAGGAAGCATCACTACGAACAAAGCTAGTGGAGGTGATGGAATTCCAGCTGAACTATTTCAAATCTGAAAAGATGATGCTGTGAAAGTGCTGCACTCAATATGCCAGCAAATTTGGAAAACTCAGCAGTGGCCACAGGATTGGAAATGGTCAGTTTTCATTCCAATCCCAAAGAAAAGCAATGCCAAAGAATGCTCAAACTACCACACAATAACACTCATCTCACACGCTAGTAAAGTAATGCTCAAAATTCTCCAAGCCAGGCTTCAACAGTATGTGAACCGGGAAATTCCAGATGTTCAAGCTGGATTTAGAAAAGGCAGAGGACCCAGAGATCAAATTGCCAACATCCGTGGGATCATCAAAAAGCAAGAGAGTCCCAGAAAAACATCTACTTCTGCTTTCTTGACTATGCCAAAGCCTTTGACTGTGTGGATCACAACAAACTGTGGAAAATTATTCAAGAGATGGGAATACCAGACCACCTGACCCGCCTCTTGAGAAATCCATATGCAGGTCAGGAAGCAACAGTTAGAACTGGACACGGAATGACAAACTGGTTCCAAACCAGGAAAGGAGTATGTGAAGGCTGTATATTGTCACCCTGCTTATTTAAATTATATGCAGAGTACATCATGAGAAATGCTGGGCTGAAAGAAGCATAAGCTGGAATCAAGATTGCCGGGAGAAATATCAATAACCTCAGATATGCAGATGACACCACCCTTATGGCAGAAAGTGAAGAACTAAAGAGCCTCTTGATGAAAGTGAAAGAGGAGAGTGAAAAAGTTGGCTTAAAACTCAACATTCAGAAAACGAAGATCATAGAATCTGGTCTAATCACTTCATGGCAAATAGATGGAGAAACAGTGGAAACAGTGACAGACTATTTTGGGGGGCTCCAAAATCACTGCTGATGGTGACTGCAGCCATGAAATTAAAAGATGCTTGCTCCTTGGAAGGAAAGTTATGACCAACCTAGACAGCATATTAAAAAGCAGAGACATTATTTTGCTGACAAAGGACCATCTAGTTAAAGCTATGGTTTTTCCAGTAAACATGTATGGAAGTGAAAGTTGGACTATAAAGAAAGCTGAGCGCCAAAGAATTGATGCTTTTGAACTGTGGTGTTGGAAAAGACTCTTGAGAGTCCCTTGGACTGCAAGGAGATCCAACCAGTCCATCCTAAAGGAAATCAGCCCTGACTATTCATTGGAAGGAATGATGCTGAAGCTGAAACTCCAATACTTTGGCCACCTGATGTGAAGAACTGACTCATTGGAAAAGACCCTGATGCTGGGAAAGATTGAAGGTGGGAGGAGAAGGGGACGAGAGAGGATGAGATGGTTGGATGGCATCACCGACTCAATGGACATGAGATTGAGCAAGCTCTGGGAGCTAGTGATGGACAGGGAGGCCTGGCATGCTGTAGTCCATGGGGTCACAAAGAGTCGGACACGACTGAGCGGCTGGATGTTGGTCACTGAACTGAACTGGATGTTGGTCACAATTGTAGGGGCTTTATACAGCTAAACTCATTTAGTGCTCAGAACATCTTTAAGAGATAGGTAGTATACATAGGTACTATTCTTTCACAGACAAGAAAAATAAAGCAGTGAGAGGTTAAGTAATTTTCTCAAGGGCACACAGCTAGTAAAAAAAGGAGATAGGATTGGAATGCCCAAGATGTAACTCCAAGGGTTCTCTCAGCCACTGTGCACGTGACCTCACCCAGTGTGCCTTTGACTTAGCAATTCCATGTCTAAGAATCTATCTTCCAAAGTTTTGACACAACCCAAAGATATATCATTCAGTATGTTCACCATAGCATAGCGGCAATAGAGAAAAACTAGAAATAAATGTCTGTTAGTTGAATAAACTACATGTGGCTCATTTACACAATGAGATACAATTTCAAAAAGGAAATTGATATCTATTCTGACTTAGGAAGGGCTTCCCAGGTGGCTCAGTGGTAAAGAACCTGCCTGCCAATGCAGAAGATGCAGGAAACCTGGGTTCGATCCCTGAGTCAGGAAGATTCCCTGGAGAAGGGCATGGCACCCTAGGTTGGGAGGATCCCCTGGAAAAGGGCATGGCAGCCCATTCCCTTATTCTTGCCTGGGAAATCCCATGGACAGAGGAACCTGGCAGGCTTCAGTCCATAGGGTCACAGAGTCAGGCACGACTGAGCATTCACACACTGACATAGGAAACTGTTCATGATAAAATACCTTGCAAAACTCTATCTTTCTATCTTGCTTTAACAAGACGAAAGATTCATTACCTTTATGCAAGTATGTATGTATTCCAAATGTTAAAAGTCACCACCTCTAGAAATTGGATTAAGAGGAAATAAAGGAAGACTTTTACTTCTTACTTTACATATCTGTGTGTTCCTTGATTTCTGATTGAAAACATAACGTGCTTCTGTAATGAAATACATTGAATTCTTGTCTAAAAAGAAAGGGATCTGCAAGTCTATTCATGAATCTTCTGTCAGGAAAGACTGTGAGCAGACCCTTCTCACCCAGGGAGATCTCACAGCTTCCCCTCTTACCAGGTTGTTGTGGCCCAGCCTAGACTTTCCATTCCAGTCCCATTGACCTTCCTGCAGTTCCCTCAACCAGGATTAAGGGCCCTGGCTTCTCTGTAGAACCCCAAGTTTACCATTTTCACTGCAGATACCCTGAACGGTAAATTTAGTTTTTCTTTGGTTTCCACATTGGAACCCACGGGGTGAGGGCTATGTTTTTCACTTGGGTTGCCACTGTGCCTGGTGCAGAGCTGGTACCTAATGAATGTACCTTGAATGTGCCTTGAAAGAGGGAATGAATAAAACTGTATCATCACTGGAAGCTGAATATAGAGTAAGCCCATCTCTGAGCCCATCTGTTTATGCTGCTCCATCACAAACTCTGTCTATATAAAATGTAGGGCCCCAGACTTCCCTTGGAGAAGGAAATGGCAATCCACTCCAGTATTATTGCCTGGAGAACTCCAGGGACAGAGGAGCCTGGTGGGCTGCCGTCTATGGGGTCATACATGACTGAAGCAACTTAGGAGCAGCAGCAGACTTCCCTGGTGGTCCAGTGGTTAAAAATCCACCTGCCAATGCAGGGGACATGGATTCGATCCCCAGTCCGGGAAGATCCCAGCCATGTCAACTGAGCCTGTGTGCCAACTACTAAGCCAGTACACTGCCCAAAATCAGTCAATCAATCAATCAATTAGTTTTAAAAATGTAGGGCTCCAGCTTCATGGATGAGTTCAGAAGGGTACTGTGTTTAGTTTATGCCCTGCTGTCACTATCTTGAAATGCTTTATGCTTTTTGAATGAGGGACCTCGCATTTTCTCTTTGCACTGGCGTTTCAAATTAGATAGCTAATCCTGAAGCCATTTATGGACTCACTGAGATGGTGGGGTCTTGCGTCATATTGGAAATCTGTGAATTAGAAGACCCAGAAGGCAGCAAGCTGAGAGTGTGCATCACAATGTGTCCACCTCCCCACCTTGCTATGGAACCTTTAGTCATTGACTTAACCCCTTGTGCCCAGAGTTCTAATCCCACCCCAGCAGCCCCTGCACTCTAGTGACTTCAGACACCATCTTAACCATGTCAGTTGTAGGAAAGGGTAAGGAAACCCATTCTGAGAGTAGTCCAGAATCTAAATTTTCACAGTCAGCACCAATAAAAAGTACCTCTTATTTTTTTCCATAGAATTTGTGAACAATAATGGTCTACTATCCCTTCTCACTTTTATGTGACTTTTCCTGAAAGACCCTGAGTCAGAGGAGACAACATTTTCTTCTACATCGATGACATTTCCCTATTCCAGGTAGTTGAAACAAAGTTTCATCAACAAAGCTATACATCACTTCCTTACAATTTCTGAAGAAGGCTTCTTGATAATATTTATGTTTTATCACATTCTATGAATGTGGAAGAAGCAAATCAGAATCAAGACTGTGGTTGGGGTCTGGATCTTTCTTTCAGTTTGTTCTTGCTATTTTTTAATGAGAACCTCAGCCTACCAGGGCTTCCCTGGTGGCTCAGACGGGAAAGAATCTGCCTGCAATGAAGGAGACCTAGGTTCTATCCCTGGGTCAGGAAGATCCCCTGGAGAAGGGAAGGGCTACCCACTCCTGTATTCTTGCCTGGAAAATCTCACGGACAGAGAAGCCTGGTGGGCTACAGTCCACGGGGTCTGAAAGAGTTGGACAAACACGACTGAGCGACTAACACTTTCAGCCTACCATGAGCTCCTGGATTTTTTGGACTTTTTTTCTCTTGGAGGGTAAAGTCTCATGACTCTTTTGACATAGGATGACACACAGGATACGGGCTTTCTTTTGGAATCTGTTTTTATTAAGATGGAGCAACACGGGGGCAGCCCAGAAAAGAGTGAACTAAGAATAGAGCTTAAAGCAGAAGTGCAGGTTTTTCACAGATTTTTATCTGGAGTTCTTTGAAGCTGATAGAATCGTTGCTTTCACTTCTCCCCTGGAATCTGGGGAGCAGGGGAACTAACAGTGACAGCAGAGGAGCTCCTTACAGGCGCTGAACACCAGGGGAAATGGCTTCTGGGCCTCAGGGTCTTTATGTGTAAAACGTGTTAACATAATACATCAGAACACTGAGCATTACTGCCAGGCAATGCACTTATGCTTCACATACACTTACTCATTCATTCAAATATTTACTGAGCGCCTACTGTGTGCACTCACACTTGTAGACTCTAAGGATTGAAGAGGAAGCAAAGTACCTGTGCTTCAGGATCTTCCATTCAGTGAATCCACCCAACGACCTTCCTTTTTTCTTTTTTAATCACTTTTTATTTGTCTGCGCTGGGTCTTTGTTGCTTTGCGCGGGGTTTGTCTAGTTGCAGAGGCTACCCTTCCTTGTGGTGCACAGGCTTCTCATTGCAGTGGTTTCTCTTGTTGTGAAGCACAGGCTCTAGGCACACAGGCCTCAGTAGCTGCAGCGCTTGGGCTCAGTAGTTGTGATGTGCGGGCTTAGTTGCTCCATGGCACGTGGGATTTTCCCAGATCAGGGATTGAACCCGTGTGCCCTGCATTGGCAGGCCAATTCTTTACCAGTACTGCTAAGCCACCAATGGAGTCCCCCAAAGACCTTCTGATGTCAATGTTATTGTTACCCCTGTTTGACAGATGAGGAAATTCAAGCTAAACGTGGTTAAATAAAACCCGCCCCCAGATCACACATCTAGTAAGTGGCTAAGCTGGCATTTGAACTTAGATTCATCTACTTTGTACAACCCATGTTTTCCATCCCTGGGCTGTGCAGTGCCCCTTAAAAATGAGTTAATAGGAACAGTATATATACATATGTGCATACTCAGTTATGTCCAACTCTTTGTGACCCCATGGGCTGTGGCCCGCCAGGCTTCTGTCCATGGGATTTCCCAAGCAACAATACTGGAGTGGGTTGCCATTTCCTTCACCAGGGTCTTCATGACCCAGGGATGGAATCTGGGTCTCCTGCATTGCAGGCAGATTCTTTACCACTGCGCTACCTGGGAAGGCCAGGGACAGCCTAGATGGGTGTTTTGAGGCCAAAGAATGCAACACTGGTATTAGTTGCAGGTTAAGGGTCTTAATGGGCTTCCCCAGCGGAAAAGAATCTGCCTGCAATGCACAAGCCACAGGAGGTACAGGTTCGATCCCTGGGTCAGGAAGATCTCCTGGAGGAGGGCATGGTAGCCCACTCCAGTATTCTTGCCTAGAGAATCCCCATGGACAGAGAAGCCAGGTGAGTTACAGTCCACAGGGTCACAAAGAGTTGGACACGACTGGAGCGACTTAGCACGCATGCAAGGGTCTTAATTGCAGAGAATCCCCTGGGAATTTGAGAACGTGTAAAGAGAGGAGCCAAGAACACTTTCACTGCTTTGTGACTTGAGAACGGAGCTAAGATCGGCTTGGCATCTCTCCCCCTAATCCAGGGCAGAAGCAGCATGTCATTTCATACAATCATCTCATTCTGAGGACCCCATGGGCATATTTGAAAATTCATGTACACAAGGCCTACTGCCTTTTCCACTCTTTGGTGTTTGTATAGAATCCTACAACAAAAGGAAAACACCAGTGTCTGTAGAGAACAGGTCTAGAAACTATAGTCATCATAATGGTGAAGGTCATTAACTTCTCTGTTTGCCCCCTCCCCAGCCAAACACACAAGTTAACTAAGGACCCTCCGGGTCAAAGGGACACTAGCAAAGTACCTGGCACAGAACATTAATTCAGTAAATACGTAGAAAACAAATGATTGAATAATTTAAACTCATAGTCACATTACAAGCAATTTTGCTGGACTTAGCACTTCCCAAAGGTTAATAGGACTTTTTCAAGTGCTCAGCTTCCACTGGAAAAATCAGGACAAGTAAACATATCCTTGAGTACCTTCTTTGAAATGCAAATACTTGCAGAAAAACGTGGAGCTCCGAAAAGGTGGCAGCATATTGTTTTTGCTGTCATTCTTCTTGGGCTCCTGAGTAGTCAGAAAAGTAGAGAGGGGCCCTGGGAATATGAAAATCTTTGGGGTCAAGACATCCCACTCTAAAGAGCCTCCCTCTGCCTGAAATAAAAATATTGACTTACCCCAGTTTCTATTTTCCAAGAAAAGTAAGGATATAAGATCAGAGGATGGGTCATTAAATTCGCTGACTCCCCCAGGGAGAGAACATGACAGAATGACAGATTTAAACATTAGTACATATTACCTGAGCCATTTAAAATTACTCAGGGGCCAAGCTCTTCCCAACACACACACATACACACACACACACACACACACACCTCTGTCATTAGAATCACATTATATAAATGCAACTGACTCACTTCTCAAGTGGAACCTTCCAAAAAGGCATAGTGATCCGAATTTTGTATCCAACAGAGTGAGGAGGGTACAGTTAAGAAAGAATGGCATTTTCAAGGCTCCCCACCCCTCAGCATGGAGTATTTCTAAGTCACCAATCCAACCTCCTTGATTTTGTCTGTCTGTCTGTCCTGGTGCCATCTGTCACATTTGAAGATCTCACTGCACCTCAGACTGGCTTTGGAAGCTATTTGCCACACTGATGCAACTGTTGCAACAAAGGTTGGAAGTGGGCATCCCCTCTGGCCTCTTGAAGCATCCTGGACACCTAGGTCTCAAAGTGCAGATTTTGAGTTTGGTGTAGAATTTGGGGTATGAGGGACTTGAAAAATAATACACCAGGGGATCCAGCATGCTGTTTATGTAGGTGAAGCTGAGGGTGACGTGGAGGGCCACATGGACGGATGGATTGCAGGCGCTGGAAGGCACTGTCCAGAGGAAATACAGTCTGGCCAACGCGCTGGGCAGGTAGCAGGCAATAAACACCACCGCCACCATCATGATGAAACGAATAGGCTTCTTCATCCGACTCTGCCTGGCCAGATGCTGCCTCTGCTTGAGGCTCCAAATGATCTTGAAGGAGCAGAACAAGATGATGCCAAGGGGCAGAAAGAACTCCAGCTGGAACATGACATCATGCCAGCCGTTGGCCGACACCATGATGAAGCTCTCACAAGCTACGACCTTCTCTTGCACACACAGATGATTCTCCATCAGAAGATACAGAGTCCCCAGGATGACCAGGGTCCAAAGGGCACAGACGATGCCAACTGCAGTCCAGTTGGAGATGGTGTTTATCATATGGTGGGGGTGGACCACTTTAAAATACCGGTCCACAGCCACCACTGTGAGGAAGACAATGCTCCCAGCCCTGTTCATGGCCAGCATGAAGAGCGCCACTCGACAAGCAATATCCTCAAATGCCCATTGCCTCTGTCTGAGGTAGTAGTCTGTCCGAAAGGGCAGGCATATCATCAGAAGGAAGTCGGCTATGGCCAAGTTGAACAGGTAAATAGTGCTCGGCTTCCAGGTCTTCATGTGAAAGCAGAAACCACAGAGGGCTACGCCATTGCCCAGGATGCCAAGCACAAAGGCGAGGATTAGCAGTGGCGGCATCACCTCGGGCATGTGGTACCCCTGGATGAGGCAGCACGACCTGTTGGCCATGGTGAACAGAGGACCAGTGCTCCGTGTGCCGGGCCGTGCCGTTTCCAACGTCTTCACCGTGGGAGGCAGGTACAGCACGTGTACATGGATGCAGGCGCCCCACAGAGAACAGAAACTTCAGCCAGGAAATGTAACACTGCAGTGGAGGCTGGATCACAAGCGGTCCATCTCCAACCCACACCCCCAACCTCCTGGCTCAAGAGCCGAAGCCTGTCGCACCCCAGGGCCTGGAAACACAGGTGACTTCACCAAGTTGTCATTTCTGGGAAGCTGCTGGCTGATCCGAGGAAATTTGCGCCGGAGAGGAGTTGTTGGGACCTGCCCCAGAGTGGATTTTTCTTTCCAGCCTCTCTTTCTCTTCGGATTCTCTCCAAGCTGGAGCATTAAGCGAAGCTACTCAGAAGGCACGAAAAAAAAAAAAAAAGCTTGTTTGTCCTCCCTCCCCGGTGGAGAAACACAAACATTTCCTGGAGCTGTTCTGGGTCTCTCCTCCCTAACCCTTGCCTGACTGCCCCAACCTCACCCTCATCCCATGGGGGCTCTCCCAGGCGGTGCCAGAGAGGGGAGGCTTAGCTCTGCCGCTCCTCAGGGCCACTTCCTGCGCCCAGACCCAAAAATACAGCACTTCAAAATCAGAAGGCTCTACGGAAGGGAAAAAAAAATCCCTAAAATAGCACTTGTTTGGCTGTTCAAAAAATTCTCTGAAG
Source organism: Cervus canadensis (assembly GCF_019320065.1). Lineage (NCBI taxonomy): Eukaryota > Metazoa > Chordata > Mammalia > Artiodactyla > Cervidae > Cervus > Cervus canadensis. The sequence continues at coordinate 125,456,203 of NC_057386.1, forward strand.
TGAGTCGCCCTCCCTCTCCTTCACTGGCACCTCCCCTGGGCATCCTTCCTTGGACCCAGTTACCAGCTGCACCACCACCGAGACCGTGAAATGAATCTGAAGCCACTTCTCATGTCCGTCTTCATGAAACAGCCTTTCTGGGAGCCGGGTTCTCTGCTGTTAACAAAAGAGGATTTGGCTCCAAGTTTCCCAAATCCGCCTGCTCAAGAGTGGAGCGCCACACTCTGTATGTTTTTCATTTTAATTATGTGCTCAGCCCAGGGGTGGCGGAGTTTATCTCCAAAACGGTCATGGGTAAAATTAGTCTGCTCCCAAGACCTGTGCATGCTAAGTCGCTTCAGTCATGTCCTACTATTTGCAACCCCATGAACTGTAGCCCACCAGGCTCCTCCGTCTGTGGGATTTCTCCAGGCAAGAATACTGGAGTAGGTTGCCATGCCCTCCTCTAGGGGATCTTCCCAACCCAGGGATTGAACCTGGGTCTCCTGCTTTGGCAGGTGGGTTCGTAAACTTTCCTGTCCTTTGGCTTTAGAGATCATCTGTCCACACTTCAGCTTTCAGTTTAGGGAAGGGTGAGGGGAGAGAGTGTATAGGAAGGATACATGTGGGGCCCTCCTGGGTGGTCTAGTGGTTAAGACTCCAAACTTCCACTGCAAGGGGCCCAGGTTCGATCCCTGGTCAGTGAACTAAAATCCCACATGCCATAAGGTGTGGCCAAACACACACACACACACACCTGGATTTTCAGCCTCTCTAGGAAACTGGAAGATCTGTCCACGCTGGGCCAACCATCCCACCTGATAACAATATGCTGGATGTGAGAATAGCTTTGCCCTTAAGACACGGCAGGAATGCTCCATTTTGCCTCCGCCCTCACTTACCTGGTCAGCTTCACTCATCGACATGCCTGGTCTCTGTGGGATTTTGAGTTTGTCACTTCTGCTCTAGGTTTGTCAGTTCTGTCCTTCCCAGGTGGTGCAGTGGTAAAGAATCCGCCTCCCAATACAGGAGATGCAGGATCGATCCCTGGGTCGGGAAGATTCCCTGGAGGAGGAAATGGCAAGCCACTCCAATATTCCTGCCTGGAGGATCCTATCGACAAAGGAGCCTGGAGGGCTACAGTCCATGGGGTCGTAAAGAGTCAGACACGACTGAAGCGACTTAGCACGCATGCACACTCCAGGTTAGAAGTCACGTTCCCTGGATTGGTCTACAAGGCCCTTCACAGATGATTCCCAAACCAGCTTTCCAAGATCATTCTCCTCTCACTTTCCTCCCCACACCCTACTTGTTAGTCTCCGAACTTCTAGTAAATAAATGTATCCACCAAACAGCTACACTTAACTCCCTCACCTAACCTCACTAACAAACAGGTCCTTGAACGTAAAGTCCATGTTCTTGGCAGGAAGGGCCTACAAGAAGGATCTGATGATTAGCTCCTACTTTTCATGAGAGCACATATCTGCCAGTTTCACTCTGTGGATCTTTGTGATTCTTTTATTTTTTAACCACGCCTCATGGCAAGTGGGATCTTAGTTCCCCGACCAGAGATTGAACCCAGGCTCCCTGCATTAGAACACATGGAGTCTTAATCACTGGACCACCAGGCAAGTTCCTACTTTGTGATTCTATAAGAAGCTAACTGGCAGGGGGAATCTATGAAGGCTGGAATGCCCCAAGGTGAGCCCTGGGTGGGTGAACCTGAGCACCTTGATGTAGTCAGGCTGGATTTTTCAACAAATGGAAAAGACTCTTCCTTCTGTGTTAGCAGAGATCATCGAGATCCTCATAAGTACGAAGACGACTGTTTCCCTTTTCCCAAATGACTAATACTTGCCTTCCTTTTTTAAAAAATAATTTTATTGATTTATTTGGTTTTTGGCTATGCTGGGTCTTTGTGGCTGCGCACAGGTTTTCTCTCATTGTGGTGGCTTCTCTTGTTGAGGAGCTCTAGTAGTTGTAGCTTGTGGGCTCAGAAGTGGCAGTTCCCAGGCTCTAGAGCACAGACTCAGTGTTGTGGGCTTGTGTGTGACACATGTGTGATTCATGGGCTTAGTCGCTCCAAGGCTTGTGAGAAACTTCCTGTATCCGGGATCAAACCTGTGTCTCCTGTATTGGCAGGCAGATTCTTTACCACTGAGCCACCAGGAAAGCCCTAACACTTATCCTTTTCCACATCCTTTCAGCTCAGCTAAGTCGTGTCCGACTCTTTGCAACCCCGTGGACTGCAGCACGCCAGGCCTCCCTGTCTGTCACCAACTCCTGGAGTTTACTCAAACTCATATCCATTGAGTCGGGGATGCCATCCAACCATCTCATCCTCTCTCGTCCCCTTCTCCTCCCACCTTCAATCTTTCCCAGCATCAGAATCTTCCAATGAGTCATTTCTTCCCATCACGTGGCCAAAATATTGGAATTTCAGCTTCAGCATCAGTCCTCCAAATGAATATTCAGGACTGATTTCCTTTAGGATGGACTGGTTGGATCTCCTTGCAGTCCAAGGGACTCTCAAGAGTCTTCTCCAATACCACAGTTCAAAAGCTTCAATTCTTTGGCCCTCAGCTTTCTTTATAGTCCAGTTCTCACATCCATACATGACCACTGGAGAAACCACAGCTTTGACTAGATGGACCTTTGTTGGCAAAGTAATGTCTCTGCTTTTTACTATGCTGTCTAGGTTGGTCATAACTTTCCTTCCAAGGAACAAGTGTCTTTTGATTTCATGGCTGCAATCACCATCTGCAGTGATTTTGAAGCCCCCCCAATAAAGTCTGTCACTGTTTCCATTGTTTCTCCATCTATTTGACATGAAGTGATGGGACCAGATGCCATAATCTTCGTTTTCTGAATGTTGAGTTTTAAGCCAACTTTTTCACTCTCCTCTTTCACTTTCGTCAAGAGGCTCTTTAATTCTTCTTCACTTTCTGCCATAAGGGTGGTGTCATCTGCATATCTGAGGTTATTGATATTTCTCCCGGCAATCTTGATTCCAGCTTGTGCTTCCTCCAGCCCAGTGTTTCTCATGATGTACTCTGCATATAAGTTAAATAAGCAGGGTGACAATATACAGCCTTCATGTACTCCTTTCCTGATTTGGAACCAGTTTGTCATTCCGTGTCCAGTTCTAACTGTTGCTTCCTGACCTGCATATGAATTTCTCAAGAGGCGGGTCAGGTGGTCTGGTATTCCCATCTCTTGAAGAATTTTCCACAGTTTGTTGTGATCCACACAGTCAAAGGCTTTGGCATAGTCAAGAAAGCAGAAGTAAATGTTTTTCTGGGACTCTCTTGCTTTTTCCATGATCCCACGGATGTTGGCAATTTAATCTCTGGTTCCTTTGCCTTTTCTAAATCCAGCTTGAACATCTGGAAGTTCC